>NC_062273.1:19829179-21146679 GCF_916048215.2 Malus sylvestris | reverse complement strand
CAAGTGGGAGAGAGATATTATCAGTGATCATGACAATGATATGGTTAGTGATGTGCTACTAGGTTCTAATAGTAGTAATTAGAACAGTGAGAGAAAAAGAAAAAAGAAGTTGTCAACAAGATTTGAATAGCAGTTAAAGTTTTCAATTTTGAAGAGGTTAAGCAATTAATGGGAGACCCAAAGAAAAATTGTTTCGGATTTCAGTGGGAGACCCAAACAGACTTTGTTTCTGTTTATTATAATCAAAGAATATGATTATGTTTTTAATCAAGCACGTCGACAAGAAGTCAACAGGGTTACCAAGAACTCAAGGTATGGAATTCATTGAATTAAGTAATAATTATGTGTTTTTCTATTATAGTGCATTTTTGCAAGAAACAAAGTTGTGTTATTATATGGGCCAATAAATACTGCAATACAGGGTGAATGTTTATTGATATATTGCTTGTATTCCTAGGAATTATGTCAATGCGTTTTATGATAATAAGTCCACCATCTTTTAGGAATTGTTAGTTCCTAAGGAGAGCACATTGATATAAAGTATCACTATATGGAATTATAGTGGAGAGGGATGAAGTGAGAGTCGACCACACACCCTCGGCTAAGATGGCAGCTGATCTTATGACCAAAGCATTGCTCTGAAAGGTTATTCAGAGGAGTATGTGACAACAAGTTGGAATCATCTAGATGTTGTAGTCGGAGCATGCGGTATGGGCATCACTGGAGGAATTTCAGGGAAGCCTGAAATGAACAATTTGATGCGACTCTATCTGATTTGTTGATCGGATAAAAGATAGATGGGCACTAGTGAGGTAACGGAGTTATAACAGATCTTATTGTATGTAAAATCTGCTTATAAACATCAAGTTGAATTTGTATAACATCTTGGCGCATAGTGTGTAAAGCGTTGATAAGGTGTATCAATGAAAGCCTTTAGGTTGGCTTAGGAGGAAGTACTTGATCAAAATTTCAATGCAGGTCAAGTTGGACTTGGCTGAAGTCGTCATTAATACTAGATATGGATGGTATTTTCCTAGAAAAGAGTAATGGTGCCAATTTACTTGAACGAGTGGTCAAAGCATGCGCACGTATAAGCTGAACGATGAATTAATGATAGTTTACAAATCTTTGTAAACTACAGTTGGAAAGTCAAGAGTAATCAGGATTTGATACTCGATAATGATATCCAATTTGTGTAGCCAACGAGACCTTACATCATCAAGATCAAGCGGGAGATGTTGGAATACAATCATGATGATGTTGGCTTTACAATATACGTGTGTATTTGATGTTTGGAGGTGCACCATAAGATTGGTGTACTGATATACATTTAACCAAAGGGTGTGATAAGATGTATGACTTATCATAAGAGTTATACTTTTCTATAAGTGATGTGTCTTATCATAAAAGGATAAGACCATTCAGACGAGTCTCACAACCTTATGGAAAATGCATGATGAAGTCTATAAAATGAGGATTCATTCCTCTAGACAAGTCATAAAACGTGAAACAAATTCTCTTCCTTCATTTAATGTGCTATTTCTCTCTTGGTATTACCGCATAGTAATCAATAGTCTAAGGACATTTGAGTTTGATCCTATGACAATTGTCCTCCTATTAGTTACACATAATTTATTTTGCAAATTTTATCTTTAAATTTAGTCTCTCAAGCATTACCTAATATTAAAACCTCAACATTTCTTCACCTGTAACAATCAATACCCGCTGGCATCTCCCTTGTTCCCCTCTATAAACTGCATACTTCATCCCAAAGAAAGAAGAAAAATGGCACAAATTTAAGAGGTTTGTGGTTCTTGCATGTGTGGTGATAGTGCTACGGGGTTGGAGGAGAGTGAGGGAGGACAAAGAAGACAGGCGAGAGAGATTTATTGAACGTGTCACAAGTTTGGGTGACCGGCTGAGTTTTTAATTTTATTTTTTAATTTTTTTAATTTTAATTTTTAAATTGTTGAACACTGGTACCCTCTGATTTATTCTGTCTCTTTTCTCTGTCTTTGTTTTTATTGTGACTCGGATGCAGACTACTAGGTTACATCATGAAGATCGTAGGGAATGACGTGTGATATTGTGATGTCACTTTGATTGCATCATTGAATATTTCATATTAGCTGTCGACACAGCTGATCAGCTTCTTATGGTAGTTTACTTCTGACTAAGACTAAGTGTGGGGCAGCCCAATTATTTTCTAGCCTAGTTGCCCAGCTCGTTTTCCATTGTCTATCTCCTCGTGGTGCACTATAACTCACCGGGGGTGTTGCCAGCACATTGACATGCGCATCAGTCAAGAGTACTCATTTTTCTGATATTTATTCTTCCGTCAATTCTATACACCCGCCCATTATTATCGATTTATGACTATTCATTCAACTACAATGTGATTGAATTCTGGATTCATTATATAAGGAAACGTGTAATTAATGATTATATTGATATTTTTCATCGAAAAATCAATATACGTTTTAAATTCAAATTTCTCTACTCACAAAATATAACAATAATTTAATTAAATTATTAACTTGTTACAGTTTTCATGTCACAATGCATACAACAATTGGGGTGAAAGAAAAATTGAGAAGACGAGAAAAACGCATCTTTCTAGCTATGCACACTTCGGCTTTATTCAAATTTTTCTTAAGCTTTTGAAATAAAAAAACAAAACTATGTTAAATTAAATTAAATATTTTCGGCCGTAAGTTTTCTCATTTCAGAACAAAACTCCCCAATATGACATCTGATTAAATCTTATATATAAAACCAACAACTCTTTTTGGGGTCACGGGTTTAAAAAAAAAAAAAAAAAAAAAAAAACCAAAAAAAAAAAAAAAAGTGGATAGAAATGCTCCCCAAAGAAAAATTCAAAAGCAGTCCAAAATAATGTAGGAGTATTTTCGTCATATAAACAGTGTTTTTTAATAATTAATTCTTTTTGTATATTTTTTTTCTCATAATTAGTACCTCACAATAGGCTAGTAATAATGTGATTTAATAAGTTGTTTATTAAATATTATTTTCTCTATTTTTAAACACGTTCAAAACATCTTAAGATGCGCATAGTGCTGGTTATAAAAAAGGTCTTTCGCACTCGCATAATAATGTGATTCAATTAATTGTCAAATGATTTTTTTTTCTAACAAATGATATTATCTACACTAAGGATAAGAGGGTGGGCTTAGCCTCACAATGAGCTAGCAATAATGTGATTCAATAAGTTGTTTATTAAATATAATTTTTTCTATTTTTAAACACGTTCAAAACATCTTAAGAGGCTCGTCGTGCAAGTTATAAAAAATGTCTTTTGCACACGCATAATAATGTGATTCGATTAGTTGTCAAATGATTTTTATTTTTGAACAAACGATATTATCTACACTAAGGGGAAGGGGGTGGGCTTAGCCTCACAATGAGTTAGCAATAATGTGATTCAATCAGTTGTTTATTAAACATCTTAAGAGCCGTGTATTGCCGGTGATAAAAAAGGTCTGTCACACACGCACAATAATGTGATTCAATCATTTGTATTATTTTCTCTATTTTTAAACACTTAAGAGGCACATAGTGGCAGTTATAAAAATGGTCTTTCGCACGCGCATAATAACGTGATTCAATTAGTTGTCAAATGACCTTTTTTTTTTTGAACAAACGATGTTTTCTACACTAAGGGGAGGGGGATGTGTTTAGCCTCACAATGAACTAACAATAATGTAATTTAATGAATTGTTTATTAAATATTATTTTCTCTATTCTTAATGTAAATTCAATAAAATGTAGATGAAAATTGAAAGATCGATTTTATTATGTGGATTCAACTGCTTTGATTGGTTTATGAGAGGTTTCTTCTAGTATAGTCGAATATTATTCATTTACTTCAAATATTTGACTTTCTTTTTGTCAAAAAAAAAATTATTGAAGCAATTCATGCATATAAATACATTTAAAATGTATAAGTCGTGCGTAGCACACCTTGATTCAAAAAAGGCCTTCTATACAAGCGTGAGCGTGTCCATAAAGGCTAGTATTCCTTGAAACTAACAAATTGCATTAGAGAATGACATAGCAGAAGGACGTCATTTGCTTACTTCAGACAAATCTGTCTGCAGTCCATAGTGAGGAGAGATTTTTAGTGTGACCGGCACACGGGGTGGTACATCACGGTTCACTATATAAATAGTGAGATATGTAAGTTAAAAAGTTAATAACTTAAAAAATAAAATTTCTCATCACTTACATAAAAACACGTAATGTACCACTCGTATTAATTTCTCAGTGAGAATGTGGGGGGCATGCCGATCTGACAACTAGAACAGCCAAACCCCCAACTCATATTCTATAAATAGGGATAGGGATCCAAAGTCCCATTCACCAAACCTACAAATTTCATTAGTTTTGCAACTTTTCTCTTCAGTCGTAAGCAAAATGGCCACCACAACAAACCTACTGCTTACAGACCTCATGTCTGGTGTGAACCATATCCCTTCAAACTACATCAGACCCATCTCCGATCGTCCAAATTTTACTGATTTTCAGGTATCAGATGCCTTCTCCATTCCTCTCATTGATCTCAAGGACCTCCATGGCCCAACGCACTCGGATATTATCAAACAGATTGGTCTAGCATGCCAGACTGATGGTTTCTTTGAGGTAACAATTAACACACACACACACACACATATATATATATATATATATATATATATATATATATATATGTATATACTTGGCAAATGATTAGCACATCTCTTTTCTCCATTTGCATACCCTATTGATTAGTGCCTTTGTTTCTCCTTTTATACATATTATCCCATTACTTTATACTTAATTATACTTAATTACATGTGTAGTATGAATATGAGTACTACTATATATTACTACTAAATTATGCACCAACATTTTTATATTAGGTGAAAAATCATGGAGTTCCAGAGATAATGATAAAAAACATGTTGAATATAGCAAGAGAGTTTTTCCAATTACCAGAGAGCGAGAGGTTGAAGATGTACTCAGATGACCCTTCTAAGACAACCAGGCTCTCCACCAGTTTTAACGTCAGGACTGAAAAACTGTCCAATTGGAGGGACTTCCTTAGGCTCCATTGCTACCCTCTTCAAGACTATGTCCAAGAATGGCCTAACAATCCCCCATTGTTCAGGTAAATAACGATGCCTTCTTTTTCATCATCTTATGCTAGTACTTAATATTCAAACCAACTAGCGTTTTCTAATCAGACTTATTATATTGTTAAGATGTGAATCTGAGCACACATACACAGTCTAACAAGAGAATATTGTCCAATTAAATTTATTAATTTAGTTAAATAAGGGCACCTTTTTGTCATCATCTCAACTAACGTTCTTTAGTCAGGCTTACGTTGCTAAACAAATGCTCATCTTGTCGAACTTTGAATATGAACTATATATAAATCTTGTCAAATATCAAACTGACCAATGATCTAAGTTCCAGTCTAACAGGAGAGCATCGTCATAGACAAGTTCATTTGTTTCTAATTAATTACATCTAAGTCACACAACTGAATGAGCTGTACTTTGTTCACAGGGAGCAAGTGGGTGAGTACTGCACAAATGTGAGAGGATTGGTGCTGAGATTGCTTGAGGCCATATCAGAGAGTTTGGGCTTGGAAAAGAACTGTATTGTTAAGGCATTGGGGAAGCAAGGGCAGCATATGGCTTTGAATTACTATCCACCTTGTCCTCAACCAGAGCTGACTTATGGATTGCCTGGACATACTGATGCCAACCTAATCACCGTCCTTCTCCAAGATGAAGTGCCTGGATTGCAGGTCCTTAGAAATGGCAAGTGGGTTGCTGTCAACCCTATTCCCAACACTTTCATTGTCAATATTGGTGATATGATGCAGGTAAACTCTATATCCTGCATTTATTATGTTTCGGTGTATGTTATCAAACAAAAGATCATCTGGGGTATACAAATTCTAGGAGCATATTGGAAAATACCCCCACGGCGTGAAATCTTGACTTCTTTGTCTTTTTCTCACCTGATTAGTTACATGAGACGTGAAATAATAGATGATGACATCACTCTCGAGATAATTAAGCTCATTTCTCCCTAGCAAGGGGGACTTGTCCAAGTAGAGGGACAAAGTTTTGTAACACAGGAGTAAAATTTGTAATTGATTTTTAACCTTTTTACCATTTTATTTGGTATCAGGTAATTAGCAACAATCGGTACAAGAGTGTACTCCATAGAGCTGTGGTAAATTGTAACTCAGAGAGAATATCGATCCCAACTTTCTATTGTCCATCACCAGATGCAGTAATTGGCCCTGCCAAGGAGCTCATCAACTATGACCACCCAGCCATGTACAGAAACTTCACATATGCCGAGTACTATGAGAAATTCTGGAATAAAGGACTTGCAACTGAGTGCTGCTTAGACTTGTTTAAACCCATTTGAACATGTGCGTGCAATTTCATGTTACTAGCTTTGGACAAGTACACAAATGACCTCAAAAAATGGTCTACTTTAGTTTGAGTGTTTCAGTAGTATGTCTATTTATCTGAAATAGATATTGAAACTATTTTTATTTTTCATTTCATTTTTAAGTTTAAGAATAAATACGAAAATAAAAGGTATGTAATTTACATTAGAATCAATAAAGTATCACAATGATGTCGATATTGTTGATGTCCATTTGAATTTGCTACAATAATAAAGTTATTTGAGAATTGTACAATACTTGGCTTAATTAATGTCATGGTGTCGGATTCTCTCTCATCTTTTTCCATCCCCTTCTCTTCCATACTCTCATAAATTGTTTTTTATCTTCTTCTAGTTATTAAAAAATTAACACAACACATGGTCTAACCATAATCGTTCAAATATGATGGGAGGGAAGGGAAACTAAGAGGGGAGAGAATCCTACTTCCAATGCCATAACTTTAGGAGCTCCTTACTCCATCCACTAACACATTGCCTTGTGTTATGATTTCGTCTCCTTGAAGAAAACCAACTTTAAATATAAAATGGTGCAATCAAACGAGTGTTTATCATTAATAGCCAAAATTTGTCTTAATTTAAAAAATGTCAGTTTTTATATAAACTTTCAAATATAACAAAATGTTCACTTGAATAGACACAAACACCCTTTTAATTTAAACCAATTACCCCCAAAACTGAAACCCTTTTGATGTTCTGCAACCTTCATGGAGAGGAAAATTGTAGAGCCGCATCCTAAATGCCGAGCAAACTTCCAAATTCAAAAGTCACTTTCGCAATTTATGAAACTACCATGGATACAATTTTATCAAGCGATGCTTCGTCCACATTTCTTGAATTGCCTTCCACCTCTCTCTCTCTCTCTCTCTCTTTCTCTCTCTCTCTCTCTCTCTCTCTCAAAATTCTTACCTTTTTCTTCGGTTGTATTTTTTATACTAATAATATATGCAATTTTGATTAGTCTCATGCACAATTTCTTCATCTAGCAACGAAACAAATTCAGAATCGTGATGAATTTGAAAACCCTTTTCACCTCTCATGCCTATTTAACATTTCACAACAACATAAACAAGCATTCCAAACAAAAAAAAAATCACAACAATATAAACAAGCATTCGAAACAAAAAATAAGAACTCCAAAACAAGGAAAAAAACTGCTGAAAATGTCCACCATTAATAGAGAAAAGGAAGTTGACTCCCAATATGCTATGCAATTGGCAAACGTATCAGCATTGCCTGTGGTGCTTAAAGCAGCCACAGAGCTTGGTGTGCTTGACATTATCCACAGAGCTGGCGCCGGAGCCCTTTTTTCGCCTTCCCAAATAGCGTCTCAGCTTCTAACTCTCCACAATCTGGATGCCACGTCGGTTCTTGATGGCATGCTTCGCCTTCTTTCCGCTTACTCTGTTCTTACTTGCTCGACAATCCAAGCTAATGGGAAGGTTATTAGGGTTTATGGGTTGGCACCTGTCTCCAAGTACTTTATTAAGAACTAGGATGGTGTGTCTCTGGCACCATTGCTCAATTTTTGCCATGACAAGGTCATCTTAGATAGCTGGTACTATTACAACCTTTTACAAAACCTTGTTAATTTAGTCATTTTTGTTTTAACTTACAGTCTGACACGTGTGCAAAAACTTTTCATGTTGTGTTATAAACGAGTAATTTATCTATACGCATCAAACAATGATTTATTTGCAAGTAAAGAATCGAACAAAGTTCATTTCTTTTGCATCAGTGCAGTCATCTTCATATGTCATCGTTTATGCAGGTACCATTTGAAAGATGCAGTTTTGGAAGGAAGACTCCCATTTAGCAAGGCCTATGGTATGAATGTGGTGGATTACATTGGTAGGGATGACAGACTTGGTGGTGTGTTCAAGGACTCAATGAAAGTGTTTAACCTCATTTTTAAGAAGGAGATTCTGGAGATTTATACGGGTTTTGAAGGTCTACGTACACTGGTAGATGTGGGTGGTGGCGACGATACTATTCTTAACAGGATAATCCCCAAGCACCCTGCCATCAAGGGCATCAACTATGATTTGCCTTCGGTTGTCAAAAAGTCTCCCTCCCATCCCGGTATGATATAAATTTTTTGCTTACCATTGGACAATTTCATGTAGCTCTTCGTAGTTTGCTTTGCTTTGCTAACTTACAGAGGAGTTTTGCTACAGGTATAGAGCACATTGCAGGAGATATGTTTGTAAGGATTCCGTAAGGTGATGCCATTTTCATGAAGGTAAGGCTTCTAAGAATTGTTCAACTGCTTATTTACAAAGCATGTTCAAAAGCAAACGTCGACTTTGGCTGAATTAAAAATTTCAATAAAAGTGTGGGCACTCTAGCTTGTTTACCCCTACACTTAAGCTTCGTGTTCAAATTGATCGAACCCAATATCATTTGACTAGTTACACTTTCGACAACTTTCAACTAATGTAAATGATTTTATTAACAATGGATACTACACGGTTGGGATGGCGATTGATGCTTGATGATATTGAAGAATTGCTATGAGGCCTTGCTAGACAACGGAAAAGTTATAGTGGTGGATATGGTGATACAAGAAGCCCCTAAAACAAGTCTTTCTGCTAAAAGTTTGTCTCTGTTTGATGTGTATCGAATGAATACCAATGTGTCGGGAAATGAGAGAATAGAGAGAGAATTACAAAGTTTGGCAAAAGCAGCAAGATTTTCAGAAATTCGGGTAGCTTGTATAAGTTTTACCTTTTCCGTCGTGAAACTGTTAAAGAATATGTAGTTTCCAATTGGATATGTTTTGTTACTGTAATCTTTTGAGTTTCAAAGACATTATATTGAACTTTCATTCATTCACGAGATAAGTAGATTTAACAAGAAAGGAACATATAAGAGCAAAACAATCGTGTTAGGGCTAGATCTGTCCCTTGCATAATTCCCCTGGCTCTTGCCTGTCGGGCAAGGTTTGTTGCTTGGTGTATTGCAATATGAGTTTGTTATTAGTTTGAATGGTGCCTTTGTGGGGCATTTCTTAGGCCTTGAGGTTTACAATCAAAACTAATATGGGTCTGAGCATGCCACCGTTATCTTTGTATAACAAATTGTTCTTTTTTGGTTATTAAATGGGTTAATTACTTGCGCCACAAGTTATTTAGACTTTGTACAAAGTTCTTTTTCTTGCCTTGTAAATAAGGACTTTTACTCATAATATCATATGTCCAATTAAAGAGAGTTTAGGGCCCTTCAAATTATTTCTTTGGTTACGGTTAACACTAAAGAAGCAAGATTAATTAGTTTAGGAAGATTAATCATAGATGAAATTTTGAACAAAAACCAGTCGAAAATGATATAGGATACAATGAAAGATGCATAAAACAACATAGCTACTTTATGTAAGTACAAACAAAAGAGACTAGGGCAAGATTATGACCCTGTCAGGCAAGATTCGTCTTCTTGCAACCACTTCTCTTTGTGTTTTACAGGGGTTGTAATATTTGGATAATGAAATATAAATCGGGTTTACTAGAGGGATTCAGTACTACAACACAGGGGAAAGGTAGCAGAGCTTCTAAAACTTGACAAAAGATGGCTTTCTATGGTGGACTTGCGACTAAAAGGGTAAAGTTTGAACAAACTAAAGCTTTTTGGTTTCGTGCTTGTTGGAGTGCAAAGTTGGATGTCTTTTGATTGATTGGTTGAGTGTCCTTCTTCCTTGTGTCTTTCATTGCTTTTATAGACTCTCTAGCCTGACTGTCTAAGCCTCCCCTTTTTGGTGATGGCCTTCAAAACATGGTGAGTCATCGTTTATTTACCTATCCATGCCCTTGAAAAGTGCTTTTTGCTATCGAATTCAACAATGGCTCCCAAATCGTACCCTACATGTTGGAGAAAGGATTGTCATTCTTTCTTGTCAGCTCAATGACCTTCATGGTCCTCGGGTTAGACTTCCAGAGTTCTTGTTGTTGTGGAAAGCAACATGCTCGTTGCCAACTGGTTCACTCCCAATCCTTACACCGCTGAGGTAGAAATCTCTGCTTCAAAGTGGTCTCGGGGTTTCCCCTTAATGAAGGATGAAGCCTAGTCCAAGTGGGTGGATGAATAAGAGCCTATATGGAAGAAGAAATGGATGGCAAATGACATCTATGAGCTTATCATGATGTCCAAAACTATTATGCCCTACAAGCATGAGCTTCTCTCAACAGCTCTCATTTTCTGGAACACAGGGACCAATACTTTTGATTTCAGAGTGGGTCCCATGTATTCCACCATCATAGATATGGCTTAGATCTTTGGTTTAAGGTCATTGGGTAGGTGTGTAGACATTACACACGATTGGTCATCACCTTTACATCCTCCTGCTAAAGGCTTAGAAGCTTCTCAGTCTATCACCAGCTTAGAGTATAACTCTACCGCCTTTAAGAGTTATGAGACCTCTTTTGTGAGCTTTATCCTTTTTCCCAAGAATATGTTCAACCCGTATTCCCCCACTGCTGACCTAGCTGAGAAGCACATGTACTTTATCTTATATTGGTTGAACAAACATGTGTTCCCCAACAAATTCAAATAAGTGAAATTGGAATAGATCCCTTTGGTGGAGGCGCTGCATTCCTTCGACAATGTCGCCACCGGTCCCTTCACTCTGGTACATCTCTATCATCTGCTTTATGAGATGACAATGGACTAGCCCTTCGAGACGAACGTCAATAAAGCTATCTGGATGGTGCAGCTCTGGCTTCAATGGTATTTCCCAGAATTACGAGATTCCAACTTGGAGTTTCTACAAAGTTCCATATAGCATATGATCTATCACAAATGGATAAGTCATCAATGACATGTGGCACAAATCAAGCAAAGGAAGAATAAAGCTTCCCTAAAACTCGGCAAAAGGGGGAAGAAATCCTTTAAAATCGGTAAGGGGCCCAAATTGCTCCCAAAACCGGAAAGAAAGTTAAAGCATCTTCACAAAACAAGCAAGAATTGAAGATTGCTCACAAAATAGGCAAGAAAACCCTATAATTAGGCCAAGCAAGGGAAAATGGCTGAAATTAAGACACAAAACATGCCTAAATTATACCATGGACAAATTTAGACACAAATCAGAGCCAAATCCATCCAAAGGCATGGCTTTGGAAGTCTATAAATACAAGGTCCCAAGACAAGCATAAGGTTGACAATTTCTACATTAAAGGGCTGAAATTCTCAGAAAGGGAGAATTTCTGCCAAATCTTTGAAGACTAATATGCTGCTAAAGCTCTCTTCGAAGAACGCACAACCAAAGGTGAAGCTTTATTTTGACCAAAGCCGAAGCATTCCCTTGAAGAATCAACAAGTACTTGCGCCGATTCCTTCAAGACTTTGTTTCAAGCTCAAAACTTGTAACAAACGTTCGATTCAAAATCAATTCGCCAAGACCCTTGAATCAATGAAATCTCACATCTACACTACCTTTGTCGTAGCTTTGAGGTGAAGACCATCCAAGCGTTTTTTCAAGCTCAAAACTTGAAGCAATCGTTCAATCATTCGTCTGAGATCAAGTTATCGCGACCCTTGGATCAACAACCTACGCCATTTACATCAAATTTAAAGACTGAATAAGAGGAAAGTTGTAAACAGAGATTGTAACCCTATAAAGTCATCAATACAAATTTACTTTGTACACGTGTTCTTGTTTCATTCGATACATAATTTTCGTGTTTACAGATTTGGCACGCCTGGTGGGACATCTCCACCTCTCATCTCTGTCTTCAAATCCACAAGAAGCACAAATGGCAAGAACATCCTTGCGGCAACCAATGCAAAGAACAAGAACATCCTTACCACAAGTGGTGGCATTTTAGGCTTTAAAACCCAAAGCAAGGCAAGTGCTCTCTCTGCCGTGCCTTCCACCCCTACACCAAACCTGTCGAATGAGCAAAAACACCTGAGGCACCAACGTGTGATCACCTTGGCCTTGCTAAGGGCGCCAAAGGAAGAAAGCCCGATGAGGTACTCCGAGTCATTGACTTCTGATCAGTTCATGATCAATGAGGATTCCAGCTGGGGGAATTTCGAGCTCACACTCGCATTGGCACTTACTACACATAACCATCCCCTTGATTATGGCTGATTTTAGATATTCGGGCGATTTAATCACCCTTCCAGGAGGTTTTTCAGCCAATCTTTCTTCCTCTGGTTCCCTTGTGATTCTTTCTTTTCCCTTTTCAACCCATGCCATATTGATCATATTTACAGGGGCTTCTGAAAAGGGAACTGCAGGTTTGTCTACCACCAACTCTTCAGGTGGGCTGGTTTTAAGTCTCTTTCCCTCGGGAGGAACCAGGTCTGTTTCTTTTCTAGAGCCTGTGGAAGCTTTCTCCAATCTTTGTAACATTTGTAGTAACGTGGTTTGCAAATCTTCTGGCATTTTGACATATATCTTCTGATCCAAGGGGAATCCCACCGGGCGTGCCAAAACTATGTTATCGTCAGGAATTTCAGTCGAGGATGTTTCCTGGCCGACGAGCACACAGCTCCCCGGGAGGTTGGCGCCGGTTGAGGGCTGCTGTCGGGCTTCTGCTTCACTGTCGGGCTTTGTCGGGCAAGTCTCTTCGGGCAAGACTCTTCGGGCAAGGCTCGTCGAACAAGGCTGAAAGAGAAGGACAGAGTTAACTTTAAGAGGTGCCTTTGTGGGGCCTTAGGTGTAGGCCTTGAGGCTCACAATCAAGGTTAACTTTTAAGTGCTCAGGCGTGCCACTGCCATCTTTAGTATGGCAGATGTAAAATGGATGTCGAGTTTTGGTTGTATATGTATATACCCGAGAAACCGTGTTAGTTATAACAGGTGCCTTTGTGGGGCCTTAGGTGTAGGCCTTGAGGCTTCCTATCAACAACTAAACCAGTGCTCGAACACATCATATTTGTGAGTGCATGAGTCTTTATAACTATTACACTTCTGATTACCGGAGTCCGAGAGGTAGAATGAACCCAAATAGGTGCCTTTGTAGGGCCTTAAGTGTAGGCCTTGAGGCTTCCCATTAGAGTTCGCTCTTATACTCAAACGTTCTAGACCGCAAAACGGAATGAATCCAAATAGGTGCCTTCGTGGGGCCTTAGGTGTAGGCCTTGAGGCTTCCTATCAGAATCCTTCCCATGCTTAAGCGTTCTATGATAATCATAATGTAATAGCAATAAGACTAAGAGGTAGGTCGATTACTTGCGCCCCAAGTAACTTCGGACTTCTCGTTTATCAAGGATTGTCGTGGATGGGTTAAGTCCACATAAGGTTCTTTTTTATGCCTTGAGGCCAAGGATTTTTAACTAATCATATTTACATGCCCGAGGGCTTAGGACTTGGATCTGGTTTGAATACTGAAGATATATTCAAATCGGATCCAAGTACTGAGAAAGCCTTTTAATAGTCATTTTGCTAGAAATAACTACTTGAATATAACTGGAAGTATACAACATATTGCTAGGCTAATGAATGAAAAGACAAAAACAAAGAAGGTCGGGCAAGGTTTAACCTTGTCGGGCAAGCTTGGCCGTCTTGCAGGTTCCTATCTTTGTGGTTTATCAAGGGTATGAAAGCTTCAGGGAGGGAGAGAGATTTACAAAAAATTAATCGATACTACAGCAAGGTTGAATAAGGTAGTAGAGCTATTACAAGGGTTTGAGTGAAGGTTTATCCCGCGAAGGATGAAGGCTTGTCCCGAGAGGGATGAATGCTTGGGCTGACTACAGCTTCGTTTTGAAGGCAAATCTGGCTTTGGGCAGAGTTTGTGCTTGCATTTGTTTGTTTGATTGAGTGTCCTTATTCCTGTTTTCTCTTTCTTCTTATATAGACAACTCGGCTTGGTCTCCTGTAGCAGCAACCTTGCCCGAATGCGGTCTGAAGGGTGATGACTCATCAGCTTTTTTACATGTACTGCCATCATAAAGTACTTTATGGGTTGTGTAGCTGGTCAGTTTATACCACTTGGCCTTTGGGTAGGTAAGCAAGTGGTCTTCATGAGCTGCACCAAGTCAGAAAAGGCCCTTTCTGCCTTCTGGGCTTTGACTGGGCTTTGGCTCTCTTTCCCTTCAGGCCTCCTTTTGGGCCAGCTCCTTTCTTGAGCCCAAAGTTCAAGTTTTGATCCAAACACTATGCTTTAGTGTATTATATCTTAATTAATTTTTGGTTATTGGATTGTTTACCAAGGATCTAATGGCCAAAAGATCATCTGGGGTATACAAATTCCAAGAGCATATTGGAAAATGCTCCCATGGCGTGAAATCTTGATTTCTTTGTCTTTTTTCTCACCTGTTTAGTTACATGAGGCATGAAATAATAGATGATGGCATTACTCCTGAGATAGTTAAGCTCATTTCTCCCTAGCAAGGGGGACTTGTCCAAGTAGAGGGACAAAGTTTTGTAACACAGGAGTAAAATTTGTAATTGATTTTTAACCTTTTTACCATTTTATTTGGTATCAGGTAATTAGCAACAATCGGTACAAGAGTGTACTCCATAGAGTTGTGGTAAACTGTAACTCGGAGAGAATATCGATCCCAACTTTCTATTGTCCATCACCAGATGCAGTAATTGGGCCTACCAAGGAGCTCGTCAACTATGACCACCCAGCCATGTACAGGAACTTCACAAATGCCGAGTACTATGAGAAATTCTGGAATAAAGGACTTGCAACTGAATGCTGCTTAGACGTGTTTAAACCCATTTGAACTTGTGCCGGCAATTTCATGTCACTAGCTAAGCACAAGTACACAAATGACCTCAAAAAATGGTCTACTTTAGTTTGAGTGTTTCAGTAGTATGTCTATTTATCTGAAATAGATATTGACACTATTTTTATTTTTATTTCATTTTTAAGTTTATGAATAAATACGAAAATAAAAAGTATGTAATTTACATTAGAATCAATAAAGTATCACTATGATGTGGATATTGTTGATGTCCATTTGAATTTGCTATAGTAATAAATTTATTTGAGAATTGTACAGTACTTGGCTTAATTAATGTCATAGAGTATGATTCTCTCTCCTCCTAGTTTCATCCCATTTTCTCCCCTCCTCTCATAGATCGCCTTTTGTCTTCTTCTGGCTATTAAAAAGTTAGAGTAAAAGACTGTTTACTACCCTCATGTTTCGTGATTTTCAACATTTAGTACATCAAGTTTTTTTCGTCTTAGAGTCATACCTAAAGTGTAAATTTTGGGACAATCTCATACATCCGTTAGTCAAATTGTTAAGTCTCCCGTTAACTGTGACATGGCGCCCATGTGGACACTGACTGGGCGCCACGTGTCATCCATGTGGAAATTAAAAATAAATTATTTATAAAATAAATAAATAATTATATATATATATATATATTAAAATAAAAAATAAAAAAACCTTCATCTTCCCCAGATTCGGAGGAAGAAGAAGAAGAAGAAGAAGGAGAAGAAAGAAGAAGGAAGAAGGAGAAGAAGGAGGAAGGAAGAAGGAGGAAGAAAAAAAAAAGTTGCAGTCAGAGGAATAAGAAGAAGAAGGAAGAAGGAGGAAGAAGAAAAAAATAATAAAAAATCTTCCCCAGATTTGGAGGAAGAAGAAGAAGAAGAAGAAAAAGGAAGAAGGAGAAGAAGGAGGAAGAAAAAAAATCTTCCCCAGATTTGGAGGAAGAAAAAGAAGAAGAAAGAAAGAGCAAGAAGAAAAAATAAGAATAAAAAAAAAACAAAAAAAAACTGAATCTGCAACCCTGATTCGGAGGAAGAAGAATAAGAAGAGGAAGAAAGAAGGAGGAAGGAGAAGGAAGGAGGAAGAAGAAAAAAAAAACTTCCCCAGATTTGGAAGAAGGAAGAAGAAGGAAGAAGAAGGAAGAAGGAGGAAGAAAAAAAAAAAAGTTGCAGTCGTAGGAAGAAGGAGGAAGAAGGAGGAAAAAGAAAAAATAAAAAAAAATAAAAAAACCAAGAAGAAGAAGAAAAAGAAAAGGAAAGAAGGAGGAAGGAGAAGGAAGTAGGAGGAAGAAGAAGGAAGAAGGAGAAGGAGGAAGAAAAAAAAAAGTTACAGTCGGAAGATGAAGATGAAGAAGAAGAAGAAGAAGAAAGAAAAAAAAGAAAAAAAAACGTGGATGACACAGGGCGTCTAGTCAGTGTCCATATAGGGGCCACGTCACAGTTAATGGGAGACTTAACAATTTGATTAACGGATGTATGAGACTGTCCCAAAATTTACACTTTAGGTACAACTTTGAGACGAAAAAAACTTGATGTATTAAATGTTGAATACCACGAAACATAAGGGTAGTAAACAGTCTTTTACCCAAAAAATGAATACAAAACATTGACGTGACTTAACTATAATCGTTCAAATAGGAGAAGAAGGAAGGGAAACTAAGAGGGAGAGAATCCTACTCCCAATGCCATAACTTGAGGAGCTCCTTACTCTGTCCACTAACGCATTGCCATATGTTATGATTTCGTCTCCTAGAAGAAGACCACCTTTAAATATAAAATGGTGCAATCAAGCAAGTTTTTATCATTAATAGCCAAAATTTCTCTTAATTTCAAAAATGTTAGTTTTTATATAAACTTTCAAATATAACAAAATGTTCACTTGAATAGACATAAACACCCTTATTGTTAGCCAGGAACTTGTTTAGAAATGCTGTAATAGGAGTTTGTCGCTAGGTATTTGACCAAATAAGATCGTCTAGTTCCTATAGAACCTATCACTAAAATACCCCTAGAGAGGGATAGGGCTAAGCGGAGTGAAAAAGGTTTTCCATGAGATAGGAAATGAAAACTATTAGCCCCACAAGAGGTTTGTGAATAAGTGATTGTCTGATAATGAGCAAGGAATATCCGTCTTTCTGCTAAACAAGATGTATTGAACTCATAATTCATTAGATACTTTTTATGAATGTCAACTAAGTATCGTAAGCAAATTGCTCCCAGTTGTTCAATCATTTGATAACCAGAATCATTTAACCCAATTTTTAACAGCTCATCCTGGAATTTACGAAACGAAATGGTATTTTTGTAATTTCACTAAGTTTTGGGTTTTTATTTAAAAATTATGTTTGGATCTTAATTGGTGAGCCCAAGGTGCCCACCCCCTGATTTGTGTCCCTGGTTCTCCTATTCCTCGTGAACTCATCCACTCTTTCTCTCCCTCACTTTCCCTTAGTTCTCACTCTCTTTTCTGTGCTTCCTCTCTCGGATTCCCTCTTCCCCGGGGACCAGTACACACCCACATACACCACACCTCAACAAAGCACCCCAACACATTCACCACCACCACCATCATCTAGACCTTCCCTCTCCCTCGTCCCTGTGAAGCATCAAGACACCCACAACACCCACTTTGGTATCTAAATCATAAGCTTAGGAATTGTTTGGTCGGCAACCGAAGCTCGGGAGGCTCCAGCCTCCTTCCCCGGTGAAGAACAAAAAACTCATGGCCATTGGGCCTAAACCCCCGAGCCCAACCCTTGTGTAACCCAAAGAACCGGCCTTGAGGCTGAGTGAAACTTGGGTTAAGCCCTTGGGCCAAGCTACCTCTAAAACCTAACCCAAAATCCAATTGAACTCAAGCCCTCGGGCCAAGGAAACCGGCCCAGCCTCTTGGTCCAGCCTTTCGACCCAAACCTACTAGGGCAGATCCGGTTGAAATATTCCCGTGTTGACTTTTTTGAAATTTACCCAGGACCCTTCTTAGGGTAATTCGACATCCTAAATCTATTTTTGATGACCGTTTTCCCAAATTCAATCTTTTGAATAAAGTTTTATTAATTGGACCCCTTATGTGCTTAGGTGCATTTATTGTGGTGATTCCCTCTTCGCTAATTTGCATGGCTCTTCGACGACGAAGTATCTGTGAGTGGACCCCTTCTAAAATACATGTTTTAATAGTAGAAATGTATACATGAAAAGCATGATTTAATGATTACGTTTTGTGAAACGTTTTATGAGATATTACGCCTACTGAGAATATTTTGAATTACCATATTTTATTAAACTCATGTTCTTTGTAGTATAGATGATGGATGACTTTATACTGCTTATGAACATGTTTTTGCACACTTCCTTATAGTATAGATGATGAATGACTTTATACTATGAAGATGTTTTTGAGATATATATACCTATGTTTGTAAAGTCTATGTTCAATGGTTTTGTGCTTATCTAGTGGTCACTATACCACCATGGGCGAGGATTATGGTTGTTGGCTGCGGGTCGGGGGAAATAATCTCTGGCTTCGGGCCAAAAGACATGGAGCTGGCAATGGGTCGGGAGAAATAATATCTAGCTACAAGAATAGAGACATAAAAGCTAGCATTGGGCCAGGAGATATTATCATTGGATACCACTATTTATCACACTATATACGAGATATGATTTATGAAAGATTTTATGGCATATTAGGGTTTCGGAAACCTATTACAAATTACGCTATTGATGTTTTCATTAAACTTTGGGGATTAGTATGTTGATAACTATTTTAGTATTATATATATCAACTTGGTCCAATCATGTTTGTTTTGCACCCCCTCAAGACTTAGAATCGAGGCGTATAATCCTGGCGTCAAGGCACTTCCGCATCGGCATCCTCGAGTCTTCTTAGTGTAGGACTCATTCCCTTGCTCATTCAATTTTATATTATTTCCTTTCTAGAGTCAGTAAATTAGTTGTATGCTCTGAACACGTTCCTCATTTGCATATTAATTATATTTAATTTATAAGTCTTATTTAATATTTGTTCTCATGCATCCTAATATGGCTTCGTCACCTTCGAGTGTCGGCCAGCACGTGCCTACCCTAGTGTTTGAGGAATATCAGGGTCGAGCGTGTCATAATTACCCCCAAAATCAAACCCTTTTGATGTTCTGGAACCTTCATTGAGGAGAAAATTGTAGAGATGTATCCCAAATGCCGAGCAGACTTCCAAATTCAAAAGTCACTTTAGCGATTTATGAAACTACCATAGATACAATTTTATCAAGCGATGCTTTGCCCACATTTCTTGAATTGCCTTCCACTTCTCTATTTCTCTCTTTCTCTCTCTCTCTCTCTCTCTCAAAATTCTTACTTTTTTCTTCAGTTGTAATTTTTTATACTTATAATATATGTAACTTTGATTAGTCTCATGCACAATTACTTCCTCTAGCAACCAAACAAATTTAGAGTCGTAATGAATTTGAAAACACTTTTCACCTCTCATGCCTATTTAACATTCACAACAATATAAACAAGCATTCCAAACAAAAAAAATCAGAACAACAAAACAAGGGAAAAACAGTTGAAAATGTCCACCATTAATGGAGAAGAGGAAGCTGACTCCCAATATGCTATGCAATTGGCAAACATATCGGTATTGCCTATGGTGCTTAAAGCAGCCATAGAGCTTGGTGTGCTTGACATTATCCATAGAGATGGCGCCGGAGCCCTGCTTTCGCCTTCCCAAATAACGTCTCAGCTTTGATCTCTACACAATCTGGATGCCCCTTATATTCTTGATCACATGTTTCGCCTTCTTTCCGCTTACTCTGTTCTCACTTGCTCGACAATCCAAGCTAATGGGAATGTTATTAGGATTTGTGGGTTTGCACCTGTCTCCAAGTACTTTATTAAGAACCAGGGTGGGGTGTCTTTGGCACCATTGCTCAATTTATGCCATGACAAGGTTATCCTAGATAACTGGTTCTACTACAACCTTTTACAAAACCTTGTTAATTTAATCATTTTGGTTTTAACTTACAGTCTAACACGTGTGCAAAAACTTTTCATGTTCTGTTATAAACGAGTAATTTATGTATACGCATCAAACTATGATTTTGCAAGTAAAGAATTGAACAAAGTTCATTTCTTTTTCATCAGTGAAGTCATCTTTATATGTCACAATTTCTACAGGTACCATTTGAAATATGCAGTTTTGGAAGGAGGACTCCCATTTAACAAGGCCTATGGTATGAATATGGTAGATTACATTGATAGGGATGACAGACTTGGTAGTGTGTTCAAGGACTCAATGAAAGAGTTTAACCTCATTTTTAAGAAGGAGATTATGGAGATTTATACGGGTCTCGAAGGTCTACGTACACTGGTAGATGTGGGTGGTGGCAATGGTACTATTCCTAACTATGATTTTCCTTTGGTTGTTGAAAAGTCTCCCTCCCACCCCAGTATGATATAAATTTTTTGCTTACCATTGGACAATTTCATGTAACTTTTTGTAGTTCGTTTTGCTTTGCTAACTTACAGAAGAGTTTTGCTACAGGTATAGAGCACATTGCAGGAGATATGTTTGTAAGGATTCCGAAAGGCGATGCCATTTTCATGAAGGTGAGGTTTCTAAGAATTATTTAACAACTGATTTACAAAGCATGTTCAAAAGCAAACATCTACTTTGGCTGAATCAAAAATTTCAGTAAAAGTGTGGGCAATCTAGCTTGTTTACCCCTACACTTAAGCTTCGTGTTCAAATCGATCTAACCCAATATCCTTTGACTAGTTACAATTTCGACAGCTTTCAACTAATGCAAATGATTTTATTAACAGTGTATACTACACAGTTGGGATGACGATCTATGCTTGATGATACTGAAGAATTGCTATGAGGCCTTGCCAGACAATGGAAAAGTGATAGTGGTGGATATGGTGATACAATAAGGCCCTGAAACAAGTCTTTCTACTAAAAGTTTGTTTCTGTTTGATGTGTACCTAATGAATACCAATGTGTTGGGAAAAGAGAGAATAAAGAGAGAATTACAAAGTTTGGCAAAAGCAGCAAGATTTTCAGACATTCGAGTTGCTTATTCCGCTTTTACCTTTTCCGTCGTGGAACTGTTAAAAAATATGTAGTTTCTAGTTGGGTATGTTATGTTACTATAATCTTTTGAGCTTCAAAGAAATTATAATAAACTTTCATTCATTCACTAGATAGGTAGATTAAACAAGAAATGAACATATAAGAGCAAAACAATCGTGTTCGAGCTAGATATGTCTCTCACACAACTCCCCTAGGTCTTGTCTGTTGGACAAGGTTTGCTTCTTGGTGTATTGCAATATGAGTTTGTTATTAGTTTTTATGGTGCCTTTGTAGGGCCTTTGTTAGGCCTTGAGGCTTACAATCAAAAC
The DNA here is from genome assembly GCF_916048215.2 of Malus sylvestris. Lineage (NCBI taxonomy): Eukaryota > Viridiplantae > Streptophyta > Magnoliopsida > Rosales > Rosaceae > Malus > Malus sylvestris. The sequence goes on along the minus strand of NC_062273.1, from coordinate 21,125,116 downwards.
TAATATGTGTCTGAGCGTGCCAACGTTATCTTTGTATATCAAATTGTTGTTTTTTTGTTATTAAATGGGTTGATTACTTGGGCCACAAGTTATTTAGACTTCTTAGTTCAATTGGATTGTTTACGGATGGGTTAAGTCTGTATAAAGTTCTTTTTCTTGCCTTATAAACAAGGAGTTTTACTCATAATATCATATGCTCAATTGAAAGGAGTTCATGGCCTTCAAATTATTTCTTTGGTTACGGTTAACACTAAAGAAACAAGGTTAATTAGTTTAGGAAGATTAATCATAGATGAAACTTTGAACGAAAAGTAGTAAAAAAATGATATAGGATACAATGAAATATGCATAAAACAACAAATCTACTTTAGGTAAGTACAAACAAAAAAGATTCGAGCAAGATTATGACCTTGTCAGGCAAGATTCGTCTTTTTGCAACCAATTCTCCTTGTGTTTTACAGGGGTTGTAATCTTTGGAGAATGAAAGATAAATTGGGTTTAGTAAAGGTATTCAATACTACAACATAGGGGAAAGGTAGCAGAGCTTCTAAAACTTGACAAAAGATGGCTTTTTATTATGGACTTGCGACTAAAAGGGTAAAGTTTGAACAAACTAAAGTTTTCTGGTTTCTTGTTTGTTGGAGTGTAAAGTTGAATGTCTTTTGATTGATTGGTTAAGTGTCATTTTTCCTTGTGTACTTCGTTGCTTTTATAGACTCTGTAGCCTGACTATCTAAGCCTTCCCCTTTTGGTGATGGCCTCCAAAACATGGTGAGTCATCATTTATTTACCTATCCATGCCCTTGAAAAGTAATTTTTCCTGGGGGTGAGCTGCCCTCATAATGCCACCTCTCACATAGGCTTGTTTCTTGTTGCCTATTTATTGGCAAAAAATGATTTTCAATTCTTCCTGGGCTGCCAACTGTCCTAGCCCAATCCTCCTTCTACTTTTTGCACTCTTAGACCTCCAATATCACTAAGCCCAACATTAAATATCCATTCAAATAGTGCCCTCTTTAATCATTGTTAAGTCTACTAATCAAGATATTGATAATGATTAAAATCAATTGCATGCCGAAACTAGGTATTAGTGCCTATAAATTAGCCGTTTTAAATAAACCTTTGTACTAACCCACAATTTTCAACGTTAACTGCCTGTCCGTTAAATAACTTCAATTTCACTCTGATGTGAAAATTAACTTGACACACAAATTAAACCCTATGGATGACAATTGTAGTATATGAGCAAATAGGGATCGTTCTAGACCAGGGATTAACTAGGGATGCTAATCAATGTGAAACTGACTCAAGAACATAAAAACATAATGTAGAACACTAAACTAGACTCAATTAATGCAAAACTAGAGTTTAAAACACCTAAACAAACCAAAAACTCAAAACAGCAACTAAAAGACTCAAAACTGCCTCAAAACCACTTTCTGGGCAGTTTTGAGTACCTAACACTAATTTGGACGAAATTGGACTATAACTCGACTCAAAACACTTAAAAACACAAACTAAATTGATTTCTAACTAATCTAACACTTTAAAATAAATGGGGGATTGATTTTGACGAAATTAAAACTTTAAAACTTAAACTTTGAAAACAAATGTAAAGCAAAACAGATTGTGATGAAATAGAATGGTGAGAAACTAGTTAGAGGGTTCCTTATCCACACATGAACATATGCATACAACTCGATTTCCAATTACTCTTTCAACAAACCATGAATGACAATGCCCCAAATTAACTAGGTTGCACCAATTAATTCTCAGATTTCCCTAGATTCATTGAATTGAATGGAATACGCATTACAACCAAATTATTCTTATCAAGGACCCTAACTATGGAATACGCATGATAGAGACACATATCAAAGATCATTAAGTTCAATGGAAATCATAAGCATTGACGAGGCATTCATAACTATGGGATACGCATGTTACTCTTGCCTAGGATTTACTTAACACAATCGTGACTAACGACTTTTACTACTTATGAATATAAGTTAATAACGATTAGGTGAAATTCCCTTATATCCTAGCATCAAGTTTAGGCATGCAAATTAAGTGTCGACCCTCAACCCATATACATAAACAAGTTATCAATCAAATAGATAAGTAAACCACATTCACGATTTATGAAATCATAATTGGAAGAAATCAAATCATATAAAACATATGTCCATGGCTTCAAATTCACCTCTAACTAAAAAGAAATTAGTTCCACATGTTTAACATAATTGAAAAGCAAATTAAATTAAACATGAAAACAGAAACAAGAGAAGAAAGAACTCCAAACACTCCACTAATGGCAGATTGCATGTGCAAGGTTTCTCCCTCCTTTGGACTGCACGGCACTACTTCTTTCTCCTTCAATGGTGGCTGCACGAGGTGGTGATGGTGGTGGAAAGGTGCGGCTGTGGTGGATGAATGGTTATGGAATAGGGTAGAAGGGTTAAGGGGACTAGGGGGCACGGCAAGAACTTAGAATTAGGGAGAATGATGTTGGTGGTTGCGGCAAAGGCTTAGGGTAAATTTCTGGAGTGAATGGATGATATGGGAGGTGGTAGGTTCGGCCAAAAGCTTTAAAGGAGTATATATAGGCACTTAAAAACCCTAGCAATCAGATTAGGGTTTCTAGAAACCCAAATCCAACAGAAAATAGGTTAAAACAATCAGATTTTGCATGGGAAAAGGCCTAGGGTTCGGCTGGTTTAGTGGGCTAGGGTTAAGGCTTCTAGAATGCCTTGCAAGGCAAGGAAATCAAGTATTCTAGAACCCTAGGTGCGGCAAAGGGTTAAGGCTTCTGGATAGGTCTTCTAGAAAGCCCAAAACCAAGAGAAAATGAACCCAACCCACGGCAAGGATGAGGAAAATGTTCTAGAACCACTCTTTGTGTCTTCCAACGCTTAGGAACCTTCTAATGTTGCTAAAACGCAAGGCCATTTAGGTTTAGGAAAGATCAACCCAAAATGGAAACTTTTAGGCTTAGCTTTCCTACTTCAAGTAGGAAACCTCATTTGAGTAGGAATCTTCGTTCTTCTCGGAATCATCTTCAACTAGGAATCCCTCGTTGATTAGGAATCCTTCGTCAATTAGGACTCTTCCTCGGACTAGGAATCCTTCTTGTACTAGGAATCCTCAAATCTTCAAATCTTCAATTTCATCCAAACTTTGTGTTCCAAGCATGTACTTTTCAATCCAAGCTCACAATTTGCTCCAAAAACTCCAAATTCCCATCTTTTATGTCATATGCCCTTTAAGCCTGAAAACACATGAAAGTAGCTCAAAAGACTACTTTAACGAAGAAAACATAACGAAAATGCATAAGAACTAGCTAACTAAGGCGCATAAATATGCTCCTATCACACTCTTGTTGGCCATCTCCTTCAACAAACTTGATTATCTGAATTCCTAACTTTCTTGAATTTTCAACCCTTTCTTGCCTTATTTTCTAACCATTGTTTCACTATTTTCTATCGAATTCAACAACGGCACCTAAATTGCGCCCTGCATGCAAGTCTGGAGAAGGGATTGTAACTCTTCGCCGTTGACTCAACGGCCTTCATCGTCCTCGGGCTGGCCTTAATCTGTCCATTTTCTTCTAGGAAGGGGGAGTGCATTCACTAGGGTCTGCCTGGACTTCTGAAGTTCATGTTGCTATGGATAACAACATGCCCGATGCCAACTGGTTCTATTTCAATCCTTACATTGCTGAGGTAAGATATCTCACTTCAAGAGGGGTTTCCCTTTAATGAAGGATGAAGGATGAAGCATGGTCTAAGTGGGTGGATAAATTATGGCCCATCTGGAAGAAGAAATGGATGGCAAATGACATCTATGAGTTTTTCATGATGTCCAAGACTACTATCCCCATCAAGCATGAGTTTCTCTCAACAGCTCTCCTTTTCTAGAACACAGGGACCAATACTTTTGATTTCAGAGTGAGTCCAATGTCTTCCACCATCCTGGATATGGCTCAGGTTTTTGGTTTAAGGTCATCGGGCAGGTGTGTACAAACATGCATGCAATCTTGTCTTTTCTTAATTCGAGTCAACATCGCTCCATTAATTTGTCTTCTCTGTGTTATAACAGGCCTTTGGTGAGGGGTCGGGCAGGTCTTCTCTGCCTGCTGTGAGTAGAGTGGGTCCTCCTCAACCTTTTGGAGCTACTGAAGTTTCAGAAATTTGATTATCTCGACCTAAAAAGGTTGCTGCTGCTGAATCCTCTCCTTTTGTTCCTGCTAAAGTTGCCACTGCTGCTGCTTCTGGTGATGATGGCGTGTTGCCTCTTCCTCTAGCTTCTTTTCCAGCCACGACCTATTTGCCCGAACTAGTTAGAGAGTTCAGGCAAATTAGGATGAAGCAGTGATCCCCAAGGCGCCATTCTGAGCCTCAACAACTTCAAAATCAGGGCAGGATCTTTAAAAAATGGATGCAAAGAGACTTTTTTGCTTCCTCTAGCCTTAAGGCTCTTCAAGATGCTAAGAGAGCTCTCACTGAATAATACCAAGCCCAGCAGATGACTAAGATGCAATATAAGTCTTTCATTTCCTTCTTTGAAAATCTAAGGGCTTTGAAGGATCAGCATCTTAAGGCCAAGTGGCAAGCCAATAGTGTGAAGTGCTACAAAGATAAGCACACTTGGACCTCTACTACTCTACAGCAACAGGTGGAAGAGGGCTCAACCATGGAGGATTGGATAATGGTGGTAGCTGTCGAGATCCAGAAACTGGATAAACAATTTCCTGCTATGAAGGCTGAGCATATGATCCTCTCGAGCAAGCTATACAAGAAAATCGAGGATGGGAAAAAAGTAAACCATGAAGTGGAGGAGTCTGAAGCCCAACTACCCAACAGTAATACAGCTTTAGAATAGCTAGGTCGCATTTTAACCATCATGCGGACTTATCATTCTAGGATAGCTACCTTGGCTAAAGATTTAAACTTTTTAATTTAGGGCTTCTATACTTTCCTAATTATTGAATGAAAAGATCTCTCACTGCTTCACTATTTTACTTACTTATTTACACTTTTCTAATAGAAACAACTGCTTTGGACATACAAAAGGGACATCACCCTTTCTCTAAGTATTATACTTCATTAATATAACAGTCTCTAACATCCCAAAGAGTTGGGTGGTACTTCTTTAGAAATTTAGCATTGATTGGATGTTTCTCTAAGTCTTCCTCTAAATCTACCAAGTAATAGACCCCTCTGTCTAATTCTTTGGTAATTGTAAAAGGGTTTTCCCAATTGGGACTCCATTTCCTAAAACTTCTAACTTGAGCTCCTAAGGGCAAAACTACTTTCCATACCAATTATCCTTCTTTAAAAGTTTTCAGTCTCACTCTCTTATTGTAAGCTCGGTAACAACCTTTTTCCTATCTTGGATCTTGTTTAGAGATTCAATTTAGGCAACATCCAAATCCTCAATTCCTTGACACATGGCTTAAATAAATTCATCACTATGTAGACCAAATTGTTTCTGAAGCCTCACTTAACTCACATTAATCTTCATAGGGAGTACTGCATCTTGCCCAAATGTTAATGCATAAAGAGTAATCCCAGTTCCTGCTTTTTTGAGGTTCTATAAGCCCAAAGAACATCTCCCAACTTCTCATGCCACCTTTTTGGGCTATATGCCACCATTCTTTTATTGATGTTCAACAATATCTTGTTGCTAGCTTCTGCTTGAACATTAGATTGGAGATAATAAGGGCTAGAATGGATCATCTTCATATTGAACTTAGTTGCAAACTCCTATACTTCTTTTGAAATAAATGATGGCCCTTTGCCTGTAACAATTGTTTTAAGCACCCCATATCTATGTAGGAATTTGGTCTCAATGAACTTGTTCATAACAAATGAATTAATGGTTCTTACAGCTGAAGCTTCAACCCATTTGGTAAAGTAATCAGTTGCCATAATTAGGAAGGTGTGTCATTTGCTGGAAGTTGGATATATTTGCCCAATAAAGTCCATGGCCCATCCATTGAAAAGCCATCGCTTTACTACTAGATTTAAGGGTACTGATGGTATGTGTTGGAGAGGTTCATGCTTTTGACATTCCTTACATCCTTTAGCATATGCTTTACAATCTTTCTCCATGTTGGGCCAAAAGAAACCATATCTTCTCAGTAACCATCTCATCTTTATTCTTGTTTGGTATGCTCCACAAATGCCTTCATGTACCTCAGCCATCACCCTCATTGATTCTTCCAAGCCCAAGCATTTCAACAAAAGCCCATCTAGAGTCTTTGTCAGCAAAGTTTTATCCAACATAACAAACTTAGTTGCATGTCGTTCTCAAAGATAAAAGGGAGACTTCTCCTTTATATCTCTACCTTCATCTTAGGCCCTCTTTCTTGAACCTATGCTCTAGAAGCCCTTTATGCCATTTTATTGGCAATCAAATTTGCTTCTCTGGGAATATGGCTAATTGTTGCTTCATTACCCCTAATATTCTAATAATTGAGTAGCTACAGGTAATACCCTACCATTGTGACATGTCTACACTTGTACTTTCCATTTAATTGATTAATCACCAACTTAGAATCACCATATAATTCTATTTCAGCCGCTTCCAACTCTATTAGAATTTCTAAGCCAATGATCAGTGCTTCATACTCTACCATGTTGTCGATCGTATCCTTTTAATCCAGAAGAAATAAGTAGCAATGCTGGATTCCCTTTACATCAATGATGACAATTCTAGCTCCTACAGCATGTTGTGTGTAAGGTCCATCAAAATATAATCTCCAGGGAGTGATCCATAAGCTAGTTATTATTTTTACTTCTTGCTGTATACATTCATTCTTGCCCGAATGAGCCTTACTAGATGGGATCCAGAGGCTAGCCACTTCCAGAGTTCCAGGTATATTGACGAGTTCCTCCTTGGATTTTTAGTGCTTAGTCTACAATTGCTTGTCCCTTTATTGCCCTCTAAGGTACATACTGAACTCTGATAGTATTAGGATCCATTTCCCAATTCTTCCAGTTAGCATTGGCTTAGACAGCTTGTACTTGATCACATCAATTTGGCAATTATATGGATATGGTAAGGCAACATGTAGTGCCTTAATTTGTTGGCAATAAAGTACAAGGCTAAGCATAATTTTTCAATTGGGGTGTATCTTGTTTCTACCTCCATAAGGAACCCACTGAGTTAGTATATCGCATGCTTTTTTCCCCTTTCATTATTTTGAGCATATAAACTCCCTCTTGATTTCTCGGATGCTGAAATATAGAGCTTCAAAGACTTCCTCCTTTGGGGAGGCATGAGCACTGGAGGTGAGGCTAGACTAGTCTTCACTTTGTCAAATGCCTCTTGGTGTTGAGGGCCCCACTCAAACTTGTATTGATTCTTTAATCTTAAAAAATTAGTCAAAGGTTAGATCTTGCTCGCAAGATTAGCAATGAATCTCCTCAAAAAGTTAGTCTTCCCTAGCAATCTCTGCAATTGCACTTTGATAGTGGGGGTAGGTGATTTTATTATAGCCCTAGCCTTGTTCTTGTCCACTTCCACACCTCTTTGATGGACCAAGAACCCCAGAAAGTTGTCCTATCTAACCCCAAAGGCACACTTTCTAGAATTCATCTTCAACTTGTGGGTTCTCATTCTCAGCAAGGCTTGTCTGAGGTCTTCCAGGTGCTGGTCTTCAATTCTAGACTTCACCATAATGTCATCTATGTATACCTTCATGCTATGCCCGATCAAATCATGAAAAATAGCATTCATCACCCTTTGATAAGTAGCACCAGTATTTTTCAGCTTAAAGGGCATGACAACGTATTCATAAGCTCCTATATGTCATAGGCATCTGAATGTTGTCTTATGTATATCTTCTTTAGCCATTTTTATCTAATTATATCCAGCATTTCCATCCATAAAAGATAATACTTTGTGTTTTGCAATTACATCAATGGATAGATCAGCCATAGGGATAGGGTATCCATCCTTGGAAGTTGCTTCGTTAGTATTTCTATAATCGACACAACATCAAATGGCATTAGTTACAGCTTTCAGTACAGGTATAAAGTTGGCCAACCACTCTATATATTTTACAGGCCTAATAAAGCCTGCCTTTACTAGCTTCTCAATTTCTTCCTTGACTTTTTCTTCTATTTCTTTTGACATCCTCCTTAGTGCTTGCTTTATAGGTCTATACCCCTTTTTAATAGGCATTATATGCTCTACTAAGCTGGAGTCTAATCCTGGCTTTTTTATGTAATGCCATGCAAAACAGTCTTTTTATTTGTGTAAAAGATTGACTATCTTTGCCCGATATACTGTTTCTAGCAGGCCACTAAGTTGCATTGGCCTTGGATCCTCTCAAGTTCCCAAATTAATGGTTTCTAAGGGGTCTTGAACTTCGGGTGCTAGTTTATCAGGCTCTGGAAATAAAAATTCTACTAACTTTGCAACCTCAGGCTAATCCTCTAACCAATCTAAGTCATATATACATTCTGTCATGTGGATGGCTGCCTTCATTTCTTCTTTCAAAATTTCTCTTCCTTGATCATCTTTGGTGCTTGAAGTTCCCTCTCCCCACTCTGCCATTTCTTTGGCTGAGCTTTCCTTGATCTCTCTTTATGCTCTTCCATTATCCAATAGTCTCTTGATTAAGAACCTAACCACTATCACCTGGTCCTTTATCTTTTAGTCTGTCATCAATGGTGTTAGCAAGAATGGACAATATGAGGTATGTCACATTCCTCCTGAGTGAGAGAAAATCCTTGTTCTAAGGGCTTTTGGACCGTCACCTTGATAGGGCAGCCATTCTGATCAGCACCTAGACATTGTAGGATCCCAACATTGGGATTGTAAAAATTAGCTTCAGCAACATTAGTTATGAGGAGAAATGGCCCTGACTCCGCCTCTACCATCTCCCAAAATCTTTGTCTTATAATAGTGGGTTTATGATAGACAGCAACTTATTGGTGCAAGGTAGATGGTATAAACAAACTCTAGTGTATCCAATCCCTTTCCAGCAACACCCCATAAGTAGAGTTGTTGTCTACTACAATAAATGCCAACATAATCTTCTTGGATCCTAAGTCTACTCTTAAGGGTAATATCCCATGTGTTTTGGTGATGGCCCTAGAAAAACTAGACACCGTGATATCAGTGAGAAACGCTTTATCTGTTTAAGTGGTAGTACATTAACTACTAACCCCTATCTATCAACACCCTTTTTAATAGAAACCCTTTTCCAAATGAGTTGTCACGTGTATGGGCTTCAGATGGTTTGCTAAGGCCAGACTTGATTTTTTGAACACCATCTTATCAAAATAAACTCTCTTGGGCTGTTTTTGTGTGGGGTCGGGCAAGTCTATTAAGCTTGACCCCTCCTTACTAACCTTTTCAATGTTTACAAGAGCCATAATTGGTTCTCTTGCCAAATAATCATCCTCCATTACTGCTGGTTGATTTGGTTCTGCACAAAACATAAAGGACAGTACATAGGTCATGTTAACATAAAAGTTGCTAGGTCCAAGTGTTCATTCCTTCTTCTTTCTAATCTGGCACAGAAACTAATCTATCCAAGCTTAAGCATCTTTGCTTAACATCAACTCGAGCATTTCCTTTTCTTCTATTGTGTTGAAATTATGAAGATGTCTAGAGTTCCAAAGGAATATCCTCTTGTGGTAGTGAAGGCAGCCCTCTTTTAGGATAAATGGTTTTAAAACAAATAGGCTTTGGATTCCAACCTGGTGTAGGTACCATCACCATGTTCTCTTACATTCTTCTTAATACCCTGTATTTCCCTAGATAAGTAGCTTCAGGAACATGATCCCTGAAGGAAATATTTGTAAAAACAAGTTCATTTGAGCAACATCTATGCATGCTATTAACAATTAAAAGGCAGAATCATGCTTGTATGCACTTAAAAACAAAACTTAACCCATGAAATTCAAAGCCTAGTAATTATGGTGAACCAAGACTCAACTCAAGAACAAAGTGAGTTAAGAAATCTTATACCTTTGTTGATTCCTCTTTGCATAAGCAAAGGTTAATCACCTAAGGAGAGGGCCTTCATTCCTTGCTTCTTAGCTCCATGGATTTCTTGGAGGATGATGGTTGAAAAGACTCTCCAAGTTCCCAAAATAGAGAACCTCTAATTTTTCCACACCAAGGAGAGCATTGATGAGGAGATGAGTGACCTAGGAAGATTTAGATGCTAATAAACCTTTCTAGGATGGCCGACCTCTTAGAGAGAAAATGGAGCTTGTGTTCTCATCTTTTCTCCAAAAGAAACCCTAATGAAGAAAAGGCTATAAAGTCATATTTATACCTACCTTTATTGGAATGGCAAACTTGTAATAAGTCTAAAACCCACTCCATTATAATCATGGATGACCATTAAGGGTATATTGGGCTTTCAAGCCCTTTGTGTTTTCAAGTTGTCATATAATTTGAGTTAATGGGCTTGACATTCAAATCCCATTGGGCCTTGCAACCCAAAACTAACCCAAGGTCTTTAACGAACATATTCGTTTGATTAATTAACATATTAATTAATCCTAGCCATAAATAATTAAACCATTTAATTATTCTTACTCATCTCCGTTGTTTCTTCAATCTCTACCTTACTCAGTGTATGATCCATTAGGTTCCTTTTAGCGAGGCAGTGGGCAATTAGAACTCTTCCAATCGATTATGAATTAAAACTTACTTTCAATTCCCCCTTTAATGATTATACACGTTTAGGGCTTCCACAAATCATGAGTGACACCTAGCAGTATGTCATGGTTACCCAAGCTAATCAAAAGAGGTGGAGAACCTATTCAGTTTAGGATTACAATGCAATATGGTCTTTCTCTAATACAATACTCTTGACCACATTGTTTGGTTTGATAGTTTATTCATGTCTACTATCTAATGTGATTCTTTTACTTATATGATTACCTTGAATGTGATTTGGAACAACTTTCTAAATCTCATTCATACTCTGGTCAAAGATTCTTAATCATATCATAGAGTATTCTCCCTTAAACGGTTTGAAGGTTAGAGATCCCTTGTTGCGCATTCACTTGCCTCCATGGCTAAGTGGTTTAACCCCAACCATGTCGTGGACACCCTCTGACGAAGTGACTTTGACATTGTCAAATATCAAGAACCTAATTATTAGCCTCCACCTTCAGCCTTGCTATTAGCCTTCTTTACTTCTCTCCTACTTCTCCAACTAGGTCGTCTCTCTCTTCCTTGGGTAAACTCCTCGACCTTAACATTCTCAGAAGCTTCTAAAATAGCAGGAATTTTCAGTGAGTTCATATAAGCCTTATGTTGCCTCTAAACCCTTTTTATCATGGATGCCCCCATTTCTTTAATAGGTCTTTCATCTTTGCCCACTATGTACCATTTTTCGGCCCATTCGGATTGAATTCACCTTTGTAACTGGTGGTATCGGGCTTATGGTTCTTTCTGGCCTTCCTTGTCTCATGATGTCGTGGTTAGTTGGCTAGAGAGTCTTATCATCCACCCAGCGTGGTAACTTCACATCATTATCTTCCACTTCTTCAGAGGCTTCAAAGTTTCTAAACCCTTCAAATAGACTCTTAGGCTTTAAATCTCCTCCCAACCTCCAGAACACACTTTTAGTAGTCTCCTTATTTGTTTAAATAGCCTGGAGAATACTTCATAGGGCATCTTGTTCTTTTACCTCTTTCCTCCTAAAAATCAACAGGCGCAAATGAAATATGTGTTCCCTTATGTCACGTCCCTAACTAGTTTATTTGAATAACTGACGCTGAACATAACAATTCATACATACATAATGAATGTAATGTACTCTACTCAATCTGATATATACTACACCATCCTCCAGATATCCAAAACCAGCCTACTTAAGGTACATTTGTCTTTCCAACAATTATAATCATAGGTTAGATAAGATTATAAACACCGTCTATGGTGTAATCTCAACTTTATTCATGGTAACAGAATTAGGTTAACCAACGTGTGTGTTAACGCTCAAAACTGGTGAGGTTAACAAATGTTAAATAGATCAAGTGTTTATCCTGGATGGATTTAGGCTTTGTAAACAAATGATAATAGACAAAGGATTTATGATGGATTTGGGCTTTGCAAACAAATGATAATAGACAAAGGATTTATGTGGTTCATTTTCAAAACTTGGCTATGTTTAGTAGTTTTTTATATAAAATGAAAACAAGGTTACAAGTAGCACTCGGCTAGGATAGTATGATTGTCTCTCAATTCATCTAATCCTTTCTAAGAAGTACTCGTCGTACTTATACAAGCCTTCCTCTAAACCTTCAGCCTCTTGGTTCAAATCCATCACTTTCTTTGCATTTAATGCACCAAATACTCAAACTAGACCTACTAGCTGTCCCTACGTTATTTGGTCATATGTTGCAACAAGGGGCCACTAGAATAGGTTCACTTGTCTCCTTTTTGGGCTGACACGACCAAGCGTTTTACTCGGCCTTGGTGTTGGTGGAACTCGTAACCGAGCACTCTACCTGTCAGCATTTATGTTTTTTCGTAGGCCTTTATTCCTTACCTAGCCACCACGTGGCTTGGAGTTAACGTCTGACTAGGTCTGCCCCTTTTGTGGGACCTCACGCCTTAAAGCTGTTAGTGGCCAACTTGCCCTCTAGTGCTCGGAAGGCCCTTTATGAGGAAGCGCTCAACTTGATTGCTGACAAGACACTCGGAAAAAAACTCTGCATTAATAGTGTGAAACCCAATGGCCACACATGTTCCATGTCACCTAATTCTTGTTGTCCACGTGTTTGGCCTGAAAATTAGTCACACATAAGCAGGCATGTGAGAATGTGAAAATAAATGAAATCCACATTGGTGGAAGGATAAATCGTACAAGAGTTTATAAAATATTAGGTATTCCACATATTACCAATTAATTTTAAGGGAAATTTTATTTGATCTCATGTCACAGCCCGTCCCAAGGATTAATTATCGTGGTTGTGAAAAGACGAATTTACCCTTGAGCGTTGGATGTTTGTTGTGTTTTGGATTAAGAAATTGGGTCAATTGGTTCTATTCCTAACTAATTGGACCCAATTAGAACTAAAAGATTAAAGAATTGTGATTGGTGTGCATGTTTGGACTACACACATCTATACCCCTTTTCTCTTTCTCATTCTCGTGCCCTCTCTTTCTTATCTCTCGAACTCTCTCTCTTTCCCTCACGTACGGACAAGCAACAAAGCTCACAATCATGCACAGATTGACGTTCTAAAGGTGAGATTCTTGTCCCTTGTAAGTCCCTGAGTACATCTATACCATTCTTAAGACTTGAAATCGAGAAAAACCCGAGAAAACCTAACCCCGATTTTGTGCACTATTCATGCACAAGTAAAACCTTGTGTTTTAGGGAATTCTAAGGTCATAGGAGGCTTAAGGAGGTTCTCACGAGTCTCGGGGTACTTCGTTGGAAGGAATTGGACGTCGAAGGGCTGAGATCGAGGCTACTCTAGGTAAGCTGATCTATCGAGCTTTCCCTAAGAAAATGTAGCAGTTTTTAGGCCTTAAAACTGTTATAAGGTGATTGTAGATGTCCCTAGCTTCATTTTGGTACCGATTTTATGAAAAATGGTTAAGAAACGAGTGAGAATAGTGGGTTTAAAGTTTTACCCAGTTTTCTGGCGACCTGCGACTCGCCGAAGAAGATAACGACATACTTAGTCAGTTTGGACGAAATATGCTGACACCGTCAGTCAAATGTAACGGAATCTGTTAGGTTTAACGAAATATTCCCTAATGGTGGTTAGGGAATCCGTCAGGTTTGGACCGCGCATGGGGGCGCGTTTTGCCGTGCCCTTGCCGGCACGTGGGAGGTCCAAAAATATTTCTAAAAATATGGGGATGATTCTGAGGTTGTGTAGATAACTGTGGTATATTCATATACCTATTTTGAGCAATGTATGAGAAGTTATTAGCTAGTATTGCCTATGTGCTTTAAAAATAACGTTTTTATAGTTAATTCGCATATAGGTGAGGCTTATCCGAAGGACGAGCGTATCCACGGGCGACTCGGGGGCTACGACCCTTCGACATATCAGTGAGTGGGCTTTTGTTTTCAGTATATATATATGTGGTGCTGTGGAGGCACAGGTAAGTTCAGGTAAATTATGTTTGGTTATGCGAATCATCGATGATGTGATATGTGATTAAATAATGTTGAGCTCATAAAACTGCACCTAGGGTGATTGTGATTTAGCCAGAGATGAGAAGTACAGGCTTGTTTATGTACATCACCTCCCGCACCATATGCTCATATTGGATCCAACTTAAGTGCACAGTCTTGTCGTACAGACCTTATTTATGGTTCTGACTCGTAGGTGACTAGCGATTTATCACCCGGCTATTATGAGAGAGTAAAATTGAGCATAATTATATTACACCCAATCTTGTCGTACAGACCCTTCTTAGTGGTTCCGACTTATGTGCAGTATATTTTCATATAGGTCATTGTAATGACTCCGGCTAGATTGACTTTTGAGCTATGAATTCAGCCGTACAGACCACCTCAGGGGTTCCAGCTAGCATATCATATTTCTACGAAATCATTCTTACCTAGATTGTTTACTTTGTTATATTTTGGCATGGCATACATATGAAAATGATTATGTGAAGCATGAATTGAGTTGATATATTTCATATCTAATTATGTATATGCTTATATTCTGATTCTGGGAAAAATTACACATGTTTTACAGCGAGAGGTTAGTATATTGATGAATGAAATGATTTTGTAAAACATTTGTTTTTGCCCACTCACATTTTCTGTTTTGCGCCCCTCCAGGTTTTAAGTAAGCTTGCTGTCGGTGGCTCGGGATTGTTGGCATTTCTGACCTATTTGAATAATAGCAGGACATTCCTAGTACTGTGTAACTAGTACTTGTCCTACTGGACTGCACCTAGACTTTATGCTCTGATTAGGAGTGTTCACTGTTGTAACTAACTCTTATCACTTTCGTCTAGTAGTGCACTCTAGTAATTTGGTTTTTAATTATTCGTATATTCTTATCTTTATTGCTTCTGCACTGTGCACTTGGCTATGTCACTCTCACGTGATGGCTAGCATGCCTTGATCTCGATCGGGGTGTGTCATCTCATGTAACTCTTTTTACACCCAACTTACTCTCTGCACCCATATTATTATTAACTAAACTATCAATATCTCTTTAAACCCAAATTTAATACCTTAACTACCCTCACAAACCCAATTTAATATGTAAATTTATCTGTAGACCCATTTAGAAAACAAAAACTCTGAATCATTGTTCTGCAATTCATTCAAAGTGTGCTTTATCTGAATTGGATCCCATTGTTCATCCCATTGCCGCTTCAGTCACTCCCATTGCCACAATAATTAAACTCTACTCCATAACTCAAAATCATTTTATAAAGGGGTGTGTTATCCACACACCCCTTTTTACTTCTCCCACACCCGCTGCTAATTTCTGTCCTTTGATCTTCTTCAATTCATCCAATCCGATAGCCGAAAATTAAAATGGTGTGAGAGAAATAAAAAGGGGTGTGTGGATATCACACCCCTTTATAAATACACACACAGTAGTAATAATAATTATACAAAGACAAATTATATAGAACGATTACTGTCTGGTTTGTAATGTTTATTAAGCTACCCCCCTCATCTTTATGAAGATGTTAATTGTTATTTTTCATTCTTCTGGAAAGTCGGTAGAAGTGGGTTAAGGCCAACAAGAGCAATTTCTCCAGCCATTGAGATCTGTCCTTGGTTTTAACCTTGTTGACATTGTTTTGGTAGAAGAGAGAGTGATGATTTTAAGGTTGCGGGGAGTAGGAGATGATGGTTTTATGCTTGTCCAAATTCTTAAATCCAAGTTCTTTATTCCTGATTCCCCAATTCAAAAGAGCCTCAGATTTTCAGTTGTCTTTAGAATCAACCATGGGTTTATTAAAAAAATTTAGTTTTATTATTAATTTCACCTTGTATTTGATAGTAATTATACAATAGGATAAAAAAGATAATTCATATTTAAAATTTAAGTTGGGTGTAAAGAGAAGTTATATGGGTTCAAATAAAATTTCCTTTAATTTAATAGTAAAACCTCAACCTTTCTTCATCCGTAACGATCAATACCCACCGGGGGCTCCCTTTTTCCACTCTATAAAATGCATACTTCATCCCAAAGAAGAAGAAAAATGGCACAAATTTATCAGGTTTGTGGTTCTTGCATGCGTTGGTGATAGTGCTATGGAGTTGGAGGAGAGTGAGGGAGGACAAAGAAACCGCAGAGAGAGATTTACACTTGTGATGAACATGTCACAAGTTTGGGTGACCGGTTGACCTTTTTTTTTTTTTTTTAATATTAAATCGTTGGAACACTGATAGCCTCTGATTTTTTCAGTCTCTTTTCTTTGTCCTTGTTTTTATTTTGGCTCGGATGCAGACGAGGGTTACATCATGGAGATCGTAGGGAATGACGATATTGTGATGCCACTTTGATTACATCATTGAAAATAAAATCTGTGACTTTATTTCATATTACCTGCCGACAGAGCTGATAAACTTCTAATTTGCTTCCGACTAAGACTAAGTGTGGGGCAGCCCAATTATTTTCTTGCCTAGTTGCCTAACTCGTTTACCATTTTCCATCTCCCCGTGGTGCACTGGATAACTCGCCGGTGGTGTTGCCAACACATCGACATGCGTATCAGCCAAACTACTCATTTTTCTGATTTTTGTTCTTCGTTTCTCCTGTCAATTCTGTACACCTGCCCAATATTATTGATGTATGGATATTCATTCAGCTAAAAATTTGAATGAATTCTAGGTTCATTATATAAGAAAACGTGTAACTAATAATTATATTGATATTTTTCTTTGAAAAAATAAATAGACGTTTTAAATTCAAATTTCTCTACTCACAAAATACAAAAATTATGTAATTAAATTATTAACTTGTTACAGTTTTAAATATCACAATGCATACTACAATTCTTGTGAAAGAAAAATTGAGAGGAGGAGAAAGTATATTTCTCTAGCTATGCATACTCCGGCTTTATTTAACTTTTTCTTAAGCTTTTGAAATAATAAAACAAAACTATGTTAAATTAAATTAAATATTTTCAGCCGTAAGTTATCTCATTTCAAAAAAAACTTCCCAATATGACATCTGATTACCTTTAAACTAACAAATTGCATTAGAGAATGACATAGCAGAAGGACGTCATTTGCTTACCTCAGACAAATCTGTCTGCACTCCATAGTGAGAAGGTGGTGGGCATGCCGATCTGACAACTAGAACGGCCAAACCCAACTCATATTCTATAAATAGGGACAGGGATCCAAACTACATCGGACCCATCTCCAGTCGTAAGCAAAATGGCCACCACAACAAACCTACTGCTAACAGACCTCATGTTTGGTGTGAACCAAGTCCCTTCAAACTACATCAGACCCATCTCCGACCGTCCAAATCTCACTGATTTTCAGGTATCAGATGCCTCCTCCATTCCTCTCATTGATCTCAAGGACCTCCATGGCCCAACGCACTCTGATATTATCAAACAGATTGGTCTTGCATGCCAGACTGATGGTTTCTTTCAGGTAACAATTAAAACACACACACATATATATATACATTTATTTTGGGAAATGATCTCGACACACCTCTTTTCTCCCTCTGCATACCTTATTGACAAGTGCCTTCCTTAATATATATATATATATCCCATTTCTTTATTAATTACATGTACTTTATACTTAATTACATGTTTAGTATGAATATAGGTACTACTACATATTATGACTAAATTTTGCACCAATCTTTTTATATCAGGTGAAAAACCATGGAGTTCCAGAGATAATGATCAAAAACATGTTGAATATAGCAAGAGAGTTTTTCCAATTACCAGAGAGCGAGAGGTTGAAGATGTACTCAGATGACCCTTCTAAAACAACTAGGCTCTCCACCAGTTTCAACGTCAGGACTGAAAAACTTTCCAACTGGAGGGACTTCCTTAGGCTCCATTGCTACCCTCTTCAAGACTATGTCCAAGAATGGCCTAACAATCCCCCATTGTTCAGGTAAATAAGGATGCCTTCTTTTTCATCATCTTATGCTAGTACTTAAATATTCAAACCAACGTTTTCTAACTAGACTATTAAATTGTTAAGATGTGAATCTGAGCACACATACACAGTCTAACAAGAAAATATTATCCAATTGAATTTATTAGTTTAGTTAAATAAGGGCACCTTTTTGTCATCATCTCAACTACGTTTTTTTATCACGCTTATGTTGCTAAACAAATGCTCATCTTGTCAAACTTTGGTTATAGTCGTAGACGAGTCATTTGTTTCTAATTAATTACATCTAAGTCACAACTGAATGAGCTGCACTTTGTTCACAGGGAGCAAGTGGGTGAGTACTGCACAAATGTGAGAGGATTGGTGCTGAGATTGCTTGAGGCCATATCAGAGAGTTTGGGTTTGGAAAAGAACTGTATTGTTAAGGCATTGGGGAAGCAAGGGCAGCATATGGCTTTGAATTACTATCCACCTTGTCCACAGCCGGAGTTGACTTATGGATTGCCTGGACATACTGATGCCAACCTAATCACTGTCCTTCTCCAAGATGAAGTGCCTGGATTGCAGGTCCTTAGAAATGGCAAGTGGGTTGCTGTCAACCCTATACCCAACACTTTCATTGTCAACATTGGTGATATGATGCAGGTAAATACTATATCCTAAATTTATTATGTTTTGGTGTATCTGATCAAACAAAATCTCTTCATTAGATATTGGTTAATGAATCATGAATAAAGGATCTTATGAATAAAAACTAATACTACTATGCTTCATTGTATTCTATCTTAATTGATTTTTGGTTATTGGATTGTTGACCAAGGATTCAATGGCCAAAAGATCATCTGGGGTATACAAATTCTAAAGCATACTAGAAAATCCTCTTTGTGAAATCTTGATTTCTTTGTCTTTTTTCTCACCTGATTAGAAATAATAGATTATGGCATCACTCCGGAGATAGTTAAGCTCATTTATCACTAGCAAGGGGGACTTGTCCAAGTAGAGTGACAAGGCTTTTGTGATACGAGTAAAATTTGGAATTGATTTTGAACTTTTGTACCATTTTATTTGGTATCAGGTAATTAGCAACAATCGGTACAAAAGTGTACTCCATAGAGCTGTGGTAAACTGTAACTCAGAGAGAATCTCGATCCCAACTTTCTACTGTCCATCACCAGATGTAGTAATTGGGCCTGCCAAGGAGCTCATCAACTATGACCACCCAGCCATGTACAGGAACTTCACATATGCCGAGTACTATGAGAAATTCTGGAATAAAGGACTTGCAACTGAGTGCTGCTTAGACTTGTTTAAACTCACTTGAACATGTGCGTGCAATTTCATGTAACTAGCTTTGGACAAGTACACAAATGACCTCAAAAAATGGTCCACTTTAGTTTGAGTGTTGAGATGTCTTATATTTTCAGTAGTATGTCTATTTATTTGAAATAGACATTGAAACTATTTTGATTTTTTATTTCATTTGTAAGTTTAAGAATAAATACAAAAATAAAAAGTATGTAATTTACATTAGAATCAATAAAGTATCACTATGATGTGGATATTGTTGATGTCTATTTGAATTTGCTGCAGTAATAAAGTTATTTGAGAATTTTACAGTACTTGGCTTAATGTCATGAAATAGAATTTTCTCAGTAATAAAGTTATTTGAGAATTTTACAGTACTTGGCTTAATGTCATGAAATAGAATTTTCTCTCCTCTTATTTCCATCATATTCCCTCTCCCTCCTCTCACATATTGTTTTTTGTCTTCTTCTGGCTATTAAAAAACTAACACAAAACATTGACGTGACTTAATCATAGCCGTTCAAAGAGGAGAGAAGAGAAGGGAAACTAGGAGAGGAGAGAATCCTACTCCTAATGCCATAACTTGAGGAGCTCCTTACTCCATCCACTCATGCATTGCCATATGTTATGAATTCGTCTTCTAGAAGAAGACCAACTTTAAATATAAAATGGTGCAGTCAAGCCCCCAAAACAGAAGTTACACGAAAACAGATTAGTCTCATGCACAATTTCTTCATCTAGCAACCAAACAAATTCGGAATCGTGATGAATTTAAAAACCCTTTTCACCTCTCATGCCTATATAACATTTCACAACAACATAAACGAGCATTCCAAAAAAAAAAAAAATCAAAACTCCAAGACAAGGAAAAAACAGTTGAAAATGTCCACAATTAATGGAGAAGATGAAGCTGACTCCCAATATGCTTTGCAGTTGGCAAACGTATCAGGATTGCCTATGGTGCTTAAAGCAGCCATAGAGCTTGGTGTACTTGACATTATCCACAGAGCTGGCGCCGGAGCCCTGCTTTCGCCTTCCCAAATAGCGTCTCAGCTTCGATCTCTCCACAATCCGAATGCCCCTTCAGTTCTTGATCGCATGCTGTGCCTTCTTTCTACTTACTCTATTCTCACTTGCTCAACAATCCAAGCTAATGGGAAGGTTATTAGGGTTTATGGGTTGGCACCTGTCTCCAAATACTTTATTCACGAGAAAGGATAAGATTAGGAATGAGGATATCCGAGGTAAAGTAGGAGTAGCCGAAATTGTAGGAAAATTGAGAGAAAATCGGTTACGGTGGTTTGGACATGTGCAAAGAAGGCCTACTGACACTCAGGTTAGAAGATGCGACTATGGGACAAAGGTTCAGGGCCGAAAGGGTAGAGGAAGACCTAGGAAAACTTTGGAAGAGACTCTAAGAAAAGACTTAGAGTATTTGGATCTAACGGAGGACATGACACAGGACCGAGCACAATGGCGTTCTAAGATTCATATAGCCGACCCCACTCAGTGAAGAAGGCTTTGGTGTATTTAACACAATACGTTGAAATGAAGCAAAGCTTATTTATTGATATCTCCGATAAGTTACAAATATGTACATATACATGAGTCAAAATAAACAAACAAGAGGGAGCCTTCACAAAGGTTGCTTAAGAGAAGTCTCAGCAGTCGATAGAGCCCCAGAAAGAGAAGGCACCGGAGGGGGATCATTCGGAGCCTCAGTACTGGACAGAACCCTAGAAGGAGGAGGCATCAGAGGTTAATCATTTGGAGCTTCATTACGTGGTACAGCCCCAGAAGACGAAGGCAATAAATGCCGTTGGAACAAACCCACAAACCGCTGATGATCAAGTAAAACCTAACCATCAGATTCCTTCATCTGGTCAAGCTTCCTCTTCATGTTTGTAGCATAGTCATGTGCGAGCCGGTGCAACTGTTTATTCTCATGCTTGAGCCCTCTAATCTCCTGTTTGAGACTCATCACTTCAGCCGCCAATGATTCAACTTGGCGGGTTCGAGAAAATAGGCGTTGGGCCATATTAGACATAGAACCTGCACACTGAACACTTAGAGCCAGAGAATCCTTAACAGCCAACTCATCAGACCGTTTGGAAAGTAGTCTGTTATCTTTAGGAGTGAGAAGGTTCCTGGCCACCAACCGCAGCAGTCATATCATTCTTCATCACGGAATCCCCAACGGTAAGAGGACCAGTAGGGGATAAGAAGGATGGGCGCCATATGTTGTCTAGAGAAGGCGTGGCTGCCTCTTCAATAAGGTTCAAGTCAAAACGACGGTCGGAGGGGCCAGACATTTTCAAAGGTGTTGAAGAGAGAAAAGGTCGGACAAATCAAGATCTTAGAAGTGCAAGAAGGGAGCTTCTACTGGTGAAGATTCAAGTGTGCTTTGGAACTTAATGCTAGCCTCTATAAAAATCTGCACTCGACGGAGCTTCAGAAATCGAAGAGGCGCCTGCCCAGAAATCGAAGAAGCGTTTGCTTTCTCAAAAGTTGGGCTGCTCAGAGACCATGAGGGCCAATCTCAGAAATCGAAGAGGCGTTTGCTTTCTCAAAAGCTAGGCTGCTTAAAGACTACGAAGGCCGATCTTAGAAATCGAAGAGGCGCTTGCTTTCTTAAAAGCTAGGCTGCTTAGAGACCACGAAGGCCGATATCAGAAATCGAAGAGGCACCTGCTTTTCTCAGCCTTGTCATCACCTGTCACATGCACACTCAGCTTTGCTGAAATTACGGGCATTCTGTTGAAGATTTCTGGTGAAGTAGAAAGCACGTGAATCTTACTGTTCAATCATCCACTTTCCACACGCACCATCAGCTCATGGGTACCACATATAACTTTGCCAAAGATCTCTAACAAAGTTTAGACACGTGAAGCTTGCAGCTCCCACTACATCGCTATGACCAAGAAGGGTAAAAGAATAGCAAAGAAACAGCACTAACAAAGTATAGACACATAAATTTTGAAGGTCTAGCTACCATATTATTACCCACAAGGGTAAAGGAACAACACCACTTCTGGATAATTGGAAAGTCCCTATGTGTCAACCTCTGTGCTCCGTGGCAAGGTAGACTAGCAAACATGCCCAACTTTTACTCACATTCGAGAAAACACTCCCAACAAGATTGCTTGCTCCAAAATCGAAGAGGCACCGTCCTCCGAATCTCGAGAGCCAAACTCCCAACATGATTACTTTCTCAAAAATCGAAGAGACACCGCTCTCCGAATCTCGAGAGCCAGACTCCTAGCAAGATTGCTCTCTCAAAAATCGAAGAGGCACCGTTCTCCGAATCTCGAGAGCCAGATCCCCGATAAGATTGTTTGTTCAAAAACCGAAGAGGCACCGCTTTCTCAACTTCGAGAGCCAGATCTCCTTGGATAAAGCTTGTCTGTAATCTTCACACGCAACATCAGCTTTTCAGATACCACAGACCACTTTTTCAAAGTGCTCTGACACACGTGAAGCTGGCAGCTCCCACTACCATGCTATGACCAAGCAGGGTAAAGGAATAGCATTACTACTTGTTGTTAGGGAAACTCCTATATATGTCGACCTCCATCCTCAATGGACAGGCAGACTTGTAAAAATGCTCAACCCTTCCTCATATCTGAGAGGGCACTCCCAACGAAGCCTCTCGAAATACTCAGCTTTCTTTCCCCCCGATAATCCCTCTGCAAACAAGCTACACCAGAGCAAGAATATCTCATATCATCAGGGTTAAAAGCAAGAGTATCCCATATCATGCTTTTTCCCTGTCTTTTCCTTTGGCCTTGTTCTTACCTGCAAGACAATGAGAAAGAGAGCAATTAGTCAGCACTTGGAATCAAGCTTCTAGTCAGGAACTGACTGCCTGGAACCCCTTACCTGATTACTTACCTGGCATTGCTCTCGAGTACTCATCTTCAACATCTTATGCTTCCAGAGAAGATACCACATCTGCCTGAGGAACAGATAGGGAAAGTGAGAAGGATACAAGGAAGCATGTGGAGACAAGCATAACAGAACACGTGCCGATACATCCACTACTTTGTCAACAACAAAAGTATCTCATATCAGCAGGGTCGAACGTACTCTAGATTTGATGGACTTGTTTTGACCCTCAAATTCTTCAGTCGGCCTTATACTCTGGAGGAAACCAGAAAATCCTCCAACCCAGTTCAAGAATAAGCCTGTGGAAAGTTACTTCTTCAAAAGCAAAAGTATCTCATATCATCTATTCTCCTTTTCTTCTTTTTATCCTCCATGCTGCCTGCAAGATAGGGAGAATGAGAACAATCAGCTGGAACTCGAAATCAAACTTTTGATCTGGGACTGATTGCTTGGAGCTCTGATTGCTTACCTTGTATGTCGCCTCTTTCAGCAGATCCCCTAGCTCGGCGACTTAGGGGACTCCTACTACATGGTTTGTATCGCGCTTGACCAAGCCTGAAACTACAAGTAAGCTTCAAGTGAAATTGATACATTACCTTATGCATCTCCACCAGTTAAAGATACCACCCCTGGATGGAGGAAGAGTACTTCCAGAGAAGATGCCACATCTACCTATGAGACAGATAAGGCAAGTGAAGACGAGAGCTTGAACCTATGTCATTTGTACTAAATCATTCACTTGTACTCACTAAAGGAGAGCTTGAACCTAAGTACTTGTGTAAACCCTTCACAATTAATGAGAACTCCTCTACTCCGTAGACGTAGCCAATCTGGGTGAACCACGTACATCTTGTGTTTGCTTTCCTGTCTCTATCCATTTACATACTTATCCACACTAATGACCAAAGCAATCTAGCGAAGATTACAAACTTAATACTTTCTGTTGTACCAAAGTCCTCACTGATTTTGTGCATCAACAATCCTTAAGTCCTTACCTTTTTGCGTTGGTAATGGATAAGTTAACAGGACATATTCAAGATGATATTCCTTGGTGTATGCTTTTCGCAAACGATATAGTGTTGATAGATGAAACTCAGGAGGGGTAAATGCGAAGCTTAACCTTTGGAGAGAAGTGTTGGAATCTAAAGGTCTTCGCCTAAGCCGATCAAAGACAGAATATATGGAGTGCAAGTTCAGTGCAAATGGAGGCCAAAATGAGTTAGGGGTGAGGATCGGAGATCAGGAAATACCAAAGAGCGACCGTTTTCGCTACTTAGGATCTATCTTGCAAAAGAACAGAGAATTAGATGGAGATCTCAACCATAGAATACAAGCTGGATGAAGTGGAAGAGTGCATCCGGTGTGTTGTGTGACCGTCGTAGGCCACTAAAGCTCAAGGGAAAATTTTATAGGACGGCAATAAGGTCGGCGATGCTGTATGGCACAGAATGTTGGGCGGTGAAGCATCAACACGTACACAAAATGAGTTTGGACATGTGCAAAGAAGGCCTACTGACGCTCCGGTTCGAAGATGTGACTACGGGATAAAGGTTCAGGGCCGAAGGGGTAGAGGAAGACCTAGGAAAACTTTGGAAGAGACCCTAAGAAAAGACTTAGAGTACTTGGATCTAACGGAGGACATGACACAAAACCGAGCGCAATGGCGTTCTAGGATTCATATAGCCGACCCCACTTAGTGGGAAAAGGCTTTGTTGTTGTTGTTGTTGTTGTTGTTGTTTTAACTTACAGTATGACACATGTGCAAAAACTTTTCATGTTGTATTATAAACGATTTATTTATGTATACGCGTCAAACTATTATTGATTTGCAAGTAAAGAACCGAACAAAGTTCATTTCTTTTGCATTAGTGCGGCCACCTTCATATGTCACCATTCCTGCAGGTACCATTTGAAAGATGCAGTTTTGGAAGGAGGACTCCCATTTAGCCAGGCCTATGGAATGAATGTGGTGGATTACATTGGTAGGGATGACAGTCTTGGTGGAGTGTTTACGGACTCAATGAAAGAGTTTAACCTAATTTTTAAGAAGGAGATTCTGGAGATTTATAGGGGTTTCGAAGGTCTACACACACTGGTAGATGTGGGTGGTGGCGACGGTACTATTCTTAACATGATAATTTCCAAAGCACCCTGCCATCAAGGGCATCAACTATGATTTGCCTTCAGTTGTCGAAAAGTCTCCCTCCCATCCCGGTATGATATAAATTTTTCGCTTACCATTGGACAACTTCGTGTAGCTCTTCGTAGTTCGCTTTGCTTTGCTAACTTACTGAAAGAGTTTTGCTTCAGGTATAGAGCACATTGCAAGAGATATGTTTGTGAGGATTCCGAAAGGCGATGCCATTTTCATGAAGGTGAGGTTTCTGAGAATTATTCAACTGCTTATTTACAAAGCAAGTTCAAAAGCAAACATTTACTTCCGCTGAACCAAAATGTTCAATGTAACTGTGGGCGCTCTAGCTTGTTTACCCCTACACTTAAGTTTCGTATTCAAACCGACCTAACCCAATATCATTCGACTAGTTACACTATCGACAGCTTTCAACCAATGCAAATGATTTTATTAACAGTGGATACTACACGGTTGGGATGATGATCGATGCTTGATGATACTGAAGAATTGCTATGAGGCCTTGCCAGACAACGGAAAAGTGATAGTGGTGGATATGGTGATACAAGAAGCCCCGGGAACAAGTTTTTCTGCTAAAAGTTTGTTTCTGTTTGATGTGTACCTAATGAATACCAATGTGATGGGAAAGGAGAGAACAGAGAGAGAATTACAAAGTTTGGCAAAAGCAGCAGGATTTTCAGACATTCGAGTTGCTTGTTCCGCTTTTACCTTTTCTGTCGTGGAACTGTTAAAGAACATGTAGTTTCCAGTTGGATATGTTTGGTTACTGTAATCTTTTGAGTTTCAAAGACATTATACTAAACTTTCATTCATTGACGAGATAAGTAGATTTAACAAGGAACATATAAGAGCAAAACAATGGGATGATAGATTATAATCTGTCTAGACTTAAAAACTCTGAACTGACCTAATTACAACAGTCGGGCATTGACACATCGTCTCTCTCCATCTCTACTGACGTTCTATCTGAATCGTTACATGACTGATATTATATTCTCTCTTGATGTAGTCTACAACCTTTTCCAGCACCATATCGGCATTAGCATCCGGCTTAACGATAACATGACAAGCCATTAACACCTTCCCAACAGTTATCGCCCATATGTGCAGCTCGTGAATGGCAACTACCTCATCCATCTCGCAGAGACCTTTCTCAATCTTTGTGGCATCAATCTCCCTGGGAGTGCTCTCCATCAAAACCTCCAAAATGTTCCTCAACATCCGAATTGTTGTCGCCAGCACGATTATTGAAAA
This sequence comes from Malus sylvestris, assembly GCF_916048215.2. Classification (NCBI taxonomy): domain Eukaryota; kingdom Viridiplantae; phylum Streptophyta; class Magnoliopsida; order Rosales; family Rosaceae; genus Malus; species Malus sylvestris. Next base: position 21,098,444 of record NC_062273.1, on the reverse strand, counting down.
TACAAGAGTACATATCAGATCAATAATCTTCCACTCTGGCTTGTACCAGATAAGCCCTCCACCAATCATCACTCCAATACTCTGAATGGAATCGCCAAGTACATGAAGATAAGCCCCCTGCACATTGATGTTTCGTTGCTTCTTCTTTTTACCTTCTGGTTTCTTTTCACCTTCAGAGCTATGATTGAGCAGAGGTTCTGTGATGTTAATTACATCGGTATGATGGTGCTTGTCGTCATGATTCGAGTGCACCTCATGATGATGAGAGTGATGTGTTGTCACAGTAATCCCATGGTTATGGGTCTCATCATGATCCTCATGACTATGATTATGATCACCATCTCCATGACCATGATTATGATCACCATCTCCATGACCATGATTATGATCACCATCTCCATGACCATGACCATGCCCACCATGGCCATGTCCATGTCCGTGCCCACCATGGCCATGTCCATGTCCGTGCCCACCATGGCCATGTCCATGTCCATGATCGTGCCCATGATCATGACCCAATAAGAGTGCCATGGCGATATTAACCAGTAAACCAAACGCAGAAACAAGAAACATGAGAAAGCCCTCAACTTCACCAGTGCCATGGATAAGCCTTGCAATGGCTTCATAAACAAGGATCCCAGCAAGCAGCCAAATCATCTGAATGGAAACAAGAGCACCTAGTATTTCAATCCGGAAGAAGCCATACGATTGACGAGGAGTTGCCTCCCATCCTGATGCCCAAAGTGAGAACAAAGAAATTGCAAATGCGGCAACATCTGACAACAAATGAGCCGCATCAGTGAGAATCGCAAGACTGTTGGCTTTGATACCCCCAACAACCTCCACACTCATGAAAACGACACAGAGGACAACTGCTATCAGAAGCTTCCGCATGGATGCTGACCGTTCCTGTGCATCTTTGTAACTAGTTTTAGCATCTGAAAATCCGCATGGTGCATCCCCACAAATCTTGGTCCCACACAAGCTCGTATCTGTAGCTGGCACATCTCCACCTACTTCAACTACATGCGAATGCCCAGAATTTTGAGCTTCCATCTGAAAGGCAATAAGAAATTGTAAGAGATGATGAAGCCTCAGTAAATTCTGGCAGATCTTTTTGTCAGATATAACCCTACGAATCATATAGTAAATAATAAAAACAAGGTTGAAAACAATAACAACGTGAAAAGGACAACATAGAGCTAACTCAACGAATACAAGGCAGCAAACAAAAACGATACAGAGAATAGAAGCACCTCAACAAGCATCCTATTGGCTGTCCTGAAAATCAACAGGAGCAAAAGAAATATGTGTTCTCTTATGTCACCTCCCTAACTAGTTTATTTGAATAACAGACGCTCAACAGAACACTCCATACATACACAACGAATGTAATGTACTCTGCCCAATCCGATATTTACCCAACAATCATAATCACAGGTTCGATAAGATTATAAACAGCGTCTACGATTACTGGACTTCAAATCCGAAAATCTGCTCAGACGCCAAACCTACAAGAAGTGTACAAACAAAACTGTGCAACCCAAATCAAAGCCACAAACAATCGAAGGGAGAAAGTAGTGGAAATTTTGGCTAGTGCTCCTTCATATACGTCAAGCGCCGTGTCCCTTTCGACAAGAACATATGGTGTGAAGCATAAATAATACACATCACTGCAACATTAATGCTTATACAATAACTAGTACCTACTAAGTTGAAGAAAAACACAGTATACAGCTACCGCCACATCACGAAAATTCAATTGAGATACATTATACATAAGAATAAAACCAAAAATTTCACGAGGGATACATGAATACAATAAATAGGGGTATGATTGAGCAATCCTCTGGCAAGCAATCAAGAGAAAATGCATACCTTAATCAGAGAACATAAAAATTATATAAATTATGAAACTTTACCTTTCAAAAACCCAACTGGCAACCAATAAATCTTTACACTGATGGGCAATGAGTGCATTAATACAACCACGAGACCCACAAGCAATATCACCAACAAAGTGCAGAAAAACAGAGCAAAATCCAAAACATGTAATCAAAACCAACAGACCCAAATGAGATAATATTAAAAACTCAACATCTCCCTCGATTTTGAGAATCTGCGTAATTGAAAAGGCATCGAATTTATGAATTCCGCCGCATAAAAATCGAAACTTGAACACTTGAATAATGAATCCAGAGAGAGAGAGAGAGATATACCTCTTGAAAGCAGTATTGCTCAGAAGGGGGAAGTGGAAGTAGATAAATAGAGACGGATCTTTAGTGTTGTATATTATTGGGAGGAAAGCTTGATGCTTGGAACTTTATACATATATATCCCATATATATATATATAGATAGTGGGCTTAGAATCCCAACTTTGGGTGTGGAGAAGGTTCCTGTCCTTTTGGTGACGATTTGCATTCCTTCTTTGTTTTTCATTCAATGACAATTAAGGACTGATTTATTTATTATTTTGCCTTTAAAAGGCCTTCTGCCCTTTGGGCCGCCAACACGTGGATTGGTTTTTTTGGGTATTTTAATCCTTTCAAGACTTTAATGACGTTCTTGTCATAAAAAATATAAAAAAAGTCTAATAACCTTTGGTATTTTTGTTTTGATTGAAACAACATTCGGTATTTTATTTTATCAAGTGTCAATTTGTGTAAGAGGTTTAGATTCGATTATCCTCAAAAGTAAATTTAAACTTTATTATTATTAGCTTATTGTGAGGTTTAATCTATTTCTTCACCTTTTAATATACATAATATAGTTTATTCAAAATTAAAAAATTAAAAAAAAAACTTGTTTATTGATAGTTTTGAGTTCGATTTATTCTTTTATTGCTCGTAGAAAACAAGTAAAATAAATTGACCTTACTTTAACATGACTTAAATCTAATCCCAAAACAAAGCAAAAACCTAAACAAGAAGGAAATCCAAACAAAGATGGTAAAATCCTTTGTGATACGATTTTGAATTGGATAACAAGTTATGACTTGTTTGGAAGTGTTTTTAAAATGGTTGAAAGCACGTTTACTGAAATTGATTGTTTGTTTCCAATAGCATTTTAAGTGCTTTTTGGAAGAAACATCAGATATATGTTTCTTAGATGAAGCACTTAAAGTGTTTTTTTCAAAATCCACTTGAATTAATACTAAGGATTGAGTTAAAAAACATTTTCATCAAAAGTGCTTTCAGTCATTCTAAAAGCACATTCAAACATTTTAGTCAACTTGAGAATACGATTTAGACCAAATTCCCATTTATTAAATTTTTTGAACTAACGATATTATGTATCCATGCACAAACACACATTAGGAGAAAAAAAAACATCTAATTGATGACAAACATACTATCAATATTCTAACCTTTAAACTAATCACTGAAATATGGGAATTTTCTACTCTCATCCACAAGTTGTATTTTACTAATTCTGAAGAACACTAAATGCACAGCAATGAATAAAAAATACAAATTGCATAAACCAACTAATTCCAATAGAAATATAAATAATAAAATAAGGAGAGCAAATATAAATAAAAGAAATTGAGTTATCTCCTTTGTGTCTACTGCTTGGGACAGTGATGCTCGGGACTTGTTCTGAGCTTCCAACTGGTGATTGGCCTCTCTCGCTTGGATGTCGATTACCTATAACTTATGGCTGTGCGCAAGAGACGTCAATGAAGAAGATGATCAGCGGTGGTCGGGGAATCGGATGGATAACAGTTCCTTGGATCGTCGGTGGAGAAGGCAGTGATGCTTCTCGAATGTTCTTTGGTTTTGGGCTTATTTTCTGTTTCTGTTGTTTCTTTCTATTTAGGCCTTTTTTGGCTATGTATAGGTGTTGTTGGGCTTTGTCTGTTTGTAAGTTTGTGTTTTGGTTGGAATAAAATCTTTCCCTTGACCAAAAAAAAAAGAGAGAGCAAATTGCCACACGTGTACAGTTGTGTGGCAAGAGACTAGTGATGATTATCCATAATTATAATTTGGTTGTTTGAACATAAGGGTAGAGTTGTCTTTTTACTGCAATTTTAGTCAACAAAAAAAACAAACATAAGAGTAGAGTGGACGACACCTAAATTCCAATATGCCTTATCCAAAAAGAAGATAAAAAATTCAGTCTATTTGTCATATTCCAGATTCCAAATCCAAATAATGAAGCTGAGTAATACCAAAACTGAAGCAATTATGGATTAGGGTTTAGCCTGGTGACTATGTGGATTGTTTTGGTCTTAGGTTCTTCTCACTGTGTCGTGAACTTAAATCTTATCTCTCCCTTTAGTGTAGATTATTGTAGAATATCGCTTGTGTATTTTTCTAAAAAGTAAAAAGTCTAGTGACACTTTTCTTCTCAATATTAAAAGCCGTTTCAAATTTGATTCCCCAATGCCGAGATAGTTTCCATCAAGTTCGACTCCCTCATTCCCAATTGATAACAATTGATTGAAGTAAAGCTTTCGCTTTATCTTCCAACAACCGCTACGATGGAGCCTTAGGGAAATAAAGTATAAAGATTGTAAGAGAAGAGAAAACAGAGCACTATAAAAAACATGGATGAAGAATTTTACAACCAACAACAAAAATCGGAGGTGATAGTTTGTACATACTGATTTCCATCCGTCTTCTGGAAACTTACAAAGTGTGATTCAAGAAACAAAGCCTAATCGACGAAACAAAATGCTGAGAGCAGAATTACAGCAGAGCTTCCTTCTTTTTGGGTTCTAGAACAGGAGGGTCGACATCGATCCCCATATTTGCTGCAGTCCCTGCTATGATTCGCATTGCTGATTCTATTGTCGAGCAGTTCAAGTCCGGCAGCTTTTCTTGCGCAATTGTACGCAACTGATCGATGGTGACCTTTCCCACTTTCTCCATCTTTGGGTCTTTTGAACCTTTCTCCGCTCCTGCAGGGTGCATACCATTCAGCACAGATGAACAACTATTGCAAGAAAAGATTTTTATGTGATTGGTCCGATCATGATCATATACGTGATGGCATACAATAACAAAGCCGAAATATTTCAACATGTCCAGATTAGTGATATTTCTAAAACAGCGGCCAAGACTTGAGTTATAGCAGATATGACAGATATAATCAATGAAAATTCTAGTATGCTCCGGTGAAGTCCTTGTAATCAAAACCAATTATTGTACAGATCAAAGAGAATAACAATCGAAGCCACAATATTGTGCATGAAAGTAAGCTTGCCACTTATACTTGGATTTGTCCTAGCATTCCAGCTATAGGTTTGAAACTTAATCGAACGAGATAGAATGCCAAACTAATTGTCATATGAAAGTTCAATGGCCAATTCATAACGGCTGACTCCACATTCCTTACATTAATCAAAATTTCCTCATTTTCTTCATGTAATGCAAAATGCTCCCAGTTTTTAACACAGAAACATATATACATGAACTATAGACACCAATACTATTTGGCAAAAGATAGGGTCCGCCGGCCATGAAGACGTCAATACCCATTTAAAGATTTCAATCTACTACATCTTCCACTCATTTTTCTTGTTTGTTGATAAGATATAACATTCTCAACAAATTGTGAACACGCAAAGCTTATCACAAGTACATCTGCATTTATCCACTGGTTGAGCAGCAGCATTTAGAAAATAAACACGGCGACAAATCTTCCGATACAACGAAATGCCAATGTGTGAGCAAAATTCAAAGAACCCCACATCAAACAGATAGAGGGCACAATGATATAACAGAAAACAAACAATCATACCTGCAGCCTTAAGAAGCAAAACCGAAGCCGGTGGGGTCTTCAGAACGAAAGTAAAACTCTTATCCTGGCATCAAAAAATCTGATAACAAAGTCACAATCTTGAAAAAATTAAGCAAAGAGTTGGAAAAATTATACCAAATTCGCAACGAAGACTAACATCGTAGACGGTGATTTCAACTGGAATGACATAGCCGGGCTTGTCCGCCGTCCTGGCATTGTAATCCTTACAAAAAGCCATGATATTTACACCCTTCGAACCCAGTGCCGGGCCGACCGGCGGAGCCGGAGTCGCCTTCCCGGCCTCCAACGCCAGCTTTATCATTCCAATCACTGCAAAACCGAAAACCCATCAACGAAATGAACTCAAATTCGTTTGACGAAGCAAAACAGTGAATTTGGAATACCCTTTTTGGCTTTTCCGCCGGGCTTGGCTTTCGGTGGAGCCATGGCTGTGACGCTGAGGCGCCTCCGCGTGTTGAATTGGAGGGAGCTGGTGGGGTTGGAGGAGAACATGCTGCTTATGCTTATCGGCGAGCCCCAAAGGGAGGAAGAGAGCTGAGTCCTCACATTGTCGCGGCTGTTGGTATTCTGCGAGGAGAGAGAGGAGAGGACGTGGTGGGAGGTAGACACGGAGGACGCCATGGGAGATGTTTGAGTTCACTGAGCAGTGTCTCAGCAGGAAGGCAGAGTTTTTTGGATAAAAGCCAGTGGAGTCCTATCTTCGAATAGACAACCGGAATCTCTATAACCCTGTGGAAACGACGTCGTAATAGCAGAGTTGTTGTTCGCTGGTTTTAGCGGGTAGCAGCGAGCGGTTAAATACGTTTTGGGCTAGGATTTACGTGGGCCTAATTAGCCCATAGGAGGTGAACAAATTAAGTCAACGACGAGTGTATGCAGTGTAGATTGGAGAGAGAAACACGAATCCAATGCATTGTTTGGTGATCCACAAGATTAATTTAGTTGGGTTATTTGGGTCCCTAGGTTTAGATATTGGGGTCGAATTAGTTGGGTTTAATTGTCCCAACTTCTTGAAAGGATTAGTTATACCTATCCAACAAAAATGCACATGATATGAAACTACGGTTGGATTGATTCTGTCCAATATCTATCAATTTTGAGTACCAAACATAACATTGAATTACACCGATCCAAATCTTATACTTATTAGCATCCACAACATGTAAGCTTGGTAGTTTTTAGGGCCAACAGATAAGAAGACAATTTCTCCTTTCTAATCCTACCATTTTTTAGGATGATAGAAATGAATAAGTTTTCTTATTGACTAATCTATATCCTCCCTCGAAGTTTATCACAATTTTTTTATTTTTTTCCTTCAATATACGTTAAAAATAATATTCAACTATCTTTAGTGTTCCAATACAATTCTTCGTACCAAATGAGGCCTCTATTTGGTCAAGTCCCATTCCTTAGAAAGTTGGGCAATTGTCCATTTTAATTAATCAAGTTCCATTCACCAAATATGGCATAATAATGTAATCAGAGTGTCCATGAATTTCTCCCAAAAGGGACAGAGAATTAAGGTAGTAAAATATCCTGTAAACACATTTGTTTACGTGAATAGCTCAGTAGCTAACTGCGTTCTTAATACTTGGGAGATGCAATAATGGAGACTGCACATGGTTTAGTTGGATGCAATATGGAATCGCCTTCACCAAATTATGTCCCTTTTTTAAGCTAATCAAACCAACAAGTAAATTGTTTCTTAAAAGTGAAACTAAAGAACCGCTCACTTTTGGCACGCAAAATACAACACTTAGTGCCGGTGTTTTAGCTTTACACCATTCAACATGAGCAACCGATATCAGACCTCTTGACAACACAAGTTACAAGTGTAGCAATTACAAACCATCATCTTTAGATACATCATAAGCTTGAGAGAAACTCTCCATTTCTCAATTAAATAATATGATAACATGTTCGAAATACAACTCTAAAAGTTGTGTAAGTGGTTCCACAAAACCCAAATTAAAGAAGGAGACAAAATACGAGAGTACAACATACATAAAATAATTAGAAACTAGTATATGCCCACACACAAAGTGTGTGAAGTGTTTTATTTTTATTTTTTAAATTGAAGGAGAGAGGAATAGAGTGAGAGTGAACGTGGGAGTGAGAAGAGAGTGAGAGAGGTTAATTTTTTTTTTAAATTAGAGATGTTAGAATCATATGTAGGTGATGTTTAAACAAAAAACAGCAAAATTTTGTTTTATCAAATTACTTTACTGTTGTTAGACTTTTTGTTGTGATAGAAGATTAAATAGTATTTTCATTCTCTTTTAATTGACAAAAATTTTTTTTTTAAATATGTAGTTTAGATATATTTTGACCCATTAAACAATCAACTTTCATATTCGTATTGGGGTTCCTTTACGTGCTATCAAAAGATTTAAAACTAGTGAAAGATGGGCAGCACAATTGACACGCGACAAGTTAAGATTCCACAAAACAATCATGTAGGTTTGCAGAGATGATTCTAATCCAATACTTAGTATATGGAGACAAGAAAAAATGACCTAATCTTATTAAATTTGACCGGCCAACAATATTATGCAAGCTCCAAGGAATCTTTATTTTTTATTTTAATAAACTTGTCCTGGAATCTATTATCTATATAGCCATCCATCTATGAGGTGTTTTCTGCAACACAACTCCTTCAGATACATTCAAATTCAGTCCCTCTCACTCCCTCTACATCCATGGCGTTCTGTGTTGGTATTAAGATGCAGAAATGGTCATGCAAAACCTTAACGACAGTGTTAGTCCTTGTACACTGCATCAAGATCTTGGTGATAGTGGCACTTAGCCATCTGGGAATTCTCCAACCTTTCCAACAGATGACTGAACCAACTACTGACTCCATGGAAAATCATCGCACCAATTCAATACTTGTGTTCGACCGTTTGTACCCGTCGATACCCCCGGTGCCTCTCCATATACTAACAGCATGTATCAAGAGGCTTCCAGTGGTAGAGTTTGGTCAAGTTTTTGAAAAAATCACAAAGCATGAAACTCAGGAGACAGTTTGCAGCATATGCTTGGAGTGCATAGAGAGAAGCCATGAGGTGAGGGAACAGTGCAACTGTGACCATGTGTTTCACAGGGAGTGCCTAGATAGTTGGGTCAATCAAGGGGAAGTGACCTGCCCTTTGTGCAGAGCTCTGTTGTTTCCGGCCAAGAGAGAAACGACGAGCTGCGGTGGAGAAAATTCAGGGACGATGGAGAGGGATGGTTACCTTAATAGGTTAGAATTCATCGTGAGATGAGTAGTTTATAATGAACTCTTACCCGCAAGCCTCAGACTATGTAGAAGTAATTTTTCTTGGTATATATATTTCTTACAAAATTACTAGCCTTTTCTTTCCGTAGGTAACATAAGTAAGAATTCATTCACTGTCGGAGCGTATTGTATGTAGAGCTTGATGGATTCCCATGTTTTCATAGAGTTATGAGGGAGTTTAGTTGATTTCCATAAATCCATGTGGATTTTAATTGAATTTTGAATAGGTTTGTGAGACTTTTATTATTAATTTAATACAATTTTGTGAATTATCATGGAATTTTTAATAATCAATTTATTAATAAACATTGTTATTTTGAAAATTTTCATTATTTGAAATGGTGGTTTAACCATGAAAAAGTGGTCGTTTGAGGTGGTAGCAATAATAGATGATGGTGGAAGTGTCACGTGGTGATTGTTGGCATGCGGTGATAGTACATGTGGTGTCTTTGGTGGCGGTGATCACAATAGGGGTGGTGAGATTGTTGTGGTAGAGGAGTGGTAATGTGGCCATGGTGATGGCTAAGGCAAAAGGTGGTAGAGATCGAGGTGGTAGTAGTGGTGTTGGTGGTGATCATGCTCATGACAATGACGGCGGAATAGGGTAGCTGGTATGGTCATTACATTCATATGGTGGATGATGGAGTTTATGATTAGAAATGAAAAAAAAAATTAAATTCATCGAAATCTGGAAAAAAAAAATGAATTTGCAATGACAAAAAATTTACTACAAAACACTCAAAGCCTGTCAAAATGCCATGTGATCAGGATTGAAACTTTATTTGGTTGGTTTAAAGGTTAGGGTACGATTGGGATTAAGTCCAATCTAGTTTCAATAGCTAATTGACTGCATTCTTAATACTTGGGAGATGCAATAATAGAGATTGCACATGGTTTCGTTGGAAGCAATGGAATCGCGGTCACCACATTATGTCACTTTTTTAGCAATCAACCAACAATTAATTTGTTTCTTAAAAGTGAAACTAAAGGGTGCCACTGACATTAGTACGCAAAATACAACACTTACAAGTTCCTGTGGTGGGTGACAAGGTTAGGAAATCAATTATTGGCTCTTCAATTGAAATGTAAGATGTGGAATGTAACTACCATTTTTCTTCCCTTTCTCCTACTCTCTCATGAGTATTGAAATGTAAGATGTGGAATTCTCATTTTTCAAAGGTGGGTGACCATGAATTCTTGGTTGCCATATGTGTGCTATAACAATCCGTCCCCAATTATTACGATTTTTATCATTTTAAAAAATGAATTTACAAAAATGCCCTTCTAGGCAAATACGTTGACTTATGTTGACCACTTTGTTGTGTCATGTAAGGTTATTTTCTTGGTGTAATCTTGTAGTACTCGTTGCTACAGACATGTGGGCGCAAACGAAACGTGATTTGGAATTATAACAAATGAGATATTAACGTTTAAAGTCGGAGACATTTTAGTAGATTGATTATTTTCTAGAAAGCTCCAGATTTTTGGAGCAAAATCTGGAAAGCCACATGTGTGGCCCAAATTAAAGGAAAGAAAGATGGACGGTGGAGATGGAAGATAAAGGAGAGAAATATAGGAGAAGTGAAGCCTAATCGGGAGAGGAGAGAGAACAGAGTGACCAATGGGAGGGGAGAGAAAGGAGAGAATGGAAAAGGGAGAGGAACCGGACCCCTCTCTTTGAACCGGTTTATCCTTGCGACCCAACCTAATTCTTATGCACAATTTTGGTGAAATTTCATCGATTTTTCCAACAATTTGCAACCACCCACCACTTGGGAACCAGTCCCCAACCTCCCATCTCCCATATTCACCCAAAATTTGAAGTTATTGGTCTCGATTTCACGAGAAACGCACCGGCGGGTGCGATGGTTCCACGACGACGATCCGTCAATCCAGAAGCTAACTCCATCAACCACCATCACCTATAGACTCCCCTCAACTTCAGGAACAAAGCCCATGCATTGGTTGAGGCGTTAGAGCTTGTTTGGAGTCGAATCAAGAACCACCCATTTCTAGGGTTCTAACGGGTTTTAGTAAAATTAGGGCTTTTCCCAACCAAATTGGCCTTAGTCACAAACGAGTTGGCAGGAAGTGATCACATTCTCGATAGCTCGAGCAGCTTTCGAGCAATAGAAAACTTGAGTTAGGATCGTGGCACATGATCTCGGCGTCAAGACACTTTTGCATATGTATTCTCAAGTTTTCTCAGCATAGGTATTGTTTCCATGTTGGTATTTTTTTATAGTAAATCTTTCCTATTAATTCAAATTAGTGTATGCTATAAACACGTTCATGTCTTGACATATTTCTTTCTAATTGCATATATTTTACTTATATGCATGTTTAAAATGGCTTCGTCACCCTCGGATGTCAGCCAGCACGTGCCTACCCTGATATTTGGGCATATCGGGGTTGGGACGTGTCATGTGCTCCAGTATCATGACTCCGGTGTAAGTAGGTGTGTGCTCAATGCTCATTTTTGAAGTTTTTGGTGGAATTGTGCATATATGAGTGTGTCTTCTCTGAATTTATGTTATTCTTGAGTTCCTATGGTAAACTACTAAGTTGTTTCTGGTGCGGAACAACACGGCGCACCCAAATCCTCCCATAGATGAAGAATATATGGATTATATTTCCATTAATTTTGAAGACATCCTTGACCTGGAGGAAATGAATGTTGACTCTGTACATTTAGTGGGCCTCCTTATTGTCAATCAAGAACCCTCCCAAATCATTGTCAATATCAAGGTCTCCCGAGCCAAGGATAACGTCTACTCAATAAGTTGGGGACGAAAAAAATGGCTAAAAGAATCCTTGAAAGAAACCCTTGGTTCATCAACGGGGCTCATTTCACTGTTAAATTGTGGCCCATGTACCAATCCTTTGAGGAAATCGAAGCAACTCAGATTATTTTTTGGATTCAAGTTCATGGTATACCCAGAAACTTGTGCACTATCAAGAATGTTAGGGTGCTTGGTTTGAAGCTTGGGTCGGTGCTCAAGATCGAAGACCTTGTTGTCATTGTGTTTCATGGCTTCTTCCAGGTTCAAGTAAATCTAGATGCTACAAAACCTCTTTCTTACCAATTTAACTATGCTATGCCTTGTCAAAGGTGATCGAACCTCCTAAAATATGAAGATCTTAAAGATTTCTACTTTAATTATGGTCGGTTGGGTCACATTCATGGGTGCTAATGGAATGCTCCGACGAGAAGAGATGGTGAAAACAGATATAACCCAAATCTATGGACGATTGTCATTTCCAATAAGTCTACTTGCCTCTTTCTCTACCGGGAATTTCAGGCTTTGGTGACCAGAACGAATACTCAATGGCGGTGAAAATGAGGTTGATCTCGTTCGATGAGGTGGCACAAAAACCTACAATAGGCAAACGTGCAAATGATAGAAAGACCAGACATTCTCTGGGATGTCAAACGTACATGGCACTTCTCACCCTGTCCAATTAGGTATTGAAGCGACAATCACTGCGGGTGTAACGAGCCAAGGTAGTGCTGACAATGCTGATGTATCTGCTGGTACCTCTAGGAAAGCAATTCTCCTTGAATGGGGTAATCTAGACCATCTGAAGAGCTTTGGAACCCATTATCGTAATGGGACTCTTACACTTACTATAATGAGCTTTCATTAGATAAGAACTGGTTTGATCCGCGAAATGTCCCTTCTTGGGCCTCTAACAATGCCCATAGTCTACTCAATAGCCCAATTGTAAATAGCCCAAACCTTAGTGGATATGATTGGGCCTAATGGGATGTTAAAAATTCTTGAACTTCATTATGATGATTCTCTACCTGGCTCATCCGGCTTGACTGCCGCACCCAAGTCTAGTGTACCTGAGATTTTGCCACCTCATCATGAGGATAGCTCTTCACGTGACATGATTGGGAGCTCTAAAAGAAATGAGCGTGTTGATTCCCATCTCCTAACAGTGGAGAAGAAACAGAAACCCCACACCTTTGTTGAAAATTTATCCCAGAATGCAATTACTAATGGGATAAGCAAAAAGGGGGAATGAGTTAAAGGTCCAAAACAAGTGGGAACTAGGAAACCTATCCAAAAGAGTGTGGATTTTAATCTTCAAGATGTTATTGTTAGTCCAGTTCCCTCGAAGAAACTCGAAGAGGTCGAGGCTAAAGGGATGTTGGGAAGGAAAAGTGCAACTTTTCTCAAACAGAAGCAATTGGTAGAGGCTGGTGAGTATCCGCCTCACTAAACCCAATGTTAGTCTTCAGCTGAAACGTTTGTGGCAACCGACGGACGTTCCAAGACCTAAAAAGTTTTCTTCAGGAAGAGGATGAATTTGGTCTTCCTATGCGAAATGAGAATGACTGCAATTCAAATGGGAAGAATAAAGAGACGTTTGGGTGTGGAAGGAGTTTTATGTGTCCTTCGTGAAGGTAGATCCAGTGGTCTATGGAGATATGGGATGATAGTATCTATGCCCTCGTCTTCAAGTAGCCACATTGATGCTTTGAGAACCAGACTATATGTCGCATTATTATGGCCATCATACTCAGTCATTGAGGTACCAATCGTGGTAATTGCTACGTGGGCTCAGTGATGATGTGGATGGGCCGTGGATGTATTGTGGGGATTTTAACGAAATCCTAAATACTAACGAGAAGTCGAGGGATCGTGTCCGACCTAAGGCACATATTGATGAATTTAGAAGCGTTATTGAATATGCGAAGTTAATGAAATTTGATTTCTTAGGTTATGAGTTCACTTAGAGTAATAAGAATAAGGGCTCGAAAAATGAGGTATCTACAAGATCATCTCCAAGGTTCTTACACTGCGTATGAAAAAGATTTTTCCCATTGTCATTTATGAATACCAAAGTTCCTTTATTCCTAATAGAATGATTATGGATAATGTCCTTGCTACTTTTGAAACTATCCATTGTCTGAAAAGAAAAGGAAAACGAGATAAAAAGAAATTGGCGCTGAAACTTGACATGGCCAAGGCGTATGACTATGTTGAGTGGGCATATTTGGAGAGAAAATTTATAACAATGGAATTCTCGATCAGATTTGTAAATTTGGTTATGATGTGTGTTACCTCAGTATCGTACTCTTTCCTTCTTAAAGGTAGACCACGTGGGGAGGTTGCCCCTTCCCGAGGCATGAAACAAGGGGATCCCATCTCTCCATATTTGTTTTTAATTGCCTCTGAGTGTTTCTCATCCTTGCTACAGAGGGGAGAAGATATCTCCCTAATCCATGGCATTTCCACTGCAGTAGGGGCCTCATCAATTAATCATCTCTTTTTCATGGTTGACAGCCTCCTTTTCTGTGATGTCATTCCATTGGAAGTTGGTGAACTAAAGAGAATTTTCTAGGTTTATGAAGGCACTTCAGGACAATGAATCAACTTTGACAAGTCAGTGGTTTGTTTTAGTCTCTCCACTGGTAATAATGCAAAACAGGTTGTCCACCATATGCTTATTGTTCCTATTGTCCCTTGTGGAAACAAATCTGGAAGGTGAAATTATGCCTAAGGTTCTTCATCTTGTTTGGTAGGTCGTTAATGAGTGTATTCCTTCGCACCAGAATCTCCAACGACGTCGAATTGTTGACGATGTGACTTGCCCCCTTTGCCTCGTGGCTTTGAAAACTACTCTTCATGCATCCTGTGATTATAGCTTTTACAAGAAATTCTGGGAAACGTTAGGTTTCCCCAGGTCGGTATAGTGTTCTGGTACAAATGTAACTATTGATTTGTTGATAGATGTTTCTCCTCTCCCCTGTTTTTTTTTTTCTCTATTTACATCTGGAATTTGGTGGCTCTGGTTTGCCAGAAACCAACTCTTGTTTGAATCCCAACGTGTTGATTTTAAGGTGTTAATCCAGCGTGTGAAAGACTCGTGGAATTTTGAGATGTTTCTCTCTCTCGTTATATAAGCATTCCTTTACAAGTTCAGAGTTCTATATGGCTCCCACCGCCAGAGGGTTGGTTTAAGCTAAACGTGGATGGTGCAGTGAACTTGATTGATGGTAGGAGGAGTGTAGGTGCAATTATTTGTGATTATCGTCGTGGTCTCAAGGGGGCTGTCTATATGTATAGTCCTAGTTTTGTGTTTATTTTGGCTGTGAGACTGTTCGCATTAAAACCAGGGCTCGAGCTTGCCATTGATGCGGGATGGTTTCCCCTTATTGTTGAATCAGATTCACAAATTGTCATCTAACTTATTACCCAAGATGAACCATGCTTGGCTCCTGAAAAGTGCTTTGTGGATGTGATTTGACAACTATCTCAAAATCGATGTTTGATCACTCGGGCCATCCCCAGACATGCGAATTGAGCCGCACATCAGATTACGCAACAAGGTCTCCATGAACAAGGTTTCATTTTTTGGAATGATGTAGGCCTACCATGGCTCACTGATATTTTAATCTCGGAATTTGTAACTACGTAAATGTTTTGGTGGAGTCTTTGTTGGCTTGCTCGATCTCTTTTCCTTCACTGGAATTTTTTCCAAGTGGTTTTTTCCAGGAAAGGTTTTCCAGAGACCCTTGATAGGATTTTTACCACCTGCGCAAAAAGAGTTAAAAACACCTAACATACTTGAAAGAGAAACAATGTTATTGTAGTATAATTGGCTCAAGCAAGGTCGTTCTGCACAGGGACTAATTCTCAACTAATTAATTAAAACAAAGTTTTTGAAAAAGGTGATTTAATGACCTAAATTAAGAAAAACGAATTTAATTAAAAAGATTACTTAAAAACTGCAACTTTAAAGAAGGAGAAAGAAACAATTTTTAGAATTCAAAGTGAGAAAGTACAAAAGTTCCGCCATCACCCTAACAATCTTATGTAGTTCTTCTAATTACTTATGAATTACACATGCATATTTTGAAGGTTAGGTTTTCCTAGAGTATATCCTACTTGGAACCTCCAACATAGAATGTATATCTAACATGCAACCTGTGTGTGGTGTCCAAATCGAATGTGAACATGCAAGACTCATTAAATTTTGTGAAAACCCTTTGAACAACCATATAACCCTTAAGATGTGTCGTCCATCCTAAGAAGTTACACATATTAACCACAAGAAGCCTTAGTCAATTTTAGGGACAACCCTCCACCAAAATTGCATCAAAATACTTTTCTAAATATCCTAATGGTCGTGAATCACTAAGACAATTAGATAGTTTTAACCGGTGATTAACAACTCAAAACCTACATGCATAAATTCATAAGCAAATTAAAAAGAGACTACATATTCTTGCTAAGGATCATGGTCTCACCCTAGCAAAAAGAATTAGTTACGCATATTCATAATAAAAATCACAAAGTCTTTATTGAAATTGAAAAAGAATGAAAACACCTTGAAGTATAAGTGTTGAAATTTCTAAGCTTTGCCCCAAATCTTCTCTCCAAAAATTGCACAAAAAGAAAAACTTGGCCGGCCAAAAAAACTTATTTATACTACTCTAATTAAATCATCCTAGTCAAAGGTCTTAGAATAAGACTAGGAAACTAAATAAATTGAAATAAATTAGGAAACATAATCCTAAATTAACTTGGAAATTCACCCAAAATCCTTCACATCCACGTTTTGGATCCATATCAGCTCCAAAACTAGCCCAAATAGCTAAATTTAAAGCTTGAGCTATTCTGAACACTTTACTAGAAGGCCACAAACCCATATGAGATCATCTTGGGCTTCAAAACCTACATTTAAGCCACAAAATGTCACTTTCCAACAACACATACTGCTCCTTTATTTAATCGCCAGAAAATAACCGCTTGGTAGAAATATCTGAAATTTTGAAACAAACACGGCAAGAGACACATGAACGTCCTCCAATTTGAATTGCTCCAAAATTCGTTCGTCCATTTGATCATGTTTTGCTCTAGAGGAAGTCGAATGTCCTATGTTGAAAATATAAAGCAAAGTATCAAAATTCTATCAAAATAATTACCAAAATATACAAAGAATGAGGTAAAATATAACCCTCACTTTGAGCTTGCCTTTGGACTATTGTATGTTCTGGCACTTCCTGCCCTTGGTTATATAATATTACCCTTTCAAAAAAAAAAAAAACATAGTTCCGGTGTTTTAGCTTTACACCTTTCAAGATTCAATATTAAACCTCTTTTTTCTTTCAATGTAAGAGAGTTATTATGTACTCTCCTGTAAAAGTAAGATAAAGAAAAAGAGGAGTGCATTTTGATTTTTTTTATCATTTATTATTACGATTTAATGAAATTTCTCTTCATTTAAATGAGAATTTTAAATTTGATTTTCGTCGAAGACGAGTTTAAAGAGAGAACAATTTCCTTACGCTATTCGTTTAATAACAACAAAGAAACGGGTGCAAGTTTGGTTAGTCTTTGAATGGGAAAAGCCTAAACCCTTTGCATGGCTCACTATGCATGTATGGTCTGAAAAGGCTTAATTGTTTATAGTTTAGCTGCTTTATCCATTTTTGATAAATGAAAAATGATCATCCTATAATAAGCAATAAGATGGTATGAAAAGGATTGGTTGGGAGTCGTCGACATTTGAGATTCATTTTGAAACTATGATCATAATCACCGACATAACATTCCAATTCAATAGAATAATATTCATGCATTAGTTTTTCTCCTCATGACATTATTTATTTGAAAAATCATGTGATCTTGAATCGTTTCATATAAGTTAGTCTCTTTTGGACTAATGACCACAGGACTTTCTTTTCAGTTGATGCCGTCATTTGTGCTTCCCTCCTGTAATTACTCAACAACTGCAGATGAACCTCATTAGACAATTTCATGGGGAATTAACCTAAAGAAAAGGATGTAGGGGATCTGAACGAAAGGAAAGTATACTTGTTCAACCAAGTCAGCTCTCTCTCTCTCTCTCTCTCTCTTAAAAGAAACTCAACTAGTTTTAAGAAAAGCGTTCCCTGAAGGGAAGATTGGAGAAAAATTCCTAGGAATAAAACATCGTCCAAGTTTCAAAACTAGTGAAAGATTGGCTGCACAATCAACACGCGTACGTCAAGTTAAAGATTCCAAAAAACAATAATGGAGGGTTTGCAGACATGATTGTAAATCCAATACTTGGTTTACGGCGACAAGAAAATGACCTAATCTTTCTATATTGACAGGCCAACAAAGTTATGATATTTAGACAGCATTGGAAGTGGTTACCATGTCAACTTGATACCTCTTTGCCTTTCTTAGATTTTTTTGCTATTTTTTTAGATGTCTACGTACGTAAGCCTTTTACTCAACAGTTGCACAATTTCTTTATTTTTTGGGTTTTTCTACCATTTCAGCTATTTGGAAAGCTCGAAATAAGTTTATTTTTTAGGGTCACCTAATCTATTTTCATCATCTTTACATGTTTATCAATTCTAAGATCGTTCATGTGAGAAGTTTATTCCTAATTATTCTCAAGGTTTTGACGCTCGTATTATTTCTTCTATGGGAATCCAACTCGCAAGGTACCAACTATTCTTCATGTGCTTTGGTCCTCTCTTTGGTTTCTTAGAATTAAATTTAATGCAGATGGTTTGTCTAAATGAAATCCTAATCCTACTGCTTGTGGGGGAGAGTTTTAGTATTGTCATGGTCAGTTTCTTGGTGGTTTTTGCCAAGGAATTGGTCATTGCAACTTTTTTTTGCAGAATAATCAATAGTTATTATTGGTATAGAGTTTGCATATCAATGGGGTTGACATTGTCTTTGGCTAGAAAGTGACTCTTCTAGTGTTATTTCTACCCTCCAATCGACTGATTTTGATCCTCATTGGCCTCTTCATACGCAATGGTCTATTTGTTAAAAACTTTTCTTGAAAACATTTCTTGAGAACTTTTCTTGAAAGCAATTTTCTTTAAGACTCAAAAACTTGTTTAGTATGCAATTTAAAAATTTTAAATCTTACAATTTAAACTAGACAAAGAAATTCACAAAGAGGGGGTCGAGGGAGAAAGAGGGGAGAGAAGGAAAGAAAATAAGACGTGATTGGAGGAAAGAGAAAGAAGAGAGATGACCGGAGGAGATATAGAGGAAGATGAGTAACAGAAAGAACCGAGAGAATGAAGAGTGCGAATTGGAGGAGAGACGGAGAAAGTAAAAAAATAAAAAAGAGAAGGCAAAGAGAGAAAGAAGAAAAGAGAGAAGAGAGAGATTTGGAGTAAGAGGAGATGAGAGAGAGAAAAGAAATGAGTGTTTAAGTTAAAAACTTTAAAAACTAACTTTTTATGTTTTTAAAGAATAGATTATAGTTTTGAGTTAGTCTTAAGTTCAGTTTTGAAAATAGTGCTACCAAACAAGTTTTTAAGATCCAAAACTTAAAAAAATAAATTTAGTTTAAAAATTTGGATTTAAGTAGAATACCAAACAGACCCTTAATAGGAAGCAAAATGTGAAACTTAAACAAAAATATTTCTAAATTTAAGATATTGTTTTAACCTAGTAATCTTCCGAATTTGAGTGTTTGACTCTGAAGTTGTTATATTTGAGTGGTCATGAGCCTAAATCTGCAAAGAATGGATTTTGCTGCTAAATTTGTGAAGCTAATTTTTTATTCAATAAAGCCATTTCAGTCTTTATTGAGTCATACTAGTATACGTGGCGCCAAGTATTAGACTCGGACACGTGTTAAGAAGCCAAGTCTAGTTATATATACAAATTCAAAAAATAATATTCAACTCTGGCTTCATCGTGTGAAGGAATAGAGAATTTATGTATATCCCCTACGACTAACAATTACGAACCAAGTCCAAGCACAAAGGTATGCAGTATTTAATCAGTATTTTTATATGTCATAATATAAACAGAGAAATTACATAGTATTATAGTTTAGTGATATTTTTTTTCATTAGATCTTAGATTCATTTCTCATTAAAGACGACTTTGAATCATATTATTATGGAGGCAGATTCTCTGCCCCCCCCCCACTTCCCTTCTATTTTGTGTGGTTACGGTTAAGAAACGTCAACATTTTATATTATTTTTTTATAGTGATAATAAGACAAAAATGAATAGTAATATAAAATGTTGACGTGACTTAACCGTGACGACACAAACAGAAGGGCACGAAAAGTGGGAAGGCAGAGAATCTGTTTCCTATAATTATTGCTCGCTCATTATGAAACATGACTTACTTTCCAACTTCTTAATATAATTATATCGTTTGTTGAAAAAATATATATAATATAATATAAACAGAGAAAATAATATCTTTTTTGTTCGTCTAGTTATTTTATAACACGTAAAATACTGAATTGAAGGCAAGAAAATTTCTCGATCTCAGACGCTCATTAACTCGGGATGGCACAAAGTGATCTTCTCCCAATACATAAATAAACAATTTTGGGGAAAAGTCCCGCCTCCCTGTCGGCCTCTTCTTTCCACGTATGTCAGTTCACCTAAAGTAGACCCAACCAATCCGCTGCAACTTGTCCTCTTTCATTTGTTTAATTAAGCCAACCAATTACCCCATCGAAGTTCTATAAATTCCACATTCAGTTGCCTTGCAATGGATAAAACTGTAATGCAGTTATCCATCTTCTCTATTTTCTTCAACACCTTCAAGCCCTCTTCCACTTTTTCCCCCATGGAGTCCCTCTCTGTTGGTATTAAGATGCCCAAATGGCGCAAAACCCTAAAAACACTGCTAGTCCTAGTACATTGCTTCAAGATCTTGGTGGTAGTGGCACTTATCCATCTAGGGTTCCTGAAACCTCCGCAACAAATGACTCAGTCCATGGACGAGCAGAATCGCCAAAACCCTAATGGTCATATTCTCGTGTTCGACCGTCTGTGCCGGTCGATGGTCCCGGTTCCGATCCACGTTTTAACAGCGTACATCAAGAGTCTTCCAGTAGTGGAGTTTGGTCGTGTTTTCGAAAAATACACAAAGCAAGAAGGTCAGGTGACAGAATGCAGTATATGCTTGGAGTGCATTGAGAGAAGTCATGAGGTGAGGGAACAGTGCAACTGTGATCATTTGTTTCACAGGGAGTGTTTAGATGGTTGGGTGAATCAAGGGCAGGTGACGTGCCCTTTGTGCAGAGCTGTGCTGTTTCCTGCCACTAGTGAAAAGACGAGCTGCGGCGGAGGTCATGCATGGACGGTAGACAGGGATGCTTACTTTGAACCTTTGATAGGTTAGAACTTAGAACTTAGAATTTCACTGTGGGATGAGTAAATTTTTGTTAACTCTTCCCCAGGCCGGCCCAGGCCCAATGAGGGCAAGGCGACCAACCGGGTCCAAAAAAATTAGGAGCACCAAAATTATTAATGTGGTATATTTATATATGTTTTTATAAGGGTATAAATTTATAAAATTTGGTTTAACGACAAAGAAATTTAACTATAACTGGTGATTTTGTTGTTTGAAATTAATGAGGAGGTCTTGAATTCAAAACACTATGTGTACTTATTTAAATTCTAACTTTTACAAATTTCTTTTCATAACAGTATAAATTTATAAAATTTGGCTAAATGATCAGAAGTTTAATTAGAAGCAATGATTTTTGTATTTAAAATTAACGAGAGATCCTAAGTTCGAAATGCAATGTGCATGTTTATTTTTTTATTTTTTTTTCAATTTTTATGAATTTTTGTTTGATTATTAATCTAGTTTTAATTACTAGTTAGTAATTATGTGGGTTGCTATTTTTAAACATTAGTTCCAATTCAAGTCTAATCTTCAACAAAGGGTAATGCGTAGACTAAATTTTTAGACCAAATTTGCAAATCATAGGACGTGTCATCAAAATGTTTAATTTGGTGCTCATTCATTACTTATACATATCCGTAAAGACTCAAAAATATCATTATATTTTTAGTCCTATATTGACGAGGTTAGTAAATAAGAAAAAACACCTCACAATTTATACAAAAACACTTTAAAAGTTCAGATGGAAGACAAAACTCATAATCTATCTACTTGTAAGCTTGAAGTTTTTTTTGTTTCCTTCTCTCGATACAAAATAAATTAGTTTTTTTCATGTTTTTAAATTACTGAGTTTGAAGTGCTTTTCAAAATATAATTTTATCGATGTCTTACATGTAAAAACAAATATTTTTTTATATGAAGTGAGGGCACATTTTTTGACGTCGCTCCGGGCCTTAAAAATCTCTAAACCGGCCCTGCTCTTTCCCACAAGCCTCCCAGACTGTAAATTTCTTTTTCTTTTTTTTTTTTTAAATAGTTTGTACAAAATTACTTGTTTTTGACTTTTTAGGTAACTCAACAAAATGAGTAGCCCGTTATATAGAGAACGACTTAAGTGAAATAAGCTTATTGTCATACAAAGTCTTCAGTAAATAAGATGAGAATATGTATTAGACTTTTTCTATGTCACCATGTATTAGTTGCACGAATTGTCATAATAAATATGATAAATCTCTCAATAAGGTATAAACAATTAAGTTTAAAGTGAACTTGAAGATGAAATTTGGAAGTGGATTTGCTTCGGACCTTAGTGTTTGGAATTTAGGGATCAATTCATCTGGATTGCACAAATTCAATCTAATGATCCGTATTAACTTATTTTTTTGGCCCATTACACAAAATCAACGACTTTGATTTCTTTTATATACCAATCAGGAGGCAAAGTGATTTGAGGTTCGGAGCATATCCAATTCCGAAATTCCAATGGCTTAGCTTTTGGGAGCCGCAGGGGGCGGAAATGATAATGAGTAGCCACTCTGTAATGAAATATCTGTTCAACAAGCCCCGGGCTTCTTTTTGGTCTAGTGGGAGAGGTTGAGTCGTCATGTCAGATTTGATGGCCTCCAGAAAAGCAGATGTTTATCGATCCTTGTGGTAGCTTCCATAGACGTTCTAGTTCTTCAAGATCACCTAGTTGGGTACATACAATCGTATTTCACCCATAATACACTCGTTTCACCCCGATAATACGTATTTTCACCTCTTGAAACTCTAAGGTGTTGTCTAATGGTGAGATAAAAATCAAACACACACAATGCAGTACGTAATTTTTAGTCTACACAATACAATTGGGTTAAAATACCCGACTACCGGTAATCCGGAGCATCCAAATCTTTTTCCAACAAGGGATGTTGCTTTCAACACTATTTACAGTAAGTAATCAAAAATAATATTTAGTAAACAATACATTGTTGCTATTGTCTGGACAAATGCCCATCGGCACATAACATCGCTTTATTTTATTGTGATGAAACAATTAAATTAAAACAACGACCAAAATTAAACATGAGTAATAAGAGACTGAAAAAAATGTATAATTATTATTTTCCAATTATGTTGTTGCAACTTGCACATTGTGAATTTGAAAGCCAAGTACAAATACTTTTAAGGATGTGATATCTATACACTCTTTTTTACTTCTTTCACACCTTTTTAATTTTCGGTCGTCTGATCGGATGAATTAAAGAAGATCAAACAATAGAAATTAACAATGAGTATGAGAGAAGTAAAAAAAAGTGTGTGGATAGCACACCCCATACTTTTAAAATACAACTACTTCTTTTCCCTCCGGGCAGGGCAATACTCAGAGGCCAACCGTCCAATACAAAAAGTTAACTAACAGTGACAGGTCGGCTAAATTGACACACGTCGGATTGGGGTTGCAGATATTGTTCTTATCCCAACGCCCGATGAGTCCGACCGACATCCAGTGCTGCTTATACTTTTCCCTCCTGGTCGCCGAATTCTAGCCACTCTAATCCAATCCAATCATATCCGGAAGGAAAGGAACCCCCAATACTTATATGTGTATCCATCTGCCTTCTCTCTGCAACACAAACACCTCCAATCCCTCCCCCTCTAATCCCCCATGGAATTTCCCTGCGTTATTAGCATGTCCAAATTGCGCAAAAGCCTTGAAAAACTGCTAATCTTTACACGCTGCTTAAAGATCGTACTGATAGTAGCACTTAGCCATCTGGGACTGCTTAAACCTGCAGTAGAGATGAATGAGCCAACTGCCGACTCCATGGAGCACCACCAGCATCCGAATCCGAACAATTCGATACTGGCGCTCGATCCTGAGTGCCCGTCGATAGTCTCGGTCCCGATCCACGTTCTAACGGAATACATCAAGAGGCGGCTTCCGGTGGTAGAGTTTGGTCAAGTTTTCGAAAAATACACAAAGCTTGGAGATCAAGAAACAGCTTGTAGTATATGCTTGGAGTGCATAGAGAGGAGCCATGAGGTGAGGGAGCAGTGCAACTGTGACCATGTGTTTCACAGGAAGTGTCTGGATGGTTGGGTCAATCAGGGGCAGGTGACCTGCCCTTTGTGCCGAGCAATGCTGTTTCCAAGCAAGAGCGAAACAGTAAGCTGCGGCCGAGGAAATTTAGGGTGGCCGGAAGGGGATGACGCCTACTTCGGTAGGTTAGAATTCATTGTGAGATGAGTAATTTTTCTTTGAACACTTTTACAAATTTACTGATAAGCCACATATGTAAGGGTCTGTTTGGTATTCTATTTGAATCCAACTTTTTAAACTTAAAAATAATTTTTAAGTTTTGGACTTTAAAAAGTTGTTTGATATGACTATTTTCAAAAATTGAACTTAAAGACTAACTCAAAATTATAGTTTATTTTCGAAAAACACAAAAAGTAAGTTTTTAAAGTTTTTTAACTTAAATTCATTTCTTTTCTCTCCCTCCTCCCCTCTTATTCCAAATCTCTCTCTCTTTTTTTCCTTCGCTCTCTGCCTTCTCTTTTTGTGTTTTTATTTTTTATTTTCTTTGTCTCTCCTCTAATCAGAACTCTTCATTCTCTCGATTCTTTCTGTCACTCATTTTCCTCTATATCTCCTCCGATTATCTCTCTTCTTTCTCTTTCCTCCAATTACGTCTTACTTTCTTTACTTCTCTCTCCTCTTTCTCCCGACCCCCTCTTTGTGAATTTCTTTGTCCAGTTTAAATTGTAAGATTTAAAATTTTTAAATCGCATATCAAACAAGTTTTTGAATCTTAAAAATAATTGTTTTCAAAAAAAATTCTCAAAAAATGTTTTGAAAAATGATAAAAAATTACCAATTCAATTACTTGATGTATACATATTTCTCATGAAACACTTGAGAAACTGGAATTAAACAACAAAATGTGCACATTTTATTAGCAATTTTTTTTTCCCTTGACCATTTCTTACAAAATTACTAGTTTTTTTTTTTTTTGCTAAGTGGTAATTACCAATTTGATTAAATTCTTGAAGAGATTCAATTACATTCTTATAAGCCTCAAATCTGAATGAATTGGCAAATACTTTATTTCCAAAACCTCTCAGACATAACAACAAACACCTTGCCTGCAATATAAAATGGGTTCGCTTCGCTCATAAAGTAGAACAACAAATTGTGCACAATAATTCTTTGAATAATATATCTTCATTGATGGAATTGGAAGCAGAACAAGTCTAATTGGAATTACATATTCAATGGGAACTCAAAAATCAAAAAGCCCCAAATTTTGAACGAGGGATTTGATTCTACAAATCTTGATTTAACCTCCAAAACCGTAGAGGGTTCGACCCTGCCTCTTGAGAGCATAAACCACATCCATGGCAGTCACCGTCTTCCTCCTGGCATGCTCGGTGTAAGTCACAGCATCACGAATCACGTTCTCCAAGAAGATCTTGAGAACCCCTCTGGTTTCTTCATAGATGAGGCCGCTTATGCGCTTGACTCCTCCTCTGCGAGCGAGCCTTCGGATGGCAGGCTTGGTGATCCCCTGGATGTTGTCCCTCAATACCTTCCTGTGCCTCTTGGCTCCGCCCTTTCCGAGCCCCTTTCCTCCCTTTCCTCTCCCTGTCATTTTCCCGAAAATTTTAAATCTTCTGACCTCCCAAACAAATTTGTTGTGTAAATTGAAGTGAATGTGGTAAGTGAAAAATTGAGAGGGAAGGGGGATTTTATACTGGAGAGCGGAATCGAGCGGTCTTTTGAATTTTTGCGTTGCCGCCTCAGCTGATATTTGTGCGCGGATTTTTTTCGTTTAGTTTCAATTCGCACCGTTGGATTGAAACTTATCGACGGCTGACCTGGTCGATCCGCGTGAATGAAATTTGCTTTGATGTAACCGTTGATTATGTGTCATCGGACGGCTGAGAAAAGTTTTGAAAGAGAAAGAGAAGTTGGATCGTGCAAATACGGTTTTGCCGCTGCCGCAGTTTTTACCTTTATTTTGGATAAATTACATTTTGCATCTTGAAGTTTGAGATGAATCGTAATCTCATACAATATTTTTAAAATATTTCAATATCATGGATTTACTTTTATTTTTTTTTAATTTTACACATCCGTTAAAAAATTTGTTAAATTAACCGTTAAGTGATAACGTGACAAATATAAAATCTACATTTGTGCTGATATGGCTGCCAAACTTTGTACTAAGAAAATAAAAAATAATAAAACAAGGATTAGTTAATAAAAAAATAAAAACCCAATTGTGATGCAAGTTGTGAGATCTTTGGTTGCGGTGGTGGTAATTGAAAGCATAGTTAGCAGACGTATATGAGGTCTAGGAGGGTGAACTAAGCAGTACTGGGTTACTGGGGACGAAGAAAGCCAAAATCCTTCACTCCAAATCCTCTTTTTTATTTTTTAAAGTCTTTAATTATTAAAAATTTTGAGTTTTTTTTATTAATTAATCCTTTTTTTAATTATTTTTTATTTACTTGGTGCAAAGTGGCAGCCACATCAGCACCCTACATTTGCCGCCTCATCACTTAACGGTTAACTTAATAGATTTTTTAATCGATGCATGAAATTGAAAAAAAAATATAAGTAAATGTTTTAGATTGAAATGTTTTAAAGATATTGTATGAGGTTGCAATTGACCCCAAACTTGAGGATGCAAAATGTAATTTACCCTTTATCTTTTCATTTTAATAGGACGCCAGTTTACCTATGGGATTTTTGCTTCTAATTTTTTTTTTTTATAAGAAATAGATGAATTGAATCTTCCTTTATCCCTTAAGGCCCGTTTGTTACACCCTAAATGGGCTACAATCCCATGCTTGGTGCGGCAAAGAATTAAGTTAAATGAGACCAGCTTGGATTTGTTTGGACTCCACCGTTCAATAAGTGCTTTTAAAACATGTCCATTGCTATACCTAAATAGGAAGAGCCACCATATAATATCAATACGAAACAAATATAGGAATAAAAAAAGTTTTCAATGTATCAGAAAATAAATCCTTAACATATAGAGACTCATCGACACTTGGTGTATATACCTATATATAGAGACATATGATAGAGCCCCTTGGGCAATTTGAGTGAAAAAAACTGGCCCAAAAAAGTTAAGTGCTGTTGTGCAACAAAAATTCGGAAATGGATCCTCTCCAGATCCTTATGTGAGGATTTTAGGGATTTCTACATCTCAGTCGTTCATTGTATATTGTGCGATCAGTTTTCGTAAAGTACTATTTATGTTTAATTTTAAATAGTAAAAATCAAATAATTTATGACCGCACGATACACAATAAACCGCTAAAATGTAAGAATTTCTCACATAATGGATTGGGAGAGGATCCATTTCCCAAAAATTCTACTTGCCATGAACGGGTGCTATTGGACTCACCAAACAGCCGCGTCAGTAGTTGGAGGCGTGGATCCTAATTTACAACTGGTTTTTTTTTTTTTTTTTTTTCTCAACATTTTGAAATGAGTGGTCCACAATTTTGTCTTTCAAATTTTTTTTGTCGTTGAGGATCACGGTTAAGGATCAATGGTTAACTAATTCTTTATTCATTTCAAATTACAACACACACCAACTATATACATAATCAATTTGCAAGGACATTGCAATTTGGTTAGTTTCTTAAAACATAGTCAACAAGAGTTAATTAGTAACATTACAATGATATTGCTAGTTACTAATTGAAAGCATAAAAACTGATTTGCAAATTATTTAATTTTCTACTCTCCGTTTATTCAATAATCGTTTATTGAACATGAAGGGCACTTTTAAAACCATAACAAGCGTTTATTAGATATTAACACCACTAAACATACATTACATAGTTTGCATAAATAAATAAAAAGTGACAATGCATTTTGTTCAAATTTCATAGTTTGACTATCCAATCTAGTGATATTTATTCATAAATTTGGAAACTCAATCCAATCGGACATACGCTTGAACTTTTAATCCAAGCCAATGTCAATTTGCATTAATTCCGTCAGATATCAATTACTCTGGCCTGACGACTACATTGATGCCTGGTGGAGGCTCGATTTGGGCTTTATACGTTGAGCTGACAAGACCAACATTCTTTACGGTTCGAGTGAGTGTGATAGGATTTCTTAGGTTTGGAATGGTGATGGAAGGCAGGTTCACATCAAGAATTTGGAACAGGACATGATGTGGCATTTTCAACAAGTAGAGAAACAGTTGAGCTGTTGTAGCCAAACGCACAAAGGTTGCTTATGTAGTCATTCTTGTCCATATCGTATATGAGACCAGGGTAAGCTGCCTTGTTCGGGTTCACTAATCCTCCTCCATAGTCAAATGGATCCGTAAGCTTTAGCCCTGCCCCTTCAGCAAATATTGGCTCTCCAAAGGGATCAGTCTTCCATGCTGCAAAAGGAGAAAAAAAGTTTTGTTATTATTTGTGTGCTGACATAATCACGAAACCAATCAATTTCGCTACATTACAGACACTTGCTAATCACTTGTACTCTAACTATTAGGGTGCGTTTGTTGCACCAGATTATCTCGGACTGAACTAGCTTCAGGGACTAAACTGGACTGACTTAGACTAAACTAAGCTGGACTAACTTAGTGAAGCATTTGGTGCAGTGTCAGACTAAGAAGCAGGATAATGAAAACACTATTGTCACCAGAAGATTGGGACTAAAAACATAACATAATCTGGTGAGCAATCGGCAGAAAATTGGGACTAAAAACGTAACAAAATCTGGTTCAAAGCACCACTACTGTGATTTTATCTAACGCTACCATAACAGTAGCAGCTCTTGAAGCTCCATTGCCAAAACCCGAAGAGAGCCACAGCCAGAAGCACTCGGTGACCGAGCGAATTGACAAACCCTTACCTTAGAAAGCAAGCAGCCGCGACCACCGGTCTGCAAGCATCTCTGGTCCTCGATGACATAGCGAATTCAAAAATAAGCGAAGAATAAACATTGTATAACTGGAGTAGACATTCGGTAGGGGTTCAGATAAACTTGATACATATTAAAGACGTCTTAGTTGCATTCAAATTATTTACCCAATAGCAGAACAGTTTTACACGTTCTCCTTCATCTAATATATAAGCACATAACAAATTTAAACAGTAGGCCATAGACAAAAATCGACTCCATGCTACGGAACTTAAATCCACTAGGATAAATCATGAACAAAATTAACACGATCATAGCTCAAACAATACATCAATCGTGCAGTGTTCCCAGTATATCCTCATCTTGATATAGATGGTACCTAAAACAGCCAAAAAAAATAAAATTAATGAACATCTAATCGGACAAAGGAAGTGAATGGTATAGACCAAAGCTTCCAGTCGCCAAAGCTCGAGTGAAAAGTTTCAAGTCGCCAAAGCTTGATGAATGGTATAGACCACCTATCATAGAATGAGATTACTTTACACTGGTGAGGGTAGCATCTGGAAGTGAAAATGATAACCAAAATGTTGCAAATCTGCAAGAGCACAGATTTTCTATTTCTACAAAAAATTTATCAACATTATTAGTTCATTCCATCATTTAATTTCCATAAAATAAACAACAACAACAACAACAAAGCCTTTTCCCACTAAGTATATGAATCCTAGAACGCCATTGCGCTCGGTTTTGTGTCATGTCATCCGTTAGATCCAAGTACTCTAAGTCTTTTCTTAGGGTCTTTTCCAAAGTTTTCCTAGGTCTTCCTCTACCCCTTCGGCCCTGAATCTCTATCACGTAGTCACATCTTCGAACCGGAGCGTCAGTAGGCCTTCTTTGCACATGTCCAAACCACCGTAACCGAGTTTCTCTCCTCTTTCCTTCAATTTCGGCTACTCTTACTTTACCTCGGATATCCTCATTCCTAATCTTATCCTTTCTCGTGTGCCCACACATCCAACGAAGCATCCTCATCTCCACTACACCTACGTGTTGATGCTTCACCGCCCAACATTCTGTGCCATACAGCCTCGCCGACCTTATTGCCGTCCTATAAAATTTTCCCTTGAGCTTCAGTGGCCTACGACGGTCACACAACACGCCGGATGCACTCTTCCACTTCATCCATCCAGCTTGTATTCTATGGGTGAGATCTCCATCAAATTCTCCGTTCTTTTGCAAGATAGATCCTAGGTAGCGAAAATGGTCGCTCTTTGGTATTTCCTGATCTCCGATCCTCACCCCTACTCATTTTGGCCTCCGTTTGCACTGAACTTGCACTCCATATATTCTGTCTTTGATCGGCTTAGGCGAAGACCTTTAGATTCCAACACTTTTCTCCAAAGGTTAAGCTTCGCGTTTACCCCTTCCTGCGTTTCATCTATCAACACTATATCGTTTGCGAAAAGCATACACCAAAGAATATCATCTTAAATATTAAGTTTGTGATCTTCGCTAGATTGCTCCGGTCATTAGTGTGGATAAGTATGTAAATGGATAGAGACAGGAAGCAAACACAAGATGTACGTGGTTCACCCAGATTGGCTACATCCACGGAGTAAAGGAGTTCTCATTAATTGTGAAGGGTTTACACAGTACATAGGTTCAAGCTCTCATTTAGTGAGTACAAGTGAATGATTTAGTACAAATGACATTAGAAAATATTGTGGGAGAATGATCTCGTAATCACGAAACTTTTAAGTACCGAAGTGTGGTATCGTCTTCACTTGCCTTATCTGTCTCATAGGTAGATATGGCATCTTCTTTGGAAGTACTCTTCCTCCTTCCAGGGGTGATATCTTTAATTGGTGGAGATGCACAAGGTAATGTATCAATTTCACTTGACGCTTACTTGTAGTTTCAGGATTGGTCAAGCGCGATACAAACCATGTAATAGGAGTCCCCCAAGTCGCCGAGCTAGGGGATCTGCTGAAAGAGGTGACAGACAAGGTAAGCAATCAGGGCTCCAAGCAATCAGTCCCAGATCAGAAGTTTGATTTCGAGTTCCGGCTAATTGTTATCCTTCTCTTTATCTTGCAGGCAGCATGAAGGATAAAGAGAAGAAAATGAGAAAATGTGATATGAGATACTTTTGCTTTTGAAGAAGTAACTTTCCACAAGCTTATTCTTGAACTGGGCTGGAGGGTTTTCTGGTTTCCGCCAAAGTATAAGGCCGACTGAAGAATTTGAGGGTCAAAACAAGTCCATCAAATCTAGAGTACGTTCGACCCTGCTGATATGGGATACTTTTGTTGTTGACAAAGTAGTGGATGTATCGGCACGTGTGCTGTTGCGCTTGTCTCCACATGCTTCCTTGTATCCTTCTCACTTGCCCTATTTGTTCCTCAGGCAGATGTGGTATTTTCTCGGGAAGCATAAGATGTTGAAGATGAGTACTCGAGAGCAATGTCAGGTAAGTAATCAGGTAAGGGGTTCCAGGCAGTCAGTTCCGAACTGGAAGCTTGATTCCAAGTGCTGACTGATTGCTCTCTTTCTCCTTGTCTTGCAGGTAAGAACAAGGCCAAAGGAAAAGACAGGGAAAAAGCATGATATGGGATACTCTTGCTTTTAACCCTAATGATATGAGATATTCTTGCTCTGGTGTAGCTTGTTTGCAGAGGTATTTTCGGGGGGAAAGAAAGCTGAGTATTTCGAGAGGCTTCGTTGGGAGTGCCCTCTCAGATATGAGGAAGGGTTGAGCATTTTTGCAGGTCTACCTGTCCGTTGAGGATGAAGGTCGACATATATAGGAGTCTTTCTAACAACAAGGAGTAATGCTATTCCTTTACCCTGTTTGGTCATAACACGGTAATGGGAGCTGCCAGCTTCACGTGTTTTAACTCTGTCAGAGCACTTTGAAAAAGTGGTCTGTGGTATCTGGAAAGCTGATGTTACGTGTGAAGATCACAGACAAGCTTTATCCAAGGAGATCTGGCTCTCGAAGTTGAGAAAACGGTGTGAGGATTACAGACCAGCTTTATCTAAGGGGCTCTCGAAGTTGAGAAAGCGGTGCCTCTTCAGTTTTCGAACAAGCAATCATGTCGGGGATATGTATCTCGAGATTCGGATAACGGTGCCTCTTCGATTTTTTAGAAAGCAATCTTGTTAGGAGTTTGGCTCTCGAGATTCGGAGAGCGGTGTCTCGTCGCTTTTTGAGAAAGTAATCATGTTGGAAGTCTGGCTCTCGAGATTCGGAGGACGGTGCCCCTTCGATTTTGAAGCAAGCAATCTTGTTGGGAGTGTTTTCTCGAATGTGAGTAAAGGTTAGGCCTGTTTGCTAGTCTACCTTGCCACGGAGCACAGAGGTTGACACACAGTAACTTTCCAATTATCCAGCAGTGGTCCTGTTCCTTTACCCTTGTGGGTAATAATATGGTAGCTAGACCTTCAAAATTTATGTGTCTAAACTTTGTTAGTGCTGTTTCTTTACTATTCTTTTACCCTTCTTGGTCATAGCAATGTAATGGGAGTTGCAAGCTTCACGTGTCTAAACTTTGTCAGAGATTTTGGCAAAGTTATCTGTGGTACCCGTGAGCTGATGTTGCGTGTGGAAAGTGGATGATTAAATAGTAACATTCACGTGCTTTCTACTTCACCAGATATCTTCGACAGAATGCCCGTAATTTCTGCAAAGTTGAGTGTGCATGTGACAGGTGCTGACAAGGCTGAAAAAGCAGGTGCCTCTTCGATTTCTAAGATCGGCCCTCGTGGTCTCTGAGCAGCCCAGCTTTTGAGAAAGCAAGCGCCTCTTCGATTTCTGCAATCGACCTTCGTGGTCTTTGAGCAGCCTAGTTTTTGAGAAAGCAAACGCCTCTTCGATTCCTGAGATCGACCCTCGTGGTCTCTGAGCAGCCCAGCTTTTGAGAAAGCAAACGCCTTTTCGATTTCTGAGCAGGCGCCTCTTTGACTTCTGAAGCTCCATCGAGTGCAGATTTTTATAGAGGTTGGTATTAAGTTCCAAAGCACACTTGAATCTCCACCAGTAGAAGCTCCATTCTTGCATTTCTAAGATATTGATTTGTCCGACCTCTTCTCTCTTCAACACCTTTGAAAATGTTTGGCCCTTCCGACCGTCGTTTTGACTTGAACCTTGTTGAAGAGGCAGCCACGCCTTCTCCAGACAACATATGGCGCCCATCCTTCTTATCCCCTACTGGTCCTCTTACCGTTGGGGATTCCGTGATGAAGAATGATATGACCCTGCAGTGGTGGCCAGGAACCTTCTCACTCCCAAAGATAACAGACTACTTTCCAAACGGTCTGATGAGTTAGCTGTTAAGGATTCTCTGGCTCTCAATGTTCAGTGTGCAGGTTCTGTGTCTAATATGGCCCAACGCTTATTTGCTCGAACCCGCCAAGTTGAATCATTGGTGGCTGAAGTGATGAGTCTCAAACAGGAGATTAGAAGGCTCAAGCATGAGAATAAACAATTGCACCGGCTCACACATGACTATGCTACAAACATGAAGAGGAAGCTTGACCAGATGAATGAATCTGATGGTCAGATTTTACATGATCATCAGAAGTTTGTGGGTTTGTTCCAAAGGCATTTATTGCCTTCGTCTTCTAGGGCTGTACCGCGTAATGAAGCTCCAAATGATCAACCTCCGATGCCTCCTCCTTCTAGGGTGCTGTTCAGTACTGAGGCTCCGAATGATCCCCCTCCGGTGCCTTCTCTTTCTGGGGCTCTACCGACTGCTAAGACTTCTCCTAAGCAACCTTTGTGAAGGCTCCCTCTTGTTTGTTTATTTTGACTCATGTATATGTACATATAATTTCCATAAAATAAACATGACAGAAAAAACATAAAGATTAAGAAGCAAAATTACTCGAATTGATAGGCATAATCGACGAGGTCGATGTTGGGAATAACAACAGGGCCTCTTGAAGGACATGCACGTAAACGATTTTCTCATAGGAAGACGATTGTTCTCTGTAGGATCAAACATTCTCCTAAAACAATATGACTGATTTGTGGATCAAATTAAAATCCAGAAATCAATCAAAACCCATAAATCCCAGAAATAAATCATAATGCATAAATCCCAGTAAATCAAAACCCATAATCGATTAAACCCAGAAATCGATCAAAACCAGAAATCGTTCAAAACCCACTAATAATTTCACGAATCTTCAAAACAAAATCGAAGAAAATGAAGAAGATGAAGTGGAAGAGGAAGCTCTGAGAGACTTATGAGGATGCGGCATTGGTCGAGGAATGGTCCGACAAGGCTATGGAGCAAATCGAGACGACAAGAGAGATGACGGTCTTAGTAGTCCGCTAGAATTTAGGGGGTTTCGTTAAGACGATCTAGCGAGCCCTTTAGTCGAGGCGAGTGAAGGGTAATCCCACTAAAGCTAGTCCGGTTGTGTAACAAACATAGGACTGTCCTAATTTCTAATATAGTCTAGTCCAATGAAACCTTGTGAAGGGAAACAAACACACCCTCATGGTTTTTTTATCAAACTGTTGTGACTACTACAATGTTCAAATGACAAACTGCTATAGGTATATATAAGAGTATGAAAAACTAATAAAAATGACAAACTGCTGCAATTTGTATTAACATTTCTGGCACAACGTGAAAAAAGGTCTGTATAAGGCCTCTGTGTTTTCTATAAAATCTCATCCAATGTTCTTCGACATAATCAAGATTCTAAAAGACATTAACCGCTAGTCGAGCAGCGAGTTGGGGCTTAGCACTTAGGCAACTAGGCCGACGTCTACGCCGACTAAGTGGATATAAGTAAACCTGATATATTTTGTGTAAATAAGTGTCTGTTTATACTTAAAATATATATAATTTCATTAAAAATTACAAAATAAAATGGCATTATATTATAAAGTATTGGAACATAATGAAAACATGAGAAACAAGGATATAATGTGTTTTTATGTAAGTATGCAACAAGTCTCTTATAATTTATTGTAAAATATAAAATGCAAAATGAAAGTTATCTATTTTCTGTCTCAATGAATCACGACCTAGGCTGGTGCCTAGACGGGTCTAGACGGATTAGGCGAGTGTCTAGGCGGTCTAGATAGACACCTCAGCAGGTCTAGACGACTTTTCTTAATTTTTAAATTCCTATACATTAATAGGGACGATGACCAATCACCTAGCACCTAGGCAGTGCTAAGCAGGAAATTTTAGAACATTGGTCCTAATGCATATCAAAACCGTAGTGGCATATCAAAACCGTAGTAGAGCATAAATCAAATTTTGTTTGAATAAGTTGACCAGGGAAACATTAGTTTTTAAATTACGATATAAAGGGGATGGAAAAACATCCACTGTAATAACCCAAATTTTCACAGAAGTCAGCACCGAACCTTTGTGTCCCATCTGTGGTACGATTATCCTTGGCATTATGTTTCACCTGCATATATATGTGCGATGCCCTAGGAAGCCGCAAACTTAAGCATCAGACCAACTAAATGAAAAGACCACGGACACCCCCAACTTTTCCACTCTTTTGTCGTTTGAAGAAGGGATGTGATATCCACATATCCCATTTTACTTCTCACACATCTTTCTAATTTTCGGCCGTCGGATTTGATGAATGGAAGAAGATCAACGAACAAAAATTAACAAAGGTGTGTGAGAGGTAATTTAGGATGTGTGGATAGCACACCCCTTGAAGAAAGGGGAAGGGCAATATGGTATACACCCAGCTATATATATTAAGATTATGATTGAGGTTTAGACATATTGATTAATACCTGTAGTCTAACATGTTACGTTATATCGAGAGATTATAACTATAACTATTCGTGAAGTACTATCATATATGAATGCATGATATAAATATTCACATGTTAGCAAAATACAAGCTGTCAAACGTCGAGCAAAAAATTGTTTCTTTGTGTGATTTTAACGGTTGTTTTGCAATTTATTTATTAGTTTCAGTAGCCAAAGCATAGAATTTTCTAAATTTTAGTTTTCTTCTTTTAGTTTTTGTTCTTTACCATATATGTATGGACATGCACCTTAACTTAGCATATTAAAAACACGTAAAAAAGATAACAAAAGAAAGGGTTTTTTTTTTTTTTTGTCAAAGGATAAATTTTATTAAATTATAATAGAAACGTTTACATCTTCTGCAAGAATATTAAAAAGAAATTCAGAATCATAAGCATTCCACATGAACGAACCACCATGCCAGGTAGCATAAGAAGTCATTGCATGGGCAGCGAGGTTGCCACTCCGCTGAACATGCATAAACTTCACCTCTCTAATCTGAGACACCAAATTCTGAATATAAAAAATGAAGCATTCCAAATTTGCATCAATTGAGCATTCCCCATTTATCATGTTGATAAGAGAGAGAGCGTCAGACTCTATCTCTACCATTTCATAATGCATGTCCCTACATACCACCAAAGCTGCACGAATTGCAGCCGCTTCCACCATAGCTGCATCATTGAAAAACTCACCTCTCACCCTACCAGCCATGTGCAAAAGTCTCGCAAAATCTCGCAGCACCCACCCATAGCCACCTAACATTGATTTCCCACGCCATGCCCCATCACAGTTAATTTTCAAAGTCCCAAAACTAGGACGTTTCCATCGAACTTGTTGTCCAGCAAAAACCGACGTTGAAGGTTTCCAGCAGCGCTCCTTCTCCCTTGTCTTTTCTGGCTGGGCATTTCTAAACTCTTGAATATGGCTTCGTGATAAAACGATCGCATCCTTTGGAGTTCTATATGTACCTTCAAAAACCAATGCATTCCGACATTTCCATATTCTCGAAAGGCCAAAAACAACTTCCCTGTAGCAGCTCGTCTTTTACCGCTTCTGTTGAAATTTTTGGATTGCTAGGCCGGCCCCACTCTAACGACACCGATATTGTCCCCACTTAACCACCTGCACAATCCTCAGATGTGGGGTTTTACCACAAAAAACCTCGGTATTAGTTAGAGTGGGGTAATACTATTTAAACCCCTTTGGTTTTCTTCACCCCACCGATGTGGGACAGTTTAACAGCTTCATCCTTAAACCGTGCTACAATCTTCTTCCAACTTTCCAGAAAATCCACCCCTTTGACGGCATCCACATCAATCTGTAAAGGGCAGCAATACCAAAAGACCCGGCTAAATTCACACCCAAAGAACAGATGCTCCTCCGTTTCCTCAAACGAACCACACAAAACGCATGTCGTCTCCACTCGCATCCTCCTTCGGGCTAGATTCCTCCGCACCACCAAAGTATATTGTTGCAACACCTCCATATAAAAAACTTCAGTTTATTTGGCACTCTTAGCCTCCATACATCCTGCCAAACACGGTCAGACACCATACTCCTACTTCCCATTCCCGTACCCTTCCTATCCAATTCCCCATTCGCTTGAAGATCCATAGCCACTCCATAGCCACTTCTGACCGTATACTCTCCATTCCTAGAATAATGCCAAATTAGTTTATCATGACAACCATCTAAACTAATAGGCAACCCCAGTATAAGTTTTGCTTCCTCCTCTTCAAAATAGTTAAGTACCAACTCCTTTTTCCACGATCCCGTAGAATGCTCAAACAACTCCCCTACCATCACCGGCATCTCCGCATGCCTAGACCGTATACGGAACGTACATAACTTTGGAATCCAAGGATCATGTACAATCTTGATACTCTGCCCATCTCCAACTCTCCATCTTAGCCCCCGCTCCAAAATACGACGTCCCTGAAGTATACCTTTCCAACCCCACGAAGATCGCCTCCCTTGTTTTGCCTCCATAAATGATCTGTCCGGGTAGTATTTTTCCTCGAGAACACGAGCCAAGAAAGGGTGTTAAAGTCACAAACTTGAGTGTTGTTATATATATATATATATATATATATATATATATAAAATATTCCACACTCAAGCAGCTCAAGATGGTCTCTCTACATGATAATGAAATCTTTAAGGAAAGCCTTTTCTCACATATATGAAGAGGAGACATGAAATATCACTCCAATATTACTATTACCAACATAAACATGCATTATACTATAATCCATCAATATATTAATATACATGATATATTTATATATTATATTACAGTATGAGCGCCAACCTATAAGAAACTCTAGTCGCAAAGTATAGTGGGAACGATGACTAACTATGATGGAATGAATGTGCAAATATAAGACTGACGATGCTAGAAGTAACTAAAACAGAAAGAGGAAACATTAATCTTCCAATTTATTACTATGGTGACAAACTATGATGGAATGAATGTACATATATAAGACTGATGGTGCTAAAGCAACTTAAACAGAAAGAGGAAATCTTTTAAAAAAAAAAAATATCATCCTTATTTCTCTCATACACATACACTTCGCGTTCATCTCTAGCACAACAAAAAAAAACTAAAAGCAAAATGAAATGGCTATCAAATGACTCTCATATGTTATTTGTTAAATGTTATCACATATCTACGATATTGTTTCAACAGTCTCAAGAGGCAACTACACAATGGGTAAGTTGAAAAGACTATTCGCAATAGATTGAACCAAAATCGAGCTCTCTGTCCCTCCTGCTTCTCTACAACCCGTCTACCTCTCTCTCTCTCTCTCTATGACAGCATGGGTCTCACCCAC
The DNA here is from genome assembly GCF_916048215.2 of Malus sylvestris. NCBI lineage: Eukaryota > Viridiplantae > Streptophyta > Magnoliopsida > Rosales > Rosaceae > Malus > Malus sylvestris. The sequence goes on along the minus strand of NC_062273.1, from coordinate 21,059,730 downwards.
CATGCTTGCAGCAAAGAAAGAAGGGTAAACTGTCATTTGACTGTTTGAACTATTACCCTAGTTGAAATTAACCTCTGAACTATTTTTTTGGTAAATTAACCCCTAGAATTATTTGAAATTAGCCTATTAATCTCTTGTTGATAGATTCCATCCACTATTTCATCAAATTCAAGGACAAATTAGTCTTTCCATTGTTAATTTTTATTTGTTAGTTATAACCATCAATAAAATTATGACATATGGACACAAAATAATGTGAAATGGTCCGTTATGTAACATTTGGTTTTTTATGTTTTGTTATTATGCTATATGTTTTACACATTATTTTGTGTCCATGTGTCATAATTTTATTTGTGGTCATTGTTGACAAGTAAGAATTGATGATAAAATGACTAATTTGCCCTTAAATTTGACGAAATGGTGGACAGATATAACTGCAAGGGGTTAATTGGACATTTAAATAGGTCAAGAGGTTTATTTACCAAAAAAATAGTTCAGGGAGTTAAACTGCAGTTTACCCAAGAAAGAAACAAATGATGAAACAACCTAACCCCAATCGCTCCGAAACCCTAAGGACAAAATGATTACCCTACCATACCCCTCTAACTTGTCATCCTCACCGTGTGATCTGAAGCCCAGATGGTCACTCTCGTCATTTTGACTCCCAAAGGACTGGGCTTAAACTAATTGATGCGAAAGCCCACAGAAGGCATTGTTGCAAATAAGGTGAAATTGGATGACAATTCATTGACTGTAGCTAAGCTACAGCCAATTCCTCTTCTACTTAAAAAAAAAGATAATAAGCAATTCAGCCCACTCAATACTGCAGGTTTTAAATATGTGTTAAACCCGTGGAATATATGAAAATGTATTTACATCCTCATGATCAATAAGGAAAAATATGTCTTAAACCTGTAGAATATCTTACGTAGCTTATACCTATTATGGTAGGAACAAAATAAGAATCTTCAAATAGAAAGACAAAGGATGTAACACAACAGATAGCTCACCAAAAAGCTCTAGCCCTTTAATAGTGGTGACACATTGCCACTTGTTACACATGACCTTTTTAATTGTAATTTCTTTCTTCTCCTTGAAAAAAAACATGACAGAACAAATTTCAAAAACCACATACTTGTTCAATATCTGGAACTAAAATTTTCAGTTTTTATATATATAAATTATGATCACATTTTGATCATTTTTTTAACAATCGATAATATCTACATTAAGAGGAGGATGTGGGTTTAGCTTCATACTGGGCTAGCAATAATATAGTTCAAATTCGCCTTTGGCGAGAATCAAACCTGATACTCTTACTTACAAGTGAAAAGGAATATCACTAGATCGTAATACTAAGTGACACATTTTGATCATTGACATAAAATAGAAATCATTGTATATTTGCACAATCAAGGATTTATGGAACTTAGAACTGAGAGCCAGAGCTTCAACCTCTGTGAAACCACCCTTCTCTCGAACCCTTAGCGATTGATTCTTGCATCATCCATACCATAAAACTTGATCAATCAATCGAAGATTTATAAAAGTTTTGAATTTTAACCTCAAGTACAACATGCAGACCCAAAATTTGATCCAAATGAAAGTTGGAGAATCCTAAAAAGAAAAAAAGGTGCTCAATTACATAACTTGGGTATTTCTTAAAACCCCTAACCCAGGATATTTTAAATTCTTAAATTTTCTGAGCAATGAAACACTATCAAAACTAACATGATTAAAGAAACTGCTAACAAAAAATTTTAGAGGTCATAAACTCTATAATAGGTCACGAACCATTCAAATCGAGATATGATTTCTACAATCTGAAATCAAAGAAATTAATAATTCATTTACTAATCTGTAATCAGAGAAATTGAAATAAAACATGAAACCATAGCACATGCTTCAGAACATTCACAATTACATTAACTCATTGGATTTCATTCTAGAATTTGATTTAATGGGTTTTTGTGGGGTCTTTCAGCTGGTTGAGGCCTAGACGGTTGGTAGAAAATTAATGGTTAGATTCAAATCTAGGCGAGCCAACAAAGGTAGGGGAGTTAAGAGGTACAGATCTCTCCTGATAATTAATATGGTAATAAGGGAAGCAACCACTTGCGTCGCATCACATAAATGCATCTGGAATTCAATTTTCACCAGATTCAGGTACTTCCTCCCAACAACCTATATTGCAATTCTAATTTCCTTACTTCAAACAATACGGATCAAGTTTAAGGAAAAAAAGAAGAAACACTACCCATCTGCAATCTCAGAGAGGGCCGTTACAATTTACCTCCAGTACACCTCTGAAAGCACCAATCAATCCGCAAGTTATACGAGGAGACAAATGGCACACCAAGAAGTGGAAAAGCTTGTGGTCCACCTTGAAAATTCTATAGACCTGTTGGCTATGGAGCATGGCGTGAAATTGGTCGGTACGACTCTGGTGAAAAGGACCCTCAACAAGTGGGGAGTCAGGAACATTCTTAGATCCACTTGGAAGGACTTCGGAGAAATAGATGTTAAATGGGTCAAGGAGAATACTTTTGTCATTACGGTCAAAGATTCAAGTATGGCAATAAAGATTCTTGAGCAGGTTCTGTGGGCAATGATGAAGAAAAACTTTTCTGTGAAGATGTGGCCATTGGAACTTGCTTTAGAGGAAGTCAGGATGGAGATTGTCCTATTTTGGATCCAGATCAGGGGGTCCCCCTGGCCCTCACTACGAAACCAAATGTTCGTCGTCTAATGCAGGAGGCTGGGGAGTTCATAGAGATGGAGGACCCCATCAAAGCTCTGGGTTTTCTAAGGGTGAAGCTCAATATCAACACCTCGACCCCTTTAGTTAATGGATGTTGGCTAAGAAGAAAGTAGAACAGAGACACTTGGGTGGAGTTTAGTTATAAACGCATACAAGATTTTTGCTACCAATGTGGGTGTATTGGTCATGCAAATACGGAGTGTATGTTTGAGCCAAATACATGGGGGCTGCTGGCTTTGGAGAATGGTCCAAGGCAGCGCCAATCAGGGGGATAGTGGAGGCTATAAGGCCCATGACTGTTGGGATGGGTGACATGAGGCATGTTGGAGCTGTGAGAAATAGTTTATTACCACCTTCTCAGAAGGTAGAACGTACGTCAAGGTCGGAGACACAGGTGATGGGTAGCAACAATGTCTTGACCCCTGAGCATGGAGATTTGTCATCGCCACCATAGCGGGGGAGGAAGATATGGCACAGGAAACCAAGAATGGAGGTTGGGACGGCGGATCTACCCCATCAATGAGCTGGGAGGCCTGACCTCTTGGAATGTTAGACAGGAAGGGTGTTCCTAAGCTCCTAGTATTGTTTTACCTAGGCAATTGGAGAACAGACACACAATGTCGATCAAGGAAATAAGTGAAGAAAATCACATTCTCTTGGGTACTGAAGTTGCGGGCTCGAGTGGGGTGGAGATACTAAGAAGGGAGCTAACACCAGTTGGTAGTCCTATGAAGAGAAGAGCAGAAGTATAGGGTATTGAGTTGATGCAGTCTCCACATAAGAAAAACATGGCTCTCGAAAGCACTGAGGTGAGAAAGAAGACTATGGCAAAAAAGTTGAGAGAAATGAGTGCTCAGGAGATATGCTTGATGGTGGAGCGAGCTATCTATGCTGAAGATGAACTTTAGGAAGTCCCAATTGAGTACCAAGATAAGTGGGAATTTATGGAAGAGGTCTTGGAGGCCAAGAGGATTGCTCTTATAGCTAGGAAAATATGCAAGACAGCTCGAGGTGGTGGCGGCTGGCCCTCAACAGCCGCACGTTCGCCATGATACACCTCTTCTGGAACTGCCAGGTCTTAGGTTAGACAAGGCAGTTCGAGCCCTTCATAGGCATATAAGAAAGTAGAGACCCTCTATGATCTTTCTATTGGAAACGAAAATGAAAGATCATAGAATTGATGGAGTAAGGAGGTAAATGGGTTTTGGTAGGGGTTTTAATTTGCCTCCAATTAGGAGAGCTGGGGGTCTTAGTTTGTGGTGGGATGACTTGGTAGAGGTAGAAATTTTATTCTCTTTAAAACATGTGATCGATGCTCATGTGCGGGAGAATGATGCTCAGTTGTGGGTTTGAGTTAACGGTATATATGGTACCTTATATAGACGGAAAAATGAGGAATTTTGGGGGTGGATGACTTCCCATTTCACTCCCACCGAGATGCCTTGGATTTGTGGCGATGATTTTAATGAATTTATATGGGACTTTGAAAAAGCCAGGGGGTCTACAGTGTTATACAATCGGCCCCGTTACCCTGAGGAGTTTATGAATGCCATGGAGTTGATATATCTGGATTTTAATGGCCCTGCTTTCACATGGAGAGGCACGAAAATGGTATGTTGGTGGAAGAACGCTTGAATAGGGGGCTGGTCAATAAAGGTTGGCAGGACCTTTGGTCTAACACCACGGTTACCCACGACATGGTCTTAGGTTCTGATCACTGCCCACTATTTATCCAAACTGAGGAGGAGTGTAAAGAGGTAGTGAAAAATTGCTAGGAAAAGCTCGAGGATGGGAGTGCCCCGGTGCGGTGGGTGAAAAAGATTAACAATCATCGATCCCATTTAATTAGGTGGAGTCGTGACAAATTCAAGAAGCGGGGAGGACAGATTGAGGTACTTCTCGGTTAACTTTGTGATCTACAAAATAATTGGGGGATAAACATGGATGAGATTCGGGAAAAAGCCAAGAGGAGAGCTACTAACAGCAACGATCTCAGGTGAAGTGGTTGAGAGAAAGTGATGCAAACACGATGTTTTTTCACCAATCTACGCTGCAGTTACGTAGGAGAAACAAGGTGTTAAAGATTAAAGACGGAAATGGTGTTTGGGTGGATGACCCCAGCCGGGTCCATCAGTTGGTGGATGATCACCTTATTAACACTTTCATGACCAGGGGAAGTAGAAGTTGGGGATCTCTGCTTGATTGCCTGACTCTGAAGGTTTCGAACTAGATGAATGAGATGTTGAATGCTCCGATTCTGAAAAAGGAGGTCAAGGCTGCTATAGTTCACATAGGTGGTCTCAAAGCCCCAAGACCAGATGGATTTTAGGGAGTTTTTTTATCAATCATTTTGGGAAAGCATTGTGGGAGATGTGAATGCGTTGATTAGAACCATGATTAATAGAGAGGATGACCCAAGAATGATTAATTCTACTCACATCGTGTTGATCCCAAAGGTGCAAAATCCTGAGTCCGTAACTCAATTTTGGCCTATAAGCCTTTACAAGTACTCTTACAAAGTCCTATCAAAAGTTTTTGAAAATAGGCTAAAGCCTATACCGCTGGACCTTATTTCACCAACTCAAAATGCTTTTGTTGCGGGCAGGCAAATTCAGGATAACATCGGTATTGCCCATGAGTTGTGTCATTTCCTCAAAAAGAGGAAAACAAAATGCAAGTTTGAAGTTGGTATTAAACTTGACATGTAAAAAGCTTATGATAGAGTGGAATGGGATTTCCTAGATGTGATCATGGAGAAATTGGGATTTAATGATGTCTGGAGAAAGCTATTTACGGGCTGTGTATCCTCGGTGAATTTTGCTGTCATCCTTAACGGGCAACCAGGAAAAAAGTTCACCCATTCGTGTGGTCTTTGGCAAGGCGATCCCCTTTCTCCATATTTATTTCTTTTTGTGGGTGAGGTTTTGTCCAGAATGTTACATGGGGCTGTGGAAATGAGGTTACTGGATGAAGTTAAAATGAACTCAGGAGGGCCGGTCATCTCCCATATTCTTTTTGCAAACGATATGTTAATTTTCCTAAAAGCAGATAAGAAGAATTGTAGGAATTTGGTCAACCTATTGGAGACTTATTGCCTGGCCTTGGGATAGGGAATCAATTTGCAAAATTCGAGTGTGTTCTTCGAGGCCAGCATCTCGACTTGTGTTTCTACTGAGCTTGGCGATATCTTTGGCATGCCAATGATGAATAACCTAGGTACTTACTTGGGGGTTCTGGCCATCTGGGGGCGCTCAAATAAAATGGGACTGGCTTATGTGAAGGGTAGACTTTTAGGGAAATTACAAGGATGGAAACAAAGCTTTTTTTCAAAAGCGGGGAAGGAAGTTATGATAAAAGTCGTTGCCCAAGCTATCCCCGCTTATCCCATGAACATTTTCAAGTTCCCTGCCGGGGTGTGTGCTGAAATGGATGCCATGATTGCTGGATTATGGTAGGGGGACTCAGGTGGGGCTAGAAAAATTCATTGGGTTTCAATGGAGACATTGGGCCTCCCAAAGAGTATGGGTGGTTTAGGTTTTAGAAGTTTTTAGGAATTCAATAATGCTCTTCTTGCCAAATAGTGTTGGCATTTTATACACGAACTAGATTCGCTTTGGGCTAGAACTCTTAAGGCCCGATATTTCCCGAACTGTTCTTTCTTGGAGGCTAAAAAAAGAGGTTGGGCCTCTTGGGCTTGGACCAGTCTCCTAGCAGGACGTTAACTGTTTCTTGATGGTGCTCATTGGCAGATTATGAGTGGGATGGATGTTTGAGTTTGGGTCGATAGGTGGCTCCCTTCCTTACCGTTGGGACGCCCCACCCCTTCTTGCACGGTTGTAGTGATTGGGAACACTTGGGTTAGCTCCCTTATCTGCTCGGACTTTAGAGAATGGGATATCAACTTCCTCCTCCCGTTCTCTCTATTCGGGAGATATTTCGACAATCCAGGACACTCCCATTGGTGTTTCTTGAAGGAAGGATCGACTTATTTGGGCTACAAGAAAAAATGGTAATTATTCTGTTAAGTCCGAATATCTATGGTTGCAATCTCGATCTTTCACTTCTAGGGACCATAGACTTTCCTCTTCCCGAGCTGTAGTTGTTGGGGTTTGGAATTGTATTTGGAAATTTGAGGTGCATTCGAAGATCCGTCATTTCCTTTGGAACACCCTCTATAACACGACGACTACTATGGCAGCTTTATACAGAAGGCGATCCGCTTCCATTCCTATTTGCCCAATCTATAGGTGCCAAGAGGAAACAATTGAACATCTTCTTCTTTTTTGTCCTTGGGTAGCTCTCATTTGGCTTGGTGGGGTGCTAATGTATCAAGTGATCAGAGATAGTAGCTTAACTGGGGTGTAGTGGTTGCAGGCTATCGTCTCCTCCAACCTAGGGTCCAATGCAAACAATAGCTGGGTGCGGGCATATGTGGGCTTCTCTTGCTGGCACATATGGAAATCCCGATGTGAGTTTGTGTTCAACCAGGTGCTCATCAATTCCTCCAAGGTTATTGCAACAATTTCCATCTCAATGGGGGAATTCGTTGTTGCATGAGGTAGTTTAAATGACACGGGGATCTCGGCTTCGGTCAGGGTGGGGCAGCACCTCAGATGGTCTTCTCCAACGGCTCCTTTTTATAAGGCTAATGTTGATGCAAGTTGATCGCGGCTAAATAATACTGGTTTTGTTGGGGTTGTGGTGAGAACTGCGGATGGTAATTTTTTTGCAGCGGCAAGATACTCCATTGCGGCTTCAAGCGTCGCAGCGGCGGAGGCCTTTATGCTGCTTCATGGGTGTGACATGGTTTCCTTTTTAGGTTTGAGTTCGATTGTTTTCGAGTCTGATTCATTGGAATCTATTTCGTGCCTTAATGTTTCGATGGATGATGGTTGTTGGGAGGCTTTCCCGATCTTGGTGAAAATCAAGGAGTTGGGTGAGTCTTTTCAAGACTATCGCTGGTCTTGGGTTCCAAGATTAGCCAATGTAGCAGCAGATTCTCTTGCGTCGGCAAACAATCCGGAGATGTGTGATGTCATTTGGGCTGATAGACCCCTATCTTCGTTGGTGCATGTTCTGAACAATGACAACTTACCTTGTCCTCATTAAGTTTTCTTTGGTAGTGTAAGGGGCGACGCCTTTGCATGGTTGCAGTGTCCCCCGTCTTGTACCCCTCTACGCTATTCTTTCTCTGTTTGCTTTCTTTGCCTCGTTTGTAGGCTTTCTTTGTAAGTTCTGACATCTTTGCCCTGGAATGAAAATTCTCTGTTTCCAAAAAAAAAAAAAAAGAAACTTTACAAAATCCAAGGCTTGAAATCAAACAATTATGCCACCAAACAAATTATTAGAAGAAGAACTGGATGCTTGTTGTGCCTAAAACTATCAAATAACACCTTATCCTTTTATCAGTCATTTGAAACATTAACATTCTAGGACGATTTGACACTACACCACACAACACAACAAAATTTATTCGACAAAACCAAAAAATGAATCCAAAACCTCCACCAAAATACATTCACCCGTTATTACCTAAAGCTTGACATTGATTGTCATTTGCAAATGTGGTTTAGATAATTAAATTTACAGTTTGTAATTTACATATTTCAATGTAAATATAATTTTTTATGTTCACTAAATAAATTCAAAAAAAAAATGAAAATAGGAAATATCACCTATTTAAGTATGCGGTGGGTTTGGCCCTGCATTCTTAGTTGTGTGAGATACACGGTGGATATTAACTAATTATGCAGTATGTCATGTTATATCAATGTCAACATTTCATTTTACTAAAAATAACCCCAAAGATTGAATAATAAAACACAACTTGCCAAGAATAAGCCTGCACTGCATCAACATGCACCCAAAGGAAAAATAAAATTATAAACAAAATCGCAGAGAGCAAACATGCAGCAAAAACAAAAAAAATGTTAGAAATACCGACCTTTCACTGCGATTCTAGCGGAAACATTGAGGCTGATTCAACCTACAGATCAGGCACCACCCTCTCCTAAAACCAAACCCAAACGCAAGAAAGCTAAATAACAAATGAACTGATTCGATAAATTCACAAAATTAGCCACTTGAAATCGATCGGAGACTCACCAGGAAACCCAACCTTTTCTACCTACCATTGTAAAATAAAATTGCAATACTCCAAGCAATCCAATAATCACCAGAACCTAAACCTTTCCCAGTCATTCAAATTCACTGTTGCATTCATCAGTTTGCTCATTCATTCACACACAGTTATGAAAATCTTTTCTACGACCGTTGGGAGTAACGTTTAAAAAAAAAAATTAAAGAAAATGAAATCCCTAATCTGGAATTGTGAAGGGACACAACTTTAAAAACAAATAATAATTCGAAGATTTTAATAATTCACCAACCAGAATACTCACATCCTTCGGGTTGATGACTGCCAAATGCAAGGAAGAGAAGATACATACATCAAAAGGGCCACGGTGGTTAGCAGACATATTATAAAAATTACTGTTAAGCACTCGACTACAAATCCTAGAGTCTACAAACCTTACCATGTGTCAATCGTTTATTGAACAGGATGTGTTGTTAGCACTCAAGCCCAAGAGAAGAGCCCAACCTAAAAGACTAGCCTGATAGGTGGGAGAACCCCAATGACTTAAGTATCACTACACAATTGCTTGTGTAGCTGATGTGGGATCGTAACATTGCCCACCCCTTCGGAAGCTGACGCCCACATCGGCCCTTACACTGGTGGCTTTCACTCGGCGGCGCCCTTTGGTCGTCCTGTTAAGGTAGCCATTTCCAGGTCGTCCCTTTCACAATGTTGGTTAATCTAGCTTTGATACCAATGTTAGCACTCAAGCCCAAGGGAAGAGTCCAACCCAAGAGACTAGCCTGATAGGTGGGAGAACCCCAAGGACTTAAGTATCACTACACAATTGCTTGTGTAGCCGATGTGGGATCGTAACATGTGCACTTTTAAATTTTTAACAAAACGTTTATTAGACAATAATGCTACTAAAACTAAAACTTAGTTGCATAAGAGAATCTCTCATTTGACACCATCCAATATCATAGGGTCTTAAACATACATTAGATAATTTGCATAAATAAATATATAAATAAAAAGTGACAATGCATTTTGTTCAAATTTCATAATTTGACTATCCAATCTAGTGATATTTTATTCATAGATTTTGAAACTCAATCCAATTGGACATAGGCTTGAAATTTAGTCCAAGCCAATATCAATTGCATTAATTGCGTCAGGTATATATGCTTGAAGGCTAAAGCCTTCTCAGAAATTGGAGCAATCCTATATCTCAAATTTTATTATTCAGTCACATTGTTTCCCAGATTTCTCATACATAAACATACGATTCGAATCCGATCACGCGAATCGCTACTGGACTTCTGACAATATGCTCACCATCTGTCCAAGTTAGGCTCCCAAACTTGTAACCTCCATTCACTCTCTGGGCAGAGAAGAAGGTAACTTTGAAGGAAAGAATTTGGCTGGTTATATTGAAACTTAAACTTTGAGGCTCAACTGTCATTTTTACGCCAGAAGGAGCCTGCACCAATACCGTATACTTCGAGTTAATTTGTCCCACATTTGTCACGGTTCTTGTCACAGTTGTCGCCCTTTCGAGGTTTGGAATTGTGATAGAAGGGAGGTTGAGGTTCATTCCATGACTTTTCGTTGAGCAATTTATTGTGTTCTTGGTTAATCTAGTAATCGATGCGCTAGTGTCACCGAGGGAGCAGAGGAACTGAATGTAATCCTTTGTACTACTATCGAAGATGAGCCCCGGATCGATAGCCTTGTTGGGATCAACATGTCCTCCTCCCATGTCGAAAGGGTCAGCTACCTTGCGCATCAAGCCTTCAGCCGAAATACTTGTCCCATCTGTTCCAGTTTGGGAAGCTGCAATTTTCATAAAAGTTGAATGGTTAGTGTTGAAATTACATATGGTGTTGATTATTTTGGTTTTATGACTTGCCAGTAGTGACTAGAGCTGATTTTATTGCAGCAGGAGACCAATTTGGATGTGCAGATTTAATGAGAGCTGCTATTCCTGCGACATGAGGGCATGCCATTGAAGTTCCCGATAGCAGAGCATAACCGCTGCGATGTTCAGTGTCAAGTGGGCGAAATGCAGCTATGATGTCTACTCCCGGTGCAGCTATGTCCGGCTATGTTCATAGATCAAATGACATGATGAAAATATGAAGATAAAAAACATATTAGCACTTTTATTTATTTATTTATTTCGCGAGCCTTGCAGTACCTTAAGCACTTCTGGTGTCATGGAACTAGGTCCTCTAGCGGAGAAAGACGCAACTCGTGGAGAGATCCATTTCCCAATGGTAGTTTTTGGATCACTGAGCTTTGCAATCGAATGCCTTCATAGCGTAGTGGAAAAATTAGTTTGTGTCATATATGTGAACATTTAACTTCTAACGTTGTATCGATCTTCATATGCCTTACCTTGCTCTTCTGATGTAGGAAAGTATTTGTGTCCCTACTTCATAATCTACACTGATGCATGGAATGTCGCATGAACTGAGCCCGTCATCACGAAACTGTGCGAATATAAGTCCAACCCCTCCCGCATCCTTGACGGTGGTTGCAGCAGACTCGATGTCCTGTTGATCTGATTTTGAGAAACAAAGTACTATTTTCCCTGAGGCTAATGTTGCATTGAGACTTCCAGGCTGACAATCCTTGCTTGAAGTAACATGGAAGATTGTGACACAAGGTACATAAACACAAAGATAAACCAAGATAATAATTGAAACAAAAGAATATGTCTCACGCTGAATCATCTGTTGGGTCTATAGCTATGCGTTCAGAGTATGTGATGCTAGCGAATTCACGGTTGTATTTTCCAGCATCAATAGATTGGCCCTGCAAAACACAACCATTGCAAGAAATCTTAACCAACTGCTTTATATTCTAGACGTTTAATCCCAAGGATGATCTAGTTTACCCAAAGAGTTTGATTGTTTCCGAGTGTAATGGCTGTCGGAAAGGCCCTGTCGATTGTGGTGGCTGCAACAGTGATGAGCCATGGGGCAGTGTTTACAATGGTTTGTGAGATAGGGCCATCATTTCCTGCTGAGCAAACTACTGTAATTCCCTTCGTCATTGCATGAAACGAACCAATTGCGATTGAATCACGCTGATCAACGTATGAGAACAAAGGAATCTCATTGCCCACAGAAAGAGAGATGATGTCTACTCCATCATGAATGGCCTTGTCAAATGCCTTTAGAAGATCAGCATCGGTGCATCCTTCGAAGGCCCAGCAGGCCTTGTAAATTGCCAAGTGAGCAAGAGGGGCTCCTCCTCTGGCTAGCCCGGAAGCAAGTCCTCTGTAGTTGGCATTCTTCACAAAATACCCAGCTGCTGTAGAAGCTGTATGAGTGCCATGTCCAATTCCATCCCGCGGTGACAGAAAGTCCACATTGTCGGTTTTGTTGAGATTTTGGAACTGATTCATCGCACCTTTTCTAAACCAGCGTGCACCAATAATTTTTTTGTTGCAATTTGTGGAGTTGAAGTATTCCCCCTGCTGGCAAATGCCTTTCCAATGTGATGGGATAGGACCCATGGCGTCATCATTAAAGCTTTCGGATTCAGGCCAAACACCTGCACAGATAGTCGCATTGGTATTCGACTACAATTTTAACTGTACTAGTATTTATCTGAAGGTATGTTTGTACCTGAATCTATTACACCAATGATAGTTCCTTTGCCCATGCTCTTTGTTAAAAGATTGCCCGACGAATACTTATGAATCCCAATGAAATCCCAACTTCGGGTTGTGTGGAGCTTGTGAACGCGATTCGGGATCACTTGGACAACTTCAGGAAACTCTGCAGCTTGCTGTGTTAGTCATGATTGCTGATAAAATGGTATGCTCATAATGTAATCTCTTGCTAAATACAATACCTGCTATTTCTTCTGCCTGAGATTCCGTTAATCTTGCAGCAAAGCCGGAAAATCCATACTTGTAGCTGTATATGATCGATCTATATGCATCTTGTTTGCTTCAAATAACCCAAGGGAGATTTTTATCTTTGTCTTCCATATCACCGAATGCAAGTTATATCGACATTAGAACTAAAGAAACGAATAATGTAGGATAAAGCCATACCTTCCAAACAAGGTGGTTAGCATTTTATGATGGAACTTTTTTGTCAACGCAGGATCATCATATTTCTTCTCCCCCAGATATACAATGTGCACCTGAAAACATTCCTTTGTCAAAAACCCGTGTCCAAAGAACGAAAAGAAAAAAGGAAATGGAGCTAAAACTTGAAAATACGCAATACACTCACTTCGCTTGTGGCATTAACAAATGTTACAGAGACATGGAGATAGTGTTGAAGTAAACAAAGAGCAAGAACCACAAGAGAGTAGTTGTTTTGTCTGCACATCCGGTTTCTTCTTGTATCCGAATCCATCAACGTATGGATCAAAGACATGAAAACTCTTGTGATTTCCTACTGCAGGTATTGCTTGATGGTAAAATCTGCAGACTTTTATAATCCAGCCATTCCCTGCATCTCCAAACTATAATGCAATAGTCCTAATGGACATGTGAAAAGTGGAAAATCCTTTTTACTGTTCTACTTCTGCCCTTTAATATTTGCTCAATCCATTGAAAAAGATGCAGGGCCAAAGACTTTCCAGTGTAAAGCTCCACATACGAAAATCATGCTTTACCATGTGAGGGTATCATTTCGGGTAGAAATTTTTTGCTCAAAACTTTGAATAATTTGCTTTTATCTACTTCCCCAGCCCTTTGTTGTGTCAACTTGAACGGTAGGGCACACACTTTCGGTGATGTATGCCGTCAACCAAGACCACCATTGCCAAGCATAATCTTTTCCAGCTCGTACAAATGAAGAGATTCTTTGGACAAGATATTTGTTCTTCATTAAAGGACGGATATTGGGTTGATAATGCATTGAGAAAATATTGATAAGTTTTGGGCTGGTTTGGTGTTGCTATGCTTTGAAAAAAAACTAGTTCTGCTGTGTTGTGAGAATAAGCAGCTGTGAAATAAAGCAGCAGAGTGTTTGGTAAACTTTTTTTTAAAAGTGCTTTTGAAATAAAGAAAAAACAGTATTATAGTGTTTGATAAATTTTTATGTAAAACAAATGTGAAAAAAAGCTGGTTTTTCAAAGCTGGGTTTTGCAGCTTTGTGTTTTTGGCTTTTTTTTTTCATCTAAAACTGTGAAAAAAAAAACAAAAGCTGAATGTTTACCAAACATAAAAAAACTCCCAGTTTTTTTTGATAGCCACTTTTTTTCAGAATCACCTCAATACTAAATTAGGGGTTGATGTTGACATGCATCAAGAGAAAAAGTATGAGAATATGTATCGTATTATACACAAAGAACAGACGTTCTGCCTAGAGAAAAAAGTATGTCAATGTGTGTTATATTATACACAAAGAACGTACGTCATTTCTAGAGAGAAAAAAGTAGGTCAATGTGTATCATATTATACACTTTGTTGTCTTGGCATTTTTGTTTATGTGCAGTGTACTTGAAGGATGTAGAGTTTAGGTAAATCATTGTGGTGCTGTAGTGTATTGAAGTAGGGCCCCTTATACACCTTTATTGGACTGCCTTTTATTTTTGGGGTCGAAATTGGACTGCCTTTTTATGAGAGGGCTGACGTGAGATTCCCCAGCCCACAAAGTTAAGAGCGCTGCTTTTGCCTTACATTAGTGGGACTCGGTATTCTTTTTCAAGATAAAGCAGGATTGTTTTGGGACGAAAGGCATTTCTGTAGAAGCCCCATAATGTTTGAAAAAGGAAGCATGATGACAACATAAGGTGAGTGTGATGGAGAAAGTTGATTATATCACCAGTTGTATATAATTATATGTTAATTCTGTATTACGTAATTAGATTTTTGCATTAGTTGTATATAAATATATATCTATTTTTCTCATCATATGTTACGTGACGAGAGAGATAAACATTAATACTATACAACTTCAGTGACATTCAAGAATTTCTCGAGTAAGATGACGTTAGAAAAGTTGCGGTTACAACTGACATTTTTCGGACAAATTGAGCATGTTCATCATTAAAAGTTAATGCTAAGAAAATTTGGTGAGATTCCTAAAGCAGGTTTTAGCCACTTAATCTCCCCACTAAGGAACCTGGTTCTCTGTTCCCCATTGCACCCACACAAAAAAAGAGAATCAAATTCCTTTTCTCTCCACTTTCATGAGAATTTCAATTCCACTTTGAAAGACAATGGAGTCTATAGTTGTTCATCAAGCATTCATACACTCCCTCATATTATTTTCAACTGTGCATTGTATAATCTACAAACTATGCTCACAAAAGAGAGGGGAAGCAGACCTAATCTTTGGAAATATTCCCGTTATTATACGTACTCACTTATTCGATCATGTGTCTGTATTAATACAATTTACTGGATGAGTATATAATCTGCTCAATTGTCATCAGTATAGGATCGTATGATTTGTGTTCTAACAGATATGGGACTTGTCACAGCATGCACCCCATCAGTCCATGTCAGGCTTCTGAAAAAGTATGCTGTGTTCACTCGGTAGGTTGTGGAAACCGCAACTGAAAAGGAAATTGTCTTAACTGTAGAGTTGAAGACCAATGTCTCTAGCCTGACGACTACATTGATGCCTGGTGGAGGGTCAATTTAGGCTTTGAATGTTGAGTTGCTAGGACCAACGTTCGTTACACTTCGAGTGGGTGTTATAGGATTTCTTAGATTTGGAATGGTAATTGAAGGCATGTTCACATCAAGAATTGAAGCCTTTGGAAGTTGGAACAGGACATGATATGGCTTGTTTAACAAGTAGAGAAATAGCTGAGGTATTGTAGCCAAACGCACAAAGGTAGCTTATGTAGTCATTGGTGTCCATATCGTATGAGGCCAGGGTTCGCTGCCTTGTTCAGGTTCAATAATCCTCCTCCATAATCAAATGGATCCGCAAGCTTTTGCGCTGCCCCATCAGCAAAGATTGGCTCTCCAAATGGATCAGTCTTCCATGCTGCAAAAAAAAAAAAAAAAAAAGTTTTGCTATTATTAATGTGCTGATCTAATATCGAAACCATCCAATTTCGCTACATTATCAACACTTACTAGTGGACACTAACTATTATGGTTGTAGATCAACCTGTTGTGACTAGTGCTGATTTTATTGCAGCAGGGGACCAATCAGGGCGCAACGATTTTAGAAGTGCCACAATGCCTGCAATGTGGGGAGTTGCCATTGATGTCCCTGATAGCAAGGCAAATACTCCATCCATTGCGGGATCATAAGAATTGGCCGCTAATATACTCACACCAGGCGCTGCTATACTTGGCTGCGACCAACAAAAAGCTATATTCAGCTTAATCTAAAGGTGCATTGCTTAACAGGACTAATGTGGTACCAAATTCTACCTTCAAAATTGCAGGAGCGATGGAATTAGGTCCTCTAGCAGAGAATTTAGCAACTTTACTCGATACAGGCTTTCCCTTCAGTGTCTTAGACGTGCTCAGTTCTACAATAGGAGATTTGTGTACCACAAAGAACAACAACAACAACAACAACAACAAAGTCTTTTCCCACTAAGTGGGGTCGGCTATATGAATCCTAAAACGTCATTGCGCTCAGTTTTGTGTCATGTCCTCCGTTAGATCCATGTACTCTAAGTCTTTTCTTAGGGTTTCTTCCAAAGTTTTCCTAGGTCTTCCTCTACCCCTTCGGCCCTGAACCTCTGTCCCGTAGTCACATCTTCGAACCGGAGCGTCAGTAGGCCTTCTTTGTACATGTCCAAACCACCGTACCGATTTTATCTCATCTTTCCTTTAATTTCGGCTACTCTTACTTTACCTCGGATAACCTCATTCCCAATCTTATCCTTTCTCGTGTGCCCACACATCCCACGAAGCATCCTCATCTCCGCTACACCCATTTTTTGTACATGTTGATGCTTCACCGCCCAACATTCTGTGCCATACCGCATCGCTGGCCTTATTGCCGTCCTATAAAATTTTCCCTTGAGCTTCAGTGGCCTACGACGGTCACACACCACGCTGGATGGACTCTTCCACTTCATCCATCCAACTTGTATTCTATGGTTGAGATCTCTATCTAATTCTCCGTTCTTTTGCAAGATAGATCCTAGGTAGCGAAAACGGTCGCTTAAGTATATAAATGGATAGAGACATAAAAGTAAACACAAGATGTACGTGGTTCACCCAGATTGGCTACGTCCACGGAATATAGGAGTTCTCATTAATTGTGAAAGGTTTACACAAGTACATAGGTTCAAGCTCTCATTTCGTGAGTACAAGTGAATGATTTAGTACAATTGACATTAGGAAATATTGTGGGAGAATGATCTCGTAATCACGAAACTTCTAAGTACCGAAGTGTGGTATCGTCTTCACTTGCCTTATCTGTCTCATAGGTAGATGTGGCATCTTCTCTGGAAGTACTCTTCCTCCATCCAAGGGTGGTATCTTTAACTGGTGGAGATGCACAAGGTAATGTATCAATTTCACTTGAAGCTTACTTGTAGTTTCAGGCTTGGTCAAGCGCGATACAAACCATGTAGTAGGAGTCCCCCAAGTCGCCGAGCTAGGGGATCTGCTGAAAGAGGTGACAGATAAGGTAAGCAATCAGAGCTCCAAGCAACCAGTCCTAGATCAGAAGTTTGATTTCGAGTTCCGGCTGATTGTTCTCATTCTCCCTATCTTGCAGGCAGCATGAAGGATAAAGAAAAGAAAAATGAGAAGAGATGATATGAGATACTTTTGCTTTTGAAGAAGTAACTTTTCAACAGGCTTATTCTTGAACTGGGCTGGAGGGTTTTCTGGTTTCCTCCAGAGTGTAAGGCCGACTAAAGAATTTGAGGGTCAAAACAAGTCCATCAAATCTAGAGTACGTTCAACCCTGCTGATATGGGATACTTTTGGTTTTGACAAAGTAGTGGATGTATCGGCACGTGTGCTGTTACGCTTATCTCCACATGCTTCTTTGTATCCTTCTCACTTGCCCTATCTGTTCCTCAGACAGATGCGGTATCTTCCCTGGAAGCATAAGATGTTGAAAATGAGTACTCGAGAGCAATGCCAGGTAAGTAATCAGGTAAAGGGTTCCAGGCAGTCAGTTCCTGACTGGAAGCTTGATTCCAAGTGCTTTCTGATTGCTCTCTTTCTCCCTGTCTTGCAGGTAAGAACAAGGCCAAAGGAAAAGACAGGGAAAAAACATGATATGGGATACTCTTGCTTTTAACCCTGATGATATGAGATATTCTTGCTCTGGTATAGCTTGTTTGCAGAGGTATTATCGGGGGGAAAGAAAGCTGAATATTTCGAAATGCTTCGTTTGGAGTGCCCTCTCAGATATGAGAAAGGGTTGAGCATTTTTGCAGGTCTGCCTGTCCGTTGGGGATGAAGGTCGACATATATAGGAGTCTCCCTAGTAACAAGTAGTAATGCTATTCCTTTACCCTGCTTGGTCATAACACGGTAGTGAGAGCTGACAGCTTCACATGTTTTAACTCTGTCAGAGCACTTTGAAAAAGTGGTATGTGGTATCTGGAAAGCTGTTGTTGTGTGTGAAGATTACAAACAAGCAATCCTGTCGGGGATATGGCTCTCGAGATTTGAAGAATGATGCCTCTTCGATTTTTGAGAAAGCAATCCTACTGGGGGTCTGGCTCTCGAGATTCGGAGAGCGGTGTCTCTTAGATTTTTGAGAAAGTAATCATATTGGGAGTCTGGCTCTCGAGATTCGGAGGGCGGTGCCTCTTCGAATTTTGGAGCAAGCAATCTTGTTGGGAGTGTTTTCTCGAATGTGAGTAAAGGTTGGGCATGTTTGCTAGTCTACCTTGCCACGGAGCATAGAGGTTGACACACATGGACTTTCCAATTATCCAGCAGTGGTACTGTTCCTTTACCCTTGTGGGTAATAATATGGTAGCTAGACCTTCAAAATTTATGTGTCTAAACTTTGTTAGTGTTGTTTCTTTGCTATTTTTTTACCCTTCTTGGTCAGAGCGATGTAGTGGGAGCTGCAAGCTTCACGTGTCTCAACTTTGTCAGAGAATTTTGGCAAAGTTATCTGTGGTACCCATGAGCTAATGTTGCATGTGGAAAGTGGGTGATTGAACAGTAAGATTCATGTGCTTTCTACTTCACCAGAAATCTTTGACAGAATGCCCGTAATTTCCGCAAAGCTGAGTGTGCGTGTGACAGGTGCTGACAAGGCTGAAAAAGTAGGTGCCTCTTCGATTTCTGAGATCGGCCCTTGTGGTCTCTGAGCTGCCCAGCTTTTGAGAAAGCAAGCGCTTCTTCGATTTCTGAAATCGGCCTTCGTGGTCTTTGAGCAACCCAACTTTTGAGAAAGCAAACGCCTCTTCGATTTCTGGGATCGACCCTCGTGGTCTCTGAGCAGCCCAGCTTTTGAGAAAGCAAACGCCTCTTCGATTTCTGAGCAGGCGCCTCTTCGATTTCTGAAGCTCCGTCGAGTGCAGATTTTTATAGAGGTTGGCATTAAGTTCCAAAGCACACTTGAATCTCCACCAGTAAAAGCTCCATTCTTGCACTTCTAAGATCTTGATTTGTCCGACCTCTTCTCTCTTTAACACCTTTGAAAATGTCTGGCCCATTCGACCGTCGTTTTGACTTGAACCTTGCTGAAGAGGCAGCCACGCCTTCTCCAGACAACATATGGCGCCCATCCTTCGTCTCCCCTACTGGTCCTCTTACCGTTAGGGATTCCGTGATGAAGAATGATATAACCGCTGCGGTGGTGGCCAGGAACCTTCTCACTCCCAAAGATAACAGACTACTTTCCAAACGGTCTGATGAGTTGGCTGTTAAGGATTCTCTGGCTCTCAGTGTTCAGTGTGCAGGTTCTGTGTCTAATATGGCCCAACGCCTATTTGCTCGAACCCGCCAAGTTGAATCATTGGTGGCTGAAGTGATGAGTCTCAAACAGGAAATTAGAGGGCTCAAGCATGAGAATAAACAGTTGCACCGCCTCGCACATGACTATGCTATAAACATGAAGAGAAAGCTTTACCAGATGAAGGAATCTGATGGTCAGGTTTTACTTGATCATCAGAGGTTTGTGGGTTTGTTCCAAAGGCATTTATTGCCTTCGTCTTCTGGGGTTGTACCGTGTAATGAAGCTCCAAATGATCAACCTCTGATGCCTCCTCCTTCTAGGGTTCTGTCCAGTACTGAGGCTCCGAATGATCCCCCTCCGGAGCCTTCTCTTTCTGGGGCTCTACCGACTGATGAAACTTCTCCTAAGCAACCTTTGTGAAGGCTCCCTCTTGTTTGTTTATTTTGACTCATGTATATGTACATATTTGTAACTTATCGGGGATATCAATAAATAAGCTTTGCTTCATTTCAACGTATTGTGTTAAATACACCAAAGCCTTCTTCGCTAAGTTCTTTGAATTTTTCTTTTGTTAAAGCTTTGTGAGTGGAGCATGTAGGTTGAGGTAGTGTTCCCTTAATTTCCCGAGTGAGGAAAACTTCTCGGTTGGAGACTTGGAAAATCCAAGTCACTCAGTGGGGTCGGCTATATGAATCTTAGAACGCCATTGTTCTCGGTCCTGTGTCATGTCCTCCGTTAGATCCAAGTACTCTAAGTCTTTTCTTAGAGTCTCTTCCAAAGTTTTCCTAGGTCTTCCTCTACCCCTTCGGCCCTGAACCTCTGTCCCATAGTCGGATCTTCTAATCGGAGCGTCAGTAGGCCTTCTTTGCACATGTCCAAACCACCGTAACCGATTTTCTCTCATCTTTCCTTCAATTTCGGCTACTCCTACTTTACCCCGGATATCCTCATTCCTAATCTTATCCTTTCTCGTGTGCCCACACATCCAACGAAGCATCCTCATCTCCGCTACACCCATTTTGTGTACGTGTTGATGCTTCACCGCCTAACATTCTGTGCCATACAGCATCGCCGGCCTTATTGCCGTCCTATAAAATTTTCCCTTGAGCTTCAGTGGCATACGACGGTCACACAACACGCTGGATGCACTCTTCCACTTCATCCATCCAGCTTGTATTCTATGGTTGAGATCTTCATCTAATTCTCCGTTCTTTTGCAAGATAGATCCTAGGTAACGAAAACGATCGCTCTTTGGTATTTCTTGATCTCCGATCCTCACCCCTAACTCGTTTTGGCCTCCATTTGCATTGAACTTGCACTCCATATATTCTGTCTTTGATCGGCTTAGGCGAAAACCTTTAGATTCCAACACTTCTCTCCAAAGGTTAAGCTTTGCATTTACCCCTTCCTGAGTTTCATCTATCAACACTATATCGTCTGCGAAAAGCATACACAAAGGAATATCATCTTGAATATGTCCTGTTAACTCATCCATTACCAACGCAAAAAGATAAGGACTTAAGGATGAGCCTTGATGTAATCCTACAGTTATGGGAAAGCTTTCGGTTTGTCCTTCATGAGTTCTTACGGCAGTCTTTGTTCCTTCATACATATCCTTTATAGCTTAGATATATGCTACTCGTACTCCTTTATTCTCTAAAATCCTCCAAAGAATGTCTCTTGGGAGAATAATGATTCTAAAATGATTATAGTGGTGAAAAAATGAAGATATGTTGTGGAACGAATGTAGAACATTATCTCAGTGCCAAGTTCGTTGTCAACAACAATGCAGGGGAAGTCATTGCTGCAAGCACCCAAGAGATTACTAGGATTCCTTGCAATAATCACCCCAACTCCGCCTGCACTTCTAACAGCAAATACGGCACTGGCAATTTGTTCTTGCCCGGGTTCTGTTGTGAAGCAAATGACTACATTTCCAACCACTGGTGTGTTATTAAGTCTCAGGGACCCGCAGACACTGCAAGTGAGTATTTTGTGGTATGGTTTTGGTTCCCAAAATTGGGAGAAATTTACTTACAACGGGGATGCCACTATGGTGGTATCCAAGCCAATCACACACTGCCATGCATTTTAACTTTCCAGTACTGTAGTGTATGATTACCATGAGATCTGCCATAGTTGTTTCAGGTAGGTTTTTCTCTTCGACATCACCAGCAAACAAGAGAACAAACAAACTCTAAAAAAAGTGCAAATAAATACATTACCCGTACGCTGTAAGGAAGAGTTCTTGACCTTCTGGATACACCAAACCAGTAAAACCAACCTCTTTTCCTACAAACATGGCTTGCCCCTAAAATGTTTATCAAACAAATCAATGAAGAAAAAGGAAAACATTATGCTTAATCAGAAAAGGTTTAATCATATTACTGATCAATTTGGAGAATTAATTTGCAACATATTTTGTATGAGTTGCCGGTAGAGTGTTGTTATTTCCGAGTGTGACGGGCATGGGGAAGGATCTGTCGATGGTGGTAGCTGCAGCACTTATGATCCAGGGTGCTACATTCGCCACTGTCTGAGGATCAGGTCCAACATTGCCTGCGGCAAAAACAACAATAATACCTTTGGCCACGGCATGGAATGAGCCAATGGCTTTTACGTCGTGCTTATCAACCTCTGCAAACATAGGATTAGGATCGCTTGGGCTAATAGAGAGCGACAATACATCTACACCATCATTTATTACTTCATCAATAGCTCTAAGCATATCAGCAGCAGCGCATATGGAATTTGGCACATTCCAACATGCCTTGTACACGACCAAATGAGCCCGTGGTGCACCACCTCAGACTAATCCTAGGGTAAGCCCTTTGTAACTTGCATTGGCCACAAAGGAACCCGCAGCGGTTGTGGCAGTGTGTGTTCTATGTCCTTCTGCATCTTTTGGAGACAAGAACTCCGGAAATTCTGTGGTGTTGAATGGTTGCTCATTGTCAGCAAAGAATGCATCTATGAACCACTTTGCTCCTATAAGTTTTCTGTTGCAGTTTGTTGTGGCGTTGAAGTGCTCTCCTGATTCACATCGGCCCTTCCAACGGGTAGGGACTGGCCCGACCCCGTCATCATTTAGCATTTTCGACTCTCGCCATATTCTAGTGTCAATTATGCCAATGACAATCCCTTCTTCCATGTTGGTCTCATGCATAAAATTGGTTGGGGGAATGAAAAGAAAGGCCTAGGTTGTTAGCGTTAAAACGAATTTTAACCTTCCCTGTGAGCTGTGACTCACAGGTAATATGGAATCAAAACTGTTTACACCAATGAAGAAGATGATGTGGTGAGAGAAAGAGATGAAGAATGCAGAGAATATGACTCTGCAAAATGATTTCACTGTTTCATTCCACCGAGAGTGAGTGAGAAAAGTCACACTTCTCTTAATTGCAATTACAATTTAAACTTGGTAGTATTCAAAATTACATCCAACCAATCCTAGCCATCCATCTTACATCCTATAAGATGAAGACACATACACACTCACTTGTTTAAGACCTATGAGACTTAATAAGACAGCATACACACAATCCTAGCAATATGAGCTAGAAAACCAACTGCCACATTAGATCACAATTTACACACTAACCGACCCCTTTAAATTGTGGACTGATTTAACTCCAAGAAGTTCCCTCAGATAACTTAATTGTTCCCTTGCCAATGCCTTTGTAAAAATATCAGCAATTTGCTCTTTCGTAGGACAGTGCAACAATTCAATTACTCCTTGCTGCAGTGCTTCCTTTATAAAATTGTATCTCCTGTTGATATGCTTGGTTTTCTGATGAAAGATAGGGTTTTTAATGATAGCTATGGCTGAAGTATTGTCACAATTCATTAGTGTTGCAACTGTTTGCATTTCACCAAAGTCCTCCAAAACAAATCTCAACCAAGTAGCCTGTGCAGTTGCTTCAAATGCACTAATGTACTCTGCTTCAGCTGTGGATAAAGCAACACATTGTTGCTTGACTGAAGACCAAGAGAAAATTCCACTGCCAAATGTAAAGGCATACCCAGATGTACTTTTCATATCATCTTCAGAACCGCTCCAGTCATTGTCACAAAATCCCACTAAGATTGCCCCTTCACCTTTCTTGTATTCCAAGCCAAAATCAAGAGTTCCTCGAACATATCTTAGTACTCTCTTTGCTGTCCCAAAGTGCTTGTTGGTTGGACAGTGCATAAACCGTGATAGCAGACATGCATCATACATTATATCAGGTCTGGTTGCTGTGAGATACAGCAAACTACCTACAATTTGTCTATATTGAGCTTCATCTGCAGTCCCACTTCCATCTTCTTTTCTCAATTTATCACCTAAAACCAATTGAGTACTCACTAACTTACAATCTTGAAGTCCAAATTTCTTCCGTAGGGAGGAAGCATACTTTCTCTGATGAATGAAAATATACTCCTCAGTTTGCATGACTCCCATACCAAGAAAGTGATGTAAGAGTCCAAGATCAGTCATCTTATATTTAAGCATCATATTAGATTTAAAAGCATCCATCAATTCCTGACAACTTCCAATGTATATTATATCATCAACATAAATGGATACTATAATCATTTCTGAATCTTTCCTCCATTTGGTATACAAAGTTGCTTCGCTGGTGCTTTTCTTAAACCCACAGAGTGTAAGATATGAGTCTATTTCACCATACCAGGCCCTTGGTGCCTGCTTCAGACCATACAGTGCTTTATGTAACCTGTAGACCTTATCTTCCTCTCCCTGTACAATAAACCCATCTGGCTGATCGACATACACTTCCTCTTCTAGCACACCATTCAAGAATGCCGATTTTACATCCAATTGAAACAACTTCCATTTGTTCTTTGCTGTCAGTGTAATTAATGTTCTGATTGTATCCAACCTTGCAACAGGTGCAAAAGTTTCATTATAATCAATTATGGGCTTTTGTGCATAGCCTTTTGCAACAAGCCTAGCCTTGTTCTTTTGAACTGATCCATCCACATTCAATTTAGTTTTGTACACCCATTTCACACCAATCACAAGTTTATCAGATGGTATTTTCACTAATTCCCAAGTCTTATTTTTCTCAATCATGCTCATTTCATCTTCCATGGCTTTCTTCCATGCTTCATCTTGTGCAGCTTCATAATAGGATTCTGGTTCAACAATATACACATGACATCTTTCATAGATTTCACTCAAATTTCTATATCTCAGAGGAGTATGATCAACCTGAGGTGTAGAAATTGAGTCACTAGCACTTCCAGACTCAATGAATGGAGAATCTGTAATTTGAGTTTGAGAACCTTCAGTAACAACTTGTTCCATGAAATCAGAATTCTCATCAGCTTCTTTCATCTCTGGAGATTCACTTGTAGCAAATGGAATGTACACTTCTTTGATTTTCTGTTTATCCCAATCCTATTTACCATTCTCATCAAAAATAACATCTCTTGAAAGAATTACTTTTTAAGTTTCAGGATTAAGTAATCTGTACCCCTTTTCATAAGTGCCATATCCAATAAAAATACCAATGACACTTGTTTCATCCAACTTATGTCTCAGATTTCCTGGAATAAGAGAATAACCTAATGAGCCAAACACTCTCAAATGTTTAATTCCAGGTTTTCTTCCACTGAATTTCTCAAAAGGTATCACATTTTCCAATGCTTTTGTAGGACATCTGTTGAGCAAATAGACAGATGTAACCACAGGCTTCACCCCAAAGACTATAAGGAAGACCTTTCTCATGAAGCATACACTTTGCCATCTCCATTATAGTTCTGTTTTTCCTCTCTACAACTCCATTCTGTTGTGGAGAGTATGCAACAGTAAGCTGCCTCTCCAAACCCAAAGCTTCACAAAACTGTTCAAACTCATTTGAGATGAATTCTCCTCCTCTATCCATTCTCAATTTCTTCACAGAAAAGCCACTTTAAAGTTCCACCATCGCTTTGAATTTCTTGAATACATGAAAGACATCTGACTTGTGTCTCAAGAGATATATCCAGCACATCCGCGAATAATCATCAATGAATGTAACAAAGTATTTGTTTCCACTCATGGTTGGTGTTTGCATAGGACCACACATATCTGAGTGTATGAGTTCCGATGGCATTCTTGCTCTCCAAACTGACTCCTTTGGAAAGGACACTCTATGATTCTTATCAAATGCACATCCTTGACGTACACCTTCACTGTCATGCATTTCAGGTAACCCAAGAACCATATCATGCTCCTGCAATTGTTGCAGACTCCTATAATTCAGGTGACCAAACCGTTTATGCCACATTGTATTACTCTGATGCACATTGGTTTTCAGTACCAAGTGATCGTTTGATTTGAACACAAGTGGAAAGCATCTATTTCCCTTTTGCTTCACACTAACCACCAAATTTGTCAGAGTTTTTTCATAAAAAATATCCACCTTATAATCACCAAACACCAGAAAATACCCATGTTCAGTCATCTGCCTAACACTGAGTAGATTCTCTGCAATTCCAGGTACCAACATAACTTCTCTTATGTACCTTTTCCCTTTATCAGTGTCAATGACTAAGGTTCCTTTTCCTTTCACATCAACAAGAACCCATGTGCCAACTTGCACTTTTGCCTTAATACTTCTATCAATTTCCACAAGTAACTCCTCTCTGGAAGTCATATGGTTACTGCACGCACTGTCTATATACCAGGCATCACTCACAGCCTTCACTTCAGTTGATTGCTTAACCATAAACAGATTTACAGGTTATCCCATCTTATTTGCAAAGTTCTTTTGTTCTACCACTTTGTTTGCAAAGTTTCCTTGCTTGACATTCTTGTTGAGATTACAAACTTTGGCAATATGACCAAGTTTCCCACACTTATGACATTTAATCTTCCCTTTTAACCAACATTCTCTATAGTGAAGTTTATCACAATATTTACAAGCACCTCCAGAGTTACCAGAGTTATTTGCTTCATTCCTGACACCCGGAATGAACCTGTTAGTCCACTGCTTCCCTTTGAACTTGAAATTCTTCTGAGATTTCGATCCACCAGTCTTGGTAAACTGATTACCAACTTTACTGTTCTTAGATGAAATATCTAAGCTAGAAAATGCACGTTCAGTGCTATTCTCTTCATGCCTAGTTAATCTCAGTTCATACCCTTTCAGGATAGCAACTATATCTTGTGCATCAATTACATCAATATCTCTAGTATTTTCAATAACAGAAGCAATACTATCATATGATTTAGGTAAACTGATCAACAACTTTTGCACAATTCTTTGATTACTAAGATCTCACCATAACTTTTCATCTGATTTATCAAATCAAACAACCTAGCTAAATATGCAGCTAGAGATTCACTTTCACCCATACGAGTATATTCAAAATCACGACGAAGGCCTTGTAATTTCACAGATCGTACCTGTTTATCTCCTACGAACTCTTGCTTCAGAACATCCCAAGCTGCCTTCGCAGTTTCTAGAGTTGCAATCCGGGGAAAAATTTGATCCGACACTGCTCCTTGAATGATTCCAAGAGCCCTTGCATCCTTGACCAAATTTTCACGATGCAATTTCATCTCCGCCTCTGCTATCTCACCCTCCGCCTTCGCTGGAGATAGAAAACCCATCTCAACAATGCTCCACAGCTCGTGAGATTGGAAAATTGTTTTCATTCGAATTTGCCAAAAATCGAAATTATCTCCGTTGAATATCAGAGCGCGAAGCTCTCCTCCACCAGATCCAGCCATGTTAGACTAAGATCTCACTTCTCACTCTCACTGACTTTCTCTGCAACGAAATGTTCCTAGAACAAACCCTCACAAAATCTACGCCCATAAAATCAGACCTAACAAGGCTCGGAGGCCATGTTAGTGTTAAAACGAATTTTAACCTTCCCTGTGAGCTGTGACTCACAGGTAATATGGAATCAAAACTGTTTACACCAATGAAGAAGATGATGCAGTGAGAGAAAGAGATGAAGAATGCAGAGAATATGACTCTGCAAAATGATTTCACTGTTTCATTCCACCGAGAGTAAGTGAGAAAAGTCACACTCCTCTTAATTGCAATTACAATTTAAACTTGGCAGTAGTCAAAATTACATCCAACCAATCCTAGCCATCCATCTTACATCCTATGAGATGAAGACACATATACAATCACTTGTTTAAGACCTATGAGACTTAATAAGACAGCATACACACAATCCTATCAATATGAGCTAGAAAACCAACTGCCACATCAGATCACAATTTACACACTAACATAGGTAATCCCAACTCCTAGTAGTTTGCATTTGTAAAAGCTATATGAAATGTTAAGGCCTAGATTAGTAGTTTTTTATAAAGAAATAGTGTATGAAGTTAATATTGGAGGGTAAATTGGTAGTTTTACATAAGAAATAGTGTAAGTTAACATTGGAGGGTAAATTAGACGTTAGATTTGCAACCTATATGAAATGTTAAGGGCTAATAGGCGAGAAAATAACATTTACACTTTAAAGTGTGTCAAGTGACTTAAGTTGACAAAAAAAAAGGATAAATTAAATTTGGATATAAAAGTAGGGATGAAATTAGCAATTTTTAATAAATTTAGAGAAATATTATACCAGAAAAATAATTTAGGGAATGAATTTTCACAAAGGGGATAGTTCAGTGATTAAATCGAGATTTTTATTTATTACATTAATATTTTTTTATATATTTGTTGAAATGAACCTATTTTCCTTTCCAATAAATAGGGTGTCTATATCGATAGAGCTCTCATAATTGAAATTAGGTTCAAAAGTTTTTTGTGGTGTCCTAACTTTCTAAAACTTTCATTGAATTTAAGAATATTGAGATCTTCCTAAGTAATTCGGTATAGACCCCTCTCAAAATATATAGCAAAAAAGTCAATGTAGAAAATAAAAAAATCTTATCATAGAAAGAAAGTATCTTCTAAATAGGAAAAACCTTTCAAACAAATCTACAAAATCCCGTTTTATCAACTTCCGTTCTATAGCTCAATTCTATGTCCCTATAGTTTGATTCTCACAAATTCAAACTTACATACAACAAGCTAAATCCTCTCTCGTAGCTTTTGATTGATCACATACCTAGTATTTCAAAATTTCAAATCATTTCTCTTTTAAGTCTTCTCTAAAAGATTATATGTACAAAGAAAATCACTCAAGTGAGAAGCAATATATATTATCATTGGATGAAATTATAGTTATTTTTGTTGGAAAATATTAGGATTTTAGTTTATTTGAATATTTGGTTTTCTGGGCTTAGCCCATTAGCACTAGGGTTTCAGTTTCTTACATTTTAGGTTAGGGTTAGTTTATTATAAATAGCATGCTTGTTATTCAGTTTAGAACAATTCATTCACAATGTAGTCTCTTAGGTTTTTTTGTAGCCGTTCCGGCATTTTCGTTTGTTTAATAATATTTCTTATTATTTTGTTAGTCTTGTTCGTTCCGCACTCTGATATTCAACTTGGTATCAGAGCAGGTTTGATCCTCCGGGGTTAAATATGTTCTTGGTAGCTAGTTTGTTTGTCTGTGATTTGTTTTTTCGTTGTGGCCTAGGCTAGGGTTTCGCAGTTGAAAAAAAAAAAAAAAAACTGAAGCTTTGTTGCACGAACCGCCTGTAACCTGATCAACCCCAATCGACCGACTTAGCGACCTGTAAAGCAGCAACAACCCCAGTCAGTTGATCCGCCGCCGCTCTGATCCGCAGACCATTGCCATCGCCATCGCAGAATCAGAACTACCCTTGTCGTCGTCACAACCGCCTCACATCTCCGCCTGAACCATGAACCAGGCCCGAATCGAACTCGCTTGCATCCGCACCCAGATTTGTAGCCGTTGTTGCCCCACGTTCCTACAGTCCGACCCGTTTGCATCTGGACCTTGTTCCTGCACTCTCCGCTGCACCTACCCCATCTGAATCTGCCATGAACCTGCATCACAATGTCTTGAAGCCGTCATGCTGCGAACTGCAGCCCAGATCCATCCCGCCACCGCACCAGTTTGAGTGGTGTGCTTTAGTTTTTGTTTTAGTGTTGATTGAATTGTTTTTTTTTTTATGCTATCAGTCCAGAAAGAAAAAACAAAGAAAAAATGGAGTGTTGATTAAATTGTTTTTTTTTTTTTATGCTATCAGTCCAGAAAGAAAAAACAAAGAAAAAATGGAAGGAAGGAAAGCATAGAAAAAAAAAGGCAAAAAAAAAAAAAAAAAAAGAAAAAAAAAATCGTTTGCTATTAGTTTGAGGCCCACACGGGCAACAAGAACAAATATTTGCTTATCCTATTGTGAGGTCTTTGGTTTGAAGTTTTTTAAGGCCCATACGGATAAGCATTGCGAGTTTGTTTGACAATCATTCGAGTACTTGGAATTGTGACCACTCGAGTGATAATGTTTGTGGTTTTAAGTGACGGGTTGCTATAATTGAGATATGAAAATCTCATCCGTTTAGTGACGGGTTCTTTCCATACTCTCAACACTAGTCAATTTGAACCAGAATCAGTTTGCCGGCAAGAATCAAGAATCAAGAACCAGTCAAGTCAAGAATCAAGTCAAGTTTGCCAGTCAAATCAAGTCAAGTCCAATCAAGTTTGCATGTTTGCCAGTCCGCCTAACGGAACCAGTTCGCATCTGCTTGTTTGCAAACCCATGTCGTATACCGCCATGAGTTTGATTAAGGGTGTTGGAAAATATTAGGATTTTAGTTTATTTGAATATTTGGTTTTCTGGGCTTAGCCCGTTAGCATTAGGGTTTCAGTTTCTTACATTTTAGGTTAGGGTTAGTTTATTATAAATAGCATGCTTGTTATTCAGTTTAGAACAATTCATTCACAATGTAGTCTCTTAGGTTTTTTTGTAGCCGTTCCGGCATTTTCGTTTGTTTAATAATATTTCTTATTATTTTGTTAGTCTTGTTCGTCCCGCACTCTGATATTCAACTATTTTAGTATTTTCAAGAAACACTATGTTCGTTTTTTTTCCAGTATAATTGGATGTCTTATTAGTTTTAGGTTTGTCTAAATTTTTTTTTATAAATAATTTGTGATTGATGATTTGAAGCATAAACCGTTCAAATATATGTACAGCCTGGTTTTTAGTTTTGGTACATGGAGGTGCAGGCCATTGGAATAGTATATGCTAGCAAGGGTGTCCGCGCATTGCTGCGGGATTGAAAATTGTATAACACATATAGAAGTTCTAAAAACATTATATATATGTCTATATGGTAGACAATACTGTTTACATACATGTACAAATTTATTTACAACTCTACCAATAATAAGAAACAAAATAGGTGTTAATGGGTGGAATGAAGCTTATGGTTATAAATTGTCAAATTCCATACGTGTCAAACTTCATTTAGGAAACTAAAAGCCATAAAGAATAAAGTGATAAACACACAAAGACGGTTCACAATATGAACCGTTGCTTCACTAAATAAACAGTACCAAAAAAATCATATATATAATTTTTTTGCTGCAAAAGAACAAATTAGAAAAAGGGAAACAAAATATTTATTTCTATTTTATATTATGTGGAAAAAACTTGGAAGAAGAAGCAATAGTGAAAAGATCATATTTATTTCAATTTTTTAGGTAGAGAAAAATAGTACAGAATACACATTTCAATAAAAAACCTAAAACCCATTTCACGTTTGTGGGTTTTCGGTACTGCACAATTATATATGGGAAACAAAATGGCTGTTAAAAGATCCCTAAAAATATTTCTACTCCTTTTTGTACAGTTTTTCTAGAGCTAAACAAAAACCAACAATGAAGGCGCATTTTGAGAAAGTATTGGTGAAAACACATAATACACATACCTCCTTAAATCTTTCCTCCTTTTGCTCAGCCTGTATTTGGACTCAACCTGTATTTGGAATAGATTATGACTTAGGCATAAACTCAGAAATCAGTGAAGAATGAAATCCAAAAGTAAATTGCAGTTTCTTATATCATTTTTCTTAGAAAAGACTAACAAAATTGTTTCTTAAATTAACAATATGTATACAAGTAAGATTGTGCTTAATTTTCTCTAATTAAAGAAATGGTTTGCACAATTTAGAACATGATAACAAAAAAATTTCCAGAGCCTGAAGTGCCTTTTGAAAGCTCAGTCCTACGTCAAAAATCTACAAAGGCAAAAATTGTGAACCCAAATTAAAGCTTCTTCTCTCACTGATAAGAAAAATCGAAACTCTACGTGGAAAAGAATTGAAATTATGCATAATCAAAAGTGGATCAAAACTCTAAATAGATTATCTTAATGCGTAGGACATTGTTAGAATTCGGAAACAATTGAAACTTCATTTTAAACACAAACTTAATCAATTGATTTATATTTAAATGGAAAGAAAGTATCAGTCAGTTTTACCTATATTTTGTTTAGCGTCGCTCCATTTCTCTCTTTGATTAAAAGCTTGAATTTTTACTTTCCTTCCATTCCCCTGCTGCATAACAGCTTAGTAGCTCTTGTTTACCTACAACAAATTGAAAACCATTTGGAGAAAACAACTAAGCCTTTGGTTATTAGATTCTTGGTAGGCAAAGCAAGAAAATTACACACAACAAAACTATTAAAACTTTAAGACCCACTTCCCAAATCAGGTTCTCTAAGTGACTAATGATCATATTGGATATAAATTATCATCCCGAACAATGCAATGCTATTTTTTTTTTTTGGGACATTCTAGTGAACTTTGCCAATAAAAGTTTTGAAGCAATTCATTTTCAGAAACAAAAATCTGAAAGAGAACACATCAAGGGGAAACCAACTTTAAATTTCATACTATTTGGCCTACTCCTTACCCATTTAAAATGCACTGAAGAAACAAAAGTCAGGACTACATAACACAACATGAACTTTTTCAACTATATGTGATCTTAATGTGAGTCATACAACATACTATTAGTATCACCCCGTATAGAATTTTCAATACATGTCTACTCAGGAGAACATGGAAGTGAGATTTATAGATACATAATAAGACAAATTCATTGTGCAAAACAATCCCAGATGAGAAGCTCACTCTGGACATTGAAAGTTGACCCTTCAACATACTCAGGTTCTCCACTATATTAACTTTTTTCTTCTCCACGCACTTAAATTTTTCCTCAACTTTTAAGAAGTCATTGTGCAGTTGGCTATTGTACTGTTGCAAGCTTGCCCTGCTCAGGAAAACACATAAATAAGAGATATTCCTTATGTAATTAGCAACAATTCCAAATAAGAAGCTCACTCTGGAGACTGAAAGTTGAATCCTTAACATGATCAGTGTGGTGCCAAAAATAATCACAAGGTGACACGTGGATTCTTGGGTAAAAGAGGATAAAAATACTCTTGAGGCATACTGGGATTCCTACACGCGAGCAGCGGCTAATCATCCCTAAACCAAGTCAAAAGTGCCCAAAAAAGGTAACAAATTCAAAGTTATCCCATCCATCCTCATCTTAGGTAATACTTCATAACCTATAAATTATTTCATATAAATAGAGATTAATTGGCTAATTAATGGATTAATTTCTAATTAATCCATTAATCACCAATTTAATTACCCATTATATCAAATAAGTCACCCAAATTAATCCCAAAAGCTAGTCAAAACCCGCCACCTCCCTTCGCTCCTTAACTTTCTTATTTTCTCCACTTTATTACCCAAATAAAGTTAGTCATTCAATTTGATAACCCCCCATTTATTTCTTTCATATTTAATTAGCCAATAAATTGGCTAATTAAACCACAAATTCAACAAAAAATCCACAAGTTGGCCGGCCACTTTCTCTCCTAAGTGGACCGGCCTAGCCCTATAAATAGGCTCCCATTTTCACCAAACATCCATTCCAACACTTTGGCAAAAATCCCAAAATCTCAAAATTCTCTAAACACTCTTTCTCTCTAAATTCTAACTTTGGCATCGGAGGTTCTTCGGCCAAATCCTCCCCCCATTCATCGTGGGCGCGTAAGGCTCTTGGCCTTAACCTAAGATGTTAATTGTTTTATAGGTGCAAAATTGTCCAAGATCAAGGAGGAAGAAATTTGCATCCACAAATTGGTGCTTTCATTAAGAGTTGAGATCGATACTCGTAGAAGACTCTCACATAAAAAGGTTTTTCTCTATTTTCTAGTCCATTTGAATATTTTTCATATGTTTGTATTATTAGAATTTTTTATTTGCAAAGGTTCTTTGATAAAACGTATAAGAAAAATATAATGGCTAGAAATTTAGAAAATTTCACAAGTGAAAATTGTAATACTCAAGAAATGGGACCTCGGCGATCCACGAGGCTAAATGTGGTCATAGGCGGAATGGTACCACCACTATGAGGTTCCACCATGGCCCAAGCTGTGCCATCCAAGCTTGCACGGGTCCGAGCCCAAGCCTCGCATTCGTATGCATCATGCGCTATCGCAACCCACTATCGCAGCTCAGCCTGCTCTCGTGGCCCAACCTACTCTCACAGCCTAGCCTGCTCCCACCGAGCAGCCTGCTCTCGTGGCCCAGCCTACTCCCGACGAGCAGCCCACTTCCGTGGTCCAGCCTGTTACCGCCGAACAGCCCACTCTTGCTGCCCAGCCTGCTCTCGTGGCCCAGCCTGCTTTCATAGCCCAGCCTGCTCCTGCAGCCCAGTCTGCTCTCGTGGCTTTCCAAGCAGCCCAAGTCGGCCCAAGACTATCTCAACTATCCGGACCTACCATCAAGCCGAGGGCATTCTCACCATATTTTTTCACAGATTTGACATTTCCCAACTCAAATCTTGCGCCCAGAGTCTACCACACTTCCACTACTCAAGGAGAAACATTCCTTCCAAGCTTTTCCAACCCAAATGGAGAACAACACTTATCTCGACATGTCATAGAGTTGACGAACGCCCTCGCACAACAGACGACCTTGGTGAACCAGCTCTTGCAGCACACCGAGATGCAATGTGCCCCAAATGAGGTGTCCCGAAATAGGACAAGGGTAGACAAAGAACCTATCCAGTAGCGTCCCAGTAAGCAGCCACGAACCGAGCGTTCAGGCAGTGTACACTCCCGATTCGACCCCCAAGATAGCATATACTCCCGTCTTAGAGCGTAGATGAGCGTGCACTCTCGACTAGGCCTACAGACGAGCATACATTTACGGTTGGGGTCACACTTCGATAGTCAACATAAGTAGCCTTCCAGGCGAAGTGTTCATTTACGGCTAAGCCCGCAAAAAGCATCATCCACCTCACATCGGAGTAGGCAGCACGACGGACAGAGAGAAGTAGTCACTCAATATCACTCAAGTTCAACCGGCAGCCTGCGAAGAACTTGCTCGCCTACTAGAAACGCGTTACATGCACCGTATCCGTGGCATAGATAAGCCAAACACATGGAAGAGCAGTCTAGACCAGCAAGTCACGGTTGAGGGCAGCCGAGAGCTCCACTACCCCAACAAAGACAAATTCAGGAAGAAGTAGAAAGATTCTTGGCCAAGTGATTGCGCAATTTCCAACGCAATGAGGTCACCGACAAGGCACTACGACGGAACATCACCAACATAAGCAGGTCGCCCTTCATGGACGAGATCGAGCAGGTAGAACCTCAACGTGAGTTCAACATGCCACATTTCACATCTTTCAAATGGGATGAAGACCCAAAGAGACACTTAAAGCACTACCAAAGCACAATGATCCTTTATCGAAATAATGATGATCTCACATGCAAGATATTCGCCACCACTCTACAAGGCAAGGTGCAAGATTGGTTCTACACCCTGCCGCCACAATCCAACCGAAATTTCGACGAACTTTTTTTGGTTTTCACCATAGAATATTCATCCCATCGCTCGATAAAAAAGAAGTCCAACCATTTGTTCGACGTCAAGAAGAACCCAAATGAGTCGCTTCACAACTATGTGAGAAGGTTCAAAGCAGAGAAGACAAGGATAGTTAAATGCAAAGACTTGATAGCTAGAGCAGCCTTCCAAAAAGGACTTTCGGCAGACCACCCGCTATGGAAAACTTGATCATGAAATAAGATTTAACTCTGGCAAACTCTTTCGCTCTCGCAGAGAAGCATGCACTTTGGGACGAGGCTCGCCAATGCACATTTAAGGACTTGAAGAAGTACCTGACGTCGCCTCCTTACTATCTAAACCGGAAGCAGCGGAGGACTTATTCTCATGTTTAACGGTATCTAGAGCATCAATAAGCTCTATCATCATGAGAGAAGAGCTAGGGGATCGACTACCTGTATTCTACACTGTATTTTACAGTTCAAAAGCTCTCCTCAATGCTATTAGAAATTCAAAAGTTAACTTTGGCAATAGTTGTTGTAACCTGAAAGCTCAAGTTTTACCTTCAAACGCACGCAGTCATCATCATGACGCACTATTCTACCGAATCCAAACGCGCGACAATAAAGGCGTAGACCTTGGCAGATGCAAAGTTTTCTGACGAACGTAACAACTCGGCCTAAAAGACACGTCAAGGGCAGACGAACACTGGAAGAAACACTCATAATCAAGTTTTGTCCTCGTCACCCTAGAAGATTCTACATAAGAGCAACATGTACTGGCAGTTGAACACTATCTCCTGCTGCGTGTCACAGGGCCCTAGCCAACCCATGCTCCATTATTTAGCTCTAGAGTAACCCAATACCAGAAGTTGAGCATCTCCTGCTACATATAACATGGCCTCAGCTCCACGGCTCCCTGCCACGCCTTCACGCTTAGCCTTGACAATGCCCATGCAGACGTACTAGTTGGCCTAGGCTCTGCCCTTGATCACCAATTCAAAACGTTCTATTCCGGTGGAATATCTTGACAAGCTAAGCATAGAGACGGAGCCAGCAGCCTAAGTGTTATAGCATTCTCACCAAAGATCCCACACTATACCACATCTTCACTACCTAGCGCTTCCCGACGACTTAAAAGTTCAAAGTTCAATCCACGAAGGCGTTTGTGGAAACAACTCCAGAGGTCAATCCTTAGCACAAAAAGCTCTTACCACATGCTACTATTGGCCTATCATGCACCAAGATGCTAAGGAGTTAGTACAAAAGTGCAACCGCTACCAACGCTACAAGCTGATACCAGCACTGCCTGCCAGCGAGCTACACCCACAAAAGAGTCCTTGCCTGTTCATGCAGTGGGCAATCGACTTGGTAGGACCTATGCTGCCTGTTACTAGGAGCAGCAGCATGATGCTCGTGGCAACCAACTATTTCACCAAATAGGTTGAAGCATAGCCCATGATGATCATGATTCAGACTGACATAAAGCGCTTCATATGGAGGAACATCATTTGTCGATTTGGCATCCCTCAGTCCATCGTCACCCACAAAGGCCCACAATTCATGGGCAAAGATTTGGCGAAGTTCTTCCAAAAGTATGGCATCAAATAGCACATGTCCATGCCAATATATCCTCAAGACAATGAGCAAGCCGAAGCATCTAACAAAAACGATCTTCAACTGCCTCAAGAAATCCCTCACCAACAAGAAGGGAAAATGGCCAGACGAACTTCCGGATGTCTATGGGTATATCGCACCACCAAAAGACGAGTAACCAGTGAGACTTCTTTCTCTTTGACATTTGGCTAAGAAGCAATCATTCATCCTAATGTCATCAAGCTAAGTATCACCGTTCTACTACCAAGCATTGAGCAGAACAGTAAGGAGATGGCCACAAACTTAGATCTGACAGAGGAGAAGCGCGAGCAGACCATCATCTGCTTCGCAGCCTACCAGCAGCAGCTCCTCACCAGCTACAACAAAAGGGCCAAGATCTGGCAATTCCAGTCCGGAGATCTAGTCCTAAGAAAAGCCTTCATCATTGCCTGCAAAGAAGGCTAAAAAAAGATGGATCCCATCTGGAAAGTAATTACACCCTCGCCACCATGAAACAACAAAAAGATCGAAAAGCAGTGGAATGCTTACAATATGAGGAAGTACCATGTGTGACCTCTCGCTACATTAAATCCCAAAGACTCAAGCAGCTCGACGGGCACTACCTCATAAGTTGAGGATTATCCAGTTGTTATGCAGTTTATACCTTATAGCTAAGTTCTCGTTCGTTGCACTCATTTTTCAATGAGGAATTAAGAAGTAATCACAACTTGGCTTGGTTATATGTTTACAACAACTGATCAATCCTGCACTTTAAAAGAAGATCGTGCCATTCTTAAGGATTCATCGCTGGAATTGCGCCCCCCGAAAGACCAACCATGTTATCCAGTGTGAGAGGGTAAACTAATAGCTCTCCAGTGCAAGAGAGTAAACCAATTCCTCGACATCCATATGGGTTAGCTCTCCAAGACAGGAGGATAAACTCTACACTCCAAATATCCAGACGTGGATGAGCTTGGCTGCCCTAGTATAACTAGATACATGATAGTTTGCACCGAGATTCCTAGAAGTAGCCACAATGGTCTTTTTCAAGGCTTAGCTAACTGAAGGATTTTGGGTCTCTTGGCCTAATCCGCGGGGAACCTGGCCCTAGAGATGAAGAGGGCACATTACGCAGTACATCCGATGGATGACTGCCTTGGAACCCTAAAGCTGCTACCGAGTGCACTAAGGTAGCCTACGGCTTCTGGAAGACTGCTTACGGCTTGCCTTTCGAGCAGTAAAGCCGCGTTAGACTTATACAACCGCACATTCTTGTGAAAGGTTAAACAAGCTAGCGCGCATATACGAAGCTTTATCCAATGCCGACATGCTACGTAGTCGATAAACTTTACCTCTGCCAAGTGCGGAACAACTTACACCAAGTCCTAAAGTGTTGTGATACTTTCTACGCAACCTATGGAATTGAAGAAAGCCAAGGTTAACAGCCTAGTGGTTACGCGGACTTGTTTACTTCTGTAAGTAAGGCATCCGGCTGCCAACCCTATGGCTAATAGCTTTGCAAAGCTTTACACCAACATCTACGACTGCATAGGCTACGCAGGTTTGTCTACTTATAAAAAAGTAGCACGCCTACCACTGGACTATAAAGTTTAAAGGTTAGGGCATGAATAAAAGAAGTGAAGATGAAGAAAAGCGAAGGAAACATGTTTATAAACAATTAGCAAAGGTCGAAGGAGTTCAAGCAAAACAAGAGCTACAAGGAAAAACAAAGAAAATCTTAAAGGCTACCTAGATGACTACACTTTAGCAGCCTGGACATCCCACGATTATTCAGTCGCCACACCTTCAGCAGCCGCGAAGCTCTTAGCAGCGGCATCACCCCTATCTACCCTAGCCTGGGCACCAACTTCTCCAACTACTTCACCAATGGAAGCCTCAAAAGTAAAAGCAAGCAAGTCTTCCGAAGAAATAGAGAAGGTATCGAAACCTCGAGCCCATCCTTCTCACCCTTCAGCTGTTCATTCTCCTTAAGTAGACCAACGCAGACGTGCTGCAGCTCATCCACTTCCTTCTTCAAACTTTCGTTGATCTTCAGTACACTTTGAAGTTCCAACACTTGGGGTTCAAGTCTATCGATGATTCTCTTGAACTAGATCACTTGATTATAAGCAGTAATCAACTCGTCATCCTTTGCATAAGCAGCGAAATGAAGCTCAGAAATTGCAAACTCAAGATCTTGAATCTGAGGTATGTAACATCCAATCTCATTCTCTGTACGTTCATACTTAACTTGGATCGTGTCAAGCCTAGTCTTCAAGTCAACGATCTCTTGGCAAGTGTCTCAAGCTACAAAGAAGTGGGGGCAGAAATATTAGTCCCCTCCAAAGCAACGAGCTCAGAATCCAACCTCTTAACCTCCTTAGCCAAGGAATAAACTTCAGCTACCATAGCCTTCGTCACCTCCTTGGCAGCCTTGCTACATCTGCATCATAGCAAGCAGAGCAATCATTCTATATTGGGTCATATGTTTCGCAAAGGAATTTGGGCAAACAACATTTCTAAATCCATAAAAAACTTGGCACAAGCGTCCATGTCTTCAAGCAGATCTGGTCTTAAAAGCACATGGATCTCAGCAGCCTCCTCAGAAGCAGGCTTAGTGGATTTCTCACAGCTACCCAAGTGAGTAGTTTCATCTTTCCCAACAGGCGAGTCAGTCTCTGCAGCAGAGAGAGTGGGCCTTAGTGCCACTTTAGCAATAGAGTCCACCTTATCGCTCTTCATAACAGCAAGCCCTTCCAAAGATGAACCAGACTTACCTCTCAACGGAAGTCTTAGTACAGACTTCGGCACTAGGGGCATGACAGGACCTCTACGCTAAGCACTCCTATCAACAATCGTACTAGTTATTCTCGATAGCATGAGGACCCTCACGAGCAGTGGAAGAAGTCTTCAGTTTTCTCTTAACCAGCATCTTTTGAGCAGGCAGGGAAGATCTCTTCTTTCCACCTTCATTCATAGTAAACTCTACGACAACGATCAGATAAGCTAATGCGTCCGCCTAAACCCTACCTTTCTCCCGACAAAGAGGACTAAACAACCAACGACATTCATGGTAATCAGCAGAGGAGCTCAACCCAGCATTCTAGCAGGCAGGAGGCTTGCATGCCTAGCATTCCAACAACCCATGAGCTCCCACGACCTCCTCATTTCTCTTAGTCACTAGCCTGGCCTAAGTCAGATCCAAGAGCCCAAAAGACATGAGCTATATGGCTCGCCTAGCATTGCGCCCTAGCACCACAATCTGCGGCCCCAGCCGCACAAGCTGCCATTGGCTCTAGCCAAGTCGAGTTGCCCAAGCAGTGGTCCCTGCCACAACACCTCTTCGGCCCATGCCGAGCCAACTCTTGGCCCCTGCTAGCCGACGTGCTGCACTACCCCGACGGCTGCCCCGCGACAGCACTATCCAATAAGAAGATAAATTTTTCTTACATCGGTGTGGCACGGAGAAAACGAAGAAATCAACGAAAGACGATCCTTTGCACGGGCAAGATGTAGAAGATTGCTAGATGAGGGGGAGGAAATGTCCTCTAAGCTCTCTCTCTCTTGGAGGGTAGAGTAAATCGCTCTCCAAAGTTGATTTAATAACCCACTTAAGGTGGACTTAAATAGACTTTGAGAGAAATTTATTTCCTTTTCCTAGAAGGATCTAATTTCCTATTAAAGAGGGAGTCTATATCAAAAAAAAGAAGCAGTCCTATTTTCATAAAGCAAGAAGATCTCTACACCTGTTGCCCTTTCTTGCGAGCAGCCCAACAGGTGTAGGGACATTTGTGGAGCCAAAAATAATCACAAGGCGATACGTGGATTCTTGGGTAAAAGCAGACAAAAATACCTTTAAGGCATATGAGATTCCTACACGCGAGCAGCGGGCAATCATCCTTAAACCAAGTCAAAAGTGCCCAAAAAAGGAAACAAATTCAAAGTTATCTCATCCATCCTCATCTTAGGTAATTACTTCATAACCTATATATTATTTCATATAAATAGAGATTAATTGGTTAATTAATGGATTAATTCCTAATTAATCCATTAATCACCAATTTAATCACCCATTATATCAAACAAGTCACCCAAATTAATCCCAAAAGCTAGTCAAAACCGGCCACCTCCCTTTGCTCCTTACCTTTCTTATTTTCTCCACTTTATTACCCAAATAAAGTTAGTCATTCAATTTGATAACCCCCCATTTATTTCTTTCATATTTAATTAGCCAATAAATTGGCTAATTAAACCACAAATTCAACAAAAAATTCACAAATTGGCAGGCCACTTTCTCTCCTAAGTGGACCGGCCTAGCCCTATAAATAAGCTCTCATTTTCACCAAACATCCATTTCAATACTTTGACAAAAATCCCCAAATTCTCTAAACACTCTTTCTCTCTAAATTCTAACTTTGGCATCGGAGGTTCTTCGGCCAAAGCCCCCCCATTCATCGTGGGCGCGTAAGGCTCTTGGCCTTAACTTAAGGTGTTAATTGTTTTGTTGGTGCAAAATTGTCCAATATCAAAGAGGAAGAAATTTGCATCCACAATCAGGTTCTCTACAATATTAACTTTTTCCTCCTCCATGTGCTTAAATTTTTCGTCAACTGTTAACAAGTCGTGATGATGTTTACTACTTTACTGTTGCAAGCTTGCATTGTATTCTTGTGATTGTTTGCACATATTATTCAGTGAAGTTATCTGCAGAGCTCCGAAAAGAATAATTTTTAGATTAAAACATTTGTAAAGAAACTCCATACCTGTCAACATGGAAGCAAAAAAAGGAAAAGAAGGCATATTCTACTTTACCTTCTGAGTAACACTTGAAAGCTTTCTTTGAACTCTCTTGTGCTCTACAACATGGTACACATATCCAAACATTTAATAATCTAGAGAAATTAACCAAACCCACCTACAACCAAAATGCTTCTGGATCTATTCGACTATTCCAGCTGGTTTCTTCACTCTTGTAACATAAGGCAAAAATACCCACATCAATACTACCTAAGCTCTGTAATTCCTATGGATAACTTGTTGGAAATTTTGAGTAGAATTTCATTGTTCCACATTGCTCACCACCACAACCTCACTTTATAAGGCTTTGTCCTTTATAGAAAGTGATTGAAGT
The DNA here is from genome assembly GCF_916048215.2 of Malus sylvestris. Lineage (NCBI taxonomy): Eukaryota > Viridiplantae > Streptophyta > Magnoliopsida > Rosales > Rosaceae > Malus > Malus sylvestris. The sequence continues at coordinate 21,017,592 of NC_062273.1, read as the reverse complement.
GATCGACATTGGAGACTAAAATTGGGCTCACCCTTGGGGTTGGGCTTTGGGGTGTAATAATTAATTGATAATTAATATATATATAATTAATATATAATTAATTATCAAAAGATGGGCCTTAGGCCTCTTGGGCTCTGAAAATTAAATTCTTTAATTAATTTCGAATTTAATTAAATTAGTTTTTTATTTGAACAGACTCATCTTTTCAGATGAAATCTGAAGTTAATAAAAGCGCGGAGAGCATTGCACCCTATCTGAAGAGATGTCTCCCAACAGTCACATCCCATTCCTATACTTGTTGCTAACAGGCATAATCGCTCTATATATACATCCGTCTGCATGTCATTTAGATCACAGAAAACATAAATCTCCTTCTATAACCCATAGCATTCTTACTGAGAGTACCACAAGGAAATTCGCTAGAAGTTAAGTTTTCCGGTGCTGGAATTCTAACTTAGATCGTTGAATCCTGGTGAAGCAGACATTCATAGAACTACAAGCACTAAGTAGGGACGAAATTTCTATTTCAAAGACATTGCGGTACGCAAGCCTTGATCTTCAAATGGTTTGTTTTATATTTTTGTTTTGTTCCTTCTTCTTCTTCTTCTTCCTCTGACTGCAACCTTTTTTTTTTCTTCCTCCTTCTTCTCCTTCTTCCTTCCCCTTCTTCCTCCTTCTTCCTCCTTCTTCCTTCCTCCTTCTTCTTCTTCTTCTTCTTCCTCTGACTGCAACCTTTTTTTTTTCTTCCTCCTTCTTCTCCTTCTTCCTTCCCCTTCTTCCTCCTCCTTCATTCCTCCTCCTTCTTCTTCTTCTTCCTCAAACAAAAAAAAAAAAAAAAAAAACTTTCATCTTCCCCCAGATTCAGAGGAAGAAGAAGAAGAACGAAGAAGGCGAAGGAAGAAGGAGAAGAAGGAGGAAGAAAAAAAAAACTGAATCTGGGCAGATTCGGAGGAAGAAGAAGGAAGAAGAAGAAGAAGAAGAAGAAGAAGATTCGGAGGAAGAAGAAGGAAGAAGAAGAAGAAAGAAGAAAAAAAAAAGAAAAAACTGAATCTGGGTAGATGATGAAGAAGAAGAAGAAGAAGAAGAAGAAGAAGAAGAAGAGGAAACTCCGAACCTCAAGAACTGAATCTGGGTAGATTCGGAGGAGGAGGAAGAAGAAGAAGAAGAAGAAGAAGAAGAAGAAGAAGAAGAAGAAGAAGAAGAAGAAGAAGAAGAAGAAGAAGAAGAAGAAGAAGAAGAAGAAGAAAAGGTCGAGGAGGAAACTCCGAACCTCAAGAACTTGGTCTTCTGGGCAGCGAGTCGAGGAGCAAAACCAAGCTTGAGAGAACTGAGAGCGAGAGAGGGTGAGTTCGAAAGCGACAGAACAGAGATTATAGTGTTGGAATATGATTATGATAACATGGTTTTCACAATATGTGTAATCATATGTGAAGGTACACCATAACATTGGTGTACTAATATACATATGATTGTAGTGAAATAAGTTAATTAATTAATAAAGAAAATAATATAATATAATATAATATAATTAATTAATTAATTAAAGGATATGAACAGTTATATTCCAACCTGAGAAGTTATAACTTCTTCTGAAGAACACAACTTCTCCAGAAAGGTTACTTGCATATCTATATATTTGTAAATCCCTTTCTGTCAGAAATACATTCAATTCTATATTCACTCTGTTCATATTCTTCACTCCATATTATGATCGATAGTCCAACGACATCCGTTTCCGATCCTGTTAATACATAATTTCTATCATATAGTATATAGAGATATTAACCAGTTGCATTTTGTAGGTTCACCACTGCTGAAGGTTTATGGAGGAGAAGAAGAAGAAGAAGAAGAAGAAGAAGAAGAAGAGGAGGAAACTCCGAACCTCAAGAACTGAATCTGGGTAGATTCGGAGGAGGAAGAAGAAGAAAAAAAAAGGTCGAGGAGGAAACTCCGAACCTCAAGAACTTGGTCTTCTGGGTAGCGAGTCGAGGAGCAAAACCAAGCTTGAGAGAACTGAGAGCGAGAGAGGGTGAGTTCGAAAGCGACAGAACAGAGATTATAGTATATAGAGATATTAACCAGTTGCATTTTGTAGGTTCACCACTGCTGAAGGTTTATGGAGGATCCCATTTTCTGTGTGGGGAACGAAGACTGTGGTCCGGGTGGCAAATGTGTACATGGTGAATGCACATGCGTTGTAGATTGTGGGAGTAAAGAAAAAGAGCTTCACGTTGAAGCAGTAGATGCGACAGAGTTTTGTCCTCGTGGCTGCAAAAATATCAACTGTAGAAGTGGCACTTGTTTTTGTGAATGTTAATTACATAAATACAGGTCATCTCATGATCTCATCATAAAGATCATATTAGAGGTGTGCCGTGTGGCGCGAAGAAAAAGTAGAATAAAATGAAATACAAGAGATATTTGATAGTTTAATTAATGAACTTACAAAATGCTTTTAGGAAAAAGATCTCGTGTGACCAATTATGCTTCTAGAATATAAACTCTCAAAAATTGATCATACTTTTATTTATATTGTTGATGATGTGGTTTCATATTTTAGATATGTCATAATATTACACAAAGAGACATATGAAAAGAAAAAATAAAAAAACTAAAAGTTAATACATTTCAGAAAAACAGAGGAAATCTTTTGTCAAATGTGGAGAGTGATTTTGATATAAGCATTATAAAAATGTAGCAAGTTGTATTTTTTTTCTTAGTTCTTATAAGATTCAAACAAAGATTGAGTTCAAGCTAAAGATAAATCATAAGAATTTAGCTCGGTATTGTGTTTAATTAAGACTTCATTTAAGTTTGAGAAGAAGAGAGATTGAGGAGAAAAAGAAGAAAATATAGGAATAAAGAGTTGTACTATAAGGGGGAAAACTACTGAGATTAGATGAGCTTGGAGTGGAGTGTGCTGGTCAAAAAATGCTAAAGTCACCTACAAAACATTCCTTTTATTAAACTTGCTCTAGGGTTTAATACAACTTAACAAGACGGATTACATTGAGCTAATGAGGTCCAGGACACTCAATGACCCACTATAGCTCAGTTGATGTCGTTGCCCTTATCAACCGAGCAAGAAATTAACAGAAACAATGGGGCTCCGATGAATTTTCTATTGCACAAAGAAGCATGAATTGAATCGATTTCCAAAATTTGTATTGTTTTGACTTCAGATTATAGATTGTTGAATCTTAAAGGACGGACGCTTATCAAATAGTAAACACGAGAGCAGGGTCAAGATTGTGTTTATAATTAGGACATTGCATTTGGTTAAGCCTCAATGTTCAAGTTTTTGAATTTTTCTTATTTCCTCTCTAGTTGTTTATATTAACCTTGTATACAATTAGTGTTGTGATTGTTTATATTTAGTATTGTTAAATTTCTCTATTATTTATATTCATATTTCTTAAAACTGTTCTAACATTTTAAAGACAGAAATATTTATGGGAGAATTAGAAAAAGTGTATGGTAAAAATTCTCATAAAGTAGAAAAACTGACATCATAAGATGTTGAGTAAGCAATCACTTGGAAGAAAGGGCATTTCTCATATGGTTCGATAATGGGAGAGATTTTGAGAGAAGTGGTTTGCTAGGTGGGTTTTATTCATTGCTCACTAAAATATATTGCTTTCCTGCCAACTTTACTTTCTAAAAAGAATAATTGCAAATATCATAAGAAACTTAGAAGACAGAGATAGCTCTAGCTAGCATATGGCGTTCTGAAATTGTGCTAAAACAATTCAAAGGACAAACAGGAGTAGTGGTAACTTGAAGAAGGGGAGTTCCCAGTCTGGGATGCCCATGGAACCAATTGGTCTCAGCTACAAAGTAAATGCTCTGAGCCTAACATCTAATGTGGAGAAATTTTTCAGAGTACCTGAGTACATGAGACAGCTGGACTACCCATCCAATAAATATCTGACATGTGGCAAATCTGTTTTCTATTAAATTTCATGCCTTTATTTTTGTTTTGTTCAAGATAAGTCTATTAATAAAATATTTCATATGTGGGAAAAAGAAAAAAAAGTTTAACTCCATTAATTTCTCAATCTGTTCATCTTCTTTCTTTGCCGGGTTCAAGCCCTTGTTGGTGTTGCGCATGGTGTACCTGCTTGTTGAAAGTGATAAGTGAGGGTACCAAAATCGAATCCAGAATTTTCTAAAGAAAGAAGAAGAAAATGTGTTTGAGATATGTTGGTACACATACATTGCTACTTTCTGTCATGCCCTGGCTATTAAGATAGCAGAGAAGCTAGAGGACTAGAACAACCATGGGACTTGGGTTGCTCATATCTTCTCTACCTCAACAACCACAAGAAAGAGAAAGGGAGGAGGGTTGAGGAAGGCTGAATACAGTCAGCCATAGCTGCCGTGCGGGAGGAGCAAATCCGGCAACAAGGCTTTCAAGACTTTGAGTAAAAGAATTAACCAAAAGAATTTCACTTTGTTTTCCTTCTATTTTCTTCCTCTCTCTATCTCTCATGTATAATTCTCTCTTTTCCTCACGTGCAGCGTCTACCATTTTATAATAAAACATGCAGTATCTCTTTTTTGATATGAAAATATGCAGTATCTATTTATGGTTTAGAAAAAGACTCCCTCCTCCACTTTCGGTGTACCGGGATCTCTCTCTGCTCCTAGATTTGAAATTAGGTTTAAAAGTTCCTAACTTTCTAAAACTTTCATTGAACGTAAGAATATTGAGGTTTTCTTAAGTAATTAAATATAGCCTTTTTCAAAATGTATAGTAGAAAGGTCAATATAGAAAATAAAGGCATAAGGTCATTTCCTTTTAAGATTGTAAAATTGTGTAAATCATTATAATTGTGGAAAATAAAGGCATAAGGTCTTTTCTAGCACATGTATGATTGTGTAAATAATTAGTAGATTGTATTTAGATAGTAGAAGATCATTTTCCTTTGGGATTGTTTTACTTGTACAATAAAGAAATCATCATTAGTTTACTATAAATAAAGGCAAAAGGTCTACAGAATAATATACATAATTCTTCAAACCCTTGTCTATAATGCACCCTCTCTTTCCTTTAGATAAAGTAGGTCATAAAACGTTATCAGCATGCTCATGGCCCTGCAGTAAAGAGAGATTGTTCGTTTTCAATCCAAAGAGTATTGCATTTCAATTATTGTTATTATGTTAAACCTTTTATTTGATTGAATTCATATATTTTATTGATTCAATTTTTTATTTTTTATTTTTTTATGTCGAGAAACCAAAGGCCATTGCCCATCGTCAGGACGACCTGCAGTCGTCCATCAGCGAACGGAATTGTCTCTGACGACTGGGTCTCAGAGATTCCAAAAGAATCGACCTGAATTTTTGTACTAGGAGGAATGCTTTCAGCGTAAACGTTTTTCCACTAGGTTAAAGTGTTTTTGCATATATATCGGGTTTATGAATTATATAGAACAATTGTAAAATGTGGCTTGCTTCTTTAATCAACATTTGGTTTGTCATGGAAGAAGAAGAAGAATTGTGGCTGATTCTTGATGGAGAAGGGGTGATTCCAAGAAAACATTTTAAGATATAAAGAATGTGAAGTATATCTATAAAGTAGGGGTGTATATTGAGAATGTGGGATGTGAGGGTATTATGAGAAAGTATATGGTTGTATTAACAAAAAATTAATTTACAAAATAAATATTTGATGTATTAAGTATGTGAGTTGTATTCAATAATATATAGGGTGTTAATAAAACAAGTCTTATGTAAATTGTGTTTTAATTAGGTAGCTGGGTGAGAACTTGAAAATTGTTATTTAATATACTTTTGTGGTTTATTAGGAAGTTGTATTACCGGTGATTAAGATGTTTTCGCTACTCGTAGCTAAGTAGAAATTCACCAAAATTACGAGCTAACTTTTCAATAAAGTGAAAATAAATTATTTTGCGAGAAGAATTTGCAAATTTGTTACTTTTTATTCAACTTTATTTTTTCCACTTGGTCAGCAAATTACTTTTTATTATAATTAAGATCATAGGCAAAAAAATCATCCTAATCGTTGTCATTTTAGGTTACATGAATCAGTCAAAACCTATGAGGGAGGATTTTAATTAGGTTTTGGTGTGTGGTGTTTGTGGGAATCAATACATAGGGACATAGAATTGAGTAAAGTTAGAAAGAATTTTATTCCTATAAGAATTTGTCACATAACCTAAAATGACGACTATTGACAAACGTTGCTACTCCTCTTTGTCACTGCAAGTTGTTACTCTCTCTCTCTCTCTCTCTCTCTCTCTCTCTCTCTCTCTCTCTCTCTCTCTCTCTCTCTCTCTCTCTCTATGTATATCCGTGATAGGGCTCACTTTGCTTTGTATTTTAACATTTCAAATCGTTTATCCTTTGAGTCTTCTCTAAAAATTTATCTTTACAAAGAAAATCACCCAAGTAAGAAGCCATATATATGATCGTTGGATGAAATTGTGGTCATTTTAGTGTTATCAATATATACTATATTCAGCTCCAATGCAATTGGATGTCTTATTAGGTGTTTTTTTATATAAACAAATAATATCATCTACATTAAGGAAGTGCGAATGGGCTATGTCTCGCAATGGGCTAGTCATAATAATGTGGTTCAAATTTGCCTTTAGTGAAAATCAAACCTAAAACCTCTTACTAACAAGTGAAAATAAATACCATTAGACTGTAGTACAGTAGTACTAAGTCGCGTCTTGTTAGTTTTAGAATTGTCTATATTTTTTTTTCTATAAATAATTTATGATTGATGAATTGAAGTATAAACCTTTCAAATATATGGAGTGAGTCTGGTTTTTAGTTTTGGTACATGAAGGTGGTGGCCAATGGAATAGTATATATTGCCCTGTTGCATTTTGTAGGTTCAACAATTTTGAAGGTTTATCGAGGGTGCCATCTTCCATGTGTGGTCAACGAAGAGACTGCAGTCCGGATGGCAAATGTGTGCATGTAGACATGAGTAATAAATCGTGGGAGAGTAAAGAAAAAGAGCTTCACGTTAATTACATATATCAGGGCCGGCCCAGGCCCAGTGCAGGCAGGGCAACCGTCCAAGGCCCAAAACAATTAAGGGCACCAAAATTATTATGGTGATATATTTATATATGTTTTTATAAGAGTATAAATTTATAAAATTTGGTTCAAAAACACAGAAATTTAACTAGAAGTGGTGATTTGTCATTTGAAAATAATGAGGAGGTCTTGGGTTCAAAACACTATGTGTGCTTATTTACTTTCCATTTTTTTACAAATTTCTTTTTATAAGAGTATAAATTTATAAAATTTGGTTAAAGGATCAAGAAGTTTAATTAGAAACAATGATTTTTGTTGTTTAAAATTAACAAGAGGTCGTAAGTTCGAAATGCTATGTGCATGTTTATTTTTTTCAATTTTTTCAATTTTTTGTTTGGTTGTTAATTTATTTTTAGTTAATATGTAGTAGCTATGTGAGTTGTTATTTTTAAATATTCGTTTTAATTTAAGTCTAATCTTCAACAAAGAATAATACGTAGATCAAATTTGCAAATTATATGACGTGTCATCAAAATGTTTAATTTAGTGTTCATTCATTAATAATAATATATAACAATTAAAGACTCGAAAACATCATTATTTTTTAGTCCCATATTGACAAGGTTAGTAAATAAGGAAAAAAAACATCTCACGATTTATTCAAAAACACATACAAAGTTCAGATGGAAAACAAAACTCATCATCTATCTACTTGTAAGCCCGAAGTTTTTTTGTTTCCCTCTCTCAATACAAAATAAATTAGTCTTTCTGTGTTTCTAAATGATTGAGTTTGAAGTGTTTTTCTAAGTATAATTTTTTCAATGTCTTATCTGTGAAAATAAATAATTTTCTTATATAAAGTTAGTGCACTTTTTTTTACGTCATCCCGGGCCTCAAAATCTTTGGACCGGCCCTGCATATACACAGGTCATCTCATGATCTCATCAAAAAGATCATAACACGGGTGGCGCCAAAAAAATTAGAATAAAATGAAAATATAGAAAGACAAAAAACTTATCTAACTTCAAATATTGTAGAACGTTAAACGAAAAGAGTGCTATTACGCCCACTCCTATTTTTTTTCTCCCCACACACTTATTTTGCCACCGATTATTAAAAATAAATGGGATACTATTTCCAAACCCAATGTTAGGAAAACTAAATTTGCAAATCAAATAATGTAGTTGTAGATAATTAGATTATTAATGAATTGTTGATTAACGTGTTTGTTTCTTATTAGTGACACATAATTTAGTTAAAAAAATTTGAACTTTCGAGCATTACCCTTCCTAAAATAACCTTAATCTTTTAAATTCTTAAGTCTTAGCCATACATAAAAAAGAAAATAACAATTTAAAAAAAATATTTTTGACTATTTTTTAAACTGAACACGTACTATTTCTTAAACTAATTATTTTTGAAACTGAACGTCGATAATACACTATTACTTAAACTGAACACTAACTTTTTTCTGAAAACTAAACTCGGGTATTATCACTATTTCATAAACTTAACATTGGTAATATCACCATTTCTTAAACTGAACACTGACTATTTCTTCTGAACATGAATACTACACTAAATCTGAAACTGAGCGCAAGTTGGCATGCGCCTTGCACGCGCTTTTGTCTGAGGTTTTTTCTTTTCTTTTCTTTCTTTTGTTCTTATCATTAAATAAAGTTATTAGATGACTTTTGGTTGAAATTCCAGTTTTGAAGACATTTTTATTAGTGTTTCTTAAAAAAAAAAACTTTATTTTCTATACAGGGTTATCAAGGGCATCAATGTTGGCATTGCCTGGGCACCAAAAATTTCAGGACTGGCCTTACAACTTCATGTCTATCCTAATCTCCACTATTAATGTGTACTATTATAAGGTTGTTTGGACCATAACTTCTCTAGGCCTAGGAATGTCTCCACTCGAACCATAACTGTAATAGGATTTATTTGCAGTAATTTTTGTTTCCTTTTCGCCGAGATGTTAATTATATTGTACTACTTCAGTGAGTTGATTAGTAAAATTGTATTAGAAAATGCAATGGTAGGCCTGGGATGTTAATTATATTGTATTAGAAAATGCAAAGATTTTATTAGTAAAATTGTGCAACCTTGCAATTTTTTCTTCCAATAAACGTAATATATCTAATTTGAAAAAAAAAGACTTAATATATCTAAACTGCATATTAAAAGAACTATTTTTGTCAATTAAAAGAAAGTAAAAAGACTAGCTATCTCACATTGGATGTTATGCTCGAAGCATTTACTTTGTAGCTGAGGTCAAAGGGGTCCATGGGCATCCCATATTGGCAACTTCTCCTCTTCCAGGTACCACTACTCGTCTTTTATCCTTTCAATTCTTTTAGCACAATTTCAGAATACCATATGGTAGGTACTACTCTCGTCTACGTTTGTTCTAAAATTAGCATTTATTCTCTTTAAAAAGTAAATATGGTTGGAAAGTAATTGATTTTGTGGTAAAGCAGAGAACATAGCTAGTAAACCACTCTCTTAAAATCGAGAGATTTTTCGATGTGATCGGTACACGAAGTGGTACACCACATGTCATTATACAAATGGTGGGATATGTGAGCTAAAAAGTTAATAACTTAAAAAATAAAAATTTCCACCACTTCAATTAGAACACGTGGTGTACTATTTGTGTTCTCATCACTATTAAAAAAATTTCCTCAAAATCTCTCTCAACATCAAAAGCATGAATAAAATTATGATTTAGTCCAAATTTACAGTGAGTCTTGAAAGCTTTGACGCCCTCACTCTGGTTTCATCAAACCTCTTCCTCCTTTTCATTGGCCTGAATGTAGAGCATACAACTAACTAGAATACTAAAAGAAATAATACAAAATTTAATGAATAAAAGACTAGGTCCTACACCATGAAAACTCGAAGATGCCGATACGGAAGTGTCTGGATGCCGGGATTGTATGCCTCAATTTCTAAGTCCTGAAGGGAGCGCAAAACAAACATGAGTTGACCAATTTGATATATAAATAGTAAAACAGTGATCAACGTACTAACTCTCAGGTTTTATGAAAACACATATATATCATGATAAACATAGGTTTTCCGAAACCTAGCATGTCGTGCAATGTCTCAAATCATAACTTGTATATATAATAATCACACTAGTGAATTGTCCAATAACAACCAGGTCTCATGTCGGCTCCCTGTCTCTAAGCAGACAATCAAAGGAATAGCCAAAGGAAACACACTCTAGGCCCTATGCCAACACCAAACCATCGCCCAAGACAGACCGGAATCTATCCCTACGTCTCGTAGCGGAAATGACCACTAGGTAAGTACAAAATCATTGAACATATATATATTGAAAAGCAACTTCATAGTATAAAGTCATCCATCATCTATACTATAAAGAGGTGTTTGAAACATGTTCTAAATATCATATCGTCATCCATAAGATATTTTATAAGAACATGGGTTATAGGAAAAATAGTAATAATTCAAACTAGACTTAGTAAACATGTTATCTCACAAAACGTTTCATACAACGTAATCAACAAATCATGCTTTTCATGTATGTATTTGTACTATTAAAACATGTATTTTTAGAAGGGATCCACTCACTGTACTTGGCCGCCGAAGAGCCACGCAACTAGTGAAGACAGAAACGCCACTATAATTACCCCTAAGCACATAAAAGGTCCAATTAATAAAACTATATAATAGCAATTGAATTTGAGAAAACGGACGTAAAAAACGAATTCAGGACGTCGAAATTAACCTAGGAGAGGTTCCGGGTTAAGGGTTTTGGACTTAGACTTTTAGGTGGGTTGGGTTTAGGGCTTTAGGGAATTGGGTTTAGGATTGATTGTCGTGATGAAATTTCAATGTTTCTTAAAACATAGTGTTCGTCAATTTCTTTGGAATAAATTAGAATTATCAAATATTTCTTATTTGCCTAATATTTTGTAAGAATGATTTATTAAAAGCAACTTAAAAAGAATAAATGCAAATATCAGAAGAAACTTAAGAGAGCAGTAGCTAGCATGTAGGGGTGGGTTCAAAAAACCGAAAACCGAAAAAAACCGAAAACCAAACCGGACCGAGGCCGAAAAAAACCGAACCGAAAAAAAAACCGAACCGAAACTGTCAAACCAAACCGAACCGAATCTGGTCAGTTCGGTTTCGGTTTTTGAGGTTCGGAAACCGAACCGAACCGAACCGAACCGATATAAATATTTATTTATTTATTTTCAATATTATAAATATTTTAGTCATACAATCATAACAAAACATAACTCGTTGCCAAGTTGGTTTCTGTGAAGCTTTTCAAACTGCAAGGCATGGGTTCGAACCCTCATGCCTTTAGGATTTTAGAGAATTTTTTAAATTTTTTTTGAGAAATCTACAAAACCCTTTTAACCCTAGCCAGCCACAGCAGCCACACCTTTTATTTTTTTTCATTCTTCTCTTCTCTCTCTCGTGTTAAATTCTTTAACCCTAGGCAGCCACAACCGCCGCAACACCCTTTAACCCAGTAACCCTCTCTCTCAGTCTTCAACTTCAATCACTCTCTGTGAGAAAATCTTCAAGACCAAGTGCGCTCAGTGCCATACCGTCGACTCGTCGAGAAAGGCACCGGTCACAAGCAGGGTAATTTCATCTTCTCTCCCTTCACTGAACCTTGTTTTTCCTTTTATTTTTTAGCTTTTGATTTCGATGATTTATTGATTTTTGTTTGGATCTGACAATTATAATCCCTTTTTTGCATTTGGTTTTTGGATTTGTGTATTTGGATATTTGTTTCAATTGTTATTTGGATTACTGATTCGATCTCTGCTACGTGCCTCTTTCGAGGTCGTTCCCGTCATCTCACGTCGTCTCGCCCCCAACTCCGTCTACCGCAGCCCCCAACTCTACCGGAAACTAGTTGAATAATAAGTGTTTCCGTTTACTGAAGATATTGTGTAACGCAGAGTGCAAAGACGAATCTTAATGTGGAGCAAGTTTTCTTTTCGATAGCAAGAGACATAAAGCAACGGCTTGCAGATACCGACACTAGGGCTGAGGTATTTCATTTGCTTTCATGGTTTTGTATTAAAAAGATACAATCTAAATTTATTTTTTCGAAACTCGCTTGTTCAAGGATTTGAATGACTTTGGTTTTGTTCCGGCGTTGTAGGTTTGGCTGAGTCAAATGGTTATATATACATTGAGGCAAATGGTGGTCTAAATTAGCAGAGGACTTCAGTAAGTTTGACTCCTCGTCTTGTTGATCAGTGGATGAATTTCTGTATGACACAGTTATACATACAAATGTCCTTGGCCTTTTGTTTAAGTTCTAAAAGGGTAGGTGGGGGTGAAGTTGGTTGGTTCTATTATATGTTTCAGTCTGTTTGAACACTGGAAATAATGTTTTTATTGTCATAAAGGTGCAAAATTTGTGATTGTTAATTCATAAGCTGAAGGAAAATTATGTTTGTTTGTGCTCAGGGGTCGTCAAAGGCAGGAAATCGTGATTGGATATCGCGATTCATGGTCTTCACCTCTGGTGTTTGTTGGATTGCTGGTTCATGGTCGCCGGAGCTTGCTTCGAAGGCAGCAAGGGAACTAAGCAGCTAGGCAGCTAGGCTTTCAGTTTTTTTCTTTCTTTTTCGGGCTTAACCCTTGGGTTGGGTTGTTGTGCTGGCCCATTTTTTTGTTTGTGTTTAGTTGTGGGCTTTTGACATGTATGTAAGTTTAATGAAAGTTTACATTTTATAAAAAAAATAAAAAATAAAAAATAACCGAACCGGACCGAAACCGAACCGAAAAAAACCGAACCGAAAAAAAACCGAACCGAAAAAAACCGAAAAAAAATTGAACCGAACCGAAATTTCGGTTCGGTTTCGGTTTTGGCAAAAAACCGAACCGTTTCAAACCGAACCCAGCCCTACTAGCATGTAGTGTTCTAAAATTGTGCTAAAATAATTCAAAGTAAGTATACGAAAAGAAAAAAAAGTCAAAGTACAAAAGGACAAAAGAGGAGTACTGATAACTTGGAGAGGGGAGGATGCCAATCTAGGATGCCCATGGACCTAATTGACCTCCGCTACAAAGTAAATGTTCCGAGCATAACATCATCATCATGTGAGATAGGTAGCTATTATTTGAACAGGATAACTTGAAAAAAATAATGCTAGAAAGGCCAAAATTTTAAACTAAATTGTAAATTAAATGATGTGTCACCAAAAGAAATTAGTATGTTAATCAATACTTAAGTAAAAATTCAATCATTAACAATCACTTCATTTGATTTTTAGTTTAAATTTTGATCTCTCTAGCATTACCTATTGGAAAAACAAGTGTTCGATATTTAATATCATAATATAATATTGTTGATGCACAAAATCAGCGAGGACTTTGGTACAACAGAAAGTGTCAGGTTTGTGACATTCGCTTGGTTGCTTCGATCACTAGTGAAGATAAGTACGTAAATGAATAGGGACAGGGAAGCAAACACAAGATGTACGTGGTTCACTCAGATCGGCTACGTCCACGGAGTAGAGGAGTTCTCATTAATTGTGAAGGGTTTACACAAATACATAGGTTCAAGCTCTCATTTTGTGAGTTCTAGTGAATAGTTTAGTACAAAATGACATTAGAGATTATTTTAGGAGAATGATCCCTATTTATAGAAGAGAGTTTCTAGTTTTGTTCTAACATTGACACGTGTCGTATTGTGATTGGCTTCTGATGTTGACACGTGTCGCGCTGTGATTAGCTTCTGATGTCGACACGTGTCGTATTGTGATTGGCCTCCTGGTTGAAGGGAAGCTCTTCTGGGTCTTTGACGGTATAACGTTGACCGGTGCTCAGTAGTTTCGGGATTGGTCAAGTACGGTACAAACAGTGCTCCCCTAAGTTCCCGAGTGAGGGAAGCTCCTCGGTTGGGCACTTGCAAGATCCAAGCCATTGAGTAATCACGAAACTTCTAAGTACCGAAGTGTGGTATCATTTTCACTTACCTTATTTGTCTCATATGTAGAAGTGGCATCTTCTCTGGAAGTACTTTTCCTCCATCCAGGGGTGATATCTTTAACCGATGAAGATGCACAAGGTAATGTATCAATTTCACTTGAAGCTTACTTGTACTTTCGGGCTTGGTCAAGTGCGATACAAACCCTATAGTAGGAGTCCCCCAAGTCGCCGAGCTAGGAGATCTGCCGAAAGAGGTGACAGACAAGGTAAGCAGTCAAACTTCCAAGCAAGCAACCCAGGATCGGAGGTTCGACTTCAGCTTCCGGTTGATTGTTCTCCTTCTCCTTGTCTCTCATTCAGCTGCCAGGATAAGGAGAAGCAAATGGAGAAGAGATGATATGAGATACTTTTGCTTTTGAAGAAGTAACTTTCCACAGGCTTATTCTTGAACTGTGCTGGAGGGTTTTCTGGTTCCCTTCAGAGTATAAGGCCGACTCAAGAATTTGAGGGTCAAAACAAGTCCATCAAATCTATAGTACGTTCGACCTTGATGATATGGGATACTTTTGCTGTTGACGGAATAGTGAATGTGGTATGGAAAGGTGTCGTGCTGTAGTGATCTGTTTCAGCTCACCGTTGAACCTTCTGCTTCAATCTTTTGCATGGCAGAAGTGGTGTGCAACATTTTCATTTAAATGGTCCTTCAGAACATTCCTTCATAGTGACGCATCCACGATTGGCAGCTTCAGTGTAAAGAGCCAATATCTGATCAATTGTCATGAGGTATTTACCGGTGGAATTCATGACCTTGACAGCAGTTGAGGATGAGTTCTCGAGAGCAATGTTAAGTAAGCAACCAGGCAAAGGTCTCAGGCAGTCAGTTCCAGATTGGAGGTTTGATTTCAGGTTCCGACTTACTGCTCTCTTTCTCTTTGTCCTGCAGGTGTGGACAATGACGAAGACAAGGATAGGGAGAAAGCATGATACGGGATACTCTTGCTTTCGACCCTGATGATATGAGATACTCTTGTTCTTGGTGTGGCTTATTTGCTGAGGTATTATCGGGGGAAATAAAGCTGAGTATTTCGAGAGGTTATGTTGAGGGTGCATTCTCGAATGCGAGAAAGGGTTGAGCATTTTTGCAGGTTTGCCTATCCGTTGAGGAAGGAGGTCGACGTATATAGGGATTTCCCAATAACAAGTAGTAAAGCTATTCCTTTACCCTTCTTGGTCACAGCAATGTAGTGGGAGCTGCCAGCTTCACGTGTTTTAACTTTGTCAGAGCACTTTGAAAAAGTGGTATGTGGTATCTGGAAAGCTAATGTTGCGTGTGAAGATTACAGACAAGCTTTATCTAAGGAAATCTGGCTCTCGAAGTTCTGAGAGCTGTGCCTCTTCGGTTTTCAAACAAGCAATCCCGTCGGGGATCTGGCTCTCGAGATTCGGAAAGCGGTGCCGTTTCGGTTTTTGAGAAAGTAATTATGTTGGGAGTCTTTTCTCGAATGTGAGTAAAGGTTGGATGTTCTTGCCAGCCTGTCTTGCCACAGAACACGGAGGTCGACACACATAGGGACTTTCCAGTTGTCAAGCAGTGGTGCTGTTCCTTTACCCTTGTGGGTAATAGTAGGGTAGCTGGAACTTCGAAATTCTCGTGCCTAAACTTTATCAAAGATCTTTGGCAAAGTTATATGTGGTACCCGATGAGTTGATGTTTGAGAAAGCAAACGCCTCTTCGATTTCTGAAGCTCCGTCGAGTGCAGATTTTTATAGAGGTTGTCATTAAGTTCCACAGCACACTTGAATCTCCACCAATAGAAACTCCCTTCTTGCACTTCTAAGATCTTGATTTGTCTGACCTCTTCCTTCTTCAACACCTTTGAAAATGTCTGGCCCCTCCGACCGTCGTTTTGACTTGAACCTTGGAGAAGAGACAGCCACGCCTTCTCCAGACAACATATGGCGCCCATCCTTCATATCCTCTACTGGTCCTCTTACCGTTGGGGATTATGTGATGAAGAATGATATGACCGCTGCGGTGGTGGCCAGGAACCTTCTCACTCCCAAAGATAACAGACTACTTTCCAAACGGTCTGATGAGTTGGCTGTTAAGGATTCTCTGGCTCTTAGTGTTTAGTGTGCAGGTTCTGTGTCTAATATGGCCCAACGCCTATTTGCTAGAACCCGCCAAGTTGAATCATTGGCTGCTGAAGTGATGAGTCTCAAACAGGAGATTAGAGGGCTCAAGCATGAGAATAAACAATTGCACCGGCTCGCACATGACTATGCTACAAACATGAAGAGGAAGCTTGACCAGATGAAGAAATCTGATGGTCATGTTTTACTTGATCATCAGCGGTTTGTGGGTTTGTTCCAAAGGCATTTATTGCCGTCGTCTTCTGGGGCTGTACCGCGTAATGAAGCTCCAAATGATCAACCTCCGATGCCTCCTCCTTCTGGGGTTCTGTCCAGTACTGAGGCTTCGGATAACCACCCTCTGGTGCTTTCTCTTTCTGGGGCTCTACCGACTGCTGAGACTTCCCCTGAGCAACCTTTGTGAAGGCTCCCTCGTATTTGTTTATTTTGATTCATGTATATGTACATATTTGTAACTTATCGGAAATATCAATAAACAAGATTTGCTTCATTTCAACGTATTGTGTTAAATACACCAAGGCCTTCTTCATTAAGTTCTTTGAATTTTTCTTTTGTTGAAGCTTGTATGTTGAAACTTTGTGAGTGAAGCATGTAGGTTGAGGTAGTGCTCCCTTAATTTCCCGAGTGAGGAAAACTTCTCGTTTGGAGACTTGAAAAATCCAAGTCACTGAGTGGTTGTGAGACTTCCGAGTATCAAGGTGCAGTAGCATATGGTAGGAATCCCCCAAGTCTCTGGTCGAGGGAGTTGACAAATGAGGTATTTCCTTTCTAAGTGGTAGCCCAAAACTCCTTCTTCATATATATTTGTTATGAAAGTTGTTAGGCCCAAAGAAGAGGAGGCCTAGGGAAATTTATTTATTGTTTTTTTCGATTTTTTTTTTTTTTTTTTTGAATTTTCAAATTTCTGGATTTTTGAATTTTCGAATTTCTGAAAAAATAAAAATTAAAAATAATATATATATATATATATATATATATATATATATATATTTTAAAGCGTTGTAGGTGAAGCTTTGGTGTTGAAGCTTTGTAGGTGAAGCTTTGAGGTTGAAGCTTTGTTGGGCACCATAAATTGATTTTGCTTCACACTATCTTGATGAAGAGTGTGTGAAGCTTTTATATGTTTTGGTGTTGAAATTTTGTATTGTAGGTGAATCTTTGGGGTTAAAGCTTGATAGGTGAAGCTTTGGTGTTGAAGCTTGATAGGTGAAGCTTTGGTGTTGAAGCTTTATAGGTGAAGCTTTGGTGTTGAAGCTTTATAGGTGAAGCTTTTGTTGGCACCATAAATTAATTTTGCTTCACACTATCTTGATGAAGATAGTGCGAAGCTTTTGAGATTGATATTTGTCCTCCATTGATGAAGCTTTTGTTGGCACCATAAATTGATTTTGCTTCACACTATCTTGATGAAGATAGTGCGAAGCTTTTGAGATTGATATTTGTCCTCAATTGATGAAGCTTTGTTGAATTTCCCAATTTCCAATTTCCTCTTTTTTTTTTTTTTTTTTTGGGAAAACTAGAAATTTGAAAATGTGGGAGAGACAACGTATACAAATTTTGCTTCCGCACTGTTGAGCGAGAGATTGTGATGCAAGCCACATCTTGTAGTAGTCGAAGGTTTGGATGAACCATATAAATTGAATTGCTTTGAACAGTCTTGATCAAGAGCGTGTGAAGCTTTCTATGAGTTGTAGTGTTTGCATTGTTATAGAGGAAAAATGTCTGAAGCAGATGCAAGAGGGCTGAAGAGCTTGATCTTCGTATACCATGCACTGAAGCCATTGTTGGCTTGCAATAAGACTTTGTTGGTGACTATAGCTCTTGTTAGGCATAAGTGCTCCCCTAGTTGAGTTGTAAAGCTTGCGGGTTTTTTATTATTTGTGAATGCTAGGAGTTCACATGTACAAGTTGTACCACTCGTCTTCTGGTTAGTGGAATGAATGGTGGGTTGCTTTCATCACTTGGTTGGTGGTATGAATGTGAATTCCTTAATCACCTTTCATCACATTTCATCACCTGGTTGGTGACATGAAGGAGAGTACGCGTTGTACATTTCATCACCTGGTTGGTGGCATGA
This sequence comes from Malus sylvestris, assembly GCF_916048215.2. NCBI lineage: Eukaryota > Viridiplantae > Streptophyta > Magnoliopsida > Rosales > Rosaceae > Malus > Malus sylvestris. Next base: position 20,999,405 of record NC_062273.1, on the reverse strand, counting down.
AGATGAGTTCATTCTTCACCTGATTGGTGATAAGGGTGGCAAGTTTCCAAATAATATTAGAGTACGGGTTGTACATTTCATCACCTAATTGGTGGCACGAAAGTGAGTTCCTTCATCACCTAGTTGGTGAGAATAAGGGCAAGGTGTCGAGGCACATTGTGGCAAATGTCGAATGACACAAAGTGTGTTGAACCCTTTCGAAGCACAGTTGGCTTATGTATGGATGTGTTGGAATGTATGATGTTTATGTATGAATGTGTTGGAATGTATGATGTTTATGTATGAATGTATTGGAATGTATGATGTTTATATATGAATGTGTTGGAATGTATGATGTTTATGTATGAATGTGTTGGAATGTATGATGTAGATCCTTTGTATAGTCTTGTTGACACATACTTAGATTTTGTTTTGTATTGGAAACATTTGCGTTGAAGCTTCAACACTTGAGTGTTTCATTGCTCAGAATGTAAAAGAGTTTAGGGCCGAGTTGGCTAAATCACCTCTTTATTGAATTCATACCAAATGGTCTTTGTTACATAGGATGCCGAACAGCTGTAGCTTAACACTTGTACAATGTGAGTCTATTTGTAATAGTACTTCAAGTGGTCAGCATTCCATGGATGGCCAAGGGTCTTGCCGTCGGAGCTTCTGAGCTTGTAGGAGCCAGGGCGGCTGATGCCGATGACCTCGAACGGTCCATCCCAGTTAGGACTGAGTGTTCATTCACTCGAGACTCTATCACAGAGTAATCTTTTCTTCAGTACCCAGTCTCCCACTTTGAAGGAGCGAGGTTTGACCCTTGAGTCGTAGTAGTTGGAGATGCGCTGCTTGTAGGCGACATTCCTCAGGTGAGCCTGATTTTTGTGTTCCTCGACTAGATCCAGGTTGAGGGTGAGTTGTTTGTCGTTTTCACTCTGCATGTAGTTCTGGATTCGGTATGTTACTTGCTCAAGCTCAACCGGGACAACTGCTTCTGTACCAAAAGCAAGCGAGAATGGAGTTTCTCCTGTGGAAGTCCGATATGAAGTGCGGTATGACCAAAGAACTTGGGGTACGAATTCTGGCCAACAACCTTTAGCTTTGTCCAAGCTAGTTTTCAGAGTGCGCTTGATTATTTTGTTAACGGCCTCGACTTGTCCATTAGACTGGGGATGGGCTGGAGAGGCAAAACATAAGTTGATGTTGAACTTAGAGCAGAACATCCTGAAGTTCTTGTTGTCGAACTGCCGCCTATTGTCCGTGACTATCGCATTGGGAATGCCGAATCTGCAGAGGATGTTCTTCCATACTAAGTCTTCTATTTTTGCCTCAGTAATGGTTGCCAAGGTTCTACTTCAGCCCACTTTGTGAAGTAGTCAACTGCAACGATTGCATAGCTGACCTTGCCCTTCCCTGCAGGCATTGGGCCGATCAAATCAAGTCCCCATTGGGCGAAGGGCCAAGGGCTGATCATAGGAGTGAGCGGCTCGGGAGGGGAGTGAGGGATAGTTGCGTAGCGTTGACACTTATCACATGAGCGAGATATTCTGATGGCATCTTGGTGGAGTGTTGGCCAATAGTATCCTTGGCAAAAAGTCTTGTGTGCTAGGGATCGAGACCCAGCATGATCTCCGCAGACTCCTTCATGTATTTCCCGAAGGACAATTTCCGCCTTCGCAGGTGTAAAGCATCTTAAGTAGGGCAGGGTAAAACCGCGCTTGTAGAGTTGGTCATTAATGATCAGGTAGCGAGCAGACTTGTATTGAATCTGCTTAGCTTGGACTTTGTCATTTGGGAGGGTGCCATGGGCAAGGAATTTATAAATTGGGGTGATCCAACTATCTCCTTGTTGTAAATTGCACACTTCCGCGACCATGGTGTTTGGTGCTGCCAAAAATTCGACATGAATTTTTCTCCCAATCTTGTCTTCCACTGCCGAGGCGAGGCGGGCCAAAGCGTCTGCATGACTGTTTGCCGCTCGAGGAACTTGGGTGATCTGGTAGTGGAAGTGCTTGAGCAAAAGTCGTGTTTGTGCAAGATATACTGCCATGGAGCTATCCTTAGCATCAAAGTTGTTCGTGACTTGGTTGACCACTAATTGGGAGTCACTAAAGATATCAATTTGTTTAACTCCAAGATGTTTGGCCAAACGTAAGCCTGCTAGAAGGGCTTCGTATTCGGCCTCGTTGTTCGATGCCTTGAATTTGAAACGAATAGCGTATTCCATCGCCACTTTATCGGGGGTAGTGAGGACTAATCCTGCTCCGCAGCCCTGTTGGTTGGATGAGCCATCAACATACAGACTCCATGCTGAGGTTGTTGATTCTATCTTCTGAGCTTCCGATGGTAATGAAGCTACTGCTTCAGGTGTAGAAGCAATGTCAACAGGATATGTGAAGTCGGCTATGAAATCTGCTACAGCTTGACCTTTTTCGGCTGGTTTTGGTTGGTAGGAGATGTCAAACTCACCCAATGCTATCGCTCATTTGATCATTCACCCAGACATGTCAGGACTCTGGAGTATCTGTCGAAGAGGGTGATTGGTAAGCACGATGATGGCGTGTGCTTGGAAATAAGGGCGAAATTTTCGAGCAGACATGACCAATGCTAAAGCTAATTTCTCAATGTTGGAGTATCGTGTCTCCGCATCTTGTAAGGCCTTGCTAGCGTAGTAGACGGGCCTTTCGACCCCACTGTCCATTCGAATAAGAACAGAACTGACTGCTGAAGACGAAACCGATAGATAGATAATGAGAGTGTCACCAACTTCTGGTTTGGAGAGTAGAGGGGCTTTACTCATGTACTCTTTGAGGTTCCTGAATGCCTTGGCACATTCCTCCGTCCATGTAATGTACTTCTTATTTCCCTTGAGTGCTTTGAAGAAAGGAGCACATTTGTCTGTGGCCTTAGAGATGAATCTGGTTAAGGCTGCCACCTTGCCAGTAAGGCTTTGGATGTCTTTTGAAGTTACTGGCTCTTTCATTTCGAGGATTGCTTTGATCTTTTCGGGGTTAGCTTCAATGCCTCGTTGGCTAATCATGAAGCCTAAGAATTTACCAGATCCCACACCGAAGGCACATTTGTTGGGGTTCAACCTCATTCGATACCTCTTTAGAATGGTGAAAGTTTCAGATAGGTTGGTGATGTGTTGGTCAGCATGTTTGCTCTTGACTAGCATATCATCAACGTAAACTTCCATGCTCTTCCCAATCTGTTCGGCGAACATTGAATTAACCAGTCTCTGATAAGTTACTCCTGCATTCTTTAGGCCGAAAGGCATGACTTTATAGCAATATAGTCCCCTGTCAGTAGTGAAGGTCGTGTGTTCTTGGTCTGAGGGGTTCATGAGGATTTGGTTGTATCCTGAATAAGCGTCCATGAAGCTCAAGAGCTCACACCCTGCCGTAGAGTCTATAAGTCTATCAATGAGAGGAAGAGGGAAACTATCCTTCGGGCATCCTTTGTTTATGTCGGTGTAGTCGACACACATTCTCCACAAGACCTTTTGAAGTATGAGACTTTCCTTGGTCGGATTTTTCTTAACAAGGATAACATTTGCTACCCATGTTGGGTAATTGACTTCACGGACGAAGCCTATGTCCTTGAGTTTTTCAACTTCTGCTTTCATCACCTCGTATCGTTAAACATCATAAGATCTTCGCTTCTGTTTTACTGGTTTGGTCTTGGGATCAATACTCAAGTGGTGACAGATGATATCGGGAGAGATGCCCGGCATATCTTTATATGACCAAGCGAAGACCTCGGTATTCTCTTGTAAAAATGAGATCAGCGACAACAGAAAGGGTGGTGACAAAGTGGTGCCAATCTTCACCATGCGATCTGGATGGTCTTTGGAGATAGAGACATTCTCTAACTCTTCAGCGGGTTATGCTTGCTGGGTGAATGAGTCATCTCGAGGGTCGTCGGGTTGACTGTTGCTATCATGAAAATCCGAGTTGGCTTCATCTTGACTGGTCTTTATTACCTGGTTATGTATAGAGAGGGTCTCTTTGGGGACATGCAGGTGTTGTTGCTTAACTGAAGTGTTGTAACATGATCGAGCACTAAGTTGATCTCCTCTGATGTATCCATTGCCGAAAGGGGTTGGAAACTTCATCAACAACATATGTGTGGATACCATGGCCTTGAGATCATTGATGCTTGTGCGCCCAAAGATGACATTGTATGTCGTCGGGCAATTGACCACTAGGAAGTTAGTGGTAATAGTAGCTGTGTAGGGGCCTGTACCAATGGTGAGGGGTAAGTGTATACTCCCTAAAGGTTGTACGATATCGCCAGAGAAGCTTATCAGAGGAGAAATCGAGCGATCAAGCAAGTGTTCAGCTACATTGAGTACCTTGAAAGCTTCAGCAAACATGATATTGACTGAAGCACCTGTGTCTATCAGGATTCGTTTCACATCAAAATTTGCTATGTGAGCCTCCACGATCAGCGGGTCGTTGTGAGGGTAGATGATACCTCTTTCTTCCTCAGGGTAGAAACATATTGGATCCCAATTAGGCTTTTGATACTTGCCTCCCCTGATGTCTTCCACGTGAAACACTTGATGACCAGGTCTCAAAGTTCGTTCACTGTTTTTCATGGCCCTATTGGAAGATTCAGACATGGGTGTGCCGCCGCTTATGGAATATATCACATTCACCTGGCGTTGGTTACGGTAATCCCTTGGAGGGTGAAGGAGGAACTGATCAATTTTTCCGTCACGTGCCAAAGCTTCAATATGATCACGGAGGATGATGCACTTCTCGCCATCATGGCCATTATACTCGTGGTAGCAACAAAACATGTCCGTGTTCTTCGTGGACTTGTAATCTGGTTGTCTTGGCTTTGGCTTTGGTATCAGGTGAGCTATACTGGGGTAGATAGACGCGCATGTAGCGTTCAAATGTGTGTATGTCTCATACCTTGGGGCAGGACCTGTCTTGGCACGTGATTGGTCCACTGCATTGACTGCCTGGGGACAGGCGTTATTGTGACGATATCCTGAGTTATTGCGATAGTGCCCCTTATTCTTTTTATTAAAATGAGATTGGTGAGGATGGAAATCTTTCCTTTTGCCTTGGGATTGATATGTCTGCTGACTTGGCGAAGCATTAAATGAGGCAGGGGGGTGTGCTGCTACCATTTGGAAGGTTGAGGTCTTCTCATTTGGTTGGATCTGGCCTCCACTCCCTACTTGCTGATAAGGGGTGACTGTAGGGGGTTTCCCTTGATATGTCCTTGCCTCGGCGGAGGCATGGTTGTAAGCTTGTGCCATCACCTCAGAGTAAGTCTTCCAAGTGTTGGCGTTGATCATGTACTTGAAGAAACAGTCACGTAAGCCTGTCGTGAAGGCCTTGAGGGCAGTCTTGTCATCTGCCTCAGCGCAACGAGAATACTCATGGCTGAAGCGACCAGCATACTTTCGTAATGACTCGTCCGGCTTCTGGCGAATAGTGTACAAGTCATCTGCAGAATGCAAGCGATCGGTCTAGAAGATGTGTTGAGAGACAAACAGCTTCCTCAACTCTTCAAATGAGTCTACTGTCTCAGGTGGAAGACGGCAATACCAGTTTAAAGCTCCGCCAGAGAGGGTGGAGGGGAAGAGAAGGCACCGTTCTTCTTCGGTGTGTCTCGGGTATACCATGGTGGACTAAAAAAGGTTAAGGTGTTCAATCGGGTTTTCCCTTCCAGTATAGAGTTGTAAGTCAAGCTTGTGCTTTGTCTTTGCTTGGAGGGGGGTGTTGAGGATCCTTCTTGTGATGGGGCCAGGCCTGGGTTGGTTCCAGTCAGATATCTCGGTTTGACGTTCAGCCTTCAACTTGTTTACTTCCTCCAAGAGCTGTAGGACAAGGGGGTCCTGAGTGGAGTTGTGCACCACTAAAGTTTTCTTCCGTAAGTCCCCATCGCCTCTTGTAAGTAGGAAAGTTTGATCAAGATAATGTGATTTTTCCTTGGACTCATCACACTGACTCCTAGAGTAAGTATGTCGGAATATTTCCGAGTCCCCTGTACCTTCATGTTCTTCTGGGACTTGTTGCCCATTCCCTAGATTGGCTGCTGGCCTGGGTCGTGGAAGAGGACCGAGTCTTTCAGAAACTCTTGGGTCATTGATCTTCGAGCTTATGTGGATGAGATTCTCTCGACGTTGCTTTAGGAAATCTCGACAATCGCGATAGACGGCTTTTGATCCTTCCACTCCCTCTGTGAAGAGGTGCTTTCCTCTACTTTCCTCTACTTCTTCTGCTTCGGGTTGAAGCCGCTGGGTTAAGAGAAGTCTCATGTTGATTATCACATTGATGTGTAGCTCGATCCCTATCAGGGATGTCCGTGTTGGATATCGGTGACCCTCCGTGTTGGGGGGCATTCAGATAATTGTTGACCTCAGCAGGGGCGACGAGCTTGTGTGCTTGAGCATGCCTAGCCTCGTGAAGCATCTCGAAAAGTTTTTCATACTGCTCCTGGATGACCTCGTTCCTCATCACTATCTTGTTGTTCTGAGCTTCTAACTCATCGACTTTAGCTTGAAGAGTAACTATATTTCCTTCCTGCTTTCGTTGCTTCATACTAGGTCCAATGGGGGTGTCATTCTGTATGCTATGGCTTCTTTCGCTCCCCATGTTGGAGAGAGATGTTTGGCCAAAAGAAAGTGTACGATCGGTGGAAACCAGCTTAACAAAGCTGAAGAGAGTGGGAGTAAGTGTCTTTCCCACAGACGGCGCCAATTGTTGATGCACAAAATCAGCGAGGACTTTGGTACAACAGAAAGTGTCAGGTTTGTGACCTTCGTTTGGTTGCTTCGATCACTAGTGAAGATAAGTACGTAAATGAATAGGGACAGGGAAGCAAACACAAGATGTACGTGGTTCACCCAGATCGGCTACGTCCACGGAGTAGAGGAGTTCTCATTAATTGTGAAGGGTTTACACAAATACATAGGTTCAAGCTCTCATTTTGTGAGTTCTAGTGAATAGTTTAGTACAAAATGACATTAGAGATTATTGTGGGAGAATGATCCCTATTTATAGAAGAGAGTTTCTAATTTTGTTCTAACATTGACACGTGTCGTATTGTGATTGGCTTCTGATGTTGACACGTGTCGCGCTGTGATTAGCTTCTAATGTCGACACGTATCATATTGTGATTGGCCTCCTGGTTGAAGGGAAGCTCTTCTGGGTCTTTGACGGTATAACGTTGACCGGTGCTCAGTAGTTTCGGGATTGGTCAAGTATGGTACAAACAAATATTATAACAAATAATATAGAAAATTTTATTTCAATCATTCAAGAAAATTACTTTCAGAATAAAACCATGTATATGATTAAAAACTAACTTTAGTCCTTGACATTAATTGTAATGATAAAATATTAATTAGGTTCTAATAATTAATGAGCTTTTGTATGTAGGCTATATATTGATCCTCATACAAAATAAAAATATTGTTTAACAATTATTATTCACAATAAAATAAGTCATATATATCATATATTATTCATTGTGCATAGATTTCTTTATATATGTATATACATATTATGTACCTATGTATGCACTATAGTTATGTGCCGTGACATTTTGTAACAAAACTTATGTACCGATACATTCGTACCGAAACTTATGTACCGATGATATTGTACCGAAATTTATGTATCGATACATTCGTATTGAAACTTATGTATCAATGCATTCGTACCGAAACTTATGTACCGATGCAATCGTACCGAAACTTATGTACCGTTACAATTATACCAAAACTTATGTACCAAAACATATGTACTGATATATTCGTACCAAAACTTATGTACCGATGCATTCATACCGAAACCTATGTACTGTTGCAATCGTACTGAAACTTATGTACTGATACAAGCGTTCCGAAACTTATGTACCAATACATTCATACTGAAACTTATGTATCAATGCAATCGTACCGATAAGATTTACCAGAGTCCAAAATTTGTATTCTTTTGATTTCAGATTATAGATTGTTGAATCTTAAAGGACGGACGCTTATCAAATAGTAAACACGAGAGCAGGGTCAAGATTGTGTTTATAATTAGGACATTGCATTTGGTTAAGCCTCAATGTTCAAGTTTTTGAATTTTTCTTATTTCCTCTCTAGTTGTTTATATTAACCTTGTATACAATTAGTGTTGTGATTGTTTATATTTAGTATTGTTAAATTTCTCTATTATTTATATTCATATTTCTTAAAATTGTTCTAACATTTTAAAGACAGAAATATTTATGGGAGAATTAGAAAAAGTGGATTGCAAAAATTCTCATAAAGTATAAAAACTGACATCATAAGATGTTGAATAAGCAATCACTTGGAAGAAAGGGCATTTCTCATATGGTTCGATAATGGGAGAGATTTTGAGAGAAGTGGTTTGCTAGGTGGGTTTTATTCATTGCTCACTAAAATATATTGCTTTCCTGCCAACTTTACTTTCTAAAAAGAATAATTGCAAATATCATAAGAAACTTAGAAGACAAAGATAGCTGTAGCTAGCATATGGCGTTCTGAAATTGTGCTAAAACGATTCAAAGGACAAAGAGGAGTAGTGGTAACTTGAAGAAGGGGAGTTCTCAGTCTGGGATGCCCATGGAACCAATTGGCCTCAGCTACAAAGTAAATGCTCTGAGCCTAACATCTAATGTGGAGAAATTTTTCAGAGTACCCGGGTACATGAGACAGCTGGAGTTCCCACCCAATAAATATCTGACATGTGGCAAATATGTTTTCTATTAAATTTCATGCTTTTATTTTTGTTTTGTTCGAGATAAGTCTATTAATAAAATATTTTTATATGCGGGAAAAAGAAAAAAAAAGTTGAACTCCATTAATTTCTCAATCTGTTCATCTTCTTTCTTTGCCAGGTTCAAGCCCTTGTTGGTGTTGCGCATGGTGTACCTGTTGGTTGAAAGTGATAAGTTAGGGTACCAAAATCGAATCCAGAATTTTCTAAAGAAAGAAGAAGAAAATGTGTTTGAGATATGTTGGTACACATACATTGCTACTTTCTGTCATGCCCTGGCTATTAAGATAACAAAGAAACCAGAGGACTAGAACAACCATGGGACTTGGGTTGCTCATATCTTCTCTGCCTCAACAACCACAAGAAAGAGAAAGGGAGGAGGGTTGAGGAAGGCTGAATACAGTCAGCCACAGCTGCCGTGCGGGAGGAGCAAATCCGGCAACAAGGCTTTCAAGACTTTGAGTAAAAGAATTAACCAAAAGAATTTCACTCTGTTTTCCTTCTATTTTCTTCCTCTCTCTATCTCTCATGTATAATTCTCTCTTTCCCTCACGTGCAGCGTCTACTTTTTTATAATAAAACATGCAGTATCTCTTTTTTGATACGAAAATATGCAATATCTATTTATGGTTTAGAAAAAGACTCTTTTCTCCACTTTTGGTGCACCGGGATCTCTCTCTGCTCCTAGATTTGAAATTAGGTTTAAAAGTTCCTAACTTTCTAAAACTTTCATTGAATGTAAGAATATTGAGGTTTTCTTAAGTAATTAAATATAGCCCTTTTCAAAATGTATAGTAAAAAGGTCAATATAGAAAATAAAGGCATAATGTCCTTTCCTTTTAAGATTGTAAAATTGTGTAAATCATTATAATTGTGGAAAATAAAGGCATAAGGTCTTTTCTAGGACATGTATGATTGTGTAAATAATTAGTAGATTGTATTTAGATACTACAAGATCATTTTCCTTTGGGATTGTTTTACTTGTAGAATAAAGAAATCATCATTAGTTTACCATAAATAAAGACAAAAGGTCTACAGAATAATATACATAATTCTTCAAACCCTTCTTTATATTGTCTATAATGCACACTCTCTTTCTCTTAGATAAAATAGGTCATAAAACGTTATCAGCATGCTCATACGCAACACCAACAAGGGCTTGAACCCAGCAAAGAAAGAAGATGAAAATATTGAGAAATTAATGGAGTTAAACTTTTTTTTCTTTTTCCCACATATGAAATATTTTATTAATAGACTTATCTCGAACAAAACAAAAATAAAGGCATGAAATTTAATAGAAAACATATTTGCCACATGTCAGATATTTATTGGGTGGGTACTCCAGCTGTCTCATGTACCCGGGTACTCTGAAAAATTTATCCACATTAGATGTTAGGCTCAGAGCATTTTCTTTGTAGCTGAGGCCAATTGGTTCCATGGGCATCCCAGACTGGGAACTCCCCTTCTTCAAGTTACCACTACTCCTCTTTGTCCTTTGAATTGTTTTAGCACAATTTCATAACGCCATATACTAGCTACAGCTATCTTTGTCTTCTAAGTTTCTTATGATATTTGCAATTATTCTTTTTAGAAAGTAAAGTTGGCAGGAAAGCAATATATTTTAGTGAGCAATGAATAAAACCCACCTAGCAAACCACTTCTCTCAAAATCTCTCCCATTATCGAACCATATGAGAAATGCCCTTTCTTCCAAGTGATTGCTTATTCAACATCTTATGATGTCAGTTTTTATACTTTATGAGAATTTTTGCAATCCACTTTTTCTAATTCTCCCATAAATATTTCTGCCTTTAAAATGTTAGAACAATTTTAAGAAATATGAATATAAATAATAGAGAAATTTAACAATACTAAATATAAACAATCACAACACTAATTGTATACAAGGTTAATATAAACAACTAGAGAAGAAATAAGAAAAAATCAAAAACTTGAACATTGAGGCTTAACCAAATGCAATGTCCTAATTATAAACACAATCTTGACCCTGCTCTCGTGTTTACTATTTGATAAGCGTCCGTTCTTTAAGATTCAATAATCTATAATCTGAAGTCAAAACAATGCAGATTTTGGACTCTAGTGAATCTTATCGGTACGATTGCATTGATACATAAGTTTCAGTATGAATGTATTGGTACATAAGTTTCAGAATGCTTGTATCAGTACATAAGTTTCAATACGATTGCAACAGTACATAGGTTTCGGTACGAATGCATCGGTACATAAGTTTTGGTACGAATATATCAGTACATATGTTTTGGTACATAAGTTTTGGTATAATTGTAACGGTACATAAGTTTCGGTACGATTGCATCGGTACATAAGTTTCGGTACGAATGCATTGATACATAAGTTTCAATACGAATGTATAGATACATAAATTTCAGTACAATATCATTGGTACATAAATTTCAGTATAATATCATTGGTACATAAGTTTCGGTACGAATGTATCAGTACATAAGTTTTGGTACAAAATGTATGATACAAAGTTTAGGCATAAAACATAAATATACCACATGTAATTTTTCTATCATTGATTAAATGTCACATGACGGTATACACATGGGTACAAACACAAATAAAACTTTAAAAAATATGGGCACAAAAAGAAACTAATATATGGGTACAAATTAAAAATGAAAAGAAAATTGGTACAAATTAAAAATAGGTACAAACTAAAAATAAAAATATATGATAAAAAATTTAGTCATAAATATAAATATACTAATTGTAACATTTTTAACATTAAAGGAATATATTTAAAAATAAAAATATTTTATTATTCAAATAATTAATGATGTTATTAATACCCAAGGACCCTTAAAAAAAAATTGAAAATGAATAGGATTTTAATCAATGGAGTAACAAAAAAAAAAGATGTGAACCTAATTTTCCCTTTATTTTTTTATGATTTGGTTCTCTTTTTATTTTCAAGAAACGGTGATCTTCATTTTTTGGGGCTATTGTGTGTAGGCTTCCAAGTTGTTTGTGCTTGAGGTATATAATTTCAGCTTTTCTCTTTGGGTTTTTTTTATTGAAGAATTTAAATTTTTATGTGCTCTAAAACTCAAATACGTAGGGATTCATCTGATCTTATATTTTTGTGTATTTTAAGAATACCTTTTGCTGCTTTTTTACGGTTTTGTATCATCCTGTGTGTGTGTGTATTTGGCTCAAATCAGAAAGTTACTTGGTCCTAATGTGTTGTTCATTTAGCTGCAGCCAAAGTTCCGGTTATATCTATATGGGGAAAAATTCGAAAAGCTTTTACAAGTAAGCTTACATATATGATTTTGTACATTTATAACTATTCAAATCAAGTTTTCTCCAAGTGTGATTTTTTTTGTTTCTATCTTTCTGACCATTCAGTTGCTTTCTCCTTCTTGGGATCATACTCTGCATTTGAATTTTGAATTTCCTCTCAATTCAAATATATTGTGGAATTTCATCACTGATTTATTCGTTTTTTCTGATTTGTAATGAATTTCTGGTTTGAAATCCCAGCATACATACGTGGGTTTTCGGATTTAAAGGTATCTTTCCCCAATTTACATTCACCTACCTCATGATCAATCGGTTGCAGGTTTTAATATGTAGCTATACTTTCTCTAATACTCTTACACAATCAATTGGTTGGAAATCTGTCTGTTTTCTGTTTTCACCTTTATGAAGGTATGCTTATTAGGTTGACACATGCTTTCTTGGTGATTTTCATGCTATAGTATATTTTGAATGTAAAAGTTTTTCTAACCCTTTGAGTTTTCAACGTTTTAATCTTCTCTTACACACTCGCATTGCTTTGCTTTTGTTCCAATTTGTCCAGTTACATAAAAACGAAATATTACTATGCTATATCCTAAATACCTTTTGTTTGTATAAATTTTGATCAGTTGACTTCAACGATTAAAATTTATTTCTTAATCACATTAATCACTTTATTAAAAGAAAAAAAAACAACTCTTTTATCAGTCATATTTAACATCCATCTTACTATACATACAGTTCCCCGTTTTCTATCTTCCTTTATACTTTTTTATTATCTACCTGTACTTATTGTTCACTTTGCTGAGGTAGTTCTGTTTACATTAATCAATGTTATAGTACACTTTGAAACCTAAGTTCTAAATCTATTACTGACAATTTAAACATTTCCACAAAGTTAGGGATACATTTAGTGGTTCAAATTTAAACTCTGTTGTAAGACTAGACATTTACTCATTACACTAGATTCAACTTCGGTAGTTTTTTCGAAAATAATTATCTATATAATTTCTAATCTCGCAGCAACGCGCGGGTATAATTTCTAGTACATTGCTATTTTCTATCATGCCCTGGATATTAAGACGACATAGAGGCCGGAGGTCTAGAACAAGTAGGGGACTTGGGTTGCTCATATCTTCTTAGCCTCAACGACCACAAAAAAGAGAAAGGGATGAGGGTTGAGGGAGGCTAATCAATATCTTAGTGTTATAACGGATCAGAGATTTCTAACAAAGCCGTCTGGCCTCTTCACTGGATTAGGAATGCCAAGTCCTCATCCGCGCCTTTCTTCCAGTCAAAGTTGTAAATACAGTCAACCACAGCTGCCTTGCAGAAGGAGCAAATCTGGCAACAATGCTTTTAAGACTTTGAGTAAATTTGGATTAAGTTATAGCTTCTAATAAGCGTTTGGGGTTTTTGAACATTAGTCCTTCCAAAATATTAGAATTTAAATAAAAAATAAATAAAATAAATAAAAAATAATAAATAAAAAATAAAAACCTGATGCATATTCAATTCAATAAAGTGTACTTTTATTAAAATTTATATTCTTTTTTTTGTTGTAGTTTATTTTATCTGACAAGGGAAGGAGGCCGGCGGCAAAGAGAGAAGAGAGAGATGTGTTTGTAGAATTGTTTTGAGGAATGTGTGTATTATTCCCCCTTACGTATTGCCTTTATTTATAGTAATAAAAAGGGGAAGAAATCCTTCATCCCAAGGAATACAAGTCCATATAGGAAAGAATAACTAGAATCAAATCTAATATAGGATTTACACAGTCATACTTAAACTAGAAAGTTTACAACACTCCCCCTTGAGTGTGTAAATACTCAAGGTAGATTCGGCATCATGTTGAAGTTGAGGAAGACGACTCGTCAACACTGATTTTAGGAACACGCTATTCTTAATAAGGTAGGAATATGCATAAGGAAGTAAGTCTCACAAAAAACGTACGGCTATGGCAAAAACCCGAGTAGGTACAAAATCCATAGTCTAAGGAAAAATGCGTGAGTAATGCAAAGTCAAATGAAACGTCTATGGACATCATCAGGGATATGATCAACCCAAGGTAGGTGCCTCTTAAAACATAGTCAGGTAGCAAAAACCCAGTGGAAAAAATGCTCATAATCGTAGGGAAAAATAGTACATTAAGATCAAGCAAGTATACTTTAGGATACTCCTCCTAAGTTTGATACAGTTCCAAAGAGAACTAGCAATTTTACAACTTAGAAAGTTTACGCATACCGATTCCTTGAACAAGCTTCTGAAATGTCTTCTTCGGTAGTGATTTGGTGAAAAAGTCGACCAGATTGTCTTGTGAACGGATTTGCGTGACTTCAATCTTCTAATGCTCTTATTGTTGATGTGGGAAGAAGAACTTCGACGCAATGTGCTTGGTGATGTCTCCTTTAATGTAACCCTTCTTAAGTTGTTCGATGCATGCTGCGTTGTCTTCATTGACAATCATCGGGACATCAACGATAGGGTAAACATCGCAAGAGCTTCAAATATGGCCCATAACTGTTTTCAACCAAAAACATTCCCAAGTTGCTTCGTATAATGAGAGAATTTCAACATGGTTAGACGAAATGGCAACTAAGGTCTGTTTAGTTGAACTCTAAAAGATTATGGTGCCTCCAACAATAAAGACATAACCCGTTCGAGAACACGCCTTGTGCGGATTAGATAAGTATCATACGTCGGCATAACCAACAAGGCGAGAATCGACTCAAGACAAGGGGGTGCAACATCACTCGAGGATCCGTACGGATAAAACAAGCCCAAATTCGTAGCACCCTTAAGGTAGCAGAAAATGTCTTTAACACCAGTCTAATGTCTGCATGTTGGTGCACTACTGTATCTTGCCAAAAGATTAACAATGAAGAAAATGTCGGGTCTAGGGCATTGAGCTAAGTACAATAAAGCGCCTATCGCACTTAGATAAGGATCTTCAGGCTCTAAAATCTCTTCGGACGGAAGGGATCTCATTTTGCATCTAACGATCGAACGACCATAGGAGTACTCGAAGACTTCGCTTTATCCCCGTTAAAGCGGCACAACACCTTTTGGGTGTAGTTCAATTGATGTACTAAGATTCCATCTGAACAGTGCTCTATCTCCAAACCAAGACAGTATTGAGTCTTTTCTAGATCTTTCATCTCAAATTCTGATTTTAGGTGCGTGGCAGTTCTCGTGAACTCGTCAGAAGTTCCGATGAGGTTCATGTCATCGACATATATTGCAACTATCACAAAACGGGAATGTGACTTTTTAATGAACACACATGTGCATAGTTTATTGTTCACATATCCCTAACTAGTCAAATATTCACTCAGACGGTTATACCACATTCTTATGGATTGTTTCAAACCGCAGAGTGAACACCTCAGCCGAATTAAAAGCATGTTCTGGAGTTTGGAAATATTTGATCCAATCAATCTAAGTCCTTCTGGGAACTTTCATACAAATTTCGATATCAAGATCCCCATATAGATATGTTGTTACTACGTTCATCAGCTGTATACTCAGTTTTTCAGAAACTACCAAACTGATAAGGTAACGAAAAGAAATCACATCCATAACGGGTGAATAAGTTTCGTCATAGTCAATCCCAGGGCATTATGAGAAGCCTTGCTCAACAAGACGAGCTTTGTAACACATAATTTCGTTCTTCTCATTACACTTTCAAATGAAAACCCACTTGTAGCCAATAGGCTTCACATGTGGAGGAGTATGAGCTACAGGTCCAAGCACCTTACGTTTCGCAAACGAATTGAGTTCGACTTGGATTGCTTGTTTCTAGTTTGACTAATCGATTCTATGTCGACATTTATCAACGGAACGGAGTTCAATGTCATCGCTCAACATGATCTCAGTAGCTACTGCATATGTTAATACATTGTCGTCGATCATCTCATTTATACACCAAACATCATCTAAGCTAGCATAATAGATCGAAATATCATGATTCTAGAAAGGTGGATTTGTCTCTTCAAGGACACTTCCTTAATCTAGAATTTTCTCATAAGTTGGATAAAATGAGTATGCAACAGTCGGATTCACGGTTGGCTCTTCAGGTGCCTCTGCCGTGGGTTTCCTCTTCTGAAGGTGTGAATCATTTGAACCAAGAGGTCTACCACACTTATGTGTAGGGGCAAATGATTGGCTAGCCGCTAATGCACGTGGATCACCAAAGTTGGCGTCTCGAGCCTCTAGGAGGGAAGTTCGTCGTACATTTGGTGCATCCATCTTTGCAGGCACATTCGCAGCTGGAATATGTGATTTTGTCATTCTCGCTAGATCGGTGAAAGTATTTAGCATGCTCAGAACTATGCTTTGAAGATCTAATATGTGATGCACTTCAATTTCAGATTAAGCGATGTGGGGATCTAAATGAGACAAAGTGGGAGTTGTTCACGATAATTCGCGTTGTTTTTCAAGAACATTGATGTTCTTATCTCCCCCTGACGACGGGAAGATTGTCTCATAGAAGTGACAATCTGCGAAACGAGTGGTAAACATATCGCCTAACAAAGGTTCTAAGTAACAAATGATCGGAGGATAATCATATCTGACATAGATTCCCATCATTCGTTGATGCCCTATTTTTGTACGTAAGAGCAGTGAAATTGGCACATAAGCACAACCAAAAGTGCGCAGATGCAATATGTCGGGTTCATATCCGGTAACCAACTGAATGACGCTATATGGTTGGGTCGCAATAAGCCTTAGGCGGACCAACATGGCTGCGTGCAAACCTGAGCCAACAGTTTGGAGAATGCGACGTTCCTTGTGGACAACAAGCACACGTGGACCAAAGTGTGGAAGCGTAAACCAAAACCATAAAATATATAAATGGTCCGCATGGAGGGTGAATCGGTCCACAAACATCCCCCTGAATTCTTTGTAGAAAAATAGGAGGATCCGAACGAATCTTGTCATAAGAAGACTTAATAATAAACTTTCCTATTGAACATGTTTGACATACGATTCCTTGAATTGAACACTTTAGGTTAATGGGATGCATGTGTGATGATTTGAGGATACGGCGCATCACTATTCATCCAAGGTGTCCCAAACGATCATGCCAAAGTGTAATTTCGTGCACAGTCCCAAAGGTAGGGCCGACCACATAGTGGCTCTCTATTGGGCGTATTGGTTAAACTTGACATGAAAAAACTACGGGTTTTCATGGGTGATGTTTTTAAGGAAAACATCATGTTTTCAAATAAGGCATGTTTCTAGAAACTTATGGTTTTGAAATAATTATGAACTTCAGGTTCATATGTTCCTGCAAACAAACGCAAATATATATATATATATATATATATAGAAATATGCAACAAGAAAATATGCAATTAGATCTTCAGGTCTATAATTATTATTGAATTAATTATTTGGACTTCGGGCCAATTAGAACCTGAGGGATGCAATCCAGTGCGTCGTAGGACATGGGGACACCATAGCCACAAGCTGGTGTCGAATTTGGGTCAAGCGTCCAATTCAGCCTAATGGGCTGTTTGGAGTTGGATCGTGGCAGTAAAAACAAGCAGCAAGCCTAAAAAGGTGTTGTGCGATGCAGGCCCGAGGGTCCGAGGCCCATTAGGGCTTGGGTTGAGAAACCCAGGATAACTCAGCGGCGTTGGTTGTCGGATTCGAACTGAAAAAACTTCGACGTCACTTCAAGCGACTTACCTCGGGTGGTCACGGCATGGAGATGCACGGGGGTTCAATTAGGAACCCTAGGTTTGGAGGGAAAAAAATCATCGTCGTCAACGATGGTTTGGTCCTAAGCATGACTGCAAAGTTGCGATTTCCTAGGGAAAAAGGCGATTAGGCCGTGGCTGACTACAGGTGGAGCTAGGTCGTGGGTTTGATGCCAAAACAACATCGTATGGGTTCGGCTCCAGTGCATCGCGACCCAGAAAGGCTCGATTGAGCTTAGGTGTGCGTCACAGGTCATGGGTTCGAAAAACCCTAACTGTTTCGATTTTTTTTTTTTAAGATTATAAAATTCAATTGCATGCATATTCAATTCAAATAATTTAATGCATGGACATATATTTGATGCAATTCATGACAATATCAAATTCACATAATTCAACAATTATGAATATAATGCATACATAATTTATGTAGAATCTAAAATTCGAAAACGTAAAGTTGGGTGATGCATTATGGTGAATATTCAAGCTATCAGGGCTGCAAAAATATCGAGATAAAAATCGTTGTTTTGGAAGAACTTGATTGCATGATAATATGGATGAACTGGTTTGATGCAGAAAGCTTCCACGTCAAATTTCTAAGCGTGGCGGTAGGAGCGTGCTGATAACTTGTTGCACCCTATTTCATCTGACAAGGGAAGGGGGCCAGCGGCAGAGAGAGATGTGTTTGTAGAATTGTGTAGAGGAATGTGTGTGGTATTCCCCCTACGTAGTGCCTTTATTTATAGTAATAAGAGGGAGAAGAAATCATTCATCCCCATGGAATACATGTCCATATAGGAAAGAATAAATAGAATCAAATCTAATCTAGGATTTACACAATCTCACTTAAACAAGAAAGTTTACAACATTTTTGTTATTTAATGTGTTTTTATTTAATTTCTCCACATTAAAATTTTAATTTTATTAATATGCACATATTAGTTTTTTCAATTATAAATGAACATAAATGAGAAAATACTAAACAAATTAGTGACACATAAATATATAAACACAGAAGTGTACATAAATGATTGTTTCGAAATGTTTGTACTGGCATATATTAATATGAACCTAATATGTACCGAAATCAGTGTTCTAAAAAACGGCCTAGGCGCTGGGCGGGCACCAACCGAGGTGATTTTGGGCAAATCGGGAGGAAAAATCGGGTTGGGCCTAGGCGGCCGCCTAGGCGGGCTAGGCGGTCTAGGCGGGCTAGGCGGCTAGGTGGGTTAGGCGGGCTAGGCGGTCCTAGGCGGTCCTAGGCGGTCCTAGGCGGCCCTAGGCGGTCCTAGGCGGTCCTAGGAGGTTTTTTTATTTTTTATTTTTTATTAATTGCGTGCTTTTTTCTTTTTTGGTTTCATGGTGGTATACTTATGGAAATGGTGTATCTAATTTGCAAATGATGAATTTACTACAAGTTCATCCAATACTTATGGAAATAGTGTATCTAATTTGCATTTTATCATTATTTTATTATCCATACAAGTATAGTTTTTTTTTAGGTGTCAATATGCACTTATTTACAAGATATACAAAAAATTTACCTAAATCCGCCTAGGCGCTAGGCGCTAGCCCGCCGCCCGACTAGCGCCTAGCGTTTTTTAGAACCTTGACCGAAATGTATTATGTCAATACTGAAATGTATTATATTGAATTAATGTACGCAAATGTATTAAATTGAATTATTGTTCCGAAATATACATACAAAAATGTATTATATTGAATTAATTAACTATATATTTGTATCAATGGATATACCGGAACATATCAAATGAATTATTGTACCTAAATGAAGATTATACATGTGGAGCCAAAAATAATCACAAGGCAACACGTGAATTTTTGGACAGAAGAGGACAAAAATACCCTTGAGGTACAACGGCATTCCTACACTCGAGCAGCGAACAATCATCCTTCAACCAAATCAAAAGTGCCCGAAAAAGGTAACAATTCAAAATTCATCTCATCAAATCCTTCTACAAGGTAATTCCTAAAACCTATTTCATTCCATATATTTTACCTAATTTTTTCCCCTTTTAGCTAATCAATTAGCTATCACAACCTCCAAAATATTCATTCCAAAAATATGTTAATTGGCTAATTAATGGATTAATTACATAATTAATCCATTAAATACCAATTAAGTCACCCAATTAACCACAAAGTATATCCAAATATGTACTAAAGGGCCGGCCACCTATTGCTAAAAAAGGAACCGGCCATGCCTTGTTTATCTCCTTATATTTACCCATTTCATCACCTTAATTAGCTAGTTAATTTGGCGATAATTCTATTTTGATAAATTAATTAGTCAATTATTCCCATTCTCCTATAAAAAGCCTCACATCTTCTCCAAAAGAGAATTCCAACACACTTGCAAAATTCTCAATACTCTCCAAACACTTTTCTCTCTAAATTCTAACTTTGGCATCAGAGGTTCTTCGGCCAAAGCCCCCCCATTCATCGTGGGAGCGTGAGGCTCTTGGCCTTGACCCTAAGGTGTTAATTGTTTTGTAGGTGCAATTTTGTCCAAGATCAAGGACGAAGAAATTTGTATCCACAAATGGGTGCTTTCATTGAGAGGTGAGATCCATACTCGTAGAAGACTCTCGCATAAAAAGGTTTTTCTCTATTTTCTAATCCATTTGAATATTTTTCATACGTTCTTATTATTAGAATTTTTTATTTGCAAAGGTTCTTTGATAAAACGTATAAGAAAAATATAATGGCTAGAAATTTAGAAAATTCCCCAAGTGAAAATTCTAATACTCAAGAAATGGGACCGCGACGATCCACGAGGCTAAATGTGGTCATCGGCGGAGTGGTACCACCACTACGAGGTTCCACCATGGCCCAAGCTGTGCCATCCAAGCTTGCACGGGCCCGAGCCCAAGCCTCGCATTTGCATGCATCATACACTGAGCAGCCTGTTCCTGCCGAGCAGCCTACTCTCGTGGCCCAGCCTACTCCCACCAACAACCTGCTCTCGCGGCCCAGCCTGCTCCCGACCAACAGCCCACTTTCGTGGCCCAGCCTGCTCCCCCGACCCAGTCTGCTCCCGTGGCTTTCCAAGCAGCCCAAGTCGGCCCATGACTATCTCAACTATCCGGACCTACCATCAAGCCGGGGCCATTTTCACCACATTTCTTCTCGGATTTGATATTTCCCAACTCAAATCTCGCGCCTAGAGCCTACCACACTTCCACTGCTCAAAGAGGCACATTCCTTCCAAGCTTTTCCAATCTAAATGGCGAACAACACTAGTCATAGAGTTAATGAGCATCCTTGCACAACAGACAACCTTGGTGAATCAACTCTTGCAACGCATCGAGATCGAACGTGCCTCGGACAAGGTGTCCCAAAGTAGGACAAGGGCAAATGAACCTCTCCACCAGCGTCCCGAAAAACAGCCCATCAACCAGCCACGATCCGAGTGTTCTGGCAGTTTAAGTTCTCGATTGGGCTCCCGAGATAGCGTATACTCCAGTCTTAGAGCGCGGAGGAGCCTGCACTCTTAACTAAGCCCATAAACGAGCATACATTCACGGTTGGGGTCACACTCCGATAGTCAACATAAACAACCTTCTAGGCGAAGTGTTCATTCACGGCTAAGCCCGTAATGAGCATCATCCACCTCACATTGAAGTAAGCAGCACGACGGACAGAGAGAAGCAGTCACTCAATACGGCTCAAGTTCAACCGGCAGCCTGTGAAGAACTCGCTTGCTTGCGAGGAACGTGCTACACGCACCGCATCCGCAGCATAGACGAGTCAAACACATGGAAGAACAGTCTATACCAGCAAGTCACAGTTGGAGGCAGCCGAGAGCTCCACTACCTCAACAAAAGCAAATTCAAAAAGAAGTAGAGAGACTCTTGACTAAGCGATTGCGCACTTTCCAACACAACGAGGTTATCGACGTGGCACTACGATGGAACATGACCAACATAAGTAGGTCACCCTTCACGGACAAGATCGAGCAGGCAGAGCCTCCACGCGAGTTCAGCATGCCACATTTCATATATTTCAAAGGGGATAAAGACCCGGAGAGACACTTAAAGCACTACCGAAGTGCAATGATCCTCTATCGAAACAACAATGATCTCATGTGCAAGATATTCGCCACCACCCTACAAGGCGAGGCGCAAGATTGGTTCTACACCCTGCCGCCACAATCCATCCAGAACTTCAACGAACTTTCTTTGGTTTTCACCAAAGAATATTCATCCTGTCGCTTGATAAAAAAGAAATCCGACCATTTGTTCGACGTCAAAAAGAACCCAATGAGTCGTTTCGCGACTATGTGAAAAGGTTTAAAGCAGAGAAGGCAAGGATAGTCGAATGCAACGACTCGATAGCTAGAGCATCCTTCCAAAAATGACTTCCAGTAGACCACCCACTGTTCAAAAAACTGATAATGAAAGAAGATCTAACTCTGGCAGACTCTTTCACTCTGGTAGAAAAGCGTGCACTTTGGGACGAAGTTCACCGATGCCTATTTAAGGCAAATCCGAGCGATCTTGAATATGAAGTTCCCAACTACTCTGAAGGAGATTCAAAGTCTGACCGGATGAGTAGTCGCATCTGAAGCAGCAATAAGCTCTACCATCATACGAGAAGAGCTGAGAGGCTGACTACCTATATTCTACAGTTCAAAAGCTCTCCTCGATGCTATTAAAAATTTAAAAGCTAACTTTGACGATAGTTGTTGTAACCCAGAAGCTCAAGTTTTACCTTCAAACGCATGTAGTTATCCTCATAACGCACTATTTTGCCCAATCCAGACACATGACGATAAAGGCGTAAGATCCTGGTGAATGCAAAGTTTTCTGACGAATACAACAACTCGGCCCAAAAGACACGCCAAGGGCAGACGAACACTAGAAGGACACACTCGGAAGCAAGTTTCATCCTCATCGCCCCAAAAGATTCTACATAGGAGCAACATGTACTAGCAATCGAACACCACTTCCTACTACGTGTCACACGGTCCTAGCCGACCCTTGCTTCATAATTCAACTTTAAAATGGTCCAATACCAGCAGTTGAGCATCTTCTGCTGCGTGTAACATGGCCCTAGCTCCACGGCTCCCTACCACGCATTTATGACGTAACAGAGCGGCCCAACAACACCCCAGAAGTAACCGAGCACACTCTAGCCATACCTACTCCACCCGATGGAAACTTCTGGCATTTGCATGTCGATGGCACATCCAACTACAGAGGTTCAGGAGCATATGTGGTCCTTATCACCCAGGCAGTTCGATAATCGAACAGGCGATCATTCTAGGTTTCAAAGCATCTAACAACGAAGCAAAGTACGAAGCCCCACTAGCAGGCCTTCGAATGACAAAAGACTTGGCAGTGAAAAAGCTTTTAATCCATTTCGATTCCCAGCTAATCACCAGCCACACTACTAGGGGCAAAGGCATAATGATCGTGGCAACCGACTACTTCACCAAATAGGTAGAAGCAGAGCCCATGACGACCACAATTCAGACGGACATAGAGCGCTTCATATAGAGGAACATCATTTGCCGATTTGGCATCCCTTAATCCATCGTCACTGATAACGGCCCTCAATTCGTAGGCAAAGATTTGGCGAAGTTCTTCCAAAAATATGGCATCAAGCAGCACATGTCTACGCCAAGATATTCTCAAGGCAATAGGCGGGCCAAAGTATCACCAAGATGATCCTCGACTGCCATAAGAAATCCTCCACTAGTAAGAAAAGAAAATCGCCAGACGAACTCCTTAGATGTCTATAGGCATATCGCACCACCAAAAGACAAGCAACCGAAAGGAGATGGCCACAAGCTTAAATCTGGCAGAGGAGAAGTGCGAGCAGACTATCACTCGCATCGCAGCTTACCAGCAGCAGTTCCTTTCCAGCTACAACAAAAGAGCTAAGATCCGGTAGTTCCAGCCCAGAGATCTAGTCCTAAGAAAAGCCTTCATCATTGCCCACAGAGAAGGCTCCAAAAAGATGGATCTCATCTGGTAAGGTCCGTACAAGATCAGCTGAGTAGGCGACAAGAGTAATTACACCCTCGTCACCATGAAACGATAAAAAGATCAAAAAGTAGTGGAACGCCTACAATCTGACGACCTCCCACTACATCAAAGCCCAAAGACTCAAGAAGCTCGACGGGCACCACCTTACAAGCCGAGGACTATCCAGTTGTTATGCAGTTTCTACCTTACAACTAAGTTCTCGTTCGTTTCACTCGTTTTTCAATGAGAAATTAAGAAGTAATCACAACTTGGCTCGGCTGCATGCTTACAACAATTGATCATTCCGGCACTTCAAAAGCCTTATTAGGGACTCATCGCAAGAATTGCGCCCCCCCCAAGAACCAACCATGCTCTCTAGTGCGAGAGGGTAAACTAATTGCTCTTTAGTGCGAGAGGGTAAACCAAATCCCCGACACCCATATGGGTCAACTCTTCAAGACGAGAGGATAAATTTTACACTCCGAATATCCAGACGTAGATGAGCCTAGCTGCTCTAGTATAACTAGATGCACGATGGTTTACACCGGGATTCCTAGAAGTAGCCATAATGGTCTTTTTCAAGGCTTAGCTAACTGAAGGATTTTGGGTCTCTTGGCCTAATCCGAGGGAAACCGGGCCCTAGAGACAGATGGGGCACATTATGCAGTACGCTCTACAGATGGCTGCCCTGGAACCCTAAAGTTGCTACCGAATGCACTAAGGTAGCCTACGGATTCCGGAAGACTGCCTACAGCTTGCTCTTCGAGCAGTAAAGCCGCGCTAAACTTATACAACCACACATTCTTGTGAAAGGTTAAACAAGCTAGCACGCATATACGAAGTTTTATCCATTGCTGACATGCTACGTAGTCTATAAGCTTCACATCTGCCAAGCGCGGAACAACCTACACCAAGTCCTAAAGTGTTGTGATACTTGCTACGCAACCTACGGAATTGGAGAAAGTCAAGGTTAACAACTTAGTGGTTACGCGAACTTGTCTGCTTCTGTAAGTAAGGCATCCGGCTACCAACCTTATGACTAACAACTTTGCAAAGTTCTACACCAACACCTACGGCTGCATAGGCTACACGAGCTTGTTTGCTTATAAAAAAGTAGCATGCCTGCCACTGGTCTATCAAGTCTAAAGGTTAGGGCATGAACAAAAGAAGCGAAGATGAAGAAAAGAGAAGGAAAACATGTTTATAAACAACTAGCAAAGGCCGAATGAGTTCAAGCAAAACAAGAGCTACAAGGAAAAACAAAGAAAATCCTAAAGGCTACCTAGAATACTACACTACAGCAGTTTGGACATCTCACGACTACTCGATCACCATACCTTCAGTAGGTGTAATGCTCTTAGCAGCGAAATCATACGGTGCTTCACCCCCGGCTGCCCCAGCCTGGGCACTAACTTTTCCAACTACTTCACCAATGGAAGCCTCAAAAGTAAAAACAAGCAAGTCTTTCGAAGAAATAGAGAAGGTCTCGAAACCTCAAGCCTATCATTCTCACCCTTCAACTGTTATTCTTCTCAAGCAGACTAACACGACCGCGCTGCAGCTCATCCACTCCCTTCTTAGCATAAGCAGCAATCAACTCTTCATCATTTGCATAAGCAGCGAAACGAAGCTTAGAAACTGCAAACT
Source organism: Malus sylvestris (assembly GCF_916048215.2). NCBI lineage: Eukaryota > Viridiplantae > Streptophyta > Magnoliopsida > Rosales > Rosaceae > Malus > Malus sylvestris. Next base: position 20,974,038 of record NC_062273.1, on the reverse strand, counting down.
CAAGATCTTGAATCTAAGGTATGTAACATTTAATCTTCTTCTCTGCATTTTCATACTTAACTTGGATCACATCAAGCCTAGTCTTCAAGTCAACGATCTTGTGGCGAGCGGTCTCAAGCTGCAGAGAAGTGGGGGCAGAAATATTAGACCCCTTCAAAGCAACAAGCTCAGAATCCAACCTCTTGATCTCCTTGGCTGAGGAATAAGCTTCAACTACCATAATCTTTGCCACCTCCTTGACAGCCTTGCTATATATGCATCATAGCAAGCAGAGCAATCATTCTATATTGGGTCATATGCTTCGCTTAGGAACTTGGGCAAACAACCTTTATACCGCTATCAACAAACTTGGCACAAGCATCCATGACTTCAAGAAGATCTAATTTTAAAAGCACACAGATCTCAGCAGCCTCCCCAGAAGCAGGCTTAGTGGATTTCTCACAGCTGCCCACTCGAGCAGTATCTTCCTTCCTAGCAGGCGAATCAGTCTCAGCAGCAAAGGGTGTGGGCCTTGGCACCACTTTAGTAGCAGAGTCCACCTTACCACTCTTCATAATAGCAAATCTCTCTAGGTGAACTAGACTTGGCTCCCAACGAACGTCCTGGTACAGACTTCAGCATTGTGGGCATGATAAAACCTTTACGCTGAGCAATCTTATCAACAATTGTACTAGCCATTCTCAACATGGAAGGCGCCACATGCTCAGATTTAGCAGCCTCATTTTTCTTCCCATTGGAAGAAGTCATGCCAATCACAGGCCTTTCGACAGCAGACATATCATCATGAGCAGTGGAGGAAGTCTTTAATTTTTTCTCAACCGACATCTCTTGAGTAGGCGAGGAAGATTTCTTCTTTCCACGTTTATTCATATTAAGCTTCACGACAATGATCAAATGAGCCAATGCATCCGCCTTGATCCTCTTTACGTCATCTTTCGGGAGCATCCCACATTTCTCTCAGCAAAAAGAACTAAACAGTCAACACCATTCACAGTACTCGACAGATGAGCTCAAACCAGCATTCTAGTAGGCAAAAGGCCTGCATGCCCAGCATTCCAGCAACCCATGAGGCCCACGACCTTCTCATATCTTTCAGTCGCCAGCCTGGCTCGAGTAAGGTCTAAGAGCCCAAAGGATATGAGCCATGTGGCTCACCTAGCACTGCGCCGCAGCGCCATAATATGTGGCCCCGGCCGCACAAGCTGCCCTTGGCTCTAGCCAAGCCAAACAGCCTAAGTAGTGGCCCCTGCCACAACGCCTCCTTGGCCCATGCCGAGCCGACTCCTAGCCCCTGCCAGGCGACGTGCCGCACCACCCCGACGGCTGCCCGCAATAGTACTATCCAAGAATAAGACAAGAAAAATTAAATTTTTCTTACATCGATGCGGCACGAAGAAGACGAAGAAATCAACAAAAGACGATCCTTTGCACGGGCAAGATGTAGAAGATTGCTAGAGGAGGAGGAACAAATATCCTCTAAGCTCTATCTGTCTCTTGTAGCGTAGAATAAATCGCTCTCCAAAGTTGATTTAATAACCCACTTAAGGTGGACTTAAATAGGCTTTGAGAGAAATTTATTTCCCTTTCCTAGAATGACCTAATTTCCTATTAAAGAGAGAATCTACATCAAAATGGGAAGCAGTCATACGTTTCCTAAAGTAAGATGATCTCTACACCTGATGCCCTTTCCTACGAGCAGCCCGACAAGTGTGAGGGCATTTGTGGAGCCAAAAATAATCACAAGGCGACACGTGGATTTTTGGACAAAAGAGGACAAAAATACCCTTGAGGTACAACAGGATTCCTACGCGCAAGCAGCGGGCAATCATTCTTCAACCAAATCAAAAGTGCCCGAAAAAGGTAACAATTCAAAAATTCATCTAATCAAATCCTTCTACAAAGTAATTCCTAAAACCTATTTCATTCCATATATTTTACCTAATTTTTTCCTCTTTTAGCTAATCAATTAGCTATCATAACCTCCAAAATATTCATTCCAAAAATATGTTAATTGGCTAATTAATGGATTAATTACCTAATTAATCCATTAAATACCAATTAAGTCACCCAATTAACCACAAAATATATCCAAATATGTACTAAAGGGCCGGCCACCTATTGCTAAAAAAAGGAACCGGCCATGCCTTGTTTATCTCCTCATATTTACCCATTTCATCACCTTAATTAGCTAGTTAATTTGGCAATAATTCTATTTTGCTAAATTAAGTCAGTTATTCCCATTCTCCTATAAAAAGCCTCACATCTTCTCCAAAAGAGAATTCCAACACACTTGCAAAATTCTCAATACTCTCCAAACAATTTTCTCTCTAAATTCTAATTTTAGCATCAGAGGTTCTTCGGCCAAACCCTCCCCCATTCATCATGGGCGCGTGAAGCTCTTGGCCTTGACCCTATGGTGTTAATTGTTTTGTAGGTGCAATTTTGTCCAAAATCAAGGAGGAAGAAATTTGCATCCACAATACAAATTGTTTATTCCTATATTTTATAAAAACAATTAGTTTACCTAAATGTAGACGTCAAAATATATTATGATGAATAAAATAAGAGAATTGTTATTAGCACTCCAAAAATCTCATTTGGCACTCCAAACTTTCTATAATTAGAAAGAAAAACACACTTATGAGGAGTGTAGAATGAAATTTCATGGAGCCAAGTCCCAGAAACCTTCTTACTTTTCTATGGGTGGATCAAACTATCAATCTTCGTTTTTGAGAAGGATAATCAAGTCTGCAAATATTTACAGTGTTAATAACAGTTCTCTAAAATAAAAATGAAAATTAAATGTAATTAATACATTTAAAATAGGAAGAAAGAAGAAATAAAGCATCAAAATATAATTAATAAATGAGATGATTAAATGTATCAGGGGCTAAAATTTGATTTTAATCTTATACAAGGTTATAGTCTAAAACTCATCTTCTTGGAGAATCAAAAATAAGTTTTTTTTTTTTTTAGCAGATTGTGAGAAGCGGAAAAGGATCCTCGCCAGATCCTTTTCCTGGGAATTCTAGAGATCCCATGATCAGGATCATCCATCGTACATCATGCGGTCATAAAGCATTTTAAAATTTAAAATTAAATATAAATAGTACATAACGAAAACTGACCGTACGATGTATGATGAATGATCATGATCATGAAATCCATAAAATCCTCAAGAACCGTGGTTGGCTAATGGCTACCACCTTATGGCGAATGGGATTTTTAATAAAATCTCTCTCTCTCTCTCTAATTTTGTCCTCTTAAATAATTAAGCAAAATATTTTCACTCTATTTTCATTCTTATTTTCTTTCTCTCTCTATCTCTCATGTATAATTCTCTCTTTCCCTCACATCACATGTGCAGTATCCACTTTTTTATTCTAAAACATGCAGTATCTATTTTTAGTCTGAGAACATGCAGTATCTATTTATGGTTTTGAAGAAGACTCCCTCCCACTTTCAGCGCACCGATCCTCTTCGGATCTCTATATGGAGAATTTGTTTTTGAATCTTTTAATCATGGCGGTTCTTGGAAATTATGCGGTTAGAAATTCATTTTAATTTTTTTTAATTGTTTTCAACCCAATTCTCTCCTTTCACTTGCATACCAGAAAGAGAAATATCTTATATCATCGTTGGGTTTTATCAGCTGAATTTGTTGGATTATGCCCAAAAAAAGGGTAAATTCTGCCATTTTTTTAATTACAAATGTTTGTTAAAATATAGAGCTAAGTGAATTTTCTGGAATGCATTCTTCTCACTATGAATGAAGGGCACATACTTTATAGTAGACAAGTACTTAGTAAAAGGAAACTCAATCCTAATGTGAGTGCACTCTTATTTTTTAGTACAATGATATATTATACTAAGGGGAGGAGAGGGGGGAATTCGGTCAAGCCACACAATGGGCAACCTAATTTGGTATCGAATTTGCCATCCATGAAATTCGAACCTAAGACCTCTCACTTACAAGTAAAGATGAATACCACCAGACCGTAGTACTGAATGGCCACACTCTTATTTTATTTATAGTAGAATAATAATGTGATAATTGCAATTCTACATTGAATGGGACTCATGCCTACACTCTCCTTAATCAAGTTATGGAACTTTTTTTTACTACAACCTTAATCAAGTATCTGCCAATTGATCTTTAGACTTCACATATGGACATTGAATAATATGTGCCTCAAACTTCTCCTTGAATGCCTATTCACTTTGACATGCTTTGTACGATCACGTTGAACTGAAGTATGAGATATATCAATCGTAGATGTAGTATCACAATACAAATTCATGGATGATCCAGGTAGAAAACCAATTTTGTTGAGTAATTTTCCTAACCATATATTTTCGCCATTCCTCTGAACTCAACCTCAACACTAGACAAAACCACACCTTTTTGCTTTTTACCACACCAAGTAACCAAGTTTCCTCTCATATAAGTAAATATCCATATGTGGATCTAATATTAGTGATGTTTCCTGCTCAATCAACGTATGTATATCCTTCTATTCTCGAATGACTGATAAGATCATAGAATGTAACAGTGCAGAAAGTAAAGGGAATAGGGAAAGAAATAACTAAAACATCTTGATTTCATTCATACCTTCCCTAAATGGTAAAAGGGAGCTTATATACAACCCTAGAAGTGGGAATGCTCACGATTGGAACACATCACCACTTGTTCTACCATTGGATGAAACCAACCTTTTCCAGGAAAAAACAAAATAACACAAAAGAGGGATTAACAGTTGTCCACTCAGCCAGGATCCTAACAATGCCGGCCCCTTAAGAAGAAGCTTGTCCTCAAGCGTTGAAGGCGGGGAAGCGCTCGAGGATGGTGTCCGCGTCTTCCCACGTAGCATCGTGTTTTGGTAAGCCCGCCCATTTGATAAGCCATCGTGTGATAACATGGTTACCACGTTTGAACATGCCACGCTGCAGAATTTTTTCTGGCATCCAAGCCACTATACTTGTATCTTAGATAGGGGGAAGCATGGAGGAGGCAACCACAGTAGACCCGACCTTGGGTTTAAGGAGAGAGACATGGAAGGTGGGGTGGATGCGGGAGTCCGAAGGTAAGTCCAAGGTGTATGCGACTTTGCCGACACAAGCAATGATTTTGTATGGGCCATAGAATCGGGGAGCCAACTTGGGGTAGTTGTTGTGGTTGACGGAGGACTGGCGACAAGGTTGGAGTTGGAGGAAAACCTAATCACCTACCTGAAACTCTAGCTCTAAGCGTTTTTGGTTGGCATAGTGGCGCATGCAATCTTGAGCAAGCTGTAAGTTGTCTCGGAGGAGGCGGAGTAATGTGTCTCGGTCTCTCAGTTGGGTATCGACAAGGTGGACAGGGAAGGAGCCTAGCAAGTATGTGGAGACCCGTGGTGGAGAGTAGCCGTAAATTGCTTCGAAGGGAGTGAGTTGGGTAGCTGAGTAATAGGTGGTGTTGTACCACCATTCCGCCCAAGGTACCATTCAACCTAGGAGCTGGGTTTGTCACCCACAAAGCTACGCAAGTAGTGTTCTTAGGTATGGTTTAAAACCTCCGTTTGGCCATCAGATTGGGGGTGGTAGGCCGAGCTGCGGCATAGCTGAGAGCCGTTGAGTTTAAAGAAAGACTCCTAGAAATGACTGATGAACACGGGATCTCTGTCGCTGATGATAGTAGCAGGCATGCCATGTAAGAGAAACACTTCACGGATAAATATGTCAGCCACCTTAACAGCAGAATAAGGGTGTTTGATGGGAATAAAGTGGGCATACTTGGAGAGACGGTCAACGACGACAAATATTACATTGCGTCCGTGAGTTTGAGGAAGACCTTCAATGAAATCCATCGCGATGTCTGTCCATATTTGTGAAGGAATGGGCAGTGGTTGGAGTAGACCCGGTGGTTTGATGGCTTCATAATTGTTACGCTGGCAAGTATCGCAGGTGGACACAAAGGACTTGATCGCCTTTTTAAGACCAAGCCAATTAAAATTTCCACGCACCCGTTTGTACGTTCGTAGGAAGCCGGAGTGGCCTGCCATGGGTAAGGAGTGAAATTCCTGTAAAATGCGAGTGCACTAGGGAGAAGTAGCTACCACAAAGATACCATCCCTGTAGTAGAGTAGGTTACCCTGAAGAGAAAAGTGAAGGCGCGTAGGTTGGGTGTTGTGGAGTTGTTGGAGAATAGCGGAGGCCTCCGGGTCAGCATCTTATTCGGCTTGTATCTCTGAGAAACTGTCGAAGATAGGTTGGGAAAGGCCCATAAGAGCCAAGCACTCATGTTGTCGAGACAGAGCATCTGCAACCATGTTTGAAAAACCCGGTCGGTAGTTAAATGTATAGTTGTAACCGAGTAACTTGAGAAGCCATTTTTGTTGAGTAGGTGTGGTGATCTGCTGATTGAGGAAGTACTTCAAAGTTTGGTGGTCTGTGAGAATTTTGAATGGGTGACCGAGCAAGTAGGGGTGCCACTTTTGTACTGCAAAGACAATAGCCATCATCTTTTTATCATATACTGATAAAGCTTTATGTTTGGCTGCCAACGACTTGCTCAAGAAGGCAATTAGGTGGCCATTTTGAGAGAGAACAGCCCCGATGCCTGTCTCGGAAGCATCACATTTGATAGTGAATGGCTGGTTGAAGTCCGGGAGAGCCAAGACCGGTGTGGAAGCAAGAGCGATCTTGAGGGCTAAAAACGCCGAGTCTGCCGCCGGAGACCAATGAAAGTTATCTTTTTTCAAAAGATCCGTCAGGGGCATGCCAGTAAGCCAAAGTTGCGAACAAATTTGCGGTAGTAGCCCGCTAGTCCCAAAAATCCTCGTAAACCTTTGATGGTTCGAGGCGGAGGCCAAGCCAAAATGCATTGCACCTTTTGAGAGTTCACTGCCACTTCAGCGGCTGAGATAATGTGCCCAAGGTAGGCCACTGTTGGTTGGCCAAAAGAACACTTAGATGCTTTGACTTTCAAGGCATGAGCACGAAGAACCTCGAAGACAAAAACCAAAATGGGAGAAATATGTTTGCATGTTGGGACTGAAGACGAGAATATCGTCGAAGAAAACCAAGATAAATTTTCGTATGAAAGGCTTGAAGATGGAGTTCATGAGGACCTGAAAGGACAAATGGGCATTGCACAACCCAAAGGGCATCACCAGAAATTCGAAGTGTCCGTCATGCGTGTGGAAAGCAGTTTTTGGAATATTCGGCTCATGCATCCTGATTTGGTGGAAACCAGATCTGAGGTCCAGTTTAGAGAATATTGTAGCACCCCCTAGTTCATCAAGTAGTTCATCAATGTCGGGGACGGGGAAAGGGAACTTGACAGTGACCAAATTAAAGGCCTGGTAATTCACACAAAAGCGCCAAGTGACGTCGGTCTTGTGAACTAAGAGAGCTGGAGAAGAGAAAGGACTCAAACTGGGGCAGATAACACATGCAGCAAGCATCTTTGTCACTTGACATTCCATTTCTGCTTTTTGAGCATGGGCATAGCGATAGGGACGAACATTCACCGGTTGAGTGTTTGACAACAATGTAATCTGATGGTCAATGGGCCGCTGAGGAGGGAGACCCGTTGCAAGCTCAAAGAGATCTGACTAGGTGCTCATGATCGGCTTCAGCAGGGGTGGTGTTGGAGAAGGGCCCTCAAGGTGTGAAGGAGCTTTCATCAGGGAGGCAACCATGACGCGAAAGTCGACCTGTGAGGAGACAGGAGAGGGCAGGGGGTCCGAGGAACGGAGCCCATGTAAGCGGTAATTACTGCCAAGAACTTGAAATTCCATAATTTTGTTCTTGAAGCGCCAGCCAATATAGCCTAAGGTCTCTAACCATTCAGCTCCAAGCACCAGGTCAGACCCTACTACTGGTAGAAGACGGAGGTTCGAGGAAAAGGAGTAATCATGTAACTGGACCGATACGTTGAAAGTAAGACTTGTGGTATAACAGAGGCGGCCGTTCACAACCATGATAAGCTCAATAAGGGAATGATCAATGCAGAGGCCCAGACGAGTGGCGACGGAAGGGTTGAGGAAGTTGAGGTCAGCCCCGGAGTCAACGAAAACTCGAATGGGTAGATCCCTAATGTGGCCCAGGAGGCGCATAGCACGCCCACGGGTGCATTTAGGGGACTCCAAGACGTTGAAAGTGATGGGGGTGGTGTCCTCCAAGAGGGGGTCATCAGAAGCCGGCAAGAGGTCATCGGCCGGTGTTGCAGAAACAGCTTCGAAGACTGCAGCGGCATCAAGGAGAAGTAAATGTGGCATTACACATGTATAGCTAGGGAAGTACTTCTCTGTGCAATAGAGGCATTGGCCACGGGAGCGAAGTTCCTAAACTTTCGCTAGGGAGAGGCGTAAAGGTGGCCACGCTGAAGAGGATGGTCCATGTTTGGGCGGGGGAAGGAAGGAAGAGGAACTCGGGTTGGTAAAGGATGAGCGAGCAAAAAAAGGGCGAAAATAGCCACGGCGTCTATTGTGTTTGTTATCATAGATGTAGGCAAGTTCAATAGCCCGAGACAAAGAACGAGGCCCCTCGCTAAGATATCATCCTACAGTTCCATTTTGAGCCCACTAATGAAAACGCTTAAGAGTTGGGAATCAGACAGCCTTGAGCCCAACATGATAAATGGATGAAGTCGTTGATGTAATCCTCTAGCGAGCCCTTTTGTAAAACATGGGAAAAGGACATGTTAAAGTCCAATTGGTCTCCGAGCCCAAACCATTGGAGAAGAGACTCTGTAAAAGTGGTCCAAAGCCCAAACCCAATATGAAGTTTGTACCATTTTAACCAAAGGGCAGCATCACCCATGAAATGGAGCCCGGCAATGGTGACCCGATGCGTCGTTTCGACACCTTGATAGTCCATGTACTCTCCGACAAGGGCCAGCCAACTATACGGATCGTCCCTAGAAAATCGGGTGAGCTTAATCTTCATGTGTTTAGGGCCGGTCATGGTAGGCAGTGAGCCTAAGGTGTAGGGAGGGTGGAGGGGCATGGGAAATAAAGTGGGGGGAAGGTGGGGACGAATGGTGGTGGTGATGGTGAAAAGGAATGGTGAGGAGGGTGTGTAAGTGGCTGAGGGGGGTAGGGAATATGGGAGAGGGGGAACGGGCAAAATGGGTGCCCCAAGTTGGAGGCGAGGCTGCGGAAGGGGGTTGGGTGGAGTGGGGTAACGGGGTGGGTTGGGAGGGTTGGGGAAGCGGGGTAGAAGAAGAACCCAGGTGAATATGCAAATACCCAATCGAGATCTGTGGAATGGGGGGTAGAGGGCGGTGGTGGCCTAGAGGCTCGAATCTCCTCCATCAGATGGTGCTGGACAAGGCTAATATTAGCCAATGAAGCTTGGATATCCGTCAGCTTCGACTGGAATGACTCTTGACGAGTAGCTAGCAGAGACACCGAGTCATGGAACCCCTGGAGCTGCTCCAAGATCTGGTGTTGTTGGTACTCCAACTCCAGGTCGACGTCCGTGACGTCGGCTATTACCACGGAGGCCTTGGTTTTGCCCATGGATGGTAGCAACATGTCGCTGATACTAGATGATAGGATCACAGAATGTAACAGTGCATAAAGTAAAGGGAAGAGGGAAAGAAATAACTAAAACATCTTGATTTCATTCATACCTTCCCCAAATAGTGAAAAAGAGCTTATATACAACCCTAGAAATGGGAATGCTCACGATTGGAACACATCACCACTTGTTCTACCATTGGATGAAACCAACCTTTTCCAGGAAAGGACAAAATAACACAAAAGAAGGATTAACAGTTGTCCACTCAGCCAGGATCCTAACAATGACATTCCCATAAAACATTACCTTAGTCTAAGACCATCTCCAACGGTAAGGAGGGGAAGGTGGCACTGTGCAATTTTGGGTACATTTCAGTTTATTTATGAGCTTACCACGGGGCTGATTTCAGCCCAAATTTTGCTTCATTTACAAAATTGCCTCCTCCTCTTCATTCTTCGTTCGGTGAGGGTTTCGGGATGGGAGGCCATGCCGTTCTGGGATCGAGATTCGAGATAGAGAGACAGGGAAAGGGAGATGAAGCGACAGAGAAAAAGGGAGAAGGGGGAGTGGGGATCCTCAATTTCATGAGTGGAAGAGGGGGTACAGTCAGAGAAAAGCATGGGGACCGTCGATATTTTGAGGGGGAGGCATAGGGATCGTGGCCGGGGGTTGTGCGGTTATGCTTGATGATCGACAGTTCAAAAACCACCAACGATTCTTTTTTTGTTGATCGTGGAAGCCAGCGATTCTGCTTCTACGACTTAGCCTCAACTCTGCTTCCATCTCCGTTTTCTCTCCTCGCCTTCTCTCTCAGAAATCACCAAGGAGCTCAAAAACCACCAAGCCGTTAGAAATCTCTTCGATTCTCTCCCACAGAAGCTACGAAGCACAACGACCTCTAGCTGAAAAACCATGAATTTGGTCACAATTCGAAGGAAATTTTAAGCCCAGAAAAGCCTTGCTTTCTGATGAGTTCTCATTTGTGATTTAGAGTTCATTTTGGGGAATGATTGATGGGTTTGCAGTTCATTTTACCATTTCTAGAATATTTGCAGTTTATTTTGGAGGTTTACACTAAATTTGAGGAAGCACATATGAACACAAAGGCTCGAGGATGTACGACAACTTGGATATGTTAGGGCACAAGCTATATGACATTTCTGCAAATTTATTTATTCATTTATTTTTTTTTTCATCTTAGGGTTTTTTTTTTTACCGTTTGGTTTTTGGGTATTGTCTAATTTTTGTGGTCTGCTTTATGGATTGTTCTCTTTGGAAGCTTCTTTCCAACCTTGAGCTTCTTCTTGCTTGGTGCCTTCTCAATGAGTATTGGAGCATTAAAACACAAGTGTGTATGTTTTGTCGACGTAAGAGGAGAACGACATAAGAACATCCGTCGTTGTGTGTGTGTATATATATATATATATATTATTTTGTCCTTTTCTAACCCATCAATTTCTTTTGAGTCAACTAAATGGTCCCAGCTTGCAACTTATGTTGTGAAGTATTATTGTCTGAAAAATTAAGTATGCATGTATATTTTATGTGTGTGCGCATGCACACCTCCGCATGGTATTAACCTCTGTGGGTCATCTATATATCTATATATATATATATATATGTAGACATATATGTGTGTGTGTGTGTGTGTGAAATGGAACATATCGGATTTAGGTTAAACTGTGCATAGTTTTATTGTCTGTTGTTATTATCTGCTCTATACCATTTCTATGCAGGCTCTGAAAGTTATTTGTGAGCTTTATAAGCACTTTCCATAATTTAAGCAGTCTGTTTTGGGTTCTTTTTCATTAGGTCATTAGCTACTGATTAATGGAGAAACGAGGACCATGCCACTGATTTTGGATTCTTTTTCTAATTTTCTGATTTTTGGGTTTTGCAGGGAGTGCTGATGTACCGATTTTCTTGGATTTTTTTTGTCCTTGCAGGATTTTTGGTCTTTGAAATGGGTATGTATTGTTTTTAACGTTTCGGTTTTCGCGTGTTCCGTTCTTCGTTGCTTTGTGATTCTCATTTTTCAGCGTTGGGTGATGGAAATTTGTAAAAATAGTTGTAGTATTTTTTTTTTTTTTTTTTTTTTTGAGAAAGTTGGCATTTTTAGTTATATTTTCTGTTTAATCCCAAATGTAAGACTGTAAAATAATTGAAATAATGGTTTTCTAAAAACTCCTCTTAATTTTTTTTTTCTGGGATTTTAAAGCATCTTTTCCCAATTGGTTACAAGGGTTATGTTCTCTTCAATTGGTTCACCTAATTTTGATTAGTTATAAGTTGTGTCCTTTAAGTTTTGTCTTTTAAGTTGTGTCATTTAAGTTTTGTCTTATGTGCTGTAATGAGAGGTTTCTGTTGGCCTTGCAGATTTCGGCATGGGAAATTTCACTTATTTGTCTAATTAGATTGCGTATGCGTTCGATTCTTTATTTAATTGTTCTGTTTGCATTCGAGTTTGATGGTCTAAATTTTATATGTTTGGAATTATCCACTTAACACCAATTTGTTACATTCAGGTCTCCACCCCACATTTCACAAGTTCAAATTCCATAGAAGTTGATTCTGCAGATTGTGTCTGCAATTAGATCAAAGATCAACTGCTCTTTTGTTATTCTGCGGAAGATTGCTTTTGGGAAGGATCTAAAGCAGTTCCTCTCTGTATGTTTATTGCCTTGTAGCTCTGTCTTTTTTAATTGATGGTGTTCATGTTACACTCTAATTCATGATGATGATGATGATTTAATTGTTTGTGAATAATGTGGCTTATATGAATTGCAATCTGTGATTGTATGAAAGGAATGGCATATCATGTTGCTGACTTAATTGTTTATGTTTTTCATATTTGCGAATGGTGTTATGATCGATTAGGTGATTGTCCACCTGTGACTTTGTTTGGATCTCAAATTTTGTGAGCATTACATTGGATTGTATTGCTCTTGGTTTGATGTTGTTTTGGTCGACAATGCAGGGATAGGAGAAACAAAGAGGATGACACTTATAACTGCCCCTCCCCATCGGCCTTCTTCAAATTTGGATCACAAGAAGGGAGCAACTTAGGTGAGAAACAAATTTCTTTGTCTACATTGCGAGAATTTGCAATATGCAACCTTCATTGGTTATTATATTTGATCGAGTTAAACTTGGATTTCTGGATTTTGACTTTTTCCTTTGTTTCTCTGTTGCAGAGTTGGCTTCATTTCATTCCAATGCTCTCTAAATAGGTTCAAGAACTCACTAAATAGGTAATTGTCTTATATCTTCTTCTCTCTTTGTGTTTATATTTATTTTTCCTGAGTTGTGTTTGAATATGACAAACACGAACTGCAAAGGCAGCTAAGAATATCCAGCGATCCATTAGCGGTTGAACAATTAATTGGCCATATATCTTGGATTTGCAGCGTTATCATTTCAAAAACATGGGAGACTTTATGCATCATGTATATCTGTAATGTATATCCCTTATATATTTATCGTACAAAATATTATTTCACTTACACTTTAATTCTATTCATGGTTGAGGTGTTTTTTCAGGGTAAATGGTTTATATTGAAGTCTATTGATACTGCAATTTAATTCTATTCAGTAACACTTTTGTCTCTTTCTTTGTTAATTTGGGGACTAGCTGTTTAATTTTGAACTAATTTTGTGTGAGGTTGACTGGGTAGGAGTTCGTATGCTGAAATCTTGCGTTGGAGCTTTTGGGTTTCTAAGAAAGCTAAGGAAGAGATCTCCAACATCACTCAGGATCTCTATGTATGGAATTCTACCACCCTGCTAATTTCCACACACCCTCTCTCTGTAACTTTGTTGCATGCATTGTTCTTGATCTTGATCACATTGTTTCTTTTGTTGGAATTAATCCTGCTGCTTAATAGGGAAGACCCATCCCATTTGATCACTTCCCCAATTTAATAATTTTTCTTAAAAGTAGAAAGCTAACATGTTATATATGTACATAGTACTTAATTAGGTTTCGTTTTAGGATTGATTTTGTGGGTTTAGGATCTTGATTGGTTAATGTCCTGCTTGGTCACTGAGAATTTGAATTTCTCAATTTTTTCAAAGCTTTGAATTGGAAAGGAAAATTCTTCTGATATTTAATTGAAATGGGTGTTTCAAAGATTGCATATTTTTTGGAATTTTCAGGCTTGGAAGCTCAAGAGGCTATACCACTGGTATTTCAAATGGTAATTTTGAATTTTCTTCAAGTGATGGAGTAATTTCTTATGGATTTATTCGGTTTGGGTACAAATTGACATACTTTTTTGTCTGTCATCAGTCAATTGATCCCTTCAATTTGAAAAGGTATACTCTTGCTACTTTTTTCAATCGGATCTTGAACTTCTTTTGCTCAATTTTGCAGCTTTATTATTTTCATTTGATTTTTTATAATTTTTTTTGTATTTTATTTGAGTTTAATTTGTTGAGATATGTTGAATCCGGTTGCTTGAGTAATTAGGGATTTGGTTTCTTGAGTGTCCTTAAGAGTAGCAAATCGAATCGATTTCTGGAGCTCTATATATGTCCCGAACACTGTCACTGTGCTTATTTGTGTGTCGGTGACCTCAGTTTTGGTGGTGTTTGATACCCAACAGAAAAAGATGAAATTGGAATCTATGTTTGTCTAATTTTTGAAGCTGTGCTGAAATCCAGAGGTTTATTTGACTGTCTATATATTTGATTCGAGTACGGGTTCTGCCATGGTTTTGCATTCAGTGTGTATCCCATCTGGAAAAAAAAGGAGAGATGTGAGATTTTTGAAACTGTTTTCATTTGGGTAAACTTAGTTTTCATTTTTTGTGGTGTCTATAAGGAGATTGGTTTTCTGCCTGAGATTGGTTTACTGTCAATTTTTTATTGAGATGTTTATAGAAAGAGAAAACTTCCTCTGTAAGATTTACAATTGTATTGAATGAATAATTCAGTTACACAGATGTGAATATATATAGCCTTAGCTACCTTAGGCTAGTTACAATAATACCCTCAACTACCTTAACTAATTACAAGTACTAATAAAACTAACTACACTTAGCTTTAACAAACTATTTTTCACTAACTATATTTGATGATTTGTCATTCTCCCTAATACACCCCCTCAAGCTTAAGGAGGAATCAGAGAGGATTCCAATTGGAAGCTTGGAACACAGAGAAGAAAACTGACTTTTAGACAAAGACTTGGTGTGAAGATCAGCCAATTGGTCTTCACTTCAAACATAGTGAACTTTGATGAGATTTGCTAGGACTAGCTCCCGGATGTAGTGATAATCAAGCTCAACATGCTTGGTTCGAGCATGAAAAATAGGATTAGAAGCTAAAGAGATAGCCGAGAGATTATCACACCAAAGTGTAGGCAATTGAGGTAGAGGAAAATGAAGATCCTTAAGGATTTTGCACACCCAAGTAATTTCTGCAGCAGTATGGGCTAAAGACCGATATTCAGCTTCGGTAGAGGAATGAGCAACAGTGCTTTGTTTCTTAGCACTCCAACTAATGAGATTAGGGCCAAGAAAGACACAATATCCACTAGTAGATCGCCTATCAAATGGACAGACTGCCCAATCAGCATCAGAGTATGCTGAAAGTGTGATAGGACCCTTAGTAAACCATAAACCATGAGAAATAGAACCTTTGAGAAATCTGAGGACACGTTTTGCTGCTTCAAGATATTGTTCTCGTGGAGCATGCATAAATTGACAAATTTGATTGACAGCAAAAGCAAGATCCGGTCGAGTCCAAGTAAGATATTGTAACGCACCACTATAGAACGATATTCAGTAGGATTGGATAAGAGAGGCCCATTGTGATCCAATTTCTGAGAACCAAGAGAAGTGCAACAAGGTTTTGCACCCTCCATGTTTGTTTTCTTAAAAAGATCAAGGAGGTACTTGGTCTGATGCAAGAAGAGACCTTTGTTAGATCGGTGTACTTCCAACCCCAAGAAATAGTGTAAAGGACCAAGATCTTTAACTGGAAACTGAGTGCTAAGTTGCTGGATAAACTGTTGACAGAGCTGAGAGTTAGGCCCAGTGACTAAAATGTCATCGACATAGACAAGGACAATAACCAATTGAGGACCACTGAGAACAAATAAGGAAGCATCCGATTGTGATTGATGAAAGCCAAATGTACGAAGAGCTTGGAACAATTTATCAAACCAAGCTCGAGGAGCTTGTTTAAGACCATATAAGGATTTCTGTAGCTTGCAAACAAAACTGGGAGAGTTAGGATCAACAAAACCAGGAGGTTGTTGCATATAAACATCCTATTTTAGATCGCCATAAAGAAAGGCATTGCTGATGTCTAATTGGTTCAAAAACCAATTATGTTGAACAGCAAGTGTAAGAAGAATCCTAATGGTAACCGGTTTTGTAACAGGACTAAAGGTTTCCTGAAAATCCACTTCTTGTTAATGAAAGCCCTTGGCTACTAGACGGGCTTTGTGTCTATCAATGGTGCCATCAGGATTTTTGTTGATCCGAAAAACCCATTTACAACCAACAACATTTTGAGAAGGATGAGATGGAACAAGAGACCACGTGCCAGTGGTTATTAAAGCATTATACTCAGCTTGCATTGTAGCTCTCCAATGAGCATGTTTTGATGCTTGCAAATACATACTGGGAACAAAGTCAAGATCAACAGGAAGTGAATGTTTGGTGGCTGCATAAGCTCGAGTCTTGAAGATTCCAGCTTTAGATCTTGTAATCATAGGATGTCTACTCGTAGAAATATGTAGATGACTTGGCTGAAGAGGCAAGATAGAGAAGTCTGATATAGAGACAGAACTGGAAGAACTTGGAGAAGTATCCATTGTCAGATGACTTGAAGAATGCTGAGTTGTAATAGAAGTAGGAGCAAAGGAACATGGTGGTGCTGAAGAAGTACTTGCAGGATGAGAACTTGAGAAGTGTTTGTGGAAATGAAGATCTAAAAATGATGAAGAGGTGGAAGATGAACTCCCTGAAAATGAACTTGAAATCTGCAGTGATTGAAATAGATAAGAGTGTTCATCAAAAACAACATGTCTTGATATGTAGATTCGATTTGTAATAGGATCAAGGCACCTATAGCCTTTATGTTGAAGACTACATCCCAAAAACACACAACTTTTACTCTTAGCATCCAATTTACTAGGAATGTACAGTTTAAGCCACGGATAACATTGACATCCAAAGACTTTCAGTTTTGAGTAATCTGGATGATGGTTGAAGAGAAGTTCCCACGGTGACTTTGTTAATCTAGAAATAGGAAGTCTATTAATGAGATATAGAGTAGTGGAGAATGCTTCAACCCAAAAAATATGAGGAACATGAGAAGCAACAAGTAATGTTCTAGCTGTCTCAACAAGATGTCTATGTTTCCTCTCTGCACAGCCATTTTGTTCAGGAGTATGAGGACAACTAAATTGATGTAATATACCATGTTCATGAAGAAATGAAGCAAGAGAGTTATTAGTGAATTCACCCCCTGAATTGGAACGCAGAATCTTGATTTTATTGCCATTGAAGTTTTCTACATAGTTTTTTAAAGTAACAAAGGTAGAAAATACATCAAACTTGGACTTCAATGGGAAAAACCAACTATATTTGCTAAAGTCATCAACAAGTAGTAAGTAATATTTGAAACCACTATTAGATGTGACAGAGGCAGGTCCCTATAGATCACAATGTAGAAGTTGAAGACTTTGAGTTGTTGATGAAGAAGCTACTCCAAAAGGAAGCTTGTGGTTCTTAGCAAGTGCACAATTTGAGCAGAAAAAGTCAACATTTGCTTGCCTTGCAAAGCAAGATTATTGGTAAATAAGATCCTTCGAAAAATTGAGGAAGAATGATGTCCTAAGCGCTTGTGCCATACTGTGACAGGTGCTTTGATGTTGAGAAAAGCTGAAGGTAGAGAAGGAGAAGAGTTGATAGAACCTTGTAAAGGATAGAAACCATCTTTAACAGGTCCTTGCAAAAGCGTCTTCCCCGAAATGCAATCCTTGACAATGGATCCATAGGGGTCAAGAGTCAACGAACAGTTGTTATCCTTAAGAAATTGATAAGCAAATAAGAGATTATGTTTCATGAAGGGAACATGTAAAACATTGTTCAGCTTAAAAGAGGTATGAGAAGTTTGCAGAGATGATGAACCAGTATTATGAATAGATAAGCCTTTACCATCTCCAATATACACTTTGTCCTCTCCAGTGTAGGGAGTAGGAGACGAGATATTGGCTACATCATTAGTGATGTGAGAGGTTGCGCCAGAATCAATTAACCATGGCTGAGAGGATTTGGCGGAATGATGCACACACATAGCAGCAAGTTTAGCCAGAGGAATGCGACCACAAATGTTCGGATTCCTACGATCAAAGCAGTCAATGGCCTTATGACTGGTGGAACCACAGATCTGACAAGGAACTTTGAAAGTAGAAGAACTTTGATAATTGCGAGAGCCTTGATAAGTCTGATTTCCACGATTGTTGAAGAAATTACCACGATTATTATGGAAGCTACGATTACTGCGATTGGAGGAGAAATTACCTCGAGATGGCTTACTCCGACTTGAGTTAAACCAAGAAGCAGATTGAAGAGGTTGGTTCTGAGCAGCAAAAGCAGATGGAGTAGGCAGCAGAGGAGGCTGAGATTGCACGGAGAAAGCTTGAAATGGCTCAGTTGCAGAGGATGAAGAAACAGTCTTGCGACGAGCCATAGACAACTTTTTGGTGAGTAAGAGGCCATGTAGTTCATCAAGAGAGGTAGAAGATAATCGGAGCATGATGGAATCAATAAAGGATTCGAATTCATCAGGCAATCTATGTAGGGTGGCAGCAATTAGGTCACAATCGGAGACTGAAGCACCATCAGCTTGCAAGGAATCAGCAATTTCCTTGATTTGTTGAAGATATTCAGAGATGGACTGAGAACCTTTCTGAATTGATTGAAGCCTCGATTGCAATTGGTGAACATGAGCCTCCGAAATTCCACCAAAATGTTGTTTCTAATTTCAACCAGAGCTCACAAGAAGAGGAAACTCCAATTGTGAAAGGAATGATCTCTTCGGATAAAGTAGAATTAATCCAGATCAAGAGATTTTGATCTTTTTCATACCAATCCTTTAAGGCAGGGTTCAGTGTTCGATCGGGCAAGTATGGCGAAGGACAGATCTCAGTGCCATCAATAATCCCAAGGAGTTTCTATCGTCGGAAAATGGGAGCAAACAGAGCGCACCATGGCAGATAATTGGACCTTTTCAGCTTTATCGGCACCATACTACCGATTTTGTGAATCGTAAGAGAGGTATACAAATTCAGAGGACTGGGATTAGAAGAGGAATTAGGGTTTTGGACCGAAGGAGAGATGATCGGAGAAGACGACCCAGTCGGTGGCGATGCAGATTGAGCAGCCATTTCTTGCAGCGATCAAGATTCAAGAAAGATCGAAGACAAAGATCAAAGAATCAGAGAGAAGAAGGCAAGAAATCGATCGAAAATCGATCGAGTTGACGATACAACTGCACTAGGGTTTATTAAACTCAATTTTTTCCTTTTATGCTCCTGCTTTGTTACGGTACAACTCATGATAGTTTGTTTCTTTGATTGTAAATTTCAGAAGAGCAACTTTTTATGGGGTCGGCTGCTGTGACTGTTTCTAAGATACTGTGAATATTTGGTTTCTGGAATATGATTAATTTTCTTCTTCTTCCACGCTTGCTTTCTATGATGGACAATGTGCCCTTTTTTTCTTAGATAAACATCCTTTTCAATATCTTGCATGCTTTGGTAACAAAGATTAATAAAACTGCACGTCTATTATAGAGAGAGAGAGAGAAAGATAGATGAAGGGAGAAGTTGGAATTAGAGAGGGGGGGTGAGGGAGGGATGCAGTTGCTTTCCAAAGATTTGTTTGGAATTGTTTCTCCAGTTCTTTGTATTTATTTGGGATTGTTTCTCTTTTACTGAATTATTTTGGTCCATGCCGCTAAAATCTTATTTATGCTATTAACTGCTGCTGAAATGTGACTTTTGTTATTAATTTTTGACCTTTCATGTTTATGCTGCTTTTGGATTTCATTCGAATCAAATAATGTAGTTAATCTTGATATGAATTCTCTCTCTGCAACAATATTAGGGACTTTAGTTTAAATTATCACTAATTTGTTCTTGATTTGGCATTGAATCTTGGTTTAATTTGGACTGCAGGTGGTTCTGATATGAAGGAGAAGCTACAAGAGCTTATGATCTTGCTGCACTTAAGTATGACCATTCTTTAACTCATATAAACTTTCCGATAGGGTTCAAACTGTTAAGAGTTTTATGATTTTGTAAAAGCTTTTAATAGCAGAAGCTTGGTCTATTTGTGGTTGCATTATTACACTATACAAAGCTAGCAGCAGCTTAACCCCATTCACAAATACATATTTACTTTGTCCTTGGCGTCTACATGCTTATTGCTGTCACTTCTCCTTTGTACTCTCTCCTTTTTGACGAAATTACGATCTGCCCTCAGTCTCCAATTTTCTTTTGCAGTTACACTCCTGTGCTCTCGCAGAGGGAAGCTCATGGCTCGCACTGTCGCTCGGGCCAATCTCGGCCTCACTCACCCTTCTGACATCGACACCCCAAAGGTATATTTCTCTCATCGCTTTCAGAATCCAGTATATATTCGCCAATGAAATTTGTAAGTTTGATTGTTGTCTGGTTTTGGTTTTGTGAAAAATGATTTGTGGTGTGTGGGTTTGTGATTGCGTAGAGGTATTGATTGTTGTATTTGTTAGTTTTGTGATGTAGTTTGATGGATTTGTATATGTAAAGATCCGATCTTTATATGTGGGGTGATTATATTTTTTTATTGTTTGATTGACTTTATGAGATAAGACCAATAAGTGATTGATTTTTGTTAATGAGGTTTTTATTTTTATTATTTATATAAATATATGTGTGTGTATATAGATGTGTGTGTGAATATATATGTGTGTGTGTGTATAGATTTATACATATGGATGGATCGGTGTATGCTTAGTCCGTAATAGAAGAGGAGAAAATGAAAACCACATCAAGCAACTCGCATTTAAAGCTCTTTTTTTTTTTTCTCTTTTGACAAATCTCTCTTTGTTAGATTGCTAGGGGGTGGGGGTGGGGTGCACTGTGTGAGGACCATTTATGTTTTATTACGATCGTATCTATAGTTTTGGGAACTGGAGAAAAGATGTGGAACAAATCATTTGCACAGCAGAGGCCAACTTGATTCTTTCTCGAATTTGTAGTGCACAAAAATTGTTTAGTTTATGTGTGGAGGAGATGAGAGAAGGCAGATATGCAAATGCTACATCAGATATGATTCCTTTTTACAGATTTCGGTGCTCACATTTGTAGTTTTAAGATTGTTGTGGGTGTTTCGTAACATTGAAGGATCCCCTGTTTCAAGAATTGTTATTCCATTCGATTTTGTGAGTCGAATAGTGAAATATAATGATGAACTATCTTTTTTTTCTTGGTCAAAATATAAGTTTATATTGTCCTAATAAATTGTATCGAGTGTATATTTGATTGCGGCTGGTGAACTCGAACTGAGTCTGATATGTCGATTGCTTAAAACTTTTTAGCATTGATTTGATTTCCAAGAGATTCAATCATTGTCTTAGGCATCCTAATTCCTAAGAAATCTATTGTGCTAAGTTCTTTTTAGTAGGAAATTATGGTTGCTGATTTTAGCAATGGATTGAGTCTTTCTATTTGCTATGATTATATCTCTAAACAAGATGACTTTAAATTAGGTGCAAATGAAAAATTTTGTTTACAAGAGAAAATGGATAGGTGTATGGTTATCAATGTAAGCGTGAGGCGTAGGCAAGGCGTTCGAGGGATAGCCCAGCCTTCACCTCACGGGACCTAAATTTTTTAATATATACACTAAGCGTACACATATATTATATTAAAAAAAAGATTATTAATCAATAATCACCCTAAGCACACACATATATTATAAATACACATATATATACATATATTTTATATATATATATATATATATATATATAATAGAGGATGAAAAGCACAATGAGCACACATAACAATGCACGCAGACAACACACACATCCATTATATAAAAAAATAAAATCAGAAAAAGAAAAAAAAAGGCAGAGAGACAATAGTGCAAGGAAGTGGTATGAGGCAATTAAAACCCTACCTAAAATTTGGGTTTGGGAGTAAAAAAATTTTTAAAAAAAATTCCCCTGAGGCGCGCCTAGGCAGCTCCGGTGGCGCCTTCCGCCCACTCCCTCAAAACAGAGGCGGCAACCCTCAAGCCCAGCCTCACAAGGCGCACCTAGGCGCCCCTTGACGCGAGCCTTTTAAAACATTGATGGTTATTAATCTTTGCTTTTCTTCCATTACATTATTTGATTTTTTGGTTGTTACTGCTGTGAAATCAAATCCGTTCGATGCACTGCGCTACCAACAGAAACGCGATGTTCATGAACTATTTTCTTTCAATTGCTCCTTAAACATAAGAGGCCATACTAGCATAAGCTGTTTGGCACAAGATTATTTAAAACTTATGTAATCGACTCATTTTTCTTGTCATTTCATGTTGGTTAGGTGAAGTTTATTTGGACTGTTATGAACCTATAATTCTGTTATCCGAACTGCAATATATAAACTTGGTTATTTACTTCTCACGCCATTGAAGCACAAAAGTTGTTCCTGCATTAAGTTCTTTATATTGAAATTGAACAAATTTAATTTTCCTTTATATCCAAATGCATTGAAGTAATTGTGACATGATTGTTCAATTATGGCCTTGGCCGAGGCCTCTTGCAGTTTATTGAACATTTCACCTAGGCTTAAGCTTTCATATTCTTCGTTAGACCAAATTAGTTGTGTTGGATTCAAAATATTTCTAAAATCTCTTCTTTTCTTTTGGTGTGGCTTTGGTCATTTAACTAAAATTTCATTAGATTTGGTCTTTCAAATTTTAAAGTCTCTGAGTTGCTAATGGATTTACTTTGTTTGCAAATTTCAAAAATTTGGATCGTTGGAGCAAGAAGTTGGTTCCTTGCCATTTTGAGGTATATAATTATACACCCTCATTTTTATTCAAAGCCTAATTAGTTATTTACATGTTTTTAATTTATCTTTGTGAAGCTTTCATGCTTGGATTTTAAATATATAATTCAATTTTGTTCGTTTGAGCTTAGAATGGAACTGGGCTTCTTTCTATTTTGTGCGCATGTCTGTATCTGTCCATTTATGTAAAGCTTGAGATAACTAAGCATGTATTTGTACCAAACCCCATTCCAATTGAATGGTTGGTGTATTTGTTCCAAATGACATTCGAATTGGATGATTGGTTCATTTGTTCCAAACCCCATTGGAATTGTATTTGTATTTCTGCCATTTATGGATGGTTGGTGTAGCTGCTATGATTGTCATATTGTGTATGTTGGTTATTGCTTGACTAAACAAATAAAGTCAGCAAAAAAGTAGATGCTATGTCAGTGTATGTCAATGGGGAGTGTAGCTATCAAATGTATGATTACATTGATCAAGGATGATGAGTATAACAGAGTCCTAACTAAGCAATGTATGTTAGTGACTCTGTGTAGATGTTATGCTTTGAATTTAGTGAGTTTTTTTGGGCAAGGGTTTTCAAGTTTTTTTGTTGAATTTCTCTTGCTTCATTTTATATTTTTACATGTACAAGAGTAGAAACCTTCCGTACAGAAGCTTCACATCCTCCCTCAACAATTTGTGTGTCTTTCTGTCGAAATTATTCATGTTTTCCTGTATTACGGTTTCAAAAAGGATTTTGATATTGTCCCCAGTCAATCTGAGGGTTTTATTTGATCTCTAAGAATTGTGGGAAAGAACAGGCAAATGCATCTAGACGGGTGGTTTTGGTGGTTAGGAGACTTGAAGGGCCAATGGAGACAGTCTATCCTTGGCCATATTTTCCTTTTTAGGTTCGTATATGCAGCTTTAAAGAAATGACGTTATATCATCACAATCTCATTGCTGGATTTTATTCAGCGTTGATTTCGATATGATAGTATCTTGTTAACTATCCTATGGAACAAAGTTCACAATTTCTCATATTTAGACTCAAATGCTAATAGATTCTGAGTGGTTTTTAATCTTTGATGATCTGGCATCCGGTTTGTAGATTTCTCTTTATGTCGAGTTTTATCTTTCTTATGTTGTTTTTTTTTTTTTTTAATTAAATTTTTTAGAATTTTCAGAATTTTGGGTCGTTGGAGGCAAAAGTTGGTTGCTTGCTTGACACGATTAGGTATATAATTATACACCCAATTGACTTTGATCTTTATGTTTTTAATAATTGAGAAAGAGTAGTGTTAATAATTGAGAAATTTGTGTTAAACATGTTTACTTGAAAAATTCATCTTAGAGATTTGTTTGGTTTTGAAATTCCATCAAAAGCTATGGTTTTTGTGCGATTGATTTTGTGAGGGAGATAAGGCACGACCTTCTAATTTGGTTTTTTCTCCCTCATTTTTCAAATTCCTTCAAAATCTTGCAATTTGCCTTTCTAAATTAGCTTAAGAGTTTTCATAAAATTGAATATTTCGTTAATTTGATCATTGAGATTGGTTCTGAAATTCCAATTTGTTTGAGCAATGACAAATTGGGATTGGTTTTTAAATTCCCCATTCAAAAATACATAGCAATTTCAGCTCCCGTTTGTTAAGCAAATACATGGCTAATAATTAACGTCCGTTTACTCTCAAAAAACCTTTCCCAAATCCTCAAATACATAGCTAAATCAATTAAACGCACATTTGATTGCTGCAATCAATGTCAGATATTCCTTGGGAGTAAGCATTGTTCAATTTTAATTGCAAATGGCAACTGAAATTATCTTATTTATTACCACTATTGATTTGGATCTGTAATACACAATGTTTAGATCATTTGATCGGTACTTAGTTAAGTTTAATACCGACGGTTTGGCTGTGATCGAATTGATCCAGTCTTGAATAGTGTGGCATGTGAGATGATAACAGACTAACAAAGGAAAAGGAGTTGACGCATGTGTTTGATTCACAAATTTTGGCAAATCCTTGCCATTTTTTTGGTTTCCTAGTGATATACATCTATCTTCATAACCAAATAGTGATAACTTAGAGTTTCTAGAAGTTTTAATGTGTTTCGTGTCCTGCATTTTTGTAACGTCCGTACAAGTTGTCACTCAGATCTTTTGGTTTCTGGCTACTTTAGTTTTTCAGCATTGAATTATAGGATTAAAGTTTTTGATTGAGTTCTTATTTAATTTCATATTGGAATGGGTACAATTTAGGCCTGGCAAATGGGTCGTGTCTGTCGTGTTCGTGTTGTTTTCGTGTAACACCTGTTATCTTAACGGGTCGTGTCGTGTCACACCTGTTATCTTAACGGGTCCTTAACAGGTGTTGGGTAAAGTGACCCGAGCCGTTATAACCCGTTATGACCCGTTAAGAAAAATATAAATTTTCTTAAATTTCCACATACCACACATTACCACATAAATATTACTTCAAAACATTAAAACATATTTGTCATTTAAGTACTACATCTACACTCGAAAATAAAAGCCTAATAAAAAACCAAGTTTGACGGTTGTGATCTCGAAGCATATACAAACAAGTTAGTGATTTTTGCCATATGTGATTTCGAAGCATATAAAAACAAGTTTGACGGTTGGATCGTTAAAATTAGTTTCATAGAATTCGTATGCCATCAAAACGATAGATTCACTAACACTTAGAGTTTATTTATATTTTTATTAAGTATAACATAAGATTTTGTGGTATCCATTTGTGTAAATATTTTAAATTGACGATCAAATTCATTCATTGTATTCGTATAGGGTCAAGGAGTGTAGTTGTAAAAAATCATCAAAATCGGAGTTAAAATAACCATTAAATCGTGATTTTTTGTTTTATAACCGTCGAAAAGTTTTGTCTAATACTTGATCTCTGAATGTTTGTTTTTTGTGATTTTTGGCGTATGCGATCTCAAAGCATATACAAACAAGTTTGACGGTTGGATCGTTAAAATTAGTTTCATAGAATTCGTATCCCATCAAAACGATAGATTAACTAACACTTGAGTTTATTTATACTTTCATTAAGTATAACATAAGATTTTGTGGTATCCACTTGTATAAATATTATAAATTGACGATCAAATTCATTCATTGTATTTGTATAGGGTCAAGGAGTGTAGTTGTAAAAAATCATCAAAATCGGAGTTAAAATAACCGTTAAATCGTGAATTTTTGTTTTATAACCGTCGAAAAGTTTTGTCTCATTACTTGATCTCTGAATATTTGTTTTTTGTGATTTTTGGCGTATGCGATCTGGAAGCATATACAAACAAGTTTGACAGTTGGATCGTTGAAATTAGTTTCATAGAATTCGCATCCCATCAAAACAATATATTCACTTTCATTAAGTATAACATAAGATTTTGTGGCATCCACTAGTGTAAATATTTTAAATTGGAAATCGAATTCATTCATTGTATTCATATAGGGTCAAGGAGTGTGGTTGTAAAAAGTCATCAAAATCAGAGTTAAAATAACCGTTAAATTGTGATTTTTTGTTTTATAACCGTCAAAAAGTTTTGTCTCATTACTTCATCTCTGAATGTTTGTTTTTTGTGATTTTTGGCGTATGCGATCTCGAAGCATATACAAACAAGTTTGACGGTTTGATCGTTAAAATTAGTTTCACAGAATTTGTATGCCATCAAAACGATAGATTCACAAACACTTACAATTTATTTATACTTTCATTAAGTAAAACATAGGATTGTGTGGTATCGACTTATGTAAATATTTTAAATTGACGATCAAATTCATTCATTGTATTAGTATAGGGTAAAGGAGTGTAGTTGTAAAAAATCATCAAAATCGGAGTTAAAATAACCGTTAAATTGTGATTTTTTGTTTTATAACCGTCGAAAAGTTTTGTCTCATTACTTGATCTCTGAATGTTTTTTTTTTGTGATTTTTGGCGTATACGATCTCGAAGCATATACAAACAAGTTTGATGGTTGGATCGTTGAAATTAGTTTCATAGAATTCGTATCCCATCAAAACAATAGATTCACTAACACTTAGAGTTTATTTATAATTTCATTAAGTATAACATAAGATTTTGTGACATCCACTAGTGTAATATATTTTAAATTGGAAATCGAATTCATTCATTGTATTCATATAGGGTCAAGGAGTGTAGTTGTAAAAAATCATCAAAATCGGAGTTAAAATAACTGTTAAATCATGATTTTTTGTTTTATAACCGTCGAAAAGTTTTGTCTCATTACTTGATATATGAATGTTTGTTTTTTGTGATTTTTGGCGTATGCGATCTCGAAGCATATACAAATAAGTTTGACGGTTAGATCGTTGAAATTAGTTTCATAGAATTCATATCTCATCAAAACTATAGATTCACTAACACTTAGAGTTTATTTATACATTCATTAAGTATAACATAATATTTTGTGGTATCCACTTGTGTAAATATTTTAAATTGAAAATCAAATTCATTCATTGTATTCATATAGGGTCAAGGAGTGTAGTTGTAAAAAATCATCAAAATTGGAGTTAAAATAACCGTTAAATCGTGATTTTTTGTTTTATAACCGTCGAAACGTTTTGTCTCATTACTTAATCTCTCAATGTTTGTTTTTTGTGATTTTTGGCCTATACGATCTCGAAGTATATACAAACAAGTTTGACGGTTGGATCGTTGAAATTAGTTTCATAGAATTCGTTTCCCATTAAAACGATAGATTCACTAACACTTAGAGTTTATTTATACTTCATTAAGTATAACATAAGATTTTGTGGTATCCACTAGTGTAAATATTTTAAATTGAAAATCGAATTCATTCATTGTATTCATATAGGGTCAACGAGTGTAGCTGTAAAAAATCATCAAAATTGGAGTTAAAATAACCGTTAAATCGTGATTTTTTGTTTTATATTCGTCGAAAAGTTTTGTCTCATTACTTGAACTCTGAATTTTTGTTTTTTGTGATTTTTGGCGTATGGGATCTCGAAGCATATACAAACAAGTTTGACAGTTGGATCGTTAAAATTAGTTTCACAGAATTCGTATGCCATCAAAACGATAGATTCACTAACACTTAGAGTTTATTTATAATTTCATTAAGTAAAGCATAAGATTGTGTGGTATCCACTTATGTAAATATTTTAAATTGACGATCAAATTCATTCATTGTATTAGTATAGGGTAAAGGAGTTTAGTTGTAAAAAATCATCAAAATCGGAGTTAAAATAACCGTTAAATTGTGATTTTTTTTTTTTGTAACCGTCGAAAAGTTTTGTCTCATTACTTGATCTCTGAATGATTGTTTTTTGTGATTTTTGGCGTATGCCATCTCGAAGCATATACAAACAAGTTTGACAGTTGGATCGTTAAAATTAGTTTCATATAATTTGTATCCCATCAAAACGATAGATTCACTAACACTTAGAGTTTATTTATACTTTCATTAAGTATAACATAAGATTTTGTGGTATCCACTAGTGTAAATATTTTAAATTGAAAATCGAATTCATTCATTGTATTCATATAAGGTCAATGAGTGTAGTTGTAAAAAATCATCAAAATCGGAGTTAAAATAACCGTTAAATCGTGATTTTTTGCTTTAAAACCGTCGAAAAGTTTTGTCCCGTTACTTGATCTCTGAATGTTTGTTTTTTGCGATTTTTGGCGTATACGATCTCGAAGCATATACAAACGAGTTTAACGGTTGGATCATTGAAATTAGTTTCGTGTATCCCATCAAGTTCAATGGTGTGTGTGTGTGTATATATATATATTTATTATGTAGATTTAAATCTATTTATTTTGTACGTATAATTATTATAGTTTTTAGGGGTATAAAATTTAATTTAAAACTTAATATATATATATATATATAATTATTATAGTTAATATTTTGGGGGTATAATTATTATAGTATATATAATTATTATAGTTAATTTAATATATATATATATATATATAATTATTATAGTATTTTTTAGGGTTATAAAATTATTAAATTAATATTCTGCTTATCGTGTATCGTGTTACCCATGTGTATACCCGAACCAACCCGTTATCTTAACAGGTGCTTATCGGGTTACCCGATAACACCCGATTCGTTATCGTGTCGACCCAAACACCTGTTAATTTCGTGTCGTGTCGTGTCGGGTTATCGGGTCGTGTCAGGAATTGTCAGACCTAGTACAATCTGAGCACTCCTGAAACTGAAAAGTTCTCCGAAGATTGGGAAAATGGCTATGTTAGATATGGTTTATCGTCCATGCAAGAATGGCGTACCACAATGGAGGATGCTGTGAGTGCATTAAACTTTTCTCTTCCTCTTTGAAGTTCTTTTCAAAACATAAATTCTTTTATGTCCATTCTCAAAAGTTTATACTGTCGTATCATTTTCCGTCTTTATTTAGCATGCTATAGAAAGGATTCAACTGAATCTGATTTTACTTGACATGTTCAAATCCTCTTAATCATGTTCTTGAAATTTTCTATATGTATCGTGTTCTTTGCATTTCATTATCTAAACTTTGTTATTTGAATTTGGTTACCTAATATATGATGTGACCAATGGCTTTGTATGGCTGGCTGGTGTGATTTGGGAGTGTTTTTAGTCAATGGGAGACAAAGGACAAAAGTATAGGATAGTAGAATTTTTGGTAATTTATGGGATTAGAAGTCTTCCTTTATTTTTGTCTTGGTGTGATCAATTGTAACAAAGAATTTTCATTAAATTGAGGCAGTGAACCGACTAATTTTCAACTGTTGTTTATCTACAGTATTCTCCATTCTCTTGGACCAAGCATGAAATCCCAAGCACTATATCACCACAAAGCAAGCAAGCTGAAAAGCAATCCAACAAACCCTTTTTTCCAGAAGCACTTAACAGAACCTTTCTATGGGTTAATTGTTGTTTCAATTATACCAGATTGAAAACGAGTATGGAACCATTGGTCAAGCATACAGGGTTGTTGCTTCTTTTTCTCAAGGAAACAGAGCATTTTTTTGCAACCACATCTTTTGTAATCAGCCTCGGTTGAATGTATATAAAAGCTAAGCTGTTTATCTTACCGATATCGTTCACTCATCTATCCCTTTTGTTCGTTCATGATTATATTGAATTTTTTTTTCCAGGTTAAATGTGTCTTATTCATGTAGTTAAGGCTGGTGCATTCAAGTCCCACAGCAACTCGTGGGCATATTTCTAGTAATTCCTATTCTTTTTGGTAAACGTAATTCCTATTCTTGGTGCAGACTTAGATATGTGAGAATCCAATAGACTTCATTCAAGTGATGTTCACTAAAAGCATACATAAATTGACTCACAACACTTACTGCATATGCAATGTCTGGTCTGTGTGATAAATAAATCTTCCTACTAATCTGATCTGAATACTCTCCATGATCATGATTTTGAACAGTAAGTGTATCAGATGGCTTACAATCTAGCAAACCAATTTCTGTCAACAAATCAAGAACATATTTCCTTGGTAATAGAAATATACCTTGGTCTAAAAGCGCGACTTCAATCCCCGAAAAACACTCAAGGCACCCAAATCTTTTCATTTCAAATTCGGAAACCAAATCGTCGGAAGACTTTACAATTTCTTGTTGATCATCCTCAGCCAGAATCATATCAACAACATCGATTATAAGTGAATTAACTATAGCTGTCCATAAAGTTTCATTAAATTTCGGATTATGGAGATTTGTTGACCCATATAATTAAATGTATGGCAAAAGGGTTAATGTAAAAAATCTTGTTAAAGAAAGAAATTATATTTTAAACAGGAAAAACCTTTTAAGAACTCTGCAAATTTCCGTGTTACCAATTTTGCTCCTAGGAATAACATTATGGCCTAAATCCGGTCATACCCTATATATTCAATATCACATACAACCGACTTACAAACTACAAACTGATACATCCTTCGTAGTTTCGATTGATGGTTGTTCTGCTAGTCGTCTTTGTTACTACATGTACTCACTCACTCTCTCTCTCTCTCCAATTTTAGCTAGTCAGTGTTTTTTTTGTACTACAGGACTGATGAAATCGAATTGGCTTGTTGCATCTCTTAGGTTCACAAAATTGGAAGGTTTATGGAACTAGATACTTTGTTCCATGTGTGCGCGATTTTGAATGCAAAAAAGATGGAGGTCTATGTTCATATTCAAAACACGATGGCGAATGTGTAGGTGTTGAATCCATTTGTCCTCCTCTTGATAAAAATGAAAAAGAGATCCAAGCCGATGCAGGAGACGCGACAGACTGTGCTCATAATCGCGACTGCGATGGTTTAACTTGTGCTGCTGGCTGCAAAGTCGCTGATTGTTTAACTAACACCTGTTTTTGCAAATGTTAATGACTTCAATACAAGTAATCATATGATCTCAACATAAGGATCTCGGGAGAGGGCAGAGCGAAATGAAAGGTTATGAATTCACAAATTTTAATTTTATCATCCAAGTATTGAGAAATATTAAGTGATACGAGTACCACCTGCTTTGACCTTCAAGAGGTGACCATGTTGTGTGAAACTACGATCCACTCAAAACTTGTCACCTGCTAATATAAAAATGAAACTCAAATGCAAAACTAAACAATTAAATTATAAATTGCTTTCCTCCATAATTTCCTAGCGAAAATAATGACATTGAGATTCGTCAACAAGTTCTTTCTCCTCTGTCCCTCTGGTGATACAAGAAACACATACAATCCACTACTTCTTTTCCGAATTTTTGTTTCTTGCGTTTTCAGGCGTGGGATCATTGGTATCTTATTTTTAGTACAGGAGGGATAATGTTATAGTGATTGAATGCTTTTCATAACTGAAATGCACTAATTTATTTCAGTATTCAATTTAGTCTTCATCATCATCATCATCATGAGGTTGTAAGAACTCAGTTCTCACAGACAAAGGAATCCTCACGGCATGCACTCCGTCAACCCAAGTAAGGCTTCCAAAATAGTAACCAGTGTTCATCTCGTGGATTGCGGAGATTGTGATTGTGAAAGTGAGTTTTTCAACTGTGGAATTGAAGACCAGAGCAGTAGGGTTCACATATACAATTGTACCGAATGGAGGCTCAATGGTAGCTTTGTAAATGGACTCAGGGGCTCCAACATTTGTTACAGTTCTTTTTACTGTGACGGGATTTCTCAGACTAGGTATGGTCACGGAAGGTAGGTTAACGTCAAGGATAGAGGGCTTCTTCACGGGACATGTTGTCTTTTTCCCTGTAAGTCGAGAGATGGCAGAGTTGTTGTACGCCCTTGCACAAAGATATTCCATGTAGTCTGCTGCACCCATGTCGTATACTAGTCCAGGCTCTGCTGCGCCATTGGGATTCACCAGACCACCTCCGAAGTCAAATGAATTTGCCAACTTTTGAGGCGATCCTTCTGCAAATATAGGTAAACCAGATGGGCCGTTCCTCCATGCTTCATTTAAATTCATAACACTGTTAAGTTTCACATGTATCTTATTGAAATTAGGAACATATCATATAATGTGATTACCAGTTGTTACTAGTGCTGATTTGATGGCTGCTGGAGACCAATTAGGATGCATTCTCTTGATAAGAGCCACAATGCCTGTGACATGAGGAGTTGACATTGATGTTCCAGACATCATTGCATATCCACCCTCCGCAAATGAATAAAGTGGAGACGTTGCTGCTAGTATGTTCACACCAGGCGCGGCTATATCTGGCTGTCCGACAAAGGCACAACAACAAAAAAAAGTGTTATAAGAAGATACTCAACGGTTACGGTGAATCTCAAACGACAGAGACTTGTCTCTACCAAAAACTTGCTGATAGCTTTTCCAGGAGAAACATGCATGAGATGATCTCTAGAAGAAAGCTTCAGTTTATTGTAATGCGGAGAGTTACAAATTTTCAAGAATTGATGTGAACATGAAAAGTACATTAGATTAGAGTAGATACCTTGAGAGTTGCTGGTGTTATGGAGTTTGGTCCCCTAGAGGAAAAATAGGCCACCTTGGCAGAGAGTGGCTTGCCCACAATTGTTTGAGGAGGGATCAGCTTTACAAGAGGATATCTGTGCACTCCAAACAAATTTTGAGGATTACAAACAAACCTAGCAGTACTAATCACACATTTTACAATAAAATTTAAAGTTACGTACCTGGTAGACCGGATATAAAATAGAATTCGAGTGCCAATCTCATAGTCAACTTCAATGCATGGAAAGTCTTCATTACATGGATATAAAGCATCACTTGGATTCTTTGCGATGATTAGGCCAACACCTCCTGCTTCTTTCACAACTGCTGAAGCATTTGTTATCGCCCGACGACCCATTGTAGTGAAGCAGAGAACCACCTTTCCAACTACTATAGTTTTGTTAAGTGAGAGGGATTCACACACACTGAAAACAAGCAACTCGTGAAAACAAATAATAAATATATTGTAAATTAGGCAAACTGTAAGATCTGGCACAATGTTATTAAGAATGCTACGTACCCTCTAGTGGTAAGCCCTTTAGACTCTGGGTATACCAAGCTTGTAAATCCAATCTCTGTCCCTGTAAACATAGCTTGACCCTACAAGAATATCAAAGTATACGTGTATGAGATGCTTCAAACTCCAAAATGCTAATTGCCCCAATCACAAAAACACATACCAGGAAAGTTTTATTATTTCCTAAAGTTATAGAAGTAGGAAATTCTCGATCCATGGTGCTTGCTGCAACAGTTATGATCCACGGTGCTGTGTTCGAAACCGTTTGTGCTGAAGGTCCATTATTTCCAGCTCCACACACAACAGTAATCCCCTTAGCCACAGCATGAAAGGAACCGGTTGCAATGCCATCACGCTCATCAACATCTGAGAAGAGGGGAATAGGATGCCCAATTGACAATGACAACACATCAACCCCATCATGTATTGCTTCGTCAAAAGCTTTCAACATATCAGCTGTTGAGCATTTGCCTCCAAGCACATTCCAACAAACCTTGTAAATGGCCAACCGAGCCTTTGGAGCACCGCCTCTAATTGTACCAAGACCAAGGCCCTTGTAGCTGATATTAGCCACAAAAGAACCAGCTGCAGTGCTTGAAGTATGAGTACCATGTCCATGTGCATCTCTAGGAGAATGGAATTCTTTGTCCAATGGCTTTGCATACTCGGCAAGAAGTCCATTGATAAACCAACGGGCTCCGATGATTTTTTTATTGCAATGTATTGTAGCATTGAAATTGTCCCCGGATTCACAAACACCATTCCAATGAGATGGAACAGGCCCGAGGCCTTTTTCATTGAATGAATCAGACTCCGGCCATATACCTGCCTTGATTCATTGAGTGGTTATGTTAAGGGACCACTACGTGTGTGTACATGTGTGTGTGTGTGTGTGTGTGTATGTGTGTGTGTGTGTGTGTGTGTGTGTGTGAGGGAGGGAGGGAAGGAAGGAGGGAGGGAGGGAGGGAGGAAGGGAGAGACAGAGAGAGAGAGAGAGGCAGAGAGAGAGAGAGAGAGCAACCTGTGTCAAGAACACCTATGATAACTCCATCCCCCATGTTGCTCTTGGGAAGAATATTGGAAGGAGAGTGAGGTGAGAGGCCAAGAAAATCCCAACTCCGAGTTGTTTCCAGCTTATGAAGGCTATTTGGTATGATTCGTACAACACCAGGCAACTCTTGAATTCACAAATGTTATAAGCATAAGAAGCCATAATTATAATAAGTACAATGCTCTTATTCATTTAAATTTGAAGAACATTTCATGAGTCCATGGCAGTTTGTGTTATCATTGCCAATCATTGAACACGATACATGACTTTATTGAATGATCTATGGCAAAGTTTTTAAAAGATACCTGAAAGTTGTTGGGTTTGAGACTCCGTGAGCTTGGCTGCAAACCCAGAGAAACCATGTTTGTAACTGTATACCATCAATTCCGAGGCTAATTCCCTGCTGTGGCATAAGAACCACATAATTACTTAACAAACATTTTACTCCAAATTTGGTTTATTTAAGCATCGATCCTAGACTAAAATTCACATAATTGGTCTTTAAGGCTTTATTTTTCTACATCCATTTATATTACCTTCCCACGACAGTGGCAAGCAAGTCATGATGTGAATCTGTGATTAACTTGGTGTTGTCATGCTGCCTATCTCCCATATAAACAATGTGTACCTGTTGGTTGAGAGATGTATTAGAGCACCCAGTTCAAGTTTTTTCGAAGAAAAATCAAAGAAAAGGCAAATCGTAAAGAACAAGAAAAGTGTTTGAGATGTTGAAAATATACATGGCTCTTTGCTGCCACCCTTGTTATCAATCCCTGACCAGTAAAACAGATAAGGCTGAGTAGAGCGAGTATTGAACTTGAGCTGCTCATATTGTCTCTACCACATAGAGAAAGAGACAAGGGGGGGATCGTGTGGAAGAGGTTGATCAATTATGACCGAATAAAGATGAAGAATCTGAGCACTCTCTTTCGAATATATAGATAAAAAAAAAAGATATTTTGGATGTGGTTCCTAATCCTTAACATTCTTTGACTAAATCCTTAATGGTATTCAAAGTTTGATCAAAGTCCCTTGACTTTGTACAACTCATTATATTACAATTAATATTTATATTTTTATAGTTTTGACATTAATTGTTTGATATTTTATGAGATTTATAATCCTATAAATTTAAAATCCCTCATTATAATACTATTAGAAACGGTTACAATAAAAAAATTCAAACATTTTTATTGAATAAATGGATAAAAACTATGTAAAAATAATAAATAATAAATGGCAAAAGAATGTATCCATGGTGTTAAAAAATTGGTACATTTTACAAAAAAATTGGTACATTTCACATATAACAAAGTAGTACATTAATAAAGAAGAATGGGTACATTATAAATAAATTAGGGTATAGATAAAAGATTAAAAAATTATGAGTACAAATGAATTTTTAAAAAATATAGGCGCTAAAAGAAATTAATACATGGGTACAAAATAAAACTAAAAAGAAAATACTACAAATTTAAAAAATGTTGCAAATTAAAAGTGGGTATAAACTAAAAATATAAATATATGATACAAAGTTTAGGCATAAAACATAAATATACCATATGTAATTTTTATATCATTGATTAAATTTACAATGTCACGTAACAGTATACACATGAGTACAAACAAGAATAAAACTTTTAAAAAATATGGGCACAAAAAGAAACTAATATATGGGTACAAATTAAAAATGAAAAAAAAAATTGGTACAAATTAAAAATAGGTACAAACTAAAAATAAAATATATGATAAAAAATTTAGCCATAAATATAAATATACTAATTGTAACATTTTTAACACTAAGGGAATATATTTAAAAATAAAAATATTTTATTATTCAAATAATTAATGATGTTATTAATATCTAAGAACCTTGATCAAAAATTGAAAATGAATAGAATTTTAATTAATGGAGTAGAAAAAGAAGAATGTGAATCTAATTTCTCCATAAAAAAAACTAGGGTCACATATGACTTGCAATGAACTATACCAAGTGCATGTATATGAACATTTGATTAACTCTGCATAACGTGGTTGTTAGCCGCTATTTTTATAACAGCATTAGGCTGGTGCATGCTAGCATGGAGGGTAGGTCAAGTCGATAAAAGTTAGGGCAAATTAGAGAATAAATAATGGGAAAAGTTAAACTTTAAAGTCCTCGATCACTTCAGACTTTTATTTTTAAGAAAAACTAATTAAAAATTCAAAAAAAATTTAGTTTTAATGAAAAGTGATAAATATATGTGTAGTAAATAGTAGACAGAAAAAATAAAAATGTGATTTTTCGTTAAAAGTAAACAAAACGAAAAATATTTCATTAAAATTCTTTTATTTTTATACAAGCAATATTAGCCGGAAGGGGGATATCCTACTTGAAACATCGGGTATACAAGAATGATTGCTCTTAGCAGTAGGCTCCTATTAATATATTTTATTTTCTTTTGAAAGCTACAAAATACAAATCCTTTTTGCTTAGTAATATCTTGACCTGAGAGAGAGAGAGAGAGTGAAGGAAACAAGGGATGATAATACAGAAGGTGACGGAGACAGATTGACTATTTACGTTCTAGAATCGTAGCTTGGAAAATAACTCTCTCTCTCTAAACCTTAAATCCTAAGGGGGCGTTTGTTGAGCCGGACTATCTCAGACTGGACTAGCTTCAAGGACTAAGCTGGATTGGCTTAGACTAGACTAAGCTGGACTAATTTAGTGAAGCGTTTGGTGCAGTGTTAGACTAAGAAGCTGGATAATAACAAATTCTAATATTATCTTATTTAATATATAAATTATTAATATTTTATTATGATCTAGGTGACCGGAGATGACGAGGAGTCTATCGGGAGTGGTTGTTGAGCATGACGAGGACGAGAAAGGATAGTCTTAGCTAGTCCCATGGTTATTGGGGGGTCTCGCTAAGACCTCTTAGTGAAGGGTTTTGTCCATGCTAGTCCCCTTTAGTCTCATTAATGTTAGTCCCAGCATGGAACAAACACAGTATTGGACTAACAGCTAGTCCAGTCCAGTCCAGTCCCACTTAGTGAGGGCAAACAAACGCCCCCTAAATGAAGACAAAAGGGACAAAAAGGTTGGCGGTGAATACAGTTTTAGACGTTGGAAGTTAAACTCCCTGCTGTCATGAAGTTTCGAAAATATTCGACAAATCAGTTCATCCAAACTTGCAAACATGAAATTAATTACATTAGTTAGATTAGATGTGCTCTTCTATGTATTCGAATACAATTGTATTGATTAATTTGAAGTAAAATATCAATCGTATTAAAAAAAAAAAAAACGGTGTGCTTGTTGATCAAATTGTACTAATTCAAATATAAAGACCAAGTCTTCTGCAATATTTATAAAATAAAGTGACAGGTGAGTAACGAGCATCACAATTTACAAGGTAGACATTTCACAGAATTCTAGAAGGCTTGACATAGTTTTCCAAATCATGTGGCATATATTGTTTACACAAATGGATTAATTAAATACCACCAAGTTTTATTAGGAGAGTCAAATGCATTCCTATATCAAAGACGACTATGGAGCCTTTTTAGTATGAATGGAATATGATATATATCTCAGGTGGTAATGTAATTAATCTCTAACCCATACAATGGATATTCTAGTCACGCTGGCACTCTAACGTGCAGAAGTCTTGACAGAAATAATACATTACCAAATGATTATGACATAATTATGTGGTCCTATCCATTTCCTTTTTCGCTTATTTTATCGGGGATGTTTTTTACTACAATATATATTATATTTCACATCTATTCAAAGTTGTGAAATACTGGTCATTTATTACTATGGTTGAAAGGTATTCCTTATTAATTAAAAGTAAGATGTCTTAAATTTGAATCACGAGAATAACAAGTTTGCAATTAACTTATTCTCTCATCCTTTTACTATAAATATATCATTGATAAAAAAATTGTGAAATACCAAGTGAAGAATGAAAATCTTTTTAAAGGAACCTCGACCGTACTCTTGAGGGAGGATTTTATCAATCAACTAAAATAATAATAATAATGTTATTTGGAACACACAAAACTGACATACTCTTATTCCTTTTCACTTGTAAGTGTGAGATCTTATATTCGATTCTCACCAAATGCAAAGTTGCACCACATTATTGCTAGCCTATTGTGAGGCTTAACCCACTCTTCCATCCTATTAATGTAAATAATATCATTTGTTTAAAATAAAAAACTGACATACTCTTTAATATAGGTGAATTTATAAAATAATAGGGATTTACTTCTATCCAATTGGAGATCGGAAATGTCCATGCAAAATGCATTGGAAAACATTCTCCATAAGGAGTATGATTCTATTCCCGATTCTAGTCCCTCTTTTTTTTTTCCTCTCTTTCTTTTCCATTCTATTTGAACAGTCACATTTAAGCCATATCAAAATTTTATATTAATTTTTTATAAAAAAAATTAAAAAATTAAAAAATAATAAAGAATTTGAGAGAATGAAATAGAAGGAGATGGAAAGAAGAAGTGAGAGAATTCTAATCTTTTCTATAAAGTAATAGGCATCACTTCTATCCATCAAGAGATACGAAATGTCCAATCAAAATGCATTGGAATGAACATTTACAAATATTTGTTGGCCGAGTATACAGACTATAAAATTTTCATCTTTGTCGAAAAATAAAAATAAAAATAAAAATAAAAATAAAAATATGCATCTTTTGATGAAGGGCCTGTCAATAAAAGAGAGCCATTAGAGTAGCAATTTGACAATTGACACATAAGTTTAGAAGGGCAAATCCTTGAAAGTGATTTTACCAAAACACCCATTAGGTTGAATATGGGCTTGGGGCAATTATGGTATGAGTAGGTTTTGTAAAAGCCCACAATGAATGGGGCCGGGTCTGGGTAAATCTACTTATCTATTAGGGTTTAATACCTATTAGGATGATGATGGTCATTAAGAAGCTGCACATTAGCAATTACTGCAACGTTTATTATTTGTGATATCTCGTGTGTTGAATGATAAATAAGCAAATAGGGCATCTCATAGGAATTACTTTGTAACTTGAGCATCTCAGATATGCACTCTTTTATTTGTTTAAGTAATCAATCAGACTTAGAGCTAGGACCTTGGGTGCAAACGATAAATGTTCTTAATTCTTTAAGTTAAGAGCTTTATGTTAGTACTTATTAGCTGCTTATCTCAATGATCATATGAAATGAAAGTGTGGTATATAATTTATGAACAGAGCCGCCTAATAAAATAATTTGATTGTGTGATATATCATATATAATCTATGAACAGAGCTGCCTAATAAAATAATTTGATTGGCAGCCACCATCAAGTTTGCATCACTAGTTTCAGTTCTCAAATAGCTTATTTCAGAACTGATCAAACTGATGACATAATAAAACTAATAGCAGCATTCACCCAACGCTACTGACAAGTTCAACTATAGTACCCAACTTTTTAGAGGCCTGTTAATATATTTTCTTCTGCAACATCTGAATGTGCATGATAGTGAAGAAGTTGAGGTTTTATTATAAAGTTAATTGTTAATATGGGGCATTACTTAACTTATTTATAAGTCAATGCAAGATTCCTCCTCCGTTTAATACGTGATTCATTCTCAACATGCCCTCTCACGTGTAGTGAAAATTTTCAAGCCTAACACATGGAACAGAAGTGGGGCACGTGTGGCCGCTAGTCTTCACACATGAGATAACCTACTCTAATATCATGAAGAAAGTTGAGGTTTCACCTTAAATCAATTGGTAATATGAGGAATATCTTAGCTTACTGATAAGCTCATGCAAGATCCCCGCTTCTCATCAATGCGTGATTCATTATCAACACACTTTATAGTGAAACCTCAACTACCTTCGTGGTATCAAAACAAATTATCCGCATGTGAAATCCAACAATTACACATGCTCTACATTACTGCATATGTAGTGTCCATGTGTTTGGCTTGAACATAAAAAGAGAAAAAACAGCACAGAACAGAACAGAACAAAAAGGAGTCTTGAACTGGATCTAATGAACTGCTAAATTCCTTCCTACGTAAACTTAAACAAAGTTTATGGGAAAAATATAGGAAGCGCGAGGACAAGTCAAAATGAGTCATGGCAATCAAAGGCCCGTGAAGAAGGGAAAGATATGGTTAGTATAGTAGTAGTACGGTTTAAAACACCCAAATCACCATCACATAAATTTATTATTTTATTCAAATTATAACATGTTTTTGCTTTTTAAATTAAATTTTAAATGTAAGATATATCAAAACTATTAATTTATTTTTAAATTATAACAATACGTGGCGGTATTTCTTCCTAATACATGCAAAAATTTCCTTGGAGTGTCGGAGAATTTGGGAGTACGATATGGTAATGGACCTAATGAGTTAAATTTGTCGTTGGAAAACTAAGGACGAAAGTGCATTGATCACTTGAAAATCCTGTGTCCTGTGAGGAATAAATTTTGCAGGAAAAAAATATTCACTTAATTCATAAGTTCGTGGAGAAGATGAAGCATACATATAAGAAGCCTATACAAGAAATTGTTTTTATAAGAATAGGCTATAGTTTGTAACAAAGAAGCATACATATAAGTCCATTTGAGTTGTCCTAACTTTGTGGAATTATTCGACTTATTTTGCGGGTTTTAGACCTTTTAGGTTTGGCTTTAGAGGACTCAGGTTTCATATCCCTTTTTTTTCATGTACTTTTATGAGGAGTAAAGTTTATGTCTCCCTTAACTAAGTGTAATTTCTCTTTTTTTGTCATCAATAAAATCACCCTCATACTGTCTAGGTTTTTCAAAGACAAAAACCAAAAGTCTGTTTGAGTTATTTTCTTTTCAGGTTAAATTTATCTTTGTAGAAAAGAAAGTGTGTTAATAATGTTTACAAACCCCTGTACACAATATACTTACAAAATTTATGCACTGCACAGAAAGACACCAAACCCTACAAAGAACCTTTCCAAGAAATAGCTGAAGGGAAAAAATACAACGGACTTCGATCATTCATTTTTCATTTATTTGAAACAAGGATTGGTATTTAAGAGTTTTATTATGCCCAAAAGCTTTAGTGATTTTAAAAAAGAGAGAGAACCAGAACATTTTTATTATGGAGATTTGTTTACCCATATAATTATATATATGGCGAAATGAAAGGTTATGATTTCTCACATTTAATTTTATATCATCCAAGTATTGATCAGAAATATGAAGTGATACGAATACCACCTGCTTTGATCTTCAATGGTGACCATGTTGTATGAAACTATGACCCAACTCAACGCTTGTCACCTGCTAATACAAAAAAGAAATTAAAATGAAAAACTAAACAATTAAATTATAAATTGCTTTCCTCCATAATTTCCTAGCGAAAATAATGGACATTGAGATTCAGTCAACAAGTTCTTTCTCCTTTGTCCCTCTGGTGATACAAGAAAACACATACGATCCACTACTTATTTTCCCTCTTTTTGTTTCTTGTGTTTTCGGGTGTGAGATCATTGGTATCTTATTTTTAGTACATATGGAATGATAATGTTATAGTTATCGGATATTTTTCATTACTAAAATGCACAAATTTATTTCAGTATTCAATTTAGTCTTCATCATCATCATGAGGTTGTAAGAACTCAGTTTTCACGGACAAAGAGATCCTCACGGCATGCACTCCGTCAACCCAAGTAAGGCTTCCAAAATAGTAACCAGTGTTCATCTCGTGGATTGCGGAGATTGTGATTGTGAAAGTGAGTTTTTCAACTGTGGAATTGAAGGCCAGAGCAGTAGGGTTCACATATACAATTGTACCGAATGGAGGTTCAATGGTAGCTTTGTAAATGGACTCAGGGGCTCCAACATTTGTTACAGTCCTTTTTACTGTGATGGGATTTCTCGGACTAGGTATTGTGGAAACAAAAATAATCACAAGGCGATACGTGAATCTTTGGACAAAAGAGGACAAAAATACCCTTGAGGTACAACGGGATTCCTACGCGCGAGTAGGGCTGGCATTTTCAACCCAACCCGTTAACCCGACCCGACCCAACCCGTTAAAATTAGTATTCGGGTGGGTGATAAACACGTCGGGTGGTTAACGGGTCAACCCATTAATCACTCGTTAAATAACGAATCAGTTTGGGTGAACCCGTGAAACCCGTTAACCACCCATTAACACCCGTTAGTAAGGACTTATGTGTAATTTCAATAGTTTACAAAACCCTCAGGTTCCTAGCTCTCTTGCTAGTTGCTAGTCGCTGCCTCGCACACCATTCGTTAGCTCTCTGAGACTGAGAGATCGCTGTGCTCCGGTTATCTCCCTCATCTTCTTCTCTCAAACTGCCTCGCACGCCGTTCGTTAGCTCTCTGAGACTGAGAGATCGCTGTGCTCCGGTTATCTCCCTCATCTTCTTCCCTCAAAATTTTTACTGAACTCCACCACTCTCTCTTTGGTAAGCTCCAATTCCCTTCCACCTTTTCTTTCATTTCGATTACTTTTCGTTTCTGCAGATTAGATTCATCTATTTTTTCTCAGATTTTACTTGAGCTTGATTTTAGGTGGTCTCTGCAGATTAGATTCGACCCTTTTCGGGTTTTTTTTTTTTTTGGTTGTGTTTTGGATATTGGGTTTTGCTTTTTGTTCATGGGTTTTGTATAAAATTTGTTCATTTGTATATTCTCCAATTAAAATTTCCATTTTTGGGTAAATTGGAGTTGTTATTTCACCCCCATGAAATTAAAAGTATTGAGTTTGCTATGTTTTGGTAGGTTTTTGGATTGGAATTGGGTTGTTGTTTTTGCATTATGTCTGTTGCTTTTGCATTGATTAGGTCTCTGCATTTTTGGGTAAATCGCAGGACTTTCTTGGATTGATTAGGTCTCTGCTTTTGCATTGATTAGGTCTCCACATTTTTTAGGTAAATCCAACAGTTGAGATAGGATGCTGTTGTTTTTGCATTTTATCAGAAAAACCACCACTGGTGGCCTTGATCACTTACGAATACTAAACAAAAGCACTTCACTTTTAAACAGGCCAAATATTTGAGCTAATATTTGCTTATTTTCTGGAACCCAAACTAATATAATATTTGAGCTAATGTCCATATCTAATATTTGGGTTCCTGTTTAGATTGAAATGTAATTTAAGGAGTTCTTTTCAATGTTGAGTTTGGAAGTCAAGTGTCAATAAGATTTAAGAGGGATATTGTTTCCCTGCCTGTTTGTGCATATGAATATGTAATAGAAATATAACCAAGAGAGTAATACATCGAGAGTAGGAATCTAGGAAGATCAGGAGCATGGAAGGTTTTCACACATACTTTGTTCACTCACTCTTAGTGAATATATATATTTTTCCTTTCATCGATAAATTTTAGAGAACCGATTATGTTTAACGAAGGATTATTTGCTTAGTAATATAGTCACCTAGGCACTGCTAAGAAGAGGAATTTTTTTTGCTATGGGATTAAATTGGTTGGAGATAGAAGATGTTTCGAGACTCCAAATGTTTAGCATTTCTGATCTCTTATTAAAATTTAATCTAGAGTTTGTTGGCGCGAACATCAAATATGAGGGAGGGGTCATTACATGTCAATCACAAGGTGTATGGTGATTCTTATGGTTTTCATGTTAGAAAAGTAAGCTTTAAATGACCAATGTATTGACTTTCTTTCCAAGCAGATACAGGATATGGTCAGAATTCTTAATATACAGATTGAATATTTGTTGCTAATGTCATGCACATTGGTAAAAAGAGAGATAAAGTGGTTGCAGTTGATGCTATTGAATGTTAAGCGTGTGTCAGACATAAATATGAGGGAGGGGTCATCTCATCAAACCAGTTTTGTTTGCCTTATGTGATGTTTCAACGATGATTCCTATCATTACATGTCAATCACAAGGTGTATGGTGATTCTTATGGCTTTCATGTTAAAAAAGTAAGCTTTAAATGATCAATGTATTGGCTTCCTTTCCAAGCAGATACAGGATATGGTCAGAATTCTTAATATACAGATTGAATATTTGCTGCTAATGTCATGCACATTGGTAAAAAGAGAGATAAAGTGGTTGCAGTTGATGCTATTGAATGTTAAGCGTGTGTCAGACATAAATGTTTTGTAGAAATTAAACTGCATCTTCCATTCACGTCTTTTCATTTATGGTTAGTGCAGATGGATATTGATGAAGAGAACATCGAGGCTATGGAAATGTCAACATTCAATCTAAGTGATACGCAAGGTACAATAAGTGCACCAAGTCCTTCAAAAAGAAAGGCTAAAGGTATACGAGTAGGTAAGATACGTCAAAAGAGATCCCGTGTTTGGACTTTGTTTGAAGAATTGCCTGTTGGTTCTGATAATAAACAACATGCGAAGTGTAAAAACTGTGGGATAGTTTACGTATGTGATAGTAATTGTGGGACGAAAAACCTATTGAATCATATGGATACGTGTAGTAAAAAACATCACATTGATATGAAAAAATCTCAAGTTGAATTGCGTTCTCCTCAGTTTAACCATATTAGTTTTTGTGAGCTATTGATTGAGGCTATAGTTAAGCATGATTTGCCTTTTAGGTTTGTTGAATATGAGGGCATTAGAACTTTGTTTAAATACATATCTCCTGATATCAAACTGCCCTGTAGAAATACAGTTAAGAAACATGTGTTGAGGATGTTTGAAGATGAAAAGATAAGACTTCGAGATTGGTTAAATACAGTTGAGGGAAGAATTTGTTTGACATCTGACCTATGGTCTTCTG
Organism: Malus sylvestris; assembly: GCF_916048215.2. Lineage (NCBI taxonomy): Eukaryota > Viridiplantae > Streptophyta > Magnoliopsida > Rosales > Rosaceae > Malus > Malus sylvestris. Next base: position 20,929,171 of record NC_062273.1, on the reverse strand, counting down.
CTACAACTGATGGATATCTCACTCACAGCTCACTTTGTTGACAAAGAAAGGAAAATGCACAAAAGAATTTTAAATTTTTGTTGTATGCCTCCTCCACATACCGGGGTTGCTTTGTCTGAAAAAATTAACACCTTATTAGTTGAATGGGGGATTGAAAAGAAACTGTTTTCCATTACTTTGGATAATGCCTCTGCAAATGATTGTTCTGTTGAGTTATTGAAGAAACACTTAAATTTTAGAGGTTCGCTATTAATGGATGGAAAGTTCTTCCATGTTTGTTGTTGTGCTCACATTCTAAACTTGATAGTCCAAGATGGACTAAAAGAAATTGATGGATCAGTGACGAAAGTTCGTGAGTGCATCAAATATATAAAGTGTTCAGAAGGGAGAAAAAATAAGTTTTTTACTTGCGTTGCACAAGTAGGGTTGGCAAGTAGTAAAAGAGGGTTGAGACAAGATGTGCCTACTAGATGGTATTCGACATATACAATGCTTGATAGTGCCATTTCTATCGTCGTGCTTTTTTCAATTTGGCACTTGTTGATTCTAATTTTAGTTCATATCCTTCCTTGGAAGAGTGGGATAAAATAGAGAATATTTTCAATTTCTTGGGGTATTTTTATGAAGTTACTTGCTTATTTTCCGGAACAAATTACCCTACATCAAACTTGTTCTTCCCAAAAGTGTTCAAAGTCCATTATTGTATTTAAGATGCTATGGAAGATTGTGATGATTTCATGAGACGGATGGGGAGTTATATGAATTTGAAGTTTGAAAAGTATTGGTCAGAGTATAGTTTGATCCTTGCCATTGCAGTGATTCTTGATCCTCGCTATAAATTGCAATTTGTAGAGTGGGGTTATGACAAGCTTTATGGTAAGGAGTCGAGAGAGTTGAAGGATGATAGTGACACATTGTTTGCACTCTTTGGTAGTTACATGGATAAGTTCTCTCATCTTCTTGTATCCAACCCAGTTAATCAAACTCCTACTCAAATAAAAGTTGGAGACAAACCCTTTGAGGTAGTATTTATATTTGTTATTCCTCTTTTTATACTTTTTATATGCATCTTTATATTGTACGTTGATCTTTGTTTCTATTTTGTTTCTATTTTGTTTTTATATGTAGGAATTTGATAATATTTATCAAGATGGGTCAACTTCAGTTGAAAAAACTAAATTACATCTATATCTTGAAGGAAAGAGACTCGATAGAAAACAAGAGTTGAATATTCTTTCATGGTGGAAACTGGAGCAATTTCGTTATCCCGTACTTTCTCTATGGCTTCTGATGTGTTAACAATTCCTATCTCAATTGTTGCCTCGGAATCAACATTTAGTATTAGTGGTAGGGTGCTTGATCAATATCGAAGTTCTTTGTTGCCTGAAACCGTTCAAGCCTTGCTATGTACTAGAGATTGGCTTTTTGGCAAATAAGGTAAATTTCATATTTCTTTGTATTTTTTTTTTGTTTTTTTGCTTAGATAATAGGTTATAATTGTTTTTCTTTTTTTCTTTTTATGTTTAGCTTTAGAGAAAGAGGGTGCTGACTTGGAAGAACTTACTGAAGAAATTTTTGACATGAGCCTTAACGAAAACTCGGGACAATGCTCTAGTAGTATTAGTCTTGATTAAGTATGGTATGTTTTTTAACTTGTTCTTTTAAAGACATTTTTCTACGTAATCTGCATGTAATACTATCTTGTTAAGCTAAGGCACAATGTGTTAAAGGCTATATAGGTGATGAGTGAAGTGTAGTTGGAAAATGGCTATTCTCGTTCAACATTTCTCCATTTTTCTTATTGTTGTGTTCTTTATTATTGCAGTTGGAAAATGGCAGCAAAGTACATTGTAGGATCTACCAAGTTTGCTAATTAGAATGCTGCTAATTTTGGCTTGGGAGGATCAACCAAGCAAATATCAAGGAACTTATCAATGGGAGTGTACTTGTAATCATGATATAATTCTGAGGCCTCTAAGTTGTTTGTTGTGAGTTCAATCCTCATCTGACCTTTGATGAATACGCTGTAAATGATTGCTGCACGTACTTTGTATGGGTGAGGAAAACACATCCCTCCCAGTCATGTAAGTATTTACCGTGCCATGCACTTGTTCTCCAGTTGGTCGGTTTGGAATGGACCCATAATCTAATAGTTAAAATGCAGTGCTTCTTCTATTTGAGTTTTGCAGAAGTCCAGATTCTGTATGATCACAGAGGAGTTGTTTGTTAAAATGCCTTTTGCTCATATGTGTTTAGTACTCGGCATTAGGGAACCCCTTGTTTTTAGTGTGTGGTGGTAAAATATAGTAACATATACTCAAAATAAGTTTTGCACACATGAGTTGACTTTCCTTGTAGCAGTTATTTATTTAGTAATATTTTTTTTAACTGATATTGAATTTGTGATAGTTGAAGTAATGTGAGGAAAACACATTGACTGGATGAAATGAGTAAAAAATAAAATAAAATAAAATAAAAAAACAGTAACGGGTGAAATGGGTGACCCGTTAAGACTCATTAGCTTAACGGGTCGGGTTAAACCCGACCCAAACCCAATAAACCCGACCCATTTACAGGCCTACGCGCAAGCAGCGGGCAATCATCATTCAACTAAATTAAAAGTGCCCAAAATAGGTAACAATTCAAAACCTATCTCATCAAATCCCTTCTACAAGGTAACTCCCAAAACCTATTTCATTCCATATATATTTTACCTCATTTTCCCTTTTTTTAGCTAATCAATTAGCTATTTATTTTATTCATTCAATAACCTCCAAAACTTTATTTCCAAAAATGTGTTAATTGGCTAATCAATGGATTAATTGCCTACTTAATCAATTCATTGCCAAATAAATCACACATTAAACCACAAAATACACCCAAAAAACATCCCAAAGGCCGGCCACCTTTTCTCCAAAGGGGACCAGCCATACTCTATATATTAAACCCCATTTTCTCTAAAAACCTTAGTCGACACTATTGCAAAACTCCAAAAACTCTCTAAACACTTTTCTCTCTAAATTCTAACTTTGGCATCGGAGGTTCTTCGGCCAAAGCCCCCCTTCATTCATCGTGGGCGTGTGAGGCTTTTGGCCTTAACCAAAGGTGTTAATTATTTTGTAGGTTCAATCTTGTCCAAGATCAAGGAGGAAGAAATTTGCATCCACAAATTGGTGCTTTCATTGAGAGAAGAGTCACACACTCGTACAATCTTGTCCAAGATCAAGGAGGAAGAAATTTGCATCCACAAATTAGTGCTTTCATTGAGAGAAGAGTCACACACTTGTACAAGACTCTCGCATAAAAAGGTTTTTTTTCTCTATTTTCTAGTCCACTTGTAGTTTTTCGTACGTTTTTATTATTAGAATTTTTTATTTGCAAAAATTCTTTGATAAAACGTAAAAGAGAAGAGCAATGGCTAGAAACTTAGAAAATTCAACAAGTGAAAATTCCAATATTTAAGAGATGGGACTGCGGCAATCCACGAGGCTAAATGTGACAATAGGTGGATTGGCACCACCACCACGAGTTTCCACCACGGGAACCACCGCGGTGGTAGCCACCCGCGGTGAGGTCCATGGCACCACTACCAGGGCCCGAGCCGTGCCACCAAAGCAATCCCAAGCCTTGCCATCCAAGGCCCACGACACTAAGGCCATAACCCAAGCCATGTCACTCCAAGCCCAACGCGAGCTCAATGCGTTGCCAACCCGAGCCCAAGCCTCGCATTCGCGTGCATCATGCACTGAGCAGCCCACTCTCGTGGCCCAACCTGCTCCTGCAACCCAACCTGCTTCTGTGGTTTCCCAAGCAGCCCAAGTCGGTCCGAGACTATCCCAACCATCAGGACCAATCATCGAACCGGGGGTATTTTCACCACATTTCTCGGCGGATTTGACATTTCCTAACTCAAATATCGCGCTTAGAGTCTACCACTATTCCACTGCTTAAAGAGGCATATTCCTTCTAAGCTCTTCCAATCCAAACGGTGAATAGCACTTGTCCCGATAAGTCATGGAGTTGGCGAGCGCCCTGGCATAATAGACAACCTTGGTGAATCAACTTTTGTAACGCACCGAGATACAACGTGCCCCAGACGAGGTGTCCAAAAGTAGGATAAGGGTAGACGAGGAACCTCTCTAGCAGCACCCTATTAAGCAGTCACTCAACCAACCACAAATCGAGCATTCGGGTAATGTACACTCCCGATTAGGTCATCGAGATAGAGTATACTCCAGTCTTAGCACTTGGAGGAGTGTGCATTCTCGATTAGGCTCACGGGCAAGTATACATTCACAGTTGGGGCCACGATTCGATAATCAACATGAGTAAGGCAAAATGTGCATTTGCGGTTAAGTCCGCAATGAGCATTCTCCACATCACATCGGAGCAGACAACATGACGAACGAAGAGAAGCAGTCACTCAATTCGAATCAAGTTCAACCGGTAGCCTGCAAAGAATTCCCTTGCCTGCTAGGGATGGGCCACATGCACCGCCGCCTCGGTGTGAACAAACCAAGAACATGGAAGAGCAACCTAGATCAGTATGTCAAGACCGGGGGTAGTCAAGAGCTCTGCTACCTCAGCAAAGGCAAATCCAAGAAGAGCTAAAGAGACTCTTCAATAAACGATTGCGTGATTTTCAACACAACGAAGCGGCCGATGAGGTACTACGGCGGGACATGACCAATATAAGTAGATCACCCTTCACGAATGAGATTGAGCAAGCAGAGCCTTCATGCAAGTTTAGCATGTCACACTTCACATCTTTCAAAAGAGATGGAGATCTAGAGAGGCACTTGAAGCACTACCGAAGTGCGATGGTCCTTTATCGAAACAACGATGCGCAAAGAATACTCATCATATCGCTCGATCAAGAAAAAGTCTGATAACTTGTTCAACGTGAAGAAAAACCCAAATGAGTCGCTTCTCGACTACGTAAAGAGGTTCAAAGAAGAGAAGGCAGAGATCGTCGAATGTGACGACTCAATAGTAATTGCAGCCTTCCAAAAAGGACTCCCAACAAACCATTCACTGTTCGGAGAAATGATCATGAAAGAAAACCTAACTCTAGCAGGATAGAGAAGCATGCACTTTGGGACGAGGCTAGACGAGCAGAAAAAGTGCCCGAGTAGCCTTGAAAAGAGTTGGCAGCGGCTCAAAGGAAGGAAGACAGGAAGCAGCCCAACAAGAGCAGATAGGAGGCCAAACGTAGGGACCGACCCACGACAAAAAAAGGCCCAATAACCAAGAACTATTCTAAGTTCTCAATTCTGATCCATCAAATCATTCGTGACATCAAGAATGAGCCATAGTTCAAGCTGCCGAAACAATCAAAATGAGATACTTCCAAGTTGGACCACACCAAGTATTGCTCATTCCACCAAGGTCCTGGTCACACAACCGACGACTGCTACACTTGGAAGAACTATCTAGAGAAACTCATGAAAGAAGGCAAGGTCGATAGATACTTGGACAAGCCAGTTGCGCAACCAAGAAGGAATGCAGACGATGATAAGGAGCCGCCAACCAAGACGATTCGAATCAATGACATCTTCGCCGAATCCGAACACTTGAGGGCCACTAATAACTCCAAAAAGAGGAAGATCCAGCAGGCTTTACTAATCTCGCAAATCCAAACAGTTGATACCCAACTTGGACCCATCATCAGCTTCATTGAATGGGATGCAGAAGGCGTCGATTTCCCCCATGATGACGCACTAGTAGTATCTGTCTAATTAGCCTATGCTATAGTTGACAGGATGATGGTTGACAATGGAAGTGCAGTCAATCTGCTTCAACTCTCAGTCATTTAGAAGATGGGCCTAGAAAGCATAATCATAAGCCGAGCAAAGGTACTCACCAAATTCAACGAACACACCTCAACTGTTATCGGTCACATCACACTTAACGTGAAAACACAGCCAGTTGTTTCTAAGCAGACATTCACGATCATAAGTGACCAGTCTCCTTACAATGGGATTCTTGGGAGACCTTGGTTGATTAAGCTGGACACCGTCACTTCCGTCAAGTGTAAAAAAAATCTGATTTCCTATCCCGGGAGGAGAAATCGGAAAGGTCAAGTCTGACCAGGCCACATCCCGATAATGCACTGTGCAAATGTTGAAAGAATAAAAAAAAAACCTTTACCCCCGTAGAAGCTACTGAAGTCCAAAGGGACGGAGAGGTTCCCAAATAGCAATTACAGCAGAAAGATCGAGAAGATGGTGCCCAAGCAGACTAGATAGGATGGAAACCCGAAGAAGACACCGAAGACATCATTCTGGATCCCCAGCAGTCAGAAAAGACGGCTAAAATTGGCTCACGACTAAGCCCAACCGAGAAGGAAGAACTCACGACTTTCTTTAGAGAAAATCGAGACGTTTTCGCATGGTCACCATCCGACATGCCCTGCATTGACTCGGATGTGGCCTGCCATAAGCTGCACGTCGACCCCACTGCCAAATCAGTGATCCAAAAAAGAAGACATTTCGCACCCGAACGAGTAACGATCATTGAGGTGGAAATTGACAAGCTATTGGAGGCCGGATTCATAGAAGAGGTAGTACACTCGGTATGGCTTGCCAATGTTGTACTAGTAATGAAGAAAGATAAGCGCAAATGAAGGGTTTGCATAGACTACACCGACCTCAACAAAGCATGCCCAAAAGATCCTTATCATGTCCCTTAGATCGATCTGATAATAGATTCAACTTCTGGGAACCAGCTGCTTAGCTTCTTAGACGCATACTCTGATTACAACCAAATAGCCATGCATGAGCCCGACAAAGAGAAAACCGTGTTCGTGATCGAGCGGGGCACTTATTGCTACAAGGTCATACCTTTTTGGCCTCAAGAACGTTGGAGCCACTTAGCAAAGGTTAGTAAATATAACGTTCAAAAAGAAAATTGGGGTAACCATGGAGGTCTATGTCGACGACATAATGGTAAAGGGCAAGCGGCGGTCATATCATATTAGCCAAAGCCCCCCCATTCATTGTGGGCGCGTAAGGCTTTTGGCCTTAACCAAAGATGTTAATTGTTTTGTAGGTGTAATCTTGTCCAAGATCAAGGAGGAATAAATTTGCATCCACAAGTATGGTCACGGAAGGTAGGTTAACGTCAAGGATAAAGGGCTTCTTCACGGGACACGTTGTGATTTTCCCTATAAGCCGAGAGATGGCAGAGTTGTTGTGCTCCCTTGCACAAAGATATTCCATGTAGTCGGCTGCGCCCATATCGTATACTAGTCCAGGCTCTGCTGCGCCATTTGGATTCACCAGACCACCTCCGAAGTCAAATGAATTTGCCAACTTTTGAGGAGATCCTTCAGCAAATATCGGTAAACCAGATGGGCCGTTCCTCCATGCTTCATTTAAATTCATAAAACTGTTAGGTTTCACATATATCTTATTGAAATTAGGAACATATCATATAATGTGATTACCAGTTGTGACTATTGCTGACTTGATGGCTGCTGAAGACCAATTAGGATGCATTCTCTTGATAAGTGCCACAATGCCTGTGACATGAGAAGTTGACATTGATGTTCCAGACATCATGGCATATCCACCCTCCGTGAATGAATAAAGTGGAGAAGTTGCTGCTAGTATGTTCACACTAGGCGCGGCTATATTTGGCTGTCCGACAAAGATACAACAATAAAAAAAGTGTTATAAGAAGAGTCTCAACAGTTTAAGACTTTAAAGTGAATCTCGAATGACACCAACTTGTCTCTACCTAAAACTTGTTAACTTTTCCAGGAGAAAACATGCAAGAGATGATCCCTTGAAAAAAGTTTCAGTTTATTGAACTGTTGAGAGTTACAAATTTTCAAAAGTTGATGTCAACATGAAAACTACAGTTGCCCAGCCCGTTATACATCGAACATCAGCATTAATTTAGAGTAGATATCTTGAGACTTGTTGGTGTAATGGAGTTTGGCCCCCTATAGGAAAAATAAGCCACCTTTGCAGATAGTGGTTTGCCCACAATCATTTTAGGAGGGCTCAACTTTACAAGAGGATATATGTGCATTCCAAACAAATTTTGAGGATTACAAACAAACCTAGCAGTACTAATCACACATTTTACAATAAAGTTTAAAGTTACGTACTTGGTAGACCGGATATAAATAGAATTCGAGTGCCAATCCCATAGTCAACTTCAATGCATGGAAAGTCTTCATTACATGGATATAAAGCATGGATATAAAGCATGGAAAGTCTTCATTACATGTGCTGAAGATCCATTATTTCCAGTTGCGCACATAACAGTAATCCCTTTAGCCACAGCATGAAACGAACCAGTTGCAATGCCATCACGCTCATCAACATCTGAGAAGAGGGGAACATAATTCACAAGTGATAATGACAACACATCAACCCCATCGTGTATTGCTTCGTCAAAAGCTTTCAACATATCAGCTGTTGAGCATTTGCCTCCAAGCACATTCCAACAAACCTTGTAAATGGCCAACCGAACATTTGGAGCACCACCTCTAATTGTACCAAGACCAAGGCCCTTGCAGCTAATGTTAGCCACAAAAGAACCAGCTGCAGTGCTTAAAGTATGAGTACCATGTCCATGTGCATCTCTAGGAGAATGGAATTCTTTGTCCAATGGCTTTGCATACTCGGCAAGAAGTCCATTGATATACCATTAATACCTCCATTACATTTTCAATCCATTGATCCGTTAAACGCTGACGTGGCTGCCAAATGTGTGCCACATGGCAAAAAAAATTTAATTTTAAAAAAAAAAACCTGAATCTTCTAAATAAATTATAAAAAATAAAAAATAAAACTTAGAAAATGCAGAACTGACCCCCGCAACCTCTCCCCACCCCTCTTCTCCCTCCCAACCACCTCCCTCTCATTCACTCTCTTCACCTCCCTAAACCTGAAGCACACCTCCCCGCAACCCCCAAACCCAGAAACCTTATCCCTCCACGACCCACGCAGACGAACCTCCCTCCCCCCTCCTCCTCCTCTCTTTTATATTCTTCCCCCTGCAACCCAGGAAAAAAAAAGAAGGAGCCATTCAGTTCGTCTCTCCCCCTCCTCCTCCTCCTCCTCATCTCTTATCCCCCATCTTCATCTTCTTTCCCCTGCAACCCAGAATTAAAAAAAACATAAAAAACCCCTTCAGTTCGTCTTCCCCCCTCCTCCTCCCTTCTCTTCTCCAAACCCAGATCTCGTCTACGCCGGGAGGAATGGATGTGGATTTAAGGAGTGGGGTATGTAGAGGAGGGAAGAGGATGGGTGTGGAGGGTGGGTGGAAAGGGGGTGGGGGTGAAAAGGAGAAAAGGGCTTGGGGAAGGTAGGGGTGGGGTGGGTTTTTGGATGGGAGGAGAGGGAGGTGGTTGGGAAGCTTGAGAGGGAGGATAGGGGTGGGGAGAGGTTGCGGGGGTGGGTTCTGCATTTTCTAAGTTTTTTTTAATTTATTTAAATTTATTTAGATGATTCAGGTTTTTTTAAAAAAAATTAAAATAAAAAAAGGCCACGTGGCACACATTTGGTAGCCACGTGGCACAAATGTGTCAGTCACGTTAGCACTTAATGAATTAATAAATGGAAAATGTAACAGAGTTATTATTTTGAAATAAAATAGTATGTGAGGTATGAAAGTGAAATGTTTTAAATATATTGTATAAGGTTGTAATAGATGTCAAACCTATAGGGTTATTATGTAATTTACCCAGAATAATAGGTTGGAAAATTATCTATATACTAAAACTCGGTTTTGTTGGCACTGTTTTTAACTGTTCATGAACAGTGAAATGGCGGTAATGCCCTTCGCTGCTGCTGATTCTCAACGCCAATTTTCTGTATTGCACAGTGAAATGACAATTTTACCCGTGTTGTGCGCGTGTTGAATATCGCGTAATGGGAAGGAGGATGCAAAAGCCGAAGCAGCTCTCTCTCTCTCTCTCTCTTTCTTTCTCGAAGGTTCCTCTCTTCTTCTTCCTCTGATCTGAAACCAATCACAGTCAGATTCTCTCTTCTAATACCCACATCAAATTTGGTAGGGTTTCCACGACCTCTTTAAAACCTTTTGTTTTACCAGGCAAGTCATTATTATTTAATTTTCCCGATAATTTTATGCTAATTTGGCCTGTTTCCCGTCCTGATTCTCTCAGTCTTTGCTCCATCTTCTCGAGCTCTCTCTCGCAGGATCGGAGCTGTTGGGATTTTGAAAAAATTGGGAGTAATTTTTCTTTTGGGTTTCATCTCTCTGGTATTTAAACTGAAGCCAAAACCCCAAAAGATTTGAACTTTCAGGTAAATTAATTTACCTTTTTCTGATTTATTTTTCCTTTTTGGGGAAGTTGTTGTTAAAATTTGTAAAACTCTTTTACAGATGGATTTCGTTGCTATAACCCATTATTTTTGTGTTTCTGGATGTTGGTTTTTCTGTTGTTTTAAGGTTTTTTTTGTTTTCCTCTGCTGAATTTAGAGTTGGCTAAATTTTGTTGATTTCTTTTTATCTCTGTAGGAAATTTTAGCGTTATGGTCGTATCAACCTTGAGACTGTGCGTGGCATCTGTGTGCCCATCAAAGGGTTTATAAACAACCAAAGGATTATTGAAAACGAGCTTCCGTCTGAGGTAGTGGTGGATATTTCCCAATATTACTTTTCTTTGCTGATTTGGGTTGATATTATCAATGTCATTTGCCTTTAAATGTTTTGACTATGAATTTAGTTTTGAATTTTGTGTTTGCCTGGATATGTTCGAAAATATATGCATTTGAGAAAGACAAACGGACAGCAAGGCTCTGAATTAACCAAGATACATACATCTAATACATGCAATAGATATATAAAAATGGTACCACACACACATATGTATATCAAGAAGAGTGTGTCTATATATATTTGTAAGAAATGTGAAATTATACATAGGTAAATTAATTATTAAGAAAATTAAGGAAGAATAGTTTTACCAGAAGCAGAGGTTGTGTTTGGGGTAGTCATGGTCTTTGATAGCCATGGAAACCTCCTGATCGTTCCATTGTATTTTCCTGCCTGAGAAGACACGAGCAATTTGGTTGATTGCATAGGATTTGTGCATATTAAAACTGCACATGTATAATCTCTTTTTATATTACCTTCAACTAATGAAAAATGATGGTTATCTTCGTTAATTCGAGGAGATAGCAACTGTTTGTCGTTGATTCAAGATGACAATGGTTTCTCCTCAACTAATGGCTGTCTTTTGTCTTTTTTTTTGTACTTTTATGTTTGTATTTTTTGTTAACAAATTTATATTACCTTCAACTAATGTAAAATGGTACTTATTTTTGTTAATTCTAGAAGGTCCCTTTCCGCTTTTCATTCCTCATGCACTGAGAAGGCTGTAAATTGATTGAGGTTAATGTAATTCATTGGATAACATTGTTTAAAGTTAAATTAAACTTTGTGTGTTTTAGTAAGTTTCTATCATTTGAACCAAGTGAAAAAAGAATTTTTATTGAAATAGGCAGAGAGAGAAAAATTGGAACTAAAAGCTGTGATATTTATAAATGTGAACATTAAAACTGATCATGGTGCAAAAAAAAAAGAGGGTGTTGGTCTTTCTCAGTAATAGAGCTTTGTAAATATATATATTTCACATTGAAAATGTATGGATTACTTCATGTTCGTTCTCTCTCTAATTGATTATAGTAGGCACAATTGAAATAATCTATGCAGTTGTCAATGATATTTTCTTTTTACTAACATGTGTTTTCTTTTTAATAGTATACGAACATAAAAAGCTTTCCAAACTTTCAAAGAAAGCAGCAAGATCTTGAAAAAAATTGCAAGAGACAAACTGTGCGGAGTTTGAGAATCACCGTGAGCACAGTCATTCAGCTGCTTGGGCTCCTTTCCTCCTCCAACAAAATATCTAGGTATTTTTCCACATTTTACCCTTCTCAGATTCATTCTTTCAGATTCATTCTTTCAGACTCTTTTATTTTCGAGCTTTGAATTTTATGTGAGGTTGAGAATTGGGAATAATTTTGTAGTGTTATAAATTATCGTTAATTACTTGGGGTTTAGGGGAAGGCAGAATGAAAAAACTCAGAGAAATGGAAGAAGAAGGGTAGTTGAGAGAAGGCAGAGAAAATGGCTGGGTCTTTTACTTGGGGCTTTGTTTGGGGTCTACATTTTAAACAAAAAAAATCAATTTGGCGAGTATTGCTCCCTGCTTCCGTGCTTTCTTATTTTTTGATTTTATATAGCTTAAAATTTTTATTTGACAATTGTCGTTCTTTTAATTATGATTGGCTATGTGACGGTTACTGTGGTGGTATAATGAAATTTAATTGTGCTATCAATTTTAATAATAAATCCATTTAATTTCTTTGGTTATAAAGTTTATAGTCTGGAATTTAATAGTTTTTTATTTTGTTTTAGTGTCACTTTTTTTCTTACTGTGAAATGTTGGTTGCTGTTTTTAAATTATTGTACTTTTTTGGTCCTTTTTTTTCTAGGCTGACTAATGCATGTGTCCAAAATTAAGGTTTTATGGTTATTATGCTTTTCAAATTTATCATTGGTGTAAAATTTTTAAGCTTTAAAATTATCTTTATCAGGCCTGATAAAATTTTGTGAACTTATGGTATGTAGTTTTTTTCTTTTTTCTTTTTACAGAACTTGAGGGAATTCTCTTTTATAACCTCTTGAAGTGTTGTTTTTGGCATTGAGGACATTCTGTGCTACAAGTAAGTAATTTAAACTTCTAATGTACTTTGATTCAAAGTTTCATTATATAGTTTTATATACTTTTTTCTCACCAAAGTCAACCATTGTATTGTGTTTATGTTTGTTTAAATCAAACTTTGGTTTTGAGGTTTTGTTTAGATTCCTATGTTGTTTTAGTATATGTGTTATATCTTTATTAATTTTTTCTTTTGTTCGAATTGTGCTTTGCAGCAGTTTGTTTTTGAATTGGCTGTAAAAATTTGTTTGCATCATGTCTAAAAGATCTTTAAATATTGGAATAAACGATAGTCTACAACAAAAAGAAAACATTGGCAATAATGGATATAATCCTTTCCTTGAGCATAACCAGCAACCAAAAAAATTGTGTAGAACCACTTATATGCAAAATTCTGAAAACACATCTTTTTGTGAAACTGATGCGTTGGTTTGTCAATATTCACGAGGTGAATATCAGTGTAGTACAAGCAGATCTCTTGCTGATGATTTTGTTGTTGAGCATTTTGATAATGAATTATATACAACCACTTATATGCAAAATTCTGAAAACACCTCTCTTTTTCAAACTGATGCGTTAGTTTGTCAATATTCACGGGGTGAATATCAATGCAGTACAAGCAGATCTTTTGCTGATGATTCTGTTGTTGAACATTCTGATAATGATAACATATTGGATATGACTACGCTTGAAAAAAACTTTGACAGTTGTGACACAAAGGGAAAAAAAATTCTTAGTCTCCAACGATGTTGGAAGCGTAGTTGAAAAAAGTTTGTGATCGTAATCACAATCTTATGAGTAAAGGGCAAGCCTTTTTTCAAAACAACAGAAGGGGTATGTTCCTAATTTCTTATAATAATTTTTTAAATTTCTTTTTACTTTTAGTGTTTAGTTAATGGCGTATAACGCTAATGTCCTATTATTTTCGGGTTTGGACATATTTTTTTGTAGGTGTTGTCAGGGATTATATAGATCTGGGTGATAAGAGTTATAAGTGTGTGTGTTGCGGTGCTTATTTTTGGTTAAATGAGTCTCTAAAAAAAGCTCAAAAAAAAAAATGAACCCATTTTTACTCTTTGTTGTCAACAAGGAAAAATTAAGATTCCAACTCCAAATCCAACACCACCCTATTTAGATTCCTTGCTTGATCCAAATGGAGGACAAAAATGTTTATCATTTCGAGAAAATATTAGAGCTTACAATTCTATGTTTTCATTTACTTCAATGGGAGCCAAAGTTGATCACTCAATTAATAATGGAACAAGCTCTTACATTTTCAAAATTAGTGGTCAAGTTTGTCATTTGATGGGATCTCTTTTACCTCCTGATAATCAGTCTTCAAAATTTGCTCAATTATATGTTTATGATACATATAATGAAGTACAAAATCGTCTTAGAGCTTTTGACAATGATGGAACAAATGAAAGACTTGATTCAAAAATTGTAGAAGGTTTAATTAAAATGTTTGATTCATGCAATGACTTGGTTAAACTTTTTCGAACAGTAAGAGATAAATTTGAAGCTAATCGTGTTACAAAATTGAATTCAAAATTTATGGCTCTTCAGCACCCTATTCTTTTTCCATATGGTGAAGATAGTTACAGGCTGGATTTAAAATGGAATGAAAATTATAACGGTCCAAAAACAAAAAGACAAAGAATACCTATGAGAACTTATATAGCTTATCAGATTCAAGAAAGAGATGCATACTTAACTACATTGTTGAAAGAAGGTAGACTTTTTCAACAGTATTTAGTAGATTCTTATGCAACACTTGAAGAAGATAAGTTGGATTACATAAGGCAAAATCAAAAAAATTTAAGAAGTGAGGTTTACAAAGGAATTTACGATGCTGTGTCAAGAGGTGACAACGATGCAAACAGTTTGGGACAAAAAATTGTTTTACCAGCATCATACACAGGAAGTCCTAGATATATGATTAATAATTATCAAGATGTTATGGCTATTTGTAGAGAATATGAACATCCTGATTTGTTTATAACATTTACCTGTAATGTGAAATGACCAGAAATTATAAGAGAATTTGAAAAAAAAAGCCAGGCTACAAACCTGAGGACAAACCTGATATAATTTCTAGAATATTTAAAATAAAACTTGATGATATGTTTGATTTCATCAAATCTGGAGAGCCTTTTGGTCAAGTTGAAGCAACTGAGTTCTAAAAACTTATTACTTTGCTTATCTCGATTTGTTTTTTTTTTCTCTTCAAGAAGCTAACTTTTTGTTTTTGGGGTTTTGCTTGTCTCAATTGATTTTTCAAACAGATGTTTGTACAATTGAATTTCAAAAAAGAGGTTTGCCTCATTCTCATATGTTAATATGGTTGAAATCAAATTTCAAATGCTATGTGCCATCAGATATAGATTCAATTATTTGTGCAGAATTGCCAGACAAATTTGTTAACCCTCGACTTTATGAGATTGTTAATCAATTTATGATTCATGGTCCATGTGGGCATGTATATAAAAATTCTCCTTGCATGCGGGAAAATAAGTGCTCCAAAAACTTTCCTAAGCCTTATAAAAATGAAACAATTTTTGAACAAAATGGTTTTCCAATTTATAGGCGTCGGGATGATGATACAAAGTTTGTTATAAAAAATGGAATAAAAATTGATAACAGTTTTGTTGTTCCTTATAATCCTGAACTACTTTTGAGATATAATGCTTATATAAATGTTGAATCCTGTTGTCAATCCATGCTTATAAAATATTTATTCAAATATGTAAACAAAGGTTCAGATAGAGCACGATTGGCTCTCCAACATGATCCGAATGATGAAATATTAACACATCTAAACTGTAGATACATATTGTCTTACGAAGCTGTTTGGAGATTGTTTCAATATTCTATACACCTTAGGGAACCTTCTATAGAGCGATTACCAGTGCATTTACCATTAGAACAAAACATTATTTTCAGTGGTGATCAATCACTCCATTCAATTATCAAACAAAACGCTTCTAACCATACAATGTTAACAAGTTGGTTTGAAACTAACAAAATATATAGTGAAGTGCGGTCACTCACTTATGCAGAATTCCCTTCAAAATTCTTATATGACACACGGAAAAAAAATGTGGAAACCTAGAAAACAAAAAGGTTCAATAGGTAGAATAGCATATGTGCATCCTACATTTGGTGAATTGTATTATTTACGAATGCTTTTGAACTTGAAAAAAGGTACATTAAACTTTAATGATCTCAAAACTGTTAATGGTATTGTACATCCTTCATATCATGATGCATGTCAATCATTGGGATTGTTAGGAGATGATAAAGAATGGATTGAGGCTTTATCAAGTGCTGTAAATGTAGCGTCATCTCCTCAGTTGAGACAATTATTTGTTACAATCATTTTATATTGTGATGTGGTAGATCCTCAAACTCTTTTTGATACTCATTGGCAAAACATGTATGATGACATTTTGTACAGCTTGCGAAAAACTTTTGCAATTCCTGATATGATCATACCACAAGATGAATTAAAAAATTCTGTATTGTTTGAATTGGAATTGCTTTTTAACAATGCATTGAGTTCTTTAGCTAAGTATCATTTACCAATGCCTGATGCAAGAAAAATGTTAAAAATTAACAATAAGCTTCTAAGAGAAGAATTAAACTATGATTCTTAAGAGTTGTCAAAAAAAAACACGCAAATTTAAAATTACAACTTAATCAAGGTCAAAAACTTATATATGATTGTGTTATAGATGCTATGGAAAGAAAAAAAATGTGGTTTGTTTTTTGTTTATGGTCATGGAGGCACTAGAAAAACTTTCTTATGGGATGTTATCATAAGTAAGCTTAGATCTGAGAAAAAAATTGTTTTAGTTGTGGCATCATTAGGGATAGCCTCATTGTTATTACCAGCTGGTAGAACAGCACATTCCAGATTTAAAATTCCCTTGGTTATTACTGATTCTTCAATTTGTGCAATAAAAAAGCAAACTCATCTTGCCACATTAATTGAAAAAATAGATTTGATTATATGGGATGAAGCACCAATGAATCACAAACATTTTTTTGAAGCATTAGATAAATCACTTTATGACATTATGTCCCATTTAAATTATTCACAAGGTAATATTTTATTTGGTGGTAAACCTCTTTTCTTAGGTGGTGATTTTTGACAAATATTACTTGTTATACTTGGAGGAAGCAAAGAGGACATAATAAATGCTTCTTTAAATAGTTCTTATTTGTGGTCACATTTTAAAATATTTTATTTAAAAGAAAACATGAGATTATCAAAAAATGGGTTAAGCATTGATGAAAAGAGAAGAATCAATGATTTTGCAAATTGGATTTTACAAATAGATGATGGAAAAATTGGTGAAAATAATTCAAATGATAAAGATACATGTCTAATTGAAATACCTAAAGATTTAATAGTTAATTCTTCTGACAACCCAATTTTATCAATTTTTCTTGCAACTTATCCCAATTTTGAACATTCTTATCAAGATTTTGCTTACTTGAGAGAACGTGTTATTATAACACCTCAAAACACAACTGTTACAGATATAAACAATTATATAACTGATCTGTTACCTAAAGAAGAACACGTGTTTCTAAGCTATGATTCTTTGTGTTCTTCAAATGGAAATAATGAAAATTTAGAAACATTATATCCTGTTGAATTTTTGAATAAACTTGATTTCAATGGTTTACCTACACGTAAGCTAATTTTGAAAATAGGAATGCCAATTATGTTGTTACGAAATTTAAATCAGTCTTAGGGTTTGTGCAATGGAACAAGATTAGTGGTTACGCAATTATTCAACCAAATTATTGAAGCTAAAATACTTGCTGGAAACAATATTGGTCACAAAGTATTCATTCTGAGAATCACTCTGACAGCAACAGAAAATAAGTGGCCTTTCATTTTTAAAAGACGTCAATTTCCGGTTAGACCATGTTATACAATGACTATCAACAAATGTCAAGGCCAATCTTTGAAACAAGTTGGTTTATATCTTCCTGAACCTGTTTTCATCCATGGTCAATTATATGTAGCATTATCCAAAGTTACATAAAAAAAAGGTCTGAAAATTTTGATTCCAGATGGAGACAATAATGTAAACAATTATACTGCAAACATAGTGTTTCAAGATGTTTTGCAAAATTTATAAGCAGACTGTTTATTTTACTAACCAATATCTAAACGTTTACATTTTTTATTCAATGTCATTAAAATAGCTGTATAATAACGTTGGTACCAACATGAGGATTCAAAGGAAGAAAAGCGTTTGTGAGACAGGGATCAAAAAGCATGGAAGGCTCGAGAACACCAACGTGTCGACTTCGCTTGGAATTTGGTTGTGACCGATTTAATCTGGCGTTTCCAGGTGAGTTCTGCATGTTTATTACTTTATATTGTTTTTGGTTGGATCGTTGTTGAACATGTCTGATGCATTTTGTTTTCCAGATTCAGCAAATAGCCCCTTTCAGATTTTTGGATTTTTTATTCTGATTCTTGGAACTCTCTGTACTAAAGGTATATAAATGTATTATTTGTTTTTTTTCCTTTGTTTTCTTTGCAGTTGAATTTTTTATTTTTATTTTTGGCTTTGTTTTGGTGATTTGGGACCTTTTTTGTGTGTTTGGGTTGTTAATTAGTAATGCATATTTTCTTGGTGATTTTTGTGTTGGCAGTTTTATTTAAATCCATAGCTTCTTCTTTTTATTTGACTTGCTGTGATGGTTATGCTTTGAATTTTTTATTTTTTATTTATTTTTGTTTTGTTGATTTGTTAAGCATATGGATCCGTTCTTTGTGTTTGATTTGATAAGCTTTTCGAGTCTTAGATGTGTGTTTAATTTGTTAAGCCTATGGATCCGTTCTGTCTTATTCATACGGATTAAAGCAAAAACAACAGTATTATCCTGAGTTATTGTTGTTGACTTGCAGCTTTCAAAACTAATACTACAAATTCTGCTTCCACATCAACTTATCCACAATTTGCAAATACCAGGATCGTTATTTATATGTGAGTACATGACATTTATAAATTAACACTATTACTAACTTTGCTTTGTTGATTAAATATCTGTGACCACTTTGGTGTATTCACTTTCTTTGCTTATTTGATTTGGCGTTGCACCTCATGGATTAAATTGGAGAGAGGGATAATAAATGTTGTTTGGTATTTTTTTTCATTGTGATTCATTTAGATTTAATTTAAAAGAAACCGATAAAAAAATGGTGCACGGTGATATAGAATGCTTAAATTATGATTTCACTTTTAAAACTTTTGTTGCTTCAATTGATAAATGGGTATATAAAGGTAGCTGATTTAAACTTCTACGATTAATTCAGCTTCCTTTATACATCGTTGTAAATTTTGACTGATGGAGTGATTTATATGTTTACAGTCATTTCTTTGGGTTTTTTCATTGTATTGCTTGGGTCACAATTTGGAGAAAAATGATGAGAGAAAAAGTTATGATTCATTAATTTCAGCAAAACATTTGTATTTGAGCTTGCTTAGATGTTAAGGATTAAACCAAATGAGGTGTCCTCTATCTTTGTCTAAAATGTGAGTTCATTGGTCATGAATGAGCCTGTGGTGTCAAAGTAATTGAGAAACTAAAGAGATGGTGTGAAAATTATTAAGCTTGGTTAGTGAGGTATACTGTTTTGTTGAGATTCACTAATTTGATCATTTGATGTTAATTTCATGGTTTGTGATGGTTGACTGATTAAGATAACTGAGTATTTACTAAATGTTTTTAAATCAATTATGCATCTACTGCATTTAAAGTGTTTATGTCAGTTTAGTGTCTACTTGAATCGAATTATGTTTGATCATGGTTAATGTTCTTTTTTTTTTTAATACAGGATTTCAAAAATCTTGGTTATTCTGCATTTTGCCCTGTTTGTTCTTCGCTTTCAAGGTGCTTTGTCCTCAAGGTAACTAATTAAAACAAAAAAGAAAAAAATAGCTTAACAAATGATTTGCCATCTATCTAATACTTCATAAAAACATATGCACGAAAACATCGTCTATACTAAAAAAACATATTAATATAAATCTCATTATTACTGAAAATTAGGTTTTGACAGCCAATCATCTGCTCTGTTTCTCCTGTGGACACATCTGTATAACTACTTACGGTATCTCAAAATACTCAAAAATTTCTACTTTTTTTCATTAATGTTTTATGCTTAAGTTCTACCTTCACTAATGTTTCTCTTCAGGGAAATTGCCTATTTCCAATGTATGCACGCACTATCTTTATTTCATCTGCTTTGAACGCATGTCCACTTAACTTTTTCCCCACTAATGAGTTAACCTGGACATCCAAAGCATTGGTGAACATCCTGTGGAGACAATATATAGTTACTTAAAATATCTACATTTATACTTTTGGATGTCCATCTTAAACCCTTTTGTGATTAACCAAGTAATTTGACATGCATTCATAGCACATCGAATGACGAAAGTCTTTGTGTATAAATTTGCAACAGTCAATTCCTCTGAAGAGGAAAGATGGAAATGATGATTGTTTATCTACACCAATTAAGTTCTATCTGATCCATCTTTCAACATTCTTTATCCCCATTATTACAACAAAAATCACCATAGTACTACATTGCATATCTTCTTCCACTTTACTCCCATTTTTTTTTATCCATTTTGAATACAACTTTTCAATCTTTTTCACCTTCTATTCTACTCATTTAATAATGATTTGCTTGAAATTGACGATCATTTTACCCACTTATACATGATTCTCCACCACAAGTTTACATCGATATCATAACACTTTTAACACAATTTTATCATTAGTATGTCATATTTTGTTTACCAATGTTCATAACTAGAATTGACCACACAGACCTAGCTGCAGGTATGTCACAGATCACATCGCTTTCCATAAAGGTTCTGCTTCTTTTTCTTTTTATACTCTTCTCTCTGTTTAAAAATCATCATCGTACTAAAAATATATGGTCAATTATAATATTTGTACGCACACAATATTTGCTCCTATCAACTTCTTCAACTTATTGACCTGAAATTTTACTTTGTATTCAGTGCTATCACACTACCAATCGTATTAATCCCTTAAAAACAATATTTACATTTCTGTTGAAAACATTAGTTTAGATTACACTTTTAAAACTGTTTATGCTGTTAGTGTTGAAACCTATGTATTTTGTTGCGAAATTGATAATATGTAAAGTTATTAGAATTTTGGAAAACTTTGTCTTTCTCACTTTTATCTGCAGATGGAACACAACTCTTACGTATATAATTTCAAGTTTTTCCTTTAGAAATTGAAGCTCTATTGGATATCTCTATTGGATACATGAGGTATAAGAGTCTGATTGGGATATTTTCAAGTTGTACTGATTCCTGAAAATAAGCATACTTAAAGAGTAATTATATTTCATTTTTTATTGAGTTCAGGTAACTGCTTCCTGGTGAGTTCTTTCTCAGTACAAGATTGGGTTACATATCATTTTACACCATATTCTCATGTTTTTTTATGCATTTTTACGTCCAGTAATTTTAACACCCGCAGCAACGCGCGGGCACTATTGCTAGTAAACTCTAAACCTTAAACCCGAAAAGAAGACAAAAGGCACAAAAAGGTTGGCGGTGAATGTTTGACACTGGAAATTAAACTCCCTTCCTGCTTGTCAAGAAGTTTCGAAAATATTTGACAAATCAGTTCATCCAAACAGCGTAATTGTTGCAGACATGAGATTGAGATTAATTACATTAGTTAGACTGGATGTGCTTTTCTATGCATTCGATTTCAACTGTATTGATTAATTTAATTGAAGTAAAATATCAAACGTATTAATATCAAAAAACAGTGTGCTTGTTGATCAGATTGTACTAATTCAAATATAAAGACCACGTCTTTTGCAATATTATTTTTTTTGGAAACGTCTTTTGCAAAATTTATAAATTAAAGTGACAGGTATCGAGCATCACAATTCACAAGTGGTAGACATTTCACATAATTCTAGAGGGCTAGACATAGTTTTCCAAACCAGGTGGCATATATTGTTTACACAAATGAATTAAATACCACCAAGTTTTATTAGGTCATATCCAACAGAACCGGCCAAAGGATTATAGAGTTAAAAATAATCTGTTTTGACACCAAAACTGTCTTCAACTGAGGACTAGGCAAAAGAGCTTATGGGCCCTACCCGGCCAAAAATGGGAGAACCCGACCAAAGGGCTGGCCAAGAGCAGCCAGCCAGCTCACCTTATAGCCACCGCCCAAACACATGCTATTTGACATTATGCTGACGTTAGGTTACTATTTGATTTCTTTGTTTTTTTAATACCTAAGCCATTTCTGCCTTATTTCTCACATCATTTTCATTATTTTATACTATCATACTCCATTTTATTTCAAATTTTCACCAATTTTTCACATCATTTTCATTCATAAAGATAAGAAATCCAAACACTTATTAATTTAGGGACAAGTGACACTCAAAATATGTCCAAAAACTTTATTTTAATATAGCAGTTCAATGCAATTAACCATATCAATTCAGTTAAAATAATAAATTAGGTTTTGCCTATGGCCCTTTGGCCCCCTCAGTTGGAGATAATTTTTTGTCAAATGGCTATGTTTAGCCTATGATCCTTTGGCCTTCTCGGTTATAGATGGTATAAAATATGGTCTGACACTATTTATTAAAATATAATTTCTTGCATGACCATAAGGCTAAACATGACATTTTGGTCCTCTTTTAGTTGGAGATGACCGTAGGAGAGTAGAACGCATTACTATATCAAAGACGATTTTGGAGCCTTTTTAGTATAAATGGAATATGATATAAGTCTCAGGTGGTAACGTAATTAATCTCTAATCCATACAATCGATAATCTAGACACGCTGCCACCCTAACTTGCAGAAGCCTTGACAGAAATAATTCATTACCAAGTTATAACATAATTATGTGGTCCTATGCCTTTTTTTCACTTATTTTATTGGGGTGTTTTTTACTACAAAATATATTATATTTCGCATCAATTCAAAGTTGTGAAATACCAGCCACGAACTACTACGGTCGAGAAGTACTTCTCTTTACTTAAAAGTGAGAAGTTTTAAGTTCGAATATCAATAATGATAGATTCGCAATCACCTTATACTTTCATCTTTTTATTTTAAATATATCATTGTATGCACAAAACCGGAGGTCTTGGAACAACGTAAATCCGACCGTGAATCTGCAAGAAATGTAAATAACACAAGATGTATCGTGGTTCACCCCAAGGTTTGGGCTATGTCCACATTGATATTGTATTTCTCTGAAAGGTGAGGGGAGTGAGGGAGAAAGCTTCTGAGGGTGAGAGAACTCTTCCCATGGCCTAAGAAAATGGCCTCCCTTAATTGTGAGGATGAGGAGTCCTTTTATAGAATAAGGGCTCCTTACTTTTTACATATTTGCCCTTTCCTTTATTATATAATTACATTTAAGTTCCCCGAGTATTTATACGAGATCTAAATATGGAGGCCCTAAGTATGGTATAAACAGTAGTCCCCCAAGTCTTCAGTCAAAAGAGTCTTTTGGCTGGAGACTTGAAATTCAGTCCATGTGTGGGCCGAAGTAACTAGATGTCGTCTAGAACTGATACTCGATATAAGGCGGTGCCCAATCTAAAATGATGCTTAACTAGAAGTAGCATATGTTGTGAGGCTGCTCTGCTTGTGGTTTATGTTGCCTTGGTTGGCTCGGCTTGTGGCGTTGAAGGTGAGGGAGTCTCTTTTATAGAATAAGGGTTCGTTCCTTAATACATAAGTGATGGGCTAGAGTTGATGCTCGCGGCGAGGCGGTTGCTCAGTAGGCGGCAATGCTCTCTAATGATGGTGAGGGAGTCATTTTTATAGAATAAGGGCTTGCTCCTCAATACACAAATAATGGGCTAGAGTTGATGCTCTCTAATGATGGTAAGGGAGTCCCTTTTATAAAATAAGGGCTCGCTCCTCAATACATAAATATGGGCTAGAGTTGAAGCTCTCTAATGGTGGTGAGGGAGTCATTTTTATAGAATAAGGGCTCACTCCTCAACACATAAATAATAGGCTAAGTCCCCCAAGTATTTTTCATGAGGCCCAGTTGAGGCCCAATATATGGTACATAATGTAGTCCCCCAAGTCTTCGGTCAATAAAGTCTGTTGGCTGGAGACTTCAAATTAAATCCATGTATGGGCAGTAGTGGTGGTTGTTCAGATGCGGTATTTGTATACCCTGCACTGAAGCTTTGTAGGTGAAGCTTTGCAAGTGAAGCTTTGAAGCTAGAGCTCTGTAAATGAAGCTTTCGAAGCTAGAGCTTTTGTAAATGAAGCTTTCGAAGCTGTAACTCTGTAAATGAAGCTTTTGAAGCTGATTGACATGAGTGATGCTCATGAATGTTTATGTTGATTGACATGAGTGATGCTCATGGATGTTGACATGAGTGATGCTTATGAATGTTAACATGAGTGATGCTCATGAATGTTTATGTATGATTGATATGAGTGATGCTCATGAATGTTTATGTATGATTGACATGAGTAATGCTCATGTATAATTTGAAGTACTGTGCGTACTTTTGATCACCTGGTTGGTGGTAATAGCGGCAGGTTGCCGAATAATTTTGGAGTACTGGGCTTACTTTTGATCGCCTAATTGGTGCTATTTTGGGTTTATGAGCTTTCGCTCTCCACACAACATTCCAACCTATTTATTTTGGGCTTTGTCGTTTTTTTTTTTTTTGTTTTTTACCCTCTGATGGGGTTTATATAGATGTCTCCGAGAGATAAGAAAAATAAATTACATCATACATCTGTTAAAAAAGTAAATCACATCATTATGGTGAGGTGTTTATTCCTTACTTTTGCTTTCTGCTTTTGCTTTCTCTTTTGCCTTTTCTTTTCACTTTAACATCATGGTGTCGTCTGTAAAGAGTGGGAACATGCAGTCCTTCATGATGAGAGTCTTTATCTTTTTCAGAAGTTAATGCCTTTCTGAATGGCTCCTGCTTCGACGTGACCGCTCTTTATCCTTCTCCCGGTCCCTGTCACCCTCGCGGTCACGTTCTCTCCTGTCTCTATCACGTTCTAAATGGCTCTTGATGCTTTTCTCTGTCTCTTAACTTTGCTGCAATCGAGTGTACAATCAAGATCAGGAACCGAAGAACTGACCTGAGATGGTAGCAACTGAGGCAGTGCTTGGCGCCATACTTGAGTTCCCTAACGTATCAGCTGCCATCGGAGCAAGTCTGCACTCTGACGCCGTGGCTCTGCCCATTGCACCACTCCCCTGAAACTGAGACATAACCAGATAAGAACCGAGCTTTCGTTTGGAGGAGTCACTGGGTTTACTCCCGCCGGAGAGGGATAATGACTGGATAATTGGCAAGAAACACTGCTAGCCCTGGCCGTGGTACTCGACATTGTTGGAGCAATTAGTGCCTCGCTTATTGTCAACTCGTAGGACAAACCCAGTGTGCTCTTCCCCAACCACTTGACAAAGTAGGTGGCAATCTGATCCCCCAAGCCCGTCTTCATGAACCCGCAAGCGAAAAAGAAGGAAATGACAATCAACCAGATCACCTCATTGGTAAAAACACCAAAGGCCGTTTGGAAAGATAGAGTTTCGATCACAATGAAGGCGGTGAGGCCGGGAAAGGCCCAAGCACCAACGGGTAACGGGCTCAGAACCAAGCCGAAAATGGTGGATAGGAAAATGGCGAGCAATTGCCAGGCTTGTGGGGTGACTTCGACTGGTTTGGGTACGAAAAAGCCGACCGCAATGCCTACGGCGATGGAAATGATGAAGGCGATGGGTTTTGCACCTTGAAGCGACGGTGGTGGCGTGAGAGTGGTTCCGGGTTTTGCGGATTTAGAGGCTTGGATTGGGAAGTGGGTTTTTCTGGGTTTTTGCAGATCCACGGCGGAGGTAAAGAATGAGAGAGAACTGACACAGCTTTTCGTGTTGTTTCCCACAAACGGCGCCAAATGTTGATGCATAAAATCGGAGGTCTTAGAACAACGTAAATCCGACCGTGAATCTGCAAGAAATGTAAATAACACAAGATGTATCGTGGTTCACCACAAGGTTTGGGCTACATCCACACTGATATTGTATTTCTCTGAGAGGTGAGGGGAGTGAGGGAGAGAGTTTCTGAGGGTGAGAGAACTCTTCCCATGGCCTAAGAAAATGGCCTCCCCTAATTGTGAGGGTGAGGAGTCCTTTTATAGAATAAGGGCTCCTCATTTTTTACATATTTTCCCCTTCCTTTATTACATAATTACATTTAAGTCCCCCGAGTATTTATACGAGATCTAAATACGGAAACCCTAAGTATGGTATAAACAGTATTAAAAAATTTGTGAAATACCAAGTGAAGAATGATATTTTTAAAGGGAACCTCAACCGTACTTTTGGGGGAGAATTTTATCAATCAACCAAATAATAATAATAATAATAATAATAATAATGTTATTTGGAAAACGCAAAATTAACATACTCTTACTCTTCTTCACTTGTAACTAAAAGGTCTTATGTTGGATTCTCGTCAAATGCGAATTTGAACCACATTATTGCTATACCATTGTGAGGCTTAGCTCACTCCTCCACCCCGTTAGTGTAAATAATATCGTTTCTTTAAAAAAAAAAAAAAACAGACACACTCCTTAATATAGGTGAATTAATGAAATAATAGGGATTTATTCCTATCCAATAGGAGATCGGAAATGCAAAATGCATTGGAATGCATTATTTTTTTATAAAGTAACGGGGATCACTTCCATCCAACAAGAGATGCGAAATGTCCAAGCAAAATGCATTGGAACGAACATTTACATTTTTTTGTTGGCCAAAAAAATTCTACATTATATGGAATATAAAATTTTCATCTTTGTCGAAAATATAAATGTATATATTTTGATGAAGGGCCCTGTCAATCAAAGAGAAAAGTAAATTAGATTCCAAATTAAAATATCTCCCATCAGAGTAGCTATTAGATTTACATCTCCTAGAAATGTATGGGATGTAAATACAATTTTACGTCTCAAAATTGCAACTCTTTATCTAAAAGTTGTATAATTTGACACATAAGTTTTGCAGGGCAAATTCTTAAAAGGGAGGTTTTGTAAAAGCCCACCATGAATGGGGAAGGGTTTGGGTAAATCTACGTGTCTATTAGGGTTGAGCACCGATTAGGATGACGATGATCGTTAGAAGTTGCACGTTACCAATTGCTGCAACTTTTCTAATTTGTGATATCTCGTATGCTGCATGATAAATAGGTAAATAGGGCCTCTCACAGGAACTACTTTGTAACTTGAGCATCTCAGAGATGCACTCTTCTATTTGTTTCAGTAATCAGTCAGACCTAGAGTTAGGATGTTTGGTGCAAAAGATTAACGATCTTAGCTATTTGAGCTACGAGCTTTATGTAAGTAATTATCAGCTGCTTATCTCAATTAGTATATGAAATGAAAGTCTGATGTATAATCTAACAGAACTGCCTAATAAAATAATGGGTAAATTACATCGTAGTCCCTCAGGTTTGAGGTCTATTGCAATCTTATACAACATCTTTAAAACATTTCACTTTCATACCTCAAGTACTATTTTATTTCAATTTCATACAACCGTTACATTTTCCATTCATGGATCTGTTAAATGTTGACGTGGCTGCCACATATATGCCACGTGGCTGCCAAATGTTTGCCACATGGCAAATAAAATAAATTTTTAATTTTTTTTTAAAAAACATGTCTGCCACTTTTTTTTTTCTCTTTCTTCTTCTTCTTCTTCTTCTTCTTCTTCTTCTTCTTCTTCTTCTTCTTCTTCTTCTTCTTCTTCTTCTTCTTCTTCTTCTTCTTCTTCTTCTTCTTCTTCTTCTTCTTCTTCTCTTTCTTCTTCTTCTTCTTCTTCTTCCTCCTCCTCCTCCTTCTCTTCTTTTTCTTCCTCTTTCTTCTTATGGATTGCAGGGGGTTCGATCATTCTTTTTTTTTCTTCTTCTTCTTCTTCCTCCTCCTCCTCCTCTTTCTTCTTCTCTTCTTCTTCTTCCTCCTTCTGGTTTGGTCCCTTTTTTTTTCTTTTTCTTCTTCTTCTTCTTCCTCCTCCTCCTCTTTCTTCTTCGCTTCCTCCTCTTTCTTCTTCTCTTCTGGGTTCGGTCCCTTTTTTTTCTTTTCTTCTTCTTCTTCTTCTTCTTCCTCCTCCTCCTCTTTCTTCTTCTCTTCCTCCTCTTTCTTCTTCTCTTCTGGGTTCGGTCCCTTTCTTTTTCTTTTTTTTTTTCCTTCTTCTTCTTCTTCTTCCTCCTCCTCCTCTTTCTTCTTCTCTTCTTCTTCTTCCTCCTTCTTCTTCTGGGTTCGGTCCCTTTCTTTTTTTTTGTCTTTTTTTTTTCTTCTTCTTCTTCTTCCTCCTCCTCCTCTTTCTTCTTCTCTTCTTCTTCTTCCTGCTTCTTCTTCTGGGTTGCAGGGGTTCGGTCTCTTTTTTTTTTCTTCCAATTTCAGGTTTTTTAAAAAAAAATTAAAAAATTATTTTATTTGACACGTGGCAGACATTTGGCAGCCACATGACATATATGTGGCAGCCACGTCAGCATTTAATAGATCTATGGATGGAAAATGTAACGGTTGTATGAAATTGAAATAAAATAGTACTTGAGGTATGAAAGTGAAATGTTTTAAAGATGTTGTATAAGATTGCAAATAGACCTCAAACATGAGGGGCTACTATGTAATTTACCCTAAAATAATTTGATTGGCAGCCACCATCAAGTTTGCATCACCAGTTTCAGTTCTCAAATAACTAATTTCAACTGATCAAACTGATGACATAATAAAACTAAATTAAGAGCAGCATTCACCCAACGCTACTGACAACTTCAACAATACTACCCAACTTTTCAAAGGTTTGTTAGGCTTCTTAATGTATTTTCTTCTACAACATCTGAGCATGCATGATGAGGAGGAAGTTGAGATTCTATTATAAAACCAATTGTTAATATGAGAAGTAACCTAATTTATTTATAAGACCAATGCAAGGTTCTTTCTCTTATTAATGTGTGATTTATTCTCAACAAACCATCTCATGTGTGGTGAATTTTTTCAAGCTTAACACATGGACAACACGAACAAATGTGGAGCATGTTTGGCAATTGGCATTACACATGGGACAGCTCGATCTGATACCATGAAGAAAGTTGATGTTGCACTATAAATTCCTCGGTAATATGGAGAGTAGATCAACTTATAAGCCTATGTAAGGTCCATCTTTTCATCAATGTAATATTCATTCTCAACACACTTTATGGTGGAACCTCAACTTCCTTCATGGTATTAAAGAAAAATATCTCACGTGTGAAGTCTAACGGGTCACACGTACTTGACATCATCTCATATATGTTGTCTACGTGTTTACATAAAAAGAGAAAAACATCACATAACATAACAGAACAAAAAGGAATCTAGCACTGGATCTGATGAACTGCTAAATTCACTCATTCGTAAACTTAAACAAAGTTTATGGGAGAAATAGGAAAGATCCCTTCCACCAAATCCTCCCCATCAACCAATTTGGGCCCTTAAAATCTGATCCAACGACTAAAGTTATTATAACTTTTAAAGTGAGTCCTTGTTTTTAGCTGTTAAATCAAATTTCAAGAGTTCGAATTAGTTGATAAGGAGAATTTGATGGAAGGGATCCAAAGATGATCTATTTCCGGAAAAATATAGGAAGCGTGGTGACAAGTCAAAATTAGTCATGGCGATCAAAGGCTCGTGAAGAAGGGATTGGTATAAGAAAGCCTAGGGATTAGTATAGTAGTAGTGCGGTTTAAAATACCCAAATCACCGTCACAAAAACTTGATTTTATTTAATTTATAACATGTTTTTATTTTTCATAATAAATTTTAAATGTAAGATTCCGTCTTGAGATTTCGAAAATCTTGTGCAAAATTTGAAAATGAATCCCTCCTTAAAATGGTTTTTTTTTTTTTAAAAAAAAAAAAGATAATGTATTGATGCTAGAAAAAAATCACTTAAATCAAAACAAATTTTAGCACTCACTAGTTGCAAGTTTACAAATGTCATTAATTATAAATAAAAAGACAAACATAACCTTCACTAAATAATTAAAAGCATTTCATTTTGAAACAACCAAACATGAAAAACAAAAAACTTCAAATCTCTAACTTTAAAGTTTCACTTGAACATATAATATTATTATATAATAAAATTGAAAAAAAATATTATTTTTAGGGTGTTATTACTGGCACACAAAATATCTCATTTTATGCCGAATTTTTATATTTAGAAAGAAAAAAATTACTCTTATAAGAAGTGGACAATGAGATTTTAAAGTTTTTTTTAAGGGTAAAAGATTGTTTACTACCCTCATGTTTCATGGTTTTCAACATTTAGTACATCAAGTTTTTTTCGTCCCAGAGTCATACCTAAAGTGTTAATTTTGGGACAGTCTCATACATTCGTTAGTCAAACTGTTAATTCTCCCGTTAAGTGATGATGTGGCGCCCATGTGGACAATGACGGGGGCGCCACGTGTCATTAAAAATATTAAAATAATTAATTAAATATTTAAAATAATAAATAAATAAATAACATCCCTTCTCCTCCCCCCCCTTCGCCCCCAACCCAGAAGAAGAAGGAGGAAGAACAAAAAAAAAAAAAAAAGAATTTGCAACCCAGAAAGAGGAAGAAGAAGAAAAAGAAGGAAAAAAAAAAGAATCTGCAACCCAAAAGGAGGAATAAGAAGAAAAAAACTGGTTGAATCTGCAACCCAGAAGAAGGAGGAAGACGAAGAAGAATGAAAAAAAAAACAAAAAGCGAATCTGCAACCTAGAGGAAGAAGAAAAAGGAGGAAGAAAAGGAAGGAGGAAGAAGGAGGAAGAAGAAGAAGAAGAAGAAGAAGGAAAAAAAAAGCCGAATCTGCAACCCAGAAGAAGAAGAAGGAAAAAAAAAACAAAAAACAAATCTGCAACCTAGAAGAGAAGGAGGAGGAAGAAAAGGAAGGAGGAAGAAGGAGGAAGAAGAAGAAGAAGGAAAAAAAAAACAAAAAGCCGAATATGCAACCCAGAAGAGGAGGAAGAAGAAGAAGAAGAAGAAAAAAAAACAAAAAACGAATCTGCAACCCAAAAGAAGGAGGAGGAAGAAAAGGAAGGAGGAAGAAGAAGGAAGAAGAAGAAGAAGGAAAAAAAAAACAAAAACAAAAAACCGAATCTGCAACCCAGAAGAAAAAGAAGAAGGAAGAGGAAAAAGGAGGAAAAAGAAGAAGAAGGAAAAAAAAAAATCAAATCTGCAACCCAGAAGAAGAAGAAGGAGGAGGAGGAGGAGGAAGAAGGAGGAGGAAGAAAAGGAAGAAGGAAGAAGAAGAAGAAGAAGAAGAAGAAGAAGAAGAAGAAGGAAAAAACAACAAAACAAAAAACCGAATCTGCAACCCATAAGAAGAAGAAGGAAGAAGAAGACGAAGAAGGAGGAGGAAAAAAAAAACCGAATTTGCAACCCATAAGAAGAAGAAGAAGGAAGAAGAAGAAGAAGAAGGAGGAGGAGGAAAAAAAAAACCGAATCTGCAACCCAGAAGAAGAAGAAGAAGGAAGAAGAAGAAGAGAAAAAAAAAACCCCAATTTGCAACCCAGAAGAGGAAGAAAAAGAAGAAGAAGAAGAAGGGTTGGGTGTGCGGGAAAGGTGAGTACGGGTTGTAGAGTAGAGAATGGAGGGTGGTGGTGCAGGTTCAGAAGAGAGAAGGGAAGGAAGAAGAGGGTTGTAGAAGAGGGAAGGGAGGGTGAGGGTGAGGGTGCGGGGAAGACGAAGAGGTGGGTGATGGGAGGGTTGTTAGGATAAAAGATTAGTATTGTTTTACATTGCCAGGTGTCACAATTGTATTGGGAACTCTAGAAGTCAGTTATGTGTCATTGTATTTATAAGGATGTATGATGTAATAGTTGGATATAATGATAATACAGTTTCTCTCTCTACATTCTCTCTCTTCGAAAGCTTTCTTGAGTTCTTCATAAGTTCTTCTTCATAGTTTGTTCTTAGCGTTATCATGGTATCTTCGCCTGCCATGGTTAACACCTGTGATTAACGATTCCTGTGCTTCCGCTCGTCGTCGTCGTCGTCGTCGTCGTAGTCGTAGTGGTGGTGGTTGTTCCGGTGACCGACATCGGATCCTTGCTGGTTGTTCGTAATTTCAGAGCAGTGTTGATTTCTCAAACCCTAAGTCGATGGCATTTCTTCTTGTCGGTTGTTCGTTCTGCCATTGGAGACTGTTGATCTGTTCGTCGATCTGTGCAGCTACTGCCGTGCCGTGATTCGTGTAGTCTGGTGCTCTAAGTCGGTGGAGTTTCTTCTTGTTGGTTGTTCGTTCTGTAGTCGTCAACGGTTGATTTGTTGGTCGATCTTTGCAGCTGCAGTCCTGATCATCTTGAGGTGTTTTCTTTCGATTTCTTCGTATTGATATTTGCAAGATTTTGGCTATCAAAATTATTGCTTCGTGGTACTTCTTGCTGCGTGATTCTTGAGGTGTTTCTCTGTTGCTTTCTTGATCTATTGATTACTGTTCTTTCATTATGGTTACGGCTGCACAATTAGCCCTCACTCAATCTCCAATTTCGTCGCTTATACCTAGTGTTGGAAACACGGTGACTGTGAAATTGGATGATTCCAATTATGTTACTTGGAATTTCCAGATTTCTTTGTTACTAGAAGGGAATGGAATTATGGGATTTATTGATGGAACCATTCCTTGTCCTCAGAAATATACTGCGTTGGCGTCTGATGATGAGTCGATTGTAAATAATTCTCCACTGACTGATGCCTATCAAGTTTGGCGTATTCATGATAAAGCTCTTATGACCTTGATAACTGCCACACTATCTACTGCTGCTTTATCTTGTGTTATTGGATGTCAAAGCTCCAGTGATATGTGGAATCATTTGAAAGAAAGATTTGCTCATATGACTCGCACTAGTATTGTTCAAATGAAGATTGATCTGCAGAACATTAAGAAAGGGTCAGAATCGATTGATGCTTACTTGCAGAGGATTAAAGAATGTAGGGATCAGTTAGCTATTGCTGGTGTTGTGATTTCTGATGAAGATATTGTGATTGTGGCTTTAAGAGGATTACCTACAGAATACAATACCATTAAGTCTGTGATTCGGGGCAGAGAAAGTTTGGTCTCCTTGAAGGAACTTCGGTCTCAGTTGAAGGCAGAAGAGTCTACTTTGGAAGAAGGTCTTAAACAACCACAGTTAATGGCAGCTATGTTTGCTAATGCTTCCAACCCAACTTATGAAACTGGTGGATCTTCCAATTCTCGTCCATATACTGGAAACTTTGATCTGGGTTCTCATACTGGTTCATATACTGGTGGTTCTTCATTTTCACCAATGGCTCAGTTTCAACAGTTGCCATTTCCATCTCCCAATGGTCCTGTTGCTTTTGTCTCTCAGACTGGTTCTGGAACTTACAACAATTTCAGGGGGACTAACTATCGAAACAAGGGTAAAGGGAAAAGGTTCAACACTGGTTTTCAACAACCTTCTGGACATCAAACCTTTGCTCAACCATCTCTTCCGTCACAATCTCAGTTTCAGAATTCTGGATCTCAAATGGCTTCGGGACAATTTTTTCAACCACTGCTGATTTGTCAAATATGTGATAAAAAGGGCCATGTCGCTTTGAACTGCTTTCAGAATGGCTGCCAAATCTGCCACAGAAAAGGACACACAGCTGCCACTTGCTTTGACAGGAACAATACTGGATCTATGCCTATGCCTACTTTCTCCTCATCTCCTATGATGTTTCCGCAGCATTCATATCCTCAGACTTCTTCACAGTTGCAGCCCCATCCTCACTCTTCACCTTCATTTTCATCTCACGTGCAGCATCCTACTATGATGTCTCCATCACAGTATCCTACTGGAATGATGTCTCCTCCCAATAATTCGCAGGCTGCTTTTACTGCACGCACTAATTTCTCACCATCAGCCCCCACACATGAGTTTTGGTTGCTGGATTCGGGAGCAACTAATCATATGACATCCGATTTGTCAAATCTGCAAGCTGCTACTCCATATGCTTCATCAAAAACTGTGACTGGTGCTAATGGTGAAGGTTTACAAATTTCTCATATTGGTCAAGCTCGCTTATCCACTCCTTCTCATACACTTGAGTTAAATTCTGTGTTACATGTTCCACAATTGTCACAGCACTTACTGTCTATGTATCAATTATGCAAAGACAACAATTGTAGGTGTATTGTTGATGAGTTTTCTGTGTGTATACAGGACAAGGTCACCAACAAGGTTCTCTATCAAGGACTGAGTAATCAAGCTGTCTATCCTCTTCCACTTCTCAAACCACCAAAGACTAATCCTGCAGCTTTTCTTGGACAGAAAATAAATGATTCTCTTTGGCATTGTCGATTGGGTCATCCCACCAATTCTGTTTTACACGTAGCTCTTAGTAAGTCAGCTATTACTTCCTCTTGTAATTCCCCATCTCAAACTTGTACTGCTTGTCTCCAAGGCAAGTTCACCAAGTTGCCTTTTCCTGTAATGGCTTCCAAATCTTTTGTTCCACTTGAGGTCATTCACACAGATGTATGGGGTCCATCTCCTACCAAGTCTATAGAAGGGTATAGCTATTATGTGTCGTTTATTGACGAATGTACACGATATACATGGATTTTTCCCATGAATAATAAAGCTGCTGTCTTTGAGATCTTTGTTCAGTTTCTTGCATATATTCAAAATTATTTTTCTGCAACTGTCAAAGTTTTGCAAAGTGATGGGGGAGGGGAATATGTTAGTACTCGATTTCAAAACTTTCTCACCACCAAAGGCATTGTCCATCAAAAATCTTGTCCATACACCCCTGAGCAAAATGGTTTAGCCGAAAGGAAAAATAGGCATCTTGTTGAAACTGCTGTTACATTACTTCAAAAAGCCTCTTTTTCATCTAAGTTTTGGTTTCATGCATGTGCCACAAGTACATATCTTGTTAATAGACTACCTACTTCCGTGTTGAAGATGCAATCTCCATTTGAAGTGTTGTATAAATCCCCACCTACACTTGATCACTTGAGGGTTTTTGGTTGTGCTTGTTACCCTTCCTTAAAACCTTATAGAACCAATAAACTTGATCCTAAGACCACTATGTGTATATTTTTGGGGTATGCTGCTCAATATAAGGGGTATATTTGTTATGCTATAAGAGATAATAAACTAATTGTCTCTAGGCATGTTTTGTTTGATGAATCTGTCTTCC
The DNA here is from genome assembly GCF_916048215.2 of Malus sylvestris. Taxonomy (NCBI): domain Eukaryota; kingdom Viridiplantae; phylum Streptophyta; class Magnoliopsida; order Rosales; family Rosaceae; genus Malus; species Malus sylvestris. The sequence continues at coordinate 20,894,174 of NC_062273.1, read as the reverse complement.
CTAGTACATATGGTCTGTCTTCTTCATCCTTCAGTCCTACTGTCTCGTCTGCATCACTTCCAGTTTCAATAACTCCTCCTACTACCTTTGATCATCCTCCATTTATTCCAATACCATTTCCACACATATCATCTTCTCACCCATCAGTTACTCAGTCCGATTTTCAGCAACTTGGTGATCTTGGTCCTACTGGAGGCAATTCTGCTTCACGGTCTGCATCTTCATTGTTGCTGTCTGAGTCTCATCCTGATGTAACAAGTTCTCAAGTTCCAGATTTGCAACATGTTTCTGTAGTCAGTTCTAATACTCATCCTATGCAAACAAGATCCAAGTCAGGGATTTCCAAAAAGAAGGTTTTTTCTGCTGTTGTTCACGAAGATGTCAAGGAACCTCAGTCTTTTAGTATTGCTGCTCGATCATCTCAGTGGAGACAAGCAATGACAAAAGAGATGGATGCTCTTATTAAACAGCATACTTAGACTCTTGTTCCTCTCCCATCTCATAAGAACTTAGTGGGTTGCAAATGGATATATAAAGTCAAAAGAAATCCCGATGGATCTGTAGCTCGATATAAGGCTCGTTTAGTGGCCAAGGGGTTTTCTCAAGAAGCCGGCCTTGATTACTATGAAACGTTCAGCCCCGTGGTTAAGCCTACTACTGTTAGGTTAATGTTATCATTGGCTGCAACAAAGGGCTGGAAACTTAAGCAGTTAGATGTTAAAAATGCGTTTCTACATGGTTTTCTAGATGAAGAAGTGTATATGTCTCAACCACAAGGGTTTATTGACAAGGATCATCCAGATTTTGTTTGCAAATTAGAAAGGTCTTTGTATGGCCTCAAACAAGCCCCTCGTGCTTGGAATGCAAGGTTCTTGAGCTTCCTTCTCAGTTTGGGCTTCACATCCTCTTATGCCGATCCTTCCTTATATGTAAAACGTGATGGTCCTTCCCTTGTTGTGTTGTTGTTATATGTTGACGATATTATACTCAGTGGTGATGATGATGTACATGTTCAGTCTGTGATCAGTCAATTAACCAGGGAGTTCGATATGAAGGACTTAGGGGTCCTCCACTACTTTCTTGGGCTGCAAATTGAGTATCAACCTCAGGGATTGTTAGTTCATCAGTCCAAATATATCAGGGACTTGCTGCATAAGGTGCATATGTTTGACAGTAAGCCATGTACCACTCCCTGTCATCCAAATCAAAAGCTCTTAAATCATGGTAGTCCTCCATTCCATGATCCCGGTCTTTATAGAAGTATCGTCGGGGCATTGCAGTATTTGACTTTCACTCGCCCTGATATAGCATATTCTGTCAATCAGGTATGTCAGTTTATGCATTCTCCTCTTGACAGTCACTTTGTTGCTGTCAAACGCATATTGCGGTATCTCAAAGGTTCTCTGCATCTTGGTTTGTGTTTTCAACCTGGTAATTTGGATATAAGAGCCTACACAGATGCTGATTGGGCTGGGGATCCCAATGATCGACGGTCAACCACTGGTTTTGTTGTGTTTTTAGGTGATAATCCAATTTCCTGGAGTTCCAAGAAACAGCATACAGTTAGTCGTTCTTCAACTGAGGCAGAATATCGCGCAATGGCAACTACCACTGCTGAAGTTGTGTGGATTCAGCAGTTACTCCAGGATCTTTCTTTATCTCCCTCACCAACTCCTTTACTTCATTGTGACAATCTATCAGCCGTGGCTCTAGCAACCAATCCCATTCTCCATTCTAAAGCTAAACACATAGAAATAGACTGTCATTTTGTGCGGGAAAGAGTGCAGCAAGGCACCATTATGTTGCAGTTTGTTAACTCATCTGAACAGTTTGCTGATATTCTTACAAAGGGTCTCTGTTTTCCATTGTTTAGTTCTCATTGTCACAATCTTATGCTAGCCACTGCCCAACATAATATTGAGGGGGAATGTTAGGATAAAAGATTAGTATTGTTTTACATTGCCAGGTGTCACAATTGTATTGGGAACTCTAGAAGTCAGTTATTTGTCATTGTATTTATAAGGATGTATGATGTAATAGTTGGATATAATGATAATACAGTTTCTCTCTCTACATTCTCTCTCTTCGAAAGCTTTCTTGAGTTCTTCATAAGTTCTTCTTCATAGTTTGTTCTTAGCGTTATCAAGGGTGGGCACGAGTGGGATTTGGGGAAGATGAAGGTTTTTTTTAAAATATATATATATATATATTTAATTTTATTTATTTATTTATTTTATAAATAATTTATTTTTAATTTCCACCTGGATGACACGTGGCGCTTAATCATTGTCTACATGGGCGCCACGTCACAGTTAACGGGAGACTTAACAGTTTGACTAACGGATGTATGAGGCTGTTCCAAAATTTACACTTTAAGTATGATTCTGGGATGAAAAAAACTTGATGTACTAAATGTTGAAAACCACAAAACATGAGGGTAGTAAACAGTCTTTTACCTTTTTTTTTAAATATAGAACATTATTACATAATATTGGATGACAAAAATTTTAAGACCCTTCAAATTTGAGACATTCTAACTGCACCATTCGTTATCCCTCAACACGCCATCTGATAAGATATATCAAATCTATTAACTTGTTTTGGAATTAGAACTACACATAACGATGTTTCGTTCTAATACATGCAAAAATTTCCGTGGAGTGTAGGAGAATTTGGGAGTACGGTATGGTAATGGACCTAATGGTGATCAAGGTATTAAATATCGATGATATCGGAAATATCGGTAGTTCAAAAATAGGGAAATTTCGATGGAAATCTCGGGATATTATCGATATCGATAAAAATTGAATAAAAACTACGGAAATTGTAAGAAAAACTTGGAAATTTTTATTGAAACTTTGCAGGATGTTTATTTAGTCAATTATCTATTAGTTTATCACAAAACATTGGAAGGAAATGCATTGCATGATGGATTTAATTGATTTAAGTTAATTATATAGCGAGCTGGCAAACATTGTGAGTATAGAAAATATGTAGTAATTAATGAAAGAAGTTTAAACACACCATAATCATTTATATATAATGAATTAGTACAATATTTTACACTTTATACATTGCATGGTAAGATACATGAGTGACTTAGTACCACATAGAGTTCTTATGAGGTTCAAAATTGTCACTATCTTCATCATCTCTATGTGTAGAGTAAGTGTATTGTGAAGAGTAGTCATCAAATGATAAATCTCCAAAATAATTTTGCATGTAATTGTTAACATGCCACCCACATGCCATCCATATGTAATTGTTAACGGCATTTTTGTCACATTTTTTAATATTTTATTTTTGTTTTATATAAATTTTTCTTATTTGTTGTGCCACAAATCATGTGGCTGGTATATAAAGAAAAGAAAGCACTGAGTTTCCAAAAAACATAAAAATAAAAAAAAAGGAGGAAGGCTACTGTTCATGAACAGTAGTCATATCATGACGTATCATTTTCAGATCAGAATCAGACCATATTGGTTAGAGAGTAAAATTGATGATCGCTGCACGTGTTGATGATTGTTGCACTCTTTCTTTTCCATTTGTTTTGGTTTTTTTTCTTGGGTTTCACTTCTCTGTTTGTCATTTCCTGCTTTTTTTTCTTTCTCCGCTTCTCCCTCATTCCTCTCCTTGTTTCTTCTCCGGTTCTCCCCCCATCTCTTCTCTGCAACTCTCCTTCACGGAGCACAGACACACCCCACCGTGACCTCCACCACAGTGGCGCACACTCTGCCGAGCACCATCACCACCTGTGGACCATTCCTCCTCCCTTTCTCACCTCCCGACGGCGGCGAGCACCATCAGGCAAGGGGAGGCCTTGTTTAGGCCGTACGAGGCTTTCAGATGATCAGATCCATCAAATCCGAGCAGGGATTGCTCCTTTTCAGGGTCTGAGCGTAGATTGCAGAGAGAAGATTGCTCATTTTCAGGGTTTGAGCGTGGGTCTGATCGTGGATTGCTCATTTTCGGCTGCCGTTGCAACGATGACGACGGATTCGGCGCGATAATATCGCTAATATCGCGACATTATCGATATTATCGCGATATTAATACGATAATTAAGTGTAAACGTGTGAAAATATCGCTGTCTAAAAAAAACGATATTATCGACGATATTTCGCCTATAATATCGATTTTTCAGTCCTTGATGGTGATCTACTTCTCCACAGTACCACTTAAAGAACTCTTCTTTTCTTTGTTTTAACTAGGGGTGGGCAAACGGGCCTGGACCCGTGGTCCGGGGCAGTTTGGGGCGGGTTTTGGGCAGGTTCGGGGCGGGGCCTTATATTTAATACTTGAAACGGATCGGGGCGGGGCGGGTCTAAGTATATGGCGAGGCGGGGCGGGTCCAATTTCTGAGTATACACGGGCCCCCGGCCCGGACCATATACTCATTCATTGCTTTCCTTCTCTCTCTCTCACACACACACAGGTCTTAGACTGTCTGCAATTCCTCTCTCGATTTCTCCGATTCTCCTCAGTCCTCAATCGTTTTCGTCGAATCTTGACCGTCTTCGTTGATTCTTATGCTCGGAGACTTTCATCCCTCGAGATCTCTCTCTCCCAGATTGTGTTCGTTGATTCTTACACTCAAAAACTCTCATCCTCTCGATCTCTCTCCCCTAGATCATCTTCGTCACTCGGAGACTCTTCTCCTCGCGATCTCTCCCTCCTAGATCATCTTCGTCGCTCGGAGACTCTTCTCCTCGCGATTTCTCCCTCATAGATCATCTTCGTCGCTCGGAGACTTTCCTCCCTCTCGATCTCTCTCTCCCAGACTGACCGACTCTCGCTCTCCCAGATTGACCGAATTCTCAACACCTGAGATCCCTCCTCAGCTCCTCTCAACTCCGACCACCATGACGATCCATCTCAAAGCCAAATCTTCAAACAAAAGGTATTCAAATCTGACGATCCATCTTAAAATTTCCAGTGTTCGTAGCTAATTTCAATCATATGGTTCTTATTGAATTGTTTTTTTTATCTAGGTTGAAGGTTGCATTATCATGTATGTGTTTTTTGGGTTCTTGCTCATTTCGTAGCTGATTGGATCTATGGGTTGTTGTTATTATTTGCAAGAATTTGGGCTGAAACATGCATGTAGGGCACTGGGAACTTGAAATTTCTTGAAGCTTCATATATTTGTTTGCTACTTTTTGCAGGTCAAGAGAAGGCAGGAGAAGGACCCGTGGAACCGTAGGAACCGGACCGTTTTAAACGGGCCGGGTTAGGTCCGGTTCCAACTTTTATTTTTCTGTTACCCGGCTCGGCCCGCCCCGTTTTATTTTTCAACGGGTTCAGTCCGGTTCCTTCAATTTTGGGCCCGGCTCGGCCCGTGCCCACCCCTAGTTTTAACATCAATGATTTCATCATGCATTCACGTCGTCTTGTCTCTCCCCATGTCTGATTCGACACCCTGGCATCAAATGGACTATATTACCCTCGACTTTAGGTCACATTTACTATAACATCACCAACCGACCTTTTTCAGCTTTTATGTTTTGAATTCTACTACAGAAAAAGGTACAGTATATGGCCAACTTCGCATCTCTGTTTTTGCATGTGGACCAGACTGCCCTCTTCGGCTTCATTGATTGCTTATGTCTCTGCTCCAAAACTAAAGGTCTAGAAAGTTAGATTTATGCAGTTCCAAAATTAAAGTTAGATGTTGTTTAGTATTACGGTTTAATGATATTTTTCTTTATTTGTAAATAAGAGATTTTAGGTTTGATTATTGTCAAAGATGAATTTGAACCATATTATTACTAGCTTATTATGAGACTAATGCATCTCATTTCCCCTTAATGTAGATAATATCATTTGTTCAAAAAAAAAAAATATATATATATATATTAAAATCAGGTTTAGGCATTATTTCAGTTTACAAATCTGTATTTGTTTTATGTTGAGCTCCTTCAAAGTAAAGTTTTCTTTCTTTATTTAGATCAATGGAAATGTTATTGAAACCCCAACTTCGAATTTGGTTACACAAACATGATCTCTGTCCCTATGGGGCAAAACTAAAACAACCTCCCATACAAGGGGAAAAGACTTGGCTACTTACCAACTACTAAGTACCTCTAACGTGCGATAACTAACAATCGTCACGTAATTAGGTCATCGTCACTTGATAAGTGTTCTATTCATATAATGTGTTGGTGATATGTTAAAATCTCTTTACTATAACACACAAATAAAGGTTTCACATCAGACATTTAGATAAGCTTTTGTTTTTCTACATAGGGACTTGTACTCAGAATTGGGGGTGCTAAATAACTTGACAAATTGCTCAACATCAACAATACTAGAGTCAACATAAACAATATATAAATTTATGAGGTTTCAACTTTTTTTTATTAGTAGATATCAAGGTTTTAAAAGGTGGTAGACGTTAAAATTGAATGGCGAGCAGGAGCCAAGGGCTTAGGAGTCTAGACCTAAGCGAAGGCCTATGCAGTTTTTTTTTTAATTTTAATTAAACTTTTATATAACATATAAATAAATATTAATTAAAAAATACATATGGTGTGAAATAGAATGACATATAAATAATAAAATATTATAATATATTGAAAACATGAGGAATAAGCATATAATGACTGTTCGCCCACGTATCTAACAAGTCTTTTACAATTTATTAAAAAATAAAGTACAAAAAGGAAGTTATGTGTAAGTGAGAGTTGCGACCTAGATGGTCTAGGCGGGTGCCTACATGGGTCTAGGCAGACTAGACAGATGTCTAAGCAAGTGTGGACGCCCTTTCTTATTTTTAAATGCTAGAAATTAATCGTTACGGTAGCTAACCGCCTAACACCTAGGCAGAGACTTTTGGAACATTGGTAGATGCACACTACTTTTCCATTTTTCTTGAACATTTATGTTTATTTGGATTGTTTAGATATAACTGATAAATAAACAATATTGTGCAGAAAAATATATATACTCTTCTTTTAAACTAGGGGTGGGCATTTAGAACCGAAAACCGAAACCAAAACACAAACCAAATCGAACTGCACCGAACGGTTTGGTTTTGCGGTTTTGAAACGGTTTCGGTTTTGAAACCGAACCGCAACATAGAAAACGGTTTGGCTTCGGTTTTGGCTTTTGAAAACTGCACCAAAACCGAACCGCACCGCAAATATTAATAAACTTTTAATTAAATGTCCATATTAGATTTTATGTTTTAATTGGTTGTTTGTTAGAATCCATACACTTAGTATGGACTCAACCACACTAGAATATCATCATTCATCACTTTCTTTCGTTCATTAACTTGAAGGACCTTTGTTATTTAATTTATACCATCACACCACACACACACACATATATATACAAGGGTGGACTAATCTTGTTATCAAGAGTAGAACAATCATCTAATGAAGTCCACTCATTTGAAGCATGATATCACATATCCTACTATGAAAGTTTCGCTCACCTTTAATGAATTCAAAGTTATTCAACTTGTTTTATGTTATACCTTATACGGGGACACCCTTTTGTTGCACAAACATGTTTTAACATCACAACTGCATGCAACATGCTAATTGTTTACATAACAAATGTTTTTTTTCCTATTGCTACTGGGAAATACTTATTAATATGTTAAATTGTAAATTGTAAATTTTTTCTTAAAAATCAAACCGAAACCGTTTGAAACCGTACCGAACCGAACCAAACAGTTTGGTTTCATTTCGGTTTTGGCTTCAAAACCGCACCAAAGCGAACCGCAAAAAAATTCGGTTTTGGTTTTGGTTTCACTCAAAACCGCATCAAACCAAACTGTGCCCATCCCTATTTTAAACTAAACTGGAAATCTGTAAAAAAATGAGCATTTTGGAAAATATACAGAGAAAAATAAAAAATAAAAATAGAAAAACAGAGGGGCAAAAGGCGCAGAAAGTATGGCCGGTGCCATTTGCCAATGCATCCCATTGCTTAAGAATAAAGGGGCATTATTGGCAGTTAAAAACTTAAAGCTGCCATGGCTTTTGTCATTTTCAAAAACATTTTGAATAATATTATTTACCCATCATGACAGAACAACGGAATAGATGAGACATTATAATTACTGGGTGTATTTTTGCCTTCACCAGTCGCCAACTTTAATTAATTGTAATATTTACCCCTTAATTATTTGGAAGTTTTAACGAAAAACTCGCGATACTGTTTATTTTAACGAAAAATTATATTTTTACACTAAAAAGTCAATCCTGGTACTATTCACTTTACAATTTATTTTGTTCTTATCATTAAAACTCAAAGTTTTCAAGTGATTTTCATTAGTTTTCCTTAACTATTTTCATAAAATAAGTTTAAATTTTAAATTTGTGTATACTCACCAGATAGATTTCAAAATTTAAATTGATTTAACAAAAATAAAGCGATCGAAAGTATATAATATAGCGATCAGGGTGTTTGATAGGTTTAGGGAAGGCCCTTCCTTAACTCCATCAATTTCTTTCCTTTTCCTTTTCCTTTTCCTTTTCAAATATGTATGTCACTGTCTCATGACCTGATTTTGTTACTGTCTGTACGAAAAACTGTGCTCTTTCTCTAGGTTGCTGCTGCTCATATCTTCTTCCTAAAGCTTCCTCCCATAAACCAAAAGGGGGGTTCCTTAAAGCTGAGGACATTTTTGCAACCAGATGGGTGTCAGCAGACCTCACAAGGTCGGCAATGGAGTCCCCGCCAGATGGGTTTCTCTCTTCTGCATTGCCAGCTTCTTCCTCGGTGTTCTTGTTGTCAACAGGTTCTGTCTCTCTCTCTCTCTCTCTCTAAGATCTTGTGCTGAGGTGGTTCTCACAGCTTCTAGATTTGCTTCTCAGTCTAATGGGGATTGTAAATTTTCATTCTTTTAATGTTGTTTGCTGCAAATGAGCTTTCTTTTTTTCGACCATTTTGCTGCTTTTTGCAAATGATGCTCTGGTTTCTGGATTCAAGTTCTATTGGCACCATTGTTTGAAATTTAGGATGTTTGCTATCTATTTGGTAATTTTGAATTGTACTTAAGTTTCCAATTGGACTAATGGATGCTAAATCTTGGTCGTAATTTAAAGTTACATGAATTGGCGTAATGAATATATTGTGATCTATTGGCTTTTTAGTGTGGAAAGTAGTAGATTCAGTGATGTTTAGCGTTGGAATCTGAGAGGTTAACTCTGATTGGATATGGAGTTCTCCATGTTATTTGGGTGTTTATTTGGCCGGAAAGCAGATTTTTCAAGTTCCGTAGAACTTTGGGGAGCTGGTTGATCGATTTTAAGTTGGAGACCAGGCACTAGGAAAATGGTTTCGAGTTAACTCCTTTGGATGGTAAATAATGGCAGCCGGTTGACAAAGTTCAGTGGTGCTGAAAGAGATTTCTAGCCAGTGGAGTCCGTGAAAAGCTGGCAACTTGAAGACGAATGATGCACCCAATAGAATTACTCTTGGTTTGCTTAGCTTTGCTCTGTTGATTGGTAATTTATATACTACATTTTCAAATCTGCCAATAGATTTAATAGTCGATTTGGAGCCAAATCTCCTATATCTCTGATATTTCATAGAAATATAAGGCGACTGTTGATCATCACCACGAAAGTCCAACGCCCTCGAGACACTTGGCTGGTGAAGCCCAACTATGGTACCCAAATCACATGAATGTGATGAGAGGATATTGGATGACCTTAGAAAGCTAAGGATTTAACTTAACTATACTACCATACAGTAAAGTATGAGAGTTGAACTGTAAATTGCAAGGAAACAAAATTGTTTTAATCTATCCAACTCATGTGACATGAGATTATGTTGTCTGGTTCATAGTGTTCTTTTCTAAGTACACATGCATCGGTCAGTTGCTGATGTTTATCTTGCAGGTTTTGGGGTGTTCCCGATCCAGAGAAAATTGATGAGGAGGCTGCACCACTGGAGAAAGATCAATCACGAAGAGTTCTGCATCCCATAGTTAATTGTGAGAAGAAGGCAAGTTACAAGATTCAAATATTTATTAGCTCCATTTCTGTGGTAACTCGTTAATAATTTATCCGTTCTGCTGCAGGAGGCAGCTAACGGCGTAGGAGACATCCTTTCTCAAGTCTCGCAAACACATGATGTGATCATGTAACTTCCCTTATCCTTTTATTATTTGTTGAAGAAATCTCATAAGAGCTCACAATCATTTTTCGTATTTCAAATATATACTCATTAATATTGGTATGTTATTGAAATTTATGTTGCATATTTTTCCAGGGCATTGGACAAGACAATTTCCACATTGGAGGTCCAGCTGGCAACAGCTAGATCTTCCAAATATGGAAATGATGAAGGATCTCCTATGGTGATAAAACCAGGAGGTGAGCCATTGAAAGAGCGCCAGAAGGTTTTCTTTGTGATGGGAATCATGACTGCCTTTAGCAGCCGAAAACGAAGGGAGTCAATCAGGGAAACATGGATGCCACAAGGTTGAAATCCAAATTTACAATATTCATTTCTCTCACTAAAAGATTAGTTGCCAGCATTGCTGTTATAAGAAATACGCATATACATATGCACACACACATAACTTATTAGTTTATCACTTTTCCAGGGGATGAGTTAAAGAAGTTAGAGGAAGAAAAGGGAATTATAATGCGGTTTGTTATTGGACACAGGTAGACTTTATATTGCAAGTGACTAGCTTAATAAACTGCTTGCTTCAGAAAGAAAATTTTAACAAAACTTACTGGTTCCTTTTTTGCCATCAGTGCAACTACAGGAGGCGTTTTGGATCGTGCCATTGAGGCGGAAGAGGAAAAACATAAGGATTTTTTCCGACTGGTAAGTAACTCAGTGCCTAGGACCAAATTACCTGTTATCTCCAGTTAGTTGTTTGGAGACTCGTGCAATGCTTGATGCATATATATTGTCTTGGGACCAATCAGGGGAACAAAATTCTGAAACTCTTTTTGTCGGCTTTTGTTAGTTAGTTGTTTTAAGATCTAGATTGTCCCTTGGTTCAAACTTCATATCACTTCGGTGGACCTGATGTATTGTTTACCATTGTATGTATGCAGAATCACATAGAAGGATATCGCGAGTTGTCGTCAAAAACCCAAATATATTTTACGGCGGCTGTCTCTAAGTGGGATGCTGACTTTTATATCAAGGTTGATGATGATGTGCACATAAATCTTGGTTAGTGTGTACATATTTTAATTCAGCTGTTTCTGCTATGGAAATAAGGGAACGAAACAATTGTTAGAGAATCTGCGACACTAAATTAATTTCAATATTTGACAGGAATGGTTGGTTCTACTTTGGCCCGTCATAGATCAAAACCTCGTACATATATCGGTTGCATGAAGTCTGGACCTGTCCTGGCGAATAAGTAAGCAGCCAAATGTTGTGCATCTCTCTTGTTTAATTTATGTTCGTCATTCATCTGTACCTATTTTGATAGGGGGGTCAAGTACCATGAACCGGAATATTGGAAATTCGGAGAGGAGGGAAATAAGTATTTTCGCCACGCAACAGGTCAAATATACGCAATTTCCAAAGATTTAGCAACTTACATTTCAGTGCATCAGTAAGTGCTCTTATGCAGTCTCATTTTGCTCTGGTTTTTTTCTTAAACGCACAAAAAATATTCTACATTTTTTTCTTCCCATATAACTTTGAAAAGTTCTGTTTTCCACTTTAGCCACATACTTCACAAATATGCAAATGAGGATGTCTCTTTGGGTTCTTGGTTTATTGGTCTTGATGTTGAGCACATTGACGAGCGAAGCCTTTGCTGTGGAACTCCTCCTGGTAAGTTCTTGGCAATGTGATTTATCTCCACTTCAAGACATTAACCAGTTCGTTTATTTATCCATATGCCATCAAGATTGATGCTTTTTGCATTTCTACATAATTAGTTGATTGTTCCATTGAGAAGAAATCTCATCTGATTGGTTGTTAAAAGCTCTCATTAAAATAAGTACTTTTCCGGAAAGCCACACAAAAATATCACATTATGATTAGTTCATTTTGGATATTATTAAGCAACTGTATATAACTCGGAACTATCTTAACTTTAGAGTGTGAGTGGAAAGCTCAAGCAGGAAATCCTTGTGCTGCATCGTTCGACTGGAGCTGCAGCGGCATATGCAAATCGGTGGAGAGAATGGAGGAGGTGCATGAGCGATGTGGGGAAGGTGATGAAGCTATTTGGCACACTAGTTTCTGAAACTTGGCACGTTTGATTGTGATGTAAATGTGTATGAGTTAACAGAAAGTTGGTTAAACAAAAACCTGCTGCCCCATTTTTGCTATTATTTATGCCCCTGGGACAGTTGGTATATGATTAATTTAATCATTGCACAGAGAATCTTGAGTCGGAAAATATGGAGAAAATTCTTTCTTTCCAACTTTGAACTGTTTGATGCCCTTTGGATGGAAACTAGTTCGCAAGTTGGGTTTATTTTTTTCTTTCCATTTTTATGAGTTGGGAGGACTTACATGGAACATGTTTAGTGTCATGTCGCGTCTTGGATAATTATTTATTGACATGTGTAAGTATATTATCAAATTGAGATCCCAAAATGACAGTGTATATGTTTTTTGTAAGTTGCTCTCCTTGATCGGAGAATTAAGAATACAAGGAAAACTCAAATCTGCTTCATCCTACCAAATCTAGATTTGAGATTGCTTTTAATTAAGGAGCTCAAATTGTGGGCCTAAAGGTTAGAGGGAAGAGAATGTCAAAGGAGTGAGTTTGGATCAAAAGATCTCTAATGGAGACTTATACACTGTACAATCTATACTCATATACTGTGCAGTGAAATTCACACTTGTTATTGTATTAGTAGATCAAGACATTATTTGACCGTGAACTTGTTTTATGTATATCTTTCTTTACTTTTAGACCCAGATACAAGAATACGAATATAAAATAAATTTTTGGATTCGAGATGCACTGACAAGGGCAAATCTGTATTGTAATGAAGACACCATCTTAGTGGCACAGCCACTCCACAGCCTTTCTTTAGTATCTACTTCGTTCCCGATTTATTGCACTTTTAAGGACCTCCTATCACAATAAAACTTTTTATCTTCATATTTTGAACCGGCAGCATGCACTCATTAAATAAATGCGACATTAGAGTTGTCTTGGTGATAGAATTTCTGGCCAAGAAGCCTAAAACAGTTATTGGATGTGCAGCAGGTACACTTAGGGTTTGTAAGTAGTAACTTTTCCATTTGCAGAGATGAGATGACATTCACACCCTACACCTGTTAAGCACTAATAAGATTTTTCATTCTTCTGTGTGTTCAGTTCTTCGGGCAATGTGTTATCTTATCACAGGTAAACCTAACATTACGTGGTTGGAAAATCGATTTGGAATAAGATCACCAACATATGGAAATGAATCATCTCCGAATCTCTTCTATCTAATTCTCCCCATCAAACACTTCAGGTCTTTGAAATTTGATCAAACGGTTAAAATTATTATAACTTTTAAAGTGAACCTCTGTTTTTAGCTATTGGATCAAATTTCAAGGGTTCGGATTGTTTGATGAAAAGAATTAGGTGGAATGGATCCGGAGAGGATCCCTTTCCCCAACATATTACCAAGTGTACATGCATGTTGAGAATAATTCTCACATTAGAAAAAAAAAAGGACTTTTGATGTGCTTATAAGATATTGGATTACATCTCATATTGTCAATTAGTTTTATGGTCGAACCTCAATTTTCTTTATAGTACCAAAGCATGTCTCATGTATCGAACCCAACACGTGTTGCAAATCACCCGATTGTGTTTTTCGTATGTTAGGCTTTAAAATTCGTCACACATGAAGGGGCATGTTGAGAGTAAAGCCTACATTAAGAAAGGAGGGACTAATTGTCAATTGATTTTATGGTGAAACTCAACTTTCTTTCGTACATATGGGTACGTCGGGTGATGGTATTTGAACACACAAAACTAATATGCTCTCCAATGTATATGAGTTATACATGTTCACTTTGAATATTTTTCATTACATCGATATTCTAAACTAATTTATACTAAAGAAAAGAGAGAAGGTTTGTACCCAAAATGCACTCAGTTGAAGAAAAAAAAAAAATCATAACCATCAAGACAATTGATCGATTACATATCAGTTACCTATTTAATTTGCAGTTGTTCAAATTTGTAATTAACTGCATGAGGAATTCTCTGTGGTCGGTGGTACAGCCGAAATGCAATTTTTGACAGGTGAAGTGGGCACATCTGATGGGATTTTCCAAAATCATATGAAGTCTACACTGATGTAGAAAGTACACCGTCTATGCCCAGTGAGCTTCCTTCTCAAGGATGTCAATTCTTGAAGTACAAAGTGGCCTAATTTTGGGTTCAACATCATACACTAACAGTTTTGGCCGGTGTAACGGGGTCAATGGAAATTTTATTTGTGCGGCTACACTCACATGAGATAGGTTCGGGATTTGTATGTCTTGGCTTTTGTCTTGTAACCCGTTGTTTTTTTCTTTAAATAAAATTTTGGAGACGCTCGTTTTATAAGAAAGTTAGCTCTTTTTAATTGCTATGAGCGGGAAGGAAGTAGCTTACTTTTATAGTTGATGACTAAATTTCGGGTCTTAGTTCTTTCTGACCGCTCTGTGCGTGTTATAAAGTAAGGCTACTTTTGTAGTTCAATGACCAAATTTTAAGAGTAGTTTGACTCGCATAATCTTTCATCATCCTCAGTAAAAAAAATGAAAAAGAAAAAAAAAGACATATATGCAGAAAAGTTGATCTCATGTGAGTGTGTTGCCGTATACAAATAACCCGATAGAATATATTCTTCTAGTAATAGATGTTGAGTGAGTTATGGATATAATCATATATGTTCAAGGTACAAAACTCCTCTTTTTGTCCCATGAATTTGAGAAATTTGTAAGTGTCCATTAATTGCATTATTCTTTTGCGTTATAGTCATTTAAAAACTCTATGGTATTCTAAAGTATATGATATTTTTTGAACTTTTTAACCGTTACATTTTAATTTTTGTATTTTTAAAATAGTGATCTAAGGGTACAAAAATTAGTATCCTATACTTCAAAGCATTGTAAAAAATCCCGTTAGTCAAACTAGGGCTGGGCAAACGGGCCCTGGGCCCGCGGGTAGGGGCGGGTACTAGCGGTTCGGGGCGGGTCCATATTATGTTATATACAAAACGGGGCGGGGCGGGGCGGGGAGGGTCCAAGTAAACGGCGGGGCGGGGCGGTTCCAATTTTCTAAAGACACGGGCCCCCGGCCCGGACCGTATCCAATGAACTGAATCTCCTCTCAGTTCATTTTCTCGAAGACTCCCGAACTCAGATTGAATCTCCTCTCTCTGTCATCCCTCTTGTGTCTCGATCTCTTCCCTTAAGATTTCTCTCTTCCAGAGTTCAGAACAACTATCATCCCTCTTGATTCTCGGTCTCTCTCTATTGAACTCGAAGGGACGAATGACAAACTCAAGTCTCTCTCTCTATCGAACTCGAGGGGACGAACGACGAAAGACGGCGGGCTCAATCAGATCGGAGAAGACGAACGTTGTGAGGCTTCAAATCGGAGAAGACGGTGGGCTCAAGCAGATCAGAGAAGGCGAAGATGAACAACTGGGCTGATTCTGTGGCGCTCAAACATATCAGAGAAGGCGAAGGTGAACAGATCGGAGATGACCACCTAATATGGTTCGACTCGCCTGATTCTATGGCGCTATTAACTCGATTGATTTCGTCGAGCTTCCTCTCTCCGCCATTGACGACTTACCTGAATTCGTCGAGCCCACCTCCGAGCTACCAATCAACAAAGCCCCCTACCTCAAAATATCCTACGACTTGCTTAAGCATGCAGTCACTCATTTTGTCCAACACTCGGGCGTCAAATGGGTCGTCCACGACTTGTTCTCAACCATCGATTCCTTTCTGTGCTGAGGAAGACGACCTCAACGAGGTCGTTCTTCACCTTCTGAGTTGGCAAAAAAAAAATTAATTGGCTGTAGTTGTTAATCTGAGGACGGACGCTTGCAGGATTTTCTCGCAGCGACTAAGGAAAGAGCTTGATTACATCTTCAGCGGCGCCCTCTTCCTGTCCTGATTTGATTTTGAACTCGAATTCGATTGGGAATCTGAGTTCTGGAAATTAGAAGGAAAAAAAAAAAAAAAAACAGGGTACCCGTTGGACCCGTAGGAACCGGCCCGTTTTATACGGGCCGGATTAGGTCCGGTTCTTAATTTTAAAATGATAAAATCCGCCCCGGCCAGGCCCGTTGTATTTTCAAGCGGGTCCGGTCCGGTCCCTCCAATTTTGGGCCCGGCCCGGCCCGTGCCCACCCCTAAGTCAAACCGCTTTGTGTTGTTAGTGATAGTTACAGGTGGTAAAGGGGATCATTACTTTTCATAGCCCACGCCGGTCGCCCCTATTATATTAAAATTTTATTAACAAAAATTTAACCAAAATTTTATTAGAAAAAAAATTAACCAATAAGCTAAACGACATAATGTATTGTTGTAACGCGTGTATAATATTAGTTCCCATAAATAATATATCCTAAGGTTCATAAAATATCAATATTGTCATATATTAATATTATAACATGCAGATTATTAACTATACATAAAAGTTGTACATAACTTAAGATTAGAACTATAAAAAACATTGTAACTATATAGGATTTGGATGTATATACAGTAAATATAGCTATAATGTTGGGGACCAAATTAATTTTATTACTATGTAGACGTTATTATTTAATAGAGAAGTAGTTAATTCTATTAACACCCCCACAATCTTATGAATATACCCCATAATTTTATTTTTTCAGTTAAATTTCTGTTTTTACCCTGACGAATTAAGTTCTGAAATCCAAAATAAACCCCATCCACCCCCTTATGCCAGCTGCCAACCACCACAGTGTCTGGGCAAACAATCCCAGCCACTCACCATGTTCTCTCTCCATATATATATATATATCCAATCACCAGCCACTCGCCTGTAGGTAATAGGGAATTGGGAGATGGGGTGTGTGAATCAAGAGTGTTGGGCAATTCTCGGTTTGTTAGAGAGTCGATCTTAGTTGCCAATTTCCGCGACGTGGAGGGTTTTTGGCTGTGTCGATATCAATGACAGATACCTCTTATATGGGTGGCCCGTGGCTGTCGAGCTAGCTTTTTTGCCATCATTTGTTTATGGGGATGTGGTGGCTTCAAAAAAAAATAGAGGACAAGGCTAGAATTGTTTAGGCACATTTTAGATGTGGGTATTCATAAAGATGTGAGGTGTTAATAAAAACAACCCAAAAAATATTCTTTTTTGTATCCTTAATATATACAAAGAACCACATTAGTAGTAGATCATGCCAATTTCTAAAATGTGACACTTAATCTCTAGAAACACCAAAAGTTTTAAGCCAAGAAGTTGTAAACATACTTGAAAAGCTATAAACATTTTGGCTTCAACAAGAAGATATCCATGTTGAAGTGGTATTGTGTACCCACAAGCTCAAAGATGTGGCATAAACCCTAAAAAATAATGTACTGTTTTCAAACAACCTTAGCTAGATATTTTCATTCATCTTAAACTTTTATTTGGCATTGCATGTTTTTGGACTTATTGATAATTATTACTATGTGTAGGCAAGTTTCCTTAAGATGGACCAAAAAATTTATAACTTATTACAATGTGGAGTTTATTCCTACATAGCTGACCCAAGTTGGGACCAAAATCTTTTATGACGAAAGTAGTGGTGGATGCCTTAAGGGACCACCCGGAAGCCCGGATAAGTGGTTGTGACACCAAAGTTTTGGGTGCGTGGTGGAGGAGAAGAGTGCAACATTGGATTGGCGGGTGCAGGTTCTACAAATGATTAGCGAAAGAAAAGGTGACTATTCAATTTTTAAAATGACTTGGGCAAAACAATATCGTTTTAAGTCAATTCATTTAAAACAAAATAATTAAAAACAAATTTTCTTATTAAGCCGACACTTTTTAGTAAAAAAAAATAGAGTATACCTCTTCCTCTTACCCGGGATTTTCATCCAATTCCATTTTGCATTCACTTTCTCCAATTGGGTAATTCCCAATTCCAATTCCCTTTTTCCTCTAACCCCACCCAACCGATCTCAGGCCACCGCCATCTGCTCCAATTGGGTAATTCCCAATTCCAATTCCTTTTTTCGTCTAAACCCATCCGGGCCACCACCAGCTGCTCCACACCTCCACCTGTCTCCATGACCACCATTTAATCTCGTAATTTCTGAATTTAAGTAAGTTTTCTATTTTAGTCTAAATTAAGAGGTTAAAATTGATGTGTATTGAATGGAAAATTTAAATTCATAATAGATTATAGTTCTTGTTGATTTGTTATGATTTTTTGATATTGTTTGGATCATGTGTTGGTTAGTTCATATATATATTTTTCGCTTCATCAATTGATATGGTTTTTTGTTTTGATTAATTGATATGTTTAGAAATTAGAAGTATGGAATGATATTACAAGCGAAAATCATCATCAATTAGTTTGGATAGTCCTATTTCAAATAGTTCAACTCCAAGTTTGGATAGTTCCGATCTTATTCTGAATAGTACAACTCCAATTTTGGATAGTTCATCATCGATCTATTTTTTCTTGTTTTGACAATGAAACAATCATGATATGTTTTCAGATTATGAAATCTCGTCGTCGCCATATTTAGTCTTTGTAGTTTGTAATGTTGTTTGTACAAAAATTAAGAATGAAAAGTTAGTAGTTTATTGTTTAATTTTCAATGTTATTTTCGTCTTCATATTTTTTTTAGACTTTTTGGAACCACCCTACAGTAGAATTCTGTATCTACAAGGAGGCTACTATAAAATATGAGCGTTTTCTGTATTATTAATCTTGCGGTTCGTCCAATATGAATATAATTGTAATAATTGATTAGAAAACGGTTGCATGTGTAAAGCCTGATAAAGTTAAGACTTGTCTATTTTTCAAACATAAACATCATCTAGTTCATGCAGCCATATGCATACGGTCGGAGGTCAAAAAGGTGAAGCACTACAGCTTGGAGTGTGACTGCGAACTCGTTTACCATATAAAATAATTTACACGACGAAAGCATGCAGGTATTTCAACCATTATATGGTCGGTTTCACAGCCATATTGTATTTCTGTCATCAACTGGTTTCTTTCAAGCAGTTACCCAATGTTGTGGTGCTCGTTCTTCTCACTCATGACTAGTTTGGAATTGTTGTGTTTTGAAAAAAAAACACTATATTTATTGTGCTGTGAAAATAAGCAGCTGTGAAATGAAGCAGCATAATGTTTAGTAAACATTTTTATAAAAGCGCTTTTGAAAAAAAAAAAAAAAGCAATGCTATAATGTTTGGTAAATTTTGATGTAAAACAACTGTGACTGTGTAAAATGACCAAAAAAGCATAATACTAAATATGCTATTAATTTAAGGGATGTGATATTCATACACCCATTTTTACTTCTCTCACACCTTTTTAATTTTCGGCCGTCAGATCGGATGAATTGAAGAAGATTAAAGGACAAAAATTAACAAGAAGTGTGAGAGAAGTAAAAAGGGGTGTGTGGATAGCACACCCCTAATTTAATTGTTTGATCAATAAAGGCCAATTATTTAATATACTTTGTTCTTTTGGTTTTCGACCCAACCTTAATTCATAACAGGATGTTTGGAATTTCACAAGTCATCATTTAATCATGTATGTTCCCGCAGCAATTTGTATGAAGATTTGTAAAAAGGAAATCGAAAGGAAAGTGAATTGCAGTAGATAAGTAAACAAGGTGCAATACTTTA
This sequence comes from Malus sylvestris, assembly GCF_916048215.2. Taxonomy (NCBI): domain Eukaryota; kingdom Viridiplantae; phylum Streptophyta; class Magnoliopsida; order Rosales; family Rosaceae; genus Malus; species Malus sylvestris. Next base: position 20,874,391 of record NC_062273.1, on the reverse strand, counting down.
GGAGAAAGACACATCATTGCGATTTGTATTAGTATGTGCAATCATCATTTCTTGTCAGAAAACTATACATACATAATTTTATTTGTATCAAATGTTTCTCCAATCATCATTTCTTCTTATCAGAAAACTATACATACATAATCATATTTGTATCAAATGTTTCTTTGCATCGTATCTTACATGAACAACATTTTGACACAAATAATTGTATCTGCTCAACACTAGTTCAACACCAAATTGTGTATCTGCTGGACTGCTAGGGTGCAAACATTTCCAATAGCACGATGCTTGCCCATGACTCCATATATACCAATCTCCGAGTGGGACTTCAAACTTCGTATTTAGGGCTGACGGAGAAGAGGAGCGAAATTACTCCTCCTTTTTATTTCAAAGTTTGGCAATGAGACTCACAAACGATTGCTTCGAAGAGAAGGCTGAAGGAGGAGAAGGAGAAAACACATAGTTGTTCATGAATCACGACCTGGAGGCGCTCTGTGCTCTCCACGATGGATGCTCTCTGTCCAACTAATTTCAGATTTAAACAACACTGTTCACCCACCTCTCAATGAAGAAAAACCGATTTTTTTTATGCTTATTTTTTGCTACTTCGGGTTTTTAGTTTTTTTTTACTTAAAACTTAAAAAAATAGCTGCTTACAAGATGTTTTCAAAACAAAAAAAATTCCCAAACTTTTCTTTTATCGATGCTTTTTAAAAAAGTTAAGATGTACCAAATTGGTACTCAATGTCTCGGTTAGACACATCGCTAGGCGGTCGGTGGTGCAAAACCTACGAGTCGCTTGCACAGTTGCTTGCGTGCATGTATAGTATGCTCATTTAACGTGTTTGTTGATTAATATTGACCAAAGACCTAGCTAGCTGCAGACTGTTCACATTCTTAATTATTGTAATTTTGTGATTTTTATAATTTGACTAGAGTAAGGTTTGATTTTGCACTGATGAATTCCAATTAATTGGCAAATAAACCAGTAAATTAACACGATCAAGTAGTTGCATGTCCATGCAAAAGGGTCAATGAGTCATTGAGTTTGGCCAATTCAGAGGCATTACGGGGAATAAATGTTGGGCAGACCAAGCAATATATATATTTTTTATTTTGAAAGAAAAGGGGCAAGGCAAGCCATGGTTATTCACTTATTCCGGACCCGAATAAACTATGTTGAAACCCTCCATTGAATTTGACCATATATATATATATATATATATATATTTGAAATGCAGTTGATGGCAAACCACGGTTATCCACTCATTTCGGACCCGAAGCTATGTTGAAACCCTCTATTGAATTTGACCAAATATTATGGTATATGAATTTGACCATCTTAACCTTCATTTCACTTCACGTAGCCCTAGTACTTTTATGACCTTGGAGGCTTTGGAGAAATTTCTCAACCATTTTTCCATTGAAGCTTATACAGTATGGATACATTATTATTGTCGTGTTTTCTGTCAATAATACAACAGGAAGTGAAAAAAAAAAACTGTCATTGTATCATTGATATGTGTTATTATACCATTAATATGAGATATTAATGTCATGTTTTAATTGTGTTATACAAGTCTCATTTCAGCGTCGGACCATCTTAATTAAAATGTCAGGTCAATTCTCAATTGCTAGTCTTAAGTGGTGGGAACATCAAGCCGCGTACTCCATTTGATAAATGAAAGAATGCACGCACGACCAGTCAAATGCTGGAATGCTGCTTCATTTGACATCCAACGGTGTTGAACCATCCTATATTCCACTAGCATATGGCGGCTGATACAGTAACCTCTCTTGTATGTTTCATTTTTTTATTTTTGTTTAATTTTGAGTAACAATCTTATTATATGTTTAATTTTCTTCTCATTAAATGAATAATAAACTAGCCTCATTCTATCTACCACAACAAATGATTAGTGTTCCCAACTAAACCCCAAACAATGAAAATTAGTGTTTCTAATCTAATTAAAAAAATTGTTTTATATCCCTTGTCACCTTGTCGGTGGCATTTTCCCCTAAATAATTAGGGTACCGTATTACTTCTCCGAGAAGTAGAAGTAATTGGAGTATTACTTCTCTGAGAAGTGAGAAAACTTCTACTGTTTATGTTTAATCTGAATTTCATGACTAATAAAAAATACTTAATCGCTCTTTAATATTACGGTATAATAATATTCTTTACTTGTAAGTGAGAGATCTTAGGTTCAATTCTCGCTAAAGGTGAATTTGAACCACATTATTACTAGGTCATTGTGAAACTAAGCCGACCTCTTCCTCTTAATATAGATAATATCATTTATTAAAAAAAACAATTAATCATGAACTCAAAATAAAGTCACATAACAATAAAAATAAAAATAACCATGATATTATTTTAAAAAGGAGTTGTTATTAACACTTTAAAAAAAGCATAATACCTCAAATACTATTTTTTTAAGTTAATAGCTCATCATTTTTGTTTTATTAATGATAAATTTTGTTATTTAAGGATATTTTACATGGGGTGTAAAACTAAATTTTTATTAAACTCATTATCTACGACTAGAACTTCTCACTTACTAGTGAAAAGAATACCACTGTAAGAGCTAGTAAGAGTTTCAATAAACATTAACTTAAGCAAACCAGCAACCGATACAATCATCATCTAGAAAAGCATTTTGAATGAAATCAGAACTTCTACCAAAGATTATTACGCAATAGAATCGAAGATGGAATCTATTAATCAAATATTCAGACAATAACTATAATTTCTTAGATAAGGGCCTAAACTAACTAGAGTAGATTTTTTTTTCCTTAAAAAACGGAAACAATTAGTGGCAAATTACAGTTATCCACCAATTTTCAACTTAAACATTTAAAATATAATAGATATAACTTAAGTTGATTAGAGCATCATGCACTTCACTTTGAATTTTTATTTTATACATAATTAAGTGAGTTAGAGCATTACGCAATCACCTACTTTGCACTCAAGTACGAGTTTTCATTTTCATTATTCATATGAGTTAGTGAATTTGATCCCCCCCAAAAAAATGAGCTAGTGAAAAACTTTTAGGCTTTTTAGCCAAAATGATCTTTGAAATTGACATAACTCTTCACTTTGGTTTATGAGATTTGAGATCAATAGAAGTAGCTTTTGAGTTTGCTCACTATCAATCATTTTAGTTGTTCGGTGGAAAAATCTGTTAAATAAAGACCAAAATGACAAAAATATCCTCAAGTTAATAAACAATGAACCAAAATAATTCAACAAAATTTGAAGGTATTTTTGTCGTTTTATCTTGTTTTACAAAATGATCAAAATAATTGATAATAGACAAACTTAATGATCTCTTCTATTGATTTCAAATCTCAAAGACTTTTCCACGAATGAAAAAAAGAATAAAACCAATCAAATCAAACATATGTTTTATATTGGCCAACATTTTACATAGTAAAAGAGAGAAAAAGGAAATCTATAAAAGTCCAAGTCAGAGAACGTGAAAAAGGGGAAACGCGGCCACCATAGAAAGAGCCAAACCATTACCATGGTATAAAAAGAGGACCAAATCACCAATTCAACTCATCATCCCAAGATCCATTCATAAATTCTACACCCACAGATTTCTGAGATTTTCTCAGAAAATTCACATTCACTCAATAACTCATTCACTTTTTCTCATCTTTTTTTTTTTTTTTTTATCAAAAATTATATAATAATTAGGGAACCAAAAAAGTAAAAAAACTGAACACTTAAGTTGAAGCCATTGGCCAAAAACAAAGGGCAATACTTGCAATAGCAGCACAAGAAAACAACAAAGACCCTGCTCTGCGAGCCTGTGGTAATCTCCCCAACGCATCTCTATACCGCTTATCTCAGAAATCTTATCCAAAGCTCTCACCTTTCCTCTGTCTTCTTCCTCCTCTCTCTCTGCAAATAAACCATATCTATATCCCTTCATTCTCTGCTTCCTCCTCCTCCTCTCCCTTTTTTTTGGTTTTTTCTCTCTGTATTTATATATCTAATAAGTAATATCCCCCTTCTCTCTCTCTTGGGTCAGGGTTTTGCTATCTTCTTATCTCCTTCCTCTCTGAAACCCTTGAGTAATCGCTGTGCTTATTGCATACCAGTATCCGATTCAATCGAGGGTTTTTCTCTTTTTTTTTTTACGGTTTTTTAACTTCTGGGGTTTTTTGGGTTTTTTCTTTTCTGCTCGACGATGGCGTTGGCGTCGGCTTTTCTGGAAATTCTTAGACGACCCACGATTGTGGAGGTGCTCGGTGAGTTGATGATGTTCATAACCCCTCTGTGGATTGCTGTGGTTGTTGGTGTTTTTGTTGGGTGGGCGTGGAAGCCCAAATGGGCGAACTTGGTTGGCCGAGAGCTGTTGGATAGCCCAATCACAAAACAAAAAGAATCCTCCTCTTCCTCGTCGTCCTCGCAGAGTTCGTCCACGTGTATCGGTTTGATTCCGGGGCTGAGCTCGTTGAAGTTTCAGCTGCCCAGTTGCATTCCATGGCCTGCCGACGAAAGGAATCCGAAAGAGGCGCTTTCTTTGCCACCTACCACCAATCCTGATTTCAGGTTTGTTGACTTTCTTGAGTGTTTTGGCTAATTTTACAACTTGGGTTTGCTTTAATTTTTCGAGTTTAGGTGTTTAATGTGTTCAATTTCGCAACTTTGATTAGTGTTTAATGTGTTAAATTGGGGATTTTTGTCAGTTTAACTTGTACGACTTAAGGTCTTTGGCTTAATTAGTGAATGTTATGATATGGCATGGCAGCTCCTCAAAGATTGAAAGAGAAAGTTCCGGTCATGTGAACAATGAGGATTTACGGCACATATGCCAGCTTGTTGAGGAGAAAGATGGAGGGCCTGCTTGGATTCATATGATGGATCGGTCTACCCCAACTATGCGCTATCAAGCTTGGCGAAGAGACCCCGAGGTAGCTATTTTACATTTCGTTGTATTCGATCCTCGATTCTTTTTTCAATAGAAATATTGGTGGCTCTCAGATGCATAACCGTGTTTTGCTCACGTGTATTATGTTGGTGAGGTTAACTAACTGGATTTCATCTATATGTTCTAGACTGGACCTCCGCAATACCGCAGTAGTACTATATATGAGGACTGTACACCTGAGTTACTGAGGGATTTCTTTTGGGATGATGAGTTTCGAGTGAAGTGGGATGACATGCTTGTACATGCATCTACTTTGGAAGAATGTCCAACCACCGGAACCATGTTGGTGCACTGGGTGCGCAAGGTAAGAACAATGATACTTTGTCTCCTTTGATTCTTGAGTTGTCGTTGCTGCATTGGCTTATTACTTAAATTGTTTCTTTGTTTTGGACACAGTTCCCATTCTTTTGTAGCGACAGAGAATACTTGATAGGTCGTCGCATTTGGGAAGCAGGACGGACATACTACTGCGTAACGAAGGTATGTAAACCGGAAGATCTAGCTATCTATATAAACCTCTCAGTTCAATGCACTATCTAGTCTAGTCACATATACAAGCTGCTGTAACCTATTATGCAGAAGAAAATTAATGTCAAAAGGATTCCTTTAGGGTCCAAATTTCATTATTTTTCTTGACAAGGCTGGGTGTCCTGTGTGAAATAATGACAGTTAATGCACTAGTTTTGGTTATATTTAGTATGTTAAAAGATTGTAGCTGTGAATAGTTGAAGTGCTAAGCTATTTGTAGTTTTCCGGTCAATGCATATTTAGTAATTTCCAACTCTAAATATTTTGTTGGTATATAATTTAGGGATTTGAACATTTGAAGGTACTGGTCGGTTTATTGTACTGAGTTCATATCTAAAGTAATTTGAATTCCTTCTGTGTGCTAATAAGTGGAGAGTCCTAAATGAAACTAGTTTTTCGAGTTATACTCCAGATTGTACATATTTGTAACTGTTGCAAGAGTTCGTTTTGAGCTGATTGTGCGTAGTTTGGGAATAAAATAAGCGGTAGTGCTCGTCATGTAGAACGGTTCTGTTTTTAAGGTTATTAACTCGTGATGCGTAACCTAATGGTGTGATTTAACATGTTTCAGGGAGTACCCTCCTCTGCTGTACCAAGGCGTGACAAACCTAGACGTGTTGACTTGTACTATTCAAGTTGGTGCATTCGAGCAGGTAACGGAAGTCTTATAACATCTTAATGCTTTCTGAAATGAGAAACAAATCTGTCAATCTTCCTAAATGAAAGATATCTTTCTTTATTTACCTATTAAAAAATGGGATATCTCTTTGTTATGGTGTGCAATTGGCAGATTAATTTTTATTGATTCAAACTTTGAAAGTTCATATTGCTTTCTTTTTGTAATTGTGCTCTTGGGAACCATCACTAAGACTTGTATTGGTTGGGTATGAACCAGTTGAATCAAAGAGAGGGGATGGCCAGCTTACTGCATGTGAAATTTTACTCTATCATCACGAAGATATGGGTATCCCTTGGGAACTTGCAAAACTTGGAGTCCGGCAAGGTATGTGGGGAGCTGTTAAAAAGATCGAACCTGGCTTGCGTGCATATCAGAAGGAGAGAGCCTCTGAAGCCCCACTTTCGCGGTGTGCTTACATGGCTCAGATCAACACCAAAGTCAGTGCAGACTACTTGAGATCTGTTGAAAACAGCACCGGCGATTCCATGGTGGTTGAAAAGTCAGATAAGTTGGATTCATCGGACAAACCAGAAGGGAAGAGCATACCTAAGCTTCTAGTTGTCGGTGGGGCTATTGCCCTTGCCTGTAGTCTTGACCGAGGGCTCTTAACAAAGGCAGTCATATTCGGAGTAGCCCGAAGATTTGCCAAAATTGGTAGGAGGTTCTGATTCCAGAGACGCCTGCTAATGCCGTTGTCAAGTGAAGTGAGGAACTGCCAGACGGTGGATCTCCACGCTTTGCCCCATTTCAAGAGGATTCCATTGGAGGTCTTATTCTTTGTCCTTTTTGTTTGAGCCATGAATACAACTTAATTGTAGAGGACCAGCCAGAGAGAGAAGTAAAAGAAATGTCTGGGAAGAAAGGAGAGTGATTGTATAGCCGTATTCGTTAAAGTTGGAAATGTGATTAAAGGATATCTTGTGCTACAAGGATAACAGTAACCTTCAGCTTCTTTTGATGTTACATTTTCATTCTTTCAGTTCTAATGATCTTGAATTGCTTCATGCTTTCTTTGCATACAAACTTCAGAAACAATTGAACTTGACAGGGTTATGAAAAACCCAAGAAGGTTAATCTGAGATTGACTTCATGGAAAAACAAGAAATCAATCACAAGCTGCCACATGTCTACACTGGTTGGAGCGTGAACCGTGTAAAGTTAGTGGTCTTTGGTGCAACGGGAAATTTCGGGGATAAAAAAATGTGTGGAATTGTAAGCGCACGTGGTCCAGCAGTGAAGCACCCCAAAAAGTCATGGAAGTTTGAGGTCGCACTTCACACAATCACAGCCACCTCTGACCTCACAAAGTTGGCTGAATCCTTTTTTTCTTTTTACGGATCTGTGTTCTAATTAATACTGTCAAAGCAATCGATTATTGAGCAATTGGCCCCCTTCATCTAGGTTTCTATATTAGTGGTCCTAGCGTCCTAGAACGGTAAAAAACTTACTTGTGTTCCGACGTCACGTGATGAGTGATATAGAAGCATAGACATCATTCTGTATCCAATTCGTGGAAGGGGTGTTCATCTAGAGGAATATCCAGTGAGGAGGTTCTCTAGCCAACGAGCACACAGCTCCCCGAGAGGTTGGTGCCGGTTGATATCGTCTGTCGGGCTTCTGCTTATTGGTGGGCTGTAAGAGAAGGACAAAGTTAATTCTGAAAGGTGCCTTTGTGGGGCCTTAGGTGTAGGCTTTGAGGCTCACAATCAAAATTAACTTTAAGAATTCAGGCGTGCCACTGTCGTCTTTAGCATGACAGATGTAAAACCGATGTTAAGTTTTATATATATATATATATGCCCGAGCGATCTAGTTAGTTATGAAAGGTGCCTTTGTGGGGACTTAGGTGTAGGTCTTGAGGCTTCCCGTCAAAACTAACCGAATACTTGAACACATCTTGGTTGTTTCATTATTGCGTACGTATCACTCCCGTTATACGTTAATTACCCGAGCCCACAGAGCAGAATGAAGTCAAATAGGTGCCTTTGTCGGGCCTTAGGTATAGGCCTTGAGGCTTCCTATCAAAGTTAATTCTATACTCAAGCGTTCTGTGGGAATTATGATATAACAGAAGTAAAACTAGAGAATAAGCCAATTACTTGCGCCCCAAGTAACTTTGGACTTCTGATGATCAAAGATTGTCGTGGATGGGTTAAGTTCACATAAAGTTCTTTTTATGCCTTGAGATCAAGGACTTTTAATTGGTCAATCTTGTTTGCCCGAATGATTAGCACTTAGAAGTCTTTTAATCATAAACTGGCTAGCAATAACTTGGATGTAGATGAAAACATACATCATAGTACTAGGTCTATGAATGAAAGACAACAACAAAGGAGGTCGGGCAAAGTTTCACCTTGTCGGGCAAGGCTGATCATCTTGCAACTTCCCTTCTTTGTGATTTACAGAGTGTTCGAATGCTAGAAAGGGAGATTGAAAGATGAATCTATATGAGGTGATCGATACTACAACAAGATTTAAACAAGGTAGCAGAGCTTTTACAAAGGATTTCTGGTGAAGGTTGATCCCAAAAGGGATGAAGATTGGGGGCTGACTACAGCTTCGTGAAGGCAAATCTGGTTTGAGCAGAGTTTGTGCTTGTATTTGTTTGGTTGATTGAGTGTCCTTGTCTCTGATTTTTCTTCCTCCTTTTATAAACGATTTGGCTTGGCTGTCTGCAGTGTTAATTTTGCCCGAATGTATCTGAAGGGTAATGACTCATCAACTTTTTACTTGTACTGCCATTGTAAAGTACTTTTGGGCTGATTAGCTGGCTGGTCTACATCACTTAACCCCTAGGTAGGTGAGCAGGTAGTTTAAATGAGCTGTACCTGGTCGGGAAACAAGCCCCTTTTTGCTTCTGGACTTCGGTTGGACCTTGGACTTTTCCTTCTTCTGAACCTCCTTTTGGGCTTTCTTTTGGGCTAGCCTCTTCTTAACCCAAAGTTCAAGTTTTATCCCAAACAGTGCCCCATTCAATTAATATTCAGGCTGGAATTCTAGGCGCCAATATTGATTGAATAGCTGCATGCCTGTATACCTGATCTAGGAACTTGGTGTTTTCCAGATGGGATGAATGTGATCTTGCATCTCTTGCTGTTCTCATGACCTTTGAGCTATCCTCTGAGGTTCCTATAAATTCCAGCTAAAAACTTCTCATGTCCAGCCAACAGATCATCTTCAACCTTCTCTTTTATCACCCTTCGACGTTTCTGCCTTCTTAGTCTTCTTTTAAACCTGGAAAATGGGTTCCTCTGGATTCAATTGCAGTTTCCTAAAACTTCATTTTTGTGAGAAAAAGGATTTTCATCAAATATTTACTATCTCCAACACCTTTGGTCAGACACACCGCTATCCCCAACACCTTTGGTCAGGCGGTTTTCTCCTGAGGGTTTGCCCTCTTACTCATTGCTTTGATAAGTCGGGCTTCACCATCATATCCAATGATGATCCTTATCGAAGGTCCTCTACCAAGCTCATCTTGGCCGCACAACCCGATCACCTGCCTGACCAGGTTTTGTCCATGAAGATACCAGAAACTAGTCGAGATACCAACACAATGTAGAAGGAAAGAAACATGACACATTGAGACTTGCTCCGATGTAATTTTATCAATTCGTCGAAATGAATGAAGCATCATTTTAAAAACTTTTATCTTTCTATCTTCTTGAATGGTTGATGAATACACTGCATTCCAACACCTGCTTTATTTCTCATCTTCTTCAATATAACAATCCCTAACATCCCATAATGTAGGGCAATACCTTTTTAAGAATTTGACATTGATGGGATGTTTCTACCAATTTCCTTCAAGATCAGCCAAGTAATATCCTTCCTTGTCTAATACTTGACTAACAATAAAAGGACCTTCCCATGTCGGGCTCCATTTCCCAAAGCCCCTAAGCTGAGCTCCTAGAGGGAGGACTGCCTTCCAAACTAAATCTCCTTCCTTGAAAGACTTCAGTTTTACCTTCTTGTTATAAGCTAAGGCAATAACTCTCTTCCCTTCCTGAATCTGGTTCAAGGCCTCAATTCGGGTTACATCTAAATCTTTAATCCCTTGACACATAGCTTCTATGTATTCTTCACTATGTAACCCGAATTGATTTTGAATTCTGATAGAACTTACATTGATTTCCATGGGAAGAACCGCATCTTGCCCGAAATCAAAGCATAAGGAGTTATCCCCGTTCCTGCTCGTTTAGAGGTTCGGGATGCCCACAAAGTATTCCTTAGCTTTTCATGCCACTTTTTCGGGCTATCTGTTACCATCCTTTTGATAATGTTTATCAAAATCTTGTTGTTGGCTTCGGCTTGACCATTTGACTGAGGGTAGTAAGGACTAGACTGGATCATCTTTATTTTGTATTTGCTTGAAAATTCTTCAACTTCTTTTGATATAAAAGATGGCCCACGATCCGTGACTATGGTTTCGGGCACCCCAAACCTATGCAGAATCTTGGTCTCAATAAACTTCTTGACTGCAACTGAAGTTATGGTTTTTACAGTTGATGCTTCTACCCATTTGGTGAAATAATCCGTTGCCACAATTATGAAAGTATGCCCCTTGCTAGAAGATGGATAAATCTGTCTGATGAAGTCCATTGCCCATCCCTTAAAGGGCCAAGGTTTAACCACCGGATTTAAAGGTACTGAAGGCACATGTTGGAGGGGTCCATGCCTTTGACATTCCTCACATCCTCGGGTATAAGACTTGCAATCTTTTTCCACATCAGGCCAGAAATACCCATACCTCCTAATCAACCACCTCATCTTCGTTCCAGCTTGATGTGCCCCACATATCCCTTCATGTACCTCGGCCATTACTCTCATAGATTCTTCTTGACCTAAACATTTCAGTAGAAGCCCATCCGGCGTTTTCCTTAGCAGGTTCTCCTCCCATAAGACGTACTTAGTTGCTTGTTGTCTATTCTTCTTGCTTGTGGGTGCAGAAGGATCTTTCAAATGATGAATGATAGGCGATCTCCAGTCTTCCGTCTCGGTTTCTAGGACCATTATATCTAGACTGAATCTTTTTTTTAAGATAGAAAGAAGATTTCTTCTTTGAACCTCGACATCTACTCCATACTTCCTTTCCTGGATTGGTACTCCCGAGGCTATTTGTGCCATCTCGTTGGCCGCCAGATTAGATTCCCTAGGAACATAATTAACTGATACTTCAGAATCCCAATAGCTTAACAATTGCGTGGTCGCCAAGTAATACCCAGCCATGGTGATATGTCTGCACTTGTATTCTCCATTTAGCTGGTTTATCACTAATTTTGAATCACCAAATACCTGTACCTCCATTGCCCCCAACTCTATCAAGATCTCTAAGCCAATTATTATGGCTTCATACTCCGCCTGATTGTTGGTATTCCCTTGGTAATCTAGAAGGAATGAATAATAATTGTGAACTCCTTGGGGATTTATGATGACAATCCCTGCTCCAGAAGCCTTCTGAGTGTAAGAACCATCAAAATAAAGCTTCCAAGGAGTAATCCAGAGACCAGTTACCCTTTTTATTTCTTGTTGGACTCATTCTTCCTTGCCCGAGATGCCCTTGCCTGGTGGGATCCAAACATTAATTACCTCCAGGATCCCTGGTACATTGATGATCTCATCTTGAGACTCTTGGTGCTCTGCTAAGAAGTCAGCAATTGCTTGGCCCTTGACCGCCCTTTGGGGTACATATTGAAAGCTGAACTCTATTAATGCTAGAATCCACTTCCCAATCCTTCCTGTTAGCATTGGTTTTGACAACATATACTTTATCACATCTGTTTTGGCAATGATGTGCATGTGACAAGGTAACATGTAATGCCTCAACTTACTAGCAGTGAAATATAGAGATAGGCACAACTTCTCTATAGGGGAGTACCTTGTTTCTACCTTAGTCAAAATTCTACTGAGGTAGTATACTGCCTGCTCTTTTCTGCCTTCATTGGTTTGAGCTAGTAAACTCTCGATTGATTTCTCTGAAGTAGAGATATATAGCTTTAAGGGTTTTCCCTTTTGAGGTGGTACCAACACTGGTGGAGAAGTCAAATAGGCTTTGATGCTGTCAAAAGCCTTTTGGTATGGTGGTCCCCATTCGAAACTTTTTGTATCCTTCAGTTTCAATAGAGGAGTCAACGACTGAATTTTGCCTGCTAAATTAGCAATGAATCTCCTTAAGAAATTAATTTTGCCTAGCAGTCTCTGAAGTTGCATTTTGTTGATGGGCGGAAGTGACTCCATTATTGCCCGGGACTTGTTCTTGTCCACTTCTACACCTCTTTGATGAACCAGGAATCCCAAGAAGTTGCCCGCTCTTACTCCAAACGCGCACTTCTTTGGATTCATCTTGAGTTTATGGATTCTTATCCTTGTCAATGCTTGCCTGAGGTCTATCAGATGATGCTCTTCTGTTTTGGATTTCACCACGATGTCATCGATGTACACCTCCATGTTATGGCCAATCAAATCATGAAAAATAGCATTCATCGCCCTTTGGTAGGTTGCACCAGCATTCTTGAGTCCGAACGGCATGACTAGATATTCATATGCCCCCACATGACCGGGACACCTAAAAGCTGTTTTATGTATATCTTCCTAGGCCATCTTTATCTGATTATATCCGGCATTCCATCCATAAAAGATAAGACTTTATGTTTTGCTACATCATCTATGGGCAGGTCAGCCATGAGCATGGGATATTCATCTTTTGGTGTGGCGCCATTAATGTTTCTGTAATCAACACAACATCGTACTGCTTTTGTTGTGGCTTTTAAAACGGGTACAATATTGGCCAACCACTCTACATATTTGGCAGGTCTAATAAATCCGGCTTTCACTATTCTTTCAATTTCTTTTTTGACCTTTTCTTCTATCTCTTTTGACATCCTTCGTGGTGCTTGCTTGACAGGTTTATATCCCTCCTTGATGGGCATTCTGTGTTCCACCAAGGTTGAATATAAACATGGCATTTTAGAATAATGCCAAGCAAAACAATCTTTAAATTCTTGCAGAATACAGACAATCTTTGCCCGATCATTAGTTTCTAATAAGCCACTGATTTGTATAGGTCTTGGATCTTCTTCTGTCCCTAGATCAATAACTTCCAAAGGTTCTTGCACTTCTGATGGTGGCTTGTCAGGTTCTGTACACAAAAATTAGACTAACTCCGGGCTCTCGGGCAAGTCGTCTGGTCCATCCAAATCATATCTGCACTTGGCCATTCGTATGACCCCCTCCAATTCTTCTCCGTAAAGTTCTTCCCTGTTTTCATCCTGGCCGGTTGAAGTTCTTGGCTGCTGCTCATGCTCTTCTTTTCCTAAGAGTTCCCTTTCTTGTTTTCTGTCTCTCCCATACACCAACAGTCTTTTGATCAAAAACCTAACTGCTATTACCTGATCCTTCCTCTTTTGTTCTGTCATTGATGATATTGAGGTGTTGGGACGATACAGGGTCTATCCCATTCTTCTCTAGCAAGAAACATTCCTTGTTTTAAGAGCTTTTGGGCCGTCACCTTGGTAGGGCGGCCGTTCTTATCTGCTCCTGAACATTGCAGAATTCCTACATTGGGATCGTAGAAATTTACTTCCGCTACGTTGGCTGTAGGAAGAAATGGCCATGACTAGGCCTCTACCATCTCCCAAAAGCCTGGTCCCTCTGTTCCTGCTTCGTGGTAAATAGCAACTTGTTAATGTAGAGTGGAGGGTATGGCAAGACTTTGGTGGATCCAATCCATTCTGAGTAATGCTCCATAGGTGGAAGCACAATCCATCACAAAGAATGCCAGCATGATTCGCTTGGATCCCAAGTCCACTTCTAAAGGTAATATCCCATGAGTTTTGGTGATAGCGTCGGAGAAGCTCGAGACCGTGAGATCGGTGGGATTGAGATCTTCTACACCTCTTCCTATCTTCTTCATTTGCTTGGCGGGCAATATGTTAACAGCTGCTCCTCCATCAATCAAAACTCTTTTGAAGGGAACTCCTTCCAAATGAGCTGCAACATATATTGGCTTAAGATAGTTGACTAGCAACATGTTTGGGAGGCTGAACACCATTTTATCAGTATAAATTCTTAACAGACCATTCTGGAATGTCTTGGATGATTCAGTTTTTTCCAATTCTTCCTCTTCGGCTACTTCAATGATGACATGGGCCATCATTGGTTCTGTTGTCAAATAATCACCTTCCATAGTAGCGGGCTGATCAGGCTCAGCACCAAACATGGCGGATAACACATACGTCATGTTGATATGAAAGGTACTAGGCTCTGGAAAGTCTTCTTTCTTGCTCCCGATCTATTCCATAAATTCGTCTAACTAGGCCATCGCATCTTCTGGGAGTAAAGGTTCTGGTGCTCCCTCTTGTTAATTTATGCCCGAATCTGGTATCTGCTTAGGAACTTCACCGAAAAGATCCAATGATACACCAGGGAGCTTCATCTCAGGCGAAACAGTTCCAAAACAAATAGGCTATGTCCTCAATCCAGGAGTGGGCATCATTATCATATCTTCTTGAGCTCTTCTCAATATCCTGTACTTCTCAGGGTGTAGGCTTTGTGGTACATGGTTTCCCTCACCCTCTGTTTTGCTATTAGCCATCTGCACCTCCTTTTTACTCCTCCAGTTAAACTGACTACTTCCCCCAGAGGGTGTTTTTTCAAACTTTTGATTCTTTGAGGCTTCAGATGTCACGAGAATCTTTAAAGAATTCATATAGGGTTTATGCTGCCTCTGGACCCTTTTGATCATAGAGGCTCCCATTTGTTTGGTGGGTTGGCCATTTTTCCCGACCACGTACCATTTTCGTCCGAGACGGGTAGGGTTCTCATTTTTGACAGGATTTGATATCCTATCATTTCTTTTATCTTCTCTCCCTGCACGGCCATATTAAGGATGCCTTATTTCCCTCTCTTTTATACCTTTAGCCTCCTTGTCTTCTGCCTCCTCAGAAGCTTCTTGATTTCGAAACACTTCTGATAAAGCTCTAGGTTGGGAATCTCCTCCTAACCACTAAAAGACACTTCGGGAAGTCTCTCTTCTTGCTGTCCGTCTAGCTTTTTCACAGGCCTCTTTTCTTTCTCCTTCCTCTTTCCTCTTGATTAGTTCATGATCAATGAAGACTCTTGCTGGTGGTACTTCGAGCTCACACTCGCATTGGCATCTACTGCACGGAACCATTCCTTTGATTATGGCTGTTTTTGGATGTTCGGGCAATTTGATCACCTCTTTTGTGGACCTGTCAGCTGGCCTTCCTTCTTCTGTCTCATTTGCAACCTTCCCTTTCCCTTTCTCAACCCATGCTAAATTAATCATATTAACTGGGGCTTCTGAAAAGGGGTTTGCATGCTTGTTTAGCATTGTTTCGACTTGTACCGGATATAGGTTAGGTGGATTATTTGTCAAGATCGTCTCTTCATCTGGTTGGCTGGCCTCCAGTTTTTCTCTTTCTTCTTCCCCATCATCTTCCCTCCTAACTAGAGGTAAAGATATGGGAATATTTGGTTTCATAAGGTCTGTTTTCATTTTGAAGTCTGTGGAGGCGTTTTCCAATCTGTGCAATATCTGCAACAAGGTAGTTTGCAAATCTTCAGGTAGCTCTGACATATTGCTTTAGAAAATAAGATTTGACGTATGTGGTCCCACTGGGCGTGCCAAAACTATGTTTGTCTAGAGGAATATCTAGTAAGGAGGTTCCTTGGCCAACAAGCACACAGCTCCCCGAGAGGTTGGCGCCGATTGATATCGTCTGTTGGGCTTTTACTTATTGGCGGGCTGTAAGAGAAGGACATAGTTAATTCTGAAAGGTGCCTTTGTAGGGCCTTAGGTGTAGGCCTTGAGGCTCACAATCAAAATTAACTTTAAGAATCCAGGCGTGCCACTGTTGTCTTTAGCATGACAGATGTAAAACCGATGTTAAGTTTTATAGTGTGTGTATATATATATATATATATATATATATATATATATATATATATATATATGCCCGAGTGACCTAGTTAGTTATGAAAGGTGCCTTTGTGGGGGCCTTAAGTGTAGGCATTGAGGCTTCCCGTCAAAACTAACCGAATACTTGAACACATCTTGGTTGTTTCATTATTGCGTACGTATCACTCCCGTTATACGTTAATTACCCGAGCCCGCAGAGCAGAATGAAGTCAAATAGGTGCCTTTGTCGGGCCTTAGGTATAGGCCTTGAGGCTTCCTATCAGAGTTAATTCTATACTCAAGCGTTCTATGGGAATTATGATATAACAGAAGTAAAACTAGAGAATCAACCAATTACTTGTGCCCCAAGTAACTTCGGACTTCTGATGATCAAAGATTGTCGTGGATGGGTTAAGTCCACATAAAGTTCTTTTTATGCCTTGAGACCAAGGACTTTTAATTGGTCAATCTTGTCTGCCCGAATGATTAGAACTTAGAAGTATTTTAATCATAAACAGACTAGCAATAACTTGGATGCAGATGAAAACATACATCATAATACTAGATCTATGAATGAAAGACAACAACAAAGGAGGTCGGGCAAGGTTTCACCTTGTCTGGCAAGACTGATTGTATTGCAACTTCCTCTCTTTGTGATTTACAGAATGTTCGAATGCTAGAAAGGGAGATTGGAAGATGAATCTATATGAGGTGATCGATACTACATCAAGATTTAAACAAGGTAGCAGAGTTTTTACAAAGGATTTCTGGTGAAGGTTGATCCCGAAATGGATGAAGACTGGGGCTACAGCTTCGTGAAGGCAAATCTGGTTTGAGTAGAGTTTGTGCTTATATTTGTTTGGTTGATTGAGTGTCCTTATCTCTGATTTTTCTTCCTCCTTTTATAAACGATTTGGCTTGGCTGTCTGCAGTGTTGATTTTGCCCGAATGCATCTGAAGGGCAATGACTCATCAACTTTTTACTTGTACTGCCATTGTAAAGTACTTTTGGGCTGATTAGTTGGCTGGTCTACACCACTTGACCCCTATGTAGGTGAGCAGATAGTTTAAATGAGCTGTACCTGGTCGGGAAACAAGCCCCTTCTTGCTTCTGGACTTCGGCTGGGCCTTGGAGTTTTCCTTCTTCTGAACCTCCTTTTGGGCTAACCTCTTCTTAACCCAAAGTTCAAGTTTTATCCTGTTGATGCACAAAATCAATGAGGACTTTGGTACAACAGAAAGTGTTAAGTTTGTGACCTTCGCTAGATTGCTCCGGTCATTTGTTTGGATAAGTATGTAAATGGATAGAGACAGGGAAGCAAACACAAGATGTACGTGGTTCACCCAGATTGGCTACGTCCACGGAGTAGAGGAGTTTTCATTAATTGTGAAGGGTTTACACAAGTACATAGGTTCAAGCTCTCCTTTAGTGAGTACAAGTGAATGATTTAGTACAAATGACATTAGGAAATATTGTGAGAGAATGATCTCTATTTATAGAAGAGAGTTTCTAGTTTCATGCTGACACCGACACGTGTCGTGTTGTGATTGGCTTCTGATGTTGACACGTGTCACGCTATGATTGGCTTCTGATGTCGACACGTGTCGCGCTGTAATTAGCCTCCTGGTTGGAGGGAAACTCTTCTGGGTCCTTGACGGTATAACGTTGATCGGTGCTCAGTATTTTCGAGATTGGTCAAGTATGGTACAAACAGTGCTCCCCTAAGTTCCCGAGTGAAGGAAGCTCCTCTGTTGGGGACTTGCAAGATCCAAGCCATTGAGTAATCACGAAACTTCTAAGTACTGAAGTGTGGTATCATTTTCACTTGCCTTATCTGTCTCATACGTAGCTGTGGCATCTTCTCTGGAAGTATTTTTCCTCCATCCAGGGGTGGTATCTTTAACCGATGAAGATGCACAAGGTAATGTATCAATTTCACTTGAAGCTTACTTATAGTTTCGGGCTTGGCCAAGTGAGATACAAAACCCTATAGTAGGAGTCCCTCAAGTCGCCGAGCTAGGAGATTTGCCGAAAGAGGTAACAGATAAGGTAAGCAATTAGACTTCTAAGCAAGCAACCTGGATTAGAGGTTCGGCTTCGGCTTCCGGTTGATTGTTCTTCTTTTCCTTGTGTCGTAAACAACAATAAGGATAAAGAGAAGCAAATGGATAGATGATATGAGATACTTTTGCTTTCGAAAAAGTAACTTTCCATAGGCTTATTCTTGAACTGGGTTGGAGGGTTTTCTAGTTTCCTCCAGAGTATAAGGCTGACTCAAGAATGTGAGGGTCAAAACAAGTCCATCAAATCAAGAGTGCGTTCGACCTTGATAATATGGGATACTTTTGCTGTTGACGAAGTAATAGATGAATCGACATGTGTTTTGTTGCGCTTGTCTCCACATGCTTCCTTGTATCCTTCTCACTTGCCCTATATGTTCCTCAGGCAGATGTGGTATCTTTTCTGGAAGCATAAGATGTTGAAGACGAGTACTCGAGAGCAATGCCAGGTAAGTAATCAGGCAATGAGTTCCAGGCAGTCAGTTCCTGATTGGAAGCTTGATTCCAAGTGTTGACTGATTGCTCTCTTTCTCCTTGTCTTGCAGGTAAGAACAAGGGCAAAGGAAAAAACAGGGAAAAAGCATAATATGGGATACTATTGCTTTTGACCCTGATGATATGAAATACTCTTGCTCTGGTGTGGCTGGTTTGCATAAGTATTATTGGGGGGGAAGAAAGCTGAGTATTTCAAAAGGCTTCGTTGGGAGTGCCCTCTCAGATATGAGGAAGGGTTGAGCATTTTTGCAGGTCTGCCTGTCCGTGGAGGATGGAAGTTGACATATATAAGAGTCTCCCTAACAACAAGTAGTAATGCTATTCCTTTACCCTTATTGGTCATAGCAATGTAATGGGAGCTGTAAGCTTCACGTGTTTTAACTTTGTCAGAGCACTTTGAAAAAGTGGTATGTGGTATCTGGAAAGCTAATGTTACGTGTGAAGATTGCAGATAAGCTTTATCAAGGAAATCTGGCTCTCGAAGTTCGGAGAGCGATGCCTCTTTGGTTTTCGAACAAGCAATCCAGTTGGGGATCTGGCTCTCGAGATTCGGAGAGTGGTGCCTCTTCGATTTTTGAGAAGCAATCCTGTTGGGAGTCTGGCTCTTGAGATTCGGAGAGCGGTGCCTCTTCGATTTTTGAGAAAGTAATCCTGTTGGGAGTCTGGCTCTCGAGATTCGGAAGGCAGTGCCTTTTCGATTTCTGAGCAAGTAATAATGCTATTCCTTTACCCTTCTTGGTCATAGCAATGTAGTGAGAGCGGCAAGCTTCACATGTTTTAACTTTGTCAGAGCACTTTGAAAAAATGGTATGTGGTATATGGAAAGCTGATGTTGCGTGTGAAGATTGCAGACAAGCTTTATCCAAGGAAATCTGACTCTTGAAGTTCGGAGAGCGGTGCCTCTTTGGTTTTCGAACAAGCAATCATGTCGGCGATCTGGCTCTCGAGATTCAGAGAACAGTACCTCTTCGATTTTTGAGAAAGCAATCCTGTTGGGAGTCTGGCTCTTGAGATTCAGAGAGCGGTGCCTCTTCGATTTTTTAGAAAGCAATCTTGTTGGGAGTGTTTTCTCTAATGTGAGTAAAGGTTGGGCATTTTTGCCAGTCTGCCTTGCCACGAAGCACGGAGGTTGACACACATTGAGACTTTCTAGTTATCAAGCAGTGGTACTGTTCCTTTACCCTTGTGGGTAATAGTAGGGTAACTGGACCTTTAAAATTTATGTGTCTAAACTTTGTCAGAGATCTTTGTCAAAGTTATTTGTGGTACCCAAGGAGCTGATGTTGCGTGTAGAGAGTGGTGCCTCTTCGAAATCCGGAGAATGGTGCCTCTTCGATTTTTGAACCAACGGTTTTGTTGCCCTATCTTTTATAAGGGCACCAATTGTGTGCAAGGAGTTCATTCAGAGAGTTATTTCTTGTAGGAATTTTCCCTTTACTTCAGAGATTTATTGCACCTTATTTCTCCTTCATCATTTCTGAGAATGTCTGGCCCATCCGACCGTCGTTTTGACTTGAACTTTGGTGAAGAGGCAGCCATGCCTTTTCAAGACAACATATGGCGCCCATCCTTCTTATCCCCTACTAGTCCTCTTACCGTTAGGGACTCTGTGATGAAGAATGATATAACTGCTGCGGTGGTGGCCAGGAACCTTATCACTCCCAAAGATAACAGACTACTTTCCAAACGGTCTGATGAGTTGGCTATTAAGATTATCTGGCTCTCAGTGTTCAGTGTGCAGGTTCTGTGTCTAATATGGCCCAACGCCTATTTGCTCGAACCCGCCAAGTTGAATCATTGGCGACTGAAGTGATAAGTCTCAAACAGAAGATCAAATGGCTCAAGCATGAGAATAAATAGTTGCACAGGCTCGCACATGAGTATGCTACAAACATGAAGAGGAAGCTCGACCAGCTGCAGGAATCTGATGGTCAGATTTTACTTGATCATCAGAGGTTTGTGGGTTTGTTCCAAAGGCATTTATTACCCTCGTCTTCTGGGGCTGTACCGCGTAATGAAGCTCCAAATGATCAACCTTCGGTGCCTCCTCCTTCTGCGGTTCTGCCTAGTACTGAGGCTCCGAATAATCACCTTATGGTGCCTCCTCTTTCTGGGGCTCTGCCGACTGCTGAGACTTCTCCTGAGCAACCTTTGTGAATGCTCCCTCTTGTTTGTTTATTTTGATTCATGTATATGTACATATTTGTAACTTATTGGAGATATCAATAAACAAGCTTTGCTTCATTTCAACGTATTGTGTTAAATACACCAAGGCCTTCTTCACTAAGTTCTTTGAATTTTTCCTTTTGTTGAAGCTTGTATGTTGAAGCTTTGTGAGTGAAGCATGTAGGTTGAGGTAGTGCTCCCTTAATTTCCCGAGTGAGGAAAACTTCTCGTTTGGAGACTTGAAAAATCCAAGTCACTGAGTGGTCGTGAGACTTTCGAGTATCAAGGTGCAGTAGCATATGGTAGGAGTCCCCCAAGTCTCCGGTCGAGGGAGTTGACGAATGAGGCATTTCCTTTCTAAGTGGTAGCCCAAAACTCCTTCATATATATTTGTTATGAAAGTTGTTAGGCCCAAAGAAGAGGAGGCCTAGGTAATTTTTTTTTCGAATTTTTTTTTTGATTTTTTTTTTTCGAATTTTTAAATTTTCGAATTTTTGAATTTTTGAATTTCCGAATTTTTAAATTTTCGAATTTCTGAAAGAAAAAAAATTATATATATATTTTAAAGCTTTGGTGTTGAAGCTTTGTAGGTGAAGCTTTGATGTTGAAGCTTTGTTGGGCACCATGAATTGATTTTGCTTCACACTATCTTGATCAAGATAGTGTGAAGCTTTTGTGTTGAAGTTTTGTGGGTGAAGCTTTTGTGGGTCAAGCTTTTGTAGGTGAAACTTTTGTGGGTCAAGCTTTTATGGGTCAAGCTTTTGTGGGTCAAGCTTTGTTGGGCACCATGAATTGATTTTGCTTCACACTATCTTGATTAAGATAGTGTGAAGCTTTTGTAGGTGAAGCTTTTGTGTTGAAGTTTTGTAGGTGAAGCTTTTGTGGGTCAAGCTTTTGTAGGTGAAGCTTTGGAGTTGAAGCTTTGTAGGTGAAGCTTTGGAGTTGAAGCTTTTTTTTAGTACCATGAATTGATTTTGCTTCACACTATCTTGATCAAGATAGTGTGAAGCTTTTGAGAATTTGTAGTTGTCTTCCATTGACGAAGCTTTTTTGAATTTCCCTTTTTTTTTTGGGAAACTAGAAATTTGAAAATGTGGGAGAGACAACATATACAAATTTTGCTTCCACACTGTTAAGCAAGAGATTGTGATGCAAGCCAGACCTTGTAGTAGTCGAAGTTTTGGATGAACCATATAAATTGAATTTGCTTCGAACAGTCTTGAATTTGCTTCGAAGGTTTGAGAATTGTAGTTGCCCTCCATTGATGAAGCTTTTGTTGACACTATAAATTGGTTTTGCTTCACACTGTCTTGATCAAGAGTGTGTGAAGCTTTTGAGAATTGTGGTTGAACTCATTTGATGAAGCTTTTGGTGGCACCATAAATTGGTTTTGCTGCACACTGTCTTGTTCAAGAGTGTGTGAAGTTTTTGAGGATTGTGGTTGCCGTCCATTGATGAAGCTCTTGTTGGCACCATAAATTGGTTTTGCTTCACACTGTCTTGATCAAGAGTGTGTGAAGCTTTTGAGAATTGTGGTTGAACTCCTTTGATGAAGCTCTTGTTGGCACCATAAATTGGTTTTGCTTCACACTGTCTTGATCAAGAATGTGTGAAGCTTTTGAGAATTGTGGTTGCCCTCCATTGATGAAGCTCTTGTTGTTGGCACCATAAATTGGTTTTGCTTTACACTGTCTTGATCAAGAGTGTGTGAAGCTTTTGAGAATTGTGGTTGCCCTCTATTGATGAAGCTCTTGTTTGCACCATAAATTAGTTTTTGCTTCACATTGTCTTGATCAAGAGTGTGTGAAGCTTTTGAGAATTGTGGGGGTTGAACTTCTTTGATGAAACTTTTGTTGGCACCATAAATTGGTTTTGCTTCACACTGTCTTGATCAAGAATGTGTGAAGCTTTTGAGAATTGTGGTTGAACTCCTTTGATGAAGCTCCTGTTGGCACCATAAATTGGTTTTGCTTTACACTGTCTTGATCAAGAGTGTGTGAAGCTTTCTACGAGTTGTAGCGTTTGCATTGTTACAGAGGGGAAATGATTGAAGCAAATGCAAGAGGGCTAAATAGCTTGATCTTCGTATGCCATGCACTGAAGTTGTTGTTGGCTTGCAATAAGACTTTGTTGGTGAATATAACTCTTGTTGGGCATAAGTCCTCATCTAGTTGAGTTGTCAAGCTTGAGGGTTTCTGATTATTTGTGAATGCTAGGAGTTCACATGTACAAGTTGTACCAGTTGTCTTCTGGTAGGTGGAATGAATGGTGAGTTGCTTTCATCACTTGGTTGGTGGTACGAAGGTGAGTTCTTTCTTCCCCTGGTTGGTGGCATAAATGGCAAGTTGCCAAATGATATTAGAGTACGGATTGTACATTTCATCACCTGGTTGGTGGCATGAAGGAGAGTAAAGGTTGTACATTTCATCACCTGGTTAGTGGCATGAAGATGAGTTCCTTCTTCACCTGGTTGGTGGCATGAGTGGCAATGATATTAAAGTACGGGTTGTACATTTCATCACCTGGTTAGTGGCATGAATGGCAAGTTACCAAATGATATTAGAATACGGGTTGTACATTTCATCACTTGGTTGGTGGAATGAAGGAGAGTACGGGTTGTACATTTCATTACCTGGTTGGTGGCATGAAGATGAGTTCATTCTTCACCTGGTTGGTGGCATGAGTGGCAAGTTGCCAAATGATATTAGAGTACGGGTTGTACATTTCATCACCTGGTTGGTGGCATGAAGGAGAGTACGGGTTGTACATTTCATCACTTGGTTGGTGGCATGAAGATGAGTTCCTTCTTCACATGTTATCACCTGGTTGGTAAGAATAAGGGCAAGGTGTCTAGGCACATTGTAGCAAGTGTCGAATGACACAAAATATGTTGAACCCTTTCAAAGCACAGTTGGCTTATGTATGAATGTGTTGGAATGTATGATTGAACGAATATACTGTGAAGCTGTTCGTTTATTTGTATAGTCTTGTTGACATATACTTAGACTTTGTTTCATGTTGGAAGAATTCATGTTGAAGCTTTGAACCCAAGTGTTTCATTGCTAGGAATGTAAGAGGATTAGGATCGAGTTGTCTAAATCACCTCTTTATTGAATTCAAACCAAATAGTCTTCGTTACATAGGATGCCGAACGGCTGAAGCTTAACATTTGTACAATGTGAGTTTACTTGTAATAGTACTTCAAGTGATCAGCGTTCCATGGATGGCCAAGGGTCTTGCCATCAGAGCTTCTAAACTTGTAGGAGCCAGGGCGACTCATGCCAACAACTTCAAACGGTCCATCCCAGTTTGGACTAAGTGTTCCTTCACTCGGGACTTTGTCGCAGAGTAATATTTTCTTCAATACCCAGTCCTCCACTTTGAAAGAACGAGGTTTGACCTTGAGTCATAGTAGTTGGAGATGCGCTGCTCATAGGTGACATTCCTCAAGTGAGTCTGGTTTCTGTGTTCCTCAACTAGATCTAAGTTGAGGGTAAGTTGTTTGTCATTTTTGCTTTGCACGTAGTTCTGGACTCGGAACATTGCTTGCTCAAACTCAACTGGGACAACTGCCTCTGTACCAAAGGCAAGTGAGAATGGGGTTTCTCTTGTTGATGTCCGATATGAAGTGTGGTATGACCAAAGAACTTGAGGTACAAATTCTGGCCAACAACCTTTAGCCTTGTCCAAGCTGGTTTTCAAAGTTCGCTTGATTATTTTGTGGATGACTTCAACTTGTCCATTAGACTGGGGATGAGCGGGAGAGGCAAAACATAAGTTGATGTTGAACTTAGAGCAGAACATCCTGAACTTATTGTTGTCGAACTGTCGCCCGTTGTCAGTGATTATCGTATTGGGAATGCCGAATCTGCAAAGGATGTTCTTCCATACGAAGTCTTCTATTTTTGCCTCAGTAATGGTTGCCAAGGGTTTTACTTCGGCCCACTTTGTGAAGTAATCAACTGCAACGATTGCATAGTGAACCTTGCCTTTCCCTGCAGGCATTGGGCCGATCAAATTAAGTCCCCATTGGGCGAAGGGCCAATGGCTGATCATAGGAGTGAGCGGCTCGGGAGGGGAGTGAGGAATAGTTGCGTAGTGTTAACATTTATCACATGAGTGGGATATTCTGATGGCATCTTGGTGGAGTGTTGGCCAGTAATATCCTTGGCGAAAAGCCTTGTGTGCTAGGGATCGAGATCTAGCATGATCTTCGCAGACTCCTTCATGTATTTCCCGAATGACAGTTTCCACCTCTGCGGGCGTAAGACATCTTAGGTATGGTAGGTTAAAACCCCGCTTGTAGAGTTGGTCATTAATGATCAAGTAACGGGTAGCCTTGTATCGAATCTGCTTAGCTTGGACTTTGTCATTTGGAAGGGTGCCATGAGCAAGGAATCTATAAATCGGGGTAATCCAACTATCCCCTGTTGTAAGTTGCACACTTCCACAGCCATGGTGCTTGGTGCTGCCAACAATTCGACCTGAATTTTTCTCCCAATCTTGTCTTCCACTGTTGAGGCGAGGCGAGCCAAAGCATCTGCATGACTGTTTGCCACTCGAGGAATTTAGGTGATCTGGTAGTGGAAGTGCTTGAGCAACAATTATGTTGGTGCCAGATAGGCTGCCATGGAGCTATCCTTAGCGTCAAAGTTGTTGGTGACCTGGTTAACCACCAATTGGGAGTCACTGAAGATATCAATTCGTTTAACCCCAAGGTGTTTGGCCAAACGTAAGCCTGCTAGGAGGGCTTCATATTCGGCCTCATTGTTCGATGCCTTGAATTTGAAACGAAGTGCATACTCCATCGCCACTTTGTCAGGGGTCGTAAGGACTAGTCCTGCTCCACAACCCTGTTGGTTGGACGAGCCATCAACATATATACTCCATGTTAGGGTTGTTGGTTCTATTTTCTGAGCTTCTGAGGGTAATGAAACCATTTCTTTAGGCATAGAAACAATGTCAACAGGGTATGTGAAGTCAGCGATGAAGTCTGCCACTGCTTGGCCCTTCTCAGCTGGCTTTGGTTGGTAGGAAATGTCAAACTCACCTAATGCTATCGCCCATTTGATCATTCGCCCGAAAGTGTCAGGACTTTGGAATATCTGTCAAAAAGGATGATTGGTAAGCACGATGATGGAGTGTGCTTGAAAGTAAGGGCGAAGTTTTCGAGCAGACATGACCAATGCTAGAGCCAATTTCTCAATGTTGGAGTATCGTGTCTCCACATCTTGTAAGGCCTTGCTAGCGTAGTAGACAGGCCGTTCGACATTACCATCATTTCTAATGAGAACGGAACTTACTACTGAAGTCGATATCGACAGATAGATAATGAGAGTGTCACTAACCTCAAGTTTGGAGAGCAGAGGGGCTTTACTCATGTAGTCTTTGAGGTTCTTGAATGCCTCAGCACATTCATCAGTCCATGTAATGTACTTCTTACTTCCCTTAAGTGCTTTGAAGAAATGAGCACATCTGTTTGTGGCCTTAGAGATGAACCTAGTTAAGGCTGTCACCTTGCCAGTAAGGCTCTGGATGTCTTTTGAAGTTACCGATTCCTTCATGTCGAGGATTGCTTTGATCTTCTCAGGATTAGCCTCAATGCCTCGTTGGCTTATCATGAAACCTAAGACTTTGCCAGAGCCTACGCCGAAGGCACATTTGTTGGGGTTCAACCTCATTCGATACCTCTTCAGAATGGTGAAAGTTTCAGATAGGTTGGTGATGTGTTGGTCAGCATGTTTGCTCTTGACTAGCATATCATCAATGTAAACTTCCATTCTCTTCCCAATCTGTTCGGCGAACATTAAATTGACCAGTCTCTGATAAGTCGCTCCTGCATTCTTTAGGTCGAAGGGCATGACTTTATAGCAATATAATCCCTTGTCAGTAGTGAAGGCTGTGTATTCTTGGTCCGGAGGGTTCATGAGGATTTGGTTGTATCCTGAGTAAGCGTCTATGAAGCTCAGGAGTTCACACCCTGCCGTAGAGTCTATAAGTCTGTCTATGAGAGGAAGAGGAAAACTATCATTCGGGCATCCTTTGTTTAGATCGGTGTAATCGACACACATTCTCCACAAGACCTTTTGGAGCAGGAGACTTTCCTTGGTCGGATTCTTCTTAACAAGGACAACATTTGCTACCCACGTTGGATAATTGACTTCGCGGATGAAGCCTATGCCTTTGAGTTTTTCAACTTTTGCCTTCATTACCTCGTACCGTTCGGCGTCATAAGATCTTCGCTTCTGTCTCACTGGTTTGGTCTTGGGGTCAATACTTAAGCGATGACAGATGATATCGAGAGAGATGCTTGGCATGTCCTCGTATGACCAGACGAAGACCTCAGTGTTCTCTTGCAAAAAAGAGATCAATGCCAATCGAATGGGTGGTGACAAGGTGGTGCCAATCTTCACCATGCAATCCGGATAATCTTTTGAGATAGAGACCTTCTCCAACTCTTCAGCGGGTTGTGCTTGCTGGGTGAAAGAGTCATCTTGAGGATCGTCGGGTTGACTGTTGCCACCGTGAAGATCCAAGTTAGCTTCGTCTGGGCTGGTCTTTATGACTTGGTCATGTATAGAAAGGGTTTCCTTGGGCACATGCAAGTGTTGTTGCTTGACCGAAGTGTTGTAACATGATCGTGCACTAAGTTGATCTCCTCTGATGTAACCATTGCCATAGAGGGTTGGAAATTTCATCAACAACATATGTGTGGATACCATGGCCTTGATCTCCTCTGATGTAACCATTGCCATAAAGATGACATTGTATGCCGTTGGGCAATCAACCACCAGGAAGTTAGTGGTAATGGTAGCTGTGTAAGGGCCTGTACTAATGGTGAAAGGTAAGTGTATGCTCCCTAAAGGTTGCATGATATCACCGAAGAAGCTTATCAGAGGGGAAATTGAGCGATCGAGCAAGTGTTCAGCTACATTAAGTGCCCTGAAAGCTTCAGCAAACATGATATCGACCGAAGCCCCTGTGTCTACCAGGATTCGTCATACTTCAAAGTTAGCTATGTGAGCTTCCACGATTAGTGGGTCGTTGTGAGGGTAGATGATACATCTTTCTTCCTCAGGGTAGAAACATATTGGATCCCAGTTAGGCTTTTGATACTTACCTCCCCTAGTGTCTTCCACGTGAAACACTTGGTGGCCAGACCTTAAAGCTCGTTCACTATTTTTCATGGCCCTGTTGGAAGATTTAGATATGTGTGTGCCACCACTTATGGAATATATCACATTTACCTGGCGTTGGTTACAGTTACCTCTTAGAGGGTGAAGGAGGAATTGATCAATTTTTCCTTCACGTGCCAAAGCTTCAATATGATCTCGAAGGGTGATACACTTCTCGCTGTCATGACCGTTATGCTCGGTGGTAGCAGCAAAACGTGCCCGTGTTCTTCGTGGGCTTGTAATCCGGGTGCCTCGGCTTTGGCTTCGGTATCAAGTGTGCTATGCTGAGGTAAATGGCCATGCATGTGGCATTCAAATGTGTGTATGCCTCATACCTCGGGGTAGGGGCTGTCCTGACACGTGCTTGACCCACTGTGTTGACTGCCTAGGGTCGGGGATTATCATGGCGATACCCTTGGTTATCGCGGTAGTGTCCCTTACTCCTTTTACTAAAATGAGACTGGTGAGGATGGAAATCTTTCCTGTTACCCTGAGATTGATATGTCTGTTGACTTGGCAAAGTATTAAGTAAGGCAGGGGGAGGCACTGCTACCGTTTGGAAGGTCGAGGTCTTCTCATTTTGTTAGATCTGGCTTCCATTCCCTACTTTCTGATAAGGGGTGGTTGTGGGAGGTTTCCCTTGATATGTCCTTGCCTTGGGGGAGGCATGGTTGTAAGCCTGTGCCATCACCTCAGAGTAAGTTTTCCAAGTGTTGGCATTGATCATGTACTTGAAGAAACAATCACGTAAGCTTGCCGTGAAGGCATTGAGGGCGGTCTTGTCATCTGCCTCAGCAGCGAGAATACTCATGGTTGAAACGACCAGCATACTCTCGTAGTGACTCATCTGGCTTCTGGCGAATAGTGTACAAGTCATCTGCTGAATGCAAGCGATCGGTCTGGAAGATGTGTTGAGAGACAAACAGTTTCCTCAGTTCCTCAAATGAGTCTATTGTCTCAGGTGGAAGACGGCAATACCAGTTTAAAGCTCCGCCAGAGAGGGTAGAGGGGAAGAGAAGACATCGCTCTTCGTCGGTGTGCATCTGATATGCCATGGTGGACTCAAAGAGGTTAAGGTGTTTAATTGGGTCATCCCTTCCAGTATAGAGTTGTAAACCAAGCTTTTGTTTTGTCTTCGCTTGAAGGGGGTGTCAAGGATCCTCATTGTGAAAGGGCCAGGCCTAGGTTGGTTCCAGTCAGGTATTTCGGCCTGACGTTCGGCCTTCAACTTGTTTACTTCATCAATGAGCTGTAGGACAAGGGGGTCTTGAGTGGAGTCATGTACCACTAGGATTTTCTTTCGTAAGTCTCCATCACCTCTTGGAAGTAGGAAAGTTTGAGCAAGGGCGTGTAATTTTTCCTTGGACTCGCCGTACTGACTTCTAGGGCGAGTCTGTCGGAATACCTCAGAGTCCCCTGTACCTTCATATTCTTCTAAGACATGTCGTTCCTTCCCTAGATTGGCAGCTAGCCTGGATTATGGGAGAGGACCGAGTCTTTTAGAAACCCTTGGGTCATTGATCTTCGAGCATATGTGGAGGGGATTCTCTCGACGTTGCTTTAGGAAGTCTTAGCAGTCACAATAAACGGCTTTCGATCCTTCCAACCCTTCTGCAAGGAGGTGTCTTTCTCCACTTCTCCTACTTCGGGTCGAAGCAGCTGGGTTGAGAGAAGTCTCATGTTGATCAATGTTTTGATGATTAGCTCGCTTCTCATCAGGGATACCCATGTCGAAGGAAGGTGGTCCTCTGTGTTGGGGGGCACACAGATGATGGTTGATGTCTACAGGGGCAACAAGCTCGCGTGTTTGAGTACGCATAGTTTCATGGAGCGTCTCAAAGAGCTTCTCATACTGCTCCTGGAGGACCTCACTCTTCATTTCTATTTTGTTGTTTTGAGCTTCTAGCTCATCAACTTTAGCTTGAAGAGCAACCTTATTTCCTTCATTCTTTCGTTGCTTCGCATTAGGTGCAAGAGGGGTGCCATTCTGTGTGTTGTGGCTTCCTTCGCTCCCCATGTTGGAAAGGGATGTCAGGTCAAAAGAGAGTGTACAAATGGTGGAAACCAGCTTAACAAAGCTGAAGAGAGTGGGAATAAGTGTCGTTCCCACAGACGGCGCCAAATGTTGATGCACAAAATCAGTGAGGACTTTGGTACAACATAAAGTGTTAAGTTTATGACCTTCGCTAGATTGCTCCGATCATTAGTGTGGATAAGTATGTAAATGGATAAAGACAGGGAAGCAAACACAAGATGTACGTGGTTCACCCAGATTGGCTACGTCCACGGAGTAGAGGAGTTCTCATTAATTGTGAAAGGTTTACACAAGTATATAGGTTCAAGCTCTCCTTTAGTGAGTACAAGTGAATGATTTAGTACAAATGACATTAGGAAATATTGTGAGAGAATGATCTCTATTTATAGAAGAGAGTTTCTAGTTTCATTCTGACATTGACACGTGTCGTGTTGTGATTGGCTTCTGATGTTGACACGTGTCGCGCTATGATTGGCTTCTGATGTTGACACGTGTCGCGCTGTAATTGGCCTCCTGGTTGGAGGGAAACTCTTATGGGTCCTTAACGGTATAACGTTGACCGGTGCTCAGTAGTTTCGGGATTGGTCAAGTATGGTACAAACATATCCCAAACAAGGGGTTTCCCGTGTAGCTCGCATTTGAAAAAGGTAAAGTGGAAACTTGAAGGCTGTTGTGATTCATATTTTACGTTGTTGGTTGCGGTGAGATACAATTGCAAAAGTTGATGTTCCCAATGAGTAGGAAGCACAAAGTTGAATCATAGGATTTGTGTCAATCAGAAACTAGACATACGCGTTTGGGATCTACAAAAACATTCTTTAAACAGCTGGTTTTCTGTAGAAGAGTCACTACCATATGCAAATTTCGGAACAAACTCCGACTACAACAGTACTACTTGATCCATTTCTTTTCTTTCAACTTGGCCTCGCTAGCCAGATTTTCATCAATCATGGATGTTCATTAAACAGGGATTCTTGCGTGTATCCATTTCACTATTTCTGCTCGCTCTATCTCTCTCATCACATGACATGAACTCATGGAGTGATGCATACATTGTGTTGACGATGTGATTCATGAATATTGTTGGACAAGTGACTTGGATATTTTCTGTCGATATTTTGTGTGGTTATATTATATGTGTGTCCAAATTCCAAAGGATGCCGTAGGCTGATATTTTTTTAGTGTTAGTATCCTGCATGCGTCTGAAACGATGTCGTTCCGGTTTGCCGTTGTCTTCTTCCAGAAAGAGACTCTGAGCTTGTACACTTTGAGAGTGTAACTAGTCATAATAGTGCTCCTAAAATCTCAGTCTGCAGATCATAAACTTGAGGCCTTGGTTGGTGAGCTAGGCTTAATAGCCTACATTGCATTCACGTTGAACTTATTTGGTATTTAGGATTGGATTGAAATAAATAACTTACTATACTCAATATTGAATGGAAGAAACGATAAAATAGCATCAAATTTAAAGGTAGAAGATGAATTACTTGATAATGTGGTGATTAGAAGAGTCAAATTTTCAAGTTTGCTTCTTATCTAATCACTTTTACCTTCAATATACTTTGAGTTTTATAAGTTATTGACTTGTTTTGAATCCTATGCACCAAATGAGCCATTTGAACATTGGACATGGCTGGCTAGGCCAGGGTTGAGCTTTTTTGATTCATGTTTGTTGTGACTCATGCAAAGAGTCCAAAAACTCATTAATGTAATCTGAAATGCATTTAGGTACACCAAGCACCGGTCAAGACTCTTGTCCGGTTCAATGGATTTATTTAGTACTTCAAGCCGATCTGCCTATCTGTGTTTTTCCTGTGCTTCCTATGTTTTTATGGAAGTTCTTTTATCCTTGCGAATCGGCATGGCGACGTTCTTTAAAAATAGTAAATATTCAATTTAGAGTGTATAGTGTATACCGGTAAATGAGGAACGCCAAAATCGTTATGAATAGTTGAGTCGGGCCTATATAACATAACTGATCAATAGATTTACTCTAACATTCCACCTTCGCCATATATTCAATACATCGCTATGAATAGGTATCATATTTATGAAATACGATTCACTTTTAAGATGCCTTGGTAGCGAAATGATAGACATGTGAGACTCAAAATCTCGTCCTAAAGAACGTGGAGGTTCAAGTCCTCTTTAAGGCATAATATTGAACATTGAGAATGCTCATTGACTTGAAATAAATTCGACAACGGACCACGTATGTTCACGAAGTTTTCATTTGCTTTTCGCTTGCAAATAATGTAAAGATAAAGTACGTCCCAAAAACCTATATTTGAAAACCGTCAACCTCTTGCTTTAGTTTAGGATCGGCGGCAAACATGTCATCTACCTCGTCTCCTCCAACACACCGTGCCACCACCACCACCCTTCATCTGTTTCCTTTACCCTTGTGTCTTGCATCATTTCCCTCCGCCTCTTTCTTTCTCCCCTTCCATTTCCTTTACCTCGCTCTACTCACCCCTACCCTTGTGCCCTGCCTCCTTTCCCCCAGCCTCGTCTTTCTCTGCCCTCCATTTCCCCTACCCTGGTGTCCTGCCTCCACTCATACCGCGTTGTCTTTCTCCCCCTTCCTTTTCTTTACCTTGAGCCTCCTCCCCCCTTTCCTCATCCCCTCCCCATGGTTATTTACAGGCAACCCACAAACGGCGTTTGATGAAGACTTCTCTTCTTTCTTCTATTCCTCTCCATCTCCATTAAGTGTGGCCCTCCCTGTGCCTCTCTCTTGAACTGGAAGAAGATGATGGTGAGCCTCAATCCTCAAATTTCAGCGGTGGTGAGCCTGAGCTCGGTCTCATATTGGGTGCTTTGTCTTTATCCTTTTGATTTTCTGCTCACATCTTGGAGAAATTCAGTTTGCTGCACCAAATTGAAATTAGTCCCTAATTTATCTCGAATCCCTAACCCGAATAACTACTTATATCTCCTTCATCTGTACATTACACGAGAGCTCTCCTCTACCTTCCCACTCATCCGCTCTCACAAATACTTAATTGCCTACTAGATGCTTGCTTTTGATTAAGAAGCCTTTTTAGCCATTGTGTTAGCTACCCACTTCGAGAGTGAATCATTGCTCACTCAGATGAAGGTGTGCAAAACCGCTTTGTAGCCGATTTGAGTCTCTAGGCCGCCTTCTGATAGTACTTTATCTTCTTGGTTTGTTGGCATCAAAATCGAAAGTCTTTCTCTACTGGTTGTTGTTTTTGGCTGCTTATATATGTTGCTTAGCTTTTTAGAGGCAAATTTATGTATTCTTTGTGCATCTTTTTTTGTTGTTAAGGTAGAGATTAGATTAGTTCACTTGGGACTGTTTTGCTTTTGTGATTTTGTTTTATGACCCTTGTATTTTATTGGTGTTGACTATGTCGCATGACCTAGACAGGGTATTGGTACGGTACATCATGTGTGGCATTGACTACTTGCGTCATTGTTAGATTTCTTTGTTCACTTGGCCTACTAGCAGCTTTTCTTTAAGCTTATCAATTGTAACATTTTCTTCTATGAATAAAGATTATGTTTGCCAAAAAAAAAATTGCACGTGCTGTGTTTATTTTTTGGACAATCAAAGTAAATTTCATTGAAAGAGAAAGCTAATACAAGGTAAAAACAACTTCAAGAGAGTCAAAAATGGCCAAGCAAAAACCCAACTCCATATCAGCAACCAAACCGAAAAACCCATACAACCAACTCCACCAAAACAGTTGCACTGCCACCGCAAATTTGTCGCCACCACCTGGAAGAAAGGCCAAAGCATCAAATGGATGAATGGAAAATAGGGGTAGGCAAGCTACCCGCTCTAGGAGCGCCCTTATAATCCTACCAAATAGTGCAAAATGCACTTTAAATGCTACGAACCACCAAAGTGGTAGGAGAAGACACCTAATAAAACGAGCAGCAAGGATAGATGGTAGAAGATTCACGGTGGAGGAGCAATGTTTGGAAAGGAACAAGGCAAAGAAGACAGATCTGAGATAAATTTAGAGAAGACTGAAACTAAGCTCAGAGTAATTTGAGATACAAAATGCTCAGAAAGAAAACAACCAAAAGCTAAATGCAAGAACATATAATCTAAATCTCCAACCTTGGTGGTTTGGAGAAGGGAAAAAATGTGGTGGAGTGGGAGAAAAAGGGAGAGATGTGAAATCGGGAGAAAAGAGAGGGAGAGAATGGGAGAAAGTAAGGAAACACTGGGTGGAAAAAAGCAGAAGAGTAAGAAGGGCGAAAATCAGGGAGAGATGGGAGATAGGGAGAGAAGAGGGAGAAGGGCAAGGAGGGAAGGGCACTAAGCTGCCGCCGACCCAAGTTGGAGCAAGAGGCCGATGGAAAAGAGGGTTTAGAGGTTTAAACGCTTTGGGGGAGACAGGGCACTAAGGGATGGTTTGGGAGTGAGGTGCTTAAAAGAAAAGCACCCATGAAAAAAAACTGTGAGAATTTTAGGTGTTTGGTAAACTGAAAAAAAAATCTTTATTTTGGAAGCTGCTGTGAGAATAAGCTGAAATCAAAGGAAAAAGCTGAAGCTGCTATTTGCAGTTTTGGAAAACTGGTTTTTTTTTCAAAGCAGCTACAGTGCTCCTTTAAT
Source organism: Malus sylvestris (assembly GCF_916048215.2). NCBI lineage: Eukaryota > Viridiplantae > Streptophyta > Magnoliopsida > Rosales > Rosaceae > Malus > Malus sylvestris. Next base: position 20,839,796 of record NC_062273.1, on the reverse strand, counting down.
GAAAAGACTCAACTGTTTTTTTTTTTTTTTTCCAAAAGCGCTTTTACAAAAAAGTTTACCAAACACTCTACTGATTTATTTCACAGCCGCTTATTCTCACAGCACAGCCGCTTATTCTCATAGCAGTTTTTTTTTCAAAACACAGCAATACCAAACGAGCCTTAAGAGTTCCAGGTTTTTGTTTTACAAATCACATCTACTTAATTAAAAATCTATGCACGTGCCGTTTTGAGTCCCTAAAATTCGTAGTGCTTTAATTGGCTGCAAGCTTAAGATGAACACTTTACAAACGCAACCCAGATTCCAGTTCCCTATTTCTTGTTGATTGGAAGGCAAAATTCCACGTAGCCGCCGTTTTGTAAACTTAGCAACAAAGTAATATAATAACAAAATAAAAACAAAATAAAATTTACTTGATGAAAACTCTTCGAAATTTGATTTGTTAAGTCGCCAATATACCAAAAATTCAACTTAAAATTAACACAATTTGGGGGAAAAAAAGAGAAGAAAGAACTGTAATATATCATATTAACATTTACATCAGTACTTTTTTTTCTTTTCCTTTCCCTGGTATAACAATCTAAATATGATCTGGGATTGTACTTCCAGCGGCGGCTGTAGTTAAGAGACGAGGGTCTCAAAGCAGTTGAGGCCGTCCAGCTCCACCGCAAACCTTGGCGGCGACCTCCGGCTCTGCTTCTTAGCCTCCGGCGAAGACTCCATATTTCCCTCTTGCTTTGCTGTACTAATCGTGTTATTTGATGGAACTGCGACAGTACCCTTCGGCTGCTGTGTGGGAAAGGAGGACTTCACCCTTTGGCTCAAGAACTCAGCACACAAAGCATCAAACGAACTGAACATGGAATTCATGATTTCTTTGAAGGTATTTTTCTGATCAGATGAACCAAAACTTGAAAACCCAATTCTTTTTTCCTTCGGTTAAGAAAACCCAATTCGCAAAATTGATAATTTGAAAGTGTAGAGAAAGAATTTGAATGTTTGATTGATGAGGGAGTTGAAGAAGAAAGGTGGGTATTTATAGGGAAGGAGAAAGAAAGTTTGAGAGGGAGAGGAAGATGCGTGCGGAGAGAAATAGCGTGGATGCTCTGTTCTGGAGTAGCCGCGTGAAGACTAACTCTAGGTCTTTCTATAGCCGCCTCCCTACTTGGGAAAATGAGGTCTTCAGTATCTTTTGACTTGGTCTAACCTTATTCCTTTCCTTGACTTGGGAAATTGGAGAGATGATCCTCTCCGGATCCTCTTTGTAAGGATTTCGAATATCTTCAAATCATATTCGTTCATTGTACTTGTGTAATTAGAAATCATTGTAAATTTTTTTATTTAAAATTAAATATAAACAGTACCTGACAAAAATAGCCTCACGATGAACGATGAATGGATGTTAAAGAAGATCCGACGAGAATCCTCTCTTGGGATATTGTATGCACATTGCGCACACTTGCCCAAAAAAGGTTATTTTGTGTGTGATTAAGATAGACCCAGTGTGAATTTGGTATTTGAATTTTGAAGGATCTCAGTGTTAAATACAAGTTTTTAAATAGAAACAGAGCACGACATGCTAAAAAAGAAAAAAGAAATTTAAGTTTATTCAAATAGGCATTTCGTCGAACACTTGGTGTGGTTAGCCAAAATCAAATTGCCCACAAATATCGACATATGTTGAATCAATCTGATGAGCGATGTGAAAGAATTTGTCAAGTATTGTCAATGCAAACTGTCGAGATATGCCTAGAAGGCATTACATCAAACACTTAGTAGGCACAAAAGAGATCCTTACCAAACATTCGGAGAGTCTTCAGAAGACCTTCACATGTATCTTTTTTGGATTACTGGTGGTCTTGGAACGACCTTGGTCCTTAAGTCCATCCGCCCCTAGATACACGTGTCATGTTGGCATGATGTTCAGATTTTTAAATTTATTTTCGTTACGATATGAGCAGATTTGATACCATTAGATGGATTATATTAGGACTCGTTTAGAAATGTCTTTAAAATAACTGAAAGCGATTTTGGTGAAATTCAGATATCTAGTGTTTCTTCCAAAAAGCACTTAAAGTGCTTTTCTAGGATCCACTTAGATTTTTCCTAAGGATTGGTTTCAAAAATATTTTCATCAGAAAGACTTTTAGTTATTTTAAAAATACTTCCAAACAGGTATTATTGTACACATGGAATAACACATATAAACTTGAAAAATTAATGATAATTTATAAGAACTCAAAACAAGCGTAAATTCCCTTAAACTCTAGGCCACCTTGAGTTTAAGTGGTCTAGAAAATTTTATAATCATTGCATCGTAACTAAAGGCTACTTACACTCAAGGTGCCCCTTCTCACATATTGTTGGTAAGCGAAAATAGTTTACTTCTCAAAATAAAAGATTCTTTGTTTGAGGACTAAAAAAGTCGTGTTGTAAACCGAAAGAAAAAAGAGGATTGTGCTGCTAAGGTCCCTACATGCACAGATGAATGGTCATAAAAGATGACATTTGGCACTAATTATGTCATTAGTGGATTCTTATGATAAATGGAACTAAAAGATAACATTTGGCACTAATTATGTCATTAGTGGATTCTTATGCTAATGCGATTAATTTTTAACCACTAATTATGTTGCTCCTTAATTAGTTCTTCCGGTTAGGTGTGTTGTTTTATATTAATTAAGGAAAAAATCAAAGATTATCTGCAAATTTAGATGGTTATAATAAGATAAGACAAATATGGGACATATAATTTTGAATTACGGAAGTTTCATACCAACGATCGGAAGCCATGATTCGTGGCAAATGTTCTAGTCATAAAAAATTAAATTATGGGATCCAACACCTTGAATAATTAAACATAATTTGCATACACACTACATGTTGCGGATTATACAACCAATTTCTAAGGATCTTTTTCCTCCTTTTTTTGGTGATTAAAATATTTCTGCAAGTTGAAATTTAATCCAGAAAGATTTATTATACAAAATAGTGCTTGAGATTTGCACGATCAATAGAAATGATCTCTGAGATTGAAAATCAATAGAAATGATCTCTAAGATTGTCTATCATCCATGATTTTGGTCATTTCGTTAAAAACTCTTTGGACAATTTTCAAAACTTCGTAACTCAATATGTTTTTAACCAAATTTGACTAATAATATATCAAAATGAAGATAAGAAAGGGTATAACAAGATTATACCATTTGGAAGCCCAATGATTGCCGAAAAATAGCCTGAAAAGTGACTGATCCGCGGAAAAACTAGAAAACTTGCCGGAAACTGGGTAAACTTTGAACGTTCATAACTTCTTCAATACTCAACGAAATTAAGTGATTCAAAAACAAAAATCATACTTCTCAATGAGACGAAGAGAATGGAATCTTTCTTGACTGGTAACTCACAGTGGTTTGGCTGAAAAACGGCTTGAAAGTGGCTAACTCAAAAATAGTTAGCCACTTTCGAGCCGTTGTCCAACCAAACAACGGCGAGTTAGCCTTCGAAAAAGATACCATTCTCTTTGTCTCGTCAATAAGTATGATTTTCGTCTTTGAATCACTTGAGTTCGTTGAGTATTGAAGAAGTTATGAATGTTTAAAGTTTACCCAGTTTCCAGTGAGTTTTCCAGTTTTCCAGTGGATCAGTCACCTTTCAGGCTATTTTCCGGCCATCTCTAGCAACCATTGGGCTTCCAAATAGGTATAATCTTATTCTACACTTTCCTATCTTCATTTGGATATATTATGGGTCGAATTTGGTTAAGAAACGATTGAGTTACAAAGCTTTGAAAATTGCCCAAAGAGTTTTTAACAGAATGATCAAAATTATGGATGGTGGACAATCTCAGAGACCATTTCTATTGATTTTCAATCTCAAAGACCATTTCTATTGATCATGCAAATCTTAGGAACTATTTTGTATGATAAGTCATCCATAAATATTAATGAACTTAGCACAAACGATGCATAACGTACATGTATAAAATATTGCATGGGAATAGGATCTTCATCGGATACTCTTTGTGGGGATCTTAGGGATCCTCACATCCTAACCATTCATTGTACATCGTGCGGTCAGTTTTCTTTTGGTACTATTTGTGTTTAATTTTAAATAAAAAAATTCAAATAATTTCTGATCGCACAATGTACAATGAATGGCTAAGATGTGAGTTGATTTATGCATTTTAGGTTTTGGAATATCAACCTTGAGTTTCATAGTTCACTGTTGGATCTAATATAGGGCTCGTTTGGATATGCTTCTAAAATGGTTGAAAACGCTTTTAGAGAAAGTGTTTTTGGATTCCAAAAGCACTTTAAGTGTTTTTTGCAAAAAACACCAGTTATATGCTTCTTCCAGGAAGTACTTTAAGTGTTTTTTAAGGATTTATTTGTATTTTTACTAAGGATTGGTTCTAAAAATATTTTCACCAAAAGAGCTTTCGATCATTTTAAAAGCACACCCAAATGAGCTCATAATATGATGCAATTGGGCTTGAATATCTATCTAGTTAGGAACAAGTAAAGAACTAAATAGTGTTCGATATATAAAATGTCAAATGGTATTTTATTAACTTGGTTTAGAGTATACTAGGCAATGTTGCCCGTGCGTTGCAGCGGGATTAAAAACTGTGTTGATTACTATGCTTAATCAGAGATAGTCGAAGAAAACAATAAGATAAATTTAGATACACAAAACATTGTAATCATTCGCTGCAATTCATTGCTTTCATCCAATTTTTAACTGGGACTAGCATTTGTACACAAAAGATTAGAAAATGCTGGACTATGTACATGCATAAAATATTGGTCAACCTAGATTACACATTTTTTCCAGCATTTAGACAGAGAGCATTGGAAAATGCTGGCCTATGTACATGCACAAAATATTGTTCAACCTAGACAACAGATCAGGATGAGGTTTTACATACAAAATATTAGAAATGTTGGGCTCGTACATGCAAAAAATATTGTCTAACCTAGATTAGAGAGAGTTATTTACATACCAAAAAATAAGAGAAACATTGTTCGATCCATATAGATTAGAGGTGCAAAAGTAATATCTGTTCAAAAGGAAGATTCAATGTTCTTTGTGCAGCAGAATGGACAGGAGAAAGTTGATAATGATCTAAACAAACAAACAATAGAACATATCGCATAAGTTCCCGAAAATGAAAGCTACAATATGCACAAAATGTAACTATTACTAATAATAACCAATGTAATCAAACATAAATAAAATGGTATGGTATAGTTTTATTCTTAGAAAAACTAATGAAAAGATCTTGAAAATTTTGAGTTTTAATGATAAGGACAAAATAAAGGGTAAAGTGAATAGTACCATGATTGACTTTTTAGTGTAAAAATGTGGTTTTTCGTTAAAGTGAACAATACGAGAAGCTTTTTGTTAAAGTTCCCATTCTTTTTCATAGAGCTATGAGGTTCGAGTCTTATAAAATGGCAAGTTTGATACAAATTATTATTGATGGAATTGCTAGTTTTATTCTCTTTCACGAAGTCACATTCAAAACTAAAATCGAATGCCAAAAACCAATACCAACATGATTCAAAGAACCTCAATCTACTATCTTTAACAATTGAAACTATATTGTCGGGTGTTAAATCTTTAGTCTTAATTTGAAGACAGAAAATAAAATAATTTGAAGCTAAATTGATTAGTATTAAGCTTAGCCTCAAACATTCTTCGGCAGCTGCAATCCAAAATTAAGACAAATTTGAAAGAATTGAGCCTTACTTGGTCTTACTCATCACATGTTGCTTCCCCATTCAATATAAAAGTAAAATAAGTTAGTTGGAAGAAAATAATAATTAAAATCTTGTTCACCGGCTCTCCTCAATTATGTCTTATCCATCTAATATTTCAGTAACACTCTTTTAGTACTAAATTACTGAATTTGATTTCATTAGTCTGGCTTATTACGTAGTCCGAATTTTAATCAATCTTTACCATCTCATTGATTAGAGTTTGTCTTAAAGTCAATTTACATTGTTCACTTCTCAGACACCTAACAAAGGGAAAACACCTAAATTTACAGCAAGATGAAATCTTAACGAAAAAAAAAATTTGGGTAAAAAATACCTAAATTTACAGAGAGATATGAAAATAGGGTGCAAACATAATGTGCCTCTTTTTTAATGTGGGACAATGAGGGTAAGAGAGTGTGCCCTTGGTGTTCTCACTCTCAATACTACCTTGCTTGACAGAGATATGACCTTACTACAAGAATGGAAAGAAGCCGGTAAAACAACATTGGTACTTACATTGGATATATGCAACCTGTTGTGGGAGCCATGTAAACGGTGCAAAGCATCCAGAAATGAAATAAAAGACCAAAGACGAAAGCAGGGCTAAAGACGGAATCACACTGTAGAATAAATAGTAACGAAAGAAACAAAGAAGAGGTAAAAACGGAAGAACACTGTCGAATGAACGGTGTTTCAGTTCATTTTCTCTTTTAGTATATATATAATTTTGATATTTTGAATATAGTGTTCGATACCGAGCTACGCAGTGTTCCATTGACTCGTCTCATAGCACATTCCGGTGTCATTGAATACGTGTTTGGAAAGTTAGAAGGGAGAATGTAGACTTGTTGGTTGTTCGATATGAAGAGTAGCTGCAGCCCAAAATTGAATTTGCCAAGACTGATACTGTTGGATGGGATAGCCAACTGTCAAGTATTGGATAAGGATGGAACGAAGGAATAAGACCACTTCCTCAGCTCAGTCAACGATTGGGGAGTTTGTGACAAGGGAATGATGCAACCTCAAAAGGCTGCATTCATGTATTGGAGATGGGTAGGTATATAATGTTATATGCTATTCAATCTTCCAACTCTTCAAGGCTTGAACTACATAAAATATTGCTTTATGGATTGACTTCCAATCTTTGAAAATGCGAAATTATAATTTTGGTTGGTTCATTAATTATAATTAGATTTGTATATTGTCACCTTTTTGTGTGCTTATGCTTAACTTGGAATGATTAAAATATAAATACAGAGCAAATAGTCTTCGGCATAGAGAATAGCATATAAAGAGATCAAACTAAGAATAATAACCTTAACTTCAATAGATCGCAAAAATATTTTCGTATGTACTCCATAAAACAAAAGGTTTACATATCATAAAGTACAATTAGTTCATCATTGTTTACCAAGTGGCCAGTAGCAAAGTAAGAATTGAACATTAAGGTTTGTTGGAGGGTTTTACAAAGAAGAACAAGCCATCAAAGGTAGGTTGTAAGGACAGTGCATAGCTCCACATCCTAGGCTTTGGACGACGAGTTTCTGGACTTTCCATGTTCTTATTCTTGTTCAGAGTAGCTTTATTCATGGTTGATGATTCTGAAGAACTCGGAGTGGTATCGTTGGCTTTGGAAGTTGGCTTGCAATTAGGCAGAGTCACACCATATTCGTCACCGAAGAAGTCAGCACAGATGCCTCCACCAAATCCACTGAAAACAGACATTTTTTCACGGCTCACCAAGAGGAGGAGGAGTTTGAGATTGATGAACAAAAAGATTATGAGTTGACGGAAGACTCAACAATTGCATTAGCCTTTATATAGACAAAGTATTCAGGATTTTAGTGGAAATCAGTTTCCCCTTTGGATTACGAATCCTAGTGAATCTAGGAATTATGGAATTTGGTTAGCTTAAGATAAAATGTAAATAAATTAAAAATATTTATCTTAATTTGATTTCCGGTTCCTTCTAAAAAAAAGATAAAAGTTTAAATAAATTAAAAAAGATTTATCGTAATTTGATTTGCTACTCAGGAGCCCAACCCAATTGGCCAAAGGGCACAAATCAACTGCCCAGCTTATAAGGTTCTAGGGCTTTGCTTTCAAATAGTTCGTTTCCAAAACTCGAAAACCCAAATTTCGATGCCTCTTCAGAGGGGTTGGATCCTCAGAATTTGTGAAGTGTTCAAAAGAGTATTTGTGAAGCAAAAAATAATCACAAGGCGACACGTGAATTTTTTGTTAAAAAGAGAAAGTTATCCCTGAGACACATCGGTTGTCCCACGTGCGAGCAATGGACAATCATTTTTTAATAAAGCCAAGAGTGTTTAAAAAAGGTAACAAATTCCAAATTATCTCATCCATCCTCATCTTCATAACCTACAAATTATTCCATATAAATGGAGATTAATTGACTAATTAATGGATTAATTCCTAATTAATGGATTAATTAATTAATCCATTATTCACCAATTAAATCACCCATTTTCACACACAAAACCTCTAAGGGCCAGCCACCTCCATTCTCTATATATATGACCCTATTTTTTTTCTAAAAAAGGAGGTCTACACTCTTGCAAAACTCTCAAAAACTCTTCAAATATTTTTCTCTCTAAATTCTAACTTTGGCATCAGAGGTTCTTCGGCCAAAGCTCCCCATTCATCTTGGGCGCTTGAGGCTCTTGGCCTTGACCTAAGGTGTTAATTGTTTTGTAGGTGCAATTTTATCCAAGAAGAAGAAGGCGGAAATTTGCATCCACAGTATTTATCGTTGTTGAGATCTTAGATCAATAAATCATCGTTATGTCAATTTTCAACTGTTGATATGTTATCATTATGGTATCGTTTATCTCCTTTGTGATTAGTTGCTTGTTCAGTGAGTGAAAGAAATGTTTATGAACAAATTTGGACGCTTGATTTAGTTTAAACTCGACAACGATGTTTGACAAAATTGGGGAATGTCATTTTGCAGTTATGGATGAAGTTCCAAATATTGCGACCGAGGTTCTAGTCCTTAAAAGTTAAGGGATATCAACTTGACTACATTCACCTAGCATTCATAACTTATTAAAATAGAGAGTAAAATGTTGCTTACCTCCCCTAAACTATCATGTAAGTGCCAATTTCTTCAATAAATTTACCTTGTGAACTTGTCGACCCTAAACATTACTTAGCCTACATGACGCACATGTCGAATAGCTAATAAGGTAACTACGTCATTCTGGTGAGCCAACTCGACAAACAAACTCAGTCAGTGAGTAGAATGAATGTGGTGGTAGTGTCGAATGCGCTACTAACTCCGATTATCCGAGCAATCATGGCCAAGGAAGGAACTCATCTTGGCTTCTGGGTTCTAGAACTTGAAGACAAGGTTGCTTAATTCACTGCAAAGTTCAAGATCTCTTGCACCAGGTTCGGCTGCCTGAACTATATTCCTGAGAATATGGGTGCGCTAAATCAATATCAAAATGTAAGGACACAAATACTCACAAGAGATAAGTGTGTTGATGGTAAATGTAGTTCAATCGTCAGAATGCCAAACTTTGAAATGTACTTGAGAATATCCGATTACATAAAGGTGGTAACTTGGTGACACCTCATCTCGCCAACAAACTAATGAGATGAACTCTTCCAACAAGGACTCAAAGACTCATTGTTAACAGAGACTTGGATAAATAGTCTGTTAGAATATGAGCATGAGTATGAATTCGTGGATTAAGTTATTTGTTTCAAGTTTGGATAGGAAGTCTTATTGAGAATGGATTTGTAATCCATGTTATGCTGAAACACTATGTTGGTTGTCTATAAGGATTCTAATAGGGGAATCCTTATGGGATTTGGTGAGGATTATGTTGTGTATATATAGTGGCCTCTGCTCTCACAGTTTATACACTCAATCATCAAACTAAGACCTATTATTAGTTAGAGCAAACTGATTACTGCAGAGAGGAGAAGGTGCACTGTTTGTTTGTTGCAGAATCTGGAATGGCTGCTTCTTCAAGTTCGACTGCAGGTAAGTTTCTTCTCTGTGCTATAGGCTTATGAATAAGATTTGTATTTTGATCACTGTGATTCATATTTACTTGTTTTGGTATATGTTTATTCTAACATAGTCAGCCAAACTCGAAGCAGTGTTGTTATTCTAAACTGAAGGTGCTCCTTGATCACCTGATTCTACGGCTTCAATACTATTAACAACATTTGAAATAATGAACTTAGCACGAATAAGGCATAACGTGCAACATGTACAAAATATTGCATGATACATGTGAGTTGATTTATGCATGTTAGGTTTGTGAATATCAACCTTTGAGTTTCATAGTTCACAGCTGGATCTAATACTATATGATGCAATTCGGATTGAAAATCTATCTAGTCAGGAAATATTTGACTTTCTACGAGTACAGAACTAAACAGAGTACTGTGTATAAAGAGTCAAACAGTTTTTTATTGATTTGATTTAGAATATATTTTGATATTATTAATTGAACTCAACAGTGCTTGATATGTAACGAGTTACGTAGTGTTCTGTTGACTCGACTCATAGCACATTCCGGTATCATTGACTTTGTCTTGGAGATAGTTAGAAAGGAGAATGTAGACTTGTTGGTTGTTCGATATGAACAGGAGCTGCAGCGCAAACTTGAATTTCCCAAGACTACTTCCTCGGTCGGTGATTCGGGAGTTTGTGATAAGGGAATGACGCAACCTGAAAAGGCCGGATTCATGTTTTGGAGATGGGTAGATATAATATTATGCTATATCAACCTTCAACTCTTCAAGATTTGAACCATATAGAATATTGCTTAATGGATTGACTTCCAATATTTGGAATAGCGAAACAGAATTTTGGTCCATGCGAAGTTTTACTTTGGTTCTTTTAATTATCCTGATTTAAATTTATGTCGTTTGCTAATTGTCGTATTTGAAATTTAGGTTTGTATATTGTCATCTTTTTGTGTGCTTATGTTTAACTTAGAATGATTAGAATATAAATATGGAGCAAATTGAAGTCTTCTGTAGCATATAAAAAAATAATTTATCAAAGAATAAAAACCTTAATTTTAATAAATCGTAATAATATTTTCCTAAGTACTCCATAAAATAAAAGGTTTCTATACCGAGTGGCCAGTAGCAAGTTAAGAATTGAACATTAATATATAAGTAGGTTTGTTGGAAAAACTAGGGTTTTACAACGAAGAACATGCCATCAAAGGTAGGTTGTAAAGACAGTGCATAGCTCCACTTCCAGGCTTTGGTTGATTAGTTTCTGGACTTTCCACGTTCTTGTTCTTGTTCGGAGTAGCTTTATTCATGGTTGATGATTCTGAAGAACTCGGAGTGGTATCGTTGGTTTTGGTAGTTGACTTGCAACTAGGAAGAGCCACACCATATTCGTCACCGAAGAAGTCAGCACAGATGCCTACACCAAATCCACTGAAAACAGACATTGATGAACAAAAACAACAAATTTCACAGCTCACCAAGAGAAGGAGAAGGAGTTTGAGATTGATGAACAAAAAGATTATGAGTTGACGAAAGACTCAACAATCGCATTAACCTTTACATAGACAAAGTATTCAAAATTTTAGAGGAAATCAGTTTCCCCTTTGGATTCCGAATCCTAATGAATCAAGGAATTATGGAATTTTGTTAGCTTAAGATTAAATTTAAATAAATTAAAAAATATTTATCTTAATTTGATTTTCAGTTCCTTCTGAAAAAAAGAAGAAGATAGAGTTTAAATAAATTAAAAAAGATTTATCGTAATTTGATTTACTACTCAGCAGCCCAACCTAATCGGCCTAAGTGCACAAATCAACTGCCCAGCTTATAAAGTTCTAGGGCTTTGCTTTCAAATAGTTCGTTTCCAAAACTCAGAAAACCCAAATCTCAATGCCTCTTGAGAGGGGGTTGGATCCTCAGAATTTGTGAAGTGTTCAAAGGAGTATTTATCGTTGTTGAGATCTTAGATCGATAGACCATCGTTATGTCAATTTTCAACTGTTAATATGTTATCATTATGGTATCGTTTCTCTCTTGTGACTAGTTGCTTGTTTAGTGAGTGGAAGAAATGTTCTTGAACAAATTTGGAGCTCGGCAACGATGTGTGACAAAATTGGGGCATGTTATTGAGCAGTTATGGATGAGTTCCATAGCAAATATCGCAAATCCTGACCGAGGTTCTAGTTGTTGAAAATTAAGGGATCAACTTGGCGACCTTCACTTAGCATTCATACCTCATATTAAAATTAAGAGTAAAATGTTGCTTACCTCCCTAAACTATCATGTAAGTGCCAATTTTTCCAACCAATTTACCTTGTAAACTATGACCAATGTTATCCTTACCGATAAGTTTTTCACTTTCAATTAGGTATCGGGGCTTAGTTACAGGTTTTTTCGTTTGTTTTTCTTTATTTTCATTTTCATTATTATTTTACCTTGTTAAATGGCAAATTTGCCTTTATTTAAGGGGAAGTTGGATGAAAAATGAAAAGGTGCAAAAGAACTTCTCGGTTTCACAGCCAAATCGGCTTTCAATGATGATGAGTTGTTGGAGTTGCCCACACTCTAAATGTTCTTGCTCACAATAACTTCACTCCGGGCTGATTCTCAACAATTACTCTTAGCATCTTTTGCGTTGGTGGTTGATTTTGGTGATCATCACCAAAGGAGTCACCACATATGCCTCCACCAAACCCACTGAAAACAGACATTCTCGCAAATATTCCAAATCGAACAGCTCACTAAACACAATCATTCGAGATTGAGGAACGAAAAGATTGCGAATTTACGGGGGACTCAAGAAATGCATTGACCTTATATAGACAAGGGATTAAGGATTTCAAAGGAATTACAGGCTTTCCCTTTTAAAATCCAAGTTCCTAGTAAATGTAGGTTCTGGTATGGAAATTATGTGGTATTCCTAGTTTATTCATGAGTAGTGATTTTCCTCAGTGGCTTTAATAATTGTTTAGCTTAAGAAAAAATTAAATTAAATTAAAAGAAAAAGGATTTATCTTTGATTCGCAACCCACCTGACCAAATTAGAGCGGTGGAGAATCACATCTAGTGCTTCATCTTTATATCCTTTTTTTCGTTGGTGAATCCTCCGGTGCTTGAAGGGGCAGGAAATCCACTTACACCCGTAGCTTTATCACAAGAAAGACCAAATATGAGTTGAAGATTCTTTGACCATATTCATAAATCTCCCTCATCATAATATTATATGTTTCCAACTACTTTGTAAACTAGAGAGAAGGATTCTCTCCCCTCCCCCCATCTCTTTCCCTCCTCTCCTTTCACATGTTTTTGTCTTATTGTCTCTATAAAAAAAAATCAATATAAGATATTGACGTATCTTAACCGTAATCATTCAAGTAGGAGGGGAGGAAAAAAAAGAGATTAGGAGAAGAGGAAATCCTCCTGATGCATGCCTTACAATTTTTGGTACAACTAAAAAGGTTAATATTTCTTGTGTTTGATTGATAATTAGTCAACTACGCGTATTTAAATAACTAGAAAAATCTTGAATTCTTATATAAACGTAATTTATCATAAACAATTATTTGGACTAGTAACATTCAATTCTCACATTTTAGAAAGAAAAAAAAAATTAATGTTCATTAATCAAAGTGAAAGTTATTGATTGATATAAAGAAACAAGAATGTTAAAAAAGGATTATCATACGTTAGGTGTTCAAAAATAAAAGTCAAAAGTTGAATATTCCAAAAGATGATCGCTTGCGTGAGCAGACTGACTGACTGACCAAAACGGCGTCGAGCTTAAGCAAATGAATGTTAACGCAACCAGTAACCACCCTTCCCTCCAAGAACTCGCAATTCCCCAAGCTAATGGGACCCATCCTCCTTGGTATCTAACGGCTCAAATCAAGGCATCTTCCTTTCTGTACGCAAAGAAAAAACCACTCTAACCTACTCTCCCCCTCACCCTACCTAATGGTGCACCTACCTCTATCAACGGGACCAACCTTTACCTCTCAACACTCACCCTTCAGTTCACGTCAACAATTTTTTAAATAAGGGACCAGTTGAGCCTTAGGGCTCTATAGAAGACTGAAAAATGATTTAGAAGGTCCTCTGGAGACCCTGTAATGGGTAGTGTTAGAAGAAACGTCAGTTTGCTAGGGCTCGACAAGTGATGCTTGACAAGCCTAGACACATGGCTCGACACGTCTCAACAAATGTCAACATGCCAACAAATGCTTGACAAAATGCCTTGGTAAAAAAACTTAATAGAAATAGATTGGAATTCGAAAAAAAAAAAATTTGACACATTATTTGAATCCAAAATAGTTTTGATCTCTACACTAGATTCCCCTATGAGGTATGAATCATGGATCAGCCACTAAAACATGCCCTGAAATGCTTACTTGTTTAGTTGTTCGATCCAAGTTATTGAGTTCTTCATCGTACATCTAGCTGTTTAATTACGTGGTCCAAACTAGGAGAAATTTTTAGTTGTGACGGAAACACAAGTGGTACACCACTTGTTTTAATAGGAGTGATAAAAAAAATTTATTTTTTAAGTTATTAACTTTTTAACACACATATCCAATCATTTGTATAGTGATACGTGATGTACCGTCCCGTGTACCGGTTAAATTTAAAAATCTCTTCCAAACTGGGGAGCGTAAACCTTTCGATGTCAGATTTTTTGCGAATCAAACACCAGGCAATCACAACCATCCATCCATCCGACCAGCCAAAAACGCTAGCGTGACAAAGAATCTCCACACGAAGCCGGATCTAAATTTAAAATTAAATCCCGTTAAATGCGGTGAAAGTCGCCCACACCAGGGAACGCGTATAAATAACGGCCCGGCAGAGGCGCCAGCCAAAGCCTCTCTCCGCAACGGAAAATTAAGAAGAAAAAAAAAGAGAGAAGGAAATCGCAAAGTTCGGGTTAGAGATCCGGCGAGCCTCGTCGGGTTTCGACCACCTGAATTCGAATCATTAGTTTTCGGAGCCCCGAAACGCACCGTTTCTCTCCTCTCGTCGACTTCGAGTTCTCCGAAAATGAAGGGCTCGGGCCCTCTGGTCGCATCGGTAGTCGCCGCCTCCACCATGGCTCTGACGACGTCGTCTTCGTCCAACCAGGTACGCACAAAATTACAAAATGCTGCAAAGTTTGGATTTTGCTTTGAATTTCGTGAAATTGGATTAATGGATCTGTTATTATATCGGAACTTTAATCTAATTACGGCGTTAATTGCTTTTGATTAGGGTTTTTCTTCCCCGGCGTCGAAGAACTGCGGGAAAAATTCGCATACGGCGTCGGACAAGGATAAGTTCGAGCCGAGATTCGACGGTTTGAGGTTCATTGAGACGCTGGTGACGGCGCACAGATGATTAATTTGACGGCGGAGCTCTAGAGTTAGTTGTAATTCCCGCCATTAGAATTCAGAGGAAAAAAAACCTTGTACTTCCTTTTCTTTCCCCTTTAGTTTTTCTTATTTTTCCAAAGTTGAAGACTTTGGCGTTGATTTGTGATTGGGTCTCTTTTGGGTGTTTAATTTGGGTTCTCCAATCTCATAATTCACATCAATTAGCATTTAATCTTATATTAATTAAATGAGAAGGTTTTTTTCTTATTTAATTTCAATTTTTTTTTAATTTGGGGGTTGTATCGGGAATCTTCGTGATTTTCAGAAGTACATGTGTCATGGTTTGTACTTCCGTTTTAAATTGTCGGTAGGGAGTAGGGGTTTCTTGCTCGGATGGGGAATTCTCTTCTTTCTCTCTACTTTTTTTCCCTCTCTACAAAAGTAAAATCTTTAGCCTTCAAACAAGAGGAGAGAAAAATGGAAGGAAAAAAAGAGACGAGAGAATGCTTATATGCGGTCGAAATTATTTGGAATGCATAAACATACGCTTCCGGTTCCAGTTGGTGGTTTTTCAGAGTTGGAATTACGGTTTTTTTGGACGTTTTGTTAATTGTTAATTGTGTGTTTAATTTGCTTAATTAGAACCGATTTGCTGGGTTTGATTTTTGTTTCACGATTTCTTATAACCCAACGTGCTGGGTTTGCTTAGTTTGCCCTGTATGAGTTTTAAATTGGAATTAAAGAATAAAACCAGAGGCGACAGACTTGAACAAAATGTTTAAAATCGTACAGGTTAACGGAAGTTGAATACTTCGAGGAAGATGGTCATTTGTTTTATGTTTTTTTTGGAAGCCAGATGGTCATTTGTTATGTAAAAGGTGTTTCAGGATGTTAATACAGTTGTTATGTGGCAAAGATAAAAACGTTGCGTGATTTATTTTATTTATTTATTTTTAAAAGAGGGGGATTAGGTGATAGCTTCGCCACAACAGTTGATCGTTCTGGAGGGCTGGAAAGACTCACATAGGTATTTTGGTCCTTCTCTGGACATTATTGTTCGATTCATCAACGTCAAAAATCAAACCTAAAACATGCAATGTGAAATACGGATTTAAAATTCGTCTCAAACCACTAAATTATGCCGTAATTATTGTTGCGTGATTTATTTGAGAACATGAAAGACCGTCGTAATGATATCTTTGACCTGTTTGTGGTTTTTAATGTCTGACTTAAAATTTTGATTATTTTATTTAATAATTCAACCGTACTCTGAAATATCAGTCATTTAATTTTTTTTCACCACAGAAAATATCTGGTTATGAATCTTTGTGGGGTGTGTGGCTATTTCTTCGCTGGTTGTTTGGTCGCAAGAGGAAAGCACATGTATACAGAATTAGAGAACTTTGCAAATAAAGGGTGGTACAACCACCACACCTTTTATGAATTAGACTAACAAAGTTTCCGACTTCATTTTTTTTTTCGGAAAAAAATAATTTCCATCTTCAGATGTGTTGATGGCCATTCATATTTTTGTGGGGAACCATAGGCATCCCGGGCGAATGCATTCATACATCTACAAGATTGATTACGTGACTATACTTTTTTTTTTTTCTGTAAGACTTATTATTTGATTAGATTTATTTTCTCTAACATTCATTACGTAATTAAATTATCTTATGATGAGTTACATAAAAAGTGCTATAGAAACATGAGTGTGTTTCCCGCAATACCAAGATAGAGTCTCCAGCAAAGCATGGTAGCGTGAGCTTGTAACTAAGTAGGGTATTAAAGTGATTAGTGGTGGCGAAACTTGTGCCAAGTGGGTAAGGTGTTTGAAATTTGTTCACAAACCACCGTTTACAGGATGTGAGGTCGTATTAAGCATGTCTTATGCTACTCGGATTAGCAAGGCACCTCACTCTCTACGGGTTGGGCAGCAAACCAACAAAGATAGAGCCTCCATACATCGTAGTAAAACGAGGACAGCATATGATTCAACCACCACCAGCAATTTGAGGAAGGGGTGCCATTCATATTCGTGGGTGCTTAAAGTCAGATTAAACATGATGAATTTAGCAGTCCATTTTTTCTCAAACCTTGAATTGTTTGCTTTCTATTTTTTATTCCGCGATGACTGGATACCACATAAGTTTGTTTACAAAAATCATGTGTGGTCCAACAACGACTGTGATATTTACCTTATAAAATTACCTTTGTAATCCAACAGTTTTGATGACTTTGATCTGTAAAATGCTATCAAAAGCTTGTGATTAAGATTTAATTAAAAACATATAGGCCACACCTTGGACTGACACACCAATTAACTCCAGGAAAGTGCATATCATTTGTTGAAAACTTGAAGTGCACGTGAGTCATGAGTCATGACTACATGCGCTGCTGCTCCCCCATCGTTTTCATGCAACTTACGAATGCAGTGCCTTGTGTTGTAATTCTACTGTTTCTTAATTTGCTTTTGTAAAATTAAAGAACACAAAAAACACAGCCACAAATCGAACAAATGGCCTACAATCGCAGACAATACAAGTGGATGGTACGAGACTATGAGTATTAATGCGACTTTACAGCATGAGTTTCATTGATCTTTCTAGTGTTCTTCACTAGGTTACTTGGTATTGGAATACAGTCGTGGTTTAATTAATTCATGTTGTATACATGCCATTTTAAGGTTGTTGATAGAGTGGAAAACATTGATTTTATATGTAATCAACACGAGATTATTTGGTATTAATTGGAATACAGTCATAGTTTAATTAATTCATGTTGTACACATGCCGTTCTAAGGATTTTGTTGTCGATGGAGTATGATGACTACGCACGCAATCAACCTCAAGGAAATAAACAACCACATGCAAAAGCAACAATTTATAGTGGTTCAGCTGCTGATTTTGCTTACATTCACTCCGTGATCCCTTTAGAAATTTCATTAGAAAGAATGACAACTTTTGTTTACAGTTGAAACCCCATTAGGTTTGGTTGTTGAGAGTATCTCCAAATTTGAGGAAGACCGTCACATAAGGAGTTCAGTTACTCTTCATATTGCTAATTGGTTTTATAGCAGAATTTCAATTTCCTTCATCGAAGCTAAAAAAACCTAGGCCTTGTGTTCATCCATATTATAACACGTCATAAAATAATTATACCACACGATTGTGTTCCAACGCCAGCCAATAATTTTTCAACAATTACAACAATTGTAGGCAATTCACCTTATTAAGATGGCATGAATTCAACGTCAGGTTTTCTGAAATTTGAACTTCCCCATTACTAAGTAAAAGGGTAAAGTGAAAGTAGTAATTTTATTGGCATTAGTAATTTTAAAAGGATACTTTAGATACGGTCCCTATTTATCAATTATTTTTTACTAAAACTTTGTTAGTTTTCCTTGAAATTAATGTGACAATTTATTTCTATTTATGTTACTATATATTTTAAATTAAAAATTGAAATTTATAGTTGTTTATGTTAATGAGATTTTAAATAAAAACCCATAATTTGAGGAATTAAAAATATTAAAATATAAATTATACTATTGTGTGTGTGTGTGTGTGTATTTAAAAAAAAAAATTATTGTACCACAACATGGGTACATTCCTCAAAACCACACAAAAAATAAAAATAATAATAATAGATATTAGGCTTAATAACATTAGTAAATTTCTTCGATAAAACTTGACATTGATACATTCTCAAAATCAAAGAAAAAATAATGTATCCATAGAAGTTTAAAAATGGATTAGAAAAAAATTGAATAGATTTTATATAAAAAAAAATGGTGCCTTTTACATATAACAAATTGGTATATTTAAGAATGGGTACATTTTATGATTAAAATTTTGAAAACATTTACATGAATGGGTACATATAAGATTAAAAAATTGAAAACATTTTTTTAAAAAGCTAATGGGTACAAACTTATTCTAATTTTTTATTTATTTTGGAAATGTTTTGGATTAAAAATTAGTTAGGAGTTTAATAAAGGTGTGAGTATTAAAATCCTAAATCAATTATTAATTTTTATTTTGAAAAATTATGTAACTAACATGTAAATTCATTATTACATTAATACTAGGGACTTGGGTCAAAATCTGAAAACTAATAAGGTTTCAGTCAATGAACATTAGTAATTATTGACCGGATACTAATTTTTCCAATTTTAAATCACAAAAAATGGTACAGAACCAACTCTTCCCTCAAATATGAAAAATAAATTGAAAAAATATGAATTCAAAGCATTTTTCCAACCTAAATTAGTGTGGCAATACATGCAGCAGATCGTAGTGATTAAGATTGTTACTTCAACAATGTCCGTGCATAATATAATACAAAATTGCAACTTGATTACATTATTTTTAAGGTTTCCAAGCAAGTGTCGGAGTCTCCATTTCTCTCTAAAACCAGACACCGTCGATTATCAGCAACTGAGTCAGCAAAATATGGAAGAAAGAAATTCGAGATGTGGTTTGTACTTTGTTTGCATCCTATTTGGGAACCATCAACCTCAAAATCCCCACCACCACCAAGCCATGCACTCTCAGCCGCAGACTACTCCGCACGGGGTCGTTCTCGCACTTGATTCAAGAAAAAGATCTTCCAGCTAGTTGCTCGATCTCTTCCAAACTTCCAATCAACATGAGTATGTGGGAACCATCAACCTCAAAATCCCCACCACCACCAAGCCATGCACTCTCAGCCACAGACTACTCCTCACGGTGTCGTTCACTTGATTCAAGAAAAAGATCTTCCAGCTAGTTGCCCGATCACTTCCAAACTTCCAATCAACATGAGGTGCAATGGTGTCTGTTGGAATGTGAGTATTCAACCGAAATCTGATTGGTAATAAGGGTGGTGTTTGGGCAAGGATTTCTGGGTCCAGTCCCTCGCACGGCTCCTTGAGGGAATGGCACTTTGTTACTTGTCGGGCAAGTTCTTGCTGCTTTTTGTGATGCAAGATAAGTTTACAGTTAGTTTGAAAAGTGCCTTTCTGGGGCCTTTGGTGTAGGCCTTAAGGTTCGCAATCAAAACTAACAAGGGTCTGAGCGTGTCACTGTTATCTTTGTATAACAGATTGTTGAGTTGAAGTGATTTAAATTGGTTGCTTGCGTCCCAATTTACTTGAATTTCTTGTTTATCAAATGATTGTCACATATGGGTTAAGTATGCATTAAGTTCTCTTCTTGCCTTGTAAATGAGGACTTTTAATTCATAGTCTTATATGTCCAAAAAGGGTGTTCAAGGCCCTCCCAACCATTTCCATGATCACAGTTTGTTTTAATGAAACCAAACTTCTTAACTTAATCAGATTCGAATGTAAATTAAACTCTTAAGTAGAAAACAGTTGAAAAATGACTTGAATACATGAAGGAAAGTACGTTAAACGACAGATCTACGACATATAAGTATAAACAAAAGAGGCTCGGGCAAGGTACAACTTCTTGTAGCCATTTCTCTTTCGAGTTTACAGAGGTTTATATGTGGTGTGAGATGAAAAATGAATAGGTTTCACACGAAGGAATCAATACTACAATACTAAGGGAAGGTAGCAGAGCTTTTACACTAGACAAAATATGACTTTTCCTAAGGGAACTATAGCTAAAAAGGACTGGATTTTGATAAGATTCAACTTGCTGGGTACGAACTGGCTTGAGAGCAGATTTTGTATGTTTTTTGATTGGTTGGTTGAGTGTCCTTGTCTTCGGTGTCCCTTTCTCCTTTTATATACAATTTGGCCCGACCCTTCTTGGTTCTGTTTCTGGCTGATAGCTTTCGGAGGGCAGTGAGTCATCCCTTATTTACTTGTCATGCTCTTAAAAAGTGCTTTTTGGCTGGTAGTGAGTTGGTCTCTACCATCCATCATTTCAATCATAGGCACATGACCTATGCCTTATTTGAAATGGCTTCGATTTGCTTCAGGCCTATCAATTGGGCTTCAAGTGAGTCCTTATTTGCTTTGGCACCTTTGGGCCTTTATTACCATAAAGCCCAATGTTAAATATTAACCCAAACAGTGCCCCCTGTAATTATTGTTAAGTCTGTTAACCAAGACATTAATAATGATTAAACATTAACTGCATGCTTTAACTTGGAGCTTGCGCCATTTACTCAACCGTTTTCGAATAAACCCTTGTACTAACCTATGATCTCCAACGTTAACTAACTGCCTGTTAAATAACCTCAATTTAAATTTCCTCAACCATCACTTCGAGCAAACCCACTTCCTTGAATTTGCAGAGTTCTTGATTCCTTTGCACTTTCCATCTTCTCTTACTCTTTGCCTTTAATCCCCTTCACTTTTCTTTCCAAAAATCAGTTATAGCACCCAAACTTCACCCTGCATGCAAGTCTGCCGAGAGGATCGTCAATTTGTGCCGCCAACTTAACGACCTTCATCGCCCTCGGGTTAGCCTAAACCTGTCGATTTTTTTTTTAAGAAGGAAATGTACATTCTCTAAGGCCTGCTTGAACTGCCCGAGTCCCCATCGCAGTGGAGAACAACATGCCCACCGCCAATTGGTTCACCCCCAACCCTTACTTTGGAATTTTGGCCTCCAAATGGTCGAATTTAAGAAAGGGTTTCCACTGATGAGGGGTAAAGCCTGGTCACAATGGGTGGATAGCTCAAGCCTATCTAGAAGCAGAAGTGGATGACGAACGGCATCTACGAGCTCATAATGTTGTCCATGATCACGGTCATAGCTAAGCCTGAGCTTCTGACCACTGTTCTCATTTTCTGGAACAATGAGACCAATACATTCGATTTCAGAATGGGTCTCATGTCTTCTACAGTTCTAGACATGGCTCAAGTCTTCGGTCTGAGGCCCTTGGGCAGGTGTGTGGACATCACACACCTTCTTGCCCGACTGTTGAAGGCTCAGAAACTTCCAAGTCTATCACTCATCTGGAGTATAACTCCTCCACCTTCAAAAGCTATGAAACCTCATTCATGAGCTTCATTCCTTTTGCTAAGAAGATGTTCAGCTCGCCTTCTCCCATTGTAGATAGGGCTCAGGAACACATACTTCCTCCTCTATTGGTTGAACAAACATGTGTTCCCAAACAAGTCAAAGAGAGTGAAGCTAGAGTGGATCCCTCTGGTGGAAGCGCTGCACTCGTTTGACGACGTTGCCATGAGGCCTTTCATGTTGGCACACCTCTACCATTTCTTCCACGAGATGACCAAGGGCGAGCTATTCGAGACTAGTCTTTAGGGGGCCACCTGGATAGTTCAACTTTGGCTTTAATGGTATTTCCTCGAGTTTCTGGCGACCAACTTGGAGTTCATCGAGGACGTAGCTTCAGCCCGCATCCTAACAGAGGCTTATGTTACCAACCACTCCACCCTCGCCTGCCTTTACTTCTTCATAATCTGTCGGACTTGGGCAGTGAGGTGCCTCTGTGCTCCGGAGGTACATTTGGTTCTCAGACCAAATCTTTCAAGATTCCTTTAGGGAAACTGCCAGCAGTCAATGAAAGGAGAAATTCATAAGTTGCGTCCAACAAAGGGACCTGGCCTAGGGAGTTCGAAGCGACTGAACGGGCTATGAACGTGAGATAGAAGTCTACCACCCCAACTTTTATGGTAAACAGTTGGGATTCAGGCATCCAATCGCAGTGCTCTTCTTCATTTCCATACACTGTGGGACCTCCTACCATATCCATTTTTCATTCGAGGTCACATTTTAGGCAGCTCGATGTAGCTTAGAGGTGATGAGTAGGATCGCCTATAAGCCCATGGCTTTGAATTTCGAGTGCACTCCCTTATTTTCCACTTGGTGAGAGGCCAAGTGGTCAACGAAGTATGATGGGGACATCAGGGATGCCCATGATCATGTCTTCGGACAGGTATTCTTCAACTTACTCCCTAGGAAAGAGGAGTTCGAAAGCTAGAAGAAGGCCATAAACTAGATGAACCAACTCCTGCTGATAGGTATGATATGTAACCTTTGTTTTGTTTCTTTTATAGTGTTTTTGCATTTTGTGGTTGACTAACTTTTATTTTGGTCTTGCAGCCCAAGGAAACACTGAAGAAGTGGATGTCGAGCCAGAGAATGAGGTTGTAGGCGCTTTGGTTATCTAAGAGGCCACTGCTGAGGCAGCAAGGTAAGGAGTAGGGTCCAACGAAGTTGCTGGGGATGCTAGGGACATCTCAGAGCTTTTCAGCTAGTTAGAGGCCGAGGCTGGGCTTAAAATGGAAACAATGACCCTTCGTCAAGCAAAAGCTTTAGTGGTGAAGTCTTTAGAATCTGAGCCCGATGAGAGGCCTTAAGCTCAACTAGCCTTGCCTGGCCCAAATGCTACTCACACCAAGAAAAGACTAGAGCTCAAACTTCTCAAGCCTCAAAATTTTTTTTGCCCATCTAGTTGAAGTAGGCAGAAAGAAACATAAAGTTGTTAGTAAGTAACTTAGTCCTAGTTCTCTTCTTTTCAAATTTGATCCTACTGAGTTTTGTTCTAATATACTCCTTTCTTCTGTAATGAGGGCCTCCAGCTTCTAGGAAACATGCCCCCACTCCCAAAAGATCATAGTCGGGTGCATAGGTGCAACAGGAAGGCAAAAAGGTCATCGCCAAGATACTTGAGGAGTTGAAGGTATATCTTTCATACCTTGAGCACTAATTTGATTTTGAACTTCTCTTTCCTTACATTTGCGCTAATTATTTGTTGTTTGCTTGACATAGGATACCAGAGCTGAAGGGATCTCTCAGCCCGAGCCTTCATTTCCTCCAGCCCGATTGGTGTATCTTTCCCCTTCTCGGGCCAAGCCCTCAAAGGTATACTTCTCTCTCAATCCTAGTCAAGTTTGTGATTTTCCAAGTTTCAAAACTAACAACCACTCTTATTATTTTCTTAGGCAAAGGTTGGGGCATCTGCACCTCAAGTCGGGTAAACCTTAACCCTTACCTTTTCTACTCCCCATCCGACCATGGTGGTGACTCCTACTTCCCAATTCAATCCAATAACTGGAAAGTTGCTGCACTATGTAGAAGATGATAGCACTTCAACAAGTTCCTTCTTCCTCAAACCCTTATTTAACATTCTCTTCAATTTCTTCAATAACTTTTAACTTGTGCATTGCTTTTACTTGTCTTATTTAGTGCACAAAGCAGTACACCAGCCAAAACCAACTTTTTGGGAGCTTATAATCCTTGAGATACTTGTTGTCTTAGAGGTAACTAGCCCGAAGGCTCCCCAAGCTTTTGCTCGAGCCAGCCCGCCTACTTCCCTTAAGGCAGCAACACCAACAGAGGTTTATCCTCCCACAGCTCAAGGTCCAACTCAGGTATAAAAGTCCTTTTAATTCTTATTTTCTTCAGTTTAAGTGTAAACCACCTTTCTAACTCACTATTTTCTTGGTTTAAAAAAGAAAAAGGTTTCTGGCGAGGGCTTAGGCAAGTCTCCCTAATCTTCAGTGCGCAAGGTTGTCTTTCCTTGGCCTTATAAAGCCTCTAGAGTCACTGGGGTTCCCATCCCTTGGCCTAAGAAGATTGCTGCTGCCATTTCCCTTCCATTTCATCTGAGGCTACTTCTACCGTTGTTGTTGCAGAGGGAGCTGGAGGAATGCCTCTACCTTTTGTATCCATTCCATCTACGACCTTTTTGCCCGAACTAGTCAAAGAGTTCGGGCAGATTAGGTCAAGGCTGAGGTCCCCAAGGCATCCCTCTGAGCCCCTAAAACCTCTAGGATCAACGTTGGGTTTTCAAGGAGTGGATGCCAAGACACTTCACGGCCTCTTTCAGTCTTAAGGCACTCCAAGAAAATGAGAAGGCTCTTACTGAGTTATACAAGGCTTAACAAATGTCCAAAATGCTATATGATTCCTTCCTTTTCTTCTTCGAGAACTTGAGGGCACTGAGAGATCAACATCTTCGAGCTGAGAGGCAATCTAACTAAATAAAGTGCTACATGGAGAAGCATTCCAAAACTTCAACTTCTCTACAGCAGTTGGTGGAAGAGAGCTCGATCATGGAAGACAGAATCATGGTGGTGACCTCTGAATTCTAGAAGTTGAAGGAGCAACTATTTGCATTGAAGGCCGAATAGATGACTCTCTCGAGCAAGCTCTATTAAAAAATTGAAGAAGTGAAGAAGGTCAATTTGGAAGTAGAAGATGTTGAAGCCCAACTAGCCAACAACAACATTGCTTTAGAAAAGCTAGGCCAAATTTTCACTATCATGCATATTTATCACTCTAGGATAACTGCATTAACTAAGGATGTAAAATTGTTAGGCTAAGGCTTTTGCAACCTCTTTCCTTATGAAATGAAATGAAAATTCACTTCCTTATTCATTTTCCTACTTGTGTACTTATACTTCAAGGCTTAACTATGTCAAATGCATACAAGGGTTTCAACATTCTTCCCAGTGTTTAGACTTCATAAATATAACAATCTCTAACATCTCACAGAGTTGGGTGATACTTCTTTAAAAACTTTGCATTGACTTAATGTCTTTGCAAATTTCCTTCTAAATCTGCCAAGTAGTACCCTCATATATCTAACATTTTATTAATGATAAAAGGGTTTTCCCAAGTAGGAGTCCATTTCCCAAATCCTTTAACTTAAGCTCCCAAGGGTAAAAAAGCCTTCCATGCCAACTCCCCTTCCTTGAAGGTTTTTAGTTTCACTCTCTTGTTATATGTTTGGGCAACAACCCTCTTTCCTTCTTGGATCTTGTTCAAAGCCTCGATTCGGGCCACATCCAAATCTTCAAACCTTTGACACATGGCCTGGATGAATTCTTCACTATGTAGGCAAAGTGAAATCTTCAAAACTGGTTTTGAAGTCTTACAGAACTTACATTGATTTCCATGGGGAGTACAACATTTTGTCCGAATGTTAATGAATAAGGTGTGGTCTCAGTTCCTGCTCTCTTTGAGGTTCTGTAAGCCCAAAGAGTATCCCCCAACTTCTCATGCCATCTTTCTCGGCTATCTGCTACCATTCTCTTAATAATATTCACCAAGATCTTATTGCTAACTTCTACTTGACCATTTGATTGAGAATAATAAAGGCTACATTGGATCATTTTTATCTTGAACTTGTTTGCAAATTCTTCCACTTCTTTTGAGATAAAAGATGGTCCTCTGTTGTGATAATCATCTCGGGCACCCTATAACTGTGTAAGATCTTGGGTTCAATGAACTTCCTCACAATAGCTGAATTAATTATCTTCACAGCTAAAGCTTCCACCCACTTGGTAAAGTAGTCAGTTGCCACAATTATGAAGGTGTGTGATAGGAGCATATTTATGCGACTTAGTTAGCTTGTTCTTGTGCATTTATGTTGTTATTTCTTAGTTGATTTAGTAGTTCAAGCCATTTTCATGTGGTTGTAGGTACAAAGGGTTAAAGAGGCAAAGAAATGCATTTTGGTGCCCTTTGGAGCAGTTTTGGGCATGTAATGGATATCACATGCATGGAGCAAAGTGGTTGGACGAAATTAAAGATCTAAAGAAGCTAGGAATGTGCCCAGGAAAGGAAGAAAATAAATTGAGGACCAAGGAAGACAAGGAAACCATTAAGAATGAGGAAAGACTAGTCAAACTTGCCTTATCTTGTCGTTACCTTTCCTAATCCTAAATTACCAAAGATTTAGTCACACGAAGGGTTCCTAAATACTTTGGGACATTTCATTACATATTCTACAAGTCCTAAACTTGCCCTAAAAGTCCAAGCCATACCATCATTCACCATTTCTTTTCCTTGCCGTGCAAGGAAGCCATTCCCTTCCTATTTTCTGCCATAAATCACTCCATGCCGTGCACATTCATCCATGTTCCCTCCTTGCACTCATTTGCTACACCATTCCACTTCCTTTCCTTTGTCTACCATGTGCATAATATCCTTTCACCTCCTTGCACTCATTGATTCACCACTTACTCACCTTTCCACCTATGCCATGCATAATCACCCTTGTCCCCTTCATGCACCAGATTTCTTGAACTCATTTCATGCACCATTACACTCATTATCCACTCATGCCGTGCACCACCCTTGTCTCCTTCATTGTTTCTGATTTCATGCATCAAAACATTGAATCATTTCACTCAATTGCTGCACATTGCTTGTCCCCTTCACCCATCAGATTTCATACAACTTTTACCTCCACTACATGCACTCATTGATGCACCATCCACCACATTTGGAATCCCATGTCGTGCATCATGAGTCTTGCTCCACCTTTGACTTATTTCTGCACCATTCCACCTCCCTTTCCTTTCTCTACCATGTGCACAATCATTCATGTCGTTTATAAGCGACCTTCACTACATGTGAATATAAGTTTGTAACGATTATGTGAAACTTCCTTATATTCTAGCAACGGATTTATACATGCCAATTAGGTGTCGACCCTTAATTAACAAATACAAATAAGTTATCAATCAAATAGTTAAGCCAATTGCATTCACGATTCAAGAGTTAATAACTAGAATTTATCAAATTATATTGCACACATAGTCATGGCTTTGAAATCACCCCTAGCCAAGAGGGGTTTAACCACTTATATTTACAACAAAACGAAAGGAAATGAATTTAAACATTAGAAACAAAAGAAAGAAAACACCTAAACGCTTAAACGATCCAAGTTGGACAGCAAGCACGTCCAAGCACTTTCCTTCCTTTCCTTTGCTACGGCACAAGGTGTTGGTAAGTGTTTGAAGGTTTGTTTGTATGGAGGAATGGATGTGAAGATGAATTGATGTGTTTGGGTGAAGGTTGTATTGAAATGGGGATGAATGATCAAGCAAAAACTAAACTATATGGCTGCCACACACACTTCCTTTTATAGAGGAAGTGTACGGCAATGGAGGGAAATTGGTGGTGTGTGCAATGATTCAAGGGTGAAAATGAAGTAATGATGCAAAGCATGGGGGGTAAAATGGAGTGGTGTTGCAGCAATGAGTGCATTGAGTGGTGTTTGAAATGATTCAAAGGTGAAAGTGAAGTGATGATGCAAAGCATGGGGGCTAAAATGGACGTTAAGTTCAATTCATAGCATGAGTGACATGATGTCATAGTTGCAAGTGCTTTGTCAATACTTATGATTTTCATTAAACGTAATGATCTTTGATTGTATCTCTATTATGATGTCATGTAGGGAACTTTTGAAGAATGTTTTGGGTTGTCGAATGATGTCATCCAATCCAATAAAACAAGGAAAATCTGAGAGTTAACTAGTGATGTCATGGTTAATTTGGGGCATTGTCATTCATAATTCAATGAAGCAGTAACTGGAAATCGAGTTGTTTGCATACATGTCATGTGTGGAGAAAAAGCCTCTAGCTATCCCATCCATCATCTTATTTCTCACATTCGTTTTACAATCTGTCTAGTTTTTCATACTTGTTTGTTTGTTACAACTTCATCCAAATCAAAACCCCCCTTTTAGTTTCTTGTTTCAAAGTGTTTCAAATATGTTTTAGTTTGTGTTTTTAAGTGTTTTGATTCAAGTAAAAGTCAATTTTTGTCCAAAGTCATTCCTAGTGTCTAGTTTAAATTTATTTAGTTGTTTTAAGCTGTTTTGAGTATTTTAAGTTTGCTTTGAGTCTTGTGAGTCTTGTTAAGTGTTTTTTAAGTTTAGTTTTATGTTTTTGAGTCAGTTTAGAGGTTATTAGCAAGCCCTCCTAATCCCCGGTCCAGAACGATCCCTACTTATACTTATACTACAATTGTCAAAAGAGGGTTAAATTTGTGTGTTAAGTTAATTTTCGCATCAGTGTGCTCCTTGAAGTCCATTGCCCACGCTCAGAAAGGCCATGGCTTCACTACTGGATTTAAAGGTACTAAGGGTATGTGTTAGAAAGGTCCATGTCTTTGACATCCTTCACAACCTCTGGCATAAGCTTTACAATCTTTTTCCATGTTGGGCCAAAAGTAGCCATACCTTTTCAGCAACCACCTCATCTTGGCTCCAGCTTGATGCGCCCCACAAATGCCTTCATGCACTTCAGCCATCACTCTTATTGATTCTTCCAGGCCTAAGCATTTCAATAAAAGCCCATCTAAAGTCTTTCTTAGTAACGCCTTGTCCCATATCACAAATTTAGTTGCTTGTTGCCTAATCTTCTTACTTGTGGGAGAATAAGGGTTTTTCAAGTATTGAATGATTGGTGTTCTCCAGTCTTTTATCTTAGGCTCTTTGGTCATTACATCGAGGCTGAATCCTCTTTCAAAGATAGAAGGAAGATTTCTTCTTTGAACTTCTACATCCATTCCAAGCACTCTTTCTTGAATCTGTGATCCAGAAGCCCTTTGTGCCATCTCATTGGCAATTAAATTTGCTTCTCTGGGGACATGGTTGATTGATACTTCAGAGCCCTAATAGTCTAACAATTAAGTAGCTACCAAGTAATAACCTGCCATTGTGAGATGTCTATACTTATAGTCCTCATTCAATTGATTGATTACCAACTTGAAATCACCATGTATTTCCACCTTAGTTGCCCCCAGCTCTATCAGGATTTCTAGGCCAATGATCAATGCTTCATATTCTGCCTTGTTATTGATAGTATCTTGGTAATCCAGAAAGAATGAATAACATTGTTGAATTCCTTGTGGATCAGTAATGATAATCCCAGCTCCAGTAGCATATTGAGTGCAACATCCATCGAAATATAACTTCCAGGGAGTGATCCATATGCTAGTTATTCTCCTTACTTCTTGATGGATCCATTCTTCTTTGCCTGAATGATCTTTACTAGGTGGGATCCAAAGGCTACCAACTTCCAGAGTTCCTGGGATGTTGACAAGTTTTTCCTAGGATTCTTGGTGCTTGGACAAGAAGTCTGCAATTGCTTGCCACTTTATTGCTTTTTGAGGTACATACTAGACACTAAATTCTGACAGTACTAGAATTTCTTCCAATTAACATTGGCTTAGATACCATGTATTTGATCACATCAATCTTGGCAATGATATAGATGTGGCAAGGCAACATGTAATGCCTTAAGTTGCAAGAAGTA
This sequence comes from Malus sylvestris, assembly GCF_916048215.2. Taxonomy (NCBI): domain Eukaryota; kingdom Viridiplantae; phylum Streptophyta; class Magnoliopsida; order Rosales; family Rosaceae; genus Malus; species Malus sylvestris. The sequence continues at coordinate 20,809,707 of NC_062273.1, read as the reverse complement.
AAGTATATAAAGCCAAACATAGCTTCTCAACTGGGGTATATCTTGTTTCTACCTCAGTAAGGATCCTACTGAGGTAGTATATTGCTTGCTACTTTCCCCTTCATTATTTTGAGCCAATAAGCTTCCTATTGACTTCTCAGATGCAGAGATATAGAGCTTCAAAGGTTTTCCCCTATAAGGGGGCATAAACACTGGTGGAAAGGCTAGATAAGCTTTCACTCTGTCAAAAGCTTCTTGGTGTTTGTGGGCCCCACTCAAACTCTTTTTTATTGTTCAACCTTAATAAAGGAGCCAACGGTTGGATCTTGCCGTCCCCAAGTTAGCAATGAATCTTCTTAAGAAGTTAATATTTCCCAACAACCTCTGTAATTGCACTTTGTTGGTGGGGGAAGGTGATTCCATTATAGCCCGAGCTTTGTTTTTATCTACTTCCACACCTCTTTGATGAATAAGGAATCCTAAAAAGTTGTCCGATCTTACCCCAAAAACATATTTCTTAAGATTCATCTTCAATTGGTGGGTCCTCATTCTCAATATGGTTTGTCTGAGATCTTCTAAGTGTTGTTTTTCAGTTTTAGACTTTACCACAATGTCGTCAATGTATACCTCCATGTTGTGCCCGATTAAATCATGAAAAATGGCATTCATTGCTCTCTGATAGGTAACACTAGCATTTTTTAGCCCAAATGGCATGATTACGTATTCATATGCTCCTACATGTCCTGGGCACCTAAAGGTTGTCTTATGTATATCTTCTTTAGCCATTTTTATCTTGTTATATCCAGCATTTCCATCCATAAAAGATAGAACTTTATGTTTTGCACTGCATCGATGGACAGGTCAACTATGGGCATAGGGTATTCATCTTTAAGAGTGGCTTCATTAATGTTTCTATAGTCAAAATAACATCGAATGACATTAGTTACAGCTTTTAATACAGGTACAATGTTGGTCAACCACTCAACATACTTTGCAGGCCTAATAAATCATGCCCTCGCTAGCTTCTCGATCTCTTCTTTGACTGGGGTCTAATCAAAGCATCTCAGTATAATGCTAACACACCTCGATCTAGATATCCTCGGGACATCGGGATGATCACATGTTGGCCGACACCCGAAGGTGACGAAAGCCATTTAATTTAAGCAAAAGCTGAGAAATATGCTAAAATATGCAATAGGGACTAATAGCACAAAACTAAAGTTCAGATGCTAATTAATAAATATTAAGATAACACCGTATATTCAAAGCATACGTCTAATACAGAGTACAAGCAGAATTTAAGATAGAGAAGTGCTATTACAATAGGTGCCAAAACAGAGATATAGCACTGAATCACTGGTAGGGAAATTCCTCGTAACTCAGATCGTAATCCTCGTTCATAGGTCTTGAAGGGGGCACAAAACAAACATGAGTGGACCAAGCTGATATATATATATATATATATATATATATATATATATATATATATATAGTAAAACAGTTATCAACGTACTAACCCCCAGGTTTTATGAAAACACATATATATCATGATAAACATAGGTTTTCCGAAACCTAGCATGTCATGCAATGTCTCAAATCATAACTTGTATATATAATAACCACTAGTGAATGTCCGATAACCCCCAGGCCCTATGCCGGCTCCCCGTCTCTGAGAAGACAGTCAGAGAAAAATACACTCCAGGCCCTGTGCTGGCTCCCCGTCCTTGTGCTAATAGCCAGAGGAAACACACTCCAAGCCCTATGCTAACACCAAACTGTCGCCCGAGACGGACAGAAATCTATCCTTACGTCCCGTAGGGGAAAAAACCACTAGGTAAGTACAAAACGATTGAACATATATATATTGGAAAGCAACTTCATAGTATAAAGTCATCCATCATCTATACTATAAAGAGGTGTTCTAAACATGTTCCAAATATCATATCGTCATCCATCAGATATTCTATAAGAACACGGGTTATAGGAAAAATAGTAGTAATTCAATCTAGCCTTAGTAAGCATGTTATCTCACAAAATGTTTCATAAAACATAATCATTAAATCATGTTTTTCATGTATGCATTTCTACTATAAAAACATGCATGTTTAGAAGGGGTCCACTCACCGTACACCGTTGGTACAAAGCCGTACGAAAAAGAAATAATGGAATACTGCTAATAATCACACCTATTCACATAAAGGAGTACATTTAGTCAAACTTTACTCAAACGATTGAATTTGGAAAAACAGACTTCAGAAACGGGTCTAGAACGTCGAAATTAGCTTAGGAGAGGTCCTGGATGAAAACCCGAAAAGTCAACGTTGATCGTTCACCGGTCAAAGTCAAAGTTAACGCTGACCGTTAACCGAGTCAACGGTCAAACCGGGTCAAACCCAACAAGTCACTCAAACTGGGTCAACCCAATTTAGGGTTTGGGTATTGGGTCCGGTTTGGGCCCTAGGGTTTGGGTTTTGGTTTAGGGTTTAGGGGGATATGGGTTTAAGGAATTGGGTTCAGGGTTTGGGCTTAGAGCCCCCAACAGAAATGGCCTAAGGTCCATTTGGTTTTAAGAATAATTAAATTAAATAAAAAGGAAAAAGGGCTTAACGGGCTTCAGGCCCGAGTTCCTCCCGACCCTAAGGCTTGAAAGCCAAGAGTTTTGGGCTTGGGTCAACAGGCCAAAGGCCCTAAGGAAACAGCTCGAAGGCCTTTAGGTCTTTGAGGAATTAAAAAAAAATAAAAAGGGAACGGGCTAGGGTATTGGGCTAAAACAAAGCGGGCTTAAGGCCCGTGGGTTTAGAAAACAGCCTGAAGGGCCTGGTCCAAAATGAAGAAGGACGCCAGAGCTTTCCTACCTCCGGTGGACTGCAAACATGCACCTTAGGCTCCAATCTAGCTACCAACATGTAGAGGAACGAGAGATGAGTATATTTATACCTTTAGTTTGCCGTAGAATGGCCGGTGGTGGTCAGAAAACCCTTAGACAACCACAGGCTCGCTAAAGTTGGGTTTGGCTTTTCCCCGAGTTGATCTCGCTTTAAAACCTTGGAAATAACAAGTAAAACTCAATAAATCTCTTCCAAACTTCACACTAGAACGAAAAGAGAGGAAAATCTGAACTTACCTAATTGGAAAAACAACTAAAACTGTCGAGAAGTTTTCTGGGTTTCGTCATCCTCGTTGTGGCGAGAGAGAGAAAAACCTGATGAGGTTTTGATGGTGATGATGGTGGTGTCTTCCTCGAGTATGTGGTGCAACTGTGTGTGTGTTCATTGTGAAACAGGGAAAGAGATGAATGAGTTTCGAGATAGAGAAGGGAAAGAGTGCAGAGAAAGAGAGCTGAAAGACAGAGAGGTAGGAAATGGGGTCACGGGTAGGGGAGAGAGAGAGAAACATGAGGGGTGTTGGGGTGCTGCCATGTGGCAGTTTGAGGATGGGAACAAATCTCTTTTTCAGATCCTGATTGGGTAAAGGAATATGGTCTAAATTGATAATTTTAATAATATTTAGGGAAAGAATTACAAAACTACATTTATAAGTGGGGGTGGGTGTAACAAATGCCATGCAAAACAGTTTTTGAATTCATGCAAAAGGTCTACTATCTTTACCCGATCTCCAATTTCCATCAAGCCACTGAGTTGTATTGGCCTAGGATCTTCTTCTGACCCTAAATTAATGGCTTCCATGGGATCTTGTACTTCTGGTGCTGGTTTATCAGGCTCTATACACAAAAATTCAACTGACTTTGGACTGTTGGGCCAATAGATCTTGTAAATCATTTGGCCAGTCTAAGTCGTATATACATTCAACCATTTGAATGGCTAATTCCACATCTTCTCCCAAAATCTCTTTTCCTTCTCAATTTTTAGTGCCCGAAGCTCATTCTCTAAACTATGTCACCTATTTGGCCAAACCTTCTTTAATCTCTCTTATTTCTCTCTCATACACCAACAATTTTTTGTTTAAGAACCTGACTGCAACCGCTTAGTCCTTCCTCTTCTAAATAGCTATCATTGGTGTTGGTAGGCAGGGATAATGTGAGGCATGTCGCATTCCTCCTTGGTAAGAAAAAGTCCTTGTTGTAGGAGTTTTTGGGTCGTCACCTTAGTAGGGCAACCGTTCTTATCAGCTCCTAAACACTGTAAGGTCCCAACACTGGGATTGTAAAAACTTGCCTCTACAACATTGGTTGTGGGGAGAAATGGCCGTGATTCGGCCTCCACTATCTCCCAGAATCCTAGTTTATCAGTCCTAGCCTCATGGTAGACAACAACTTGTTGATGTAAGGTGGAGAGCACCGACATAATCTGGTGAATCCAATCCTTTCCTAGTAATGCCCTGTAGGTAGAGTTGTTATCCACCACAAAGAATGCCAACATGATTTGCTTGGACCCTAAGTCTACCTCTAGAGGCAATATCCTATAGGTTCTGGTGATGGCCCCACTGAAACTAGACACTGTAGTAGGAATAAGATCTTCTTCTCCCTCCAAATAAGCTGTCACGTAAATCCGCTTCAAGTGGTTTGCTATAGCTAAACTTGGTTTACTGAACACCATTTTGTCATAATAGACCCTTTTGGGTTCTTTTCGTGAAAGTTCAGGCAAGTCTACCAAGCTAGATCATTCTTTCTCCACTTTCTCAACATTCACAAGCGTTGTCATTGGTTCCGATGCCAAATAGTCACCTTCCATTGTCGCTGGCTGATTTGGCTCGGCACAGAACATGGCCGATAAGACATAAGTCATGTTCACGTGGTAGTTACTTGGTTCAGGTACTTCTTCTTTCTTTCCTCCAATCTGATACACAAACTCATCCATCCAAGCCTAGGCATCCTTGGTTAGCATTAACTCAGGCACCTCCTTCTTTACTGCTATATCAAAGTTAAGCAATGGCCTTAGCATTTCACAGGGTGCATCTTACAGTATAGGTGGAGGTATCCCCCTCTCAGGGGAAATGGTTCCAAAACAAAGAGGCTCTGGATTTCAGCCTGGTGTAGGCATCATCACTACACTCTCTTGAGCTCTCCTCAACACTCTGTACCTCCCTGGGTGAGGATTTTTAGGTACATGATCTCCTTCACCCTCCACTTTACTATTAGCTATCTCTCTATCTCATTCTTACTCCTCCGTTAGAGTTGTCATTTTCCACCTTGTGTAGCCTCCTCAAACTTAACATTCCCAGAAGCTTCTAAAATAGTAGGGATTTTCAAAAAGTTCATATGAGCTTTATGATGCCTTTGAACCCATAAATGCCCCCATCTCTCGATCATGTCTCCCATATTTCCCAATTATGTACCACCTTCGACCGAGTCCAGCTGAATCTCTCTTAATAACTAAGGGAATTGGGTTTATGGTTCTTTCTTTCTCCATCATTGCCTCATACTGCTATGATAACTTGGGTAGGAAGGCTTCACATCCACCTATCTTAGCAACTTTGCTTCTTTATCCTTAGCTTCATTAGAGGCTTCATAGTTCCTGAGCACCTTAGATAAGCCTTTTGGTTCTAAATCTCCTCCTAACCTCTGGAACACATTCTTGGAGGTTTCTTTCTCAATTGCCCGAATAACACTTTTGTGGGCATCATGTTCTTCTATTTCCCTTCTTTTAGATAGCTTTTGGTCAATAATGACGCTTGATGCTAGCATCTCTAGCTCACATTCACACTAACATTTATTACATAAAATTACTTCCTTGATCACAGTTTTTTGGGGTCTATCGAGTAACTTTCTAACACCTTCTGATGGCCTAACAACTTGACTTCTCTCTCTCTCTTCTTATTCCAAGTAGCCTTTGTTTTTCCTTTCTCAACCCAATTAAGGTTGATCATGTTGATTGGGGCTTCAAGGAATGAATCTGTGTCGATCATCATATTGGCTTGAGGTTTCTCCAGTAATAACTTTCCCTTGACTATAAGATCCTAGATCCAATCTCTGAATTGCACACAATTAGTTATAGAATGATTGAAGGTGTATTGCAGTTTACAATACTTCTTCCCTTTAAGCTCTTCAGGTTTGGGCATCTTTCTGGTATTGTTAGGCAAGATCACTTTGGCCCTCACTAACTCTTCATAGATGTATGTTGCCCTGATTAGATCAAAACAATATGCCTAGTACTTTAGAGGCTTCATAAACACAAAGCCTCCATCAGTCATTACTATTTTCTGATTTTTGATAGGCTGGACCGATCCTATCACCATTAAAGGTTTGAAGGGAGTGGTCATCTCCATGGCACATAACTCAATTCCTTCTAACACACTGATATCATTCTTTCCAGGTTCCAGGTCTTCAAACTCTCACTGGTGTATTGGGGCTTTGCTTTTATAGAAATGAGGCACTTTAGATGAGTGTTTCACTTACTATTCCTCGGTCAACAACCTCTCATACTTAGTAGTTGTAATAACCAGCTCCTGAAGCGCTTTAAACTGCACATCATAAAACTTTTTTCTCAATGGTAACCTTAAAGCCTTTTGAGCAATGGCTATGAGCTGAGCATGATTCATTGGGAACTGGCACCTCATCTTGGTCTTCATAAACCTTATCATGAAGTCTTTTTTGGATTCATGGTCATACTTTTTTTACCTCTACTAGATCATTGATGGTCATCTCTGGTTCCAACCTATATAAATGTTCATGGAAAACCACATAATAGTTAGAAAACTTGAAAATATGGTCTCTGGAAGACACATTGCAGTCCTTCCTATTAAAGGTTGGGAATGCGGGCATCTTGAAGTTGGGAGGGGAAAGGGTTCTGCTCATCAATGTACTCAGGATAGGGCTTATGATAGGTGATCTTGAATAACGGGCGAGCCTGTGGTTGAGCATTCTAGACCATCATCATTCTTGGCTCTGCCAACTCATTTCTAAGTTGTTTGTTAGCTAAATTGTTGTACGGGGTATAAGGAGGCTCCCACTTCAAGCTACGGTCATTACCTGAGAAAGCCTCTCTATGTGGTACTGGCTGCATCCACCTAGTTTATCCTCCCTTATTAACCAATAGTGATGGCCTATAAGGGAGGGGTATGCTCGCAGTTATGGGAAACCCTTTTTCCACTAGTTTTTCCCACTTGCTGAGTCATCCCAAACTTCATTCATTCTAGCCCAATCTACCCCATACCATCTACTGGGATAGTAGAGGGTCGGGCAAACCTGTATCCTGGATCTCTTCTTCCTTCGATCGAATGGTCATAATTTCCTCCTTCTTCTTCCTCTTATCCTTATATTCCTCGACTAAGGGAAATAAATGAATCACTAGTTCCTTCTCAGAGCTTGCTTGCCTGGTCACATCCCTGGCATAACCATCTCTTGGTGTGGTGTACTCTAACTCCAGCTTTCTTTGCAAAGTTCCTGTTTGAGGAACAGAGTTTGCTAACTTATCCTCCGGTCTCCAGAGTGATCTTCTTCATACTTCTCAATACTTGCACCATAGTAGCTTGTAAGTCTTCATTAGTAACTTTCCTTCTGACTTCTCAAAAGAAATTAGGCTCTCCAGAATGGCAGGACCTCGTAGGGAAGGAAAATCTTCTGGGTGATTCATTATGTTTGATAATGTTGGACAATAGGGTTGCCCGAATTTTGTTGTCCACATCAAAGTTCATTCATTTCTCCTTCTTGGCATACAAGATTACTATAGTCCCACCGAGCATGCCAAAACTATGTTCGGGCAAGGATTTCTGGATTTAGTACCTTGCACAACTCCCCGAGGAAATGACATTATGTTGCCTGTCGGGCAAGTTCCTGCTGCTTTATGTGTTGTAAGATAAGTTTACAATTAGTTTGAAATATGCCTTTATGGGGCCTTTAGTGTAGGACTTGAGCCTCGCAATCAAAACTAACAGGGGTCTGAGCGTGCCACTGTCATCTTTGTATAATAGATTGTTGAGTTGAAGTGATTTAAATTGGTTGTTTGTGTCCCAAATTACTTAAATTTCTTGTTTATCAAAGGATTATCACTGTCACATATGGATTAAGTCTGCATTAAGTTCTTTTCTTGCCTTCTGAACAATGACTTTTAATTCAGTCTTGTATGTCCAAAAAGGGGGTTCAAGGCCATCCCAACCATTTCCACGATCACAGTTTGTTTGAATGAAATCAAACTTCTTAACTTAATTAGATTTGAATGTAAATTAAACTCTTAAGTAGAAAACAATTGAAAATGACTTGAACACATGAAGGAAAGTACGTTAAGCAACAAATCTACTACATATAATTATAAACAAAAGAGACTCAGACAAGATTTACCTTGTTGGGCAAGGTACAACTTCTTGCAGCCATTTTTCTTTCGCGTTTACAGAGTTTTATATGTGGTGTGGGATGAAAAGTGAATAAGTTTCACACGAGGGAATCGATACTACAAAACTAAGGGAAGGTAGCAGAGTTTTTACACTAGACAAAATATGGCAGTTCCTAAGGAAACTATAGCTAAAAAGGAATGGATCTAGATAAAATTCAGCTTCCTATGTACGAACTAGCTTGAGAGCAGAGTTTGTATGTTTTTGAATTGGTTGGTTGAGTGTCTTTGTCTTCGGTGTCCCTTTCTCTTTTTATAGACAATTTAGCTCAACCCTTCTTAGCTCTGTTTTTGGCTGATGGCTTTCGGAGAGCAATGAGTCATCCCTTATTTACTTGTCATGCCCTTAAAAAGTGTTTTTTGGCTGGTGGTGAGCCGGTCTCTACCATCCATCATTTCAATCATAAGCACATGGCCTATGCTTTAGCTGAAATGGCTTCAATTTGCTTCATGCCTATCAACTGGGCTTCGAGTGAGTCCTTATTTGCTTTGGTGCCTTTGGGCCTTTATTACCATAAAGTCCAATGTTAAATATTAACCCAAACATGGAGTATTTTAAGTTATCATTCAGATTCGAAGAAAGTTGAGATTTCATTCTAAAATCATTTAGACAGGGACTAACATATTATGGTGCTACAAAAAAAGTTACAAGTTTACTCTATAAATTCAATTGGCAACATGAAAAGTAACCCGGTTCTTTATAAGCTTACTGTCATGGTATCGTTTTGTTCGAATTAAACAATGACATGTGAATAAAAGCTTACATATATCTTTATTTATTAGACAAGACACCACTGTAACAATGAATCTATTCCATATAAATCATTTACCATGATAACACATGCATCATACTTTTGATGCTATACAATGTATACAAAAAATATTAACCATGTGGTCGAATTATAACAAACTAACGGTGTGACATCATACTAAAAAGAATTTCTCAAACTTGGATGTGATCGTACTTGAGTGCCAGAAAGCCCAACAGGTGCCATGTCGACATGTGTCATGCGACAATAACGTAGGCAGCAAGTACGTAATCCTCACTTCCCCATGACCATTTTTCACACATACTCTTAACTAGCTGTTAAGTGAGACTCAGAGAATGATAGTGAAAGTGGTCTTTTGTGAACCCATAGATGCCTTCATCTCTCGAACAGGTATCCCATCTTTCCCAACTATATACCACTTTTGACCGAGTCTAGCTAAATCTCTCTTCGTAACTGGGGGAGTTGGGTTCATGGTTCTCTCTTTCTCCATCCTTGCTTCATGCTGATATGATAACTTGGGTGGGGAGGCTTCACATCCACCCATCTTGGCAACTTTGTTTCTTTATCTTCAGCTTCATCAGAGGCTTCATAGTTCATGAGCACCTCAGATAAGCCTTTCGGTTCTGAATCTCCCCCTAACATTTGGAACACATTCTTGGAGGTTTTTTTCTCAGCTACCTGAATACACTTCAATTTCCCTTCTTCTAGCTAGCTCTCTGTCAATAATGGCCCTCGATGCTGGCACCTCTAGCTCACATTCACACTGACATTTACTGCATAAAACTACTCTCTTGATCACAGTTGTTTGGGGTATGTCAGGCAAATTTCTAACACCTTTCAATGGCCTAACTACTTGACTTCTCTCTCCTTCTTATTCCAAGTAATCTTTGTTTTCCCTTCTCAACCCAATTAAGGTTGATCATGTTGATTGGGGGCTTCAAGGAATGGATATGTGTCTATCATCATATTGGCTTGAGATTTCTCCAGTAATAACTTTCCTTTGACTATGAGATCTTAGATCCAATCTCTAAACTACACACAGTTGGTTATGGAACGATTGAAGGTGTATTGGAGTTTGCAGTACTTCTTTCCTCTAAGTTTTTCAGGTTTGGGCATCTTCTTGGTATTGTTAGGCAAGATCACTCTAGCCCTTACTAACTTTTCATAGATGTCTGCTACCTTGGTTAGATCAAAATAATATGCTTAGTACTTTGGGGGCTTCATAGGTACAAAACCTTCATCATTCATTACTATTTTCTGATCTTTGATAGGCTGGACCAATCCTTTCACAATTAAAGGTTTGAAGGGAGTGGTCATCTCTGTGGCACATAACTCAATTCCTTCTCCCACACTGTTATCATTCTTTCTAGGTTCTAGGCCTTTAAATTCTAACTGGTGTGTTGGGGCTTTGCTTTTATAAAAATTAGGCACTTTAGATGAGTGTTTCACTTGCTTTTACTCGGTTAACAACCTCTCATACTTATTACCTGCAATAACCAACTCTTGAAGCTCATTAAACTGCACATCATACAACTTCTTTCTCAATGGTAGCCTCAAAGCCTTTTGAGCAATGGCTATGAGCTGAGCATGATTCATTAGGAACTGGCACCTTATCCTGGTCTTCCTAAACCTCATCATGAAGTCTTCTATGAATTCATGTTCATACTGTTTTTACCTCCACCAGATCATTAATGGTCATCTCTGGCTCTAACCTATATAATTGCTCATGGAAAGTCATCTTCATCTGTCCCTAGTTGGCAATAGAGTAAAGGGGTAACAGAGAATACCAGAGGGATGCCAAGTATACCAATGAGTTCCTAAATAATCTCAACTTGTAGTTGGGGTTATGCTCAAATGACACACAATAGTTAGAAAACTTGAAAATATGGTCTCTGGAAGACATTGCAGTCCTCCTCACTGAAGGTTGGGAATGCGGGTATCTTGAAGTTGGGAGAGAAAGGGTTCTGCTCATCAATGTTCTCAAGATAAGGCTCTGGTAGGTTATTCTAAACAGAGGGTGAGCATGTGGCTAAACATTCTAGACCACCATCATTCTTAGCTCTGCTAACTCATTTCTAAGTTGTTGGTTAGCTAAATTGTTGTGCAGGGTATAGGTCCCCACTTCGGGCTACGCTCATTACCTGAGAAAGCCTCTCTCTATGGCTCTGGCTACATCCATCTAGCTTCTCCTCCATTATTAGCCAATAGTGATGACTTATAAGGGAGGGGTATGCCCGCAGTTATGGGAAACCCTTTTCCACTAGTCTCTCCCACTTGCTAAGTCATCCCAAACTTCCTTCCTTGTAGCCCAATATGCCCCATACCATCTACTGGGGATAGTAGAGGGTCGGGAAAACCTGTTTTCTGGATCTCTTCTCCATCCGGTCGACTGGTCCAAATTTCCTTCTTCTTCTTCCTTTTATCTTTATTTTCTTCTAGTAAGGGAAACAAAGGAATCACTGGTTCCTTCTTAGGGCTTGCTTCCCTAGTCACCTCCCTAGCATAACCATCTCTTGGTGTGGAGTACTCTAACTCTAGCTTTCTCTGCAAAGTTCCCGTTTGAGGAACAGAGTCTGTTAACTTCTCATTTGGTCTCCAAAGTGATCTTCTTTATACTTCTCAATACTTGCACCATAGTAGCTTGCAAATCTTCATTAGTAACTTTTCCTCCTGACTTCTCAGAAGAATTTGGGCTCTCCAGAATGGCAGGACCTCGTAGGAAGGGAAAATCTTCCAGGTGATTCATCATGTCTGATTCTGTCGGACGATAGGGTTGCCCAAATTTTGTTGTCCACCTGAAAGTTCATTCTTTTCTCCTTCTTGGCATACAAGATTATTGTGGTCCCACCGAGCATACCAAAACTGTAACACCCCAACCCCCAATTATATGTATAATTTCGTTGTTCCCCAATATGTTTATGAAATTATCAAATTAGTCCATATTCCTTTAACCTATAGAGCTACCACGTGGCAGTACCTCAACTTTCCCTTTCTTTTCTGTTTATGATCCCTACCCCCCCCCCGGTGACTTCCTTCTCTCTCTTTCTCCCGTTCTCTGCACTCACTCTCTCTCTCTCTCATTCTCTCGACGCAGCTAGGACAGTGGAACCCCAAAAACACTCCGGCGAGTTCCTCGTTGCTTCGACAATAAGTAAGCCTCGGGACTTCTCTCTCTATCTCTGTACTCTCTATCCCTCTGTCACTTGAAAACCCTCTCATCCCTCTCTTTTTATCTTGCACCGTGATTACACACACCTACAGCTACTCAAGGACATCATCATCATCGTCAAACCTCGTCTTTATATCTCTCTCCCATCGCAACAAGATCGGCAAACCCAGGAAAAAGGACATCCGGCGAGTTTTTCCTAAATTTTCTGGTTGGGTAAGTTTTAGATCTCGTTTTAATCGTTGTTGACGATGCATGCATGTAGTTTGATGGGTTTCATCTTCTTTTTAACAAGGTTTTGGAACGAAATCAATTTAGGTGTGCTAAACCCATATTTCCGGCAAACTCGTAAATGTCAGGGAATTTTCTGGTCACCTCTGATTGTTCTACGGCGAACTAAAGGTGAAATTGCTAGTGGGGATTTCCTTAATCCTTTTCTGCACAACTCTACCGCTACGAAGTATCTGTGAGTAGACCCCTTCTAAAATTTATATGATTTTATGGTTGCATAAATGAATAGCATGCCTTACGAGTTTATGATTTGATTTTATGTTAAGAATGTTTATTGAATATGTTGATTTTCGTCTCATGTTTTTAGAGAGGAATTAATTGTTGGCCTATATTGAGCTATATTTTAATATATCGTATTTTCTATAAAAACCATGAACTGGTAGACTATCTGATGGATGACGATAGGATGCTAGAACATGTTTTAGAAACCCCTCTGTATAGTATAGACAATGGATGACTTTATACTATGAAGTGATTATTTATGAGAGGCGTAACTATTTGTGCGTACCTAGTGGACATTATGCCGCCTAGGGTGAGGATCTGGTGTTGGCAAATAGGCCGGGAGAAATAATCCCTAGCGAAAGGCTGAAGGACACGGAGACAGGCATTGGGCCGAGAGTATTATTATATTTATTCAGTGATCTTACTAGCAGCACACTGCGCTTACGAGATGATCTACGAGACGATACATGCGATGATTTATATGATGTTTTCCACGTTATACCTGTTGAGATGTTTTATGGCATGCTAGAGTTTCAGAAAACCTATCATTTATTATGCTAGTAGTTTCATTATTAAAACTTTGGGGGTTAGTATGTTCATAACTGTTTTCGTATTATGTGTATATATATATATGAACTTGGTCCACTCACCCTTGTTTTGCGCCCTCTTTCAGAATTTAGAATCGAGACATACGATCCCGACGTCAATGCCTTCGCATTGGCATATTCGAGTCCTCTCGGTGTAGGACCCACATCCTTTTATTTATTAAACTTTATATTAATTCTTTTAAAGCTCTAGTTAGTTGTATGCTTTGAACACGTTCTTAATTTGTTAATTCTTTGAATTTTAAATTCATAACCCTTATTTATTTCTTATTCTTAGCTTTTGTATCAATTAATGGCTTTCGTCACCCTTGGGTGTCGGCCAGCACGTGCCTATCCTGGTATTTGGGGAATATCGTGATCGGGGCGTGTCAAAAACTATGTTCGGGCAAGGATTTTTTTGTCCGGTCCCTCGCACAACTCCTCGAGGGAATGTCACTTTGTTGCCTATCGGGCAAGTTCTTGGTGCTTTGTGTGCTGCAAGATAAGTTTAAAGTTAGTTTGAAAGGTGCCTTGGTGGGGCCTTTAGTGTAGGCCTTGAGGATCGCAATCAAAACTAACAAGGGTCTGACTGTGCCACTGTTATCTTTGTATAACAGATTATTGAGTTGAAGTGATTTAAATTGGTTGCTTGCGCCCCAAGTTACTTAAACTTCTTGTTTATCAAAGAATTGTCACAAATAGGTTGAGTATGCATTAAGTTCTTTTCTTGCCTTGTAAACGAGGACTTTTAATTCATAGTCTTGCATGTCCAAAAATGGGGTTCAAGGCTCTCCTAACCATTTCCACAATCACGGTTTGTTTTAATGAAACCAAACTTCTTTACTTAATCAAATTCAAATGTGAATTAAACTCTTAAGTAGAAAATAGTTGAAAATGACTTGAATACATGAAGGAAAGTACGTTAAACGACAAATCTACTACATATAAGTATAAAGAAAAGAGACTCGGGCAAGGTACAACTTCTTGCAGCCACTTTTCTTTCGAGTTTACAAAGAGGTTTATATGTGGTGTGAGATGAAAAGTGAATAGGTTTCACACAAGGGAATCGATACTACAATACTAAAGGAAGGTAGCAGAGCTTTTACACTAGACAAAAGATGGCTTTTCTTAAGGGAACTATAGCTAAAAAGGATTGGATCTAGATAAGATTCAGCTTTCTGGGTACGAACTGGCTTGAGAGAAGAGTTTGTATGTTTTTTTATTGGTTGGTTGAGTGTCTTTGTCTTTGGTGTCCCTTTCTCCTTTTATAGACAATTTGGCCCGACAACTATGTTTCTGGCTAATAGCTTTCGGAAAGCAGTAAGTCATCCCTTATTTACTCTTCATGCCCTTAAAAAGTGCTTTTTGGCTGGTGGTGGGTCGTGTTAGGAATATATGAAGAATGTGATGGACTGGGTTGTTGACACTTGTCACAATCCTAGATTAGTTAGTTATAATAATTAGATTAGTGAGATTGTTGTATGGGATAAAACTGAAGTTGTAGAGCAGAGTGCTCATTATTCAGATATAGGAATAAACAAAATACAGATTGTTCTCTCTCCTTCTGGTTTCTTTCTTCTATCTTCTTCTTCAACTATCTTAACATGGTATCAAGAGCCATTAAAGCTTGATCAGCTTCTTCGATATTTTCTTTTGCTTCCGCTACACGAAATTCTTTCTTCTTCTGTCTTATGGGGTGTATTAAAATTACCCAGTTCTTCATGGTAACTCTGATGGGGCTTCAATCTTGACCTGTACCATTTATTGAGACATCTGTTGGTTCTTAGTTGCTGAGCACTGCTTTCTGTAACTATCAGCAAGAAGTTTCAAGAACCAATTATAAAATCTAGACAGGTTCCTCTTTGATACAATCTTTCATCTCTCTGTGATTTTTCTATGATTTTCTGGGCATTTCTCTTCGTCCTCAGTTCTTCGATTCAGTTGGGTGGTTCTTGCACACCAAGTGTTTGTTTTTATTCCTCAGTGAAAATTCTTCACCATGGTTACTGCTTCTCAACTGCAAATCTTACAGTCTCCGATTACTGGGTTGATCTCTTCTGTATCATCTTCTGTGTCGGTTAAGTTGGATGATTCCAACTATCTTCAATGGCATTTTCAGATGCAATTACTGCTTGAAGGTTATGGGATCATAGGCTTAGTTGATGGTTCGACTTGCTGCCCGTCTCAATTTTCGTTTATCTCTTCCAGTGATTCTGAAGCTTCATCAATGGGTGTTGGTTCAAGAATTGAGTCTGATGACTACAAAGCATGGAAAATGCACGATTATGCTCTGATGTTGCTCCTTACTGCAACACTTTCTTCATCCGTAATTTCCTATGTGATTGGTAGCACGAGCTCTCGAGAGATGTGGGTTCGTCTCCAAAACCATTTTTTCTTACCAAGTACAAAAACCAGTATAATCAAGTTACAAACTTATCTTTACAACATGAAGAAAGGATCAGATTCAATTTCCCAGTTTCTTAGAAGACTTAAAGAAGCAAGGGATGGACTTTCTGTTCTTGGTGTCACACTTGCTGATAAAGACTTTGTGCTCATTGCGTTGAATGGCCTCCCTGCAACATACAACACATTTAAATGTGTAATCAGATGGCGTGAGGGTGTTATTTCACTCGAGAACTTTCTTCAACAATTACTCGTTGAGGAAGCCATTGTGGATTGTGCTTCTGTCACTAAATTTGGTGACTGTTAGACACAAGGTTCTTTCTTTCCTCTCTCTAGCTCTCAGTTACATGCTGGTTTCAATGATGGTTATCATGCTCAATACAATTTTAGTTCATGCCAATCACGCTTAGGTAATAATGTTGATGGTTATAATGGTGTGTATAGAAATTTTCGATTCAAGAGTCGTGGTAAAGGGAGGTTCCATTACAATAATGGTGCAACCTACAAGTCTTTTCCTGACTGTTCACCTGGAATTCTTGGCTCCCCGCCATCTCCATATTTTAATTCTCCACCACCTGATTTTCCTACACATCAAATTTGTTCACAGAAGGATCATTTTGATGATGATTGTTATCCCAGACATAACGCTCAGTCTTCAGTTTCAACCCCTGAATCATGTCAAAGCACATTGGATCAACAATTGAAACTAGGTTGTCCAGTTATCCTGCAGAAACATGAAACACCTTTACAAAGTAATTCTGATGTTGAAATTCATAGGGTTTATGATTGCAAGTCTGGTTCTCTCTCTGACTTCATTGTTTCAGAAGATGAAATGTTTTTAGATGATGCCAAAGACCAAGTTTTTGAATGTATTGACAATGAAGGTACAGAATCTCAGTTGATTTCAATGGGTTTACAACCGTGTATTCAAGTGACATTTCCAGTTCTTAACTCTGACAACAAGACGGCCATTAGTGTTCCTACTAAAATTGTTGCACTTGCACATGAGTTCAGAAGATTTTATGTATTCCAGTTATGCAATGGTGGACGTATATTCGATGTTCAGTTAGGCTATCATATGAGAATTTGTGACAAGGGTGGGGGCACCAGGTCTACGTTGATTTGGCAAAAGGAAACATTAGTGTTGATTTGGCAAAAGGAATCATTAGTGTTGATTTGGCTACTATGGTAGACATGATATAGCAATAATATATAAGCTCAAGATGCTAGGAGGGTTTTCTTATTGCAGAGACTTTGTGCAGCAGCAACCTCACCTCCAATTGCAAGGAATCCTGCACTAATGATTCTTTGAGAACTTGACTGCTTCAACCTCATGATTGGATGCCCCAATCTTGAGTTTGATGGGGAATGTTAGGAATATATGAAGAATGTGATGGACTGGGTTGTTGACACTTGTCACAATCCTAGATTAGTTAATTATAATAATTAGATTGGTGAGATTGTTGTATGGGATAAAACTGAAGTTGTAGAGCAGAGTGCTCATTATTCAGATATAGGAATAAACAAAATACATATTGTTCTCTCTCCCTCTGGTTTCTTTCTTCTATCTTCTTCTTCAACTATCTTAACAAGTCGGTCTCTGCCATCCATCATTTCAATCATAGGCATATGGTTTATGCCTTAGCTGAAATGGCTTCAATTTGCTTCAGGCCTATCGACTGGGCTTCGGGTGAGTCCTTATTTGCTTTGGCGCCTTTGGGGCTTCATTACCATAAAACTCAATGTTAAATATTAACCCAAACATGGAGTATTTTAAGTTATCGTTCAGCTTTGAAGAAAGTTAAGATTTCATTCTAAAATCATTTAGACAGGGACTAACATACTATGGTGCTACAAAGAAAGTTGCGAGTTTACTCTATAAATTCAATTGGCAACATGAAAAGTAGCCCGGTTCTTTATAAGCTCATGCATCAATTGCTAAATTTTTGGGTGATCATCATAAAATCATGTGGTATTATCAATTTACTCGTGATAACAAGAATGACTTAAATGTAATGTGTTCACTGTCATGGTATCGTTCCATTCCAATTAAACAATGACATGTGAATAAAAGTTCACATATATTTTTATTTATTAGCACAAGACGTCACTGCAACAGTGAATTTGTTTCATGTAAATCGTTTATCATGATAACATATGCGTCATACTTTCGACGCAATACAATGCATCCAAAAAATATTAACCATGTGGTCGAATTATAACAAACTAACTGTGTGACGTCATACTAAAAGGAATTTCTCAAACTTGGATGTGATCGTACTTGAGGGCCAGAAAGCCCAACAGTTGCCATGGCGACACGTGTCATGCGACAATAACGTAGGCAGCAAGTACATAATCCCCACTTCGCCATGACCATTTCGCACGCACACTCTGAACTAGCCGTTGAGTGAGACTCGGAGAGTGATAGTGAGAGAGGTCTTTTGTGATCTGGTAAGTAGCTTCATCTAAAAATCAAATCAAACAATTTTTTTGCAACTGATTTAAAATTTTAATTTCTCACGTAATTTGGTATGATCCGTTCCTTGTTTTCGCAATATTTTGATCACTGCATGAACAAATATTCAGAGATTTTCTCCATTTGTTGTAATTTCACTTTTTAGTATTAAGGTAATAACTTTTGTGTCTGATTTAATGATCCTTTCATTGGGTCTCTGTTGCTTGAGTAATCTAAGGACCCCGTGATCTTCAGAGTCTTCAAATTTGCATGATCATAAATTTTGGGTCTATATCTTTTTTATTAATCTGTCAACCCTATGAGCCTGAAAGTCTACGATTTTGCTTGATCATCTTGTTCTGCATTTCATGTTAATTTTTTTGGCTTAAATCTTGGACTTGGGATTAGCCAAGTTGGTTACGAATCCCCCTCCACGTAGATTAGATTAAATTAATTAGTATATCGAACAAAAATGAATTTATCGATTTGATTATTTTTATTTTTTGAAATATTGGTTTGGTTAATGGGTTTCAGAATAAGGACATCAGAGATGGCAACTGTGGCATCCTCGCACTTTGTGTCAAAGAATTCCCATGTCAATGGAGCTTCGGGGTTAGATACCAGAACAAACTTGGGGCAGATGGGTATGTGGAACCAACCCATGACTCACAACGGGCTAAGATCTTTGAGCAATTTGGATATGCTTAGGATGAAGATCCGTTCCAAAGCGGTTGCTAGGCAAGCCATGAGGAAATCTGAGAAGACTGAGAGTGATCGGTGTGTGGGGAACATTGTATGTGGGAATGGCATGAACTTGGTGTTTGTGGGGGCAGAAGTTGGTCCATGGAGCAAAACTGGTGGTCTTGGTGATGTTCTTGGAGGACTCCCACCGGCAATGGCGGTTAGTCAATTTCATAAGTTTTCTGTGATTTTCACATTTCATCTCATTGGGTTTAATTGAACTGATTTTTATTCCTGATTCATGTCTAGGCTAACGGGCACCGTGTTATGACGGTGTCTCCACGCTACGATCAGTACAAAGATGCATGGGACACTGGTGTACCAGTTGAGGTAAGATTTGCAGATATTATATATGCTTCTTATACTTGTAAAGTGTTGCATTATTTCGAAAATGTTTTCGTAGTTTCATGTTTCGGTGAGTAATGTATGCCCTGGCGGATATTTTCCTTGAATGATCAGAAGTTTTGTGTATATGCAGATAGAAGTTGGTGGTAGGGTTGAAACTGTTCGCTTCTTCCACTGCTACAAACGCGGAGTTGATCGTGTCTTTGTGGATCACCCATCGTTCCTTGAGAGAGTATGAATTTTCTTTCTGTTGTCTAAGTTTGAAAACTTCTAGATTATTGTATGAATGAGGGTTCAGTTAGATCCCTGACTGATGCTTGATTTTCTGGATACGAAGGTATGGGGCAAAACTGGATCCAAAATCTATGGCCCGAGTGCAGGAGAGGATTACAAGGACAACCAGTTTCGCTTCAGCTTGTTGTGCCAGGCAAGTCATGTTCTTTTGTTTGATTTATTTTTCTCTAACTTGAGAAATTATCCACTTGAGGGAATAGAAATCAAACTATCCCGGTCTTATTCATTGGAGTATTTCTCCGCGAAAAGAAAAGATGAATCTTACAAACATGCATAAAGTTCAATTACGATTTTTATGAACTTTCAGGCTGCTTTGGAGGCACCAAGGGTTCTTAACTTGAACAGCAACAAATACTTCTCCGGACCGTATGGTGTGCATCTTTCTAGTTTTCTCGGAAACTTTTGCTTAACGAAAAGTGTAATTTCATGAAGAAATAGAAATACTAATGATGTATCCATGGGTACCACAATGCAGGTGATGAAGTTGTATTCGTTGCTAATGATTGGCACACTGCTCTTCTTCCCTGCTACTTAAAAGCGATCTACAAACCGAAGGGGATTTACGAAAATGCGAAGGTAAGGCATCTCTTGCGTTTGAAGGGCATCATTTTAGAGTCTTGGCTTCTTCTTTTGTTTTTTTTACATGAGAAATTGATCAATGAATTGCAGGTTGTATTTTGCATCCACAACATAGCTTACCAGGGCAGATTTCCCATTTCGGATTTCTCAGTTCTTAATTTGCCCGAAAACCTTAAGGGTTCTTTCGACTTCATTGACGGGTATTGATCTTACATTTGATATAGAAACTCGATTAAGGACTCAACACCTTACTCGTCGAAGTGACAAATTATTCCTCTTTCTTAATGTTCGGTTTGCAGGTATAACAAGCCTGTGAAAGGAAGAAAAATCAATTGGATGAAGGCCGGAATACTAGAGTCGGACAGAGTTGTAACTGTAAGCCCATTCTATGCACAAGAACTTGTTTCTGGAGAAGACAAAGGTGTGGAATTGGATAACATCATTCGCAAGACCGGCATCACTGGTATCGTGAATGGCATGGACATACAAGAGTGGAATCCGGCCACAGACAAGTACTTAGATACCAAATATGATAACACAACTGTGAGTAACTCCTAAGGATTTTTAATTCCTTGAAGAATGGGGCAGGAAAAGAAACCATTTTACTGATCAGAATTGTATGTTTAGGTACTGGATGCAAAGCCTCTGGTGAAGGAGGCTCTTCAAGCAGAAGTTGGGTTGCCAGTTGACAGGAACATCCCTGTGATCGGATTCATTGGTAGGCTAGAGGAGCAGAAAGGGTCGGATATTCTAGTAGAAGCTATCTCGAAATTTGTCGGGGAGGAGGACGTGCAGATAATAGTCCTTGTAAGTATCTGTTGAGTTTGCTTCCTTTAGCACTTTTCTGTTGGCAGTAGGCATAGTTTGATTGAAGGATATGTTCTTTCTTTTAGGGGACCGGAAAAAAGTACATGGAGACGCAGATAGAACAACTAGAAGTCAAATATCCGGGCAAGGCTGTAGGAGTTGCAAAATTCAATGTCTCGCTAGCCCATATGATCATTGGCGGTTCTGATTTTATGTTGGTCCCAAGTAGATTCGAACCCTGCGGCCTCATTCAGTTGCATGCTATGAGATATGGAACGGTAAGGAGCTACATCACCCCCACTTTGTTCTCATTTGATAGTTGCACCGCCAATGTCTTAAACTGATGAATGCAATAACTTCAGGTGCCTATTGTTGCCTCAACTGGTGGACTTGTCGACACTGTCAAAGAAGGTTTTACTGGATTTCAAATGGGAGCTTTCAACGTCGAAGTAAGTCAACGCTTGGCTTGCATCTAAGATGCACAGTTTTACTTCTTTTCTATGCCCTACTTACATAACATCATAATAATGAATTGTCTCGTTTGATTTTTTTTTTAGTGTGACGAAGTTGATCCAGCAGATGTAACTGCAATTGCCACTACTGTCAAAAGAGCTATTGCAACTTACGGTACTCCTGCGTTGAATGAGATGATCCAGAACTGCATGGCCCAAGATCTTTCGTGGAAGGTTAGTTTAACACGGAGTTTCGTCGAGACAAATAAGTTGAGTTTAATTTTTGGTTCTGCAATCAGAACATTAATTGAAAAGTGTTGTGTTTCGTTCAGGGACCTTCAAAACAATGGGAAAAGCTGCTGTTGAGCCTGGAAGTTGGTGGCAACGAACAAGGCCTTGAAGGGGAAGAGATTGCTCCTCTTGCCAAGGAAAATATTGCCACTCCCTAGAGCATTAGGTTTCGGATATTAACGTATAAGCTAGTATGCTAACTTCCACCTGTGGCAACGGCTGGTGGTTCGTGTAACCTCCAGCTGCAAGAGAGAGCCATATGCTTGGTGGTGGAAATCCAAGAGATTTTATTCTGTCCATTAAGTTTGTGGAGTTGAATAACAAAATGAATCTGCCACGGCTTTGCTGCGGTTGTGAAGACTTGGACAACAAGTTTGCTCTGTTCTTGCCTTGTTCTTGTACGTTTTATACGTCTTGCAGGCAAATAAAAAATGCAGATCACTTGTAGGGTTCTTATTCTTTTCCTATTGTATGCTTGCAGTACATTTCATCTGAATACGAGATTTTGATGCATTCGTGTAATTTTCGGCATTAATTCCCGAACAAGAGAGGATACCTCGTTGCTTACAACCGATTGTTGAATAACAACTCAGAATGTACAAATGTAACAAAAGATTAAGAGCCAAACAAACTTAGAGTTGCTTAGAGTTAGACCACACAAATTTAAGCCAAAACTGGTCATCCTGTCTTGTCATTACAGACATTAGAACACAACGACGATGTTTTCGTGGAATTGTAGCTACTAATAGTGTGGTCTCTGACAAACTATGTAGAGATTGTACTGTGTCACAGCGACATAAAAACTCATGTGTTACTATCTTGCATCACGTATAAATCCGGTAACACTCAAGATTTTCCTCTTTCATAAGGGTGTATATCTACTATTGAAGTAAGACATACGAGTGAGTCAGAGAAGTCTCTCAACAGGGCCTATGACTGAGAGATTGGATTCCTCTGGTGGATCCAACAATCCAAATTTGATCACAACTAAGGTATTTGATCATCCAAGTGTTTCAAATCCATTTTATACATTGAGCACCCGAAAAGCACACAAAAAACAGAATCAAGAGAACATTTTTGCAATGGGAACAAAATCAAAGCACTAACAAAAGGGTATATATGATGGTGGAAGGTAAAATAATAGTAAATTACGACTCAAGTAATCAATCCAATTGCTCCAAGTAATAATTTTAGTAACAAGCATGATGATGCTCTAAGGGAAGTGTAACATATAGACCAAACATAAAAACTTGTACAGGGCATTCAAATCACTTCATTCGTATGACGAACTCTTATAAAAGTATACTGTCTCTTGAATTTCGTCACATACGATTCCACACTAGCTTCTCTCTGTGTTAGAATTATCTTAGTCAGACAACCGTGCCTCGTACATTAGATAGATGCCCCAAAGTATTTAAATGGAACTAATTGTGAAAAGTGCAAGGACATGGTGGAGAAAAGACATTAGGGTTACGTAGCAGTGAGACATGTGGATCAGCAAGCATCTCATGTTTGTTTGCGGCCGTTGAATAATTAAATCATGCGTATGAAAGCAAAGCAAATCAAAGAGCGGAAGAAGATAAAGGAGATAAGATTATTATTCCCCGCAAGCAGCCAGAACGGGTGGCTTTTGCTTTGCTTGGCATGCATGCCACGCATCTTTGTCCCCCTTGGCAATTCTCTCTGCCGTTTTTCTTCGACCCTGAAAAAATTCCCAACGGCAACAGCCTAACAGTAACATCTCCTTTATTAAAAAGAAGCGAGGAGAAGAAAAGGTCAATCGAAAATTATAGTAAGGGATGCTACCGATCTTTTCTACCGGACTTTCTTGTTCTACCTTCACGACTTGTTTCTCATTTTGCAACGTTGCACGGTGATTAGAATTGTCCGCTTGCTATACAGTTATTGTTGTCAAAATTTCAAAATATAATTGGAAACATAGTTGTCTATTTATTGAGTAAGTATTAAATAACTAAACAATTTCAAATTTGATTGATTTTTAACAGACTTAAATAGACAGTTTCAATTATCGAGCAATAGCATAACGAGAAGAAAACCGAGAAAAAAAAATCCTCTTAAAGTAAAATCTATGATTTGCCCACTCTTTTTACCTTTCACGCAACAATGAGTTGAACGAGAATGTTTGAGGTCTGAGCCCCAGTTTGGGGTTGAGGTGATTTTTAAAAAAGCTCATATGAAAAAAAGCTGGAAGTGTTTTTGGTATTTGGTAAACTTAAAAAAAATGGCTTATTTTGGAAGCTGCTGTGAGAATAAACTGAAATCAAAGGAAAAAGCTGAAGCTGCAATTTGTAGCTTTGGAAAACTGGCTTTTTTTCAAAGCACACATAACTACAGTGCTCCTTTAATGAAAAGACCCACTATCAGACTGCTTTTTTTTTCAAAAGCACTTTTACAAAAAAGTTTACCAAACACTCTGCTGATTTATTTCACAGCCGCTTATTCTCACAGCACAGCCGCTTATTCTCACAGCAGCTTTTTTTCAAAGCACAGCAATACCAAACCAGCCCTGAGACCTCCCACACTGAGTGGATTGGGAATGGGATCATGTGAAGCTTGTCGGACAACAGTTATTTGGTCCCCACCAAAAACCTCATCGCCCTCGCAAAATGGCAACACCACCATTGCATGAATCATAGCATGGATGTGAAGGAAGAATCAAAGTAGCTCACACAAATCACACACCCACATACGTTTTCTTCATCAGAAACGGCAAAAGTAGATAGCCTTTATTCTTTTGGTCCCCATCGTAATTTCAACCCCTCATATTCCTAAAACTCAAGGATTTGTCTATACGTCTAATACTGTTGCGGTAACTTGAACTAATAATGCATGTCACGTAAGAAAATTAAACACATAATAATACTTTAGTGACGGGAATCAATTCTGCATTAACTATCAATCATGTAATACAAATTTTAAAAGTTAAAACACATGACAAATTGGAACGAGGTTAAAGTTGGATCACATCCTCAGTTTCTTTCACTTTTTACTCTAGTGCTTGCTGCCCCGATAAGCCCTAAGACCATCTCCAACCGAATGGTCCAGAGGGCTAGAGAGCCAAAAATAGCCCGAAAACTGTCTCCAACCGAGGGCTAGGCTAATGGGCTTGTGGGTCCCATGGAACAAAAAAGGGTCAAAGGGCCAACCGGCTGGCCATCTTTAACTAGCTAGCTCGTTGGCTAGCCCTTTTTCTTTTTTTTGTTCTTTTTCATTTGCCCAGCCCACTTTAGGGTTTTAGGGTTTAGGATTTTTTTTTTTTTTGACTTTTTTTTTTTAATTTCTAATTTTGTTCCTACACCAGTTCTTATATATTTTTCATTATTTCATACTATTTTACTTCATTTTATTTCAATTTTTCGCATTCTATACTATAGTCCTTTTGGCCTTGGTCGGAGATGGTTTTTTGTCACAGGGCTATGTTTGGTATGGCCTCTAGCCCCTCAGTTTGAGATGGTAAGACATATGATCATGTACTGTTTATTAAAATATTAATTTTTTGGGGGGCTAGAGGGCTAAAATGAGTCACCTAAGGCCATTTCCCACTGAAGGGTCCAAAGGGCCAAAATAGCCAAAAAACCGTCTCCAACCGAGGGCTAGGCCAGAGGGCTCGTGGCCCCACGAAATCTAAAAGGGCCAAAGGACTAGCTAGATGTTTTTTTTAAACTGTCGGTTTTGCTGTCGGTTATAACTGACAAAAATAAAAGGAATAGTGCTAGTTATAACCGACACAAATAGCATGGAAATGTTTTAATATAACAGCTAACTGACGTCAGCTAACCGTTATATTTGAATTTTTTTTATAGTTTTTTTTTTCCTATAACTTCTATTTTTGAATTCTATTTTTTTCTATAACTTCTATTTTACTAAATTTGTTTCATATATTTTTTTTAATTCTATTTTTTTCCTATAACTTCTATTTTACTAAATTTGTTTCATATTTTTTTTAAATTTCATTTTTTTGCTATAACTTCTATTTTACAAAATTTGTTTCCTATTTTTTTTTAAATTCCATTTTTTCGTATAACTTCTATTTCACAAAATTTGTTTCATATTTTTTTTTAAATTCTATTTTTTTCCTATAACTTTGTAAACACGGAATTCCTGCAATGAATGAGACAAGAACACGTGTACAAAATAATATTTGTATTAATGATTTAGGGGTTACAATCTCTTCTACGAATTTGGCCTCTGATTCTATCTTTGAAACGTGTAGATGTAGTGTTGTTGATCCAGGGGCCGTCGATGCTTGATCTTGGACGAACAGATGATGAACGATGAACACCTTCTTCAAGGGCCGTCGGGGCTTGATCTTGAATGGGTGGAAGTTCTTCAAGGGGCGTTGGGGCTTGATCTTGAAGGAGGATTTCACGAAGAACGAAGAGGGCTTTCTTGATCCTTCGGGATTCGCTTGAGAGCTTCTAAGTTTCGAGGCTTCAAGGCTTTGGTGTGGTGTGACTTCTCTTCCAATTTGGGAGTAGAGAAAGTGTATGTAAAAAATCCTCCCCTGATTCTTTGATGGAGGAGCCTATTTATAGGCTTTGGGAATGAATCACCACCATCCATTTGTTTTGGTGGATGTTGTAGGTGAATTTTGGTGGGTGTTGTAGGTGAAACTTGGGTGGATTGTTGTAGGTGAATTTGGGTGTATGTTGTAGGTGAATTTGGGTAGGTGAATTTGGGTGGAGGTTGTAGGTGAATTTGGATGGATTGTTGTAGGTGAATTTGGGTAGGATTGTTGTAGGTGAATTTGGGTGTATGTTGTAGGTGAATTTGGGTGAAGGTTGTAGGTGAATTTGGATGGATTGTTGTAGGTGAATTTGGGTGTATGTGTAGGTGAATTTGGGTGAAGGTTGTAGTTTTAATGCAATGGTCAACATTTATTTCACTAAAATTTCAATGTTTACAAATGTAATTTTAATGTGATGGCTAACATTTATTTCAACGAAATTTCAATGTCTACAAATGCCCCCACTTCAAGGCGCGTAGTATACATGTGGTTGCCACGTGTAGAAGATGCGTTTTGAAGTCCCTTAATGTAGATGTCGATCCAAGGGTCGTTGAGGCTTGATCTTGAACTGGTCTGGGAGTTTCTTCAAGTGCCGTTAAGGCTTGTTCTTGAATTTTGTTTGAAATTTCTTCAAAGGCCGTTGAGGCTTGATCTTGGATGAAATTGGACCACAAGGAGCCTCACGTAGTAGACGATCCTTGGCTTTGATAATGGATGAATCGGCACGTATTTTGTTGTGCTTGTTGACTTTCCACAGCTTTGATCTTGAACTAGGCTGGAGGAGTTTTCTGGTTTCCTCCAACGGACTTTCCACAGACTTAATCTTGAACTGGATTTGACTCAAGGGTGGTGGACACTTGATCTTGAGTCAGGGTCGTTGAGGCTTGATTTCGAACTTAAACATGACCACGAGCAGTTTCAGGACATGCATGCTTTGAAAGATCAAGGAAGTTCGCAGCATTTTCATATGAACCCTGAGCAGTTTGGTCAACAGTATGATCTTCAAGATTGATGGGCTCTTCTTCCAGTTGGTGACTTGATCTTTAAGGATTATCGAGGCTTTGCTCTTCGGTGACGGTGCCAGCGAAGGGTTGTTAAAGCTTCTCGAGCCTTTTGGTTAGAGCAACGCTGTCCAGCTTGGATCTTTACTTGAACTCATCCGTCTGGATTGTGTGGTTATGCAGGGAAGGGCTTCATGCTTCATGATTTATTCCAGCTCGTTGTATTGCATTCTTCTCTGCTTGTTTCTTTTGCATAGCTGAAGCGGTGTGCAACCTTTTGCCTTTAAATGGTTCTTCGGAGCATAATCTCTCAGCGACTCACCCATGCTTGGCAGCTTCAGTGCAAAGCGCAATGTTAACAGATCCACACTCCTGAAGCATTTGCTGAGGGGATTCGAGACATATCAGCAGTTGAAGATGAGCACTCGAGAGCAACGCTAGGTAAGTAACCAGGCAAAGGTTCCGGGCAATCAGTTCCTGGTCGGACATTTAATTTCAGGTTCCGACTGATTGCATCCTTTCTCCTTGTTCAGCAGGCAAGAGCAAGGGCAAAGGAGAAGATGGGGGAAGAGCATGATATGAGATACCTTTGCTTTCGACCCCAGTGATATGAGATACTTTTGCTTTTGAAGAAGTAGCGGACGATCAGCACATGCATTCGTCGTGCTTGTCTCCATATGCTTCGATGCATCATCTTCATCTGCATCATCTTCACCTGCATCATCAGGAGCTTGAGTGGAGGTTCCGACATATTGCTTTCTTTATCCTTGTCTTCGCAGTGAAGAGGGAGGACAAAGAAAAGGATAGGGAGAAAGCATGCTATGAGATACTCTTGCTCTCAACCCCAATGATATGAGATACCTTTACTCTGGTGTGGCTTGGTTGAAGAGGCGTTTCTAGGGAGGAAGAAAACTGAGTTTTGGTTGCAGATGCCCTCGGCGAGGAAGAAAGGTCAGGCTGGATGTGTTTTCAGGGAGGAAGAAACTGAGTTTTGGTTGCAGATGTCTTCGGCAAGGAAGAAAGGGGTCAGGCTGGATGCGTGTCTTGCTATGGGATGGAGGTCGAATTATATGGTGAGCTCTCAACATCAAGTGGCAGGGCGAGCGTGGCCTTGTCACCCACGCTTGTCGGCAGAAGTGTGGTAGTTGGCATAATGGACCTCACGCGTTTTCAACTTTGTCAGTGATATCTGACAAAGTTGCACGTGATAGCCGAAAGCTGAGATTGTGTCTGAAAAGTGTCGACGGACTTTACGCAGGAAAATCCGGGTTTTGAAATTCGGAGAGTGGTGTCTCTTCGATTTACGAACGAATGGTTGTGCTGCCTCTCATTTTTAAGAGGTGTCAATTGTATTCAACACGCAAAATTTGAAGATTGCCTGCCCGTGAAAAATTATCTCTGCTACTCTTTGCTTCATCCAACCTTTTTCTTTTAGTAT
This sequence comes from Malus sylvestris, assembly GCF_916048215.2. Lineage (NCBI taxonomy): Eukaryota > Viridiplantae > Streptophyta > Magnoliopsida > Rosales > Rosaceae > Malus > Malus sylvestris. The sequence continues at coordinate 20,781,076 of NC_062273.1, read as the reverse complement.
TTTTTGAAAATGGCTTCCCCTTTTAACATTTGCTTAGATTTGAGTCTTAGCAGTGACACAGGTGCACCGCGTCAGGGTAATGTATGGCGCCCGTCTTTTTTTTCTTCTAATGGCCCTCTTACAGTTGAGGACTCTGTGATGAGGGATGCAACCACGGCTACGGTTGTAGCTAGAAACCTCATCACTCCTAAAGATAATAGGATACTTTCACGACGGTCCGATGAGTTAGCTGTTCAAGAGTCCCAGGCTCTCAGTGTCCAGTGTGCGAACTCTGTTTCCAACATGGGCCAACGCTTACTTGCTCGAACTCGCCAGGTTGAATCATTGACAGCCGAGGTGGCGGCTCTTAGTCAAGAGATTAGGCAGCTCAAGCGTGAGAATAGAGAGTTGCATGTGCTTGCAAATAGTTATTCGACGAGCATGAAGAGGAAGCTTGATCAGCTGACGGACTCCGAAGGTCGAATTCAAAGTGACCATCGGAAGTTTGTGGATGTATTCCGGAGGCACTTTTTGCCTTCGTCATCTGGAATTCAACCAAGTATTGAGGCTCCGAATAAGCTATCTTCAGTGCCTCCCTCCTTTAGGGTTCCACCGAGTACCAAGGCTCCAAGTACTGAGGCTTCACACAAGTGACATTCGTGAAGGCTTTTTTTTTTTTTTTTTTTCGTGTAATTTCTCGGAGATATTAATGGACATGCCTTATTTTATTCAGTATGTTGTGTTGAAACGCAAACAAAACGCATATCTGACTAAGATGCATTACTTCCCTATGCACCCACTTCCTTTTAGATGGTGACTAGTGCACCCATTTCTTTTTAGATGGTGACTGGAAACATCATTTTGTCATCACCACCCATTTCCTTTTCCATTATTGACTTGCAAATAGTAATACACACTCGTGAGTGGCTTGACGATAGCACAGTTGGTTTTTTTTTTTTGCCTTCCTCACTGCATTGCGTTCTTCTCGCATGCGGACCATCTTTTCACTTGCACAATCACCTTATCACAATCTTCATTGGATGCGGATTGCTTTTTTACACAGTCACTGTATCGCATGCGGATCACTGTTTGCACAGTCACTGCACTACATGCAAACCGGTTTTATTTGCAGCCTGTTGAGACCAATATATATATACACACGCATTCATACACACATGCATACATACATAGGGCATTGCGTAGTCTTTACATAGACACTGTACCAGCTTACTGCCCTGAATCTTAAATGCACTCTCCTGTTTCTTTGCTGCGACGTGCTCTTCTCGTCTGCCGTGTGGTGAGCTCGGTGTTGGACAAAAAGTGGTGCAGCTTCTTCAACCCCATCACCCTGCAGTCGGTCACGTCTATGTTCATCGTGTTCATCCGAAGTCTTCACTGCGGCAGAGGAAAAGCTCACCATCATCAAAATTAGGGCAGCAACAACAAACTTCATTATCCTGCAAGCTTCAGGGAGAGTTGCATGAGAGTATGAGGACGGAAGGATGAAGGACTGCAGCATGGTTGCTACAACCGCTCGGGCTTCCGTTTATCGTCCTCGACGGCGCTGCAAATGTTTCCACCAATGGAGAAGAGGAAGGAGGGCGCTGCCTTCACTCTGTGAGGTATGTTTTATTGCTGAGGACGGTTTGCCGCATATATAAATATATATATATATATATATATTTTTTATTTTTTATATAGTGCTCTGTCAGGCTGAGGTTGCTAAACCGGCGAAGAACCTAGGAAGGCATCAAAAGTCTGCTCTGCTTGACTCGGTCAGAGAAAGTGAATGCGAGTGCAGGTTCGAATGACAAGGCCAAGTTGCTTTCCCCGTCTTCAACCGCTGCAGCTTCATTCTTGTTGCTACAGGTTCGTCTTTGTTGTGGCTTGGAGAGAGAGACGTCGCTGCAAAGGAGAGAGAGAGAAACACCACATCTGGATTCAGATTTTGTGCATCTGCAGGTCTTCCTTTCGTTTGTGGGTGACTGTGCAACTTTTATGAGAGGAAGAAGAAGAGTCAACGGAAAAGAAGGTGTTTGCGGACGAGGTCGCGTGGCTGACTTGGAGGTCCACTTGCTTCGGGTGTGCGCACCATGTGTTGCAGGTGGGGTTTTGCTGTGTAATGCCTTTTGGTCACAGTTTTCCCTTGGTGGTGACGTTGGCGTAGTGCTCACCTTTGTAATATGGCTTTGTAACCAAATCATTTCTTTAAAGAAATAAAATATTCATATCTTGAATTGCTATTTATTCTTCAAAGTGTTTGTGTTTTTGTTGGTGATGTGACTGTACTTGAAGTTTTGAAGTTTCAAGTTGCCTACGTACCCCCGGTTGATGAGGGATCAAGTCATAACGTAGTTCAAATGAACGATGATTTTTTTTTTTTATAGTGATTTTGATGATGATTTTGCCGTACACAGTTTATGCTCTTGCGGGCCAGGAGCCTTGTGCCGTGTGCAGTTTAGGCTCATGCAGGCTAGGAGTCTGGTCGTCGCCTTTTAGGGGTAGTAACGCTTCAAGAATCTGCCATTGATGGGACCGATCTTCAAGCCGTCCTCTGCCATGATTAAGTAGGCGCCGCTTATGTAGACCTCTTGTATTACGTACGGTCCATCCCACTTTGATGTGAACTTGCTTTTTGTCTTGTGAGTTGTGATGATAGGCCTTCGTAATGCAAGGACGAGATCTCCAGTTTGGAAAGACCTTGGGCGGACCTTCTTGTTGAATGCTTTGGATAGCCGTGCTTGGTAGCATTCCAGGTGTTGTTGAGCTTCGAGCCTTCTTTCGTCAAGTGATTCCAACTCTTGAAGGCGCAACTTTGCATTCTCTTCATCAGTCAAACCTTCTTGTATAGCCATCCTAAGTGAGGGGATTTGACTTTCTAGCGGTAAAACAGCTTCCACGCCATATACGAGAGAATAAGGGGTAGCTTGGGTAGGAGTCCTATGCGTCGTCCTATATGCCCAAAGTGCTTCGCTTATTCTTTCATGCCAGTCCCTCTTTGTTCGGCCGATCACCTTCTTTAAGAGGTTGCACAATGTTTTGTTGAATGCTTCCGCGAGACCGTTGGCCGGAGCATGATACATGGAAGACTTGTGCTGCTTGAACTTGTATTTCTCACAGAGCTCGTCTACAAGTCGGTTGGAGAACTGTTTTCCATTGTCCGTGATAATGTAGCGAGGCACACCATATCTGTGGATGATATGTTCTTTGATGAAACGGACAACAGTTTCCTTTTTTACTTCCCTTAGGGGTATGGCTTCAGCCCACTTGGAAAAGTAATCTGTTGCAGCTAGGATGTAGGCTTCTCCTGCAGATGACTTTGGAGTAATTGGTCCCACGACGTCCAGTCCCCATGCATCGAATGGACACGAAGCAGTTGTAGGGTGTAATGGTTCAGGTGGTTGATGTATGAAGTTGGCGTGGAATTGGCAAGCTTGGCACCTTTTGGCATGTTCCAGGCAATCCTTCACCATACTTGGCCAGTAGTAACCCATTCTTTTAAGCTGGAAATGTAGCTTTGGTCCAGATTGATGCGCCCCGCACACGCCTGAGTGCGCTTCTTCCATGGCTTGATTGGCTTCTTCCTCACCTAGGCATCTCAGAAGTACTCATTCGAAAGAGCGCCGGTAGAGTGTTTCTTTGTAGTAGAGGAAGCGAGGTGCTCGTCGACGTATTTCAGAGCGGTGTCTAGGATCATTTGGAAGTTTTCCATACTCTAAGTAGTCAATCAATGGTTGTCTCCATTCTTCAACATCGACTGGAAGTACCGAGATGACATTTGTATCATCTAGTAGCATTTCGGTGGCGAGGGGGATGACCCATCTTTGGCAAACTGGCACGTCTGCCGCTTCGTCTTCTCCTAGTGTCATACTCGAGGCTAGGTTAGCGAGAGCGTCTGCCATTTGATTTTCTTTTCTCGGCACATGTTCTAGTGTTACGGCCTCGAACTTTTGTAGCAGCTGAGTTGCCAGTCGGAAGTACGGGACGAGATCGTCTTTTCTCACCTCATATTCAGTCAAGAGTTGACTAATTATGAGCTTGGAGTCGCCATATACCTCGAGGGTTGTGATTTCCATGTTGATCGCCATTTGGAGCCCGATGATTAGTGCTTGGTACTCAGCGACGTTGTTGGAGCACAATTCGCTTAGTTGGAATGAATAAGGTAGTATTTGCCTTTGTGGCGACATGAATACTACTCCTGCCCCCGCTCCGTCTGCTCTTGCAAATCCGTCGAAGAACATCGTCCATCTCGGGAATATGTCAATGTAGAATACCTCCTCGTCAGGCAAGTCGTCTGAGATTTTCCAATCGGCTGGGATTGGATGATCGGCAAGGAAGTCTGCTAATGCTTGTCCCTTGACGGCTTTAGCTGGGACGTAAATGATCTCGTATTGATTGAGAATCAACGCCCATTTAGCTAGTCGCCCTGTCAAAACTGGCTTGGACATGACGTATTTAACCGGGTCAGCTTTAGCAACCAAGTGGATGGTGTAAGCATGCATGTAATGTCTGAGCTTCTGGATGGCAAACACCAAGGCAAGGCACATTTTTTCTATTGGGGAGTAGTTCAACTCAGCGCCGGTGAGTGTTCGACTCAGGTAGTAAAGCGCTCATTCTTTCTGGAATTCGTTTTCTTGTGCCAAGAGTGCTCCCACTGAACTTTCCTGAGTAGCGATGTACAATATGAGTGGTTTCCCGGGCACAGGCGCCCCCAGGACAGGTGGACTTGATAAATATTTTTTTATGCTTTCAAAAGCGTTGTGGCACGCTTCGTCCCATACGAACGGGACATCCTTTTTCATGAGTCGACTAAACGGTTGACAACGCCCTGCAAGGTTGGAGATGAAGCATCTGATGAAGGCTAGTCGTCCTTGTAGACTTTTCAGCTCGTGCAGGTTTCTTGGCTCGGGCATGTTTTGAATGGCCTTGATCTTTGATTGGTCCACTTCAATGCCACGGTGCTTGACAACGAAGCCGAGAAACTTTCCAGAGGTGACGCCAAATGCACATTTTAACGGGTTCATCTTGAGGTTGTATTTTCGCAGCCTTTCGAACACTACTCGCAAATCCTTCAAGTGATCTGATCTTTTCTTTGTTTTGACCACCACATCGTCTACATAACATTCTACGTTTTTGTGTAGCATGTCATTGAAGATTTTTTGCATTGCTCGCTGATATGTGGCTCCAGCGTTCTTTAGACCAAAGGGCATCACCTTGTAGCAGTAGATACCTTTTGGAGTGCGTAATGCTGTTAGTTCCTCATCTTCGAGAGCCATACGAATTTGATTGTATCCAGAAGAGCCGTCCATAAATGACAGTGCCTCATGGCCAGTGGTTGCGTCCACCATGATTTCGATGATCGGCAAGGGAAAGTCATCTTTTGGGCAAGCGTCATTGAGGTCCCGAAAGTCTACACAAACACGTATTTGTCCAGATTTCTTAAGGACGATGACGATGTTGGAGATCCACTTGGGGTATTGCACCTCTCGAATGAAGCCTGCTTCGATTAGCTTGTCAATCTCTACCTCGATTTGTGGAATGAGCTCGGATCGATAGCGCCTTTGAGTTTGCTTTATTGGTCTCGTTCCAGGCTTAACTGCAAGATGATGTACAGCGATAACAGGGTCAAGGCCGGGCATTTCCTTGTAAGTCCAAGCAAAGACGTCTTTGTACTCTGATAATAGTTGGTAATACTCATCTACCTCGTCTGCACTTAGCAGCGCACTCACGAAGATAGGTTTCTGCTCCTCTTTTGTGCCTAAGTTGAGCTCCTTGAGATCATCGACCGTGGATTGCCCCCATCCTCAAGTTGCGGTGGCGCAGCAGTGACATCTTCTTCGGGGATCTCATCTTCTTTGCCTTCTTGGATCGTGATGTGGAAGACCTCTTGGAATTCCTCTTCGGTGTCATCCTTTCGGGTGTTGTGGTTACGAAAATCTATGTAAGCGCGGAGTTCCCCTGATTTTTTAAAGGCAACATTTAAGTTCCGTCCTGCATCCATGACCTCTTGAATTAAATCGGCTTCGTTTATGTTATCAATCTCAGCTTCATCTATGCTTAAAAGTGTGCTACCAATAGTTTCTTGCCCCCTTTTCGACTGGTGCATTTGTGAATGCGACGTAGGTTTCATGTGTAATTTCTTTGAAGTGACATGAGTTATTCCTTCAACTTCGCTTGACTTGGAGCATGCCCCCAGCGATCGAGGTGGCGATTTTGAGTCGAAAGAGCCAGAAGCGACGTCTTCCTTAGGGATTTCATCTTCTTTGTCTTTATGGATCGTGCCGAGGAAGATGCCTTGGATCTCCTCTTCAATGACATCCTCTTGGGCTTGTTGGCATGAAGATTGTCCAGTGTGGATGATGGTGCGCCTTCTTACTTTCAGTGGTCCGTTTGTGTCCACCTCCAAGATTGCTTGACGCTTCATCCTTGAAGGAATTGAGCTTCGAATATCACATTTTTCTGCTATCATGTCGAGCTTTTCTTCCTTTGACACTGTCCTCCTATTTCTAAAAAACTTCTTGTTGTCTTCAAGTCTTTCCAAAGCTGACTGACGAGGAAGAGAGCTAGTCGTGTTGCTTTGCCTCTTAGGTTTTGACAACCTTTCAAAAACAGAGCTTTGGGATGCTGGCATGTTAAGTCTCTTGAAGACGGAGGTTCGGTTTTGACCACCAATGCGATTAAGTGCTGACATTCTGGGTCTTGAACGATTCATCCTATCGAATACTGACGTCCAAGGGGTGGATTTAGGCTCATCATGATCTTGTTCAATACTCACGCTGATGTGTTGAGTGCTAGCATTTTTCGCTTTGCTTGAGATCTTCACGGGCGCAGTTGGTGTGAAGCCAAGTCCAGCTTTGTTGTTATCAACTCCGTAACCATGCTTCTTCAACCTCTTTTGAGTCTCGGTGAGGTCACGTTCTTTATTGTTAACGGTGTCTGAAATATTTTTTCCATGATCCGAAGAAGAAGCGAAGTCGTAGCCAGCTTTCGACATGAGTTTATAGGCGTTTGGATCAAAACCTTCTTCGGTCCTCTGGGTTGGGAGAAAGCTTGGTTCCACCCCCTTCGGTAGAGCTCTTATGAAGCCTTGTGGTAGTCTTGCAACCTTAGTGCTGCCTAGCTGTGTCAGAGGCAAAACTGCCTTCGTCTTGAGCAACTTTACATTATCCATATGCCGCTGTGCATCGGCTTTGTGTGCTCCAAATTCGAACGGAGATTGACCATTCTTTCTTCTCGACATCGGGATGTATCGGAAGACGGGTGTGTTTGGTCCATTTGAGGGCGTCATACTCCCCTTTGTTGTTGCACGTCTAGCCAGCTCATTATCGTTCTTGCTCGAAGACGGCATAATTTCTTCTTCTTGCTTCTTGGGCATGGCTTGTCGCTCCTGCTTTTTAGGTGTTGCCTTGCCCGTGGATTTGATCTCTTTTGGAAGAGCTTCGGGCACCACGTCTTCGTCCATGTAGAACTTGGCGTCCGCGAAATGTGATTCGGCTTCAGTGAATGGTTTGGTGTCGCCATAGATCACCTTCACTCCTTCTCGGTGGAATTTTAAGCATTGGTGAAGGGTGGACGGTACCACTCCATTCGCATGGATCCAAGGCCTTCCTAAGAGTAAGCCGTAGGAAGTTCTTGCATCAATCACGTGGAATATCGTGCTCGACTTGAGTTCACCAATAGTCATCTCCACTCGGATCATGCCCATCGCTCTTTGTCCTCCTTGATTAAAACCTTGGATTAGTAGACGACTTAGGGACAGCTCATCCGCCTTGATGCCGATTGTAGTCATTGTTGACTTTGGCATGATGTTTATGGCTGATCCACCATCCACAAGCATGCGGTTGACTTTGTGCCCCTTTACATACCCAGAGACGAAGAGAGGACGGTTGTGAGGCTTGGATCCTAGCAGCAAGTCTTCGTCGGTGAAATGGATTGCGTCCTCTATGGCATAACATGTGGCACATTCATGTGGCCGAAGCTTCAAGTCTTCGTTCTTGCTTTCTTGCACTTCATGTTCATTGGGACTTTCCAAGGCCGCTGCTAATGCTATTCGCATCTTCTTTGGTAATCGTAGCGCTTCCTCAATGCTAAAGTGTGTTGGCAGACCTTCTTCGAGCGTGAGAGTTTTTTCTCCCTCAGTGGTGGTATCTTTGCTTTTTGAAGGTTCTTCCGTTTCTACTTCGACCATATGGCATGCAGCGATAGTGCACTGTTGGAAGAAGTCATTCGGGAAGTACTCGCGCAAGGAGACAGGAATGCGTGGCTCTTGCTCCACGGGTTCCCCAGCATACGTTGGCTTATCGACTTTTACGTTTCTTTTAGGCTTCCTACTGTTGCGGCGACGGTGTTTTCTCACTTGTTCCACCTTTGGTCTTGTGGCTTGTGGTTTTGGTTTCCTTGTTTTTTTGTAGGTCACCAATGTCCATCCTTCATCATCATCGGTATACGCATCTTGTTCGTTTGCCCCCGGCGATGGTTGTGTAGAAGGCGCCGTGTAGCTTGCACATTGATAGGAATGGTCGGGTGTTGTTTGGAGAGGCACAGGATCGAAAGATCCGAACGCCACTGTAGTAGTATGTGTTGCGGCTGTGTCCTCAAGGTCTAGTTCGATTCTCCCTTGTTGCGCTAGCTTCATGATGAGTTCTTTAAGGACGAAGCATTTGCCCACATGATGGCTTACGATACGATGGTATTTGCAGTATCTAGGATCGTTCGTTCGATTCATTTCTTCAGGGCGCTTGCACTCTGGTAACTCAATTACCTTCTTTTCCAGCAAGTCATCTAACATTGCATCCACGTCTGAGTCAGGAAAAGGGTACGTCTTTTGCTCCAACTCTCTCAAGGTGTTTTTATACTTGTCTTGGGTGCGAGGAGGCTCACTTCTCTTTGTCTCCTTTGCCTTAGTCTTGGAGGAAATCTTGACAGGCGCGGATGGGGTTTTAATAGGCATGGATGGGGTTTTGATGGGGGTAGTGTTGACAGTAAAAGTTTCCTTGGCAGGCTTTTTTCCGGCCTTGTCCACACTCGGGGCGAACACCTTATCCTTCTTGAAGTGGGTGATCGGCTCATTCTTTCCGTGATTGGCGATACTCAGCTCCATGTCGTGGGAACGCGTTGCCAGCTCCTCAAACGTTCTTGGTTTTATGCCTTGGAGAATGTAATGTAACCCCCAGTGCATGCCTTGAACACACATCTCAATGGCAGAGGTTTCAGAGAGCCGATCTTTGCAATCCAGACTTAATGAACGCCATCTATTTATGTAGTCGACAACGGGTTCCTCCTTCCACTGTTTCGTACTGGTCAGCTCCAGCATGCTTACGGTGCGGCGCGTGCTGTAGAAGCGGTTGAGGAATTCCTTTTCCAGCTGATCCCAACTGTTGATAGACTCAGGCTCGAGGTCGGTGTACCAGTCAAAGGCGTTGCTTTTCAGCGAGCGCACAAACTGCTTGACGAGGTAGTCTCCCTCTGTTCCAGCATTGCTACAGGTTTCAATGAAGTGGGCGATATGTTGCTTCGGGTTCCCCTTTCCATCGAACTGCATAAACTTTGGTGGTTGATAACCCCTCGGCATCTTCAAAGCGTCAATCTTTTTGGAGTAGGGCTTTGAGTATAGTACAGAATCATGTGAGCTTCCTTCATACTGCGTCTTGATGGTGTTGGCGATCATCTCCTGCAGCTGCTGGATAGAGAGAGACCCCATGAGTGTCGCCGCTTGGTCTGGCTTCAGCGTCTCTTCGACGTTCTCCAATGGAGGTTCCTCATCCTCGTCGTTTTCCTTCTTTACTGGATTATCCCCTTGCCTGACTTTCTCATCGGGCTTTGCATCTAGCTGGTTAACGAGTGCTGCGATTTGCAGGTCTTTTTCCTCCACAGTCCTTGTGAGCTTTGCGATTGCTTCATTCATCTGAGCCAGCTGCTCCTCAATTGAAGTTCCAGTAACCATGACTTGCATAGCTATGCCGCTGCTTGAGTCGGCATCGGAAAGTAAGGATTCAGAGTACTTCCTCTGGCTTTCCTCTCTTGGCGCCCTGAGCGAGGCCAGGGTGATCACCGGTTCAAACCTCGGGTGCTCTTGTGCCTTCGGCGGAGTTGACGAAGGGGCGAAAGAGGCGGCGGAAAGAGCTTTTGCCTTGCTTCGAGTTATGATGCCTGAAGTGATGCCCCCTGCCGTGATGACGCTCTTGTTTCTTGCATTGGCAGCGAGAACAACTTGGGCCTTCCTTGACGCCATTTGTGCTTGTTGCGGATTCAAAGATAGAGATGAGAGGTAGAGACTAGTCCCACCGGGCGTGCCAAATTTGTAAACACGGAATTCCTGCAATGAATGAGACAAGAACACGTGTACAAAATAATATTTGTATTAATGATTTAGGGGTTACAATCTCTTCTACGAATTTGGCATCTGATTCTATCTTTGAAACGTGTAGATGTAGTGTTGTTGATCCAGGGGCCGTCGAGGCTTGATCTTGGACGAACAGATGATGAACGATGAACACCTTCTTCAAGGGCCGTCGGGGCTTGATCTTGAATGGGTGGAAGTTCTTCAAGGGGCGTTGGGGCTTGATCTTGAAGGAGGATTTCACGAAGAACGAAGAGGGCTTTCTTGATCCTTCGGGATTCGCTTGAGAGCTTCTAAGTTTCGAGGCTTCAAGGCTTTGGTGTGGTGTGACTTCTCTTCCAATTTGGGAGTAGAGAAAGTGTATGTAAAAAATCCTCCCCTGATTCTTTGATGGAGGAGCCTATTTATAGGCTTTGGGAATGAATCACCACCATCCATTTGTTTTGGTGGATGTTGTAGGTGAATTTTGGTGGGTGTTGTAGGTGAAACTTGGGTGGATTGTTGTAGGTGAATTTGGGTGTATGTTGTAGGTGAATTTGGGTAGGTGAATTTGGATGGAGGTTGTAGGTGAATTTGGATGGATTGTTGTAGGTGAATTTGGGTAGGATTGTTGTAGGTGAATTTGGGTGTATGTTGTAGGTGAATTTGGGTGAAGGTTGTAGTTTTAATGCAATGGTCAACATTTATTTCACTAAAATTTCAATGTTTACAAATGTAATTTTAATGTGATGGCTAACATTTATTTCAACGAAATTTCAATGTCTACAAACTTCTATTTTACAAAATTTGTTTCATATTTTTTATAAATTCCATTTTTTCCTATAACTTCCTAAGTCATTATGCAACATTAAATTAAATTAAGTAACATGAAACAACATTAAACAATATGAAACAACATTAAATAACATTAACCAACATAAAAATTATATAACATAAAAAACATGAAACTTAAACAACATTTTTAAAAACATTTAACAAAATAAAACTTAAACGCCTAAACAACATTTTTAAAAACATTTAACAAAATAAAACTTAAATGCCTACTCCATGCTTCTTTTGACCCAAAGATGTGTAACAAGATCCTGTTATAGGTACTTGTTTGTGGCACGAGAACGTATCATTCTATAGCACCTCATGTACTCATTTATAGAGATACTACCAGTTCTTGGATTGAAAGGCAAATTAGGCCCATCATATATTTTTGCACGAGCCCTTCTTGATCTATTTGGATCTTCTTGGTCGTCATCGAACTCTCCATCAATATACCCATCTCGCTTATCCTCCACTATCATATTGTGTAATATGATGCCAGACATCATGATGGAGTCCAAATTTTCTCGACTCCACCTTCTTGCCAGTTCGCTAATGATTTTCCACCGTGCTTGTAGAATACTGAAAGCTCTCTCAACATCTTTCCGGTATGCCTCTTGGTGTAAGGTAAACAACTTTTCCGCGTCATTCCTAGGGTTTGGAATTGCTTGGACATGTGTCGCCCACTTTGGGTAGATGTCATCTGCCAAGTAATACCCCATATTGTATTAATGGTCGTTGATGTAGTAGTCAATTTGAGGTGCTTTACCTTCCATCAGGCGATTGAAGAGGGGTGAATGCCCAAGAACTGTAATGTCATTGGGGGATCCAGGGACTCCAAAGAAAGCATGTCAGATCCATGTGTCATATGAGGTAACCGCCTCTAGCACAACAATTGGTTTTCTTGACCTTCCACTAAAGCCTCATTGTCATCCAATGGGACAGTTCTTCCAATCCCAATGCATGCAGTCTAATGACCCGTCTAAAATTATCTTATGTGTTCACCGAGTTCGGGTTGAAGTAGTTGTTCATCAGATTGGCATATGTCATCGCTCTGTTTCGTGGTATGTAAAAGCGACCAGCAACGGAGCCACCCCATTGAGGTTGTTCCTTAGCTGGTTGACACACCATGGTCGCAGCAATGGCTGCTGCTCTGTTTTGTTTGTTGCGCCTTACTTGAACTTCTTCATTAGACTCTTCATCTTCTCGTTTCATTTGCGCTCATTTTTCTTCCAATTTGGAATTGGATGAGGACCCCCAGTTGGAATCCGAAGAGGATCAAAAGTTGGAATTCATTGCAAACTTGAATTGAAATAAATTGAAATCAAAGTTGTGTGAATTATAGCCCAATATCCACCCTATTTATAGCAAAAAAAAAAATTCAAATCCAATGGCTAGCTGACGTCAGCATGATGTCAGCTACCAACAGCTAGTTGACGTCATGCTGACATCAATTTGAATTTAAGTGGTAGTTTTTAAATAATAAATTATGTTTGGCCCTATGACCCTTCGACCCTCGATTGGAGATAGTTTTTTGTGACAGGGCTAAAACGAGCTCTATGGCCATTTGACCCTCGGTTGGAGACGGATGCAAATATAGCTATGTACTGTTCATTAAAATATCAATATCTTGGATAGTCAGAGGGCTATAACGAACCTTCTGGCCAGCCCTCGGTTGAAGATGGCCTAACCTTGTTCAGTTAGAGATGGTCTAAATATCTAACCCTCTACCAACTGAAACCTAATCTCTCTCTCTCTCTCTCTCTCTCTCTCTCTCTCAACTTCACAGTTGCGTGTCTACATTGGACATTGTGCCCATTCAGTACCCAGCTCTTTTCTGAATTTCCGAGAGTGAGTGTCTGAGAGTGAAAGCTCACAGCTCTATATATCACTCCTCTCTCTCTCCCCTCACTGCTGCCCCTCTCCCTCCCTCTCTCTCTCTCTCTCTCTCTCTCTCTCTCTCTCTCTCTCTCTACTCATTGTTGCCCAATTTGGAGCTGCTGCAGCTGCTACATTCTTCCCTTTTCAGTCTCCAAGCTGTGCAGTGTACTCCAAAAATGGCGGCCACCACCAGCTTCCCCTACCCCTCTGCAATTTTCCTGTCAGTTCTCATCATTTCAGGTAAACCCAGCTCCCAATTTTCCCATTTACTTCCAAAGTTCCAATCTTTTTTAAAAATTTTGAATTCTGGTCAGCTAATTTACAACATTTTATCTCTGTTTTTGTTTTTTTTTTTTTAAAGGGTTCATCTTTCCAGAAACGGTAAATTCAATGGGAATAAACTACGGCCAAATCGCCAACAATTTACCGTTACCGGACGACGTCGTTCCGCTGGTGAAGTCCATCGGCATCTCCAAGATCAAGCTTTACGACGCCGATCCCAAGGTCCTCAAAGCCTTCGCCAACACCGGCGTCGAGTTCATAGTGGGCCTCCCCAACGGCTACCTCTCCAAGGTCCAGGACCCGGCCCAGGCCCAATCCTGGGTAAAGTCCAACGTCCAGGCCCACCTCCCCGCCACCAACATCACAAGCATCTTCGTCGGCAACGAGGTCCTCACCCTCAACGACACGTCGTTGAACAACAACCTCCTTCCGGCAATGCAGAGCGTCCACACCGCCCTCGTTGGTCTAGGCCTCGACAAGCAAGTCGCCGTCACCACCGCCCACTCCCTCTCCATTCTGGAGACCTCGTTTCCGCCCTCCGCCGGCGCTTTCCGCCGAGATCTGACTAGCTGCATCACTCCGATCCTCAATTTCCACGCCAAAACCGGATCGCCGTTCCTGATCAACGCCTACCCTTACTTCGCCTACAAGTCGAACCCTAAGCAGGTGCAGCTCGACTATGTCCTCTTCCAGCCGAACTCCGGCTCCGTTGATCCCGCCACCAATCTCCGCTACGACAACATGCTCTTCGCCCAGATCGACGCCGTGTACTCCGCCCTGGGCTCCCTCGGTTTCAAGAAGCTCCCGGTCCACATCTCCGAGACCGGGTGGCCGTCGAAGGGAGATGAGGACGAGGCCGGAGCGACGCCGGAGAACGCGAAGAAGTACAACGGGAATCTGATCAAGCTCATTTGCCAGAAGAAGGGAACTCCGCTCAGGCCCGGGTCGGATCTCAACATCTACGTCTTCGCTCTATTCAACGAGAACATGAAACCCGGCCCGAGTTCAGAGAGGAACTTCGGGCTTTTTAAACCTGACGGGTCGCCCGCGTACCCAATCGAGCTCGCGGCGGGCAACATATCCCTTGGTAACTCCAGTTCCAGTTCCAGTTCGGGTTCGGGTTCGAGTTCGGGCCAGGGACAGGTGAATCCGATTAGTAACGGTGGGTCACCGTCAGATTCTTCCGGCACGCCATACTTGTCCATTTCCTCCGCCCCGGCCATGGTAAGTTCCTTCAACTTCACCTTTTACTGTGAAGAATGTCATAGTTGTAAACTGGACAGGTGTCGATTCGTTAGTGGTCGTTCATTCGTTGATAAGATGTAGGAGTGATTTTATAATTACCGGAGACGGTGGTCTCGTTGAATTTGATTGAGGCCAATTTAATAGCGACGTGGCGGTGAATACGACGTCGTCCGGCATGTTATAAAAACGGAGTTATGTTTTTTAATAGGGAACTTTAATGAAAAGCTCTTGATACTGTTCAATCTAATGAAAAATTATATTTTTGCACTAAAAAGTATTATTCACATTACCTGTCTTTATTGTTAATACTCAAAGCTTTTTTCATTAGTTTTTTTTTTTTTAATATTTCGGATTTTTGGTTTTCAGAAGAGATGGGATGTAATTGGTGGGATTCCGATGACGTGGCTAGTGGTCTCGTTGGTGATGAAACACGTCCTTTGAGGTTGGACAAAAGCTGAGAGCAAAATATCTAAAGTTGCTCAAATGGACGGTGGAAAAGAGAAAAAAGAAAAGAAAATAGAAGAGGTTACTTGGGAATTAGGAAAAAGGTAAAACTAACTCACCCTTTTGCTAATGACTCTACTCCACTGTCATCATCATTGGTAATTACCACTTACATCCACGGCTTGTATTGTGAGCCTCATATGCATCCGCAGTTAGAAATCGTTCAACTTATGATGAGTGATTAACTATAATGTACTACTTCAAATTTGATTGCAACACAAATTAGTGATTCCGAACTCTTAATGCATTGTAAACTCTACGTGCACACTAACGATCAAGAATTGGCACTTGTTGACGAGCGATTGATGCTAGCGTAGCTCATAAAATTCGTTTGTAACGCAAAATTCCCAATGATCCCTACACCCTTGAATGCAATTAGGTGAGATTTTCTTGCTGGTCATCAAATAGGTCTTGATTATTTGAGGTAGTGTGGGGCTCACTTAGTGAAGGTGATGATGCGGTGATGATGGTGGTGGGTGGCTTTTAATCTTTTTAGTTGGCAAAGTGGCACTCAATTGGTACCAAACCTTATTTAATAAGTCTTTTCCTAACTTTTCTCTCTTTTCGGCTTTTGCAGGACAATTATTATTTATATACATTCAGTGTCTTAAGAATTCTAGTGGATTAGGGAGGGATGGTGATTAGGGTTTAATCATGTTGCTAAGGATCGTTTTAGAAGGCAGAGGCTAGAGGGGAGGGGACCCCACTTTTGTATTTGTTGCAGTAAATCATATTACCTTTCTGATGTACGTGGAGTTTTTTTATTTTTTTTACTGTGTGGACTGTATTTTACCTCATCTATTCTATATTCTTGCAGTAAAAAAAATATAAGAAAAGAAAAAAATAAACCATATGATCTGACGGTTCATAATCCATTTGGATATTAAATGGAAAAGGGATGGACAAAAACACAATTTATAAGGACAATTTTGCTAGTTTTCTTCCCAATGGTAACTTAAGTCTCTTCCGGCTTCTAGGGTCCTTTTAATGGTGGCTGAAGTGCTTTTAGATGCTCTTAAGCTTGCAAAGTAGAGGAGTTTTTCCAAAATTTCAGTGGAGGGAGACTCTAAGCTAGTTACAGATAATGTGGAAGGAAGGTGTGGTGTCCTTTGGACCTTTGGAGAATTCGAGACACGATTGCGGACATTCATTAGTTGGCATCCTTCTTTTATTGCGTAACTTGAAAGCATATTTATCGATAAGTAAATTTTGTTACTGATGTTGTGACTAATGTAGGTTGATCCCTTTCTAATATGCATATTTAGAATTGTACCCTTCCTTCGAGGGCTATACCTGCTCTTATGTTTGATTGTATAGGTAGACTGGCAGCGGTTGTTCGTGAGGTTTCTCACTTTAAGTAATTTTTTTATTGAAAAAACAAAAACAATCCACTTGGATACTTTGAGATAAAATAACCACAAGAAAAGATACCTCCAGCTAAATAAAGTTAACAGAATAAAAGGAAAAATTTGTAAGCCAGAGGCAATTGCAACATAGGTGAAAACTTTAGATTATCTCGTTTTTATATTTTAGTTTTTAATTTTTTTGAAAACTGTAAACTTAAATACTCTTAGTGTTTATTTTTTATTTTTTAAAATAAAAGTTGAAAACCAAAAGGTGAAAATTCAACGCCAAATTTTGAAAACTCAAGAAAGTAGTTCTCAGTTATTATTATTTTTTTAAATGGAAAAATTTACCAAACAAGATTTTGGTTTTCAAATATATAAACGGAAAATGAAATAGAATCAAACGGTCCCAAGAAAGTAGTAAAACAGTGAAAACAAGAACTGAAATCGAAGTCACTCAGTACTACAGTCTGGTGGTATTCCTCTTCACTTGGAAGTGAGAGGTCTTAATTCGAATCTCGTGGATGACAAATTCGTTACCAAATTAGGCTGCTCATTATGTGACTTTGCTGAACTCTCCCTCCCCTTAATGTAAAAATATCGATGTACTAAAAAAAAGAAATGAAATCGAAATGATTATCAAACGGCACCCCTAAGAATTCACCCTATCGTTATCTTGCATATGCACTTGTGCAGTGTATGTCATGAAATTAACCAAGAATCGTGACAAAAATGACGTCTGGGGGACAAGGCATCGATTGAAAGTATGGAGGGGGAAAAGTGGAATAAGGGCCAACGTCCAAGGGGCATCTAGAGTGCAACGAATAAGTAAAACACGAGGCTCTTTCAACTTTCGTTCAGCGTATTACACAAGTGTTCCAGTACAAAAAAATTTCTGTCTACAATTACACTGCCCTATCATGGCAGACGTTATAACAAGAACATCTTACGGAAGTTCTGAAAATAATTTGCTACCCTTCCCAACAAGTTAATGGCTATTTTTCTTAAAAAAATATTGTACGAGATGGAGTTCTTAGTGCCAACAGCCATGTCATGCAGCTCCGTCCCCTTGTAATAGGCTCTGGTCCACGCCCAGTGTCGTGTCGTGCAATCTGTATGTTCAACCATTCTTGCACCAAGTCGGCTTAACTTGGTGGGAAGCTTCAAAACTCTGCAATATAGCAAGATGCACTAGATCCGCACTCAAGATTCCATATGAGTCCCGGATGACTCCGCCTCTCCGGTGTTCTGTCCACTTTTAACTCTCCGATAAAATAACACATAGGCGGCCGAAGTCTTGATATCAGTTTCATTGACTGGAGATACATGACTGTCATCAAAATGGTACCATCTGTTCTCATCAATCAACTGCAAAATTGAGAGAGTAAAAGTACCTTAGATCTCAAACAGATAACCATTTTGTCTTAACGGCATATGCCAAATTTATAGTTTGAAAGAAGCATGGTGCACGATAGATTAGAGAACTTTTTTGGTAGAAGATAAAACTAGTGAAGAATGTGAATACTTGGCCGATATGCGGTGTAAAAACCGTTCAAATAAAAAATGGTCAGATGCGCTAGAGTTGTCTTACCTTTGCATATGCAGTATAGTGCCCACCACCTAGACCGCCGTAATGGTTGCTAATGGCGTATAGCTCATACAGATGAGCTTTTCCATCCTTGCTTTTCACATATTGACTCAAATTAAGATTATGAATTGGAAAAGTCACCAGAGTATCAAGTTTATTCTTCGAGTATCTGCTGTATGAGAACCGTTTCAGGTGAAAAACAAGAACCTCTGGCAACATCCACAAATCTAGTTTCTTTGTAGCTTGTCTATGTTCCTTGCACTTAGGGCAGTACCTGTATTGCAAAAGTCAAGAACATATGTCAAGAATGATACCTACTTGCCTGAAAATCGTAAATAATGCCATACAGAAACCATTAGAATGGGTATAAGTACAATACCACATATCATCGGGACCTAGAGGTTCTTCCTTCAAAAATGCCTCCAAGCATGTAAATAAGGAAATAGCTTCTTGCCTAGTTTTCTTCGCTGTGAACACATTCTTGTATACCTCAGGTAGATCCATGAGATAGCTAGCATCATATACTTCGTTTTCTTGGTCAGTCCAGTCCACAAATATCTTTACGAGTTTACCAGAACTTAGGGACGAAGACTTTTCAATTGGTTTGCAGGTCATACCCCTCTCATCAGCTAAAAATAGCTGGAAGGATAACTCACCAATTGATGTTTCCCCTAGTTCTATGTTCTCCGTGGGCCTCAAAAAGTGGTTGTTTGATGGTTCAGCAATGGCTTCTGAAACTAATCCATTTTCTTTCGTGCTATGAAGCTTAACTACTCTCTTCAAAGGTGACAGAATTCTAGAAACTGCTCTATCAACATCAACACCACGTATTTGGTCTTCTCCTAGATAGGCAACCAAAGGTGTTCCAAAAAGCTTTCTCTGACCCTTCAGAGGATCTAATGCACATCTGCAAATTGACAATGACTTTTGTTAATAATTTAGCCAAAAAGGAAAAAACAATAATGAAAAAGAGCCCATCCAATGGATACACGCAGAACCTAGGTGATTAAGCAATTATACTTAATGACCTATCTAACAGGGTTTACAAATATAAAACAATTCCATGGGCCTTAGATTTTTCAATGAAATTAGCATTCATTGCTCGTATAAATTAAACCTCAGAAGTACAGGGCCAAAACAGAGTTCACATTTGTAAGTTTACCAACATGCAAACTCAACTGGTAGAGATAAAGGAAGCAGACTCACTTTTCCTGCCGTCGATGAATTATTTCAAGTCTGGTACTGGAAGCTACTTTTTCTTTAGAATACCGATAGGCCACAATCCGATCATCATTCTTAATTGAAGACAATGGTTCAGAAAGGTTGTCCAGATATCGATAAATTCGATGTTCATATACCTGAAATGGAAGTGTTAGACTAATATTTTACCCAAAAACTTAAGTTGTTAGGTGCCACGATAATATATATCAAGTTAACACCCCTTCAACTTGCAGTCCCTATATAATATATTGCATGTGGTCGACAGAGAAACATATGCATGGAGCCTCAATCTATAGTGCATGTAGTTAATTGGGGAATGGGGATGAGAAGTTTCCAACGCCTCATGAGACCATAAATTTGATAACATAATAGGCTACATCTGTAGCTCAAAAAGTTAAACCAGAGGGAATGGTGAAATGAACCAACAAATCATTACGAGCTAACAAAAAGGTTTGATGCTATAGAAAAAACAAAAGGAACTGTCAGTGAACTCCATATTACCTCAGCAAGCAGAAGGGTTTCATCACTCCTCAAGCAGCATGCGGTAGCCAATGCCTCAATAAGATTCTTACAGCATTGATCTTTTATCATGGTTACAGTGTATGGCCTTGGAAGACCACGCCCATCACCATAAAGCACAGTCACCGTCATTGGCCGGGTGACAGTTGAAGGTAGTGGCAATGATAAGTACATAAAGGGATCAAATGTAATTGAAACCTTGCTACAAACTGGACATACCAATGTTGATTTATATTGACCCTGGACATTAGTTAAACCAGAATGTGAGTCAATAACAAAAAGAAAAACCTTGTACATTTAACCAAAATTCCTACATTAAGAAAGAGATTCCTTGTATGACAAAAAGGGAACATCCAACAACACATAGAAGCAAAAATTACTCTTGAAACAAAAAAAAGACAGCTAAATACAAAAGAGCAAGTCCATTTCGATATAAATGGATCAAAATTGGTCAAAAGAATCAAATTGAAACACTCCCAAAGTTGAGAATGTTTGAAATGTATTAGCATAATAAACATAGGATTACTGAAGAGAGAAAAAGAGCGGACATTTAAGGTCTAGCAGTCACAATATGCACACATTGTATGATAAAAAGAATTCTTACTTGGCAAACATCAACAATCAATGAATCATTTCGGGCTCTGTGATTTTTCCAACACTCAATTGCAACTTCGTCATCTGGACGACCATCTGAATCTTTTGTTTCAATGTATGGCTTATTCTTGACACGATTCAAATCTTCATGTAGTCCATCAAGTAAGAAAGCAAGAAGTTCCTGAAAAAAGAAATCACCATTCAGAAAAATACAATAAAATGTAGCTTGTTATAAATACCCTAGACAATCACTCTTGGTGGCTTTTCAAGATCAGTGACTTTTTGCTTTAAAAAGAAACAAGATTGCACATTCAACATTAGACAATAGCATACTATTATATTGAAAAGCCTTAAACAGAAGACATTCAGAAAAAAAATAGTACTAACTTGAGAATCATGTTGATTATAGCCACTAAACTGGGGAGCAAATCGAGAAAGTTTTCCCTTGAAAGCACGTGGTGCAATTGTCGTTCGTCCTGATGACCACAATTTTCTCAACAACTCACCGAAGGCAAGAGCAAGCTCACCCTGCAAAATTACTACATGTCAGATTTTAAAGAAAAAAAAGGAGAATATTCAACAATATCATCAACATGGAGAAGGCGTGAGGAAAATATGAAAAAGATAACCACTTACACGCATTCCTAAGGGATTGTCAGTGTTGATCTCATCAGAGTAATCTTGCAAGAAATACTCAACAAGCGGAGGTGTGTGGACTAAGCACTGAAGTGAACTATTCATAAAACAAGTGTTTCCAAGATTTTGCAATCCAGCCAAACCTCCCCTATCTACTTTTTTCATTGGATTATAAGCATAATATTTATCATCTGTATCTGTTGACGTTGAGCTGCTTAAGGCACTTCCCTGGTGCAAATTAAAACTTTTATAATCCATTGAATGACCATTTGACAAGGAAGGACCCCCTGCAATTGTGATAGATGACCTTGAGGGTTCCAGGGGTACCAATGCTAACTCATTTCCTGTTGAATCCATGGAGAATTGAGAAGAAAAGTTTGCATCAGTTTGCACCTCAAGAAGAATCTGCAGGAAAAGTATCCAGAGAGTCATTAGAGATGAATCAAAATAATCGTCACAACTGACAAATCTGAAGATCCTCCAGAAAGAATTTAGAAGTCGAAGCAAAGTGCTAATACACATAATTCCCAACCCCAAGCTGGAAATAAGAAAGTGTATGAATCACAACCACACAGCAAATTTCTACTTGAAAATGCAGCTTAATCAGTAATAAGTAGACTATAAAACCAACTTAGTATATCTCATGTCAATCTATACCCATTCTATTTGTTCTTTTGTGTAATAATTTATGATAAGCAATCATTCATTTCAAGTAACAAAGAATATCCTAATGAATGATAAATACAGCACTCACTTCTTGATCCATCTGCAAGTTCAGCTGCTCTAGGGTTTGGTTTGAAACCACCAACAATGAATTCTTCTCCATGTTGAAGTAGTCCCAAATACGAGCCTATGATAAAAAAATTAAGAACGAAACAAAAACCAATGTGAATTAACTGAAGTAGAAAACTCCCAAAAGACAGCAAGTGGAGAAACAACAATTATATGTATGTACCTTTTGTTGCTCTATTCCTCTAATTCTGCACACCTTCTCGTAAAGCTCCTGTACAGAAGCCTGCAAAAGACTCAATTTGTTTGAACCTTCATTATATACATATGGTCAAAGTCATCACAACCACGACAGCCATAAGTTTACATATTTCCAAGAATTCAACACCATCAGATAAATAAAAATAATGAAAATACAACTCTAGATGGCAACCCCCCCCCTTTTTTTTTCTCCTCCCCTTACATATCCTTTTCTACAAGTTAAAGAATTTCCAAAACGTATGTGTACGAAGGAAAAGCAAAAGGAAGATGAGTTTACCTTTTTGCTTAACCTTATAACTGTCTGGCTGTTGTCTCTTGAATCGATAATCTTCAGACATAATGGGTAGACCTCCACCATCAGATTCTTGATAAGATCACCCTGAGAAATCATCTTTCTTGGTAATGCTGGGCCTCCTTTGTACCTATAACATTTGATTCTTTAAGAATAATTTTTTTATAAAAAAATATGGAGAACAAAAGATGAAAAAGGTGTCCTTGCACCTAATTTCTATTGCGCTTTGCTATTAAAAACATGCCGTGTATTTTAAAAAGAAAACAGAAGCGGAAAGTTTGTGCAAGTGAAAGTGGTTTGATGAGCGAAATAATTACTTACCAGTCGAACAGCTTTTCCCAAACTTCTTGAGAAACTAAGACATAGTCAAGGTCTTCCAGCAGTGTTCTATGAAGCTGTAAATCGTTTCCCTCAGATTCACTTACAACTATATCAGAATTATCAATAGGTCCAGGCCTAGCTATAATTTTAGATGAGAAAATATCCAAATTATGAGACACAGAATCCTGCTCATCATATAGATGTTCTCCAGCACCTTGCTCAACATACCTCTTCCAGCTTGAGTACCACCTGGACAAAAAGTAGAATGAAGCTAGTTACAAACATGCAAGCATCTTTATTATTGAAACAATCACCAGTAACCCCAAAGTACAGTCAAGAAGTCTTCAAGGTAGTGTTACTCCGATAGTAGTATAGGTGTTTATAGTGCAAGTAATGTTAAATTTGTTCTACAAAGTGTACTGAAAATTTTACCCTACTAAAAACTGAACCAGATATTGGCCATACTGAACAATGTCACAACCAAATTTTCTAAAAACAACAGACTAAAACCCCGTTTAGTAATGCTTCTGTAAAAGTAGATGGGAGGTGCTCCTCTAGAACACTAAAAAGAACTTTTAGAATACATAAATACTATTTAAGCTTTTATGTCAAACAATACCCAAAACACCTCAGGTTTTCAGATTGTGGATTAAGCCATCCTGAAAGCAGTTTCAAACAGGTCCTAATGAATGCTTGGGAGACTTGGGGGAATCCTGTTTGTATGGTTTTCCATGCCTATTTGCACCAGCCTTGGTCCATGAAGGAGGCCCACAAGTTAAAACGGTTCTAGCCTTAGCCTATTTAAAAGGTTCCCCCTCTCATAGTAACTACCTCCAAGTACCTTCACTCTCACTCTCAAAAAAGGCTCTCAAGCCTTCTAAGTAAATGCAACACTTTCAGTTAAAAACCTATCCAAATCGATGTGGACTTGGTGTGAGTTAGGTGAACCACAGCACACCGCTTCCCTCATGTTTTTGGTGCGATTTTGCGATTTCACAGACTTAATTCCTTGAGCTAAAGTTTATACTCAATGTAAAAAGCAACCATATGACTGACACAAAAGAAGAGAAACAAACTTAATCAAAATACCCAATTGCCCAATGCAGAAGCATAGCATAAATGTATAGTTTTGGCTTAGAAAGCACGTAAAGCCCAGAAGAAGCTAAAAACCCAGAATTAACCAAACAATTACGATGCGAAAGCACTTCTTAATAAAGATTCAAAACAAAGGCAACACAAACATGCAATAAGATGGCAGCCAATGCAAAGATAAAACCTTTAGCATTAAATTCAAAGAAATAGGAGCACACACCCATTGGAAACAGCATAAAACAAGTTGCCTTCTTTGACATTGGCCTCCGATTTTCGGGCCAATTCATCGACGATCCGCTTCTCCTCCTCCGGCGTGTTGGGTAAGCAACTAGCTCCGTTTTCCATCATGAAACCCAAATCCGGAATCGTCATGACTGGTGATTCACACAAGCTAACCAATCAACAAGTTAAATTAGAAACAAACAAAGATCCCAAATTCGAATCCGACCCAATTCAATCCATACCGCAATTAAATAAAACCCACAAGCAACAAATTAAACATACAAATATCGAGCAAGACTGAGAAATTGGACGAACCAGATCGCGTCGGAGAGAGAATGTGAGGAAGCAGCAGCAGCCGCTGGACGGCGAAGGAAGTGTGGAGGGATTGCAGTTGGTAGTTGGTGGAGGTGTGGAGGGATTGCAGTTGGGGGTGGGGGGACTTTGAGAGGGTGAGAGAGAGAATCCAGAGAAATCTCTTACCGTCCTTTTCAACGATTTGTCCCTTTTTTTGTTTGAACTCGTTTGAGACTCCGAGTCCCTTTTTTTATATCCAGAGAGAGAGAGAGTGAGAGAGAGAGGAGACTAGGAGAAGGTAAAAGGCCCAACTCCACAAGAGAGAAATTGAATTCCTCAAGACTCCATGGTGTTGGTGGACGCAACGGTCACCATTTTTAACGAAATGAATTAAAGGTTAAAAATGTCGATCAAATATACAATAGTTTGTTGTAAAAATTGTGGGAATGAATGTTTACGTGCTTTAGCTAAATGTGAGGAATACTTGAGACTAGTAGTGTTATAGTTGTTATATGATGTTTTTCAAAAAGGCAATCATTTTTTTTTTTGGTTCTTTACAGATGTGGCTCTATATAAAGAGCACTTCGTATGTGATCACAACACACCGCAAATAAAAGAAATGAAAGCAATAATATCAATATCTCTATCTTCCTCTCTTTACCTACGATCCTTATGTGTTATAGTTACGAAACTAAACAATATGATACATTGCAACCACTTCGCTTCTGTCCCTAGCAAATGTTATATCTCTAACTTTTGCCTATTTATAACACGTTATCAGCACGACTCTTTAACCGTAACCAGCTCTCATTTCCCTTCGCCGAAAAATTCTTCCTCCAAGGATCTTACTGTTTTTCTTCCTCACCTGCCTCACCTACTTGATGTACCTTCATCAAGATCTGCTAGCACCATGCCTTAGCCTAGTTCTCAATATAACAATTACTTATATTTTTTTTATTTCTTATTTGGTATAACTCTTAATTACTGACTCAGTGTTTATTTATTTTAATTTTACTTCAATCAAAGATGGTGCGGTACAATCACTCATCTTGAACTGCAGATTTAATTTTATAGCAATTGTAGGTGGTGCGTTATAATCGCCCACCCTGCTCTGCATATTTAAATTTCTTGTTGTTTGAGTGGTGTGGTATAATCGTCCATCCTACACTATATTGTTTCAATGAGAGTGGTATAGTACAATCGTCTTCCTCATTAATTATGTAAATCTCGAGCTTGAAATTTCGAGTGCTTATCATTTTGGTCTGAACATCAAAATGAAAAAAAAAAATTGTAAGAACCAGAAGTTTTAACACTACATTCATCCATAATATATATTATTGCAAGTTTTTACACATTTCATTTTTCTTTTAGAAAAATGGCGAACTTGGCAAAACTTGATTTTGTTGCCCTGGATATTACTGGGAAGAACTACCTTACCTAGGTAGTGGATAACAAGACCCATCTGAAGGCAAAAAATCTTGGAAAAACCATCAAAGAGGGAAACAGTGCATTTTCTCAAGATCGAGTGAATGCCATGATCTTTATCCGTCGCCACTTTGATGAAGGATTGAAGAGCGAGTACCTAACGATTGAAGATCCATTAGCCATTTGGAAGGAATTGAGAAATAGATACAATCACCAGAAAACGGTGATTCTCCCAAGGGCTCATTATGAATGGACACACATGAGGATTCGGGATTTCAAGTCGGTTGCTGAGTACATCAGCAATATAGAGAGCGAGGCTTTACTAAGTACAACTAGCTGATACCGATGCTCCTTGTGGCTGAACAAAATAATGAGCTCTTGATGAAAAATCATCAGTCCAGACCTTTTGGACGGCGACATTCCCAAAAATGAATGATGATTCCCTTGAAGTGAACATCACATCCTCTCGTGGTAAAAATTACAAACGATGACGAGGTCACAGGCGGGGCTAGTGGAACTAGAAAGGCAAGAATCATGGATGTCTCAGACTTCATTGTGGAAAGATGGAATAAAGTGTATATGTCCGATTGAATCATTTTTGTTTGATGTACTCTTATTATCTGAACTTGTAGTTTAAAGCTCGCATTTCAATTCAATAAAAGTGACATTTCAATTTCTTTTATTATGAATAAATTGCTTTTAACTATGATTCCTTTACTCAGAGAATGGATAAAAACTATGGTTATTCTCAAAACAAAAGCAATGACAGAGATATTTGTCTTGCAAACAGCGCAACCACACATACAATACTTCGAGATCGAAAATATTTTCTCAAGCTTGATGCTTACAAAAGTAAAGGTAACAACAATATCAGGTCAATTAGATATAATTGAAGGCTCAAGAAAAGCTCAGATTATGTTACCAAATGGAATAATATTGTTCATACAAAATGTGTTGTATGCTAATCGATCTACTCGAAATTTGTTGAGTTTTAAAGACATACGTTTAAATAGATACCACATTGAAACAAAAAGTGCAGAAAATGTGAAATATCTATGCATTACCTCTAATGATACCCAGAAGCGTACATTGGAGAAGTTGTATGATTTTATCGAGTGCATTGTATTATACATAATACATAAAGACAATTGAAGCACATACTATTATGAACCAAAAGTTCATTATCCAAAAAATTACATGCTTGGCATGACCGTCTGGTTTTCCAGTATTCACCATAATGCATAGAATCATTACCAACTCTAATGGACATCCATTATTGAGCAGACACATTGCTATATCAAATGATAACCCTTGCAAGGCTTGTTCTTATGGGAAGTTGGTATTTAGACCATCAAAATTAAAGATTAATGATGAATCCTCATCATTTTTTCAAATAATTCAAGGGGATATTTGTGGGCCTATTCAACCACCTTGTAGATCTGTAGACATCGAAATTTCGGTAAATAAATGTTGACCGATAAATCAAAGTGTCAATGCTCATGTATTGCATAAATTTTACACGTAGCATGTGACTCAACGAAAATTGAAATGAGTTGGAAAAGTCATCAAATAAGACACGTGTCAACACCTGGCAGAAACGACTTATTTCATCTGGGATATTATATTCAAAATTAGGCCTTGGAAAATTCTATAAATACAAGCCCATTTCATTCATTTGAGAGGGAACCAATTCATATTACACCTTGAAGCTCTGAAGCTCTGAAACTCCGAAGCTCTCAAGCATCCAGGTTCCCGAAGAATCAAGAAAGCTTTCTTCGTTCTTCGTTCTTCGTTCTTCCAAGATCAAGTGCCACGGCCCTTGAAGAAAGTGTTCTTCGTTCATCGTTCTTCCAAGATCAAGCCCCAACGGCCCTTTGGATCAACAATCATCCACCAATTCAAGATCAAGCCTCGACGGCCCTTGGATCAACCATCCACCAATTCAAGATCAAGCCCCGACGGCCCTTGAAGAAAGCACCATCGTTCATCATCCGTTCATCCAAGATCAAAGCCCCAACGGCCCTTTGGATCAACAACGTCGACAAATCCATACATCCAACCGTTCTTCAAGATCAAGCCCAAAAGCCCTTGAAGACCCGTTCATCACTGTTCTTCAAGATCAAGCCCAAAAGCCCCTTTGAAGATCCGCTCAAATCCACCTTCAAAGATCAAGCCCACGACCCTTTGAAGAAACTTCCAACAGTTCATTCAAGATCAAGCCCCGACGGCCCTTGGATCAACGAAACATCCACAATTCAACACCTTACGGAGATCGAATCAGAGGATCAAAATAGAGAGAGATTGTAACCCAAAATCATCAAATACAAATATTTGTTTGTGCACGTTTGTTCTTGTCTCTTTCGTTTCAGGAATTTTCCGTGTTCACAAATTGGCACGCCCAGTGGGACAATCTCTGCCTCTCATCTCTTTCTCCGTTCAAGAAATTCAAGCGCACTTCCAAAATTAATGGCATCAAGGAAGGCTCAAACTGTTCCCGCAACCGGCGCAAAGAACAAAAGCGTCCTCGTCGCAACTGGTGTCACTTTGGGCATCACAACTCGAAGCATGGCAAGAGCTACTTCTGCCGCCTCTTTCGCCTCTGCATCAACTCTGCCAAAGGAACAAAAACACCCAAGGCACGAGCCTTTGATCACCTTAGCCTCACTAAGGGCACCAAGGGGGGAAAGCCCAAGGAAATACTCTGAATCCATGCTCTTCGATGCCGATTCAAGCGACAGTTCAGCCATGCAAGTCATGACCATTGGAGCAACTTCAATCGATGAGCAGCTGGCTCAAATGAATGAAGCAATCGCAAGGCTAACCCGAACTGTGGAAGAAAAAGACTTGCAAATTGCAGCACTAGTCAACCGACTGGAGGCGCAGGATGGCGATAAACCCGACCCAGAGGATGATCCACTAAAGGGAGGAGCTGGCGGAGACGAAGAACCCCCGGTGAAGAAAATCGATGGGAAGCCGGAGCCAGACCAAGCAGCGGCACTCATGGGATCTCTTTCTATCCAGCAGCTGCAGGAGATGATCACCAACACCATCAAGGCACAGTACGAAGGGAGCTCACATACCTCCTTGTTCTACTCGAAGCCCTATTCCAAGAAGATTGATGCCCTAAGGATGCCAAGGGGTTATCAACCACCAAAGTTCATGCAGTTTGATGGAAAAGGAAACCCAAAGCAGCACGTTGCACATTTCGTCGAAACTTGCAACAACGCAGGGACAGAAAGAGACTACCTCGCCAAGCAGTTTGTGCGCTCGCTGAAAGGAAATGCCTTTGAGTGGTACACGGACCTAGAGCCTGAGTCCATCAATAGCTGGGAGCAATTGGAGCGGGAATTCCTCAACCGCTTCTACAGCACCCGCCGCACTGTGAGCATGCTAGAGCTAACGAGCACAAAACAGTGGAAGGATGAGCCAGTCATTGACTACATCAACAGATGGCGCACTCTAAGCCTCGACTGTAAAGACAGGCTCTCGGAAACCTCTTCAATCGATATGTGCATCCAAGGCATGCAATGGGGTTTGCAATACATCCTTCAAGGCATTAAACCACGGACTTTCGAGGAATTGGCCACTCGCGCCCATGACATGGAGTTGAGCATCGCCCATCATGGGAAGAAAGAACCGATCGCCGACTACAAGAACGACAAAGCTCTTGGGATAAAGGTGGAAAAGGCTGCATGGAAACCCACCAAGGAAGTGATGACGGTTAACACATCTCCCGTCAAAATATCCACACGAGGCAAGGCAATTCAAGCCGAAGGCTTTCGTGATCAAGAGATGCGTAGACGCACTTTGAAGGAGCTCGAGGAGAAAACTTATCCATTCCCCGACTCTGATGTGGTTGCCATGTTAGAAGACTTGCTGGAAAAGAAGGTGATCGGCTTGCCTGAATGCAGACGGCCAGAAGAAATGAATCGCACCGACAGTCCAAGGTACTGTAAATTCCACCGCTTCATCAGTCATCCGACAGAAAAGTGTTTCGTGCTGAAAGATCTCATCATGAAGCTAGCTCAGAAAGGAATCATCGAGCTAGATCTCGACGATGTGGGGGAGTCAAACTGTACCACCTTCACTTCTGGCTCTTCCGACTCAAAGTTTTCACCTCAACCACTGGGGGCATCCTCCAAGACAAGCAAAGTAGAAGGATGGACTCAAGTCACTTCTAAGAAATTGCACAAGAAGCATACGTCTCCTCCACAAGACCGCCAATCGGAAAGGGGGCAAAGCAGCTCTTGTCAACCTTCAAAGCAACGTGAACTTGTTGAAGATGATGAAATTTCGACACATAGATCGTCCATCCCCATCACGATGCGCGATTTCTTGCCCGAAGACTTCTTCAATCACGCGGTCAAAGCTCCTTGCTATGAGAATTGTGAGGAACGCCTCTCCCGGATTGCTTGACAAAATTCACAAATTCTCCTCGCCCGCACGAGTCTAAACTGCATGGCACAAAGCTCCTTGTCTGTAAGAGCCTAAACTGCAAGACACAAAGCTCCTTGTCTGCAAGAGCCTAAACTGCAAGACACAAGGCTCCTCGCCCGCACGAGTCTAAACTGCATGGCACAAAGCTTCTGGTCTGCACGAGCATAAAAGGCAACATCAACGCTCCTGGTCTGCACGAGCATAAAAGACAACCCCAACGCTCCTTGCCTGCACGAGCTGAAACTGCAACACGGCACCAAATGCTCCTTGTCTGCACGAGTTGAAATTACAAACGACACCAACACTCCTTGCCTGCATGAGTCAAAACTGCAAACGGCACAAAAAGAAAAATACCAAAAAAAAAAATGTATGCATTTGAACTACGTTTTGACTTGATCTCTTTCTTTGGAAGTGTACGTAGGCAGCTTGAGCATTCGATTTCGAGTTCAGTCACATCAAAAAAAAAAAAAAAAAAAAAAAAAAAAAAGGATTTGATTAAAGTCTCATTGGTGAAGGTCAATTTTATTACAAAATTACTTGCAGTTTTCTTGGTACAAATTAAATTACAGTTTCTTTAAAAATAAAAAAAAAATAATAATAATAATAATAATAATACATATGTTATCTAAAAAGAAAAAAAAATGTATATATATATATATACATGTCTGAGCCCAGCTACAAAATCAGGCCCGTCTCTTTAGACCCAAACCATGAGCCCAACAAAGCTCAGGCCCGGCTCTCAAAGCTCCAATCCGAGTTTTCTCCTCCATCCGTGCCTTCGACTTGCAGCAACACCATCACCTTGGCTACTGGAGACGGGTCTGCACCGGCGATACGACCTGTAGCTCGGCAACAAAGGCCAGAAGATCAGTTCCGTATCAACTCCCCATCAAACACCTTCGCTCTCCACCACTCTCTCGGCCGCCGCTTCGTCGTCTCCGCCAATCCCACATTGTCCAGCACATCCTGAAGACCAAACTTCCCCAACTACCAAAAAGGCGAGACCTTCCGCACCACCCTCGCCGACCTCTTCCCGACGGCATTTTCAACGCCGATGGAGATAACTGGAAGTTCCAGCGCCAAGTCTCCAGCCACGAGTTCAACACCAAGTCTCTGCGTAAATTTGTCGAACAGGTGGTCGACCCCGAGCTTTCCGACCGCCTTATTCCAATTCTCTCCGCCTCCGCCGCCAGCAGTTCAGTCCTGGACTTCCAAGACATTCTTCAGCGCTTCGGTTTCGACAACATCTGTCGAATTGCTTTCGGGTACGACCCGGATTGCCTCCTGCCCTCTCTGCCCGAAGCCAAATTCGCAGTGGCTTTCGACGAAGCCGTGCAAATCAGCAGCGACAGGCTCAGATTGCTGCACCCAGTATGGAAACTCAAAAGGGCTCTCGGAATCGGGTCCGAAAAGCGCCTCCGTGCCGTCGAGTCAGAAGTCCGCGAGTTCGCGAAAGCCATTGTCAGAGAAAAGAAGCGGGATCTGAGCGAGGCGAAGGTGTTGGGATCTGTAGATCTGCTCTCCCGGTTCTTGAGCTCTGGCCACACCGACGCAAAGTTCGTCACCGACATCGTCATCAGCTTCACCCTCGCAGGCCGGGACACCACATCGGCGGCTCTAACCTGGTTCTTCTGGCTTCTCTCGCAGAACCCATGTGTAGAAAACGAGATCTTGAGGCAGATCAACGAAGCGGCGTCGTCTGAGTTAGCAGCGGGAGGAGTTTTACGACGAGGTGAAGGAGATGGTGTACACCCACGCGGTGCTGTGCGAGAACATGAGGCTGTACCCACTGCAAGCCCGCCGACAACACCAACATCGCCTCCAGCCCCACCCACGTTGGCTGGCGTGGCAAATCGGACGGCGACGGCATCTCCCTCTTCGGCGCTCGCAAAATCTGGATCGACCACTGCTCCCTCTCGTTCTGCGCCAACGGACTGATCGACGCCATCACCAAGCATCTGGAAATTGGTTCCTATCGTGAGTGGTCTGAAGAACGCCGTCAGGAGTGGCTTTTATCTGAATTATGTGGCAAGCGCCTACTGTTTGGTCCTGATCTTCCAAAAACGGAAGAAATCTCTGATGTTTTGGACACATTACATGTGATATCAGAACTTCCATCTGATAACTTTGGAGCATACATCATCTCAATGGCGACTGCTCCATCTGATGTGCTCGCAGTTGAGCTCCTGCAACGTGAATGCCACGTGAAGAAACCACTAAGAGTCGTTCCACTGTTTGAGAAGCTTGCAGATCTGGAGGCTGCTCCTGCTGCTTTGTCACGGCTTTTCTCGATTGATTGGTATAGAGAGCGGATCAACGGAACGCAAGAAATCATGATTGGGTACTCAGATTCTGGTAAAGATGCAGGGCGTTTCTCTGCAGCCTGGCAGTTATACAAGGTACAGGAGGAGCTTATCAACATTGCTAAGAAATTTGGTGTGAAGCTAACTATGTTCCATGGTCGTGGTGGCACTGTTGGAAGGGGAGGTGGTCCCACCCATCTTGCTATATTGTCTCAACCACCGGATACAATTCATGGTTCACTCCGTGTCACTGTCCAAGGTGAAGTCATTGAGAAGTCGTTTGGAGAGGAGCTCTTGTGTTTTAGAACACTCCAGCGTTTCACAACTGCTACACTAGAGCATCGAATTTCTGACGAGTTTGCTTCTCAAACATTACTTGTAAATCTGCTGTCTTTTGTTTCTCGGACAATAAACTCATATTGGGGAACTCAGCAACGGATTGATCTTGCACGCTTTACTGGACTGCAATCTCGGAAGAGTGAGTCATCCTCTCACCAAATGCCAGAAATGCCCGATTCTACTAACCAAATGCCAGCACTGGATGATAAGATAGCTTCTGTAGCTGAAGCACCTGGAAAGGTTGAGACCCTGGAGGTTGGGTGAGCTGCGACACCACGTCCGACAGCTCACATGAGCTCAAGTTTGGCGATACGGTCTTTGACTCCACCATGAACAGCAACGGCTTGGCAAGTCCCTTCATGGAGGTGGATTTCGAGGATCTTGTGGCAACGCTTGGGGGTCTGGTGGGAAGTGCCCAGGTTACAAATATGATCCCTTCCTTTGCGACGGCAGGCAGTACAGCGGCTGTGCAATGGCGGCAGTGTAAGGTAGCAATAATGCAGTGGCGGAGCAATGGTTGTGTAGTGGCAGTGGCAAAACGTCAAACGGCGGAGAACTTCAATAACCGCCGTCAAACGACTAGCCGGTCATGAAGCCTCAACTGCAGCATCTCCGTCGTCTTCATCCTTCCCTACAAATCCCTCCGCCAAGCATCCTAATTTATACAGAAAGAAATACAAAAAAAAAAAAAAAAAAAAAAAAAAAAAAAAAAAAAGAAGAGGTGGTGGTGCATCTGGCACCACGTGAAAAAAAGAGGAAAGAGGAATGGTGGATCAAAGATGGGGTACAGCCCCATGGCAGATCAAAAGTTTCTGGTAATGCATGGGCACCATGTGCAAAAAGAAAAAAACAAAAGAAAAAAAAAAAAAAAAATGATATGGAACTTGGTGCATCCAGCACCAAAAGAAAAAGATAATTAAAGGCAAAATATATATATAAAAAAAAAAAAAAAAGGGATCTTTGGTGCGTCTGGCCAAAAGAAAAAGATAAAAAAAAAAAAAAAAACAAAAGAGTATATGTACATAATATATATATATAGCCAAAAAAAAAAAAAAAAAAAAAAAAAAAATTGCATTGAGAGAAATAAAGTCCACTTTATTTATTTTTCTGGGAATTTTTACATAAAATTGCATTCTACATACCAAAAAAAAAAAAAAAAAAAAAAAAAAAATTTACAAATGTGCAAACAAACGGGAGGGAGTCTTTATTGCTCAGGTGGTATCTCAGTACTCGGCGGAACTCCAGGAAGAAGAGGAGCCAAAGGTTGATCATTCGGAGCTTCACTACGCGGTACAGCCCCAGAAGACGAAGGCAAATGTTGTTGGAACAAACCCACAAACCTCCGATGATCAAGTAAAATCTGACCATCAGATTCCTGCATCTGGTCAATTTTCCTCTTCATGTTTGTGGCATAGTTGTGTGCGAGCTTGTGCAACTGTTTATTCTCATGTTTGAGCCCTCTGATCTCCTGTTTGAGACTCATCACTTCAGCCGCCAACGATTCAACTTGACGGGTTCGAGCAAATAGGCGTTGGGCCATGTTGGACACAGAACCCGCGCACTGCACACTAAGGGCCAGAGACTCCTTAACAGCCAACTCATCAGACCGCTTGGAAAGCAGTCTGCTATCTTTGGGAGTGACAAGGTTCCGGGCCACCACCGCAGCGGTCATATCATTCTTCATCACCGAATCCCCAACGGTAAGAGGACCAGTAGGGGATATGAAGGATGGGCGCCATATGTTGTCTGGAGAAGGCGGGACTGCCTCTTCACCAAGAATCAAGTCAAAACGACGGTCGGAGGGTCCAGACATTTTCAAAGTATTGAAGAAAGAAGAGATCGGACAAATCAAGATCTTAGAAGTGCAAGAAGGGAGTTTTCACAAGTGAAAATTCAAGTGTGCTTTGAAACGAACAGCGTGCCTCTATAAAAAATCAGCACTCGATGGGATTTCAGAGATCGAAGAGGCGAGCTCAGAATTCGAAGAGGCCATTCAAAAATCGAAGAGGCAAGCTCAGAAATCGGAGAAGCATCTTGCTTTTCCAGACGCGTCGGCACCCGTCACACGCAAACTCAGCTTTGCGAAAATCACGGGCAATTTGTCGAAGCACCGATCCCAGATATCGAAGAGGCGCCAGTCTTTTTCAGCCACGTCATCACCCATCACACGCAAACTCAGCTTTGCGGAAATCACGGGTAATTTGTCGAAGCGCCGATCCCAGTTATCGAAGAGGCGCCATCCTTTTTTCAGCCGCGTCAACACCTGTCACATGCACACTCAGCTTGGTAAAAATCACGGGCAATTTGTCGAAGATTTTCGGTGAAGGAGAAAGCACGTGAAGTATACTGTTCAATCATCCAACGGTTGCCGACACGAGTGAAAGAATAGTACATCTACAGGTGTTAAAGAACTTCCTATAACTGTCCATCTTCACCTTCCATAGCAAAGCAGACATACAGAACCTTTCTTCATCTCTGAGAATGCCTTCCCAACGAAGCCTCTTGAGTTACCCAGTGTTCCTTATTCCTTGGGGTACCTCTGCAAGCCAATGACTCCAAAGCAAAAGTATCTCATATCACCAGGGTAGAAAGCAAGAGTATCTCATATCATGCGTTCTCCCTGTCCTTTCCTTTGTCCTTGTTCTTACCTACAAAGACAAGGATAAAGAAAACAATATGCCGGAACTTCCACTCAAACTCGGGTAAGGAACCGACTGCTTGGAACCCTTCCTTGATTGCCTACCTAGCACTGCTCTCGAGTACTCGCCTTCCACTGCTGCTGTACTTTCAAAGAAGCTGCCGCATCTGCCTGAAGAACAGATAAGGCAAGTGAAAATGATACCATGCAGCATGTGGAGACAAGGTGCAGAAGGAACAAGCAGAGAAGAATGCGGTCTGCACGGTCAACTCAGCAGAAGGAGTCCGAACTGAGGAACTCGAGAAGCTGCCATATCTACCTGAAGAAACAAGCAGAGAAGAATGCAGCATGCACAGTCAACTCAGCAGAAAGAGTCCGAGATGAAGAACTCGAGAAGATGTCGCATCTGCCTGAGGACAGTGAACTTGTTTTGACCCTCAAATTCTTGGGTCGACTTACTAGGCGTTGTGGGCTGCATGTGCCGTTTCACCACCCTTGGATCAAATCCTTAAAGATCAAGTCACCAACTGGAAGAAGAACCCCTCAATCTTGAAGATCATACCGTTGACCAAACTGCTCAGGTGTGAATTAAAAAGATTGAACAAAGCAACAAGCCGTCACCTTCACCTCGTGCCTGCTTGTCATGTGTTCAAGTCAACCTTCAAGGATCAAGCCCTAACGGCCCTTGAAGAAGTTTCCAACCAAATTCAAGATCAAGCCTCGACGGCCATCGAGGAAATCACAAGTCCGATTCAAGATCAAGTGTCTACCACCCTTGAATCAAAACCTAGTTCAAGAATAAGCTGCGGAAAATCAACAATTGGAGGAATCCAGAAAATCCTCCAACCCAGTTCAAGATCAAAGCTGTGGAAAGTCAACAAGCGCAACAAAATACGTGCCGATTCACCCACTACCAAAGCCAAAGATCATCTACCACATGAAGCTCCTTGTGGTCCAATTTCAACCTTCAAGATCAAGCCTCGACGGCCCTTGAAGAAATTTCAAACAAAGTTCAAGATCAAGCCTCAACGGCCCTTGAAGAAATCTCAAGCCCAATTCAAGATCAAGCCTCAACGGCCCTTGAAGAAATCTCCAGCCCAATTCAAGATCAAGCCTCGACGGCCCTTGGATCGACATCTACAGTAAGAGACTTCAAAACGCATCTCCTACACGTGACAAGCACATGTATACGACGTGCCTTGAAGTGGGGGCATTTGTAGACATCGAAATTTCGGTAAATAAATGTTGACCGATAAATCAAAGTGTCAACGCTCATGTATTGCATAAATTTTACACGTAGCATGTGACTCAACGAAAATTGAAATGAGTTGGAAAAGTCATCAAATAAGACACGTGTCAACACCTGGCAGAAACGACTTATTTCATCTGGGATATTATATTCAAAATTAGGCCTTGGAAAATTCTATAAATACAAGCCCATTTCATTCATTTGAGAGGGAACCAATTCATATTACACCTTGAAGCTCTGAAGCTCTGAAACTCCGAAGCTCTCAAGCATCCAGGTTCCCGAAGAATCAAGAAAGCTTTCTTCGTTCTTCGTTCTTCGTTCTTCCAAGATCAAGTGCCACGGCCCTTGAAGAAAGTGTTCTTCGTTCATCGTTCTTCCAAGATCAAGCCCCAACGGCCCTTTGGATCAACAATCATCCACCAATTCAAGATCAAGCCTCGACGGCCCTTGGATCAACCATCCACCAATTCAAGATCAAGCCCCGACGGCCCTTGAAGAAAGCACCATCGTTCATCATCCGTTCATCCAAGATCAAAGCCCCAACGGCCCTTTGGATCAACAACGTCGACAAATCCATACATCCAACCGTTCTTCAAGATCAAGCCCAAAAGCCCTTGAAGACCCGTTCATCACTGTTCTTCAAGATCAAGCCCAAAAGCCCCTTTGAAGATCCGCTCAAATCCACCTTCAAAGATCAAGCCCACGACCCTTTGAAGAAACTTCCAACAGTTCATCCAAGATCAAGCCCCGACGGCCCTTGGATCAACGAAACATCCACAATTCAACACCTTACGGAGATCGAATCAGAGGATCAAAATAGAGAGAGATTGTAACCCAAAATCATCAAATACAAATATTTGTTTGTGCACGTTTGTTCTTGTCTCTTTCGTTTCAGGAATTTTCCGTGTTCACAAGATCATTTTGATATTTTATGGATTTGGTTAATGCATCTCCCTTAGGCCTGGCAATTCCTGACCTGACCCGATAACCCGACACGACACAACACGAAATTAACAAATGTTTGGGTCGACACGATAACGAATTGGGTCGTTATCGGGTAACCCGATAAGCACCTGTTAAGATAACGGGTTAATTCGGGTATACACGTGGGTAACACGATACACGATAAGCAGAATATTAATTTTATAATTTTATAACCCTAAAAAAATGCTAAAATAATTATATATATATATATATATTAATTTAACAATTTTATACCCCTAAAAACTATAATATATATATATATATATATATTAAATTAACTATAATAATTATATATATATATATATTAAATTTTATAAAAACTATAATAATGATTAATTAATATGCATCCATTGATTCCTTAATTCCATTCCATTCATGCCGCACCCTTTGAAGAAAAAGAGAGGGAAAATGAAAATTATAAAAAAAGCTGAAAAGGAAACAAAAAAAAAGAGGGAAAAATGGGTAGACTGCTGCCCTTTGAAGAAAGAAAAGGGAGAGAAAAATGAAAATTATAAGAAAAGCTCAAAAGGAAACAAAAAGGAGAGGGAAAAATGAAAATTAATAAAAGTGGTGAGAAATTTTATTTTTTTTAAGTTATTAACTTTTTATCACACATATGACATATCTCACTATTTTTATAATAACACGTGATGTACTGCTCCATGTACCGATCAATTATACGTACAAAATAAATACATTTAAATCTACTTAATAAATATATATATATATATATATACACACACACCATCGAACTTGATGGGATACGAATTATACAAAACTAATTTCAACGATCCAACCGTTAAACTTGTTTGTATATGCTTCAAGATCGTATCAGCAAAAAATCGCAAAAAAACAAACATTCAGAGATCAAGTAACCAAACAAAAATTTCGATGGTTATAAAACGAAAAATCACGATTTAACGGTTATTTTAACTCTGATTTTGATTATTTTTTATAGCTACACTCCTTAATCCTATATGAATACAATGAATGAATTTGATCTTCAATTTAAAATATTTACACTAGTGGATACCACAAAATCTTATGTTATACTTAATGAAAGTATGAATAAACTCTTAAGTATTAGTGAATCTATTGTTTTGATGGGATACTCATTCTACGAAACTAGTTTCAATGATCCAACCGTCAAACATGTTTGTATATACTTCGAGATCGTATACGCCAAAAATTGCAAAAAACAAACATTCAAAGATCAAGGAACGCAACAAAACTTTTCGACAGTTATAAAAAGAAAAATCACGATTTAACGGTCATTTTAACTCTGATTTTGATGATTTTTTACAGCTGCACTCCTTGACCCTATATGAATACAATGATTGAATTCGATCTTCAATTTAAAATATTTACACTAGTGGATACAAAAAAATCTTATGTCATACTTAATGAAAGTATGAATAAACTTTTAAGTGTTAGTGAATCTATTGTTTTGATGAGATACACGCATTCTACGAAACTAGCTTCAACCATCTAACCATCAAACATGTTTGTATATACTTCGAGATCGCATACGCCAAAAATTACAAAAAACAAACATTCAGAGATCAAGTAAAGGGACAAAACTTTTCTACGGTTATAAAACGAAAAATCACGACTTAACAGTTATTTTAACTCCGATTTTGATGATTTTTTTACAGCTACACTCCTTGACCTTATATGAATACAAAGAATGAATTCGATCTTCAATTTAAAATATTTACACTAGTGGATATCACAAAATCTTATGTTATACTTAATAAAAATATGAATAAATTATAATAATTATATATATTAATTTAACAATTTTATACCCCTAAAAACTATAATAATTATATAATATATATATATATATATTAAATTAAATTTAAAAATTGATGACCATTGGATTGGTTGAGATCAAGCCAAAGTTCCAATACAATTTCATGATGATCGATGTAAATCGAGGATTTTGTAAATTGAGGTTTAAACTTTTGAGAAAGACTTCACAACCTTGAAAACAAAAACTTTTTCATTTTGCATATCCTTGCACATTTAATATTTGTAATAGATTAGTAGTGTATGTATTATTTTTTTATTAGGCACTTATTTTCGAGTGTAGATGTAGTACTTAAACGACAAATATGTTTTAATGTTTTGAAGTAATATTTATGTGGCAATGTGTGGTATGTGCAAATTTAAGAAAAAAAATATTGTTCTTAACGGGTCATAACAGGTCGAGTCATTTTACCCGTTGGGTAAAGTGACCCGCCCGACATGTTAAGGACCCATTAAGATAACAGGTGTGACACGACACGACCCGTTAAGATAACAGGTGTTACATGTTTGACTCTTGTCTACTCGAAATTTAGCTTTTACGAGACTTCTTGCTCAGATAATAAAGTTGCGAGCACAGTTCCCAGATTACCCTATTAAGTCAATCTGACTTGATAATGCTGGTGAATTTACGTCTCAAACCTTTGATGATTACTGCATGACACTAGGCATTGATGTTGAACACCATGTTCTTCATGTCCATACTCAAAATGGTCTAGTAGAAACATTTATCAAACGACTTCAATTAATAGCTCACATTCTGCTCATGAAATCAAAATTGCCAGTTTCGGCATTGGGACATGCCATCTTACATGTTGCATCATTGGTTCGATTGAGACCTATAGTCAACCACCAATACTTCTCAGTACAACTCATGTTTGTGCATCAGCCAAACATTTCACATTTATGAGTTTGGTTGTGCTATTTATGTGCCTATTACACCGCCACAATGCCCTAAAATAAGATCTCAGTGCTTATTTGGAATTTATGTGGGTTTTGATTCACCATCTATCGTTAAATATTTAGAACCTTTGACAGGTGATATATTTACAGCTTATTTTGTGGATTGTCACTTTGATGAGACAGCCTTCCCGTCGTTAAGGGGAGAAAAGACCGTTCCAGAAGAATGACAAAAACTGACATGGGTTGTACCCACCTTATCTCATTTTAATCCATGTGAAAATGAAGTGAAAATGATCATTCATCTTCAAAGTATTGATAATCAAATTGCCAGATGCATTTAATAATGCTACGAAAGTGACAAAATCGCATACACCAGCTGCAAATGCGCCTGCAAGAATTGATGTCCTTATTGGATAATAAAGTGGCAGCAAATGATTCATCTGGTGCACGCCTGAAGTGTGGTAGACCCCCAGGTTCAAAAGATTCAGCCCCTCGAAAGCAAAAGATGAGGGCACAATTGAATCCAAATGAAATCAATTAGGAAAAGAAAATGAATAACGAATCCACAATTCATGATTCTGTACTTTCAGAAGAAAAAAAATGTTCTTGATGAGACACATGTCCCTGAAGAGACAGAAGTACATGAAAGCAAAGAAATCTCCATAAATTATGCATGTATTAATGAATTGTGGGATCAAAATGAAATTATGATCGACAGCATGTTCGTATTCGTAGTAGCCACTAAAATCATATTAAGCGATGATATTGAGCCCTGCTATGTTGATGAATGTAAACAGAGACAAGATTGGCCTAAGTGGAAAGATTCAATCCATGTAGAATTAAATTCCTTGGAAGGATGAAGTATTTTTGGACTAGTAGTCCAAACCCCGCTTGGTGTAAACCCCGTGAGTTACAAATGGGTATTCACAAGAAAGTGAAATGAGAAAAATGAGATTGCAAGATATAAAGCATGACTCGTTGCACAAGGTTTTTCACTAAGACTTGGAATTGATTATGAGGAGACATACTTTCCTGAAATTTTTAGAAAAGCTTGATATGCAACTTATGGATGTCATCACCAAGTATCTATATGGAGAATTAGATACTGACATATATATGAAGGTCCTATAAGGACTTAAGTTGCCTGTTGCATGAAACGACTAACAAACCACAAGGTATGCTCTCAATCAAATTAAGGCAATCATTATATGGGCTGAAACAATCTAGACAAATGTGGTATAATTGTCTTAGTGAGTATTTGATCAAAGAAAGATATACCAACAATGTCATTTGCTCTTGTGTGTTCATTAAGAAATAAAATTCTAGATTTGCTATAGTGGTAGTATATGTCGATGATATGAACTTAGTTGGAACCCTTGAAGAGCTCAATAAATTAAGGTATTGTTCTTTCTAATGGACCCGTCGATGTCATCGCCAGAACATGCAGAAATCCCAGAACATGACTAGGCTTAATTTCAAGCTCAATTTCGATGGAATTTAACTATAAACTTAACTAAAAATCATTCCAAAGGATTAGTAAACTCACCCAAACTCGGTTGAGGGAAAATGAGGGTTGAATCTTCACTGGATTCAATAGAAATTCGTCGGGTTCCTTCGCCGGCTTTTGGAAATAAGCACAGAGAGCATGCATGGTTAAAACCTTGGGTTTTCCAACTTAAAACCCACATGCAGATAGAGAAATGTTTACCTAGGATTGGTTCTAGTTGGATTCGAGCACCACCAGTCCCAAACTCGACGGAGTTTGCTAGGAGATTACATAAGGAATTGCAGGGGTTAAACCCCTCGATTTTAAGCTCAATTTGAACCACATATTATCGCAAAATCATGAAAATTTCAAGGATTTAAGGGTTTTTAATCAAGAATCTCACCTGGGTTCGAAGTAGAGCTCAAAGCTCTCGGATCCAATGGCAGAGCACCTCACGGTGCTCCGATGGTACATGCAAGACCGCCACTAGTTTCCTTGTGTTCCATAGGTCACGAATATGGAGGTTTGAGGTTTGATTTGAAGGAAAAAGGTTGAAGGTGGTGATGGTTCGTCTCAGTGACAGAGAGAGTGCAGAGAGAGAATGAGAGTTAAAGAGAGAGTGAGAGTTACAGATATGAGGGAATGGGAAAGAGACGGGGTGAGTTAATCCCACTTAATAATTTTCTCTATTGGAAATTACTAAAATGCTCTCGATCAAAATTTGTTTGGTCAAGCCCCCAATCAATTAAATTTTGTAACTTAACTCTCGTAATTCAAATTCTATTTCCGTATTTGCCTACACAATTGTGAGTACAAAAACAATTTAAAAACTAAGAAAATATGAGAGATTGAGATTTAAGCTTGAGGTTCAAAAATTACTTAAGACACCCAACCAGGGACATCTTGATCATTTCACATGGTTCAAGAATAAAATATAATATTTTAAAGTACAGGGTGTAATAGTATAATTACGAGTGAATTGAAGGAATGATCCCTGAACTATGGTTGATGTAATACCCTGAAAATTTTAAATATATAAATATATGAATTGAATGTCAAAATTATGATTATGTGAAAAAAATTGAGAATTTATATTAATTCACTTGAGTTTAGTTTAAAATTAAACTAGTTACGAAGTTTAAATTTTGGAAATTTATAAATTAAAAACCGTAGACCTTTTGAGGTCATAATTTATATATTTATGGATAGAGCTCGATCTCACGAACACGTAGGCGCAAACCGTTCGTGAAACGGAGTTATAACGAAAGAGTTATTAACGTTTAAAGTCAAGGACATTTTTGTAATTTTGGCTATAATTAGAAGGCTCCAGATTTCTGAAGCTATTATTGTAATGCCACGTGTGTGGCTGAGATGAAAAGGAAAGGATAGAAAAGAAGGGAGATGGATGAATCAGAGCGGAGGGGGAAAAAAAGGAACGAATGGGGGAAAAGGAGGAGGGAAAAGAGAGAAAGAAAGAAGTATGGGGAAACCGGGTTTTTCCCCAACATGTGACCCGACCTGGCCACCTTTCGAATTTCCGGCCACCTTTGACGCCGGAAAAGGTGCCAAAATGACCCTCATGTTATTTCCATTCGATCTCCCTCCTAATTTCTCTCTAAAACCGTTAAATTTGGGTTTGATTTTATGTAAAACCCTCAAAGAAGGGTGTGGCGGTTTGGGTGGTGTTTCACCAATTATGAAGCTAACTCCTCCAATTACTACTACCAAAACACTCTCCTTAAACCCAGGAACAAAGCCCATGATTTGGTTAGGGCGTCGGAGTTGTTTTGGAGCCGAATCAAGAACACCCAAAAATAAGGGTTCCGACGGTTCGTGGGCAATTTGAGGTGTTTCCCAGCCAAATTGGCTTTGGCCACAGGTATGAAAGTTGTTATACTCATTAAGATCTACTTAACTGTAAAATTTGGAAATTTTTGGAAAAAGTTTATTTTTCCGGCGAGTCGAGGTGGCCGACCGCCACCCGCGGCGACTCATGTCGCGGCGCCTGGCCAGTGGGCCGACTCTGCCATTTTTCATGCTAATTTTGATGTTTTGAACCCATAATTTATCTTCACATGTTGTGATGAAAATGTTTGGACTAAATTTGTGATTGTTGGTCACTAAGATGTTAAAGTTAATGAATTGGGAATTGTATGTGAACTATGAGAGGCTTGATCCCGCTCAAGGGTATGTAGGCAGTCTAACAGTGTTAGATGTAGCCTTAAATAATCGAGAATGTTATTTTAGTTGAGAATTATTCTTAGATCGTAAATTTATTTAAGTGCAGTAAAGGTAGTAAATTGATAAATAAATTGTATTATGCTTTGTTAAGAGAATTAAGGTTATAGAACGTGTGGAATTAAGGAACTTAATTAAAGTGTCGTGAAGATTGGCAGCTAAATAAATGAGAGTTTAAATTTTTGGGCCTATCACCGATAATTATTTCCGAAAATAAATATTTTCGGGGCGGGGTGTTACAAATGGTATCAGAGCAAATGGTCATTTTCTATGAGATGTACTATTCTTGAGACTTGTTGGTATGTGAAATACATACATGTTGAAAATCATCATGAAGTGAAATGAATTAGATTGACATTATGTTATGTTTTATAGAATATTATTGAGATGTGGGTGTGAATTATAAATTATATTGATATTGCATTATTTCATAAGTTCTATGAGTATGACGGAAATTATGTGAAATGCTTATGTTGTAAATTATTATGCTTTGAATGGAATTGAGTGTTAAAATGATGGTGGAATGGTGACAAGTAGAGGGAAGAATTGTATTATACCTGTGCTAGTGAAAAATATTGTATGGGCACAAAGACCCAATGGATGTGTATCGGGCACAATGACCCGTGGATGTGAAATTGGGCGAAAAAAGCCGTGGATGTGTGAATTGGGCAAAAAGGCCCGTGGATATGTGAAAAAAAAAAGTGTGATGTGTGTTGGC
Source organism: Malus sylvestris (assembly GCF_916048215.2). Classification (NCBI taxonomy): domain Eukaryota; kingdom Viridiplantae; phylum Streptophyta; class Magnoliopsida; order Rosales; family Rosaceae; genus Malus; species Malus sylvestris. The sequence continues at coordinate 20,736,392 of NC_062273.1, read as the reverse complement.
CAGGTATATTACAATATTTTCCAGTCTACTAATCACTATTTGGAATCAAGGGAAAAAAATGATGAAATCATTGTTCAGTTAATAATGACTATGAATAGAGATTTTAAAACCTTATAACCAAGGATTACCATGGTTGAGAATTTTAATAGTTACGAAAGTGGTGATGGTTTATAGTAATTTATCGAAAGGAAATGGAATTATAAAATGTGGTTGTAGTTTGCCCATTAAAATTAGATTGATGGGTGGACTTGAATGAACCTGTGGAATGAAATTGAGTTCATTTAATATAAATGATTTGTTTCAGCTAAGTTTTTTTTTCGTTAGATGAAAATAATTGATGGGAAAGGTTTGTAAATTACAAATTTGATTGGATTGGTTTGGTTATCATAGTCATGAGATATTATTGTTAGATTTGATATTGCGAACAAAACTGATTAAGAACATATATTTTCGTGGCAATGTGATTCGTAAGGGTTAATTTTGTTGACCGTTAGAGTTGTGATATGTGAATTCTCTTATTTGGTTGATGAAATGTAATTAGTGTGGGAGGTGTAACTCACTAATTTACACGAGCGGTGGCTATATTTGAAAGCAATTTAAAAGAGAACAAATTGAAAGGAAGAAAAAGATAAAGTTTTTAAATTTACTATGGGTAATTTTGTTTAATGGTGTATATGTATTAATTGTGTTATTGTTTCATTAAAGGATAATTGCTCTGTGGTCCTTATGACCAAGAAATAATTTTTTAACTATGGGGTGCATCATGTTATTATCAAAGTTATTACTGCTCTAAACTTTGGTTTTTCTACCATATGTTACTTCTAAGCATTTTAGAGCATATTTTCGTAGTTGGACTTCCTAGCAGTGGATGTAAATGGTTGATGTGGTTTGATGTTTGGTATTTATCTAGCCAACGAGACTTATGCCTTAAGGTTGATATTATTTTGCCAATGAATGTGGTGGTGAAATTTGTGATAATCGTTTTAATAGTGATGTGTATGTTATATTTATGATGCGAGTAGTTATTTTAGGTCATGAGAATTGTGGTTCGAGGTGGCTATTTATTTTGCCAACGAATGTGGCTAGAAATTTTGAGGAAAAATCGTGGTTACGGTTACGTATAGCCAATGATGGTGGATGGTTCACCAATGATTGTGATTATTAAGTTAGTATCCATATAACCAATAGTAAATGTGATCTAATAATTTGATAATTATTTTAAGTTATGAGGATTGTGGCTTGATGTAAGTTCTTATTTTGCCCATGGGAATGACTAAATTTTTTTATATTTATTATGTTAATAAATGTGACCTGAAACCTGAGACTATGAGTAATCATTATGATTTTGTCCCGTACAAATAGAACGATGGGATTAGTTCTAAATCCCTTTTCGTTATTCGATGGTTAAATCTCGGGGACGAGATTTATTCTAATGGGGGGTGAATGTAATACCCTGAAAAATTTAAATATATAAATATATGAATTGAATGTCAAAATTATGATTATGTGAAAAAAATTGAGAATTTATATTAATTCACTTGAGTTTAGTTTAAAATTAAACTAGTTACGAAGTTTAAAGTTTGGAAATTTATAAATTAAAAACCGTAGACCTTTTGAGGTCACAATTTATATATTGGATAGAGCTCAATCTCATGAACGCGTAGGCGTAAACCATTCGTGAAACGGAGTTATAACGAAAGAGTTATTAACGTTTAAAGTCAAGGACATTTTTGTAGTTTTGGCTATAATTAGAAGGCTCCATATTTCTGAAGCCATTATTGTAATGCCACGTGTGTGGCTAAGATGAAAAGGAAAGGATAGAAAAGAAGGGAGATGGACGAATCAGAGGGGAGGAGAAAAAAAGGAACGAATGGGGGAAAAGAAGGAGGAGGGAAAGGAGAGAAAGAAAGAAGCATGGGGAAACCGGGTTTTTCCCCAACCCGTGACCCGACCCGGCCACCTTTCGAATTTCTGGCCACCTTTGACGCCGAAAAAGGTGCCAAAATGACCCTCATATTTTTCCATTCGATCTCCCTCCTAATTTCTCTCTACAACCGTTAAATTTGGGTTCAATTTTATGTAAAACCCTCAAAGAAGGGTGCGGCGGTTTGGGTGGTGTTTCACCAATTATGAAGCTAACTCTTCCAATTACTACTACCAAAACACTCTCCTTAAACCCAGGAACAAAGCCCATGATTTGGTTAGGGTGTCAGAGTTGTTTTGGAGCCGAATCAAGAACACCCAAAAATAAGGGTTCCGACGGTTCGTGGGCAATTTGAGGTGTTTCCCAGCCAAATTGGCTTTGGCCACAGGTATGAAAGTTGTTATACTTATTAAGATCTACTTAACTGTAAAATTTGGAAATTTTTGGAAAAAGTTGATTTTTCCGGTGAGTCGGGGCGACCGACCGCCACCCGCGGCGGCACGTGTGGCGACGCCTGGCCAGTGGGCCAACTCTGCCATTTTTCATGCTAATTTTGATGTTTTGAATCCATAATTTATGTTCATATGGTGTGATGAAAATGTTTGGACTAAATTTGTGATTGTTGGTCACTAAGATGTTAAAGTTAATGAATTGGGAATTGTATGTGAACTACGAGAGGCTTGATCCTGCTCAAGGGTACGCAGGCAGTCTAACAATGTTAGATGTAGCCTTAAATAATCGAGAATGTTATTTTAGTTGAGAATTATTCTTAGATCGTAAATTTATTTAAGTGCAGTAAAGGTAGTAAATTGATAAATAAATTGTATTATGCTTTGTTAAGAGAATTAAGGTTATAGATCGTGTGAAATTAAGGAACTTAATTAAAGTGTTGTGAAGATTGGCAGCTAAATAAATGAGAGTTTAAATTTTTGGGCCTATCACAGATAATTATTGTCGAAAATAAATATTTTTGGGGCGAGGTGTTACAGTTGAATTGTAGTTTTAGTCCCTGAACTAAAAATCCATTAAATTTGGTCCCTAAACTTGATAAAATGTGGAGCATTGGTCCTCTGATGTCAATTTTGTTAGATTTTCCGTTTGAGTGGCAGGTTATGGGCTCCACACTTAAATAATTCAGTGCTACCTGGATTAGAAATATGAAGAAAAAAATAGGAAAGATAAAACTAAAAACAAAAATTTCTATAGACCCCGCACTTCACCAACTCTTGTAGTCCACCCCTTCAACTTTGAGTCTTTGACCAACTCCCCAGCCTACCTCCCACCTCCATCTACCAATCCCCACAACCCAGCTGATCCCCAACTCGTAGCCCACAAAGTTCTGACCTATGTGCGGTGAGGGTTTCAATTATAGGTGGTGGGGAACTAGAGATTGAGTTGTCAAGGCAGCAGCATGGACTAAGGTGCTACAAGGATAGAGGTCATTGTGTGAAGTCATTCGAAAAGGAAGATTGTGTTCTAAATTTAGATTGGAACTCTTCTATGGTTTGGTTATTGGGAGAGTGTTACAATGGCGGTTGGGTTTGGATAAGGAGGTGGACGGAAGGAAGATGGGAGAGAAAATTAAACCATTTTTATTTTATGTATTCTCCAAAAACATGGTAATGTTTTAATGCCATATTTGATCATGGTCTCTGTCACATCCCGGGCTCGAAAATATTAATTTCGGGAAATGATATCGGTGATAGACCCAAATTTAAACTCTTATTTATTTAGCTGCCAATATTCACGACTCTTTAATTAAGTTCCTTAATTCCACACGTTCTTTAACCTTAATTCTCTTACCAAAATGTAACAATTATATTTTCAATTTACTACCTTTACTTCTCTTAGATCAATTTTCCAGTCTAAGAATAATTCTCAATTGAAATGTAATTCTCGATTATTTAATCTTACTTATTGTATGGTTGCATCTAACATCTCGTTAGACTGCCTCTGTACCCTAAACAAGGATCAAGCCATTCGTAGTTCACATTTCCAAAATTGAAACCAAATTCAGATATATTCATTTAATCCAACATATACCACAATCGTATTAATATTCAAACCACAACAGTTAAGTCTCAAAAGCATAATTAGAATAACGAAATTCTCATAAAAACACAATGTCGGCTCCCTGGCCGTGCATCGTCGCACCCACCCCTGCCGATGGCGGTCGGTCGCCTTAGCTCGTCGAAAAATATCAACTATTTCAAAAAATTACCAAATTTTACAGGCAAGTAGATATCAATAAGAGGAACAACTTTCATACCTGGGCCGAAGCTTAGTTCGGCCGGGAAGTGGCCGGAAAAACCCACGAACCGCTAGAAACCCTAGAAATGGGTATTCCCCAATTCGTCAAAATCGTAGCTCCGCCGCCCCAAATCTTGTTTGGGCATTGCTCCAGGCCTCAAGAGGAGTTGAACAAGGGTGGTGGTGGACGGTATCACCTGCAAAAACAGCGGAATTTCCACTGACACCCATAAATCTCGTCGGGGTGTTTCTCACCAAAATAAACCCAAATTTCTTCTAATTTTAGGTGTAAATGGAAGAGGGAATGCTAAGGAGTTGTTCCTAGGTAGTGGTTTTCCTTGATTTGCCCAAAAAATTACCAAATTTGGCCATGGTTCTCATCGGGTCGCGCGGGTCAAGGGATGACCCGTTTTTCCCTCTCTCTTTTTTCCTTTCCTCCTTTCCCTCATTTCCCTTCTCCCATTGGTCACCTTCCCCTCCTTCCTTCTTCCTTCCCTTCCTTTCTATTCTTTTCTTTCAATCTCAGCCGTCCATTATTTATTTTCCTTTCATCATAGCCACACACGTGGCACAACTTATTGCTCCAGATTTATGGAGTCTTCTAAATGGAACAAAAATTACCAATATACCCCTGACTTTAAATGTTAATAACTTCTTCGTTATAATTTCGTTTCACGAACGGTTTGCGCTACACATTCGTGATATCGAGCTCTATTCAAAAATATAAATTGTGACCTCAAAAGGTTTATGGATTTTAATTAATTAATTCCCAAATTCCAAACTTCATAACTAGTTTAATTAAAAACTAAACTCAATAAATTAATATAAATTCTCGATTCTTTCCACATATTCCTAATGATGAATATGTAATTCATGTATTTAAAAATTTTAGGGTGTTAGGATGTGACAAAATGGTATTAGAGCAAATGATCTTATTCTATGAGATGCACTATTCTTGAGTCTTGTTGGTGTGAATTATGACATGCGTTGTGGTTGCATTAATTCATATTTTTAGGAATAAAGTGGCATTCATATTTTATATGTGAATACATATATAAATTGTATTATGATTGTGGTGCAATTTCCTTGGTAAATATGAAAGTTTCGTTAATGGGAATTGTGATTTGCGTTTATATTGCATTATTTCATAAGTTCTATGAGTATGACGGAAATTATGTGGAATGCATATATTGTGAATTATGATGCTTTTGAATTGAATTGAATGGGAGTAGGAAAATTTTAAAATATCTTATTCATGTTATAGCTTCGAAGATGAGCATTTGATTAAAGTTTTGGATTAATCTTGAATTGAATCGATATTAGGTTATGCATTATGAAAATGTTGAATGTTAAGGTGATTGTGAGGTTGTGATAGATAGATGGAGAATTTGTTTTATACTTGGCACATGAGAAATTGAATTGGGCAAAAAGGCCCATGTATATAAGGGTGGATATGTGAATTGGGCAAAAAGGCCCTTGGATATATGGGTGGATATGTGAGATTGGGCGAGAAAGGTCCGTGAATGTGAAATTGGGCGAGAAAGGTCCGTGAATGTGAAATTGGGCGAAAAAGGCCGTGTATGTGAAATTGGGCAGAAAAGGCCCGTAGATGTGAAAAGAAAGAAAGAAAAAAAAAAAAAAGAAGAAAAAAAGAAAAAGAAAGTGTGATGTGTATTGGCTAGGTATATTACAATCTTTTCTAGTCTACTAGTCGCTGATTGAAAAAAGAAAAGAAAAAAAATGATTTGGCCAGGTATATTACAATCTTTTTCAGTCTACTAGCCACTATTTGGGGCAAAAGGAAAAAGTGATGATATCATTGTTTTGTCAATGATAAGTATGGCTAGAAATTTTAAAAATCATTTGGCCAACGATGTTTATGGTTCGAAATTTTAATATTTATGGAAGATATGGTGATTTATCGAATGGGAATAAAATTATAAAATGTGGTTATAGTTTGCCCATTATAATTAGAATGGTGGGAGGACATGAATGAAATTATGGAATGAAATTTTGAGTTCGTTTAATATAAATGATTTTCTAGTTGAGTTTTTCTGTTTGATGAAAAAAAATTGACGGGAAAAGTTTATAACTACAAATTGGATTAGTTTGGTTTGCCATTAACGAATTATGGCCGGAAATTCTGATACTTTGTTAGCCACAATAGTTATGGCTTGAAATTTGACATTTGATTTTGTCAATGTGAGAGAAAATAATTGGACCACTATTAGATTAAAAAGATTCATTGGTGCTCCATTTTCTGCACAATTTGTTGTCTCTTGACATGTCAAAGTGCATTATGTGATGTCATGACCAATTTTGGGTGCATGGAATTCCACGAGCCTTATGCTCTTTTACTTCTTTTTATTTTCTTCTCAACATGAAGGATGTGGAGTAAAAAATAATCACAAGGCGACACGTGGATTTTTAGTAAAAAATGACCAAACTACCATTGAGACACACTGGGATTCCTACATGCGAGCAGCAGAAAAAATGCTCCAAAAAAGGTAACAATTCAAGATTCATCTCATCAAATCCCCTTTTGCAAGGTAACCTCCAAAATATTCACTCCAAAATTATGTTAATTGGTTAATTAATGGATTAATCCATTAAATATCAATTAAATCATCCAATTAACCACAAAATACATCCACTTTAACCCCAAAGCTAGTCAAAGGCCGGCCATCCCTTTGCTCTTTACCTTTTTTTATCTTTTTCCACTTTATTACCCAAATTAAGTTAGTCAATTAATTCTATAACCCCCCCCCCCCCGTTTGTTTCTTTCATGTTTAATTAGCCAATAAATTGGCTAATTAAACCAAAAATTAAACCAAAAACCCATCAATTGGCAGGCCACTTTCTCTCCAAAGTGGACCGGCCTAGCCCTATAAATAGGCTCCCATTTTCACCCAGCACTCTTTCGAACACTCTTGCAAAAATCCCAAAATTCTCTAAACACTATTTCTCTCTAAATTCTAACTTTGGCATCAGAGGTTCTTCGGCCAAAGCCCCATTCATTGTGGGCGCGTGAGGCTCTTGGCATTGACCAAAGGTGTTAATTGTTTTGCAAGTGCAATTTTGTCCAAGATTGTCCAAGATCAAGGAAGAAGAAATTTGCATCCACAAATTGGTGCTTTCATTGAGAGTTGAAATTCACACTTGTAGAAGACTCTTGCATAAAAAAGGTTTTTTCTTTATTTTCTAGTCCATTTGAATATTTTTTATACGTTCTTATTATTAGAATTTTTTATTTGCAAAGGTTCTTTGATAAAACGTATAAGAAAAATATAATGGCTAGAAATTTAGAAAATTCCATAAGTGAAAATTCCAAAACTCAAGTAATGGGATCGCCGAGATCCATAAGGCAAAATGCGGTCGTAAGCAAAGTGGCACCATAACTACAAGGTTCCATCATGGCCCAAGCCATGCCATCTAAGCTTGCACGGGCCCGAGCTCAAGCCTCGCATTCGCATGCACCATGCATTGAGCAGCCTGCTCCCGTGACCCAGCTTGCTCCCGCAGCCCGTCCTGCTCCTGCACCCCAGCCTGCTCCCGCGACCCAGTCTACTCCTGTCATCCAGCCTGCTCCCGCAGCCCTGCCTCTCATGGTTTCCCAAGTAGCTTAAGTTGGCCCAAGAATATCTCAACTATCTGGAGCAACCATCAAGCCGAGGGTATTTTCACCATATTTCTCCGCGGATTTGATATTTCCCAATTCAAATCTTGCACCTGGAGTCTACCACACTTCCACTGCTCAAGGAGGCACATTCCTTCCAAGCTCTTCCAATCCAAATGGCGAACAACACTTGTCTCGACAAGTCATAGAGTTGACAAGCGCCCTTGCACAATAGACAACCTTGGTGAATCAACTCTTGCAACGCACCGAGATCCAACGTGCCTCAGACGAGGTGTCCCGAAGTAGGACAAAGGCAGACGAACCTATCCACCAGTGTCCTGGAAAACAGCCCCTTAACCAGCCACGTTCCAAGAGTTCTGGCAGTTTACGCTCTCACCTGGGTCCTTGGGATAGCGTATACTCTCGTCTTAGCACGCGGAGGAGCGTGCATTCCCAATCAAGCCCACATATAAGCATACGTTCATGGTTGAGGTCACACTCCGATTATCAACATGGACAACCTTCCAGGCAAAATGTTCATTCACAACTAGGCTCGCAAGGAGCATTCTCCACCTCATATCGGAGTAGGTAGCATGGTAGATGAAGAGAAGCAGTCACTCAATCTGACTCAAGTTCAACTAGCAGCCTGCGAACGGTCCGTTCGCCTGTCAGGAATATGCCACATGCATCGTAGCCGTGACATGGACGAGTCGAGCATAGGGAAGAGCGGTCTAGACCCATAGGTCACGATTGGAGGCAGTCGAAAGTTCCACTGCCTCAGCATAGGCAAATTCAAGAAGAAGTTGAGAGACTCATAACCAAACGATTGCACAATTTCCAACATAACGAGGTTGCTAATGATGCGATTGGACGAGACATAACCAACATAAGCATGTCACCATTCACGAATGAGATCGAGCGGACAGATCCACCTCGCGGGTTCACTATGCCTCACTTCATTCCGTACAAGGGAGACGAAGATCCAGATCGACATCTCAAGCACTACCGCAGTATCATGATTCTCTACAGGAACAACGATGCGCTTATGTGCAAAAATTTTACCACAACTCTACAAGGTGAGGCGCAAGATTGGTTTCACATTCTACCGCCGCAGTCGATCTGGAGTTTTAACGAACTTTCCTTTGTTTTCACTAAGGAGTATTCATCTAACCGCTCAATCAAAAGGACATCCGACCATCTCTTCAGCATCGTAAAAGACCATTGGGAGACAATTTGTGACTATGTCAAGAGATTTAAAGCGGAGAAGGCCAAGATTGTTGGTTGCAACGAAGACATAGCAACGGCAGCATTCAGAAATAGACTTCCCACCGAACATCCTTTATTCGGAAAACTGATCATAGGAGAAGAACTAACCTTAGTAGCTTCGTATGCTTTAGCAGAAAAACATGCACTATGGGACGAGGCCAAGCAGTCTAACAAAAACGAGTCAGAAAAAAAGCACATGGAACGTTCCCCAACCAGAAAAGACTCAACGCCTGAAACATTCACCAAATTCACAGTTCCAATTGGCCAAATTATCCGCAAGCTCAAGAACGAACCTTGGTTCGAACTGCCGCCACCCATGAAAGGCGATCCTACCAGGCTGGATCATACAAAGTATTGCGCATTTCATCAAGGATCAGGCCACAATACCAATGGCTGCCTGAAGTGGAATCAGTATCTTGATAAGCTGACAAATGAGGGCCAATGTGACGAGTATCTTGACAAGTCAACGAAACGGCCTACGCAAGCAAGGGAAGTCTCCATCACCCCTAAACCTTGTTTGGGTTTTTTCCAAATAAGTTTGAAGTCTCAAGCAGCTCGACGAACAAGGCTTCACAAGCCGAAGATTATCTAGTTTGTTATGCAGTTTCTGCCTTCCAAAACAGTAGATTTATTTCTTTATTCTCAATGAAGATTCAAGAAGTTATTCACAAGCATGGCTCAACTGCTGTCCACAACGACTGCTAAAAACCCAAAAAGGTTTGCTCTCCAGTGCGAGAGGATAAACTAATTGCTCTACAATGCGATAGGGTAAACTAATTCCCCGACACCCAAAAGGGTCTAGTCTCTAGTGCGAGAGGATAAACTAATTGCTCTCCAGTGCGAGAGGGTAAACCAATTCCCCGACACCCAAAAGGGTCTACTCTCCAGTGTGAGAGGATAAACTAATTGCTCTCCAGTGCGAGAGAGTAAACTAATTCCCCGACACCCATATGAGTTTACTCTCCAGTGCGAGAGGATAAACTAATTGCTCTCCAGTGCGAGAAGGTAAACCAATTCCCCGACACCCAAAAGGGTCTACTCTCCAGTGCGAGAGGATAAACTAATTACTCTCCAGTGCGATAGGGTAAACTAATTCCCCGACACCCATATAAGTCTACTCTCCAATGCGAGAGGATAAACTAATTTTTCTCAAGTGCGAGAGGGTAAACCAATGCCCTAACACCCAAAAGGGTCTACTCTCCAGTGTGAGAGGATAAACTAATTGCTCTCCAGTGCGAGAGGGTAAACTAATTCCCCGACACCCATATGGGTATACTCTCTAGTGCGAGAAGAGAAACTAATTGCTCTCCAGTGCGAGAGGGTAAACTAATTCCCCGACACCCATATGGGTTTACTCTCCAGTGCTAGAGGATAAACTAATTGCTCTCCAGTGCGAGAGGGTAATCCAATTCCCCGACACCCATATGGGTTTACTTTCCAGTACGAGAGGGTAAACTAATTGGTCTCTAGCGTGAAAGAGTAAACTAATTGCTTTTCAGTGTGAGAGGGTAAACTAATTCCCCAACACCCATCTGGGTAAGCTCTCAAGTGCGAGAAGGCCATATAGCTTAAAAGATTGAATGCTTAAAGATCAACTAGGCAGCAAATGGTTTGGCGGCAGCAGCCACTTTCGCACTTAACAGTTTGCTCATTCGACACTTCATTTACAGCAGCTCCGATCTTGGCAGCTCTACCATTGACTGCTCCATCTACGACAGCTGAGAAATCAAACTCAAGCAGTTTCCTCATTTTTTGCAAGCAGCCCAGACGTGGCAGCCCAAACCCTTTGCCTATGCCACGCCACTTCCTCGGCCCATGCCGAGCTAATCCTTGGCTTCAATCAAGCCGAGCAGCACAAAAGCAATGGCCCTTGCCACACCACCTCCTTGGCCCATGACAAGCAGACTTATGGCCCCTGCCAGCTGATGTGCCGTACTATCCCGACGGCTGCCCCGTGGCAGCACCTCTCAAGAAGAAGACAATGAGAGTTAAGTTTTCCTTACATCGGTGCGGCGCGGAGAAGAAGAAAAAAGCAACGAAAGACGGTCATTTGCACGGGCAAGTGTAGAAGATTGTTAGGGGAGGGGAAACAAATATCCTCTAAGCTTTCTCTCTCTTGTAGGGTAGAATAAATTACTCTCAAAAGTTGATTTAATAACCCACTTAAGGTTGACTTAAATAGGCTTTGAGAGAAATTTATTTCCCTTTCCTATAAGGATATAATTTCATATTAAAAAGGGAATCTACATCAAAACAGGAAGCAGTCTTAAGCTTCATAGAGCAAGAAGATCTCTACACATGCTACCATTTCCTACGAGCAGCCCAGCAGGTGTAGGGACATTTATGGAGCCAAAAATAATCACAAGACAACACGTGGATTTTTAGTAAAAAAGGACCAAACTACCATTGAGACACACTGAGATTCCTACGTGCAAGCAGCAGAAAAAATGCTCCAAAAAAGGTAACAATTCAAGATTCATCTCATCAAATCCCCTTTTGCAAGGTAACCTCCAAAATATTCACTCCAAAATTATGTTAATTGGTTAATTAATGGATTAATCCATTAAATATCAATTAAATCATCCAATTAACCACAAAATACATCCCCTTTAACTTCAAAGCTAGTCAAAGGTCGGCCATCCCCTTTGCTCTTTACCTTTTTTGTTTTTTCCCACTTTATTACCCAAATTAAGTTAGTCAATTAATTCTATAACCCCCCATTTATTTCTTTCATGTTTAATTAGCCAATAAATTGGCTAATTAAACCAAAAATTCAACCAAAAACCCAACAATTGGCCGGCCACTTTCTCTCCAAAGTGGACCGGCCTAGCCCTATAAATAGGCTCCCATTTTCACCCAACACTCATTTGAACACTCTTGCAAAAATCCCAAAAATTCTCTAAACACTATTTCTCTATAAATTCTAACTTTGGCATCGGAGGTTCTTCGGCCAAAACCCCCCATTCATTGTGGGTGCGTGAGGCTCTTGGCCTTGACCAAAGGTGTCAATTGTTTTGTAGGTGCAATTTTGTCCAAGATCAAGGAGGAAGAAATTTGCATCCACAAAGGATATTTGACACTTTAATCAAATATACATTATGGAAATGAAGGTTTAGACTTGAATGCGGAAAGAAAAACATTGGCTCTAATCAATATGATTGTGCTTACATGTGTATTGTTTGGATTTTGTTAGAGAATTATTTCGTATTATTTGCACAAATGGTTAATAATAAAACACATACCATGTGTGTGTAATCCCGGATGCTCTAAGTTCAAATGTAATAGATGAACATATTCTTAAGTCCAACCCATGCCTTGATTGGTTGATACATGTTAATTTCAAGCATTGGTTGCTTTATAATTAGGGCGTTTGGTTGTCCTTGAATAGCTTTTGGAGCTCTCTGTCTGATTCATGCTCACATGTGGGAAGCTCTTCTAGAAAGAGCTCAAGAGCGTACACATATTTAGTTTCCATGCCCATTCATTAAACAACAGGGAGGAAAAAGAAATAAAAGAAAAGACAAAGTTTTTAAATTTGCTATGAGTAATTAAGTAAATTGCGGATACAAGGGAAATCAAGGAATGAGATTTTGATTTCATTCCATGATAATAAAAATTGTGGATCATTATTTTAATATAGTGGCGAGTAATGATGGTTGAAATTTCAATGATTTTGGTTGAAAATTTTGCTAATTGATTTGCCAATTCTAATGGTTTGGCTTGAAATTTTTGATATTCGCTTAGCCATTAATGATCATGGCTTAAAATTCTGATATTTAATTGGTCGAAGGTAGTTATGGTTGGAACTTATGATAATTGTGGTCATTATGCTAGTATTTATCTAGCCAATGGTAGATGTGGTTTGATGTTCTGATATTTATTTAGCTAACGAGAATTATGGCTTGGCATTTGATATTATTTTTGTCAAGGTGTATGTCTAGAAAGTTGGATATTTATCCTGCTAGTGAATGTGGCTGGGAATTGTGAAGGTGGGTGGAAATCACGATGATTTATTCATTGATTTCTTTATTTTAAGTTGAAATAAACTTGTAGATGGGGGTTATACTTTTATTCATTAAAAAAGGAATGGTGGGAGTAAATCAAATCCCTTTTCTTTGTTTGGTTTAATATTTGGTGATGGAAGAATGAAAGAAATAATTGTGACCTAGCTATTGTGTCACTCCGATAACTATTTCCTAACTGTGTGTAAGATATGTGTAACATCATTTTTCTATGTTGGTTGTTGATTGGATTCGTTATTGTGTCAGAACTGATGACGCAAACATATTCTATGGTTATAACTGTAGGGTTACATCAAGGCTCATCCTTAAGTCTTTACCTTTTTGCAATGGTAATGGATGAGTTAACAGGACATATCCAAGATGGTATTCCTTGGTGTATGCTTTTCGCAGACAATATAGTGTTGATAGATGAAACTCAGGAAGGGGTAAATGCGAAGCTTAACCTTTGGAGAGAAGTATTGGAATCTAAAGGTTTTCGCCTAAGCCGATTAAAAACAGAATATATGGAGTGCAAGTTCAGTGCAAATGGAGGCCAAAATGAGTTAGGGGTGAGGATAGAAGATCAGGAAATACCAAAGAACGACCGCTTTCGCTACCTAGAATCTATCTTGCAAAAGAACGGAGAATTAGATGGAGACCTCAACCATATAATACAAGCTGGATGGATGAAGTGGAAGAGTGCATCCGGCGTGTTGTGTGACCGCCGTATGCCACTGAAGTTCAAGGGAAAATTTTATAGGACGACAATAAGGTCGGCGATGTTGTATGGCACAAAATGTTGGACGATGAAGCATCAACACGTACATAAAATGGGTGTATTGGAGATGAGGATGCTTCGTTGGATGTGTGGGCACACGAGAAATGATAAGATTATGAATGAGGATATCCGAGGTAAAGTAGGAGTAGTCGAAATTGAAGTAAAGATAAGAGAAAACCGGTTATGGTGGTTTGGACATGTGCAAAGAAGGTCTACTGACGCTCCGGTTTGAAGATGTGACTACGGGACAGAGGTTCAAGGCCGAAGGGGTAGAGGAAGACCTATGAAAACTTTGGAAGAGACCCTAAGAAAAGACTTAGGGCTGGTTTAGTATTGCTGTGCTTTGAAAAAAAGCTGATGTGAGAATAAGCGGCTGTGCTGTGAGAATAAGCGGCTGTAAAATAAATCAGCAGAGTGTTTGGTAAACTTTTTTGTAAAAGTTCTTTTGGAAAAAAAAGCAGTCTGATAGTGGGTCTTTTCATTAAAGGAGCACTGTAGCTATGTGTGCTTTGAAAAAAAGCCAGTTTTCCAAAGCTGCAAATAGCAGCTTCAGCTTTTTCCTTTGATTTCAGCTTATTCTCACAGCAGCTTCCAAAATAAGCCTTTTTTTTTTAGTTTACCAAACATCTAAAACCCTCACAGCTTTTTTTCATGGGTGCTTTTTTTTTTAAGCACCTCACTCCCAAACCACCCCTTAGAGTACTTGGATCTAATGGAGGACATGACACAGAACCGAGTGCAATGGCGTTCTAGGATTCATATAGCCGACTCCACTTAGTGGGAAAAGGCTTTGTTGTTGTTGTTGTTGTTGTTGTTTGGTTTCATGTGAGAATATGAATAAAATCCTAGAATAAGATTTTGATTTTGTTTAAGGGTAACAGTACTGTGGATTGGTTTAAAATCCCTTATCCTTACGCAGTGATTGAAAATCTCGGGGACGAGATTTATTTTAACCGGGGGTGAACGTAACACCCTGAAAATTTTAAATACATGAATTACATATTCATCATTAGGAATATGTGGAAAGAATCGAGAATTTATATTAATTTATTGAGTTTAGTTTTAAATTAAACTAGTTATGAAGTTTGGAATTTGGGAATTAATTAATTAAAATCCATAGACCTTTTGAGGTCACAATTTATATTTTTTAATAGAGCTCGATATCACGAACGCGTAGGCGTAAACCGTTCGTGAAACGGAATTATAACGAATAAGTTATTAACGTTTAAAGTAAGAGGTATATTGGTAATTTTTGTTCCATTTGGAAGACTCTAGAAATCTGGAGCAATAAGTTGTGCCACGTGTGTGGCTGTGATGAAAGGAAAATAAATGATGGACGACTGAGATTGAAAGAAAAGAATAGAAAGGAAGGGAAGGAAGAAGGAAGGTGGGGAAGGTGACCAATGGGAGGAGGGAAAGGAGGGAAAAGAGGAAAGGAAAAAAGAGAGGGGGAAAACGGGTCATCCCTTGACCCGTGCGACTTGATGAGAACCATGGCCAAATTCTATCATTTTTTTGGCAAATCAAGGCAAACCACTACCTAGAAACAACCCCTTAGCATTCCCTCTTCCATTTACACCTAAAATTAGAAAAAAATTGGGTTTATTTTGGTGGGAAACACCCCGACGGGATTTATAGGTATCGGCGGAAATTCCGTTGTTTTTGCAGGTGATATCGTCCACCACCACCCTTGTTCAACTCCTCTTGAGGCCTGGAGCAATGCCTAAACAAAATTAGGGAATACCCATTTCTAGGGTTTCCGGCCACTTCCCGGCCGAACTAGGCTTTGGCCCACGTATGAAAGTTATTCCTCTTATTAAGATCTACTTGCCTGTAAAATTTGGAAATTTTTGGAAATAGTTGATATTTTCCGACGAGCCGAGGTGGCCGACCGCCACCCGCGGCGGCGCACGGCCAGGGAGCCGACATTGTGTTTTTATGCGAATTTCATTATTCTAATTATGCTTTTGAGACTTAACTGCTGTAGTTTGAATATTAATACGATTGTGGTATATGTTGGATTAAATGAATATATTCGGATTTGGTTTGAATCTTGGAAATGTGAACTACGAATGGTTTGATCCCTGTTTAGGGTACGTAGGTAGTCTAAAAAGACGTTCGATGCAACCATACAATAAGTAAGATTAAATAATCGAGAATTACATTTCAATTGAGAATTATTCTTAGGCTGGAAAATTGATCTAAGAGAAGTAAAGGTAGTAAATTGAAAATATAATTGTTACGTTTTGGTAAGAGAATTAAGGTTAAAGAACGTGTGGAATTAAGGAAAATTAAAGAGTCGTGAATATTAGCAGCTAAATAAACAAGAGTTTACATTTGGGCTCATCACCTATATCATTTCCCGAAATTAATATTTTCGGGCCCGAGATGTGAGAGTCTCACTCAGCATACTCTCATTCAATTTGTAATTTTAATTTCAAAATAAAAGATCAATCTTTCCAACAACATTGCCAAAAATCTCAAATTCTATACACATTTAGCAATAATTAATTGTCGTTTGCTTTACTACTATATTTAATCTTTACTTTGAATCCAATACCCCCGCAATAATGACTCAAAAATCACCCGTCACGCACCATTAGACCAATAACAAGAAATTATTATTTTTTATTTTATTTTCTTCCAATCTAGTGGACCGTTTGCCAACTACAAAATAGGAACAAATTAAATTAAAAAAATTAAACACAAAAAATGTGGAATTATGTACCAATAATTCATATCAAGGGAGCATATTCTTATAAAATTCAAAATACCATCTAATCTAAAGCCCAAAAGTCAAATTACAAGCCGAATGTCCTTTATTTTTTCACCACCAGCTAAATTTGTTCTATCAATATATTAAATAAAACATTACTGAAAATCCTTAACAATAAACTTTCGAGTGCAATTTAATTTAATTTTTTACAATTTTAATCAATTGAAGGATAGTTCCTTAATTTCGTAAAAAATTCAGTAAAATTGCATGACACTACATCCGATGTAAGCGTGCGTCAATTTACCATTTTACATATTATTTTTTATTGTAGTTTTATTCTTTTTATTTTTGTTTGAAATATTTTATCTATTTTTATTTTTAAAAATTAAAGGAATAACCTGTCCACTAAATTATTTAATTTTGATATCATAACTAAGAATGGGTATTTTTTTTTTGAGATTATGAATGATTCAATTTTGTTTACTTATGGCTTTTATTTACCAACATATACCACCTCACGTGATAATTTTGTTAAAAAAACTTTTGATGAATTCCATAAATACCTCTATACGTCTTTTTGACATTCGGAACGATGAACTATCATGGTGGAAGCCATCAATTGGTTCTTCTTCGTAAGCTGAGCTTTACCCAAAATACATGAACTAAAATTCAAATTGGTCCCTTGGAATTTCACGAAAATGACGAAACAACCCTTATAGTGACAGGTACTTGGGGTAGAATTTGGTGCAGTTACTGTTACTCCGGAGAAGTAAAAAATGAAGGCCTCCAATTAAAATTATTCAACACGATCGATCGCCTGCCCGTCCTACTGTACCTCCAGTCGTGACCCGCCACGTGGCCACATATTACCTATGGGAATGATCTGCGATCATCATCGTCATCATTATCGAGAAATTTTTAGTTATGATGGAATAGCAAATAGTACACCACGTATCTTAATAAGAATAATATAAAATTTTATTTTTTAAATTATTAACATTTTAATACACATATCTCATCATTGTTTAGTGACACGTGATGTAGCATTTCGTGTTGAAAAATTTCTCCACCATTATGATGGGCGGATGCGCATGCATGTATGTACGCATGTCAGACGATCAAATAAAGAGAGTGCAGTTGGGGTTGGGAGAGAGGGAGAGAGAGAGAGAGAGAGAGAGAGAGCAGAATCTGAGTTGAAGAGCTCTCGCCATTCCTAAGACGATGTCGTATTGGAAGTGAAGACGATCTTCACAACAGAGAGAGAGAGGTTGGATCCAAATCCAATCCGAAAAGGAACTCCTTTTTCGGTTCGTCACTCTCCCTCACTGATAAAATCAACAACAACGCAGAGAGAAAAAACAAAAAACCCCAAAAATCACTACCCGAATTTTCGAATCGTTTTTGTAATTTCCGGGTCGTTTTTAAAAACTATTTTCATTTCGTTTTCTCCGTAGTGATCTCGAGGCGCGATTGTTCTTAGGCTCTCTCTGTCTGTTGATCGACCCATCTAAGAATTAATTTTTAATTAATTATTTAAAACAATCAATTCAGAAAAAGGGAAGAGAGAGAGAGAGAGAGAGAGAGAGCTATGGCAGTGGTTGAGAATGCAGGGGTGGAGCTTGGGAAGAGCGTGGGGTCGAACTCGGCGAATCGGAACCCGGAGACTTCGACGACGCCCCAGAACGGCGGTGCTGTTGCCGCACCCAACGATCAGGATCTGTCCAAGCTCAGCAACGCCGCCGCCCCTTTACGGCACCGCATCGATCAGAGCATGTACGTGGTGGTCACCCCTCCCCCCAACGGCAACATCAACGGCAACGGCCAGGTGGCGGCGGCTCAGCGGGGGAGCTTTGAACACGTGGCGAATCATCACCATCAGCGGCAGAGATCTAACGGCGGAGATTTTCAGATGAGTAATGGGGATCATCATCACGACGTAGACCGGGACATGAGGGAGCTGAGGGAGCTCTTCTCGAAGCTCAACCCCATGGCGGAGGAGTTCGTGCCGCCGTCACTGGCTAACGGACATGGACTCAATGCTGGGTTTGTTAACATGGCACTGATGATGCAGAACGGGAACAGAAATGGACAAGCTAATGGCTTTCCTGGTCGACGGGTATGTATTAGACTTGGGCTTTTCAGGGTTCCTTTTATTTTTATTGTTTGTTTGGTTGCTGAGAAAATGAATGGGAAAATTCTGTATTGTTTGGTATTTTTGTGTTGGTTTAGTTTTTGGAGAAGAATTAGGGGACAAAATTTAATGGGTGTTTCTATTTTTGCTTTTCTGTTTGTTTGTTTTTTTTGTTTTTTTGTTTTTTTTTATCAGAGAAACAATCAAGGGAAACGGAGAATCAATAGCAGGACTAGTCTAGCGCAACGAGAAGATAGAATCCGAAGGACTGTGTACGTGTCTGACATTGATCAACAGGTACAAATGATGCCATTTATCTCCTTTGGTTTTTTATTAGCATTTTGGTGCGAGACTAAAAGTTGTGGTCTTTTTGGGACATAGGTCACTGAGGAACAGCTTGCAGCTCTCTTTGTTACTTGTGGGCAGGTAATGATCTTCGTTAAGAGGTATGTGATTAGTTGATTGTAAATTTTGTTTTTGAATAATTTCTCTTCTGTTGATGAAGGTTGTTGACTGCCGAATTTGCGGTGATCCTAACTCTGTTCTCCGTTTTGCCTTTATCGAGTTCACTGACGAAGGTAATGTAGATGGTGTATGCTGAAATTATGTGGCTGTATAAGCTTGAATGGTTATTTTTCTGTGGTTATGATATGTGATTGTTACTGATTGATTGATCGGCTGGTGGGTTTTCATTATGCAGATGGTGCACGAGCTGCTTTGAGTCTCGCCGGGACAATGCTTGGATTCTACCCCGTTAGGGTGCTGCCCTCGAAGACAGCTATTGCACCTGTTAACCCCACATTCTTGCCTAGGGTGAGTCTAGCTCTTTTGTGACAGTTGCAAAATTCTGAACTGGAGGAAGTTTTAGCCGTTTGGAATCTATATTTTCTTGGATAGTAACTTGTTTATCCATTTGTATTATGTTTCAGACTGAAGACGAACGTGAGATGTGTGCAAGAACTATCTATTGTACAAATATTGACAAAAAGGTAATTTTATTAATGGTTTGTCATTGATGTGGCCGAAGTTGTGATTTCAGAAACGACTGTTTTTTGGATTGATTTGTGCAGGTTACTCAAGCTGATGTCAAACTCTTTTTTGAATCTGTCTGTGGAGAGGTTTGTGATTTCATTGGAAGTTTGTATTTTACGTTGCATTTTATGGCAACAATGCTATTATGTCGTGTCCACTCCAATGTCTTGGACTATTTATGAGGATACCTCTTCTGAATCTGATGCAGGTTTATCGTTTGAGGCTGCTAGGGGACTATCACCACTCGACTCGCATTGCCTTTGTTGAGTTTGTGATGGTAATTACTTCTTCCTCTATACTCTGCATGCTGTTTTATTATTTTCCTATATCATCATTTGGTTTAGCTGTTAGGCCATGACGACAAGCTAGGTATATGCGTGAAACTCTCTTGGGGGCTGCCGTAACTCTGATAGAGGGATAAAATTCTTTGAAAATCTGTGTTAAGCCGTTAAAGTCCATTCGTCTCTATCCTTTCTGTCATGAAGTGATTTGATAGGATATTTTTAGGGCTTTAGTTTCGCAAAGGCAATTGTATGGGTCATTCATGGTTAGTTTTAGATTGCCAACAATTGTTGACAAATCCCAAGAACTTAAGCCTCATCGGCCTTAATGCTTTTGGGAACAGTGAAAGCAAATTTTATCATGATATCAGTGAGGTAGATACTGAATTTGAAATTTCTTGCAAAGGCTACCTTCTAATAAAGTTAAATTTTACCAGGGTCATCTAGTGGTTGAGAGAGGCCACAAATGTGACGTAGAAGTTTAGACTAAAAATATTAATACATTTAAATAATTAAGTTTTCGGGTACTATGGCTTTTCTCTATGCCTGGGTATAAAGGGAGATGAATCATGCTAAAAGTGGAAGCAAATTTATTAGATCCTTTTTTTTTTGGGCTAAGAATTTATGGGATCTTGATTTTATTCGAATTGGTCAGACTTGAAATCAGAAACGTCATGTGGTAAACTGCCAGAAATTTCAAACAGAAAGATTGTCTGAGGAGAGGTTGTCAAGGCCATGTCTCATCTCTTGTGCTTGTATTTTTGTGTCTAAGGTGGTCACTTATCAAGCGTGGCTCCTTCTCCTTCCATGTTTCTTAAACCCCCTTTTCGGTTTTGATAAGGATATCTTACTTACCTTCTTGCCTTTACTTTCCTTTTTGGCCATAGTTATACAACGTTGTTCTTGCATGCCTCTTCAGCCCATGGGTTTAATATGGAGTAAGCTTATTTTTGCAGTACCTATCTTGTGATATCCCAGATAGTGTCTTGGGGGTAAGTTTTTTTAAGGTCTTATCAATTTACTTATGTTTCTTTTTCTTAGAGATTAAATTTCTTAGTGTCTTGGAACGTACTATAATAATCAAGTGTGAACCTTGGTTCCTGCTTAAGAGAGTATATTTGGAGAGTGGCAGTGTTTCCAGCGTCTTCTTTTTGTTGGCTTCTGATTTCAGCCGACGGACCTGGCGAAGATGTAAACAGCTATTTCGAGTTGGATTTAATGTCCAACTCTGATGTTGAAATGTGTAATACCTTTCAGCTCGAAAGTATGAAACAAGGAATCCCTGGTTTCTGTTTTAAACTTCTGGAAAAATCTTTGTTGGGTGATGCTAGAGTTAATGGTAGCTTTGTTGGGATGGAAGGTATAGGGTGGGAGGAATTGTGCTGCTTAAGTGTTGTTAATATTTTGCATTAGAATATTTAGTGGCTGTAAAATTTGGAGACATGAGAAAATGCGAGGACCTGGAAACATGCATTTCTTAGGCACACTACCTGATTTGTATAGCAACAGATGAGTAGAAGTAGAGCTAAAGGATTTGTCAAGTGGCTCGGATCATGTATGCAATCCAAAGATATGTCTTTGATGAAGTTGGATTGCAAAACATTAAAAATAGAGCTCCAGATTGATTGCTGCAATTCATAAAAGTTTAATCGGAATGTAGTTTCATTCTGCAGGCTGAAAGTGCAATCGCTGCTCTCAACTGTAGTGGTGTGGTTTTGGGATCATTGCCAATCAGGTTAGACTGCATGCTGTTTCATTTATCTTCCGACTGGAGTTATCTTTGTTTTCCCCACCCCTTTGAGTTATAGAATTTTGAGATAAGCTTCATTCGGTATATTAATTTATGGCGTCCTGTACAAGCAGGGTAAGTCCATCAAAGACGCCTGTTCGTCCACGCGCTCCTCGCCTTCCAATACATTGAGTCATCTTCGGCATCCCAGACTGATTTGCGGTTCCAGCTGAAATACCCTATATTTAAATACACATACAACTAAGTAAAGATGTTCTCTGTGCCTCTCTGGCCGTTGCGTTTTTTCTTTACTTGCCCTTGGCTTTCATGGCCTTGGATCTTTTGTTCTCGTTAGAGTTCATTATGATGTTCTGGAATATAGAGTCGAACAAAGGGACCTTGAGGCGTAAAAGATGATTCCATGTATTATTCCTTTTGGTTTGGTCTTTTCCTGGGACTAAACGCCGCAAACTAGTTCTTGACGACACATGAAGACCCCCTTTTTAACAGCCCTTTGTAAGTTCAATGGAAATGTGCTTCATTTGTTAATTGCTGGTTGCCTGGATTGGATGTGCTCGTATTTTATGGATTACTCTCTTTATGTTTCATGCATACACTCGTGTTTGCGCTTGCGAGCTCGCGAACAAACGCGAGGCACGCCTCAACTGCTGCATTTTATTGGATGTGTTGAAGAATGAGGATTCTACCCCATATTTTGTTGTCTTGGGACAACATCAACAATGCTTCTTAAAACACTTTGTTTTTATGAATTGTATTACCTTACTGTTCTTTGTATGCAACGGGGGGACTCTAGTGTAATTGGAGAGGCAGAGTGGTCTCGCGTGCTCACTATATATGGCATTTACTATATTCATCAATGGAGATTCTAGAGGAAATTATAGCAATGATTCCTCAATTTTAATTCAATTGAAGTAATGGTCCATCAACTAAAAATTCATGACTATTGGTATTTTAACTCGTCAAAACATGCATTTATGATCATTCTTGTCAACTCTGTTAGAACTAGGGGTGGGCATGGGTCGGGCCAGGTCCAAATTTGAAGGAATTGGACTGGACCCGTTAGAGAATGCAACGGGACGGGGAGGGGTTGATGGTCATATTTTCAAAACGGGAACTAGACATTACTCGGCCCGTTTGAAACGAGCCGGTTCCTACAGGTCCTATGGTATCCCGTGTCAAGCTTTTATACCATTCCCCAAAAACACTTGTGTCAAGCTTTTATACAGATGCACACAATCTGCTTCCCAGAAGAAATCCAACAATTTTCAAGGATTTCTCATGCCCCAACCCAAATCCCCAAATAGAACAAATTAATTTAAAAAAAAAAAAAAATCTTCGAATACAATTTCGAATTCATAAAAGAATACAATAAAACTGAATCCCTAACATTTTTGATGAATTTTTCAAACAAATTAACTAAATTCATAATTCCTAAACCCCCAAATTCGAATTCAGAATAAAACTGAAATTAGATGTCGTGAAGAAGAGAAGTAGAAGCCTATGAGGTGGTGAGGTCAGAGGTTCGGTGGAGTATTGAAAATTGAAGCAGTAGAAGGAGGAGAAGAAGAAAGCGGCG
The DNA here is from genome assembly GCF_916048215.2 of Malus sylvestris. Taxonomy (NCBI): domain Eukaryota; kingdom Viridiplantae; phylum Streptophyta; class Magnoliopsida; order Rosales; family Rosaceae; genus Malus; species Malus sylvestris. Next base: position 20,713,071 of record NC_062273.1, on the reverse strand, counting down.
GCGGAGGACTTATAGGAGGAGAAGAGGCAACCACCGACGAACACGCGAAGCAACAAACTACAAGATCTAACGATCTAGCGACTTTAGCTAGAGCTCGAGGGCAGCACAACTGCGAGTGCATTCGTCGTCGGAAACTCAAGTTGGGAATATGTGAGAGGAGAGTCAAATTGGAGTTTAAGTCTTCCAAGAGGAGGAGAGAGTCAGGTGAGCGTCTAGAATGAACGATGCGTAATGCGGTAATGGAATTATGGAAGGGGGAAACGGGCCGGGTCGGGGACCCTTTTTTCGGAGATTTAGGATCCGCCCCACCCCATCCTATTTTGAGTTTACAAACTTTGTACCCGCCCCGTACCCGTCCAGAATCGGCTGAACCCACGGGTGCTAGACTCATTTGCCCACCCCTAGTTAGAACTTCTGTCAAAATGAGTCACGTGCCATGCACGTGAGGTTGGATCAAGGGAAAAATATGAAAAACCAAATGAGGAAAATTGTAGTAATGGTCTCTCAACTTTAACCCAATTGGAGCAATAGTATCTCAACTTTAACCCAATTGAAGCAATGGTTCTTCCAACATGACTCATTTTGACGGAATTCTGACGGAGTTGACGAAAAATACCATAGCTGCACATTTTGATGAGCCAATGGTCAATAATTTTTAGTTGAGGGATCATTGCTCCAATTGAGTTAAAGTTAAAAGACCATTGCTACAATTTCCTTGAGATTATATTGGCCCTTGAGAAGTTATTTTTGCACACATTATTTTTCGTTTCACGTAGTTTATCTTTTTAACTATGTATTTTTTGGACATATTTCTTATCTTTTTTTAGCAATCGATATTATCTATACTAGGCGGAAGGGGTGGGCTTAACCTTACATTAGACTAGCAATAATTTTGTTCAAATTTGCCTTTGGCGAGAATCAAACCTAAAACCTCTCATTTACAAGTGAGAGGAATACCACTAGACCGTCGTACTAAATGACACAAATAACTAGTGAAAAGATAATCAAAAGGCACAAATATATAGTGTGTAGAAGAGTTCTACACATAACCAAAAGATAATCAACGTTGTCCTACAAAACTAAGAAGATGCCGTTAATGAAGTTTCGGATTTAAGTTTCTTTAGTGGAACAAAACATGATATTTTTTAGCTTTGTAGAGTTGTAAAACATAAAACACTCCTTGGGATAGAGCCATAACGTTTTAAAAACAATACCTGAGCCATATCAACATCTTCAATTCTTGTTATGTAATACATGAATGCAAATAGCACTCCCTTAACACTTGGATGCAACGTATTGTTGGAAATATGCCCTGAAAGTCAATCTTTGGAAGAAACCTTTCAGGACAAATGAATCGATGTATGGATGACTCTTATACATCAAATGGCAAAGACACGAATTAGGACTATCTCAATAAACGATATATGTCCTAAATAGTGTATCCATGGACAATGGATCGATTGAAGAAGTAATCTAATGATGTTAGACTACAGAGACCTTCTTCACATAACCATTATGTCCAAAAGGTTCCTAGTCATTGGATTGTCGGAGGGAAACTGACAATGCTTAGACCGGTACATACTGTGTCCGCTTCAAATGGAAGGATGGAAAGTCTCATCCCATTCGTGTTGTGACACTAAGACAAGTATGTAGGTGCTCATTAAGAGAATGAGTTCACTGAACACAATCGAACGAGAGTACTTGCATGGAGGTCTACTCACATGTCAAGCAAGTAACTCTAATGGTTGGAATAATGTAAGTAATCCTTTGACCTGAGGCATCGTCGTTGTCTTGTGGCTAAGTACTTAATATTTGATTATGTCAAAGTCACCTAATTTGAGGATGTCCACGACATAATTGGGGTTAAGCCACTTAGTCATGAAGGCAAGTAAATGCGCAACAAGGAATCTCTAATCCTCGATTAGAGAGGAAGAATACTCTAAGATATGATTCGGGAATCTTCGGCCGAAGTATCGAGCGTAATAAAGGAAAGCGTTCCTATACGACTCAATAGAATCATATAAGAAGGAATAATCACATTAGGGGTTTGACATAATATATCCATACCCTAGTAATGTGATTGAGAGTATTGTTTTAGAGAAGGATCGAATTACATTGTAATTCCAACTGAATAGGTTCTCCGAACAACTTCTACATTAGCTTGGGTAGCTATGACATATGGTTAGATGTCACTCATAGCTTGTGAGTTCTTCTAGATGATTAAATGTAGTCATCAAAGAAGAAAGGTGAATTAAAATGAAGTTTTAATTCACTAAGTGATTGAATTAAATATAATCAATTGGATTGATGCCAATCACCTTACTGCCTTGCTAATTAGAACCCAAAATGATTGTACACCAATACGCTCTTGTAATGAGTAATTACTGGATGAAGGAAATAATTAATTGGATTAATTAAGTGTTGTGATTAATTTAGAAAGTCTAAAGAAATCATAAAAGCGATAAAAGATCGTTTTGGGCTTAAAGAAGCGTTCGGGTTTAATTGGGCCCATTGGGCCTAAACCCATTGGGCTTTTATTCAAGCATAGGATGACTTGAAATAATAAAAGCCCAAAGCCCAAACCAAACACTAAAGGGCCGGCCCTTGCAAGTGGAAAGGGAGAGATATTTAGTCAAGTTGTTGACTAGGTTTCTTTTTGTCTATATAAGGAACTTTATAGCACAAAGTTCATTAAGGTTTTTGTGTGTGTTTAAAACAACAAAGAGGCAAAAGAAATATCTCTCTAAAATACTACAAAGGCCGGCCACCTTGGGGGTGTTTTTACTAACACATTTTTCACCCTTTTGGTTATTCCTCCATCCATCTCACTACACTAGTGGGTGTGGATCTTTAGAGGTTTTCTACTTTGGAAACTTGGAGAGAACCTAGGAGCACTCTTACTAACAAAGTGGAGGAGGCAAGGAGGGAGGCTAGGCTCAAGGACTTCAAGGAGCAAAGGGCTTGGAGGTGGTCCATCCTTGGTCTAAAATCAAGATCAAGAGGTATAGACCTATTCCTTGACTTTGTTCTTAAGTTAAATGTTTTAGATGCATTATATATAAACCTATGAACCTTGAAGGGGATTTGCATGACTATAGCTTTGATATTATTTGATAAATTGCTTCCGCTGCTCATGTATATAAATTTTGAATTGTATATGCATGCTAGTCATTAAGAAATCCCATGTGTTAATCTCATTTTTTTTTCCCTTCACGTATGCATATAAAAACCACTTTTTGCTACGTATGTTCAAGAGTTTCTACATCTTCAACAATCTTTCAAACCCCACAGCAACATGCTAGTACACTTGCTAGTTATCAACTAAACGAATCACATTTTGTAACAAGATTAAAAACCTCCGAGAAAGAAGTTTATATATAGAACACATTTGATGAAGGGTAGTGTTATTCACACATCTATTTTACTTCTTACACACTCCTCTCAATTCAGCCGTTAAATCAAATGAATTGAAAAAGATCAATGACAAAAAATTAACAAGGTACATAAGAGGAAAAAATGGGTGTGCAAATAGTACTTTCCTTGATAAATTATCAGTCAACGGTCGACGTATCATGCAAGCCAGCCACGATTTCTATAAGGTCATCGAGATATCCATTATTTGGTTGACATTAAGTTTTTTTTTTTAATATTTTTTTTCCAAACAAATGATATTATTTGCATTAAGAGAGAAGGAGAAGAGTTTAGCCTCACAATGGGCTAGCAATAATATGGTTCAAATTCGCCTTTGGCAAGAATCGAACCTAAGACCTCTGACTTACAAATAAAGAAGAATATCACTAGACCGTAGTACTAAGTGACGGTTGACATTAAATTTGATGCACTACAACAAAAATGGCCACTGCGCATAATAAATTATATGTGCCATTTGAGGCCAAAAAGCACCAACATATGTGCCCATAGACCAATAACAACAATGTGGCAACTAAGTTTCTATCTGTGCCCTCTATGGACGTCACCTCTGATCAAAGAGCACAATAAGGTATGTTGTACTGAAAAGTGTAAGCACAAATAAAGGTTCTTTTGTGCCTAGTTCTGATAAAGTTGTCAGATGATTGTTGCCACCCATGTTAGCACATTTATTCTTATTGTGCCCAATATGTCAACTATTTAAAAAAATTAAAAACCGAAATCACCTACAAATCTTTAGGCTAAACAAAAAATTATTTTTTTCATATTCTGATTGTTGAGAAAAAAAAAATGCAAGTGATCATTCAGAGGAAAAACACATACACATACATATAAAAAGAAACACAAAAAACAAACAGTGAATCTCCGATGGGAGTTCAGAATGTGCAAGTTGATAGGCAGCTTGAGCACCAAGTATATCCCCACTCTGCTCTTTGAATCGAGCAGCGAAAAGGTGAATCTCCAGTTGTCTTTGTAATTTCAAGACAAACAGGTCAAACATGCAACGTTACCAGAAAAAAAAAAAAACTTTACTCAACAGAATGATAACATAAAGAAGGCATGTTCCCAAAATTTTGTTAAGTTAGGAGCAATATCTCTAGTTCAACACATAACTAAACTAAATCAGCACATGATAATATACCACTAACTTCAATATAAGGAGCACGAGTGCATCCCGTATGGAAGGTTGCTAGTAATGTGGCATAAAGCTATGTATATGTAATTCTGTATCTAGCGTTGGGTAAAAAAAGAAATAGAAATTTCCTATTCTTCAGCTCGAAGAGGCAAGGTTTACAAACATAACACAGGGGGAAGATAGAGAAAAGAAATGCCATGGATGATTGTTTGATCATATTCTGTATTTGCCCAGCTCACTTTGAGGGTTCAATGGTCAATAATCTACAACCGTTTCAATACTTTAAAATCTATGTTCATAATCATGCTTATATTACCTTTCAAATGAGAGTTTGAAATACTTAGCCTTAAAGTCCACACAAACTAACATTAACTAATTCATTTTCAGTCCACAAACTACAATTTACGAGAATACAAGATTAGTTTGAAATACTTAGCCTCAAAGAACATGCATTGACAAATGAGAGTTTGAAATACTTAGCCTCAAAGAAACCAAATCGAAGGCCCATGCTTTAGTCTCAGTTCAAATTCTCATTATAAAAGTTGCTTCATCCACCAATTTAGCCAATAAAGCATAGTGCAACAAATATTACTCGGCTGTGAGTTAATGCATAACAAGCAGGGCAACTAAAAACTTCAAGCCATAAATCAAAAAACAAAATCAAATTCACTGAAAAATACATGGTCAAGTCGTCTTCCCTTTCTATAAACTCTAGGCAGCTGGTCCAATTTTCAAGCTCTACAGAATTGAGAGGCTGCATGTGAAAGTAAGGCCTCCTAATAGCTGTTTCAAAACTAATGATCTTAGAACCGAAATCTTTAGCTTTCTCATACACCTCTTCTCTAATGATGATATACTTCTTCAATTCCTCTGCTTCTGTTAAGCCAACACTTACAGGTTTAGGAGAATGTTCTGCACCATCAGCTTCAGTATGACCAATGAATTCTATGCTACACGGTTAAAACTACAATCATAGGAAAAGGAGGGGAACTATATGAAAATGATTACAAGAAAATGGAATGCTATGGACAGAAAAATCTTAGCACACAAAATAGTGAATTCTTGATGCCATTGTAGTCAATTTCTTCACATGATTTAATTTCGTACCACATCAAAGCTTGAATTCCAACTGAATTATAAAGATGAGTACCAGCCGGGGGTAGATAAGAAACAATAATGAAATGTTGGTGACAATATGTGGTTTTTATTCTCGCTAATGAGCATTGAGTATCATAAGCATCAAAAGAAAAAGTATAAGAGACTTGCAAAATGCAAGCAATACTTACATATACTTCAACAAGGCACTTAGTAAATTATGACAGCTATTGAGGCATTTTATCGCATCCCAAACTAATTGAATTATAACTAAATCTGGGTTTACAATAAGAGAAGTGCCATTTTGTCTTTGGTTGATAATACACCACACAGGACAAATCCTCAAGACTTGTACCATATGGTTTCACAAAGGGATTTTGGACAAACAGAAGAATAACTACCTAATTTCCAATTGGATTTTCCCTCAAACTGATTCGCAAGCAGCATCAATTTGAAATTCATATAATTTCTCTCTCTTTTTCTTTTGTCAAGAAATTGGCATAAAGTATTGAATTATTCCTTCCACTTAAATTAGTTCCGTGGATGTTTGTTATCATGTACAAACATTTTGGTCATCTCATTTCATTCTTGGTCTGGATAGTTTCAAGATGTGTGAGTCACACAAAGGTCCTAAACCAGCCCTTTACGGTTTCTAGGCTAACTAATCTGCCTAATCTTGTCCTAGGCTCTATACCATAACTTAAGTTTCTTCGGACCGCTGCTCGATCCCGAGCAAACTTATACGAAACCTATTTAATCATATATATCGTTTTGGTTTGATTTATCCAATTTAACTGTTAACTACAATTTATACAAAACCTATTTAATCCAGTCTATGCGAGACTTGATTTATAGACTTGATTTATCCAACCTAAACCTATGAACCGTTAACCACCCACCCTTCCAATGACCTGCAGGTCCTGCACCCACCCTAAACCGGAGCACACCCAACTTGAAACCCTTCAAATCCCAAAGACCTGCACCCATCCTAGATTCCTAATCCCAAACCCACTGTCCTCTGAAACCCATTGTCCTTTGAAACCCACTGTCCTCAAACCATAAACCATATTCGACAAAATAAACATCTAATTTTACCCTAAACCCTAAAGAACAAACACCCATTGAAAATTTGAGATTCAGAAACCTTACTTGTATTTTGGGCCTCCTGTGTCTCTGTATGTGTCACTGGAGGAGTGCCTTTGAACTGGACAACGGAGCGACATTGAAGTGGACGGACTCCAAGGAGGAGTGGGTTTGAACTGGACGGAAGAGTGGGGAGGAGCACCGTTCGATTTTTTGGAGACTGAGGGTGAGACATACTGAGAGATAGAATTAGGGATTGCCTCTGTCTGATGAAAGTGGGAAAAAGGGTAGAATGGAAGCTTCCCAGCTTCTCACCCTTTATTATAGCACCTCTTTTTTAATTATTATTATAATAGTTAGTGGGCACAAAACCTATTTTTTTATTTTATTATAACAGTTAGTGGGCACAATTTTGTAATGTTGTGCGTTTAAAATAAAAAATAGATGGTGGGAAACCCAAGTTTTTGAATTTGATGGTGGGGAACCTAAACATGCACCATAAAATAGAGGGAGGGAGAAGTCCAATTTGTAGGAGTCCAATTTTATATGTCATTATTAGTTATAGTCCAATTTTATTTTAATTTTTGGGTGAGGTCCAGCGATTCATTATCCACATAAGCTTATTTGTATTTTCTTGCCAAATTTACCCTTAAATTGACTAAGTCCAAGGAGGGAAAAAAAAAACAGTTTAAACCCCTTTTTTCTTAATGTAATAGCTTACGTAACAAAATACATGACCAAGCTACGTACTTAGTAGATATAAGTTCCTGATCATTACAAGTCTGATAATCGTTTTGCAATAACAATTTATGCAACATTCGGCCTTGTTTGAACTATATCATCATCCCCTAACGTGTAAGTGAGAGATCTGATGTTCAGTTCTTACTGAAAAATGAACAATATTATTGTTGACTTATTTTGAGGCTAAAACATTGCATAGTAATAAACACCTCCATAACATTATTTACCACAATTTTATAAATTTACTTTTTTGGTGTGGTAGTGTAGATTTTCTGGTTTAAAGTTTCAATGTATATTTCATATATCTTTGTACAAGAGTGACCGGGTATATATGAGAAGAGAGAGGGAAAAGAGATGGGAAATATGGTTGTAGCAAGCAGCCAACAAAAAAGAAGAAGGCATGTTGCCTACTTAATCTAAACCTTACACAAAGACAATACCCCAATCAGTCTCCTCCCTTAAATCAAGGGAAATGTGTTACATACCCTTACCCTAAAGATTACAATGAGCATTACCCTAGAGATTTACCCTAGGGGTCACCTTGGTAGTAGACTTGAAAATCACAAGTGGGTATTCCATATGTAGCATCAGTAGATGCAACATCAGTCATATGCAACATCAGTCATATGCAGTATCACAACGCAACATCAGTAGATACAACATCACAACGCAGCATCAGTCATATGCAGCATCAGTAGATGCAACATCACAACAGGTAAAGGTAAAGACAAACGAAAAAACACATAAAGTGATGCTGAAAAACAATTTTTATAGACACAAAATGTTTTTTATACCCATCTTCAATAAAAAAGTTGTCATCTGACCCCACTCGGCACAGTTTCCGTGCCCATTATTGTTTTGTGTCTGTTTTTTTTAACATTGGGCACAATAGATGGTGCCATCTATGGAATGAGAACTATTTAAGCTTTTTGGTGGTTAAACTGACACAAAATTCTTAATTGTGCCCTTTATTTTGTACCCAAAGCTCATTTTTGTTGTATTGATGCTCATATTTGAAGACAATTTATAAGCTCATTTAATAATTATTTCGTTTTTAGTTACTATTTCATTTTATATGCGGTTATCTGCGTGAAATTCACAATAAAATGTATCATAAAATTTGAGAGATAAACTTTCGTTGATACATTTTTTGGACTCCATATGTAAATATATATATATATATATATATATATATATATATATATATATATATATATATATATATATATATATATATATATATCATCAGCTTCCAAGTGGCAAAGTGGACTCCACAACATTATTCACGGTCGACGAAAAGGATATTGAAGTTGAACACTTAAGACTCTGCACACAAAAAACCAAAAAAAAAAACAAAAAAACAAAAAGTGCCTTAATTGAACACTTAAGACTCTCTCTGAACACTTAAAGACGATGAATGAAGTGAGTTGGGAACATGCATGGACCCTGCTCCATCTCATCCATTAAATACAAAAACCCATGTACTTGCCTTCAACTAGTGTTTGACTCTGTCACTCTCTCTTCGCAAGGACATGGCAATGGCTGTAGTAACTATAGGAAAAATGTTACCATATTATGTACGCACTTGGACCCTCTTGAACTTAATACTCGAATGACCTCAATTTATAGTATTAGTGTTTAACTCTATCACTCTCTCTTCGCAAGGACATGGCAATGGCTATAGCAACTATAGGAAATATGTTACCACATTGTTTACGCACTTGGACCCTCTTGAACTTAATACTCCAACGACCTCAATTAATAGTATTAGTCCATATATATGCCTAGCTACGGGTCCCCTTTAGGTATGGTTTGGTATTTTGTTATTGTTTTACATTAATTGTAATGCTCTCAATACTCAATCTCTTATATCACCGACTTATAAAGTTTTAGGTGTAATCAGTTACATATAGTTATGCATCATTCACTCTCAGCACACGGTTAATCGTGCAGTGAATTAGTTATTGTCTACAATAGTGATATGAAAGTTTTTCTTGCTCCCAAAGCTCTCCCTCATTTTCATCATTAAAACGCCATAATATTTTTTTTGTCAAAAAACACCATAATATTTAGGGTTTCGGGTTTCTAGATCTCTAGCTCAGAGCTTCATATGTGAACCAACGTTGTATGAAAATTTTATGGAATTTGTGGTCCTTGATCCTAATCATGCATGTACTATTGAGTGACATATGAAAATTTAGAGATTATACCTACAAATAAAGGATGATAGTAGGGCTGGGCACGGGCCGGGTCGGGCCGAATTTCGAAGGGACTGGACTGGATTTGGGTTTAAAAGAAATAGATCGGGCCGGGGTGGGTACAACCAATTTTAATATATAAACGGGACCTAACCTGGCCTGTTTGAAATGGGCCGGTTCAGCCAAGGTCTATGGGTTCCTTTTTTTTTTTTTTGAATCTTCTTCCTCTTCGTCGATCGAGTCAAGAGCACTCGGAATCGGTCGAATCACACCAGATTGGGCAGTCACTAGCCGAATTTGAAGCCTCGTGACTCGTGTGGTGGCTGTTGTGATGTCGATGCAATCGATTCGAGGGGTGGGAGGGAGAAAGAGAACCCTAAAGTTCTCTAAATCTGGGATGCCATCGAGGACTCGAGGAAGACAATCAAGGTTGGTGGCTCGTCGTGGTGGTCACTAGGGCCCAGACTCGTTATGGGGTTGATGTCGGGGTGGTAGAGGAAATGACCGAGGGAGAGTGATAGAGTGGTGGTGGAAGAATTGTGGAGGGGACGACACACATGAGAGAGAGAAACGATCGAGGACTCGAGTGATAGACAGAGAGGAGACCTAGGGTGAAACTAACGGTTAATAGCGTATGCGACGGTGATGGTCGCCACGGCAGTGATGGGTGACGATGGTGGTGAATTGGTGGTTCTGTGTTTGATGATGTCGACAAGAAGATAAAGTAGTGGGATTTGGGAATCGATCGAGGAAAGATAGGAGTCTGATCAAAGTAGTTAGCCCACATGGGCCATTGCCTTGTGTAGTAAGCCCACAACATATTGTCCAGGTTCCAATCATTCCATTTTAGGAACGGGCTTAGGGGCCTCGTGCTTGTATAAATTTGAACTCGGCCCGCCTAGTAAATACCACATCCCTGCCCCGCCTCACCCCGCCCAGTTTCTTTTTAAAAAAAATTAGACCCGGCCTGTACCCGTCCTGAACCATCATTACCCGCCCCAACCTGCGGTTCCTAGACTCGTTTGTCCACCCCTATATGATATTATTGACTTTTAAGTGTAGTTCTTTCTTGTATTGCAAAGAAAAATCATAAGGTTACAAAAATGAGGAAGAGTTATTTAAGGAGAAGGATTTGGTGCATATTGCAGTGTACAAAGACATCTAGGAAAGCTCCTTGAAACACCCCACAAAGGCTAGTCTAGTAGTCTTACACCAACATACCTCAATGTCCTTAAATCAAGTAGTCTAGAGACCATACCTTGATCTCCTTAAATCAAGGAGTTAACAACAAGAAAAAAGACTTACACCAATCTCCTTAAGTCAAGGAGAAAAAGACTACTTACAAAAAGATAAAGTAAGATAAACCCTAGAACCTATAGCAGCCCCAATAACCGCCATTCCTTTAATACTGCCCCTCAAGCTGGATCCAACAAATTGATGGAGCCAAGCTTGCCCAAGAGATGTTGAAACTGATGCATGGGTAAGGATTTAGTAAATAGGTCAGCAAGTTGATCAATACTTCAGATATAACGAGTTTGAATAATCTGTGTTTGCACTTGTTCACGCATATAATAGCAATCCACTTCGATGTGCTTGGTTTTTTCGTGAAACACCAGATTAGAGGTAATGTGCATGGCTGCTTGATTGTCACAGCAAAGAGGCATGGACTGAGAGTTGAATACCCTTAAATCATAAAGAAGCTCGCTCAACCAGATTAACTCACAAGCAGTGAAAGCCATCGATCTATACTCAGCCTCAACACTTGATCTGGTAACTACTGCTTGTTTTTTGCTTTTCCATGTGACTAAGTTCCCTCCTACAAAAAATGCAATATCCAGTTGTTGATTTGTGATTGATTGAATTATCAGCCCAATTAGCATTGTAATATCCCATTATTTGAGTGCTTCCATTGTTCTTCATGACTATGCCACGACCCACCGATCCTTTCAAGTATCGTAGAATTCTTTTAACAATACTGAAATGCTCAAGAGTGGGTAAGTGCATGAATTGACTCGCAATACTCACAGAATATGATATGTCAGGCCAGGTTATAGTGAGGTATATCAACTTGCCAACAAGTATTTGATAGTAACCAACGTTGGGTAGTGGTTCACCTTCCAAGCTAAATTTGAGTTTAATATCAAGAGTGTCTTGGCTGGTTTGACATCACTCATTATGGCTTCCTTGAGAAGATCTAGCACATACTTTCGTTGGTTTCGAAATAGGCCTTTATGAGAAGATGCCATTTCTATACCTAAAAAGTACTTCGATAACCCTAGATCTTTGATGTCAAACTATTGTTGTAGAGCTTGTTTGAGATTGGCAATTTCTTCATCATTATCACTAGTGATAATTAAGTCATCAACATAGATTAGAACCACTAATTTCCCAGCAGTTCCTAAACATACAAACATTGAAGAATCTGCATTGCTTCTGTGAAAACCTGCACTGATGAGAACCGAGCTGAGTTTGGCATACCTAGCTCGAGGAGATTGTTTAAGTCCATAAATAGCTTTATGCAACTTGCATACTATCTGTGAATCACAACTTTGAGGATGACCATGAAGCAATTTCATGTAAACTTCTTCTTTGAGATCCCCATGCAAGAATGCATTTTTAACATCCATTTGATACATTGACCATTCTTTATTTATAGCAATTGAGAGAAGTAGCCTTACTGAGTTCATCTTTGTAACAAGAGCAAAGGTTTCCATGTAGTCCACATCAAGGGTTTGTGTGAATCCACGAGCTACCAATCTTGCTTTATGTCTTTCAATTGATCCGTCTGAATTGAACTTGATCTTATATATCCATCTACATCCCACATCATTTTCCCCTTTTGGTAACTTTACAATGCTCCAAGTGTTGTGTTGATCGAGAGCATGTAACTCATCATGCATGGTTTTCCTCCACACTTCAAATTCACTAACATCATGGAAATTTTGAGGTTCTGTGAGCTCAGAAACCTTGTTGAGAAATGCATTGTGAGTAGGTGCAAACTTGTGATAGGAAACATAATTGGAGGTTGGATGTCGTGGCTTGTAAGTCTCACAGTCAAGTAATCTTGCAGGCAGTTGTCTCTCTCTTGCAGGGTTGCATCGAGGTGCAATATGTGTTGACTCATATTCCATTGCTTTTGAAGTCACACTTTGCAAGTTTTCACACTCTTCATCAGTTGTATTTCTAGGAGACTGGCCTTCATTAATTTATTCACTCGAAGAGAGAATTACTTGAGCAGGTATGTTGACATTCGAAGTTGGGACCTCAGTGATCATGATATCTGTTTTTGGTAAAGGAAACAAATCTAAGTAGTTCTCCCCTGAGTGGTAACTTCAAGATTCTTACTGAAAAAGGGTTAGTTTCATGAAACCTAACATCTTTAGATACAATAAGTTTCTTAAGTTGAGGGTTATAACATTTGTATCCTTTTTGAGTTGAAGAATGCCCAAGAAAGATGCTCTTTGCTGGCTGAGGATCTAGTTTATCTCGACATAGAGATTGAATGTGCACAAAACATATGCATCCAAAAACTTTCAGGTGTGATAGATCCACTTTTCTTCCTTTTATTATCTCCATTGGAGACTTGAACTTTAACACTCTACTAGGCAATTTGTTAATCAAATAAGCAGCTGCCATAACACTATGTGACCATAATTTTTTAGGCACATTCATCTGCAACATCAGTGCCTTAGTTTTCTCCAATAAGTCACAATTTTTTCTCTTAACAATGCCATTTTGCTGTGGAGTTCCCACACAACTAGTTTGATGCATAATGCCATTATTGCTTAAGTATGGTGTCATGATTTGAGACATGTATTTTGAGCCATTATTAGACCTTAGAATTTGAATGTTTGAAGAGAAATGATTTTTGACAAGATTACGGAAATCTTTAAACATATCCATTACTTGATTTTTTTTATTTCAAAAGATACAACCATGTGGCCCTTGAATAATCATCAACAAATGTTACAAAATAGACTCAATTTTATCTAAAATCAGGTGAACTTTTCCTTTTCCTACAACCTTGGCCCCTTCTTCATTTGCAACTGACACTTGTGATGGTTTATGGAATTTTTCAAACTCTTTTAGTTTTGATACTTTGTTAGTCATATGGTCTATGGCTCCAGAATCAACAATCCAAAAATCATGCGACAAATTGACATTTAGAGTAGTTTTGAAAGCGTTCAAAATACCTTGAAGGTCTTGTTTTGACATGTGATCAGCATTGGCCAAAAATCCAGCAAACTTAACCAACAAGGCTGTGGTATTTCCATCTTCATGATTAACAGCTTGATCAACTTCTTCTCTTCCTGTTTCCTTGTGTAGGAAGGTTGTAAACTTGTTTATAAGGTATGCAGGATTTGCTGTGAACTGCTTGTAAGGATCATGACTATTGATAGATGAAGATAAGGCCATGTTGGTTTGGTGGGAAGGTTGATGAGGTTGAGGTTGCCTTGGTGCACTTTTGTCTTTCAAGAAGTTTGGTTTAAACTCTGGATGCAAAATCCAGCACGTCTCCTTTATGTGACCATTGTATTGGCAATGCTGACACTTCAAGTTAGGGTTTTTACCTCTGTATCTTTTCTTAGTTGTCATGTAGGCTCGAGCTTAAGTAACATTTGCTTTTGTTCCAACATTCATGACCTTCATTCTTACTTCATCTTGTTAAATGGTATGCTTGTGAAGGTTGGTAGCTCAGGATTCATGAGAATGTAACTTCTCAGATACTCATAATCTACGCTTAAGCTGGATAATAGCTGGAAGATTTTATCCTCTTCAGCCCTTTTTAAGAAAACTGTGGAATCAGTAGTATATGGCCTATAGACATCAAGTTCATTCCACATACTTTTCAGAGATCCAAGATGTTGAATAAAGCTCTTACCGTCTTGCTGGATAGAAGAGATATCTCTTTTAAGTTGAAACACGTGAGAGGAAATTGTTTTGATTCCCATACATCTCCTTCATCGTTGTCCATAGCAAGAGAGAAGACTCTGAGTAGCTGAAGATCTCATCTATTTTTATTTCCATAGAGTTGAGCAACCATGACATAACCAGTTGATCTTTACATATCCAACCCTTATAATCCGAGGACGTATTTTCTAGGGCTGGCACATGACCACTAATGAACCTAAGTTTGTTTCTTCCACCAAGCAAGAGAAACTGCCCTTGACCACTTGAGATAATTGAACTTATTTAGTAGTACTGAGCTAAGCCTTTGGTTGGGATTGATATCCACTTCTAAAAGCTTCTCAGACTGAAAAGTAATGGTGTTGTCAACTTCCTGGTTGAATGAGTTTTCTTCAGCCATTTGTTTGAAAAATAGAGGTGTTTGCAAGGTGAGATACACAGAGACAGGTTCATAAAAAAAACCTGCCCTGATACCATATTGACTTTTAAATGTAGTTCTTTCTTGTATTGCAAAGCAAAATCATAAGGTTACAAAAAGGAGGAAGAGATATTTAAGGAGAAGGATTTGGTGCATATTGCAGTGCACAAAGATATCTGGGAAAGCTTCTTGAAACACCCCACAAAGGCTAGTCTAGTAGTCTTACATCAACATACCTTAATGTCCTTAAACCAAAGAGTCTAAAGATCATACCCTAATCTTTTTAAATCAAGGAGTTGACAACTAGGAAGAGACTTACACCAATCTCCTTAAGTCAAGGAGAAAAAGACTACTTACAAAAAGATAAAGTAAGATAAACCCTAGAACCTATAGCAGCCATAATAACCACATTTCCTTCAATAGATAGATCGAAAGATCTAACTGGAGAATCTCTAGTGAAAGCTCTCAATCAATGTTAATACAAACGAGCACTTGGACTGTAATTAGGTAGGATTAGCTACCAAAAAACCCCACTAAGGAACCTAGATTTGGAATATGCTGTAGAATATGACTCCCTTGTATTAATGTAATATATAGTAGTTACAATATATAGGGTTGAACAAAATTCAAATATGGAGGAATCCTAAGGGGCCTAATTACTGTTAACTACATTTAAATATAGAATAGAAGATAAAATTGAGAAAAAAAAGTAATTGAGAAAGATGAACTAGAGAGAATTTAGGGAGAGAAATATGAGACTTGTATATTGACTTAAAAGAATGAAGATTACACAAATTGTTTTTATACTAGAAAACCTAACAACTCTAATCAAATACTAACAAACTTGCTAACTGTATTGCTGACTTGTACCCTTAATACTCCCCCTCAATCTCAACTAGGAAAACCCAGTTTAAGATTGGAAGAATTGAGACATAGTAACATTGAAACTGTAGACTTGGGAAAACCACCATTGGATTGATACCCAAACATCTGTAAATATCTAACACCATATCCTCATCTTTAGTTTCTACACACGACCATGCGACAGAGAGTAAACACCCACAAAGCCTATCATCTGTAATGCAAAAAAAATACTCGAACCATATCACCGAAGCTTCTAGCTTTCCTAAAGCCCTGAATCAAACAATTGTTGTGAAATCCCGTCCTGGAATTTCACTATTAAATCGAATAGTTAATGTTATTAGTTATTAGTTAATTGAAGTATATCTCGTAATTTAAATTCGTATTTCACGTTTACATAATCGTTATTAGTTAATTTTAATTCCATAAATTTTGGGAATTAAATCGAATAGTTATTGTGTTTGAATTTTCGTAATTAATCTTTATAATTCGTTGACCTTTCGAGGTCATAATTAATGTTTTCAAATAGATTTCAAAACCACGAGCGCATAGCTGAAAGCTGTTTGCAAATCAAGATTATAACGAAAAAGTTACGGGTGTTCGGATTGTGTGTTTTTTTTTAAGTGAATTCCCACCTTGTGGGAGGGCTAACCAATCAGACTAAAGGCAAGGAAGCCACGTGAGTGGCTAGGAAGAAAAAGAAAAAAAATGAGAAAAGAAGAAGCTGCCTAATGGCAGCAAAGGAGAAGAAGAAAAAATGAGGTGCAGAGAGAGGAGGGAGGGCATTGGCTGCCCAATCAGAGAAAAAAGGATGGACCAATTAGGAGAGAAGGGGAAGAGATGGGTGAATGAGAGATAAGGGAAATGAAGGAAGGAGAAAAAGGGGGGGGGAGAACCGGGTTTCCCCACGACCTGACCGAGCACATGTCCAAATTTGATCATTTTTCCATCAAATCAAGGCAAACCACTACCTAGAAACAACTCCCTAGCCTTCGCTCTTCTATTTCCACCCAAAGTTAGAAGGAATTTGGTGGTAGTTTTAGGGAAAACGGACGGTGGTCCGTTTTGGGTGTACAACGGCGATCCACAAATTATGAAGCTAACTCAGCCAATTACCATCACCAACAGGCTCCCTTCAACCTCAGGAACAAAGCTCAAGCAGTGGAGGAGATGTCAGAGTGAGTATGGAGGTCGAATAGAAGCATACCCAATTCTAGGGTTTCGACGATTTGTGGGTGATTTCAGGCTTTTTCCGATCGAATTGGACTTTGGCCCAGGTATGAAAATTGCTCCCCTCATTGAGTTCTACTTGGCTATAAAATTTGGTAATTTTTGGAAATAATTGAATTTTCCAGCTAGTTGGGGCGGTCGACCGCCATGTGTGGGCTGAGACCCCACCTACCCTTCCTAGACTATTTTGGATACCCTAATTCCATATGTGACGTCTGATTGATGAAATCTCATCGTATGACTATAGTTTTGATAGAGACCACCACTTGAATTAACGATTGGTGGAGGTCAAATTGTTGGATTGTTCTGAAATTTTAGAATATGCTCTAGAAGATAAATGAGACCCTTAGAAAGTTACAAATCAGAAATCCATGTGTGGATGTTTCAAATTGACTGGTATAGGGTTGTGGACCCCACCGTTAACAAAGACTTGACTCTTGGTCAGTATGTTACGAATTCATCTTAAATATTAAAATTAGGGTTGTGATTTTCACACACCCTTAACTACTTTTCCCACACCCCTCCTTATTTTTTAATAGTTAATTGGTATCCTACTATTTAATCTTCCATATATACCATTCTTACTTTTTGATGGTAATTAATGAAAGATTAAATAGGGAGGGGTATATATGGAAGATTAAATAGTAGGATACCAATTAAGTACTAAAAAATAGGGAGGGTGCGGGAAAAGTAGTTAAGGGTGTGTGAAAATCACAACCCTTAAAATTAGTGTTACTAGAGGCTATGTAGGGCTTAGTTGGCCTATATTGGTTAGTGAGTTATCCCAGATAGTATATACATGGGTTTACATGCATGGGACGCCATATTGTGTTATATATGTGTTTATTTATCTTCTTGAATACGAAAGATATGCATGATAAATGTTATGATATTGTGAGCCTAAAATCCTATTATAAGTGTTATGTAGAACATATAGGCTTGTGTGTCATGGTAGTTAGTGATCATGAGGAAATGATAGTGCAAGTGATTACGTTGTAAATCATAGCGGTTGAGATAATGGTAAGTGGTTTGTGTGTTGATCTAACTGCACCATGTAGTAGTGGTACATGGATGGTCCTGCTTCGTATATCCACGTTGGGGGACCATACGTATTCAGGGGTGACCATGCTTGGTATATCCGCGTTGGGTGATCACTGCTTGCACAATTAGACTATGCTTATGGTTCTGCTTGGTATACCGCGTTGGGGGACTATTAGGGGTGATCATGCTTGGTATATCCGCGTTGGGGGACTATTAGGGGTGATCATGCTTGGTATATCCGCGTTGGGTGATCACTGCCTATGTTATTAGACTATGCATATGGTTCTGCTTGATATATACGCATTAGGGGACCATACATATTCTAGGAATGATCATGCTTGTCATATCCGCGTTGGGTGATCACTACCTAGAGTTAGGTGTGATCCTGCTTGGTATATCCACGTTGGGCGCGTTGGGGGACCATACATATTCAAGGGTGATCATGCTTGGTATATCCGTGTTTGGTGATCATTGCCTGCACAATAAGATTATGCCTATGGTTCTGCTTGGTATATCCGCGATGGGGGACCATACGCATTCTAGGGGTGATGAGAATTAGGTGTACTTGGTACATTTCGATAGGCGATCATATTTTGGTTGGATTCCGTTGAGTTGTCCGGAATCCCCAATCTTGCTCATTTCCATAAGTTAGACTAGAATCCTGGATTTGAGTGAATGGGAATTACCCACAATAGACCTTGTGAATATAAATTAGAATTATCAGGTTATTACTTGGAATCTAGGCAAGGAATTATGTAGAATTCCTTTATTAAATTTCGTGCATTAATATGTGATTTGGTTGACTGATTAACGTAATTAAATGTTAATATCATGCCTGCTTGATTCATGGAATGAGTTACCTGAGGTGATTGTGGAATGATGTTGAATATGATTGTTATTAATACGATTAGATCAGTGATCAATTCGACTAGAGGATACTATTGTGCTTTGTTGATTCTTTGATATATTACATGCTATGAATTGCGATTTTATGTTGAAGCATAATGATTTATATGATGGATGAAATAGAAGCCTTGATTGTCATGTGGGTTCGTTATGTAGCTTGAATCGAAGAATTCAAGCTTGTCAAGTCTAAATGTTTGATTGAGGAATGTTATGCCCTTCGGCTTGAACAGACTGTGATATATTCAAGTTGTAGCAAATGACGAACTACGAATGGCTTGATCCTTATTTAGGGTATGTAGGTAGTCTGACGAGGTTAGATGTAGCCATAAAGTATACGAAGATTTCTATGCAATCTGAATCTTAAGTTGCGCTTCGGACATATCCCGAAGGCAGGGTATGTTAGATATACAGATACTTGGTGACGTCATGTGTCAATCCTGGACGTATGTCGGGATCAGGGTGTGACAATTATACCCCATGACCTCATTGTAGCTATTGACCAAAAGCCTCTTGTAATCCTCTTTCATCTGCAATCATTACTACGAAACCTAGAAAACATAACAGAGTTAAACCATCTGCAATCTTGCAATCCCTTTGGATGATTGAATTCATCCACCTCAGATTCATTCCATGTTATAACATCTTCATGTATATTACCTTGCTCCATATGAAAACCATTCCCATCTAAGTTCTAGAGCATATGAAAAGTATCATCAGTGCCAACATCAGTTAGATTTTGCATTAGTTTCCAAAACCTCTGTCTCTTGTTGATCTTTCCATTCCCGGCTCCAAGCTCCAACCAGTGTACCAAAATCATGACACCCTTCTGCTGCCTCTAACAGGAGCTTCACAAAGAACAACCTTCTATAAAGTAGTCATAGCACATCTTCATGCCGATATAACAACTTTTTAAGGGATTACCCTTCGTGGGATTTACCGTCAACAATCTCATTTAACATTGACTTCGGCCTTTAATATTTACAAAAATAGAAAATTAACAAACTATAGCATGGCATCGGCCTTAACTATAGTACCACGGGATTGCCCTTTGTGAATTTTACCAGAAACAACTTCTCTTAACAATGGCATCAGCCTTCACAATTTCAACAACAGAAAAACAATATAGGATGGAATTTACCTACTCATAACATGGGATTAGCCTTCGTGGGATTTACGGTCAACAACTTCTTCAAACTTCATCTTTTTCTAAGATACGTATAATAGAACTTTTAGTAGATACATGCTAACAACTAAGCTGGTTAGACTCAACATTATAGGCTGTGATAAGGAAATATATTGCACAAACTCCTCAATAAGCACTTGAACAATCTTCTCAGACATCACACTTCTCATTTTGGCACAAACCATAATCTGAACAACCATAAACTTGTACATGCCAGAATATAAGAATCCACACCCATTTCTCCAAACATATCAAGAGTTGTAGAAAATCAAACCTAATAAACTTGCAGAATATCAGTGAAGTAGAGAGACAAGAATTGGACATCATACAAATTGCACAATACATGATTCTGAAAAAGGGAGGCCATCACAAACACTGATCTAGACGCAATGAACAATCTTGAAAGCCAATATCACAAACAACTAGAAGAACCCAAAAAAGATTCACAAGAGACGGCTCTGAGCTCTTTAATACTCAACATAACAACTGAATGACTTCATGCCAACAACAGCAAACTAATTGATTTACATAATACTGAAAGAATCATAGTAACATATTCAGAAAAAGTAACTAAAAACTTAACCTTCATATGAAAATTTTGAGCTGGGCATTTCGTCAAACACTTGGACTACACAAAGGTCTAAAGTTTCTTCCACACCAGAAAATAGAGCAAAGATCAAATTCGCAGACAATATCGAAGGCACTCAAGAAAGCGCACCACAAATTGATGACCATATGTGATTCTTAACACTGCACAATGTCCTAAGCAAAACCCATTTCATGAAAGTGAGCAGCACCATTTCATGCTTAGGTCAAACAATCATTCTTTAAGAAAGTAACACCATGGGTAATCATGAAACTCGTTCCATTTCTACAAATCGTAAACCACCATCACAAGCCCTTCCAAAATGAAGGCATTTCACCGGATCCAAGAATTTGCTTGAAAAACCCCATTTTCTTTCCTTTTATCAGAAGGTGACGAACTCAATGAAAATCTGAAAAAATTCCAAATTCAAGAACCTAAAATTCCCACTTCTATTTGACAATTGCAGAAGCAGTGAAGAAATTAACAGAATTTCTAATGAAAATTAGAAGAGAGATAAAGCTAGAAAGATGAAACTAATGAAAAGTTGAACCACCATGACATGAGCTTGGTGACTCTGATACCGTGTTAACTACATTGAAATATAGAATCGAAGAGAAAATGGAGAAGAAAGATGAACTATAGAGAATTTAGAGAGAAATATGACACTTATATATTGACTTAAAAGAATGAAGATTACACACATTGTTCTTATACTAGAAAGCCTAACAACTCTAACCAAATACTAACAAACTTGCTAACTGTATTGCTGACTTGTACCCTTAATAATTACAATTATAACTTCCTAAATTAAGGACAAGGAGAACTCGAAGATGAGGATTTACTCAACAATGGAGTTGTTTGCAAATGACGATTGATAACAGTGGTAGAAAGCAGTTATGTTTATGCACTATGGTGCATGTTTGATCCCTAACAACTGATTATCTAACCTACTAAAAAAAATAATGAAGTTGTTTGGCTTTTTATTTGAAAATGATTTATATGGTTGAATTAAATACTAAATTATGTTTCAAAATGAAGAAATTTAGATCCAAATGGTATCAAAACACATATAAAACCTAAAAAAACTGGAAAAGGATCATCCTTTTCCTAGAGATCTCATAATATCATCCGTTCATCGTACATCGTGCGGTTAGAAATCATTTCAAAATTTAAAATTTAAAATTAAATATGAATAGTACCTAACGAAAACTGACCGTACGATATACGATAAATGCATGAAATCATTGGATCCCTAGGATCCCGCCGGATCCTTTTCCAAAAAAATTAAGCAAACTTTAAACTCGTGTAGCAGCCAGTGCATGCAGGAGCGCACATGGCATGGCGGCTAAGAGAGGATCGTAGCAACTGGAAACGTGTTAGTTTCTTTTTTCCATCTCAATCTCACAGCTAGTGGCCACTACATATTTCCGTGGCAAATTGTATTTTGGGTAATTTGGCTTCGGATCAAAGTTTACTTTTTCATCTTCTAAAATTAACGGGATGTTTCATCCGGATGAACGAAATAAACGAAAAGGAATTTTACCAACGCTGAAAAATCATTCCGGAAATGGAACGACAGTTTATACAATACAAGTTTTCGTGATGCGACTTTTTTTATTTGTTGGTAAACACCCAGGAGGATTCTCGTTAGATTCTTTAATCATATATGTTTATCTTATATCGTACGGTCAGAAATTATTGTAAATTTTTTTATTTAAAATTGAATATAAACAGTACCTGACAAAAAATAATCGCACGATAAACGATAAATATGATTGAAGGATTCTCGAAATCCTCACAAAAATGATCCAGTGAGAATTCTCACTGAGTAAATACATCTCCTTAAGTTATGTGGCTTGAAAAAGAAAAAGTCAGAATTAAAATACTTTTCAGGGTTTTGAAAATAAGAAAACTACTTTTCACGGTCACGATTTTGGGACGCTCACAGTGGCGTGTAATATTGGAGTCAACAGTCACCACCAAAGTGTATAAGGGGTATAACGAGTTAGAGGGTTAGAGAATGAATTTTATATTGGTAATAGAAGACACTGTGTATTGTACGGATTTATACGTAAATTAGGTTACTTTTCACATTGTTAATTATTTTTATGGTAAAAGAGGGTGATATTTATAAATTTCTTTTTATTTCTTATACATCATTTTAATTTTAGGCCTTCGAATCGGATGAATTGAAGAATATCAAATAACAGAATTTAGCAAGAGATGTATGAAAAGTAAAAAGAAATATGTGAATAACACATCCCTATGGTAAAACATTAACTTTCTTCACAGCAAGGTCAAGGTGTGAGATAATTTGCGAAACAGGAATGTCATGACTGACTACCTAGAACGTTGGCGAAGGGAGGTGTTAGAATGTGATTTTTACAATGGCTTCGGTTTTCGGTCCATATTACGAACCAAGCCGCACACTTTGGTTTGCCTAAATTTCAAACCACAACCAAACCATAACGGCTTAAAATAGATGGTTCGATTTGTGGTTTAACATGCATTTACTATTAAATGAAAAATTCAGTGCTATGTTGTAAATGGTAATAAAGCTATGTAAACCTATAATTTTATAAAAAAAAAAAGGAAATTTTATTTAAACCTATCTAACCTATTTATACATCCAACTTACTTTTTGCACCCATTTGATTTTTAACTAAACTATTAATATCTCTTTAAACCCAAATTTAATTCCTAATATACCCCATAAGCCTAATTCAATTATAACAACACCAATCAAAATCAAATTATACATATATGGGTTGCTTTTCTTGTATTTGATCAAAAAACACCACCACCAAATCAAAATAAAATTCAAATAATACTACATAAGGGTTAACGCCGAACACAGAAGCATATTCGTCTAAAAGAAAACTCTAATCTACATGCCATGAAGCTTCTGAAACTATTCAAATTGCTTAAGTTCAACCCTGAGGTTTTATTCCGGCTATGTCTTCGAGAGTCAGATTCAACGTATCAGCAGAACCTTTCTTCACCTATTTCCCACAGGCAGCCAGAAATTGCTCAACGTTGGATGGTTTTCCAAAATACCCGAGATGATCAGCAATGGTGGAGATTGTTACACCTGCCACAGCAAGCTACCACCACACCTTTCTCGTATGATTCTCTACTGCACGTCTTCATGGATCTTGTTTCACAGACAGTGCAGGTAAAAAGCATGGCCAGGTCATGCCTTGGGGATATTTTCTGCTCGGAAGAAGCAGAAAATTTGGTATCGGAACTGTTGATAGTGTTCGCATCATTATTCGGTTTCGAACTGGCATCTTCAAGATTTGCCAAATCCTCATTAACCAGATTAGTTGGATTTGTTTGTGCCTGAAGATCTCTTTTGTCAAATCCATATCTTCTGAGTATAGAACTTGCAGAAGGAACAAATTGATCTGCCGCCAACAATTTGTATGAACAAAAACAAGAAAAAGTTAAACGGAATAGTATACAGTTTAAGCATGAAAATATTTATCTTTAAAAGAAATCCATGGAGAACGTATAAATGACGGGCTAAACCAACACGTTCTTCAGCATAAAGGGAGAAACAAACGGAGGACTTTGATGGAAATAGATCAACAAATTCAAGTTAGTATACAAAAACAAGAATAGTTTTCTGTGTCTAAATTGATGATAGCATTATCAGATACTATGGGTGTCCATTTCTGTGTTTTGTGCGAAACAAACAAGTAACGCGGATATGTCCGAACACCATCAATAAAAGAGTAAACAATAGCCATCTACTTGATGAAAAATTTCTGAGTTTCCTATATATTTTCCACCATCACATTTCTTTTTCTTTTCTTGATTAGCAATCTTCCGCAAAAGAAATGGAATGAACGTAGGGTTTAATTATAGTATTTGGGTTTATTGATAAATTTGAGATTTATTATTAATTTCATTTTGTACTTAATAGTAATTATGCAATAGGGTAAAATAGACAATTAACATTCAAAATTTTAAGTTGGGTGTAAAAAGAGGTTGCATGGATTTCAATAAAATTTCCCAAAAAAAATTCATCATCAAAAAACTGTTAACCTCTCATAACGTCAAATAACCTAATCTCATACTCAACTAAAAGTTTTAAACTTCTATATCTCATCAATCTAATATGCAGAGTAAAATACTAAAATATATAATTTTATGGTTAACCACGATTTATAAAAATCTAACCTACAGACTAAACCAATTATTTTGGTTTGGTTAAGTACTGATTTGATACTGATGTGCTTTTATAAAAAGTGGGTATAAAAAAAAGCTGAGCTCAAAAATGTGTTTAGTAAACACTTAAAAAACAACTTTTATCACAGTTTTGGTGAAAAAAAATTGAAAACATGAAGCAGCAAAAATGAGTTTATTCTCATAGCACAGCAGAAACAATTTTTTTTTCAAAGCACACCAATACCAAACCAGCCCAAACGGTTTGTTTTGATTGGATAACCGTATTAATAAATGAGAGTTGTTTATTCCAAACCCATTCCTTCCTAAGAGAAATGATAAGAACACTAAATTCATCAAATTTTCTTTTGGTACCTTTGGGGGTTGAAACTATTAGTGCAAGAGAATCCGGTTAGGATTTTTTTCTTATTGGGCTAGGTTTTGGTATTGTTATCCCTGTAAGCTTAAGTTTCTTGTAAGTCAAGTCACTGATTTGAATATAAATATATTTTGTGATATCAATACAATTACACAATTCTAATAATTCTACATATTTGGACTTTGACACACCTAAACAATCCCTAATTGAAGATAAAAATATCTTGTACATTGTAGGGATAACATAACGCTCTCTCATGTTGGAGCCTACCATTCTTAGGTATTAATTGTTCAGAGGATTAGTTTTACGTGGATTACCACAAGACTATATGAGCTCATTTAGAAGTGCTTCTAAAATGGCTGAAAGCGTTTTTGGTGAAAATGTTTTTGGAACCAATTCTTAGTAAAAATACAAGTAAATCCTAGAAAAACACTTAAAGTGCTTCCTGAAAGAAGCACATAACTGATGATTCTTGTATAAAGGATGTCAAATACTTTTGAAAATCCAAAAACATTTCTCTAAAAATGCTTTCAGTTATTTTAAAAGTAATTTCAAATAAAAATTACCATATAAAACTTGCTTCAACAAAACCGGCTCTTCGTTCACAAAAGCAGGACGGAAAAAAAAAGGAACTTTAACGAAAAGCACCCGGTACTGTTCACTTTAACGAAAAACCACATTTTTACACTAAAAAGTCAATCCTGGTACTATTCACTTTACCCTTTATTTTGTCCTTATCATTAAAACTCAAAGTTTTCAAGTCCTTTTCATTAGTTTTCCTAAAAAAAAATTCATATTGGAGAGCCCAACAGATGCTAGCATATCTGCCCACAATTTTCTGAACCCTTTTGAAATACTTCTCCAATTTAATTAATTTCTCAATCCACTGTACGAAAACTAACTTATGTACCCTTTTGTAACAGAAAGGTAGCACTACTTGTTCATCACAATTTATAACTAACAAACCTTTTCATATACTAAACATTGATGTAGTTCACTTGTTGAAAATCAAAATACGCGTAATGAACAGACTAACAAATTGAAGAACGAATCGACTACATACGAATGTAAGTGAAAAGAAAAGAAACACTACAAAAATTTAACGAGACGACTACATAACCGAAAGAGACTATACTCTAACTAACCACTTCTCAAACTATATTACAAATAATATTTACAAAGGCCTAAACCTAAAAAAGCCCTAATGTGAAAAATACCAAATATACCCTAATATAAAATCAAATCAAATCTTTAATTAAATTCCCACATAAACTAACTAATAAATTCTTACTCTTGCGCATTGTGAAGAACCGGGGCGACGCTTTGGAGCACCGAAGGCCTATGATTGTTGAGGATATAATAAGGGACGATTTCCCTGGTTATTATTTTTCTTATTCAAGGAGCATGGATGGTGAAAAGATGTTCAAAGAGTATTAAATTGATTATAACAAAGCAACAGCTTCAAGAATTGGTATCCAAGAAGATACTAGTGGAGGAAATGCTCCTGAGAATTCAGAGCGAGGCAGGGAATGGTGTCAATTCAGCAACAAGATGGACGACGGTGCTTGAAACAATCCTTGCATGAAGTGAGAATGGAAGAAATCTAATGTTTTACTTTTGGTGCTCTTGAATAAATAGAAAGGAAAATTGATGCTTCAAACTTAGTTGCAATAACTTTTATCTACATGCTATGTGAGACCCGAAATTTTAAAGTGCTTAGAAAGTGTTGTTATGAACTTTGAAGTGTTTTCGAATTTTACAATTTATATTTCATTTTAAATCGGTGATAATTTTACTTGAGTTCAAAGATTATTTTGAGGTAAAAAGATGAAAGTGGACGTCATTACAAGTTTGTAACATCCTTCATATTACTTTTCGGAACTTGAATGAAATTTTAAGATAATTTCATGTTGGACCAATGTGTCAATGACACATGGCAGCCACAAGTGATGGAATTAACCACATGTGAACTGATGATTGGACCCAAAGAAATGGGTGATTAGTAAGCACTCTATTGTGCTGATTTTGCAAGGCTATGGGCTTGGACTTGTCATGCATATTAGCTATGCATTTGACACCTAGTACATACAATGCCTTAGTCATCTTCGGCCGTAAAATCATCCAGTTGGAAGCAAGTTTGACACCGCCTATTTCTACTATAAATAGAGAGCCTGCATTTCATTCCTTTTTGGTTAGATATTAGGAAACATATGTTGGCAGGAAGCCATGCATTTATTGCATGCGTATGATCTGTGTACGTGTATATGTATATGTGTGTGTGTGTGTGTATGGGGAGAGAGAGAGATATAGAGTTTAGAAAGAAAAGAGAGTGGAAGAAATATGATGATTTAGCTTTGGAATTGAGGGCTTTGAAGCCTATTTGATGTCTGGACAACGATTTCTGAGACATTAAGGTAAAGATTTACATATGATCAGATTTCTGGGATTTTGTACAAGTTTCATATGGATGAGATTTAGAGAAAATTGATGTTTGACTCGAAATTCATCAAATTTGGTCCTTAAAGGACGTTTGTATGGAAGAAGAGAGTTGTACTATTGATGGATTGTGTTTTGGCTTGAAAGATATGTTGAATTTTTTGGAAAACAGACCTCAAAGTCACTAGTTTCATACTAGGGACTGAACTGTGAAAATAGTTTCTGTTTTGGGGTAATTTTGTGAATTACCAAAAGTTTAGGGGTCAAAGTGAAATTATCAAAAGTTTGGGGACCTATTTGAAATAATAAAAAGTTCAAATACAAAATTTTATTCTGGTGAAGTGAAGGTCCCTTTTAGATATAGTTGTTGTTATGAGAATAAAGTTTAGTCATTATATATGGACATATAGTGACATTTTGTAATTGTTGAACTAGGGAGGCTAGGTAGGAGAATTCTCACTTACCCTAGTTATGAGGAATATTGCTTGGCTTGGAGACTAGGTAGGAGAATCCTCACTTACCCTAGTTATGGAATTTTGTGCATGTATGTATATGAAAATATACGAATACTTGTGAAAGTTGCATATATTTTGCTGTGATAGAACCATGAGGAAAAATGATTTTGTTTTATATCATGATATGCATGATTGTTTTATGCTACAAATTAAAGTGATGACTTGAGAGTGAAAAGGGCATAGCGACCGCTTTGGGTTTCGATCCCCTAAACCTCTAGAGGGGCTACTATGAAGGGATTAGTACCGTTACCTTTCTAGGAGAGGTACTAGGATATCTAAAGGTAGAACATTAAAGAACACTCCCGTTACACCTTACCATAAGTATATTCGTTCAGAGTTGGTCCAGGTAAGGGGGTAGTTGGTCATTAGACCGATCATCATGTATGTAGCGATTTATAGGGATTCTTGTTTTCTTTTTAAAAGGAAATTGTGTGAGCATACAATCTATTTTAAAAACTAAACAAAGCTTTTGTTGTGCATCAAACATTTTCCTATAGTATATATAATGTCGTATACTATTTTCAAACCTAGATGGGGTGGATTCCCTGAGGGGGAACGATGAACATTTGTGATGTTCACCCCTACTTTATTATAGGACCCGTGCACCTATAAATAGACGATTTGAACTAAAGTTGGGACAAGCGTTGTTTGTCAATTGTCAACTTCTTAGTCGCTCATTGACTTTCCACAGGTTTTTGGTTCGTACATATGCTTGATTCCCCTACCGTCTCGAAGGAATCTTTTGTAGCCAAACTTAGCACTTTGTACGTTCTAAATCGTACTAAAGAGTTGGTTTAGTATGATAATTACCTTAAACTCTTTGGTTTTGTTATAGATTGTGAATTTCTTTTCCTATGTAAAAATTTTATCCAAATTCAGTTGCCATTTTATTCTTCGTTTTACCAAAATGATTTTCGTTTCCGTACTGTTTAAAAATAAATTATTTTATTCCCCTCAAATAGCCTTACGTTCTATTAGGAATGTAGTGCTATAGTGTTGGATTTTAACACTATAGTATTGCGTTACTAATAGAGCGTGACATTGTTACGTGCCCCTTTTTGAGGTGTGACATATTATGCTAAAGAGAAAAATTTTAGTGTAATCGGTTGTAAATAATTATATGTTTATTTTTTTTATTACATTTATCACGTTACTTGTTCCGTGAAATAAAAAAATAAAAGATAATTATGTATAACTGACCATGGTGCATCGTGAGTGCATAAGATTCCATGAAACATCAACTTAGTGGTGAAAAATTGGAAATTGTTTTATCATCTCGCCTAATGATTGCATAATATAATCATGCCATGCCAATGTTTCCTTGGAAAACCAAATCCAAATGCGACCACTCTCTTTTTTCTTTTTCTTTTTTCTTTTTTTTTTGTTTTTGGACAAAAATGCCGCCAATCTGTCTGCCTGAATTTCCGTAGTTTCCCAGTTCTCTTTCTTTCTGTCTTCTTGAGGCGGTAAGAGACAAAAAGAATGGTAGTGACCCTTATTTTAAAGGCATATTCACATATGGTGGGACTGGTCAAATTGCCACTTTCACTTTAAACAACGAGTGAATGATGAGAATCCTAGCTAGGGTTTTGCTCTTTACCAATATTTTTTTTCTGTAAATATGACATTGGGGTCTTTAGTTTTTCTTTACTATTTCTGAAAAGAGAAAGTGAAAAAGGTGGTTAATGGATTTATTGACTGAAAATCAATTTGTTTTCTTCCTGCACATTATGCTCATTTTTATTACTGGTTCTTCTCTAACTAATACAATTTAAAACCAGTAATAAACAAGAATTACAAAACAAAAGTGACCAGAATAATCACTTTTCAATCATGAATGCTCCGTTTATATTATATGGACCCAAACTACCAACTATTTCCATTTTCCAACCATTTCTTGCATCACCGTACCATATAAAACACATGTTATATACACTGTGACCACAGTAGTGGCCTTCTTTTGTCACACTACATTTCCTTTCTGTATATCCTTTAGTTTTCTTGTTTTTAATATTCTCTGTTTGGTTGAGAAAAGCTCCCAAGAAGAATCCCACCGACGAATAGATCTCTCCCTCCATAACTTTCCCTCTCTTTTATACCCTCCAAACATCCGGTCACTAGGCATAAGCTGCCTATAAGTTATAACTACAACAAGAGCACAAAGGTTTTAGTTAGGGATTTTTAATAAATGGGCAATTGCTTGTTTGGAGGTTTGGGAGATGCAGATGGGGTAGTTCAAGTGACAACATCAAATGGTGGGATAATGGAATTTTATGTGCCAATCACTGTAGGCTTGATCACGAAGGAATTTCCAGGCCATGGAATTTTCAGAAGCCATGATCTTTTCTGGAAACCACTCTCTCACCATGATGATCTTCTGGCAGGACAAAATTACTATCTTCTCCCTCTCAACAGCCAAAGTGGTCGTCACTTGGGCAGCGCCCAGATTGTGAGGGAAGGCCATGTTCGGTCAAACAGCATACCAACTTGTTCACTTGCTGCGCCCTACAGAATGTCGCTTGATTACCATGGAATGATGAAGAGGTCTTACACCGAGGCATTTTCGAAGTACAATAACGTCAGTTTTTGGAAGGTGAAGCTGGTGATCAGTCCAGAGCACCTGTTGGAGATTTTGGCTCAAAAGGGTCGGACTCAGGAATTGATTGAGAGTGTAAGGACTGTGGCTAAATGTGGGAGTGGTGGTTCGGTTTCAGGTTTGGGATTTTCCGATCAGTGGAGCCTGTCGAGTAGTAGTAGAAATGCTTCATCTAAGAAAGATGGAATATTACTAGATATTTAGCTGGAATCGTAGCAACAATATTGTTCTTTATAACTCCTGTTTGTGTTATATAGTCTTAAGTTCTTTTTGTTTTCTTGGCCAAACATATAGTCTTGTTTTTCTTTTCTTTCTCTTGTATCATGATTTCAAATTGTTAATGAAGATGTCTAGACTTTGAGTTTCTAGCATATAATACGACTCTTTTAATCGCTGGTTTTGGTTTTTGTTGGTACTGTTGATCGAAATCAATTAAATTATGTTCCACCCCAGAATTGAACATATATAGGTGTAGATCGTGGGAATGAGGGTGTGCCACCACTAGAGGCCGCTAGTAGACGGGTTTCAAGCATTGAAATATCACACCTATTTGACTTCTAACCAAAAGATTATGTCGTTGAGTGTGGAGGCTCAACCTTGAACTTTTTTGCATTGAATGCTAAGGAGTTCACATTTACTTGTATGTAGGAAACTAACTTAGAGTATGAAGCTCATTCGAAGAGAGAAATTGTATTCAAATACTTAGTAGAGGAAATTATTAGTGGAAAGCTACATAACAAATTAACAAGAGAAAGCAAATGTAATCTGTTGCTTTGCCAAAGAAGGCTTGCTTTGATTTTGAGAGAGTGGAGAAAGTATGGTACTTCTCCACCGATAATATTTGATTTGAGAGAGATTTAGACAAGGAATGTACTTCTTCTCTTTGAAATGCTTTGTGGAAAGCTTGCTTTCTTTGAGAGGTTTGCTCTTTGAGAGAGATTGAATAATCTTTGCTTTTTGATTGAAGTTGTTGGGGCCTTCTCTTTTGCCCATGCTTTTCTTTATATGGTGCTCCACCAAGCCCTAGGTCTTCTCTTCACTTTGTCGCTATAATGCAACGCTCTCACATCCACATGATTTTTCACCACCCAATGATCATTATGCTTATAGTTATTTTCAAGGCTTTAGGACTACAAACCAATATTAACCATCCCCTAACTTGATAAGGTGGGCCTCGTAGAATTCATGTGAATTGTCAAATTATGGTCCAAGTACACTATGTCAATCATATAATATAGATATATAGTGGATTAGTTCTCTTTGAATTCATAACAACAATAACAACAACAAAACCTTGTCCCTCCAAGTGAGGTTGGCTGTATGAATCCTAGAACGCCAGTTTTGTGCCACATCTTCCATTAGATCCAAGTACTCCAAGTTTTTTCTTACAGTCTCTTTCCAAGTCTTCCTAGGTCTTCCTCTACCTCTTCGGCCCTTAACTTCTGTCTCGTAATCACATCTTCTAACCGGAGCGTCTGGAGGCATTCGTTTCACATGTCCAAACCACCTTAACATATTTTCTCTCATCTTTCCTTCAATCTTGGCTACTCCTACTTTGTTTCGGATATCCTCATTCCTAATCCTATCCTTTCTAGTATGCCCACACATCCAACGAAGCATTCTTATCTCCGCTACCCTCATTTTATGTACGTGTTGATGCTTCACCGCCAAACATTCCATGGCATAAAGCATTGTTGGCCTTATTACCGTCCTATAAAATTTTTCCTTGAACTTTAGCAGCATACGACAGTCGCACAACATTGTCGTCCCCTTTGTATTCATGATGATGTTAATTAAATTGTTAATGAAGATGTCAGACTTTGTAGTAGATATCAGAAATGTTGGATGAAAGAGGACATTTGGGACGAGCTGGGCTTAATTTCCTCTTTATAAGCTTTGTGACAAGGCATGTATGACTTCTGATGAGTAGATTTTATATTATATATTTAACCCTATTCTTAGTATATTTTGGTTAATATTTTGGAAGAATTTTGATACTTTGAATTGTATTTTCAATAAAGGACTTTCGACTTCCTCTAGAGCAAAACGTGACCAAATGGATGAATTTTGGAGTAATTCTAGTTGGAGGATGTTCATGAGTCAATTAGCTTGATCATATCAAAATTTGGAATTTTTCTTCGTAGCGGTGATTTTCTGGCTATAAAATAAAGGAGCGATGCGCGGTGCTGGAATAGTGATGTTTTGGGCTTGAATTGCATTTTTGGAGCCCAAGATGACCTCAGATAGATTCGTGGCCTTCTGGAGATGTGTTCAGAACGTCCTGATTTTGAGAACATGCTATCATTGGCCAGATTTGGAGGATATTTGAGGTTAAAACGTGGCTGGACACTTCCTTTGTAGATTCTCCTAGTTTAATTAGGACTTTATTTTCTATGATATTTTATTATTATTTTTAATTTCCTAGTTGGAATAAAGGACCTGGTTTTTAGGGATTGTCTGATACCCTTTAGATGGGATTTAAAAGGTTCCAGCCGGTCCTAGGTTACCCACATTTTCTTTTATGCAATCTTGGAGATGAAGAGAATTGCTATGGTTCTTCAGGATTTTTTACCTTAAGGTGTTTTCAATCATTTTCTTCATAATAATATTTTCTATGATTTAATTATGATTATGAGTAACTAATTCGTTTTGTTAGGGTGAAGCCTTAAGCCTTAGCATGAATATGTAATTTTTATTTAATTGCTTATGATTGATTGCTCGCACGCTTTGAATTATTGATCACTGTTTTAAACTATCTAATTGTCTTGATGATTGGCCACTATTAGGATCTTTAGAAAAGTAATTTGATGCAATTTTGGTCAGAAGGTTCCCTGAAATTGACGTTGGCTTCTTGTGATTAATAATTGTAATTTCACTTAAGATGAACACCACGTCTTAGGGGTTGCATAGTTTTTCGAAGGGTTTTCATAAAGCATAACGAGTCTCTCATGTTCATATTTGATCCGAACATCCGGACAGATTGCATGTTAGATATACGTTCTATGTTGGAGGTTCCAAGTAGAATATATATTAGGAAAACCTAACCTTCAAAGTGGCATGTGTAGATCATAAGTAATTGATAAAATTTCATAGGATTGCATAAATTGGTATTTAAAACTCTTTTCTTTTATCGTATTAGTTTGGGAGAATTTACTATTTGTTTTTTTTTTAATTAAAATTCGTTTTTTAATATTACCCAAATTCAAAATCACATTTCTCCATTTTTAGTTTTAAGTAGTTAATTAGGAATTGTTTCTACATAAATTATTAAAATAGTCATTGAGGAGAACGACCTTGCATGAGTATCTATACTACAATAACCTTGTATTCTTGCAAATATTTTATGTGATTTTAACCCTATTTTTGTAGACGGTAAAAATCATATCAACTTCTTTTTGGTCCACCTTACATTTCAATTTAGAAGCTCCAACTTGAGTTGATTATGGGGACGGATTAGGGTGGTTATTAGGCTTTCTTCTCTGTCACCCAAAAAACAATAGCGAAGTTTAATGAGTTAATTATATATATGGACTTACTCAAGTGGGCTTTTGTATTTGTATGAAAGTTCGGATTCTTCTCCCTATATTGGTAATCACGGTTAACCGTCCATTTAAAATTCACGGTTACGGTTACGGGTAACCGTTTAGACAAATAAGTTGTTATGTCCATGAAATTTAAATGGGTTATGGGTATTACCCGCTGTTATAAACGGATACCCATTTAACCGTTTATTTTAATATATATATATATATGCCTCATTTAAGAGAAAAATATAGGTGATTGAACGGGCCTATGTTTAATATATGTGATTCAACGTGTTAAAGCATTAGAGTGTTTGAAAGTTTAGTTTAAGAATATTTTTGAGTTTTGAATCACCTAGTATTCAAAATAATGATTACCTTGAGTTGTTAGAAGCTTTACTTTATATGGAGTTTGGTTTATTTTACTCTTAGTCTAGATGTTATAATTGAAGACTTGCTTGGGTGTAGTAGAAAAATATGTTGAAAATGCATGAATTTTCTTTCCAATATGCTTGCTTAAGTAATGAGAGGCATTTTGTTAGAAAACAAATCAATTCTTAGCAAATACATTAAATTACCTTTATTGATAATAGTTAAAAATATCGTCTGCAAAATATTATTTCAATTATCAGAATGGTATGAGGACTTAAAAGATTGAAATACAATATGCATTTTAATTGAACCTATAATGACACACCCCGACCGAGGTCGAGACATATTGGTCGTCACTTGAGGGTGACGTAGCCAAGTGCGCAACATAAGTGTATACGATAATAAGAAAATGCGAATAAATAAAAACCAACTAAGACTTAGCTATACTAAAGATAATACTAAATGTGTGGAAGTAACTAAGTCAAGCTACAAACATTTTTGAGCATAGGTATCACAAGTGCAGTCAAACTAAACAAGCACTAATTATATAAACAGTGAGAAGATTCCTACTTATTTATGGATATGTCAGAACCACCGGGAAGTTCTCGTGAGCCACCAAAGATGATCAGGTACCTAGAACCTGGAGGGGTGCAAAACAGAAGGGTGAATGGGCAAAAACAAAGCGTTTGAAAACACATTTACCTTTTATGAACACAGTAACCCCTCACTATAAAACCCGTATAATTTCCAAAAAATAGTACTACATATATATATATATATATATATATATATATATATATATAAAACAACGCACAAGTGCAGTGAAACCCAAAATATGCCATGTCATAATGTATAAATCATGTAAGCCAGGTATAGAATCAATGTAAAATAACATGTCAGTCAGAGTCACCTAATGTGACCTGTACGATTGGACTATAGCTCATCAACCTAGGCTAGCACACGAGTCGAAGTCACCTGATATGACCTGTACGACATGCTAGGTATAAATATGTACGCTCAAGTGCTACGATCACGTGAAGGCTGTGCGATAAATTGCGGGTCACCTACGAGTTGGAACCACCTATTGTGGTCTGTATGACAGGCTAGCACCAGACTTGGATCCAAGGTAAGTGTGCGGTGCGAAAGGTGAATGATCACGTGAAGGCTGTGCCCTAATCCCAGGGCAGGAACACTAATACCGGGTGCAGCCTTAACGAGCTCTAAATAAATATATGCATACCAATGCAACAGAACCCATTCAATCACATCATACTCACCTGAAGCTTACCTGAGTCTCCACAACATCACACAATATAATTCACAAGTATAACAGTGCAATACTCAAAGTGCAACTCATTATGACATGGCATTCAAAGCATAAATCATTTAAGAAAACGTTCTGGAAACCATATCATATATATATATATATATAGAAAGAAAATTCCATTAGGGAATATTCCGTTAGATAGCATAATATTCCGTTTGAAATTTCTTCAATATCTTTGTTATTTCTCCACCAAAATTCATAAATTTTATATGAATTTGAAGCCCTCAAATAGTATAACACAACCTTACCTGTTAGGGGTCCTAAAATCAAAGGGAAGTGATCGGAATAAAGCTTGGAAAATCCGGCTACACCTGCAACTTCGTGAACCTAAGTGTTCCGACATTTAAACCACTCCAAAATTGTTCCAAAATACTAGGGAAGTTAGATGAGCACCTTCTTAAGTCTCAAAACCAAATAAATCCTTCGCGATCACGTCGAAGGAAATTGGACCCCTTGCCGAAGCTTGGGTTTCCCGAGTTCTCGACGTCTAATCTTCAATCTAATAGTACAGTTAGACTCGTGAGGTCACGAGGAATACGATGGTGACAAGTTTATGTTCGATCTGAGGCGTTTTGATGAAAGTGGGTGTGTGTGTGTGTGTCTGTGTGAGGGTTTTAGGTGTACGGACAGAGAAGAATCGAGAAAGAATGAAAGGGTGAAGGTATGGGTGTACGTGCGTGTGTGTGTGTATGTGTGTGGTCACGGATTGGCCAAAAAGAAATAACAACAAGCCCTAATTGGGCTGCTGTGAGAGAAAGGAAGAGAAAATATTATGTGGCCCAAACATAAATGAAACCAACCCAAATTAATATTTCCACAAAGTCTCGCTCTAAAATCATTGTAACATTTTTGTTAAGGAACCAGTTTGACCAATTCGTGTCAACGCGCTCGTGACGTCGAGTACGATTTAATTACGTCAACAAGAAAATCAATTTAAATATGAATATGTACATCCACGTCACTAAACCACGAGGGCATTATCGTCATTTTACACTCTCGAGGAGAAAATATATAATAATTTGAGACAGGTCGTCACATATAACGTTTGATTGTTAGAAAAAAGAAAATGATGAAAAAAATCTTTTTTAATTTGTCAAGTTTAAAAAAAAAACATGTAGACGGGTAAAAAAAAGGGATAAACACGTAAAAAAAAAAGGTAAAAGCGTTAAAAAAATAGGTATGCGCTTATGAGTATGGTTAATCGTTTATAAACGATTATTGGGTATAGGTGTAACTGTGTATGCAAATACCCAACAGGTAAACAGTTATGTGGGTAAGAGTTTAAATGGTTATGGGTAAATAACTGTTGCTACCCGCCTACCATAACAGTTGCCCCATCCCTAATTGCAGATGGATAAGAAAGAAAGTGTGGATGGATGAGTCGGTATGACCCGCATGGGGTAGATCCCAGTCTTTTTATTTAAACTTTTTTTAAAATTAATTGTCACGTCAACAAAAATATGGTCCTGCATTTGCCACGTCATCACTTAACGTTCAATTTAACACATTACCTAACAGAGGTCTAATATTACAACAAAATCGTAAGTTGATGTATGACATTGTGTTCAAAACATGAGGTATGAGTTTGTTATATGATCCAAAGTTGAGGTGGAAAAATGTAATTTACCCTATTATATTTCATCATTTTAAAATTTCCTCAAGGTACTCTTGACATAGTTACTTTTGTGAAGTCTAGTTTTAGTTATTTGGCTTTCCTTGTCAAAAGTTGTAAATGATACGACACATGCTCTTAGATTGTCTATGGTTTTACAACTCTAGTATGGGTTCATCTTGCAGGATATTGTGTAGAAGGCTTTGGTCGAAGACAATTCATCATCACAAAAGGTTTGATCATTCATATACATTCCATGCATAAAGCTGAGTTCTTTTTGTCTAGTAAATAATTTTCACTGTTGTTCAGCTATCCGGACACACTTTTTAAGTCAGCCCACATGGGCTTTCTGACAACTTTGTTCTAGGTTGAAATCTCAGCTTTAGAATTGCTCAGATCAAGCTCTGCATCAACAAGTGGCTTTTGTCCTTGTTTAAGCAAAAAATATGGTTGCTCCTATGTTAAAACCCTAGCTGCCTTCTTTGTTTCCTTGGCTAGAACATTTTACATTAATCAAAGAGTGAGTTTGAGCTTAGTGCTTTCTCCTTTAGTTGCCCAACCACAAAATTGTTCTTATGCATTAAAACCCCAATATCATTGTGCATCTAGGTTGCATTAGTTCTCTTGTTTTGTGTTGTGTTCTTGATCTAGCTTTTGAGTTAAGTTTCTCAATTAGATCAAGTTTTGGATTATTGTCAGTCTCTTCCTTCAAATGTTTAATTGGAGAAACTGACTGGTTTTAAATTCAAGTCTCATGTCATATGCATTGATCGTGTTGGTTCTCGGTGCCACAAGGTGGAGAACTCAGGAAGAGGTGCCGCTTTGTGAAGATCGAATGAGTTCATCTTGTGTAAGGCAAGGTTGCACAAAGGTAAAGATGCTCCTTAGATAGGATCTAAGAATCGAGCTTGTGTGGTCTTTGTATGAACCTTGTTTACACTAGTGAATTAGACTCAGTGGAGAGTCCCCGGTTCTTTAACCCAGATGTGGATTTTTCCAACAAAAAACATCTTGTGTTTATTATTGTGTTTATCAACTTTTTTTATATGAGATGCAATCACCATGACCTGTTTTTGCAACTAAGTTAATCAGTGTTTGAATCTGTACTGAACTGGATCTTAGTTAACTAGGAACATTTCAGTAGTTCAAGTCTTTAAACAGATTGTTTATGCTATTGTTAAACTAATCATTTGATCTTAGTTGACCAGTGTTGCTGACTAGTCAATCAAGCACATACAT
This sequence comes from Malus sylvestris, assembly GCF_916048215.2. NCBI lineage: Eukaryota > Viridiplantae > Streptophyta > Magnoliopsida > Rosales > Rosaceae > Malus > Malus sylvestris. The sequence goes on along the minus strand of NC_062273.1, from coordinate 20,674,090 downwards.
AGATTTTTAAGTACATGTTATTTTTCCTAGTATCAATTTCAACTTTACATAAACAAGGAAAGCTAGAAAAGATAATCAGCTCAATTGGCCCCTTACACGATCTGATTTCTGAATTTAGGTATTTAATTAGAGATGTTAAGAGAAAGTTTACACTTTTCTAATTTCATGTGTTAGTAAATACAGTGAAATTAAGAAAGTGAAGTTATTCTCAAAATCTTATTTTAGTAACTGCAGGAAACTCATTAAATAATTCTTAACTTTTATTCCCCGTAAGTAAACATGCCATTAAACTTTTAAAATTTCCTATTACTCTTAAACTTACTCATACGAGGATAGTTGTTTTGTTTACTTGTTTAGTATATCCCAAGCCCTAAATCTTCCTTAGAAAAGTAGTCAAGATCTTAACCCAAAATTGTATGTGCTTTAACTTCAGTTGTAAGTCCAAATAAAAGACCAATTTAAATTCAAAATCCAATAAGTCTTAGAACTCTTCAGCCCATTACAAATGACTGCTGAAGTTTTTGATGTCCATGTCCACTGCCAAGCAAAGTTGGTCGCTCATAGATTTCCTAGATATATGTCCTCCATTTGGGAGTTTATTGTACTTGGTTTGATGAACCTCCTTTTATTATTAGTGATCTTCTTGAGGAAAACCGCTCCATCCCTTGTACTATTTAGCATGTCTGGCTTTGAAATGAAATATCACATTTTCTTCAAAAAAAAAAGAGGAAGAACATTGCAAATCAAGCTGCTATGGCTTCTAACTACATGTATTTCTCTTATATGCAGTGGTGAGTCTAGGAAAAAGTATTCGGAGGGTCACATATGAAAGTTTACAAACATTAAGACATATAATAACCTTAAAAATTAATCATAATTCCGTTATTCATAATTTATAGAATAATAACAATGCAAGTCACAATTGTGCACAACATTTTTCATATTTTAAAAATGTTGCATTATAGCTTCATTATTAATAGAAGAAAAACATTGCCCAATATAAACCACATGCTATCACTCAGCCATTTATCTCCCATTCAGTTACGCAATGGACTTTTCACAATATTCATAGCAGAATAGGCTCTCTCCACTAAAGCAGTAGCATCCAATATAACTCCACCATGTTTTTTGCAAGACTACCAATTCCTTTCAATTGAGAAATTCACTACTTAAATGCATATCAAGAATATAATACCCAAGTTGATATTTAGAAAAATAATAAGAATGACAACATCTCATTGAGGCATTTTATCAAGCAGTTGGAAGGCATGCATGAAAGACAACTCCGACCTTCAGAGGGGTAGCACCCAAGTCATCCATGGAGGTTCACTGAAATTCAGGAGGCCAGCTGACCCCTTTTATAACAACCTGTCCTGAAATTTACAGAACGAATGAGTATTTTTGTATTTTCACTAAGTTTGGGATATTTATTTTAAAAATTGTTTTTGGGCCTTAATGTGTGTGCCCGTGTGGCCCATTTGTTTCAGTTTTGTCATCCGGGGCCCAAGTCTCTCTCTCTCTCTCTGTGTTCCATTTCTGTCTCTCTCCTAAGTTTTTGCTCATCTCTCCTCCCTGGGAGCAACCACAGAGACCACCATCGTTATACCCACTCTACGACCACCACCCACACAATCATTCTTCTCTCCTCGTGAGCTCCACGAAATCTGGAGCAGAGGAGAAGCACACAAGCTCTCCGTGTCTCGTGGCATCATGGATGGCCATTGTACACCTCATCTTCCGGTGAACCGTCGACCATGGTAAGCTCCTTGAACCCCATAAATTGTGTTTAGAAGTGTTTTGTAATGTCTCTGAATAATTCATGTGGTTTTTTGATGAAGAATATCTCGGAGACCCAGAATTCCGACGAATACCTGTGACTTTCAAACCACTTTTCTGCCAACTTCGGCCACCACACGTCGTGAAAGTGGTGGTTATCTTCCTTATTCCTTGGGCTTCAATTTGGTATATTGCATGACGTGTTTTGGGTGAAGTGCGAGGTTTACCAGAGTTTGGGAAGCTTTAGTTTCCTTTTTTTTGTCGAAACCAGGCCGTTTAGCCATCCCAACTCGAAACCCAAAACCCTTTTTCCCTAAACCGACCTAGGTTTTTAGGCCATAGACCTCGGCCCAGACCTTGGCCCTTTAAGCTGAGCCCAACCAAAGCCTTATGCCTAGCCCAGTTATCAAACCCATCCACCCTACAAACCTTTTAGACCTAGGCCCTTTGACCGTACGAACTTGGGCCTCCGGCCTGGTAGCCTCATGCCCAAAACTCGTTTGATCCAACCCGTTTGACCCAGCTGTTGACCTAATGGAATATTCTGTGGAATATTTCCTATCCTGGAATATTCTCGTGCTGACTTTTTGTTAATTTTTTCAAAATTTATCTGGGACCCTTCTTACGGTAATTCAACGTCCTAAATCCGTTCCAATGTCCGTTTTCCCAAATTTAATTATTTTAATAGAGTTTTATTAATTGGACCCTTTTTGTGCTTAGGTGCATTTATTGTGGCATTTTCGTCTTTGCTAGTGTGCGTGGCTCTTGGCGGTGAAGTATTAGTGAATGGATATTTTCTATAATGCATGTTTTAATAGTAAAAATGCATACATGAAAAACATGATTTAATGATTACGTTTTGTGAAACGTTTTATGAGTAAATTAGATTTACGCTTTATGATTATCATGCTTTACTGAGAATATTTTGGAATACCATGCTTTATCAAATTTATGTTATTTATAGTATGTATGATGGATGACTATATACTATTTATGAACATGTTTTTACACTTCTTTGTATAATATATGATGGATGACTATATGCTATGAAGATGTTTTTGAGATATAAGTACTTTTGTTGGAAAGATTATTTTCAATGTTTTGTGCGTATCTAGTGGTCACTGTCCAGCTTACGGGTGTATGTCCTACCTACGAGCGTATGTTCTACCTACGGGTGCATGACGGTCCTGCCTATGGGCGTATGTTCTGCCTAGAGGTGCGTGGCGGTCCTGCCTACGGGCGATTATGATACCACTAATTAGCACACTATATCTTATTTATGTTTTATGAAAGGTTTTATGGAATGTTAGGGTTTTCGGAAAACCTATCACATAATATGATATTAGTTTTCATGAACTTTAGGGGTTAGTATGTTGATAATATATATATATATATATATATATCAACTTGGTCCACTCATGTTTGTTTTGCACCCCCTCAGGACTTAGAATTGAGGTGTACAATCCCAGCGTCAAGGCACTTCTGCATCGGCATCTTTGAGTCCTCTTGATGTAGGACCCATTCCTTTGTTCATTCAATTTTATATTATTCTTTTTAGTGTTCTAGATTAGTTGTATGCTTTGAACATGTTCCTCAACTACATACTCATTGTATTTTAATTTAAAAGATTTATTTTTATTCATTAGTCGCATGCATGTAAGTATGTCTTCGTCGCCTTCGGGTGTCGACTAGAGCGTGCCTACCCTTTTGATTAGTGGATATCGGGGTTGGGTGTGTCAATTTGGTATCAGAGCGAGCGAGGTTGTTTAGAGCATACATAAGAATCACATCGTACTCTAGTAGTTTGTCAGTCATGACATCATTTGGATGTCACGACTTCCAGATTTGTTGTCTCTCGGCATGGTTGTGCAACCCTCATTATGCATGAATAGTTACATCTTATGGAAGAAGAAGAAACTCATGTCGGGATTGTACCTCATCAGTGACGAATTAGTTTGTTAGATGACTTTCAACATCGGACCGATATTCTGCAATATGCATTCCCTAGGAATGGCGGGCATAGTCGTATCAGCAGTGAAACGGAAAAACCTAAGTGGTAGTTTGGTAGGATCGAATCAATGTTCTCAGACTCGTTCCCGCTAAGGAAGTTCGTGTGGATCCTTAGAACAATTCCTGACAATTTTTCTATTAATAACTTTTTCGCTTACTCTAACGACGAAGTCAAGTTCCCTAACTATCGAATGTCAGCTTCACACCAAATCCTTCGAGTGTTGACTTTGTTTAGATTTTATACTTTTCTTAGGAGACTCTTTGGTAGTAGGCGTTATTCTCATCAATTTCCAAAAATCTTACAGCCGTTGGAAATTGAAAATCTTCACAAGGTGTCCTGAAATGCGAAGTATCCTCGGTCTTGTACTAATGGACTTGTTTTGACCCTCAAATTCTTGAATGTTCTTTTAGCTTTCTTAACATGGTTTCTTGCTCAATCCGTAAGGATTTCATGAGGGATTGACTCGACTGAAGCATGGGCTCAGTTCTTATCAATTCAGAAAACCTTAGGAGCATAACATTTTCACAAGCTTACCAGAAAGAGTTTTACATTAGTGTGATGTTTGAGCCATTTTTTAGTAAGAGATTGATGAAGGTTGTAGTGCAGGTGGTCAGCAGATTGCATCACCAATCATTATCTTCATGCATAAATAAATAGTCACCTCTCATTATCTTGCTACAATTCATAAACATGATATCGTACTCTAGTGAATCTTTTCCAACGATATATGTATCTTTCCACTACTTCATTCCAGGACCTTATTGTTCGTGAGTACGTGGATGTCGAAACACTTCTAATAGATTTGATTGGTGCGCTCTAGAATAGTATGATAGCGCGATCAAGGCAAGAATCGGATGATCAATGCACACTCACTTTGAGTGGTAAAATGGTAATTGTGCACCCTTAGGAAAGTACTAGTTGCTTATCAAAACAACAATGTGTGGTCGATATCGCGAGCGGTCGACTGTGATATCAGTGGCTCATTGGATTCGCTATGCAAGTGAGCAGGTAGACTCGTCTACGGTAGATGTTACTGAGTAGTTATTGTTGGGGCTCGACCCAAAGACCCATTTGTTTTCGAAGTACGTGACGCTACGTATGCTTGGGCGAAACCCACTTTCATTTTCGATTTTGGTTTTCAGTACAAGTATTTTGAATTACCTTATAGTTATATTTAGAGTAAATTACATAGTAGCCCCTCAGGTTTGAGGTCTATTACAACCCCATACAACATCTTTAAAACATTTCACTTTCATACCTCACGTACTATTTTATTTCAAAATAATATATTCGTTACATTTTCCGTCCATTGATCCGTTAAGCTCTGATGTGGCTACCAAATGTGTGCCACGTGGCAAAAAAAATAATTTTGTAATTTTTTTTAAAACCTAAATCTTTAACCAAAAACAAAACAAAAAAAACAAAAAAACAAAAAAAAAACTTGGAAAACCCAAATCCCATCACCCACCCCTTCCCACCCCCTGACCACACGCCCGCCTGCCGAAACCCCATCCCCTTCATCATCTTCCCCATCTGTCGTCTCTACCAGCAACCCAAATCCAAAACCACTCACACCCATCCTTCACATCCTCCTCTGCACCCATCCTCCACCTCCTTCGCACACCCATCTTACCATCTCCCCCCACCAGAGCCCAACCTGCAACCCAATAATAAAAAATAATAAAAAATAATAAAAAAAAACCCATCTTCATCTTCCCCGGCCCCCCCTTCCCTGCAACCCACCCTTTTCTTCTCCCACAAACCCACCGTGCACCCATCCTCGACCTCCTCCTCTGCAACCACTAATTGCAACCTAGAAAAGAAAAAAAGAAAAAAAAAAAAAAAACCCATCTCCCTTTCCCTACAACCCAGATCCCGTCTTTCCCAATGGGTGTGGATTTAAGTGGTGGGGTGTGTAGATGAGGGAAGGGGGTGGGTGATAGGGTGGGTGCGAAAGGCAGGTGCGTGGATGCGTGTGAGGGTGGGTGCGGAGGAGGACGTGGAGGATGGGTGCGGTGGGTTTAGGGATGAAAGGGGTGGATTGCAAGGAAGGGGGGATCGGGGAAGACGAAGATGGTTTTTTTTTTCCTTCTTCTTTTGGGTTGCAGGTTGGGTGGATGAGGGAGGGAAGATGAAGTGGGGGTTGCGGGGAGGTGTGTTTCAGCTTTTGTTTTTGGTTTTTTTTTATTATATTTATTTAGAAGATTCTTGTTTTTTTTTAAATTGTTTTTTTTTACCACGTGGCACAAATGTGGCAACCACGTGACGCTTAACGGATCAATTGATGGAAAATGTAAGGGAGGTATTATTTTGAAACAAAATAGTATGTGAGGTATGAAAATAAAATGTTTTAAAGATGTTGTATGAGGTTGTAATAGACCTCAAACCTGAAGGGCTACTATGTAATTTACCCTTATATCTATTTTGACACTATCGTATTCTACGTACATACTTTCGACCTTACGTTGTTTTATGTTTTCAACTTTATATCTTTATTAAGTATATGTTTCTACTTTTACACTGATGGAGGAAGAAGGTATGAGTCTGAAGGCATGAAAGATGGAATCATTGCAACCTGATCGCGACGGGGTGGCATTTTCCCTTTCATGCAACCGCTCTGATTTGATTTCTTTGTTATATATATATATATATATATATATATATATATATATTCCTATTTTCGAGTATTTCAGTGTAGCAAGTTATTTCAAAATTTCAGGATGAAATTTTATTTAACGGGGGTAGATTGTAACAACCCGTCCCAGAATTTACGGAACGAATGAGTATTTTTGTATTTTCACTAAGTTTGGGATATTTATTTTAAAAATTGTTTTTGGGTCTTAATGTGTGTGCCTATGAGGCCCCTTTGTTTTGGTTTTGTCCCCCGTGGCCAAAGTCTCTCTCTCTCTCTCTCTCTCTCTGGGTTCCATTTCTGTCCATCTTCTTCGTCTTCACTTTTCTCTCCTCCCTATGAGCAACCACCGAGACCACCATCATTATACCCACTCCAACGACCACCACCCACACCATCATTCTTCTCTCCCCGTGAGCTTCACGAAATCTGTAGCAGAGGAGAAACACATAAGCTTTCCATGTCTCATGGCACCGTGGGTTGCCACTATACACCTCCTCTTCTGGCGAACCCTCGACCATGGTAAGCTCCTCAAACCCCATAGATCATGTTGAGGAGTGTTTTGTAATGTCTCTGAATAGTTTTTGTGGTTTTTGGACGAAGAATACTTCGGAGGAGCTAAACCCAGAATTCTGGCAAATACCCGTGACTTTCAGACCACTTTCCGGCCAATTCTGGCCACCACACATCGTGAAAGTGGTATGGTTCTCTTCCTCATTCCTTAGGCTTCAATTTGGTATATTGCATGATGTGTTTTTGGTGAAGTGCGAGATTGACCGGAGCTTTCTAAGCTCCGGCTTCCTTTTTTCATCGAAACCAGGCCGTTAGGCCGTGCCAACCCAAACCTTTTTTTAATGAACCAGCCCAGGTTATTGGGCCATGGACCTCGGCCCAGAACTTGGCCCTTTAAGTTGAGCCCAACCCAAGCCTTAGGCCCAGCCCAGTTTCCAAACCCATCCACCCCAGAAACCTTTTAGCCCCAAGCCCTTGGGCCATACAAACTTTAGCCTCCGACCTGGTAGCCTCAAGCCCAAAACCCATTTGACTCGACTGTTAACCTGACAAAATACTCTTTAGAATATTCCGTTAAGGAATATTCTCATGTGGACTTTTTCGAATTTTACCCGGGACCCTTCTTAGGGTAATTCGACGTCCTGAATCTATTTCTGAGGTCCATTTTCCCAAATTCAATCGTTTTAATAGAATTTTATTAATTTGACCATTTATGTGCTCAAGTGCATTTATTGTGGTGTTTCCGTCTTCGTTAGTTTGCGTGTCTCTTGGTGGCGAAGTATCAGTGAGTGGACCCCTTCTAAAATGCACATTTTAATAGTAGAAATGCATACATGAAAAGCATGATTTAATGATTACGTTTTGTGAAACGTTTTATGAGTAAATTAGATTTACGCTTTATGATTATCATGCTTTACTGAGAATATTTTGGAATACCATACTTTATCGGATTTATGTTCTTTATAGTATAAATGATGGATGACTGTATACTATTTATGAACATGTTTTTACACTTTTTTGTAGTATATATGATGGATGACTATATGCTATAAAGATGTTTTTAAGATATATGTACTTATGTTGGAAATATTATTTTCAATGTTTTGTGCGTATCTAGTGGTCACTGTCCAGCCTACGAGTGATTGTTTTGCCTACGGGCGTATGTCCACAGTTCTACCTACGGGTGTATGTTCTACCTACATGTGTGTGGCGGTCTTGCCTACGGGCGATTATGATACCACTAGTTAGCACACTATATATGATATATGCTTTATGAAATGTTTCATGGCATGCTAAGATTTTTGGAAAACCTATCAAGTACTATGCTGTTAGTTTTCATAAACTTTGGGGGTTAGTATGTTAATAACTGTTTCAGTATTTTATATATATATATATATATATATATATATATATATATATATATATATCAACTTGGTCCACTCATGTTTGTTTTGCGCTCCCTCAGGACTTAGAATCGAGGTGTACAATTCTAGCATCAAGGCACTCCCGCATCGGCATCTTTCAGTCCTCTCGATGTAGGACCCATTCCTTTGTTCATTCAATTTTATATTATTCTTTTTAGTTTTCTAGATTAGTTGTATGCTCTGAACACGTTCCTCAATTGTGTACTCATTGTATTTTAATTTATAAGATTTATTTTTATTCATTAGTCTCATGCATGTATATATGGCTTTGTCATCTTCAAGTATCGGCCAGCACGTGTCTACCCTGTTGATCAGTGGATATCAAGGTCGGGCATGTCACCCTTGCCCCTTAATTGATCCACCAGTGCTTATATGGACCCAATCAGGACCCAACAATTTTTTGTTGTAACTTTTAAAATCCAATATTGCTCTTTAACAATTTTCTCCATTGACCCAACACATATGACTGGGGGAGCAAGTTAGAATGAGTTTCCGATTTTCGACCATAACATTTTTTAATCCGAACTAAAAAAATTCTCAATTCAAATATTTTCCAAAAAATTGGCTCGGAAATCAGAATGCATTTAGCAATTCTGATAATTCGGAATTTCTTAAACGAATTATTTCAAAGAGTTCAAAACTTATTCTTCAAAAAAAAAAAAATCTTCCAAAAACTTCCGATTTCTTATAGTTATTTACTCAAGTTATTTAATTTCTTATCAACTTTTAAATTTTATTGCTAGTTTTGAATCTATTTTATTCTTTTTTTTCTTTTTTGTATTAGACATACTTGTATATATTAAAAATGGATAACCATAATAGCATACCACAAAATACTTGAATCTGTACTTAAGCATTTACCAGATATTTAGAAAGAACAATAAGTTACATGTACAAAAGAAAAAATTGAGAGTGTTAAAAACTTGTAAAATATATTAATTTTCGGTGTTAAAAAACTTGTAAAATATATTAATTTTCGAATTATGTTTTGAAATTTTCGAGATTATTCAGATTCCGAAATTTCTTAAAGTTTCAAAATTTTATGTCCTGAATAGAATCCGATTCTGAAATTTTGGAGCGAAATTTGAAAATGTTGTCCGATACGACCCTTCCGAGAAATACTCTTACCTATAACTGATGGCATTAACTAATTAATATACGTGACTTAGTAGATTCGAGATTAAATATTTTTGTTTGTATAAGTAATATCTTGTGGTGGGACAATGGAATCGAAACCATGCATGACCTAATATTTCAACAAATTAAAGCCGCACAACTTCAATATGCCCACAGTTCGAGGTTGAAATATCAAATTATCAACCACGACCTAATGGAATTAGTAACCCTAGCCTTGACAACCTCGAATTATCTACGAACAGACGAACTATCCTTCATCTTTTTGGAAAAAAAATAAAAGTTATGAACCACCAACTATCCAATATATTTAGTCCTCAACATTCAGCTGCATGTGCAGTAGGTATGCAGCTGTGGATGGAGTTGTAATTATTGGGTTTCATGTCGATATATATAATCTAGAGTGGATTTAAGTGAGAATAAAATGCTTGCTCCTGCATGCATGCGGTTAAGTAATTAGAGCGATCAAATAATATAATCTTATGTCCAATGCAGTACACCAACGCAAACATAATGTGAAGTAGAATTATTGTTTGAAATGACCCCAAAAAGAAAAAGCATGGGTTGAAAATGAGAAAGAAAATGTGGTTGGCCCCCAGAAAAAAAAAAAAAAAAAAAAAGATTCTTCTTCTAGTCCTCAAGAGGTCGGATCATGTTTCATATGCAACTACACTATTTCTTTTGTTGATTGAATATGTTTCAAAAAGTTATTTACTTATTTTCCATCTTCGTATGTCCACTCGCCTTTCGTGATTTATCAACGTAAAACGTTTTGATATATTATGGCATGGTCTCCCTCTAAGAGAGAAAAAGAAGAAGTGAAAAATGCCATCAGTCATAGGTCCTAGAAAGCAATAATTTAAGCTGATTTTTAGTTCGCTGTGAAAAAACAATAGTACCAGCCGGCTGCAGGTGACATGCATTCCCCTTGTAAAATGCATGTTCTAATAAAATTAAATGGCATTGTCAAGAAATGAGGGTGCAACATTGGATCTTCAAAAGAGATAAAATGTCCAAATTAGCACTAACATTAAAAAATGCAACAACAATATTTTTCAACCGAAAAGTTAAATTTGTTTTGTCATAACATGGATTGGCAGCCCTCATTCTTATTGTCAAAATTGATAACAACTTCAATTCTTTTTTTTAATTGATTATTAAATGCAATTTATTAATTTTATGGATAATGCTTGGCTACTCACCAGTAACTACTCACCTTTTGATTTTATCTAATGATATTTTAACACATATTTTATTACTTTAAAAAATAACGGACACATGACATTTTTGGGCTTTGAAAAAAAAAAGGAATACATGACATTTTTTTTTGTTGGGCCAGATGAAAAAGTGAGTGTTCACTAGTGAGCACTTAAGAGTTCCTAAGTGTTATCCTAATTTTATTATTGTTTTTTGTTTTAAAACATTAATTATAATAATTTAATGTAACAAAATAATAGTTTATTTTGAAATATCGAGTGGAAAATAAAATTTTAAGATCTCAAAGTGTCACATAAGCTCAAATTTAATTTTATAATTAATATTTGACATCTACTTTCATGGTGCTTTTAATTATGCGCAAAATAAAACAGGTAAAACTTGATAGCTCTTTCATATAGAATTTAGAGGCTTGTGTAATTTGAGCATCAAAATCAAAACAAAGTGGTATTTAGTAATGAGTACAGGGTGTAGCGGTGCTGGGGCGGAAGCGGCCAAACTCATTGTTTTTAACAAGCAATATTATTTATACTAAAAGGGGTGGGGGAGTGGACTAGGCCTCATAATGGAGGAATCATAATAATATGGTTTAAATTTACCTTTGCCAAGAGTCGAACCTCAAACTTCTCACTTATAAGTGAAGAAGAATACCACTAGACCGTAGTACTTAATTTTTCAATGTTGGACAATTCTTGACATACATATTTAGTAATGTAAACATCGTATCTTGTCAGACTACGCATTTGGCTGTTACTTTACTTACAATCATATATGGTTTATATATATTAATATGCACGTGTATGTGTGAATGGAGATGTAAGGTTCACCTTTAGATGCTTAATTAAGATTTGCAATAGGAGAAATTAGGATGCAATCCCCAACCACCAATATCCTTTGATTGAAATCCTATTGATTTTAAATTTTTGATCAAAGTCCTTCTACTTTATACACATCAGCATATTTACATTTAAAACTTTATGCCACCCATAAATGTAATTAATTCAAATCTTTTCAAAATTTCATAAGATTATTGAGAACTAATCAATTCCTACATATTAGGCAAAACAAAATATGTTTTGGCACATAGCTTTTTATTTCGTTTATATCTTAGTTTGAATTCAAGTTATTTCTTTGATGGGTACATGTGAATTTAAATGTACCCATTGATGCATTTGGGATATTTGCACCCATAAACATGTTATGGTTTTTCTGGACTTGTTACATGTACAATTTTTATAACGTGTATATTTGAGTTCCACATTACAATTGGTACATTCTTTCTCACAATTCCTCTGTTGGGTTACAATTACAGTGGGTACATACAAATATGAGATAATATTATAGATGGGTAAGATGAACACAAAAGGCAGGTTTAATTTGCACTTTGTGGGTAGAAAGACAAAAGAAAATTTTGGTTCATGGGTACAAAGATTGAAACATAAACAATTGTACCGCAAATATACTACAATTAACGGTGTTATGATTTTGTACTCTGCAACTTTTGGATTGCTTGGGTGATTTTACATAAGAAAATTGTGTGTGGGTTCTAGTTGGCTAGGTTGTACCCACCAGTAAGCAGTGCAAATTATTTCAAATTTGAAAATCAAATTAAAGTGATATTTGGTGTGCCCGATATCACTGATATGTGATATAAATTTGGGATAATTTGGAGGTTAATTAGATTGGATAATTTGGAGGTCTCAGAGGAAAGGTTAGTAATTTAAGGTGCATATATGTTCATCGTTAAGGTGAGTTAGCAGAATGTAATTTATCACAATGTAATAAATGGAGGACTTGAATCAAAGCTTTAAACCAAGAAAGGGCGTTTGAAAATTAAGAAAAGACGCCTAAACTTGTTGAGGCGCTTGCCTAGACCGCCTAGCCCGCCCAAACCTGCCTAGACACCTGCCTAGGTTGCAACTCACTTAGAAAATAGATAACTTTCCTTTTGCATTTTATTGTTTCCAATAAATTGTAAGAGACTTGTTTCCAATAAATTGTAAGAAACTTCTTGAACACATTATATGTTTGCTCCTCATGTTTTCATCAGGTTCCAATTTTTCATAATATATATGTCATTTTACTTTCTAGTTTATAATGAAATTATATATATTTTAAGTATAAACAGACACTTATTTACACGAAATACAATAGATTTACTTAAATTGACCTAGTCCGCCTAGGCACTAGGCCCCATCCTGCTGCCCGATTAGCGCCTAACGTCTTTTAAAACCTTGCATAAGAGTTGTTTTTGTTTGGTGATCTGACCATGTAGTTAATTCATAATTGCCGAGAAATGAACTCATCATGCCATCCATAATTAATCGGTAATGAGAAAAGAAGGTATATGTAATGGTTTTGCTTAAATTTAAGCCACCTCGTCCTGATCAACTTTATGAAGACTAAACCCTATCTCCTAGTTGAACAGATTGCAATGAATTATTATTGATCACGATTGAAGCGATGCAACAGCCCTTTTACAATTAATTAAAGAAAAAGAATTTGGTGAAGGGAAATTTGGTGAAGGGAGAATCAAATTAAAGAAAACGAAAGAAAGTTACAACTTTGACATATTTCAATGGCATAGTTCACGAGATTTGAAGCAACCCCAGCCACGTGATATTCATAATATCTATGGAAACACAAATGGTAGGAAAAGACCCGTCTTTGTAACGGCAGCTTAATTAGTCTCCATTTATATTGGTTAGGGACCCTAAAGATACATATAATTGTTCATGTGTATGTAAAATCATTCACTAATAATTGTAGGAAAAGCTGCTTTAGCAAGATTCTGCTGAGGTAATATATCACAGTTTCATCCAGTTCAGAAGGTTCAAGAAATCTAATTGGACCTTCCTGTTAACTAATTTTAATTCACACTTTAAGTTGGTACAATGGGGCCTTAATGAGAAAAACCTTTGCCACTGCTGCCTAAAGTAGTAATGTGTATTATGGACATGGGTACGAGGTCATAGATTGTAGATTCGTGATGTATTCAATTATTTTATTTAGCTTAATTGATTATTGGGTAAATTACATATTAACCTCTTAGGTTTGAGGTCTATTACAACCTCATACAACATCTTTAAAACATTTCACTTTCATACATTAAATACTATTTTATTTCAATTTCATACATCCGTTACATTTTTCATCCATTGATCCGTTAAGTGCTTATGTGGCTGCCAAATATGTGTCATGTGGCAAAAAAATTAATTTTTTAATTTGGGTAAATTACATTTTCATACCTCAGGTTTGGGGTCTATTTCAATTCCTTACAACATCTTTAAAACATTTCACTTTCATACTTTAAGTACTATTTTATTTCAAAATAATACATCCGTTACATTTTTCATTCATTAATCTGTTAAATGCTGACGTGGCTGCCACATATATGCCACATGGCTGCCAAATGTCTACCACGTGGCAAATAAAATAATTTTAAATTTTTTTTTTAAAACCTGAATTTTCTCAACAAAAAAAACAAATTTGAAACCCACATCTGCAAGAAGAAGAAGAGGAGGGAGGAAGAAAGAAAAAGAAAAAGAAAATAGAAACCCACTGCAAGAAGAAGAAGAAGAAGAGGAAGAAGAGATTGGGTGGGGGGAGGGTTGTCGGAGGAAGAAAATAAAATAAAAAATAGAAACCCAGATCTGCAAGAAGAAGAAGAAGAAGAAGAAGAAGAAGAAGAAGAGGGAGGGAGGGAGCTGGGTCGGGGTGGGGGAGGGTCGCTGGGCGTGGGGGGGGGGGGACGGGAGGAGGGTCGTCGGAGGAAGAAAATAAAAAAATAAAAAAAAAAAAGAAACCCAGATCTGTAAGAAGAAGAAGAAGAGGGAGGAACGGAGCTGGGTCGGGGTGGGGGGAGGGTCGCTGGGCGTGGGGGGGGGGGTGGGGGACGGGAGGGAGGTTCTTCTTCTTTCTTCTTCTTCTTCTTCTTCTTCTGGTCGCTGGGGGAGGGACAAATTTTTTTTTTTTTTGTTCCTCCTTCTTCTACTTCTTTTCCTCCTTCTGATCACTGGTTGCAGATGTGGGTTTCAATTTTTTATTTTTTTTTTGGTTGAGAAAATTCAGGTTTTTTTTAAAAAAATTAAAAAAAAAAATTTTGCCACGTGGCAGATATTTGGTAGCCACGTGGCACAAATGTGGCAGCCACGTCAGCATTTAACGGATTAATGGATGGAAAATCTAACGGATGTATTATATTGAAATAAAATAGTACTTGAGGTATGAAAGTGAAATATTTTAAAGTTGTTATATGGGGTTGTAATAAACCTCAAAACCTAAGGGGCTACTGTGTAATTTTTTTTTTTAAACTAAATCTTCTAAATATTAAAAAAAAATTATTAAAAAAAAAACTAAAACTAAAACCTTATTCCCCTTATCCTCCTCTCTTCTCCCCGCAACCCCCAAACCTCTCCCCCATCTTCATCTTCTTCCCTGCAACCCATAAAGAAAGAAAGAAAAAAAAAAAATACCCCTTCAGTTCGTCTTTCCGGCCCCCCTCTTCCCCTCTCTTCTCCCCCATCTTCATCTTCTTCCCCCGACCCCCTACTTGCAACCCAGAAAAAAAAAACAAAAAACCCAGATTTCGTCTCGCCATCGCCGGGTTCGTGGAACGGGTGTGGATTTAAGGAGTGGGAGGGTGTTTAAAGGAGATTGGTGGGGGTGTAGAGAGGAGAAAAGGGTGGGTGGTGGGGTTGCAGATGAGAGAAGGGATGGGGTCGGGTTATGGGTGACCTGCATCGCCGAGGGGGGGGGAAGGGGTTCTGGGTTGACCTCCACTGCGCTGCGGAGGGGGGGCTGAGGTGACGAGCGTCGCACCAGGGATAGCCTAGTGAGGGACAGAGATCTGGGTTTTTGTTTTTTTTTGGGGGGGGGGGTGGGTTACGGGGATATGCAATAGGTTTTTTTTTAATATATATATATATATATATATATATATATATATATATAACATTTAGGTTTTTTAATTAAAAATTATTATTTTTGCCACGTGGTGTGCCACGTCAGCACTCAACGGATTAATGGATGAAAAATGTAACGGATGTATGAAATTGAAATAAAATAGTACTTGAGGTATGAAAGTGAAATGTTTTAAAGATGTTGTATGAGGTTGTAATAGATCTCAAACCTGAGGGGTTACTATGTAATTTACCCTTGATTATTTATAAGTAAATTTACAAATGAATACAAAAAATAGAACGATTGAAAGGAGGGGCTAGATATGGGTCCAAAAAATTAACATGGTTTTAGGTTAAGTCTAGTATTATCTTTTCTTCACTTTTATTCCTTTTATACTCATTTTATCTTTCTTTTTTTAATATTATAAATAAATTAATATTGTCACAACCTGTCCCGGAAATGTACATTATTTTGTTATCATTGATGTGAAAAGACTAAAATGCCCTTTAGCGTTTGTTGCATTGTGGGACTATGTGTGGTTGAGGACCAATGTGTTAAGTCCATATTATTTTGGAACCAATTGGAAGTAAGGAAAATGGGTTGTTTTGATTGGTGACCCAAAAATCTGGACCACACATCCTATCTCTCTCACTCTCCCGTGCTCTCTCTTCTCTCTCTCTCGGTTTCACTCTCTCTCTTTCGAAATGGTACGGACAAGCACCCAAGACCCTTGAAACTTCACGGATTGTGGCCAAAATTAGTACCATTGTGTTCGTGAGGACCATATGAGTTCAAAGGTACCCATTTCAGGTAAGAACTCGTTCGATATCATGTTAAAAATTCAAGCTCCGAGTTGAGCACTATTCACGAACTTTTAAATGGTTATGTTTTAGGACAATCCAAGCTCATAGCGAGCTTAGTGAGGTCCCAAGGAAGCTTGGAATGCTTCGTTTGAAGGTTTTGGATGTCGGGATCGTGTGGACGAAGTTTGGCCGATTTTCTTAGAATTCTTCGATGAGATCCCGTGACTTTTAGAGTTTTAAATTAGTATGATTGTGTTCTACAAGTTAAGAGCTTTATTTTGGTATAAAATACGTGAAAAATGGTGCAAAAACGAGTGAGAAATGGGCAGTTGCAGGTCTGCCCAGAATCTGGCACCGGTGACACAGTTCCGGCGCCTAGAGGTTAAAGACGATGCGCGTGGGCCGCGCGTGAAGCCGTGCCCTCCTCGGCGCGTGAGGGCGCGTGAGCCATAGAAAAATTTATCTAAAAATATCACGATGTTCGTGAGGTTATGTAGGTCACGTTGGTATATTTAAATACCAAAATTGAGCAATATATGAGAAGTTATTAGCTAGTTTTGCTTATGTGCTTTAAAATAACGTTTTTATAGTTAATTCGCATATAGGCGAGACCTATCCCGAGGACGAGCGTATCCATGGGCGACTCGAGGGCTACGACCCTTCGACATACCAGTGTTGTTTTCAGTATATATTTATATACTTGATATATTTCCCAGAAATGCATTTTTAAGGAAAGTATGCTTAGAAATTATATGCCAAATGCTTCTATATTTTGAATATGCATTGCATGGTTGCATATATATATATATATATATATATATATATATATATATATATATATATATATATATATAAATGTGGTGCTGTGGAGGCACAGGTGAGTTCAGGTAAGTTATGTTTGGTTGTGTGAATCATCGATGATGTGATATGTGATATGTGATTAAGTAAGGTTGAGCTCATAAAGCTGCACCTAGGGTGATTGTGAATTAGCCAAAGATATGAGGTACATGCCTGTTTATTTATGTCACCTCCTGCACTATATGCTCATATGGATCCAACTTAAGTGCACAGTCTTGTCGTACAGACCTTATGCATGGTTCCGACTCGTAGGTGACTAGCGATTCATCGTCCGGCTGTTATGAGAGAATAGAATTGAGCATAATTATATTTCACCCAATCTTATCGTATATACCCTCTTTAGTGGTTCCGACTTATGTATAGTATATTGCCGTATAGGTCATTGTAGTGACTCCGGCCAGATTGACTTTTGAGCTATGCATTTAGCCATACAGACTACCTCAGGGGTTCCGGCTAACATATCATGTTTCTATGAAATCATTCTTACCTGGATTGTTTACTTTGTTATATTTTGGCATGGCATACATATGAATATGATTATGTGAAGCATGAATTGAATTGATATGATTTCATATATATATATATACACACACACACACACACTTATATCTTGATTCTGGGAAAATTATACCTGTTTTACAGCGAGGGGTTAGTATATTGATAAATGAAATGATTTTGTAAAACATTTGTTTTGCCCACTCACGTTTTCTGTTTTGCGCCCCTTCAGGTTCTAAGTAAGTTTGTTGTTGGTGGCTCGGGATTGTCGGCTGTTCTGACTTATCTAAATAATAGTAGGACATTCCCGATACTGTATAACTAGTACTTGTCCTACTGGACTGCACCTAGACTTTATGCTCTGATTAGGAGTGTTTACTGTTATAACTAACTCCTATCACTTTCATTTTAGTAATGCACTCTAGTTATCTGGTTTTTAATTATTCATATAGTTGCTATCTTTATCGCTTCCGCACTGTGCACATGGCTACATCACTCTCACGTGAAGGCCAGCATGCCTTGATCTCGGTCGGGGTGTGTCAAATATCTTCTAATTTCAAGCATCTTCTAATTCCAATAAAATCTACATAATACTTTTTTAACAAAAAAATTATTATACTAACACAAATCCATCTGCAAAATATACGATGCTAACTCAAGTAACAAATATATGAATGTATATATACCTATAAGGGAGCTATGAAACCTAACTAAAAGTTACAAAAACATAATATATCTATAAGAAAGATACATTAATCTGTGATGCATGTTGATTATAACAAAGAATTAAGGGGGTGTAGTCAAACTCGGATTTAGGAGGATTTTAAAAGACTTTAAAATCGTAGTATAGTCAATTAAAAGGATTTTAGAATCCTTTAAAATCTAGGTGTAGTCAATTAAAAGATTTTAAAGGATTTTAAAATCCATCCAAATCTAAGTGTATTAAAAAAATTAAGATTTTGGAGGATTTCAATAAGTTGTGGATTTCGTGGGATTTGAGAGCCAAAAGTATATATAACTGTTGACCCTAAAAACTATTAAGCCTACGTGGCGCACAGGCCGAGTAACTAATAAGCTAACTACATCCTTCGGTTACGTGCGGGCATGCAAACTTGTCAACTGAGCTTGGCCGAGGAGTAAAATATGTCGATGTTGCGTTGGGTGTGCTGCGGACTTCTCGATCTTGCGATTGCGGCCGAGGAAGGAACACGTCTCGACCTTCGGGTTCTAGAGCCTGAAGACAAGGCTGCTAGTTCTGCGAAGTTCAATATCAAATTCGGCTTTCAATGTGTCGAATGTAGTAACTTGTAACACCTCACTTCGTCGAGAAGGCTAACAAGATGACCTCTACCAATAAGGATTCGAAAATCCTTCTCGACCGAGACTTAGATAGATAACCAGTCTACCTTGATGCAGTGTTGTTTATCTAAACTGAAGGTGCTCCGCGGTCGATTGATTCTACAGCAACAGTGCTGTTTATCCAAACTAAAGATGTTCACCGGTTGTCTTCACAGTGTTGTTTATCAAAACTGAAGATGTGTTGGCAAAAAAGAAAATAAAAATCTCAAGATTTTTAAGAGGTTTCGCGTAGAGCGAGAGTTTGCGCAGGGCAGTTTGTGTGTTAAATTGGATGGGGCTTTCTAGTTGTCTGCCGCTTGGTATTTATAGAAATCTGCATGCCCAAGTCACAGAAACCAATCCTAATTGCAATGTGACTCTAAATCTTTATTTGTTGTTATCCTTACGTCTTATCGCATCAATCAAAACTTGTTGTTATCCTGCAACTTGATGCAATTTTGATAAGCTAGATTATTAGCATCCTGCCTAGGATATTAAGTGATACTTTTTTTCCACCATCAGAACCTTTATCAATGCATGTACAATAACCTTCCGCCAAATACCACGTGCATGCATGATGATTCCTTCATCAACTTAAACTCTAAAAGGTAATTCATATAATCATCATACCCCTAGATAAAGCCTACGTGCACCAATCCCATCCATGAATTAATTAGAAGGTCACACATGGCAGTTCACTTCCCAAAACAATCTCATCTGCAAGTTACCAATGCATGCATGAAGACCATGTATCCATACGATTCTGATCAGATTGTGTTGCCATCTTATCACCATTTTTACTTCACCCTTATCGTATGCATGCATATCTGTCCACCAAAACCAATGCAAACCACACATCCACACGCCAAACATCCAACTCAGCTCGATTCATGCTGCCATGTTTCCAGTTGGAGATATATTTTCATCTTTCATACGAAAATGTCAAGATAAATCACTATTAAAAGATAATTATGATAAAAACCATAATACAGTCGTTTAATAATAACAAAATTATCTTCATTTTTCATCCAACGGTTGTGAGCTATATCCATTCAACGGCCTTGATTGCACAGGCCGATGATGTAATTTTGGGTCCAAACACAGCCCCCCCCCCCAGTTTCCTTGAGCTTCAGCTTATAAACCGAATGGTTAAGGAAATTAAGTTTCTCAAGCCAACCACGAGTACAGCTTCACCGTAAAATACATTGAATTTAAATCACTACCAAAACCTCCTCACCGAAGACAACCAGACAACTCCTACTAACTTTCACTTGGGCCGAAGAATTTCTAAATTACTTCGACGACCTGTTTTCTCAAGTTTCTCAGTCGAGAAACACAAGATCAAAGAAAAGTCATTGAGCTCGACAAACCAACTTCGGTCATTGAACTGATGTCGAACTCACAACTTCTCTCTCGGCCGAAGTACAATCTCCTTGGACTTGAAACCGAAATAAAACAAACACTTAGTGGCATGTCCCAGAGCCAAATAAATACCTCGGCGCCATACGAAATTCCTTGGGTCGAGTATTAGTTATGTAATCACCATTTAGACTAAGTCTTCATGGTGGCACTTTTTCCAATTTGTGTCATTGTTTCCAACAGGCATGGTTTCACCAAATAGAACCTTGATTCTCTTGGCTGTTTACAACTTGGAATGAGATACATTTCCAACATGCAACCGCCGAGTGGTTGAGAAGTAAACAGGCTTTTGTGCTCACATCCTAGAGACCATCACCGCTTACCCCAAAGCAATGATATCGTCGACTACATCCCAGAAAACCACCATCAAGTAGCACTTTGAAGCAAAAAATGATTTGATTCCTTAACCAATCAGCAACGCATACATTCTAATCTCTGTGAAGTTTTTTGTTCCAGACTCCACCCTATAAATTTTATACTCCACTGCTGATGCATATAATATATGCTTCATCGAGTACGAACACAAATCGGCGATACAAAGCAACAAAAAACTTTAATAACCTGGGTCTCACTCTGCACGTTGACAATACAAAGCAAAGTTGCTTCATAACTGTCTTTCTCCATCGAATAGGCCCTTATGCCTAGTTCGACGACTATCGACAAATAAACTTGGTGGATAGCCTTTGTAATTTTCTTAGTTGGGACATACCAGAAAACTTGCCATGCACATACCCTCTGCTCTGAGAGAAGATTTGGGCCTCCCATTCTCTACACGAAAAACTTGTACTGGTTTTGAATGGCGTCTTCCTTCTTCGAATTTATGAAAATTGACCGGAACCACTCTTGTCCGTCATCATATACCCTAGTGTAGAAAGTGGTGGAGAGGTTGATAGAGGCATGGAGGCTGAGTTTCTAAAACAGGTTTGTCTCATCGATGGCGAACGCGTCAGCCGAGTTGACGCCATTCCACTCAGCAGCCTTGGCTTGCAGGCTCTGCATTTTCTTTTTATTCACTGCTTAGTGGTGGAGTCTCTTGAGTTTTTTTTTTTTTTTTTTTTCAGTCGATGCCTCAAAGACCATGATCACCGAGAAGCAAACCATGATTCCTCGTTTTTCCCTTTTATGCACCAAGTATCAAATTTCACTAAGCAGCTCCTTTATATATGCTCATCCTCGACGAGTGAGGATTAGGCTACACGAAGGCCTACCACCTACTACGGGTAGCCTTCTACAAACATCTTTTTCTTGCCCGGCTAAAGAACAACTTTTCAGTCGATGCCTCAAATTTTTCAAGTCCACACCATCTTGTTGCCCCCTTTATTTTCTTAAGTATCGGCCTGAAAGGCCGAATGGTTAAGAGAATAATTTATTCATCTTTTTATTTTTATTTTTTTTTAGCAAAAGAAAACAAAAGTTGCCGAACTATAAAGTGGAGGAGGCCAACGATGTTTTATTCCCAGCCGAGATCTTTTTATATCAAAATTCTCAATTTGATTTTGCACTATGCCAAATAAGGAATTTTTCCCAAATGTTTCTGACTTGACGAAATATTTTTTTATCATCGGCCGCCGAATGTGTTGAACAATTATTATGGCCCCCCGGGCATAATTACTTTGTTAATTTCGACTTTTAACTCGAACAACTTAGTCGAATGGGATTTCTCTATATTAGCTTTATAGCCAATAATCATATCGATTGGCGTGGTTTTGGTGCCTAAGACCATGTCTCCAATTACCATATCAATTGATGTGGTTTTATGGTCTGAAGTTGTGTATTGGTCTTGTTCGTCATTAGAACACTCCTCTGACGAATCATTTCTTGAGTCTATTTTTGGCTCAGAAACGTGAACTTTTTCTTCTAGGCCTACCACAATTTCAGTCTCGACCGAAAAAACAGGTGGCCTAGGTTCGTCTTCGGCCATCTCGACAATCTTCTTAGGCCGAATGTTGGTTGTGGCCGGAGCGAAAAATTGCCCCCTGGCTTTTTAATCTAACCATTCTTCAAATGGAATTGACTTGAACCCAATAGGCATTTTCTTTTCGAGCCACTCATAAAATCGAGGTTTATCTTCATTTAACCATTGATCTTGTAATCTATGAGGAACCTTGATCTTTATCATTTGAGAGAAAGATTTTTGCCTTTCTTCATTCGCTTCAATGATCCGGTCAAGGAGTTTTTGTTACTCAACAATTTCCTTGAATAGGCGCCAAATCTCATCCTGCTGAGTGAGATCTTGATATATCATGTGAACTTCGTAGTTTTAGCACATGGTCCCACTGGGCGTGCCAAAATGTTGACCCTAAAAACTACCAAGCCTACGTGGCGCGCAGGCCGAGTAACTAATGAGCTAACTACGTCATTCGGTTATGTGCAAGCGTGCCAACTCGTTGACCGAGCTTAGTCGAGGAGTAAAATATGTCGATGTTGCGTTGGGTGCAATGGGGACTTCTCAATCTTGCGATTGTGGTCGAGGAAGGAACACGTCTCGACCTTCGGGTTCTAGAGCCCAAATGTAATAACTTGTAACACCTCACTTCACCGAGAAGGCTAACGAGATGACCTCTGCCAATAAGGATTCAAAAATCCTTCTCGCCAAGACTTGGATAGATAACCAGTCGGCCTCGACGCAGTGCTATTTATCTAAACTGAAGGTGCTTCACGATCGGCTGATTCTACGGCAACAGTGTTGTTTATCCAAACTGAAGATGTGTTGGCGAAAAAGAAAATAAAATCTTAAGATGTTTGAAAGGTTTCGCGTAGAGCGAGGGTTTGCGCAGGACAGTTTATGTGTTGAATTGGATGGGGGTTTTCTAGTTGTCTGCCACTTGGTATTTATAGAAATCTGCATGCCCAAGTCGTAGAAACCAATCCTAATTGCAATGTGACTCTGAATCTTTATTTGTTGCTATCCTCACGTCTTATCGCATCAAGCAAAACTTGTTGTTATCCTGCAACCTAATGCAATTTTGATGAGCTAAATGATTGGCATCCTGCCAAGGATATTTAGTGATACTTTTATTCCACCTTGAGAACCTTTATCTATGCATGTACAATAACCTTCCGCCAAAGACTGCGTGCATGCATGATGATTCCCTCATCAACTTAAACTCTAAAAGGTAATCCATATAATCACCATATCCCTAGATAAAGCCTACGTGCACCAATCCAATCCATGAATTAATTAGAAGGTCACACACGGAAGTTCACTTCCCAAAACAATCCCATCTACAAGTTACCAATGCATGCATGAAGACCATGTATCCCTATGATTCTGATCAGATTGTGTTGCCATCTTATCACCATTTTTACTTCACCCTTATCGTATACATGCATATCTGTCCACCAAAACCGATCCAAACCACACATCCACACGCCAAACATCCAACTCAGCTCGAATCGTGCTGCCATGTTTCCAGTTGGAGATATATTTTCATCTTCCATAAGAAAATGTCAAGATAAATCACTATTAAAAGATAATTATGATAAAACCATAATACTATCCTTTGATAATAACAAAATAATCTTCATTTTTCATCCAACGGTTGGGAGCTATGTCCATTCAACGGCTTTGATTGCACAAGCCGATGATGTGATTTTGGGTCCAAACAATAACCAAGACTAAAAAGAATCCAACCTCACCCCCTAGGATTTCAAATCCTTCCACCACAATCCATTCAAATTCTTTAAAAATCCATATGAATTTTGTAGGAGTCTTTAATACTCTTAAATCCTATCAAATCGATCACTTTTAAAATCCTTTAAAATCCTTTAAAATCTTAGTTTGACTACACCCCCCCTAAATATAAATATATAAATATAATTAACATGTGATCGATATAGGTTGATTATAAAAATTATTAATGAAGTCTATAAAATGTTGTTTAGATCAGGAAGAAGGACATGAAATAACATAAAAAGAAACAAGAAGAAATAATTATAGAGATAATTAAAAAGAAATTTAATTTTTATAATAAATCTTATTATTAAAGAGATAATTATTGATAATAAAATAATCCTAACCTAAGGGATCATATTTATTTTAATAAACTGAAATATTTCTAATATTGGCTAAAAAATTGAACATATATCAAATTTTCCCTTGAAGGAATTGAAACTGAAGAAATAGATTTTTAGGAAATTGAGGAATAGTTGCAGGGTGGGTGGAATCAGGTGGATAGAGAAAAAACAATTTCCTCAGTCCTTATATGTCATTTTATAAGAAGTTAAAATGGTAATTAAATTTTTATGCTACTAGATCCATTCTAGTGTCTTAATTTTCCACCTATATTATAATTCCACCCACCATAAAAAGTTAAAAAATTAAAATGTTATTTTCCCACCAACTATTATTCCTAAAATAATCTTTATATTGAAATTATTTTTATTTTTATTTTTATTGAGTAAAACGAAATCTACAAAGAAACGATTTAATGGAGCAAGATGCACAATGAGGATCATATCTATATAATTTTACTTACATTTTATACAATTTCCAATGTCTTCTCCATCCTCCAGCACCCCACCCCGCCCCGCCCCGAGAACACCGTGTTCCACTTCATCTGCGCCTCCCTCCGCTTATGTGGATTGTGGACAGATAAGCCCTTATCCTAGTCTTCAAGGTTGTTTACTGGTACTGACAACAAAAATAAACAAATCAAATTAAGGTACATGGGACTTGGTTTTTTGAAGATCTAGAGCGGTGGGTTGTTCTAGAAGATGGGGAAGAACGAACCTGTCAATCTAGACAACAGGGGTTTTTCTTTTCTTTGGTCTTAAATTTTTTATTAAAAGATGAGTGGGAAAATAAGACAGTGACTTGTGTTTATCAACACTCAATATAAAATAAACAAAAATCACCTTACACGATCATCACCATTACCAACAAAAACATTTTTCTATAAAAAAAAATGGTTTGCGAGGGACTTTTAATTATTTCACCTTTAATTTTTCATCTCCAACCATGTAGAGCTAAGTTTTAGCCATCTTCATATTTTATTACTTTTTAATGTATTGGAAAAACTATAGGATAACAC
Source organism: Malus sylvestris (assembly GCF_916048215.2). Taxonomy (NCBI): domain Eukaryota; kingdom Viridiplantae; phylum Streptophyta; class Magnoliopsida; order Rosales; family Rosaceae; genus Malus; species Malus sylvestris. The sequence continues at coordinate 20,648,537 of NC_062273.1, read as the reverse complement.
TCATGCATTAAATTAGTATTTATTATTTTAATAAATTAAACTACTATTTATAAATTAGTAACAGTTACCACCACCCTTTAGGCCATCGCCTCAAAACCGAATGCGCGACCACAAAATCCACCCTGACACTCAAGCCATCAACATCAAGAATAAGGTCTTGGAGGTTGCTGAAATGGTATGAATTGCCATAATGTGACCACCGCTATCTTCACTGCCCACAAAGAAGAACTCGAAGCTTTACTCACAAAAAATCGGGGAATAAGGAAATCACAAGTATAAACAAGCTCCTTGAAAGCCTATCTAAATTCTTAACCCTATTCTTTGTAAGGAGATTTCCCGATCTTCATTTTTGTTTTCCATTTGATTCGTGAATTTTTTTTTTTCATCTTCATGTCTTTTTTAAATTTATTTTTATTATTATTTTAGTGTCCAAGTAAGCAAATAAGTGGAACTCATTGTACCCACATGTATAATTAATGGAAAAATTAACAGAGACTTAACGAATGTGACATTTTCAATAGGTTGGATACTTATTTGGAATATTTAAAAATATTGAGACCAATTTGAAATGATATGAAAAGGTTGAAGGGTTTTAAGTACTTAATCCTATTATAAATAACAACTTGTTATTATTCAGAATATCCATCTTTGAAAAAGAATACTATTTTTTATAGATAATGAGGGCTAAATTTGCACACGGGTTTTTGCACATAAAGTTGCCTATGACTGTTGGCTGCGGTTATGGATGGCTAAACATATCCCCGATTATGTTCTTGCCCCCTCCCACCCCCACCCCCACCCCCACCCAAAAGTTACTCTTTAGTTTGATGATTTGCGTGAGGTGCGTACCTATCGCCCTTCAAAAGTACTCTCATGTAAGCTTTTCAAGAGTTTCGTATCTTTCCTTCATGTCCAGTTTCTGTCTTTCTTCAAAGTGCCGAGTATTTCCCAAGCAATAAAAATGAATTAAAAAAAAATTAGGACTGACCTTTAAAACAAAACAATCATCTTAATAAATGAAAAGAAAAAAGAAAAAAAACTGTAATACATTCATCGGGTTTTGACGATTACGGTCGAGAACACGAGTTTATGGCTGGCTATAACAGCAACCCAAAATATTTGTAATATTTTGAATCAATTATGAAAAGAATTTACCAATCTGTTGGATATGTTTTCTTCATGCATGTGTATATGTAGATAATTCGCCTCAATTTCAATGCCTATACATATTAAGGATCCTACATTTTTCTCTTCTACTTAATTAATTGGCATGAATCATGATCCAATATTTTGCACTTCTATTTTCTTCTTATGCACTCTCACTATCAGAAATTACCAACAGTGAACTCTTGGCCCGACAAAAATGAACTCTTGGTCCGACAACAGTGGTTAGCGTTTTTTTTTTTCCAGAGACCTTGGCCCGACGAACACGTTGGACAGGCAAAGTGACCTTCGTCAAGCCAAGATTTCACGCTAAGAAAAAAATTGGCGCGTATAATATCAGCTTTTGCCCGATGGCAAGAAAGTAATTTGTTGGTAGAGGTGTCGTTGCTCGATGAACTATTTATCTGACTAAATTCATGATTCGTCAGACAAAGAGCCACGATGACCCATTATAAACCCTACCAACAATTTTTTCCTCGAGGACTTAAATTCATTAAAACTGGCTGGTAAAGCGCAGGTTTAAATTATAAATCTCTCTGTCTTTCTTCTGTTTTTAACCCACTCGGTTGGATTTTTACTTTTGCCGGTGAACTGCATGTGTAAAAATGGATGAGATGTTAAAAGGTATACTAGAGACTGATGGGCTATGAAACCCTAGTGGGGACTGCTGGGCTGTTAGAGCAACTCCAGCCTTGCTGGTTGCTCGGGCGTCAGGCGAGGAGAAAGGGCCCTCGGGCCGGTGGGAGCAAATCCAGCGGGGAAGGGCCCGAGTGAGGGTGGGAGGTCGAGCGAAGGGGGGGTGGGGAGTCGACGGGCCTGTGGCCCGAGGGTTTGTATTTTTTTATTTTTTTTGTGTCAGAGAGAGAAAGAGAGATAGCTTTTGTAATTTTTTATTATTTAAACAAACATAAAAAACTATTATTTTTATTGCTTATTGTCAGGGGGGGAGGGTTCCAAGGGTGGAGATGTAAATGGAAATTACTGTTCATTAATGGTAATTACTATTCATTTAAGGCAGTTACTGTTCAATAGGGTGGATTGAATAGTGGATTGCCAGGGGGAGGGCTCCATGGGTGGAGTTGCTTTTAAACTGAAACTAAAAGAGGACAACTTGTTCTTGAAAAAAGGTTGGAAGGGTTTCATGGCATTCTACGAAACTAGTTTCAATGACTTACACGTGAAACTTGTTTGTATATACTTGGAGATCACATACGCCAAAAATCACCAAAAACAAAAGTTCGGAGATTAGGTAAGGACAAAATCATTCAATGGTTAGAAACAAAAAATCACGACTTAACAATTGTTTTAGCTCCGAGTTTTGAAATAGTTGGACGAGTGAAGCATGCAGTTTCCCATCGAAAATAAATTTGTTTCTCAATTTTAATATAATTGTATGAGCATTTAGCTTTATTAATGAGATAATTTTTTTAATATTAAGATATTCATATAATAAAAATTAATTAATTAAATTTAAACATAATTTAATATATTTTTTAATATTAAATAATATTGCCTGACGAAAAGAATCGTCTTGTTAAGGTTTTATATTTCAATTTCAATTTTAAAAAGCTTATCCGACGAAATTTTCGTCGTGTAAAATAAAGCGATAATTTTTTTACATAAATTTAAACTTTGCCCCAGTAAAGTTTTGGGTCGGGTAAGTGCCTTTTTACTCGAAGAAAGTGTCGTCTGTAATTTTGTCGGGGAAAAAAAGTAGTTTGACGGATTCAAAAATAGTAGTTTGTCGATACGGGATCCTCGTGGTAGGCTACACCAACAACCAGCAGAGAAAGGGCAATTAGAAATAAACAAGTTGGAATTTTCACAACCTCTCAGGAGTTTTGGAATAGCTACGGCGCTGTTTCTTCTTGATGAGCCTATTCATGTTGAAGGGATTCATGCAATGGATCTCTAACTCCGGAACAGGATATGCAACTAGAGAAGGACATGACGGTGGATCAGGCGAAACTCACAAAAGAAGACAATAGGCAATAGGGAGATGGGGTTGCGGGATCGAGGAAAAACATCTATTGTTGTCGATACTATATTAAACCAAAAGCAACTAAACTCAAGGGCCACCTCTGGTAGTGAGACGTTGTATTGTGTTTATGAAACAATTGGACAGAAATGCTCAACTGCAGCACAAGTTCAAATTCACCCAAAATATTTGGTGACGAAATCATGTTTTCCTCGACAAATATTTTCCATCTGGCAAGGTTTTTTTTTTTTTTTGTTTTTTGGTAGTGTACCTCAATTAAAAAGATGGCGTACTTTATACTTAATAAATAGGCCTTGCCAACTCCTTTCTTTTCTACGGTGACTTCTCTTCTTCTCTCTCTTCTTCAAACAAGCATCAAACGATTTAGAATTTTAAACCATAATTTCTCTGTCCTCTCTCAATCTGGATTCAAATTTTATATCCCAACGGATTAGACCTGATATTCGTGTCGTGTTTTCTGTGTTTGTGTCATTTTCGTGTCATACCTGATATCTTAACGGGTCGTGTCGTGTAATACTCGTTAAAATAAACAGGTAAAATAACCCTGTTTGGATCAAAACTTGATTTTTGGCCCAAGGATTGAGTCGGCCCAAAAGGAGGCATGGAGGAATAGAAGATCAAAGCCCGGCCGAAACTTGGGAAAGCAGGAAATGACCTTTTCTGACTTGATACAATTCACAAGGGCCATTTGCCTACCTACCCAAGGACCAAGTGGTGTAGACTGATCAGACTGCACAGCCCATAAAGTACTTTATGGGGGCATTACATGTAATAAAACTGATGAGTCATCACCCTCAGACCGCATTCGGGCAAAGCTGTTGCTACAGGAGCCAAACCAAGTCGTCTATAAAAGGAGGAAGAGAAGACAAAGATAAGGACACTCAATCAAACAAACAAAAGCACAAACTCTGCTCAAAAAGCCAGATTTGCCTTTCAAAACAAAGCTGTAGTCAGCTCAAACCTTCATCCCCCGCGGGATAGTCTTTTCTCCTAACCTTTGTAATAGCTCTACTACCTTGTTCAAACTTGTCGTAGTATCGATTCACCTTTTGTATTCTCCCTTCCCCTCTCCCCCTCTAAGCTTTCAGACCTTTGATAGAACCACAAAGATAGGGACCTGCAAGACGATCGGCCTTGATTGATAAGGTTTAATCTTGCCCGACCTGCTTTGTTCTGTCTTTGTCTTCTCTTTCTTTAAAGTCTAGCAATATGTTGTATATTTCTAGTTATATGCAAGTTGTTTCTAGCAAAATCACGATGACAAAGCTTTCTCAGTACTTGGATCCGATTTAAATATATCTTCAGTGTTTAAATCAGATCCAAGTCCTAAGCCCGCAGGCATGTAAATCTGATTAGTTTAAAAGTCCTTGGCCTCAAGGCATAAAAAAGAACTTTATGTGGACTTAACCCATCCACGACAATCCTTGATAAACGAGAAGTCTGAAGTTACTTGGGGCGCAAGTAATCGACCTACCTCTTGGTTTTATTTCTATTATATCATGATTATCATAGAACGCTTAAGTATGGAATGGATTCTGATAGGAAGCCTCAAGGCCTACACCTAAGGCCCCACAAAGGCACTTATCTGGATTCATTCTATTCTGCGGTCTAAATGGTTTGAGTATAAGAACGGACTCTAATAGAAAGCCTCAAGGCCTACACCTAAGGCCCCACAAAGGCACCTAATTGGGTTCGCTCTACCTCGCAGACTCGGATAATCAGAAATATAATAGTTATCAGACCCCGACAACCATAAAGACCGAATATAATATGCTCAAGTGCTGATTTAGTTTGACAGGAAGCCTCAAGGCCTACACCTAAGGCCTCACAAAGGCGCCTGTTATATCTAACACGGTTCCTCGGGCATATGCATATTCACAACTAAAACTTGACATCTATTCGACATCTGCCATGCTAAAGATGGCAGTGGCACGCCTGAGCACTACAATGTTAACCTTGATTGTGAGCCTTAAGGCCTACACCTAAGGCCTCACAAAGGCGCCTGTTATATCTAACACGGTTCCTCGGGCATATGCATATTCACAACTAAAACTTGACATCTATTCGACATCTGCCATGCTAAAGATGGCAGTGGCACGCCTGAGCACTACAATGTTAACCTTGATTGTGAGCCTTAAGGCCTACACCTAAGGCCCCACAAAGGCACCTTTCAAAGTTAACGCTGTCCTTCTCTTTCAGCCTTGCCCGACGAGTTCTTGCCCGACGAGACTTGCCCGACAAAACCTGACAGGAAAGCAGAAGCCCGACAGCAGCCCTCAATCGGCGCCGAACCTCCAGGGGAGCTGTGTGCTCGTTGGCCAGGAAACATCCCCTACGGGAATTCCTGCCACGAACATAGTTTTGGCACGCCCGGTGGGATGTCTAATCAGAAGATAGAAAAACAGATATGCCAGAAGACTTGCAGACCACGTTATTTCAAATGCTGCAACACTTGGAGAAAGCCTCCACGGGCTCTAGAAGTGATATAGATGTGGTTCATCCCAAAGGAGAAAGACGTAGGAACAGCCAGCCAGACGGGATGGACGTAATCAACCCTGCATTTCCCTTTTCAGAGGCCCCTATAAATATGCTCAATATGACATGGGCGGAGAAAGGAAAAGGGAAGATTACAAGGGAAGAAGAAGAAAGACTGGCCAAAAAACCTACAGAGAGAATAAACAAACTACCCGAGTATCCAAAGGCTGCCATAATCAAGGGGATGGTTATGTGCAGTAAATGCCAGTGTGAGTGTGAGCTCGAGATTCCCTCGGCTGGAGTCCTCATTGATCACGAGTTAGTCAGGAGGAAGGAAGAAGATGCAAGAAGAGAAGCCCGCGAGAAAAATAAGCAGGCAACAAGGAAGGACACCTCCCGAAGCGTTTTTCAACGCTTAAGAGGTGATTCCCAACCCAAGGCTTTGTCAGAAGTGTTTCGAAACCATGAAGCTTCTGACGAGGCAGAAAAAATGGAGGCCACAATCCAAAGAGGTGAAGGTTATCCTCAGAATGGCCAGATGGGGAGGGAAGTCAAGAGAACTGATGGGATAGCTAATCCCGGCAAAAAAGGGAATCCTGCCCACCTTGGGCGAAAATGGTATGTAGTCGGGAAGAACGGACAGCCTACCAAACCAATGGGAGCCTTTATGATCAGGAGGGTTCAAAGGCAGCATAAGGCCTACTTGAACTCTTTGAAAACCCCCACTACCTCCGAAGCCTCAAAAAATCAAAAGTTGGAAAGAGCAACATCTGGAGGTAATAGCCAGCTCCGTTGGCGAAATAAGAGGGAGGTAGATAAAGCCAATAGCAAAGCAGAGGGGGTAGGGGATCATGTGCCGCAGATCCAACATCCTGGGAAGTATAGGATCTTGAGGAGAGCTCAAGAAGATCTGATCATGGTACCAACTCCTGGATGGAAGCCAGAGCCTATTCACATGGGAACTGTTGCAAGACCACTTTCTCTGCCATTGGTGGATCCCTTTGGAGAAGTTCCAAAACAAACGTTGTACGAGGGCATGGATCAACCACAACGGGAGGGGGCACCAGAACCATTACTTACAGCTGATGCGATGGCCTGGTTGGATGAATTTATGGGACAGATTGGGAGCAATAAAGAGGATCTGCCCGAGCCCAGTAATTTCCACATCAACATGGCGTATGTATTATCCGCCACGTTTGGTGCCAGACCTGATCAGCCTGCTACTATGGAGGGTGATTACTTAACAACGGAGCCAATGATGGCACAAGTCAATGTGGAGATAGCAGAAGAAGAAGAATAAGACTCGGGCAAGGCTGAGCCCTCAGAAGCATCCAAAGGTGATCCTATGAGGATTTACAGAGACGAGATGGTGTTCAGCCGCCCGAGTATTTCGTTGGCCAACCATCTGAAACCTATATATGTTTCAGCTCACTTGGAAGGTGTACCCTTCAAAAGAATTTTAATTGATAGAGGAGCAGCTGTTAACGTGTTACCGGCCAAGCAGATGAGAAAGATAGGGAGAAGTACGGAAGATCTTATTCCCACGGACCTTACGGTCTCTAGCTTCTCAGGTGCTATCACTAGGACTCATGGGATATTACCTTTGGAGGTGGACTTAGGATCCAAAAAGATAATGCTGGCATTCTTTGTGGTGGACTGCACATCCACTTACGGAGCCTTACTCGGAAGAGATTGGATCCATCAAAGTTTAGCCATACCTTCCACTCTTCATCAACAAGTGGTTGTATATCATGAGGCGGGTATTGAAGGACTAGGCTTTTGGGAGATAATAGAGGCTGAAACACAGCCGTTCCTCCCCTCAGCCAATGTTGCGGAAGCAAGTTTCTACAATCCCAACGTAGGAATCTTGAAATGTTCAGGAGCTGATAAGAACGGCCACCCTACCAAGGTGACGGCCCAAAAGCTTTTGGAACAAGGAATGCTCCTTACTAAGGAGGAGTGGGATAGACCCTGTCTCATACCAAATTCCCTTCACCATCAATGATTGAACAAAAGAAGAAAGATCAGGTCATGGCAGTCAGATCCCTGATTAAAAGACTGTTGGTATATGGGAAGGGAAGAAGACAAGAAAGGGAGCAGGAATAACAAGAATGGCAGGAATAAGCTTCAACCAGCCAGCATGGAAATAGAGAGGAATCTTGCAGTGAAGAACTGGATAGGGCCATTCAAATGGCCGAGTGCATATATGATCTAGATGGGCCAGACGACTTGCCCAAGAGCCCAGAGTTGGTTGAATTTTTATGTGCAGAACCTGATAAGCCATCACCCGAAGTTCAGGATCCTTTGGAAGTTATTGATCTAGGCACAGAGGAGGATCCAAGACCAATACAGATCAATGGTTTATTAGGAGCCAATGATCGGGCCAGGATTATTTGTCTTTTGCAAGAATTCAAAGACTGTTTTGCTTGGCATTATACCGAGATGCCAGGGTTAAATCCAACTTTGGTGGAACATAGAATGCCCGTCAAGGAAGGGTATAAACCAGTCAAGCAAGCACCACGGAGGATGTCAAAGGAGATAGAAGAGAAGGTCAAAGAAGAGATTGAGAGGCTAGTGAAAGCTGGCTTTATCAGACCAGCCAAATATGTGGAGTGATTGGCCAACATTGTACCCGTTTTAAAAGCTGTAACAAAAGCAGTACGATGTTGTGTCGATTACAGAAATATTAATGGCGCTACGCCAAAGGATGAGTACCCCATGCCCATGGCTGATTTATCCATAGATGCAGTAGCAAAGCATAAAGTTTTATCTTTTATGGATGGAAATGCCGGATATAATCAGATAAAGATGGCTCCAGATGATATTCATAAAACAGCTTTTAGGTGTCCTGGTCATGTGGGGGCATATGAGTTTCTGGTCATGCCATTCGGGCTCAAGAATGCTGGCACAACATATCAAAGGGCAATGAATGCTATTTTTCATGATCTAATTTTCCAGAACATGGAGGTATATATCGACGACATCGTGGTGAAATCTAAAACAGAAGAGCAGCATCTAATAGATCTTAGGCAAGCATTGACAAGGATGCGGATCCACAAATTGAAGATGAATCCAAAGAAGTGCGCATTTGGAGTAAGAACGGGCAACTTCTTGGGATTCTTGGTGCATCAGAGAGGTGTGGAAGTGGACAAAAACAAGGCTCGGGCAATATTGGAGTCACCTCCACCCACCAACAAAGTGCAGCTTCAAAGACTACTAGGCAATATCAACTTCTTGAGGAGATTCATTGCCAATTTAGCGGGCAAAATCCAGCCGCTAACTCCTCTACTAAGATTGAAAGATAAAGAGAATTTCGAGTGGGGGCCGACCCACCAGCAGGCATTTGACAGCATCAAGGCCTATCTAACTTCTCCACCAGTGCTGGTACCGCCTCAAAGGGGAAAGCCCTTGAAGCTGTATATTTCTGCTTCGGAAAAATCAATTGGGAGTTTGCTAGCTCAAAATAATGAAGGTGGAAATGAGCAGGCCGTATACTACCTCAGCAGAATTTTGACCAAGGTAGAAACAAGATATTCTCTGGTGGAGAGATTGTGTTTGGCTTTATATTTCACTGCTAGCAAGCTAAGGCATTATATGTTACCTTGTCACGTGCACATCATTGCCAAAACAGATGTGATAAAGTACATGTTGTCAAAACCTATACTAGCAAGAAGGATTGGGAAGTGGATTCTAGCACTGTCAGAATTCAACTTTCAATATGTACCCCAAAGGGCAGTCAAAGGCCAGGCAATTGCTGATTTCTTGACCGAGCATCAGGAACCTCAAAGTGAGATAATCAATATCCCAGGAAGTTTGGAGGTTACTAGCGTTTGGATCCCACCAAGAAGTGATGTTTCGGGCAAAGAAGATTGGATCCAGCAAGAGATAAGAAGAGTAACGGGCCTCTGGATTACTCCTTGGAAGCTGTATTTCGATGGATCCCACACTCAGAAGGCTGCAGGGGTTGGGATTGTGATTATAAATCCTCAGGGGGTTTATCATTATTACTCATTCCTGCTCGATTACCAGGAAAATACTAATAATCGGGCAGAGTATGAGGCATTGATTATTGGTCTAGAAATCCTGTTGGATTTGGGGGCAGCAGAAGTAGAAGTCTTTGGTGATTCAGAATTGGTAATAAACTAGCTAAATGGCGAGTTCAAGTGCAGACATATCACTATGGCGGGGTACTATATGGCAGCAACACAATTGTTAAGTTTCTGGGAATCTGAGATATCGGTCAATCATATTCCTAGGGGATCTAACTTAGCAGCCAATGAAATGGCGCAACTAGCCTCAGGAGTGCCAATACATGAAAGAAAGTATGGCGTAGATGTCGAGATCCAAACAAGAAACCTTCCTTCCATCTTAGATAAGGGATTTAGTTTGGATGTAATGGTTCTAGAAACCAAGATGGAAGATTGGAGGGCACCCATCATTCATCATTTGAAGGATCCCTCTTCACCTACAAGTAAGAAGAATAGGCAGCAAGCAACCAAATATGTCTTATGGGCGAAGAACCTGCTAAGAAAAACCCCAGATGGATTACTGTTAAAATGCTTAGGCCAGGAAGAATCCATGAGAGTGATGGCCGAAGTACATGAGGGAATATGTGGAGTACATCAAGCAGGGACAAAGATGAGATGGCTACTCAGAAGGTACGGTTATTTCTGGCCCAACATGGAAAAAGACTGCAAGTCTTATGCCCGCGGTTGTGAAGAATGTCAAAGGCATGGACCTCTCCAACATGTGCCTTCAGTACCTTTGAATCCAGTGGTCAAGCCTTGGCTGTTCCGAGGATGGGCGATGGACTTCATCGGGCAAATTTATCCAGCTTCTAGTAAAGGGCATACTTTTATAATTGTAGCAACAGATTACTTCACTAAGTGGGTGGAAGCATCAGCAGTAAAATCTATAACTTCCACCGTAGTCAAGAATTTTATCGAGACCAAGATCCTGCACAGATATGGGGTGCCCGAGACTATAGTGACGGACCGTGGGCCATCTTTTATTTCAAAAGAAGTCGAGGAGTTTGCAAGCAAGTACAAGATAAAGATGATCCAATCCAGTCCGTACTACCCTCAGTCAAATGGGCAGGCTGAAGCTAGTAACAAGATCCTGGTCAACATTATTAAAAGAATGGTGATAGATAGTCCAGAAAAGTGGCATGAGATGTTGGGGAACACGTTGTGGGCATACAGGACTTCCAAAAGAGCGGGGACAGGCACAACTCCTTATGCCTTGACGTTCGGGCAAGATGCAGTGCTCCCCATGGAGATCAACATTAGTTCCGTAAGAATTCAAAACCAATTTGGGTTACATAGTGCAGAATATATCGAAGCCATGTGTCAAGGTATTGAAGACCTGGATGCAGCCCGAATTGAAGCCTTGAACCAGATTCAAGAAGGAAAGATAGCTGTTGCCCCAGCTTATAACAAGAAGGTGAAGGTAAAGTCCTTCAAAGAGGGAGATTTAGTATGGAAAACAGTCCTCCTGCTGGGAGCTCAGCTTCGGGGTTTTGGAAAGTGGAGCCCAACATGGGAAGGTCCTTTCATTATCAGTCGAGTCTTAAATAAATGAGGATACTACCTAGCGGACCTCGAAGGAAATGGGCAGAAACATCCCATTAATGTTATATTCTTAAAGAAATATTGTCCTACATTATGGGATGTTAGGGATTGTTACATTAAAGAGGGGGCAGAGTGAAGCGAGCTTCGGGAATCTCATATGCAGTGTTTTTTGTTCATCAAACATTCAAAGAAGGTAAAAAGACAGAAATTGCTAAAATAGTGTTTATTTCATGTCAACAAATTGATGAAATTTACAGAGTTCCAATCCTATGTATTACATTTGATTCTCTCTGGGTATGGTGGTGTCTTCGGCTGGTTTCCCGATGTCTTCATGGATGGAACCCAATCGGGTGATCGGGTTGTGCGGCCAACATGGGCCTGGTAGAGGATCCTCCGACGGGGCTGTCACCATATGTGATGGTGAAGCACAACTTATCGCCGCAGCTTGCGGGAAGATAAACCATTAAGAGGAAGCCGTCTGACCAAGGGTGTTGGAGATAGAGGGGCGGTTGACCAAGGGTGTTGGAAATAGCAATCATCGGATAAAACCTCCTTTTCTCACGAAAGGGGAGTTTTAGGAAACTCCACTCAAAACCTAAGGAACCCATTTCTCAGTTGCTAAGAGAAGACAAAAACGCTCAAAATGGATAGAAGTTGAAGACCAGAGCCAAAGGGAATTTGGTAGTTTGATAGGAGAAGTCCCGAGCTAGATTTTATAGGGCTCAAAGGACAGTTCAAGGGTCGTTAGAAGAGCAAGGGGTACCGGAAGCACCAATTCCCAAGGACGGATATGCATGCATGCGGGTATTCAATCAATGTCGACGCTTGGGATTCCAACCTTCACATTAATTGAAGGGGGCACTGTTTGGATCAAAACTTGATTTTTGGCCCAAGGATTGAGTCGGCCCAAAAGGAGGCATGGAGGAATAGAAGATCAAAGCCCGGCCGAAACTTGGGAAAGCAGGAAATGACCTTTTCTGACTTGATACAATTCACAAGGGCCACTTGCCTACCTACCCAAGGACCAAGTGGTGTAGACTAATCAGACTGCACAGCCCATAAAGTACTTTATGGGGGCATTACATGTAATAAAATTGATGAGTCATCACCCTCAGACCGCATTCGGGCAAAGCTGTTGCTACAGGAGCCAAACCAAGTCGTCTATAAAAGGAGGAAGAGAAGACAAAGATAAGGACACTCAATCAAACAAACAAAAGCACAAACTCTGCTCAAAAAGCCAGATTTGCCTTTCAAAACAAAGTTGTAGTTAGCTCAAGCCTTCATCTCCCGCGGGATAGTCTTTTCTCCTAACCTTTGTAATAGCTCTGCTACCTTGTTCAAACTTGTCGTAGTATTGATTCACCTTTTGTATTCTCCTTTCCCCTCTCCCCCTCTAAGCTTTCAGACCTTTGACATAACCACAAAGATAGGGACCTGCAAGACGATCGGCCTTGATTGATAAGGTTTAATCTTGCCCGACCTGCTTTGTTCTGTCTTTGTCTTCTCTTTCTTTAAAGTCTAGCAATATGTTGTATATTTCTAGTTATATGCAAGTTGTTTCTAGCAAAATCACGATGACAAAGCTTTCTCAGTACTTGGATCCGATTTAAATATATCTTCAGTGTTTAAATCAGATCCAAGTCCTAAGCCCGCAGGCATGTAAATCTGATTAGTTTAAAAGTCCTTGGCCTCAAGGCATAAAAAAGAACTTTATGTGGACTTAACCCATCCACGACAATCCTTGATAAACGAAGAAGTCCGAAGTTACTTGGGGCGCAAGTAATCGACCTACCTCTTGGTTTTATTTCTATTATATCATGATTATCATAGAACGCTTAAGTATGGAATGGATTCTGATAGGAAGCCTCAAGGCCTACACCTAAGGCCCCACAAAGGCACTTATCTGGATTCATTCTATTCTGCGGTCTAAATGGTTTGAGTATAAGAACGGACTCTAATAGGAAGCCTCAAGGCCTACACCTAAGGCCCCACAAAGGCACCTATTTGGGTTCGCTCTACCTCGCAGACTCGGATAATCAGAAATATAATAGTTATCAGACCCCGACAACCATAAAGACCGAATATAATATGCTCAAGTGCTGATTTAGTTTGACAGGAAGCCTCAAGGCCTACACCTAAGGCCTCACAAAGGCGCCTGTTATATCTAACACGGTTCCTCGGGCATATGCATATTCACAACTAAAACTTGACATCTATTCGACATCTGCCATGCTAAAGATGGCAGTGGCACGCCTGAGCACTACAATGTTAACCTTGATTGTGAGCCTTAAGGCTTACACCTAAGGCCTCACAAAGGCACCTCTCAAAGTTAACGATGTCCTTCTCTTTCAGCCTTGCCCGACGAGTTCTTGCCCAACGAGACTTGCCCGACAAAACCTGACAGGAAAGCAGAAGCCCGACAGCAACCATCAACCGGCGCCGAACCTCCAGGGGAGCTGTGTGCTCGTTGGCCAGGAAACATCCCCTACGGGAATTCCTGCCACGAACAAACCCGACCCGAAATCGACCCGATAATATTAACAGGTAATATGACCCGACCTGTTACCCATTAAGGAAAATATATTTTAAACCAATAAATTATCAAATGAAAAACATAATGCTAAATAAGTATATACATTCCATATTATCACATTCAAAACATAAAAACGCAATTTTGTTTTAAGTATAGTTTCGCTTACCTAAAGTCTTTAATAGTTTTTTAATTAATGTATAAGTGTAAAAAAATATATAAATACTCGTAATGACAAGCTTTATAACTTTCATGAAGAGCTTAACTTTGAAATTGGCCACTATAATCATATAAATCATAGATCAAAATTTAACCGTTGATTGTTATTTACATTTATGCTTCACTGTTCTCATCAAATTTCGTTTTTTTAGATTTTCTTTTTTGAAAACAAGATCTATTAGAGGGTGCAGGTAGATGAATGGTTTGGATCGTTGATATTATATTTAGAGTTTTACGGTTAGTGAAAATATTCCTTGATGTTTATAAAGTTTCTACAAATTATATGACATTGACTCATATTTCAGTTAACCGTAAATATCGAAACATGATATCATCTTCTTACATCTGCCAAATGATCATGTTTTCAAAAAATAAAATTTTAAAAATGAAATTCAGTAAGAAGAATAAAGCGTAAATGACAATCGACGGTTAAATAAACTTAAGGTTTCACTACTACAAAACTATCTATTGCTGGCGGTCCAAAAACTTTTTTCAACAATCCAACCGTCAAACTTATTTGTACACATTCCAAGATTGCATGCGTAAAAAATCGTAAAAAACAAACATTCAGAGATTATGTAACGGAACAAAAGTTATCGACGGTTATAAACGAAAAATCACAATTTAACGGTTATTTTAGCTCCGATTTTGATGATTTTTTACAGATACACTCCTCGACCCTATAAGAATGTAATGAATAAATTTGATCTTTAATTTAAAGTATTTACACTAGTGGATACCACAAAAATTTATTTTATACTTAATAGAAGTATAATATTAACTCTTAAGTGTTTGTTTAATCTACCGTTTTGACGCAATATGCATTCTACGAAACTTTTTTCACCGATCCAACCGTCAAACTTATTTGTACACATTCCGAGATCGCATATGTAAAACATCGTAAAAAACAAACATTCAGAGATTACGTAATGGAACAAAAGTTTTCGACAGTTATAAACGAAAAATCACAATTTAACGGTTATTTTATCTCCGATTTTGATGATTTTTTACAGATAGACTCCTCGACCTATAAGAATGTAATGAATAAATTTGATCTTTAATTTAAAGTATTTACACTAGTGGAATTTTATACTTAATAGAATTATAATATTAAAAGTGTTTGTTTAATCTACTGTTTTGACGCAATATGCATTCTACAAAACTTTTTTCAACGATCCAACCGTCAAACTTATTTGTACACATTCCGAGATCGCATACGTAAAAAATCATAAAAAAAACATTCAGAGATTACGTAACGGAACAAAAGTTTTCGACAGTTATAAACGAAAAATCACAATTTAACGGTTATTTGAGCTCTGATTTTGATGATTTTTTATAGATACACTCCTCGACCCTATAAGAATGTAATGAATAAATTTGATCTTTAATTTAAAGTATTTACACTAGTGGATACCACAAAAACTTATTTTATACTTAATAGAAGTATAATATTAACTCTAAGTGTTTGTTTAATCTACCGTTTTGACGCAATATGCATTCTACGAAACTTTTTTCAACGATCCAACCGTCAAACTTATTTGTTACACATTCCGAGATCGCATACGTAAAAAATCGTAAAAAATAAACATTCAGAGATTACGTAATGGAACAAAAGTTTTCGACGGTTATAAACGAAAAATCACAATTTAACGGTTATTTTATCTTCGATTTTGATGATTTTTTACAAATAGACTCCTCGACCTATAAGAATGTAATGAATAAATTTGATTTTTAATTTAAAGTATTTACACTAGTGGAATTTTATACTTAATAGAATTATAATATTAAAAGTGTTTGTTTAATCCACTGTTTTGACGCAATATGCATTCTTCAAAACTTTTTTCAACGATCCAACAGTCAAACTTATTTGTACACATTCCGAGATCGCATACGTAAAAAATCATAAAAAACAAACATTCAGAGATTACGTAACGGAACAAAAGTTTTCGACGGTTATAAACGAAAAATCACAATTTGACGGTTATTTGAGCTCTGATTTTGATGATTTTTTACATATACACTTCTCGACCCTATAAGAATGTAATGAATAAATTTGATCTTTAATTTAAAGTATTTACACTAGTGGATACCACAAAAACTTATTTTATACTTAATAGAAGTATAATATTAACTCTAAGTGTTTGTTTAATCTACCGTTTTGACGCAATATGCATTCTATGAAACTTTTTTCAACGATCCAACCGTCAAACTTATTTGTAAACATTCCGAGATTGCATATGTAAAAAATCGTAAAAAATAAACATTCAGAGATTACGTAATGGAACAAAAGTTTTCGACGGTTATAAACGAAAAATCACAATTTAACGGTTATTTTATCTTCGATTTTGATGATTTTTTACAAATAGACTCCTCGACCTATAAGAATGTAATGAATAAATTTGATCTTTAATTTAAAGTATTTACACTAGTGGATACCACAAAAACTTATTTTATACTTAATAGAAGTATAATATTAACTCTAAGTGTTTGTTTAATCTACTGTTTTGACGCAATATGCATTCTACAAAACTTTTTTCAATGATCCAACCATCAAACTTATTTGTACACATTCCGAGATCGCATACGTAAAAAATCGTAAAAAATAAACATTCAGAGATTACATAATGGAACAAAAGTTTTCGACAGTTATAAACGAAAAATCACAATTTAACGGTTATTTTATCTTCGATTTTGATGATTTTTTACAAATAGACTCCTACCTATAAGAATGTAATGAATAAATTTGATCTTTAATTTAAAGTATTTACACTAGTGGATACCACAAAAACTTATTTTATACTTAATAGAAGTATAATATTAACTCTAAGTGTTTGTTTAATCTACTGTTTTGACGCAATATGCATTCTACAAAACTTTTTTCAATGATCCAACCATCAAACTTATTTGTACACATTCCGAGATCGCATACGTAAAAAATCATAAAAAACAAACATTCAGATATTACGTAACGGAACAAAAGTTTTCGACGGTTATAAACGAAAAATCACAATTTGACAGTTATTTGAGCTCCGATTTTGATGAGTTTTTACAGATACACTCCTTGACCCTATAAGAATGCAATGAATAAATTTTATCTTTAATTTAAAGTATTTACACTAGTGGATACCACAAAAACGTTTTTTTATACTTAATTGAAGTATAATATTGACTTTAAGTGTTTGTTTAATCTACTATTTTGATGTAATATGCATTCTACAAAACTTTTTTTAACGATCCAACCATCAAACTTATTTGTACACATTTCGAGATTGCATACGTAAAAAATTGTAAAAAATAAACATTCAGAGATTACGTAACGGAACAAAAGTTTTCGATGGTTATAAATGAACAATCACAATTTAACGGTTATTTTAACTCCGATTTTGATGATTTTTTTACAGATACACTCCTCGACCCTATAAGAATGTAATGAATAAATTTGATCTTTAATTTAAATTATTTACACTAGTGGATACCACAAAAACTTATTTTATACTTAATAAAAGTATAATATTAACTTCAAGTGTTTGTTTAATCTATCGTTTTGACGCAATATGCATTCTACAAAACTTTTTTTAACGATCCAACCATCAACTTATTTGTACACATTCCAAGATCGCATACCTAAAAAATCGTAAAAAAAAAACATTCAGAGATTACGTAACGAACAAAAGTTATCGACGGTTATAAACGAAAAATCACAATTTAACGGTTATTTTAGCTCCGATTTTGATGAATTTTTACAGATACACTCCTCGACCCTATAAGAATGTAATGAATAAATTTGATCTTTAATTTAAAGCATTTACATTTTTTTATATATGAGTGATTGTATATATATTTTTTTACATTTTTTACACTTCTACAATAATTATTATTAATTTTATTAATTTTTCCCTCAAATAAAAAACATTATTCATGAGGGTTGGAAGGATTTTAAAAATCTAAACGATAATATAAGTGTAACAATTATCTATTCGTAGAGGAATAATGATAAATCACGAGTGTTTATATATTCTTTCACATTTTTCATACTTGTATGTATGTCTTCTTAGTTCTTGCATATACAAATACTATACTAGTATATTTTAATTTTGGACAAGAATATGTTATGTAAAATTTATCATAGTATTGATAATAAGGAACTCTCATAATAAAAATAAATGACTAAAACTTTTTTTTTAATTTTTTTATAATTTATATAGAACAATAATACAAAACTATATATTTAATATAGAATATATTGTATATATTAATATGACTATTGTATTTTATAATAAATCTTTTAGTAATTAAACTTTAAAATTATTAAAATAATTTTTTTCTTAACGGGTCGAAACAAGTTACCCACGTGTTACCCGTGTGTATACCTGTTAAGAACCCGTTAATAACGGGTTCTTAACGGGTCACCCGATAGTGACGATAAGTTATCGTGTTGACCCGAAACCCGTTATTTTCGTGTCGTTTTCGTGTCGTGTCATCGTGTCGTGTCAAAAACTGCCAGGTCTACAACGGATATGACGGCTACTTCATCGACAAGAACGTTTGACGGAAACCACCCCATTCATCATGCTCAAGAGATTTGACGTCGTTGACGAGTTATTGTTCATGCAACCGTCTCTGTCGCGAGGGGACTCAAATTCCTTTGGCTTTCTCAATTTCTCCTAGATAGCCGCCTAGACCGCCTAGATTTTGCCTAGGTTCCCGCCTAACCCCTACCTGATTTTCCTCCATGATTTGGCATAAATCCTTGCATCACTCCATCGCCTAGCGCCTACACATGCTGATTTTTAAAACAGTCGGCGGGGGAATAAATTGGAATTGTACTTGCCATTTATGAAATTTTGGGTTACAAGTGGAAAAAAATACTATTAAACTGTGGTATTAAGTTAGAATTCTATCATTCATTTTCATATGAAACAAATATTCTGAAGAGACACAATACTACTAACGATACTCAATACAGAGGTATATTGTTAGGTTATACTTTCAATTGGGCTTACATTAAAAATTAAAAAAATTTAAAAAATTTAAAAATTAAAAAACTAATATTTTCAAAGCCAGTTTACATGTTGCAATAGAGTGATTGACAATATTTCATGAATCTAAATTATAGTACTAATAAATACATACACGATATTAATACAAAATCCATGTAAACCCTCAACAATACATTGAAAAGACTTGAGTCGACAAAACCAGTTAATTATACGTCTTGCCGCTCTCACACATATTACGTCATGGACAACGCATGCACTTTCAACAATCAGCATCGCCTATATTGATTTTGTAGTTTTTAACGTATCAACCCTCACCATATCCTTTGTCACTCCCTATACTATACTTGGATCTTTGTTCACGATTTGTCAAAATACACGTCACTAGGTGACCATAAATTAATTAATTAATTGAATAGCGTTTTCGCAAGGTATTTGGTGATTATATTTTGTCACTAAGTAATCAATCAGAAATATTATACACAATCAACGACAAACAAGAAGATAACCACCTCGGAGTGGCTTAGTGTTGGGAGATGAATTCCAAGCTCATATTCTACATGGTACGTCCTAAGATCGTTTTCTAGCTCACGATGGTGGCCACTAGAAAGTTGAAATGTCTCTATGAGTCTTTCCGGTCCTCGAAAGAGTGGACTACCGTAACAAAATCCCAATTGATCTCCTTTTTAAATAAAAAAGGAACAACAAACAAGAAGATGAAGTCACGAAGTAATAACATGAAAGGGAGAGATGAGATGTCCACTATCCACTGTCCAGTGCAGGTTAGTGAGAGGTGGTTGCTGAGTCAATTAGTCTCTCATAAACCATGATTAGGGCATAGAATTGAATTTGGAGAAATAAAACTCATGATTATGGGAAAGACACATGAAAAAAAATCAGATAACAGAAAATCTTCTGTGAAAATTATATTGGTAGCTAGTGCGTCCTACCGTTATTTTTGTCGGTGCAGTGTTGTGCTTGAGGGTTTGAAAGACTGAGAAAGCAGCACTAAAATCTTCAACAAATGGCCAAAAGGGTATTTTGTTATAAATATACTTAAAAAAAAATCTTGAACTAAGATTACGAATGCGATTTCGTCTGACTAATTAGGTAGGCAACTGGGGATTGCTTAAATAAACCATGGTACCATTTTTTGGAAAGTAATGCATGCCTTATATTTTGGTTACGCAAATTATGGGGTTGATGACATCATTTATACTTTTGTTTTTTGTGGGTAAAGGGAGAGGGAGGAAAGGCACACGAAGAGAAGGAATTGAAAAAGAATGAGAAAATATGGTTTTTCTTTCTTTCTTTCTTTTTTTTTTAAAATTGGAGTACGGTAAAATGAGTATCAGGTTTTCTTTTGAATGTAATAATTTCTGGTTTACGAATGTGTTATACAACTACTTTCCAGTCTCTTCAAATTAAGGGAGTACTGAAAACCATTTATTCTTTGGATTGAAGCATATTTTTAGCAATGGAGATCGGTTGGAGTTAAAACTTAAAAGTGTTTTGAGAAGCTAATTAAGAAAAGAAGATATACTTTAATTTTAACTTTGTTTCCTAACTTTCACAAGGGGTTGGAACCCCAATCCTCATCGAAATTTTGAAAAAAAAAGTTGAGAAATGAGCTCACCACTTCCACAAAATATAAATAAATAAAAAAAGACAAATGACAAAGTAATAGACAGTTGGAAATTTGTTTTGGGAAGGGTTAGAAGTATATTTTTAACGATGAGAGACACTCTATGTCTATGTTGGCAAAAACAACTTATGGATCGTATAGGTATTTAAAAAAAAATTAAAAAAATTAAAAATAAAAAAAATAAAACCACATTTCCACCTGCTTTCCCCGAAAGCGCTTGATTTTTTCATGCAATTTCAACATTTTCACAATAAAAGCACTTATAACGAAAGTGCTCTACATATAGTAGTCCTAGAAAACCCAAAAACAACTTCTTGACATGAAAAAAAAATTTAGCTAAATTAACAAAAACCTTCTTAAAGAAAAAAACTTTCATAATAAAGCTTTCACAAATTCGTACGTGCCAACTGGAGGTTAATCACTCGATCGTTTGAAGAAAAAAAAATCGTAAGTTTGATTTGAAGTTTTCTAACAACCTTTGTGTATATATATATTTGGGACTGATCCATGACACTAGTTTTTTTTTTCACAATTTTTGCCATATGTTTTTGTAGAGTCTACTTTGTAATGTATTTTAACGATCCGAACCGTCTATCTTTTATATCTTCCCTAAAAGATTATAGCTACCAAAAATTACCAAAATCCAAAATCATATGACCGTTGAATTAAAGGTATAGGTTTTTTTTTGTAGAACCCTATTGGTCCATTTTCTTCATTACAAATGAAGATCTTAATAATTTTTTATTTGTCTAATTTTTTGTAAGAATAATTTATAAATGGTATTCTAAAAGATAAATGATTCGCATCATTAAAGCATACATGCATATATATATATATAATATACTGTCTCCAAGTCTTGCACCAACCGCCAACTTGACGTCCACAGCCATACACACGTAGTCATAATCGACGTCCCTGTATGAATACCTAGAATTCACTTTTCTGAACATTAGACGCCGGTATACAGGCTTCCATTTTTTAGAGAGATATCGGCTGTTTAATTTGTAGATGAACAAACTGGAATTTGACCAAATCTATACACTAATTCATGCACAGTTATTTGTTTCATTTCAATATTAATGGAATTATGTAGATGTGGGTTAGGTTAGTGAGCTATAAGGCAACATGCTCACCTCTAAACAAATTCATACATGATTATTTGTTTCATTTAAGATATTATAGTAGAACTATGGTAAATGTGGGTTAGGTCATTCGCTATAAGGCAACATGTTCGTCTCTAACCTTGGATTCGAATCCTCCTCCACTGGCGAAGCTAGCTATGCCTAGTGTAGGCAGCTGCCCATATTAAAAAAATAATAAGTTAAAGCTTGGACCTATTAATTTGTAGAAACAAATTGACTATGATGCAACCTATTAGCACAGTAGATCCCCCACTAGAGGACAAACAAGCCATGAGGCCTGATATATTGTTATTATATAAAATATTCAATACACCTCAACAACTTGAAGCTTACAAGACATATAACACGTAATGTTCTGCGATATCATATAATGATTCATACTTAACCACATGTTAGTTAATGCCCTCACATTTATAGAATCATGATTCCACCACTGTCCCCTCCTATTTGTAAATCATAGTTTAGAAAATTACTTTACCAATAATATGTAAAATACCAAAAGCGTCGATAAAACATTCAACAGTGATAGATAATCGGTACCACTGACCATCGGTGCAAAACGTACCCCATGCAAGTAGTACTTGAAGATGAAGTAGGGCACTTGTGTATCTTCTACACGTTCATGCATCCACCCAAATTTCCTGATATAGCATGTACTGCACTTATTCAATTGTGCAGTTTGTTTATACCTTGAACACAAATATAATACGACTTTACGATGATCACTTATAGTTTAGTACTCTCTTGCTCACACACTTTAATTTGTATCAAGGATATAATATTTATAACAGTATTGTTGAATCATTGTGTTCATGTGGAGCCTTGCCCCTCACATGGTGAAATCCAACATATGTTTAATGAAATTAATTAAATTAAAACATATAGGAAATCCACATACCACATTCGACCCACAACTGATTAAAATCTCTCCGCCACAAAAGGCCATCATGCCTTTTTTCTGATGAGGGACCATATGAAAGCTCAGTGGCTCCGACCCCATCATCTCTGCCTCTCTCTTGCCCTTCTTGTCGTTGAGGTGGTTGCACAAGTAAAACGAGGGACATGTCTTCTTAGTTAGAGAGAGAGAGAGAGAGAGAGAGAGAGAGAGAGAGATTCCCTTGAGGAGAGATTATGGAGGGATTGATGAATGAGGATAAGAATAATGTTAAGTAGATTAACTTTTTAGATTATATTTGTAATTAAGTGATGTATCATCAATACAAAATAAATACGTTAATTAATAATTTAATTATCAATAAACTCGTCATATAATTTATAAAATATTATTTAAATAGATTATTTTTCTAGTATTACTCGGAAGATAATAGTGCCTAGCTAGTTGTGGTTTTAGAGGAGCTTTTCAAATGGATATTAAGGTCGAGGGTCGTGGTTGAGATGTGTGTGTGCCCCCAGCACACACTGACTTCACAATAATATTGTTGCCTCTAACGCATTTTATCATGTGGACCCCCATTTTACAACCTATATTAGGCTGGCCCACAAACTTTTAATCTTCTAGAGATCTTTTTAGTGTATACTAACAGCATTATATAATATAGTTATAAAATTGTTATCTTTGTTGCAGTCTTATTTGATTAGGAATATGATTGTATAAATCCTAGTAAATATAGGAATATCTCTTATATTACTATCAGGAGTTGATTACCTATTAAGAGTTATAATCCTAAAAGGGTATGGATTTTACCTATCATACTACTATAAATAAAGGCATGAATAGAACACACCTCACAATTACACATCTCTCTCTTTCTATCTACTATTGCCTCACCCTTTTTCTAAGACCTCCATAATTGTTCAGTAAATTATGCCTACAATAATCTTTACCATTTATTTGTACTAATGTTTACCTTTATTTTTATCAGTTTTTACCGTTTATTTGTACCATCATTTGTATCATCTATTTATTAGAGATGAGACACACATGTATTGGTAGACCCTACCTATATTAGAGAAATAGAGATGAGATTCACATGTTTTAATGAGCCATACTTCTATTAGAAAAATAGTACAAATAGATTGTATATGTAACACTACTCATATAATTATTTCACTCGAATTACAACAATAATATATTTCTTTGTTTGTTAATATACTCAAAAATATGAACATAACAATCATATCATTGCATATAATATAACATATAAAATGATAAATCACATAGCAAATGACGTAATATACGATCAAAATTTCTCATATACCTCACTCTCACTCTCTATTATCTATAGTTAAGGTGGTTGGCTCTTCTTCAAGGGATGGACCCACTCTAAGTACACTAATAGCCATGATACCTAAGCTTTTCATGCATTTTTGGACCCTTCCTGCCCTATTCCCATTATAAATTATGATGACTGCGGTGTACCCTTTACGAAATCAAACCCCTCCTTTGTGTTTTCTCCTTCAATTCGATTATCTGCTCTCCATCTTCAGTTCGCTCATCACCACCAATATTTTGTCTCTTTGATTTCTTTTTTCTTGTGTATAATGTCTGATGATCATATGAGTCTATCAATAAATGGTCAATCTCAAGTTCCTCCAGGTTTCCGATTCCATCCAACCGAAGAGGAGCTTCTTCACTACTATCTTAGGAAGAAAGTTGCCTTTGAGAGGATTGATCTTGATGTAATTCGAGAAGTTGATCTTAATAAGCTTGAGCCATGGGACATTCAAGGTACGTACATATATATAAACTCATCGTGAAATTTTCATCTATAAGAGTCACGATTGATGGCGGTTTTGTAATTTGGTTCATTCATTTTTGTGACATAATGCAGAGAAGTGCAAAATAGGTTCCACTCCACAAAATGATTGGTACTTCTTCAGTCATAAGGACAAGAAATACCCAACCGGAACTCGAACCAATCGGGCAACGACTGCCGGGTTTTGGAAGGCCACCGGGCGGGACAAGATCATCTATAGCGGCTTCAAAAGAATTGGATTGAGAAAGACACTTGTGTTTTATAAGGGTCGAGCTCCTCATGGACAAAAGTCAGATTGGATCATGCATGAATATAGGCTTGAGGAAAGCAACAGCACTCATGACACCACCGTAAGCCATTCTCTCCATTTCATCAATTTCACACAACGGATATTTATCAAACACTTAGTTTGTTCCAAAATCAATCAAACACTTCACTTTGCATTCTGGTGTCCATTCCACAAAGTGCTATTTATGTATTATACGTATACAATTCTGTTTTATAAATCAGAACGACCTCAGTCTAAATCTCACTAGATCATGGAAGTAAGGTCACTCAGTCACTGTAAATGCTACAAGTTATAATATTTTTCTTCATATATATGCTCCTTTCTGTACACATTTGTTGATGTATACTTACTCTTAAATTCGTTACATACTATGTGTATTCATACAGGTTTCTAGCTCAATGGGGGAGTCGATGACCGAAGAGGGGTGGGTGGTTTGCCGAGTATTCAAGAAGAAGAACTATCAGAAAGCCTTAGAGAGCCCTAAAGCCTCATTCTCCATGGACTCATCAAACAACCAAATACATGGTTCAAGAAACGATGGTGTTCTTGATCAAATACTAATGTACATGGGAAGAACTTGCAAGCTCGAAAATCATGATGAACCCTTAACCATGAATAACATCTCAGAAAGATTTATGCATCTGCCAAGGCTTGAGAGCCCAACTCTTCCAAACCTTCCCGCTTTCGATCAGGATCGTAGCTTCAAAGCTTGCTATCAGGCCATTGATGACATGTTCATAGAAACTGAGCCGCCTTCAACAAACCAACAAAGCAATGGTTGCGACAATAATGAGCTAGTTGATGATCACGAGGACCCCAAAAGAAGGGTAAATGACTGGGTTACCCTTGATAGGCTTGTGGCATCCCAACTAGGTCAACTCAATGGCCAAGATCAAGTGACACCAAAGCACTTGTCTTGCTTTGGAGATCCAAACATGGCCTTTTGTTCTTCCCCTCCTCCTCGTAATGATCATGACCATGACGTACAACTATCATATCCATACCTACGTACAAGTAGTTCATCCCATCATCAATCCGACGTATACAACAACGAGAATGATCTGTGGAACTTCACCAAATCGTCGTCATCACCGTCATCAACGGACCCGCTTTGCCACTTGTCGGTGTAAGGGATGCACTTGAAACGACATATATACTATGTACGATATAGGAGCTTAACCTATAAGAAATATATATAGCGAGGAAGTACGTACGTATATGTTTACATGGGAATACTTGTAATGAATAATAAATAATAAATAAATTAGGTGATAATGAGATAGTGTGGCATTGTCATACCATTATCTTTACTTAAATAAACATGTCTTTCCATTAAAGTGAGTTAATTTGTTGTCGAATTTCTAACCTATAATTATGTCCTTAGGTTATGCTTCAATGATAGCATGTTGCTGACTTTTGATCGTATATTTGGTATCATGGCAATTGGTCATGATCGATGTCAATATTGTAGATGAGTGTATATGAAACCTGCTAAGCACTATATATATAAATAGTTGGCTTGGTCAAGGAGTTTATGACATTGGTAAGAGGTCATTCAGTTCCAACAAATCAATTTGTTATTCGTGTCCATAAACAGTAAGATCCTTGGCTTATTTCACAACTTCACCTAACGTACGTACGAAATATGGTGTAGCAAAAGCGATCACCTTTACCAATAAAGATAAGATTAGAGCATACGGATCATATGAAAATTCTCTCTCTCTCTCTCTCTCTCTCTCTCTCTCTCTCTCTCTCTCTCTCTCTCTCTCTCTCTCTCTTAAAATGGCCAAAATTATTACATGAAGACCAGCTTAACTTCTTATAAGTATATGCAAGATCCTTTAACTTGTCGAGATGGAACACAAATGCACATCCTCACATTTCCCCTCACATGTAGCAATACTCAAGCCAAGCAGTAAACGCATATCAGATGATGTGGAGTATGTGTGCCCATAGACCTTTCACACATGCGCCAAACTTTTGCTAAACCATCAAGGAACTTAAGGTTCCATCATAAAATCAATTGACAATATAGAAAGTAGCCAAACTTTTATAATTAAGCAAATGCAAAGGTCTTAACTCTTACTTAGATAGAAAATAGATAACTTCCATTTTGCTTTTTTTTTTTTAATAAATTGTAAAGACTTATTTGATACTTGGATGAACACTCTTATATGTTTATTCCCCATGTTTTCAATATGACGTAATACTTTATAATTTATATGTCATTATATTTTGCAATATATGTATTCTAATGCAATTATATATATTTTTAAGTATAAGTAGACATTTATTTAAATGAAATAATAAATTTAGTTAAAATTAAAAAAATATTGCCTAGGCCCCACTTAGACACCTAAGTGCAAGGACCCTGCCTACTGCCTGATAAGCGTATAACGGTTTTTAGAACCTTGGTTCTAGGGTCTAGAGTAGGTTGCCCATGTGTAAAGTCCAACGGCATGTGCTCCATATTACCTAGTAAATTGTCCACATGTTAGACTTAAAATTTCCTCACAAGATAAAATGTATCATATCAGGAAATTAAGGAACTTTGCGTAAATTTATAAAGAGTTTGACTACTCTCCCATTACCAGTAAATTTTGGGGTAGAACCTTAAGTTTCTTCAATCTAGTCAAATGTTAGTGAGGACAATTTGGGATAACTAGTCTGTGTAGTTAAAACCTTCCCTAATAATTTAAATCATTTTAGCCCTCTTCACTCATTATAAATTGGTTTTGAGTTGGATGCTAAAATGACCCATGAGGAACGTATTAAGAGTGTGGATGATCCCACATCCCCGAATTAAAACTTTGCCTCATAATTTAAATACTGTTGAATCTTTCACCCATTATCAACTAATTTCAGATTATTAGATACTTATGTTCTAATAAGTGCAATGTATAGAGTTCTTCTCCTAATTAAATAAAAGAGGAAATTAGGTTTCCATCTTTTTTTCTTTCTACTCCATTGATTAAAATCTTATTCCTTTTCAACTTTTGATCAAGGTCCTTAGGTTTTAATGAATATCATTATTTCAATAATAAAATATTTACATGTCAAGATAATTAAATTTTATTACTAAATATATTCATGTAGTAATATATTCATTTAGTGTTAGAAACGTTACATTTGGTATATTTATATTTATAATTAAACTTTGTATCATATATTTCTATTTTTAGTTTGATCCATTTTTAATTTCCAACCTTTTTTTTTAATTTGTACCATTTTTCTTTACAGTTTTAATTTGTACCCATATATTAATTTTTTTGTTCCCATATTTTAAATTTTTTTATTTGTACTCATAATTTTTTCCCATTTCATTTGTGCCCATAATTTATTTATAATGTACCCATGTATCTTTAAAAATGTACCACTTCTTATATGTAAAATTTACCCATTTTTTAATGTAAATCTATTTATTTTTTTAATCTAAAATGTATCCATTGTTGTTTATATAAAATGTACGCATTGTTTTCTATATAAAATGTACCCTTTTTTTAATATAAAACTTCCCCATTTTTTGTATAAAATGAACCCACATTTTTTAAATTTATAATTATGTGCACCATTGTACTCATTTAATTATATGGGTACATTTTTTTAAACATTTTTATGGGTTACATATTAAAACATTTTACTTTTGGAACAATGTTGAAATTGTACCCCATAGATAATTATTTATGACGAATGTACGGGTACATTCATTTGACATGTGACAACTATTTTATCATTCATAACAATGTTTTCTTTTGGTCAAATTCAAAATAATGTTGGATACATTCTTTTGGCACTTTTTTTAACATTGTTTCCAATTGATTGATATATATATATATATATATATATATGCGTACATGTACTTAACATCTATTAATATACATTTTCAAAAGGAATTATATTGTTATATTGATTTTTTGGGCAAAAGACTGTTTACTACCCTCAAGTTTCATGGTTTTCAACATTTAGTACATCAAATTTTTTTCATCCCAGAGTCATACCTAAAGTGTTAATTTTGGAACAGTCTCATACATCTGTTAGTCAACCTGTTAGTTCTCCTGTTAAGTGATGATGTGGCGCCCATGTGGACAATGACTGGGCGCCACGTGTCATTGAAAATATTTAAAAAATTAATTAAATAATTAAAAAAAATAAAAGCCGTCTGCAACCCAGAACAAGAAGAAGAAGGAAGAGAGGAAGAAGAGAGTTTCAGGAGAGAAAGGGGAGAGTTTCGGCCAAGGGGAGGAGGAGAGAGAAATGAGGTGGCGAATGAGGGAGGAGGAAAGGAGAGAAAGGAGGGAGGGGAGAAGGAGGGGAACAGCTGGGTCTCTCCTTGACCCACGACCCGACCCGCATCATTCTTTGTTTTCCGACAATTTTTCACCAATTTTTCCGGCAAATTGCACTACCTAACCACCGAGAATCAACTTCATGACCTTCCCTCTACCTATTACATCCCAAATTTGGAGAGATTTGGTGGTGAAAATGGAAGAAATCGCGAGGGGTGCGGCGAAGGTGGTGTGACGGTGATCCGCCATTTTCGAAGTAAATCCCGTCAACCACCACCACCATTAGACTCCTTTAGAACCCAGGAACAAAGCCCAAGCAGTTGTGGAGGCGTTGGAACAAGTGGGTCGCCGGGGGGGGGGGGGGACGAATTCTTCTTCTTTTGGGTTGCCGATTCGGGTTTTTTTTTTCTTCTTCTTCTTCTTCCTCCTCCTTTTTCTTCTTCCTTTTCTTCTTCTTCTGGGTTGGCAGACAGTTTTTCTTTTTTTTTCTCCTTCTTCTTCTTCTTCTAGTGTTGCAGATCCTTCTTCTTCCTCTGGGTTGGGGGCACAGGGGGAGAGGGGGGAATGGCTGGTTTTTTTTTTTTAATTTTTTTTAATTTTTAATTATTTAATTAATTTTTTAATATTTTTAATGACACGTGGCACCCATTCATTGTCCACATGTGCGCCACATCATCACTTAACGGGAGACTTAACAGTTTGACTAACGGATGTATGAAACTGTCCCAAAATTTACACTTTAGGTAACCAAAAAAATTTGATGTACTAAATGTTGAAAATCACGAAACATGAGGGTAGTAAACAATTTTTTGCCCTTGATTTTTTTATTCAATCAAAATTTTGAAAAAAAATTCCATATTTTTTGTCGGCCCTTTTTTTATAGCTCATTAGATGTGAGATTTTAAATACCACAAAATCTCAAGTTTTATTGTTAACATGAAAATATATTAATATTAATATGCTGAGGTGTACAAAGTTAAAAGACTTTTGATCAAAAATTAAAAACCACTAAGATTTTAATCATGAGTACTAATGGCTAGAGACCGTATCCAAATTCTTCCTAAATAAAAATTCTAGCATAATAACAAATTTAGAACCTCTACAGCTCTAGGTCTTTCACATTTGCACAAACATTACGTGGCTGGGTAGCAACCTTGCATGCCCATCCTTGTTCTGTGGAGAAGACCCATCCTTGTTTTGTGGAGAAGATTAACGTTTGGTGCTAAGTGATTATATCTATTATATATAAAGCCAGCAGTGTGATGAACAGTGTGCATGCTGACAAAAAGTTTGGTGCATTCGACAAAAATGAATTAGACCAAAATGCCCCTACGCCAAAAAAATCAAAACAGCAAAAATGAATGAATGTATAAGATAATACAAGGGTAATTTTGTAAATTTAATTTTTAATAATTTTATCATAAAAAATGCTTTGGGGTTAATCTCTGTTGGGTTTATTGGAATACTCGAGATCAATTGGGTTACCTTCCTTTTCTTCTGCTTCATTTCCTCTGCTTCGTTTCTATCGGCTTCGTCTGCCTCTGTTTCTCCTGGTTCTGCTGTTGCTGCTGCTTCTTCTTCCTCTACTTTATATCTTACTAGTCTCCCTGCACGCGCTCATGCACGTGCGGAAGGCCTTTTTATGATTACTGTGTTCTACGCGTGACTTATACAATTTAAATGTATTTATCTATGTAGATTTGAAAAGTGAATTATACATCAAAAGAATGAATGTAGATTTGGATGTGGTCCCTAATCCTTAATATTTTTTTACTAAAACCTTAATGATATTCAAAGTTTGATCAAAATCCCTTAACTTTGTACACCTCATTATATTACAATTAATATTTTTATTTTTATAGTTTTGACATTAATTGTTTGATATTTTATGAGATTTATAATCTTATAAATTTAAAATCTCTCATTATAATACTATTAGAAACGGTTACAATAAAAAAATTCAAACATTTTGATTGAATAAATGGATAAAAACTATGTAAAAATAAGAAATAATAAATGGCAAAAGAATGTATCCATAGTGTTAAAAAAATTGGTACATTTCACATATAACAAAGTGGTACATTAATAAAGAAAAATGGGTACATTATAAATAAATTAAGGTACAGATAAAAGATTAAAAAACTATGAGTACAAATGAATTTTTAAAAAATATAGGCGCTAAAAGAAATTAATACATGGGTACAAAATAAAATACTACAAATTTAAAAAAAAAATGTTGCACATGGGTACAAACACAAAAAAAACTTTAGAAAAATATGGGCACAAAAAGAAACTAATATATGGGTACAAATTAAAAATGAAAAAAAAAGGTACAAATTAAAAATAGGTACTAACTAAAAATAAAAATATATGATAAAAAATTTAGCCATAAATATAAATATACTAATTGTAACATTTTTAACACTAAAGGAATATATTTAAAAATAAAAATATTTTATTATTGAATAATTAATGATGTTATTAATACCCAAGGATCTTGATAAAAAATTGAAAATGAATATAATTTTAATCAATGGAGTAGCAAAAAGATGGATGTGAACCTAATTTCTTCATATATATATATATATATATATATATATACACACACCTGCAGCTCTCTGCTACAGCATTGAGAGTTACATTACAGAATGTTGTTTTTCTTCCGTCCCAAAACGGAAACTTTTCATCAGAGTGTTTTTTTTTTTTTTTTTGCATTGAAAAAAGGTCGGGCTACAACGATCCAACATGTGAGGACAATTATTTTGATTACTATAACGGTATGACGTCTCTATTAATTAATGAAATTCTCTTTGTCAATTAAAAGAGAGTAAAAATACTACTTAGTATTCTATCACACACAAAAAAAATGATGGGTAATAATCTAATTTCACAAGTCCAAATTTTATTGTTTTTTATTGAAGTCTCACATACAAGTGATGTTAAAATACCTCTAATATTTAAAAAAAAAAACCAAAAAACAAAAACCTCTATTCCCCCCCCCCCCCCCCGCCCCCCACCCTCTCTCCTTTCACATTTTCTAAAAAAAAAATATGTTTATAAACACAAAATATGTAGGCAAATGCTAGTAATTAATTAAGAAAAGCTAAAAAGACCTATATCCACTGCATATGACAATAAAAGCCAGTGATTTGAATGAGACCTAATTGATCAGTAGATACCAACTAATTAGAAGAAAGGTAATCAAAATAATTGTCCCCACAGTTCCACTACAGATTAATTGTCACATATATTAAAAGGTCGGGCTACAACGAACCGCCGATGTTTCTACATCTTCATTTGTCCCCACAGTTCCACTACAGATTTATAAACCCTAGCGTCTGTATATATGTATCCCTCCTTCTGGTTACCAGCTCATGCCTTAGACCCCATTTATGATAACACGTAAATTCAGGGCAATATGGCCCACATCACACGCTAATTATGGGGAAAAAGACTAACTCTTAAGTCTAGTAATATACATTTTTTTTAGTTAAATAATGACTTTTAACGGAGTGCTAATGCCCGAAATATATAAAGCCAACCTTTTTCCTTTCATTTCCTTCAATAAGCACTCCCCACCATCCTAAAAGAAAAAAAAAAAAAAAAAAAACTAAACCTAAAATCAAGGTTTTAAAAGGCATTGGCCGCTAGTTAGGTGGCGGGTAGGAATTTAGCGCCTTGAATGACATATAAATTATAAATTACTATTAACATATTCAAAACATGGGGAACAAACATATAATGACAGTTCATCCAAGTATCCAACAAGTTTCTTACAATTTATTAAAACAATAAAATGCAAAATGGAAGTTATTTATTTTTGTCTACGTGAGAGCTTTGATCTAGGAGGGCTAGGCAGGTGCCTAGGTAGGTTTAGGTGTCCTTTCTTATTATTTAAACTTCTAGAGATTAATTGTGACGGTGGCCAGCCGCCTAACACCTAATCGAAGTTTAGGTGGCGCTAGGTGGGGTCTTTTAGAACACTACATAAAACCTGCCTTATGAAATTGCCAAAAAAAACCTTCCTTTTGTTTTGTAAACTATTCTAACTTACATAGTTTAACCAGACCGTAACGCTCGTTTTAAATAAACATTTCATTGTCCAAACACTGAGACTTTAGTTTTTATTTTTTATTTTTAATACAATTACAATTAGGGTAGTTTTATTAACAGCTCACATTTTATTGGATACTCGCATACTAAAAATTCCATACCTATTTTGAAATAAAAAGTTATTTTAATACTCCTCCTTTTCCTCATTTTCTGCATATTTGCAATACATTCCAACCTAAGAGTACGCAGAAAATGAAACGGTGCAAGTATACATTCCAACCTAAGGGTATGCAGAAAATGAAACGGTGCAAGTTTTTAGCAGGTATCCACAGGTATATCTTCATATTTTCGGTGAGACGAGTCCATATAAGGATTTAAGGTTTCACAAGCAGTATGACATCGCTCAAATTGATGTAAATGAAAAAAAAAATATTATAAAGTCATACCTCATGTAGAACCTCCAAATAGCCATTTTCATGTTCTATTAATCAGTTATGAGTTTTTTCATCAACATGTTTGTGCCTTTAGAGGTTAGGGTTTTGTTCAACGAGGATGAGTGAAAGTTGATTTGATGGCTTGAAGAAGAAATTTTTTAAGATGCAGGGTTATCTAAACGTTAAAAATGACTTTGGTGAATTAAAAAAAATATTATTTTTTCTTCTGAAAAGCTTCTAAAGCTTAAATAGTACTTTCATATTAGAGTATATAAGCTGTTTAATATTGAACTTCTAAGGTGTATTCAATAATTCCAACAAAAGAAAGAATACTACTATAATTCAATGAAAGTTGGTATAATTAATTATATGTTAGACTTGACCCGGAAGATATATTGTTTCTTTGCTAAAGACCTAGAAGATATTGTTGCCTACTAAAGTAAGAATTAAATCACATCGATCGTCACACTGGGAAAATGATTATATGGAAGACTATGCGATTACATAAACTTTCAGAAAAGTAGGTGCCTGCACAGAAACGACCAATTGATGGTATAATGGTAGTCTATGAAAGGAGCGTTCTGCATCAGATAACTGAAAGGGGCAGCCATAGTCATACGACTTAATCCCGCGCACCAAATTTGTACCGAAAAAGAAAAAGATTACAAAAGATTTTCCATCTGATTGATCAACATATCGAAGGCTCCATGCATCCCCATTATTGCAAACATGATAGCTACTTAGAATGATTTCTTTCAAGCATCTTTTCATAGGAGATAGTGATTGGTCATGCACACGACTCTTAGGGCTGGTTTGGTATTGCTGTGCTTTGAAAAAAAAGCTGTTGTGAAAATAAGCGGCTGTGCTGTGAGAATAAGCGGCTGTGAAATAAATTAGCAGAGTGTTTGGTAAACTTTTTTGTGAAAGTGCTTTTGGAAAAAAAAAAAAAAAAAAAAAAAAACAGTCTGATAGTGGGTCTTTTCATTAAAGGAGCACTGTAGCTCCGTGTGCTTTGAAAAAAGCCAATTTTCCAAAGCTGCAAATAGCAGCTTCAGCTTTTTCCTTTGATTTCAGCTTATTCTCACAGCAGCTTCCAAAATAAACCTTTTTTTTTTAGTTTACCAAACACCTAAAACCCTCACAGCTTTTTTTCATGGGTGCTTTTTTTTTAAGCACCTCACTCTCAAACCACCCCTTAATTTGTAGGTAAATCACTGATTTGTGCTAAATTTCCTTAACCCTAGATTGTAGAAGTAAGGATATACAAGCTATCGCTCAAAGTCTAAAAGTTAAACGAGTTTCATGCTGACGACCGATCGGCTATCGCTAGTGACCAGTTGCTCGATCGTGTCGTTAAGCTCAAAACTTTGAAGATTTGTTAATTTAAACGAGGTTATTAACAATCTTTTATCTAGTGTTACGATCTAAAAGAAAAGGTACCTCTTGATTGGGAGGTTTGAACTAAGATATGCTTCCTATTTGATTGGTTGCTTAATCAATTCAGAATATCACTGTACATATAGGGAAGATTTCTACAAGAAATAAGTAACCTAAGATCATAACTTTCAATATGGGGAGTAGCCCAACAGGTTTCACCTTAAAATTAATTGACAATATGAGAGTAGCTCAAACTACTCTGATACCATGAAGAAAGTTGAGCTTCTACTATAAAACCAATTGACAATATTAAGAGTAGTCTAACCTCTTATAAGTCCTTGCAAGACTTTCTTTTAACCAATGTGAGACTCTTTTACCTTCACACATTCTTCCATCATTAACTAAACAATCTTGAGCATATTGCTTTCTCCTGTGTGTGGAGTTTGTAACTTCGACGAGCGAAAGGTGTAAGGTCATGCTACATTATATCTTCAAGGCTTATTCAGATAATATATACACACTTTGTGAGGGCAAATAAAATATGAAAGATACCGTAGTTACTATGTGTTTTGAAGCAATCTTTTATCCATCATAATAACCATAACCCACATAATACCAAAAATTTTCCATCAATCTTATCCACTACTCTCTTGCGATTAGCATATAATTTTTACCCTACAAATTTCATAATTATAATGATTCATTTTCTTAATCATTTTTTCTAGATCATTTTTTATGTATTAAAAAATTAAATCGGAGATTGTTTAATCATCTATCATTTTTTATATCGTATTAGTACCATAACAGCCTATTTTCTTTAATATTGTCAATTTATTTGAAACATATGAATGACTAAACGATTTCCGATGATTAGACAAATAAATTGTTTAATACAAGCCTTTCAGCATATCAATATATATAGCAACACGTTATACAATATGAAACTATTCATAACATGGAAAACTAGATAAACACAGCCATATATGAGATTGCGTTATTTTTAATTTTTATGCAAGTGTATGTGAATATATCATCAATCCATGTTATCATTAGGTTTCTATACCAAATACCAAGTTTTCAATTTGGGACGCTAATTTTGTAGTTAAAATCTCAGACAGTACTGTAGTTGACGCTGAATCCAAATATATTTTTCATATTAGTATTTCTTAATTTTAAATGATTCTTCAAAAAATGAGCAAACCTTTTCAATAATATTCGTTTTAAGAAAGAAGAAGATATTTACATCCGATGAATGGGTCCTGCCGACAAACCCCACTAGAAAGCATTTTCCAGAAAGGAACGGATCATCTTCAATTTGGGACGATAATTTTGCTGTTCACGTAAAATAATTATCTTTTCATAATAATTACTTAGTAGAAACTAATAATGTAATTTGTTGACTCTATGGAAATTTAAGCCAAGCTTTAATTATTTGGAGAACAAACCTTCTTGCATGATTGGCAGAATCGATTAGTTATTCAATTTCAAACTTTTATGGTTAATCTTGTTGTGCCACTTTATAAACCACATATTAGCTAGTTGTTAAGAGCAATTGGTTCCATTTGGGAAGTTAAGCTCTCTCTTTCACAATTTTATTTTGGTGGAATGGGACCAAACCCCAAAACAACCAGACCAAGGAGTCTCTCCTGCGCTTCAAAACACAAAATCTGCTCACCCATGTTGCTTGTAATTGACTAAAAATTAATGTATCCGTTTCTTTAATTGATTCTTTAAAATAATTACTATTTTTATATTTATCCATCGAGATTTTCCAAAAACTCTTCTATTTGATCTAAAATTGCTGTAATTATTTTTATTTTGAAATGTATTTCTAATCTATTCACTAATCCTGGTCTAGCCATTATTGCTCTAACTTCTTGTTCTATTTGTAAAAGTTGGTCTAGAAGTCTTTCTTTTATTCTTAAAATTTTAGTTTTGTCAGACCAATCTATGAAAGATAGATAATTTGTAAACTGATCGACACTATTCATAGCTGCAATCTATTATAGTTCTTTGTAATTGATTATGTGTTTCTTCAATATTATTTATTCTAGTCCTAATTGTTTTATTTGGTCTTCTACCTTTTTTAATACATCTCTAGTGTTAACTTCTATTTCTTTTGGTTTGTCTTCTAAGATAAGTCTCATGTACTAGCCTTCTTGTTCAGTGGGTACATTACTAAATCTTTCTAAACTTGTATTTAGTTTATCCTCTCCCTTTTCTAAGTAATCTAGGTTTTCTAAGATGTTTTGATCATGACTCTTACAGTTAGGAGGAGACACGTAAAGAAGGCCTACTCGCACATGAGAGAATGACCCATTGGATAAAGAAGGCCTATGAAGAGACAAGAAAAGAGCCCAATTGTATTGACACACTGGACCGATTTACACAGAGAGAAATGGTGATGGAGTGTAGAAAGAATTTAGATTAGAAACCACAAGGCCCATTGTGGAAACCAAGAGCCTGTCGATTGGAAAGGAAAGGAAACGTACGGTCCTCCTCTCCTCCCTCCTCCCTCCTCCCTCCTCACACAGGACAGTAACGCAATAATTGGTAACGCTCCTCTTCGTAACACCCACCCACACTATAAATTTGAATTAAATTTTAGCGCTCAAATCTCACGTGCTACAGAATCCCCCATTTCAAAATCGAAATAAAAATTAAAAATAACAAAAAATAAAAAATCTTCAATTCCTTCAAAAACAAATAAATTTACAAATTTAGAATTACTTCCCAACTCCCCAACCCAATTATAAAATTAAAAAAAACATTAAATTCGACTCCAGAAAAAGTCTACTTCCTCTGCATCTCAAGCTCGCAGCTTTTTTCACTCCTCCGCCACTTCACACTTCGCTATTCGAGAAACGAGAACATGGGTTGTGTTTCTTCCAATCTCTTCAACCACGACGACGAGTTCTCCCAACTCGGCAGCTCCGCGCTCAGCCACCACATCGTCTCGCTCACTTCCTCCACCTACGGCCTTCTCACTCTGGACCCGCCGCCGCCTGCGCCCACCACTCCGCCGACCCCTCCTCCTCGATTCACTCTCGGGTCCATTTTTCCGAGCCCCCTGTCGGATCCCAAGTCGCTCTGGTCCGAACCCAGGTCGCTATGGTCCGACCCTAGGCCGCTACGGTCCGACCCGGAAGTCATTAACTCATGGGAGCTTATGGCCGGCCTCGACGCTGATAGTTTCCGATTCTCGCCGCTCCCGCCGCCCAAACCCTTCGTTTTCAATGACCCAAAAAACCCCGATAAAGAAAACTCCAACCCGAATCGGGTAATTTTCAAATCTCCGTACGACGGCGTCTTCCGGGTCAACAACAAGAAGGACCCACTTGACCGGTTCGAAAAAATATGCCCACCGGGAGGAGAAAGCAAAGTGGTGGTCTACACTACGACGCTGCGAGGAGTGCGGCGGACTTTCGAGGAGTGTAACGCCGTCCGGGCGGCGATAGAAGGCCTCGGGGTGATGATTGTCGAGCGTGACGTGTCGATGGATCGCGGGTTCAGAGAAGAGTTGAACGATTTGATGAAGGGGAAAGGGAAGGACGTGGCGGTGCCGCCTCAGGTGTTTGTGAAGGGGAGATATATAGGCGGCGCTGAGGAGGTGTTGAAGATTTTGGAGGAGGGTTTGCTGGTTGAGATTCTTGCTGGGTGTCCAAAGAAAAAAGCTGGGTCTGTGTGTGAAGGGTGTGGGGAGGCAAGGTTCTTGCCCTGCTTCCAATGCAATGGGAGCTCAAAGATGGTGCTGGTGGTGAAGGATGACGTGGCCGGGCAGCGGCAGGGGACGACGGTGGTGGTGAAGTGTCCTGAGTGTAATGAGAATGGGTTGGTGCTTTGCCCAATTTGTAGCTGAATGGTGAAGAACAAGAGATGCAAAGATCTCTGTTTTCGTGTCAAAATTGGGTTTTTGTAAGCACTTTCTCTCTTAATTTTGGGGCTTTTTTTGTGTTTCTGATGGAAACCAAAGGCTTCTAATTCTGTACTGTACTCTCTTGTTTTTGTCTGTTGATAGTTATATATATCTATGTTTTTGATTTGCAAAGATCGGAAGATGTTTGATTTGCATGAAGCTTTGAACAATTTGAAGTTTAGAAGACATAATTAGGGAGATTTAGGAGTAGGATTGTTCATTCCATTGTCTCAATTGTGTATTTCGGGTGTAGTTTTAGATAAAATTAGACCTAAGTGTAGTTGATTTCTGTCAAGATATACTAATCTTACGTGCTTAGGGCTCGTTTGGTATTTAGTATTGGATTATATAACTCATAATATTTGAGGTATGTTGAAAGTAGAGGTTAATAAATTTTTCCATTTGAGGGGACTGAAAGAGATAAGTTGCCTTAACGAGTAGTCCATCTTCTACCTCCAAGTTGGAAAAACATTTCTTCGTTTCTTCCTTCAATGTACCCTAAATATAGTGAGTTATCTAATCCAACCCACTCTTAGGCACTAAATGAGCCGTTAAGAGTCTTAATTCTGCTTATGCTATAAAACTGTTGTACTCGAGTAAAATTGGAGAAGTTGTTGATATTTGAACAATCCCTAAGCAATCAGTGTGTCAAAGATTACTTCCTACATCTTTTGGAATTCTTGGCCTCCGAGTTTCCTAGTTTGCTTCAGCCGTCTGTGCAGTAGGTTAGAAATTATTTGAAACTTACTTCAGTCTCCAGAGTTTGTTGCCTTTCACTGTTCCAGGGGAACATAGGTTCTAGTTGCATAGTTAGCAATGTTGGATTAAAGTGGTTTTTCTTTATGCCGATCAGTTGTTATATTAACAAGACGACTTGTGCTTAACTCTACTGATCACAACAACTTGCAGAAAATTTAGCGCAACAAATGAAGTATTTACTATACTAGAAAGTTTTGAACAGGGTAAAACTAATAGTTATCCATTCAATCGTATAGAGTTGAACATATAGGTGTGCTCTTTGTTTGAAGAATCTATGTAGAACGACGATGCTTCTTGCCTGCCACAAGTTTGTGGCAAAGAGTCCGCTGATTTATCAGTGGAGAAAATAACAGTTCTGAATCTAGGGAAGTACTGACCTTGAGAGAAAGTACAGAATCTTTAAAACACCTTTAAACACAAACTTAGTCGATGCCGACTTGTCATTGCCCTTCCGTGCTTTTGTATTCTTCTCTGTCTCTAGAAAATGAGTGTCCAAAGCTCATCCATTCTCCCATCCGAATTATGCAAAGAGGTTTAACTGGCAATCTAATATATTTGTGGAAGAGAGGGATCAATCTTTAAGGCTAGCGAGGAACGACATAAGTGGCGGAAACCTTCTGAATTAGATTGACATAAACCAGTGGTATCAAGCTTAAACTTTCCTTAGACTGCTTTGTTCTCCAGAAAAAAAACATCAGTTTACGGTGAGTAGGTGGAACTCCGATCGCATCATGAATGTTTACATTTGCTTGATTGAATGATGAACATATCATTCCTAAACAAAAAGCGCTTTGGAGGCCTCTGGTTTTTCTGTGAACTTTGGTCCTGAAAAGGTTTGACGTGAGTTGGCTAATATGTACTTTCCTGAAGCTTTTTCACTTTCTTTACTGTTTTCCTTTTGAAGTTTCACCGAGGATTGAAGTGGATGCCAGGAAAGGATGCTCTCGTTATCCAGGGTGAATGACAATGATTGTGAAGGGGTAAAATTTGTGTGTTGAATCGGGATTAGGCTCAATTTTTTCACCAGCTACTGTTAAGTTTCAGTTGCAGGGTTTGGCAAAGTTTGGTCTGTCTTGTAACCCACTTTATGGTTAAGGGTAGTAATTTTTACGCTCGGATTTTCTACTTTTGTGGCCTTCCCTTTGTTTCTGTCGATTAATTTCCTTTTTCCTTTATTCAGTCTAGAGGCTAAAAGAACAAAAAAATGTAAGAGGACAAAAAGGAAGTGCGAAATCACCTTGGTGATAGGTTTAGTAAGGCAGTTGATGAAGAAAAAGTTCCACACAAGATTATACAAGGGTTGATCATAATGAATGCCTTATTCTCTTGTTTATTTTAACAATTCATTAACGGGTTGAGATTATAATAGGTCAGAGTTCGATTTACTCTAATAAAACCCGAAAAAGAACAAATTGAAAACACCTACAAAGGTAGCCTTTCGAGGATAGATCTTAACACATTTGACCTATGAAATCTACTAGTTTAGGATGCATACAAGTTTCATTCCCATTTCAAAATATATTGCTAGAAAAATAGTAGAAATAGAAGAACTTTCATGTTACTATGAAGATATTGTAAGCTAATTACATGTTATTGTATTAGGTGAAAATAATTTAAACATAAAATAATGCATGATTAGCTTAAGATACTAGTAGAAATGGTTTAAAGTTAAACCTCTTTTTAGTTTTTATTTTGAGGAGAGTGGTCCGGCCTGACCATTATGAAGGTGTAAATATGATGTGACACTGACAGTACTACACATTTAATCTCAAAAAAACTGGCAGAAAACACAAACTCATTAGTTATTCTCATGCAAAGAAAGCCTAAGTTCTAGTACACTGTAACTGTGTTTTAATTAAGTACAATTAACATAAACAAAATTGACCAAAGGAGAAACCCTACCAAACTAGTTTGACTGAGATTACTCGCAAAACGAAGCCCCAGACTGTTTGCTTTTACCCATGAATACGAGCTGGTGGTCTTCGAGGACTTCAAATGCATGCAACAACAGCGACACTCCCATTTGGCCGCATTCTCTCACTGTAAAACTCTCTCTCTTTCTCTCTCTCTCTACGTCGTCTTTTAGTTGTCCATGCCATGTGAAGCCATTATATTTTTGTCAGTGAAATTTAAAGCCATTGATCAATCAAAGAAGCCCTAGCTCGGTAGTTCGGATGCTTTGGATTCTTCTTTATCCTCCATTGAAACATGTCCCTCTCTCGTTGTGTCCACTATCTCTCTCAAAACTTATTACATTGTTTTTTTTACAATATCTGACACCGCCCCTCCATTTGTTTTATAATTTTTCGCATGCCACAAAAAAAACACCATTGTTTTTACAATATATTGGAGACCTGAGAGCTCGTACTTTGATTCCTGCATTGCATGTAACCAAACAACCCTCAAGCTCGCTCGCTCTCTCTCTCTCTCTCTCTCTACCAACTTCACCTTCTTTTGCCCTATTCGGCTAAATTTCATGTAATGCAGCAAAGCTTTGCTCGAACACTCAAATGGGAAAGAAAAGTGGGACTTCATGGCTGACTATAGTGAAAAGGGCATTCAGGTCTCCCACTAAAGATTATGATCAGCAAAAAAGCAGCAAAAGAAGAGATGAGCATGAACCAGAAGAAGAAGAAAAGGTAACAAAATTAAAATTTGATTTTCTGACGATACGATATTCTAAACTATTTTAATCTCTATCGCTTTGTATATGTTTCAATGCTCATTGTTTGGTTTATATATGGACGCAGAAGAGAGAGAAGAGAAGGTGGCTTTTCCGGAAGCCAACTGTTCATGTTCAACAATGTGAAGCAAGGACAGTGACTGTAGGTGCAACCCCACCTGTGAATCCTGTTTTGGACGCTGAGCAGAGGCACGCAATTGCTGTGGCCGCAGCAACTGCAGCTGCAGCCGAAGCAGCAGTGGCTACTGCCCAAGCGGCGGAAGAAATTGTTCGGCTCACTAGACCGACTAACTTTGCTAGAGAACACTACGCTGCTACACTCATTCAAACAGCATTCAGAGGTTACTTGGTAAGTAACTTACCAAGGGCATGTTTGAGATTGCATGGTAGGCTAAAATCATTTATTAACAACAAATACACTTTTGACTGTGTTGAGTAGAAAAGGTTAAAAACTGTTTCTTCGGGATGAACTCCCAAGTAATTTTGAAGACGCATTTGGCTTTTCAACATAAAATTTCAACATAGGACATCTAGCAAAGCGCTATGAACAGTGATTTCTATCAAAACAATCCCAAACCAGCCCTAAAACACAAAAATAGAGCACAATAGATGCAACTACTTACATATATGTAAATGCAAATGTGTACATATTGCAAAAGCGCTATGGTTGTTATTTTGATTTTTTTTACCTATTGCAAATGCAAATGTGGTTTTTGACTGAAGGCAAGGAGAGCTCTACGTGCACTTAAGGGCCTGGTAAAGCTTCAAGCCTTAGTGAGAGGTCATAA
Source organism: Malus sylvestris (assembly GCF_916048215.2). Taxonomy (NCBI): domain Eukaryota; kingdom Viridiplantae; phylum Streptophyta; class Magnoliopsida; order Rosales; family Rosaceae; genus Malus; species Malus sylvestris. The sequence goes on along the minus strand of NC_062273.1, from coordinate 20,605,494 downwards.
CGTTCGGAAGCAAGCAAAGCTGACATTGAAATGCATGCAAGCTCTGGTTCGGGTACAAGATCAGGTTCACAACGAGAGATCAAGGCTTTCGCATGATGCTGGTCGAAACTCCATGTTTGCTGAAACAGGCCTTCACTTGTGGGAATCCAGAATTCAGGATATTCGTGACAGAAAGTCAATAGTAAGCAGCTGCTGCTATTTCTTCACTTTTTAGCATAATAATATATAACATGAATTTATTCATCGTAGTAAGTGGCTTTCGCATTTATGCTTCTTATTTTCGTACTTTTGCTTGATATGAAGTTATGAACTAAAACTTGAGGGTTTTCTCAGTTACAGTTAGTAGTTTCCTGGTGTTCTTTTCTTGGCGTTAGATGCTTGTCTAATTCCTCGTTCTTATATTCGCTGCGTCAAACAGTCTAGAGAGAAAATTCTTAGTGGTGAGGACTATTGGGACGATGGGCTTGAACCCATACCGCGGAGTCGAAAGGAAGCCGCTTTAAAGCGCGAAAAGGCTCTTGCTTATGCTTTCTCTCATCAGGTTGATCAAGTTTTCCCTCACTCTCTAATATATGGTTCTTTTAGTATTTTTGTGTTTATTTTAGAAGAAATATTTCGTGAATCTAGATGGCACAATGGCGGTATCCCAATCTCATCGTACAATGCCAAGTCAAAAAGTTAGTGATTGGTTTAGGATACCGTCATGTGCATATAAGTTTCTGTCTAACAAGCTAATGTCTTTAATACTTTGATGCCTAATTGAAGATATGGAGGCCTGGGAGGAACCCGTCTGCAGGTGATGATGCAGAGATAGAAGAGAGAACAAGATGGCTAGAAAGATGGATGGCCACGAAGCAATTCGAAAACAGCAGCCGAGCTTCAATTGACAAAAGGGACTCCATAAAAACAGTTGAAATCGACAAAAATTCCAGGCCTTCCTCATACACGTCTCCAAATGTTCGAATTTCACATTCGCAACAGCAAAAACAACCAGCCTCCTACGCCATTGCTTCAGCTTCACCCCTACACAAATCACAGAACATGGATCATCTCTCGCCCGCAACACCCTCTCCTTCAGAACTGAAAACTCTGAAAGTGCGGTCGGCGAGTCCAAGATGCCCAAAAGAGGAAAAATACTATTGCTCATCAGCTGCACACACACCAAGCCTATCAGGCTTCAATGCTTATTGCAGCTTCAAGGGTGCAATGTGCCGTTCTGGAACACCAAATTACATGGCTGCCACTGAATCCGCAAAAGCCAAGGCTCAATCTCTTAGTGCACCTAGAACAAGACCTTCGACACCCGAGAGAGAAAGAGGAGGCGGTTCAGCCAAGAAACGCCTTTCGTACCCTGTCCCGGCTGAGCCACAACCACATAATTGTGTTGGCATTGGTTATAGTAGCTTCAGCCATAACTTGAGAAGTCCTAGCTTCAAGAGTGTACAAAATAATGGCTACTATGGGAGGGAGAACTCGCCATCGTACACCGATAGCATAGGGGGAGATATTTCTCCATGTTCAACCACTGATCTGAGAGCATTTTCAATGCAAAGACTCAAATTCTAAACCCCTATTTTCAATTTGGGTCCCAAAACAGTGGTGAATTTATGTATTTTAGTTTTCTTCTCCAATTGAGTCTTAAGAATGGGTTTTTACACTGGAGAAGAAAACATTGAACTCAAAACTCATGTCATTTTTCTTGGTTGAATAACATTTTTTCTAGTTGACATGGGAGTTTCACCTTAGACTCAAATCTCATATGAACACCAATTTGGGTATCGCTTTGACTCAAACCCCAACCTTATATTTGGACTCAAATATAAGATTTGATTCCTTGTATTGGAGATGCTCTGAGAGAGTTAAAATGAGGTAAGTGCTTATGAAATTGAAACTAGTTTTTCATTTGGTGTGTGTGGGAGTTAAAAAGAAATGTGTAGATAGCATCACCCTTCATTTGTTATTTGATTTGGAACTGGGAATGAAAACTTTATGATTAGTTTGGTTAGAGGAGATGTTTTTTTTTCTCTGTTTTCATTGTTTTTCTGGTAAAAGAAAAGAGATTTTTTCTCTGTTTTCTAATGTGCTAGTAATCAAAGTGTCGAATATTCCAAACTTTTGAACCGTTGGACTGATTTTTCATTTTGACAAAAGATTTTATAAGTCAAGAATATTCGATACCTTGAAGCACCATAGAATTTGTTTTTATCCCACATCGGTGTTATTGCTTTGACGATCGATGTAGGATGCAATCCCCTACTCTTCTATGGGATAGAAACCAATTAATGAAGGGAAGAATACTCCGAATGGTTCTTGGAATTTTGGGTTCAGGAAGAGAAAATGTGGAAGATTTGAATTGAGTATTCAATCATGTTGTGGTGTACAAAATAGAACTTATTAAAGCTGGCCTAGGCCAACACAACATGTAAATGCAGGTAGGCAGAGAGGCTGGCCTCTCATTCTTCTTCTCTCGTTCTTCCTTTATTTGGTCTCCCTCTTCTTCTCTTGTTCTTCCTTTTTGCCTGTGAGACTCTCCTTTCTCTAACTATGATACTCACTTTCTCGAATTACCGAGAGAATCACCCACACCAACGCCAATTTTCGAGTGAAATCCATACCAATATTCCCTGTTTAGGTGTAGTTTGACCTATGGATTCGAATGGTGGCGTTGCATGTGAAGATCAAGTACTCAAAAATGAAGAAAGCCAACCCTTCCCTCTTGGTGAAAAACTCTTCGACGAGTTGATCTGAGGCTTGACGAAATTGGGGTGCTTCAAACTCAATTCAACCTTCATTTAATCTCAAGTATAACTTCTGTATCCTGCATATCGAATTTTGGCATGAAATTCTTGGGATTTAACCCCAAATGCCCTCTCTGTGTTCATGCCTAGAAATCTGGTGACCTTCTTGGTCATTTTTCCGACGAACTCGATACTGAATCTACACCCAAATCTCAACTCTGGGTAACTCTCTTGACTTTATCTATGAAGTTTAAATTCGAAGGACTAGAGCTAATCCATGCTCTGTATTTTCTGCCCAGAAACCAATGAAGCATAACTGGTGCCATTACAACTAATCAAAGACCAATTCATTCCTAATCCATGACTAGGTAAATCTTTGAACCTCTGTGTTAAGTTTTAATTGCTTAAGGTCATTTTGGGTACATGAAAGTTTCATTAAAGTGCTCAACGCCTCTTAGAAAAGAGGTTTGCGCAGAAGCTGAAAAGCCACTTTTTCAAAGTTGCCTTTTGCTGCTTCTGTTTTTGGCTTTTCTTTCATCCAAAACTGTGAAAAAAAACTAAAGTTGGAAGTTTTCCAAAAACAAAATGCTCCCAACTTTTTTCGATACCTGCTTTTTTCAAAATCACCTCAGTACCAAACCATACCTAATTTCCCTAACAATGTTCTTTATACAAAGTTCTTTCGTCTCTTTTTCTCCCTAGTTTTAAGGAGACAAGTTTTGGAAGATTCTGAGAATTTGTAAGTTGAGTTCAACTGAATAGTGTGAGCAAGAAGCAGATATAGCCTAATTCGAGACAAACCTTGTAAGTTCAATACTTATTTTTCCGAATTGCGCTTGGTTTGCAATGAGTTAGCTTGTTTAGTTTGGGCAATTCTTCAGCAACAAGTGTTTCTCAATGCTGAAGAAGTTTGGTAGACTATGAGGTTTAGGGCTTCTGCAATCTGCATCATGGGTATTGCCATTATCTATTACATCTGGGCAAGGTATGAGATCAAGTCGAACAAATTGCCGTGACGTTGAGTGAAATTTAATTAGTACGGTCTTGTTCTTACATATTCGCTTGTACACTTGCAAGTAATTTAACTTAACGATTCAAAATTTTCTTTTTAGGTTGTTCGAAAATCCGGAACATAATGGCATAGCAGGCATGCAACATAATCAACTAAAACAGTAATTATCTTCCCCATTCTTGATCTACTTCAAAAGTCAAAGACACAAAAGAAAAAACTTCAAACATTTAGGTGAAAACAAACCACCACTGCCCTCCTCAAATCAAACATTTAGTTAATCAAACCATATTCTTGTCTACCATCTCCACGTGAGCTCCTATAGCTGGTGGAGCCACTGTCGCTGCCATTAGAACCACCAGCAATGCCAAGGCACAAAGCTTCAGCCAATGGTCCACCAGGTGGTGACCCCATCACCCAAGACATGGGGTTCGCCCGCTGAGACTTCAAATCCCCAACACTTTCCCTCTCTGCCCCCAAAACCCCAATCCCCATTAGGGTACTTCCTCTCTCTTCATTGCTTCCTTCCCCACCACACATTGATAGAGTGAGAGATGAAATGGGAAGCTTCTGGTTTGAAGAAACAAAGACCCTGTCTTCTCTCTCTGCTGATGCTAACGTGGACCATGCATCGATGATTTGCCTTGTCTGTTGAGTTTGCAGGCCTTGGATTTCACCTGTGTAATCTGTGTGCAAATTTAGTGAGCTTTCAGTTTGCTGCTTCGGAATATCCACATCTCTGTTAGTAGGCTTCGTGTAGGGGCAGCTGCTGCTGCTCCTCTTTAGGCCCAACTTGAATTGCATCATTTGTTCCCACTCTTGGTTTGAACCATCCACAGCTGGGGCTTCCCCATTCATGAACCATGCCGACGACCTTCCATGGTCAAGGACAAAAAACAACACTTATTACACAAAACAATGGAAACATCCATGAAAGAATCAAATCACATGACAACTTCTGCAATGGGATGCCATTATTACAATATCAGTATCACAATTCATTCTTGCGACGCCAAGTAAAAAGTTAGAACACTTTTTTTTTGGTCAAAGGATAGATTTTGTTAGATGTTAGATTAACCATCGATAGAGTTCGAACTCACACTGTCATACAAAGACTCAACACATTTCCACCACTGTGGTAAAGGTTCACTAGCAAAAGTTAAAACACATTGCACCGCTGCAATGGCCTCCTGTTGTAAGTTTCTCTATAACCATCTTCCCTAACATGAGATGCTACTGTGACTGTATCACAAGCCAGTTATGCTATGCCAAATGAAAACGTTAAAAATGCATAGCAGTGACTGATTGGCTTGACATACTGCTATATTGACATTCTCTTATAGGTAATTTTCTCTAATTGGCACATTCAGAGGCAATAATTAAGAACAAAGCAACAGAACTTGATGGGTTTTGGCCCTATGTTTCAGAGCATTCAAAATTGAACCCAAACCTAACCTAACCCAAAACCAAACCCACCTGGGTTGGACATGTGATCCACCAGCAGCAGTACTAGGAACCATGTTGCAAGAAAATGGAGTTGTCTGGCTGCTGATGTGGTTTTGTCTGAAAAAATTAGACCTAGGACTTCTCATGTTGTTGTTGTTGGTGAGGAGGTTGGGGTTTAGGGTTTGGGAATCCACAGGCTTTCTTGAACGGTTCCTGGTCTTGTGAGCATGTCTCTCACAATACTTCTGATCAAAAGCTACATCTCTGGAACACCTCCATTTTTTGCCATCTGTTCTTTTGCACCTCCATGGCTCCGGATCTGAGCTCCCGGAAATCCCCAACTCCAGTGAACCTTTCACCACTAAACAAAAAGCCCAACAACAAAGTAAAACAAAGGAATGTTTTTTTTAAGACAAGGAATTAAAATGACCAAAGGATGGGGTCTGCCTACAATATATCGGAGTTCTCGGGAACTTAGAGCCGTTAGATCCAATCTACGGGTTGAATGTAACGGCTGTAAGTGCCGAAGTATGCAATACTGCAGTGTATTGTAGAAAGATTTAAAAAGATGAACAAAAAAAGCAGAAATATTTACAATTTGGGAACTTGGAAATTGGTAAAAGTAATTGGGGAGGGGCAGGGGAAGAGTCCATGTACTTGTAAATCATTGTCTGTCTCTCAAGCTCTTCCCTTTGAGCTGATGTAAAAGGAACTCTCACATTCGCATTCACCATTCCACCTATTCAAATTCAAAATTTATAAAACCCAACAGGAAAAATTAAAAAAATAAAAATAAATAAACCAGAAAATTACTGAACTGTTCGTTAAAGTTGGAATCTTTGTTGTTTTTGTGATGAAAAAAAGGTGGGAACTTTACCTGTGGAACTGAAAGCCAAGCTGTGATCAGAGCAAGGCAGATGGTGCTGTAGAGACTTTGGGAGGACAAAATCAGAGCCGACAGGATATAAATCAGTCGGACAACTCGAGACTGGATTGCTTGTGTTGCAAAACAAAAGTCCACCACCAGAAGCAGGACTGTTATCCCAAACCCCACAAGCTTCTCTTCCTGCACTGGCAAGCAAAGGATCATGATGATGATGATGGTGATTCATCACCATCATCGTCTTCTTCCGAGGAAATGATTGCTGGGTTTGCTGGGTTTTTCGCATCATCAATCCCAGCCACTCTGTTTCTGCTGCTGCTCCCTTCTCAGCAAACCCATTTCTTTGTCCCATGATATGAAATCAAATTCAAAAATTGAATTTTTTTTTTTTTAAATAAACAGCTTTTCTCACTGCCTTCCTCTTCAATGTCCAAACGCACAAAACCCCAAAAGGTCAATAGCCTTAAATACAACCCACGCTAGCTCTCTCCCTCTCCCTCTCCCTCTCTCGTCAGTGTGTGAGTGTGGTGGTGCTGTGGGGTGTTTTGCTAGGGTGTGGTGGTGCCGCCATTTTTAGCCATGCGTTGCGCTTTGCTTCCCAAGCTTCCAACATAACTTCCTCTTATAAATAAGGACAAAACTCGTACAAGCAGCTGGCAACAAAGCCAGAATAACCTCTCTCTCTCTATCTCTATGTGGCACATAACGTTTACTTCACGTCTAATCAAAATGTGTTAAGTTTCCAAAAGCTGGGGATTATAGGTACCAACGTGTCAGATTGGACTTCAATATGGTAATAAATAGGGAGGAGGATTCTTTATCCTCTTATTCTCATCATCTTTCCTCCCTTCCTCTCACACATTATTTTTTGTCTTATTATCTTTATAAAAAAATTAATATAAAATATTGACGTGGCTTAATCGTGACCATTCAAATAGAAGGGGATAGAAGGATAGAGAGATTAAGAAGGTAGAGAATCCTCCTCGAATAAATAGAAGCCAGTACTTGCAAACATCATGTAGATCTAGACCTGACAAACGAGTTATGTTTGTCGTGTTCATGTTATAATCGTGTAACACCTGTTATCTTAATAAGTCGTATCCTGTCATATATGTTATCTTAACGGGTTCTTAATAGGTGTAAAATGACCTGACCTCATTATGACCCATTAAGATTTTTTTTTCTTCTTCTAAATCTACACATACAACATTGCCATATAAATATTACTTCGAAAACTAATTCAAAACAAAAAAAAACTCCGAATTTCACAAACCCCATAAATGAAATATCCCAAATTGAAAAAATAAAACCAATCTTAATTTGAAAATTATTTCGAAGCAAAACCCTATATTTTGAAAGTAATTCAAAAGAATCAACAATTACCTCGATTAAGACTAGAGATTCGCTAGGTCCAAAGAGAGAATCAGAGACAAAAGTTGCAGATCGACTGGTGATGGGTTACTAGGTCGTATGTGGTGACAATGGTGTGGTGGAGGGAGACTGGAAAGGGTGGTCGTGGACTCGTGGTTGGCCAGAGTTGAGGTTCGAGACTGAATTTCGAGAGTTCAGCTCGAGAGAGAGAGAGAGAGAGAGAGAGAGAGAGAGAGAGAGAGAGAGAGAGAGAGAGAGAGAAAGGGCAACTGCTTCAATTCGAGCCTTCAAGAATGAAAGCAAGTCTGATTTAGGGCAGTGAAAATCATTGGACTGCTGAGATTAAATCTCAGCCAATCCAAGGGTCATCAATTTTTTTTTAAATTTAATTAATATGTATAGGTTAAACTCAGTTTACTATTCTCAAGTTTCGTGGTTTTCAACATTTAGTACATGAAGTTTTTTTCGTCTCAGAGTCATACCTAAAATGTTAATTTTGGGACAGTCTTATACATTCGTTAGTCTGACCGTTAAGTCTCCCATTAACTGATGACATAGCACCCACGTGAACAATGATTGGGTGCCACGTGTCCATAAGGGTCTCATGTGGATATTAAAAATAAATTAATTAATTAATTTTGCTATAAATATTTTTAAAAAAATTAAAATTTAATAGGACATTAGAACTTCCCCACCCGCTGCAACCACCCCTTACCTTACCACTTCTCTTTAAACCAGCCGGACACCAGGTTACACTTGACAAACTCCATAACGAGCTTCGACTCGTCAACGATGCAGAATAATTTCTTACAAGAGATAGGATGAGGAAATTGAAGGGTTGGGATTGGGATGGCGTTGTATCATCAGCATCCACCAATTTATTCCACCACCCAAATCTCAAAATCTTCATCCGTCGTTCTTGTTGGCTCAAATCTCTTACACCTATTTCTTATTTTCCTAGATTTCCTACCAAAAGTTTGATTTCGTTTATCCTAAAGAAAACTGTTTTAGGGCGAAAGAGCAGACTCATGGGTTCCAACTCCATGAGTGAGCTGATAAAGATGATGCATTTTTGAAACCATGCCCCCAAATCCTTTCCCTTTCTCTCGATAAAGGTGCTGCATGTTTCAGGGCAAAACATGCCCCTAAACCTCTTGCACCACTCAGATCCGGTCAAGGTCAAGCTTAATCAGCTTGAGAATGAAATCGGAGATGCGAATGCAGCTCGATCAGCTGCTTTTCTCCAGATTTGCGGTCGATTTCTTGAGATTTGCCGTCAAATTTGGTAGGTGGGGCACGCTCCTTTGAGCTCACGGGGCCGTCGAAGAGGATGAGGGTTGAGTGGGTGGAGTAAAAGAGGGAGGGGGAATGATGGATGTGTAGAGGTTAGGTAGGTGCAAAGGAAAAAAGTAGGGGTGAGTTCGATTTCATTTGGTTTGGTTTTTTGCCAAAACTGAAAACCAAACCGAATTTGTTGTTCGGTTCGGTTTCCCTTCGGTTTTTTTTAGTTCGGTTTCGGTTTTTTTCGGTTTTTTGCTAAAAATCACAATTTGTATAAACATAATTGCGAAATTAGTCATGATTCTGCATGAAGATGTATTTGAATCCTGCACAAATTCATATCACAATGAAGTAACATACTCCTTATAAAAATCAACAAACTACCCAATAATTTTTGTTCTATTCAAATATTTTTTACCTTGCAGTTAGGAGCTACATGCTTTTCCAGTGAAGAAGCTTTGGACTTGTAGATGGAAACGTTCTTTGTCAGGATGTCTTTCATTTTCATGCCTTCTTTCCTTGGGAAGCCACCCACCATGACGGTGCATCTATCATATGAATTTACAAGTTAACAAGCAAGAACAAAGTCGTAGATCTGGAAAATCGATTAGGACTTGTTAAAAATTCAAAGAAACTGTGAGATTATGGATTCGATACAGTACCTGCGACTTTAGTAACGAGGATGCAAGCTGGTTCTTTCGCCATGGATTCCAATGAGCTGAGGAGGAAGACAAATCGATCGATCCGAAGTGGCGAAGTGGATTTTCAAATGAGAAGAGCTTACAGTGAAAGGGCTCAAAACATTTGGGCTTAAGTTTGCCTTTCAAGACATTTGGGTTTGAAAATTGAGCCTAAAATTGGGCTAAAAACATAAATACCCAATATAAATAAATAAATAAATAAAATTAATATATTTTCGGTTCGATTCAATTTTCGAATCCCAGAAACCGAAACCGAACCAACTAGATTCGGTTCGGTTTGGTTTTTTTTTCAGTTCGATTTTTTTCTATCTCAATTTGGTTTTCGGTTTTTTGAACCCACCCCTAGAAAAAAGGGAGGGAGAAGGGAGGGGGTTAGGGGTTTGAGGAAGAAGACACCTTTTTTTAGTAATTTTGTAATTTTGTAATGTTTAATTTTTTTTTATTTTTAATATCCACCTGGGACCCTTATTGACACATAGGTGCCATGTCATCAACGGGAGACTTAACAGCCAAACTAATGGATGTATGAGACTGTCTTAAAATTAACACTTTAGGTATGACTCTGGGACGAAAAACCTCCATATACTAAATGTTGAAAACCACGAAACTTGAGGGTAGTAAATTGAGATTTATCTTATATATATATATATATATATATGTATGTTAACTTTCAGTTCAGTTAGGGGTTAAATGTTACTGTTAATTAATTATAATATTTCTTTTTCGTGGTATAAAATTATTAAATTAATATTTTTCTATCGTGTAACGGGTTACTCATGTGTATATCTGGACCAACCCATTATCTTAACAAGTGCTTATCGGGTTACCTGATAACGACCTGATTTGTTTTCGTGTCGACCCGAAAACCTATTAATTTCGTGTCGTGTAGTGTCAGGTTAATGGATCGTGTCAGAAATTGCCAGGCCTAATGGTATCAAGTGTTTAGTCAAGTAGAGTAGAATAATATATTATCTTTGTATTAATTTAAATATTGTTTCATCTTTATTTATAGGAAGATTATATTCACACATCCCAAATTACCTCTTCCACACTTTTTAAATTTTTTAATATTTTTCTATTAAGTGTTAGTGGTGTATAGAAAATATTAAAAAAATTAAAAAGGGTGTGGGAGAAATAATTTGGGTGTGTGGACATTATATATACTAAAACTCAGTTTTGGTTAATGTTCATTAACAGTGATTTGACGAGTTTGCCCTTTATTTACCACTCATCTAAGGTTTTTATAACGTGTGTTGCACATTGAATTTACTTATTTACCCCTTCTATACATGTGTTGCTCATCGTGAAGGAAAAAAGGATGGAAAAGCCAAGGCTCTTCCATTTGCTTCCAGAACATATTTCTCCAGTTTTTCCACTCTCTCGCTCAAGACCCGAACCCCTGGTCTCTGCAAGTAGGTTAGTCTCTGTCTCTCTCACATCTTTTTTTTCAAGTTGCTGTCAGATTTCCTTTGCATGAATACTTCTCCGACATATTTGTTTCGGGTTTGGTTGTGGGTTCTCTTTTCTTTGTTCAAATTTTTGTGATTTCAATTTTAAAAATCTGGGTTATCTTTGTCCAATGGTTTGGTCCATCTTTAGTATTTTCACAAGAGATCTCTGCTAACACTACTCCTCTCTCGGACCAGGTACGACTCATCATCAAAAACAGCTTTCAGTTTTTCATATGGGTTTTTTTTTAATTGCAGGAGGTTTGCTTCCATTTTTCCTGCTCTGGCTTCAAACGGACGCCTAAACCCCTCTACTACTCTTAGCACTTTCTATTCCATCTCCGAGTAAGAAAATCTTATTCCAATAAAAATATCTCTAAAATTTTAATTTTTTTTTGTCTCAGATTTTACCTCTTCCTTAGTCCCCTGGTGTTCATTATTTGAATTTATTTATTTTTGGATAAATTATTGATATTTCGTTGACTTGAATTGATTGAAGCTCTTCGTTTGGATACAGCCATCCCATTACGTCAAATTACAACCCCAATTGCTTCGGGGTTGTGGAATTTGAACTGTTTTGAATCGAATCAGGTATCTTTTTCTTTTGTGGAGAAAATTGTTAATTTGAATTTGGTGTTAGGGATTTGCTGCATATTTGCGTATTTAAATGTATTTGTTATGGTTGTAGTTTCTTTATGTTTCGTAATGGGAATAGGTATTCTAAAGTTATTAGATACATATTATTTGAGCAAGATAGAGGAGATTGTTGATAATTTTAATTTATGATATACCTTATGTCATAGGCTATTTTTTTCATCCTTCTAATATCGCTTCTAATATTTAAATGTATTTGAATATGAATGGTTTCAGAAACTTGATTCATATAGGATTTAAAGTTTAGGACCTTTGTTCTTAAATAAGGCAATACTTTTCAACTTATTTTCATTGTTTTTATCTGTGGTTCAAACCACGCCTATATTTTGTCCTCTCATTTGCACTAAGACTCATTTACACTAAGACTCTCATTTATTTACATTAACAACTTCCATTTTCCCAATCTGTAATGTAACAGACAAAAGAAAACTTACATGTGAGAAGAAATGCAGAACCCCACCCTTGGACACCTATTTTGTTACTCATGTATGCAATATTACTCCACCCTTGGACTATTTTGTTCCTCATTGTAAATAAGGTTGAAAATGAATTTTCATATCTATGTAAATAGTACCTCAACCTTGGACACCTATTCTGTTCCTCATTATATATATATCCTTTTACATGTTTTATATTGCTTTAAAACCCATTGCAACGCGTGGGCATACTTGCTAGTAATCTCTCTATTTATAAGTGTGATGTTTTTATGATGGTGAGTTTGATACCAATTTATTATTGTGTCTTATTGTGTAGCTTAGTCTAAATCTCTATCCTTATTGTATAGGTATACATAGTTAACCCCAAGGGGTGGTATATTGAAAAGCGAGTGAATGTTTGAAGCCTCCAACCCAAGTTCAAACTTCTACGCCTGCATTTTTTGAGGCCGTTGACTCTACTTTGACATACCGTTTGACTTAAGACTCAAAGATACGTTGTCACCTCATGTTATACCGGGCTTTTATTCAAAGGGGGCTTAGTTTGTATTTAATGTGTGATAGGATACCTCTTATATAAAAAATATAGGTTCACTTATCTCTTTTTGTAATTAGATTAATTTAGTATATGTGCTTGTATTAAAAAAAAATTATTATTAAGAAGGGAAGATTTGAATTTATTATATTAATTTAGGTGAGTGGGGAATTTCAAATGCCGAATGCATGGGTAAAAATTAAATATTCTATGCACTAGAATATTGGACCTCATAAACATAGATTTAAGTCGCAACAAGTGACTATTATGATTAAATAAATTAAAGTAGGTCTTCGCCAAAATTACAGAGATCAGAATCATAGTTTAACAAATATTCATACATAACTTATTAAAAAAGCACAGTAAGTACTTTTGTGCACATATCAAATTGTGACCAACTTATATGACTTAAGGTGCAAGATAGATTAGAAATACCGTGATTCTAACCCCAAATGTTTGTATCGTTGGAATATTCAAATTTGACATTCGAAGTTCTCAAAATCCAAAATTTTCTAGAATTGAAGTGTATCCTTGTTGAATATATCATTTCAGCTCAACAATAGTTAGTTAGACAGTTGAGAATGTGGCTGTGTTGTTATAGCTGTTATCAAATTAGTTAGTTAAATAGCTTAGGCTGCAAGCTAGTCATGATGGCTATATAAACTATATTCTCATAGTTGTAAAGATGAATTCAGTATCAATGTAATCAATTACTTTCTCCCTTTCTCTTATTCTCTTCTCTCTCTTCTTCTTCGATACATGCTCTTTCTGCATTTATGTGTTTTTCTGCATTTCTGTTAATAATCCTAAAATTTCAAACTCCGAAATACATTGAATTTTTGAGCTTGAACTCTACACCCGCAATGATTGACTTCATTCTTCAACATCTAAGTAAACAAAAATGAGTTTTTCTATGCGGATTAACAACATTGGATTGCATGTAGGGGTGGTTTTCGGTGGGATCAGATTGGAAACAAGCATTCTAATGCCAATCTAAAAAAAAAAAATTGGAATCAAATATTAGTCTTATTTCAGAATTTTGAATTACCAGAATTTAACGTAAATTTTAAAATCGCTTTTATCTCAGAGTTTTATGAACATAATTCGAAGCTTCTACATTTTGTAAGACTTTGAAAATTTGAAACTTTTATGTATCCACTATTCAATTTTTTTTTCTTTTATGAATTTTTATATTTGTAGGCCGTTACATGTGTGTATGACATAAAATCACACTCTTCATTTTTAATAGTATGTATGTCATATTTGTAGGTTACGTGTGTGTATGACAAGATAAAATAATATGTATGGCTATACTCCTTATTTAATATATAATAGTATGATTAAATATACAAAATATGAAATAAAATCTAACAATAAAATGATGCATGGCTTTGTTCTATAGTACTAAGTTTGAGAAATTCGAATTGACATTTCGGATTCCAAATTTTTCAAAAAAAAATTGGATTCAGAAATATTTAGACTTGAAACGAAAATTCCGATTTGTATTTGATTTTCCAATTCAACTTGCACCCCTAATTGAATGTGATTACTAGTCCCGCACCACTCACTAGTTCCATGGGAAGAAAAAATAACCAGAAAGAGCTTGAACCTGCCTCCAATGTTGTTGCACTAATCATTTATGATGACCGTGTCTGGAGAGATTGTTGTGCTACCATTCCTTTAGTGTATTGTTCGAATTCAGTAAAAAAATATTGGAATTTTGTAGTGCAAAAAATATGAAAAGTTCAGAGTTCATGAAATAAATTAAAATAAAATTTTGAAATTTTGAAAGAGAATTTTTGCTCTAGAAAACTTTCGATTAGATTTAAATCTTTGATTCAACTTCAATTTGTCATTCACTTAATACTACAGTCCATTGATATTCATTTTTATCTGTAAGTGAAAAATCTTAGGTTCAATTCCTACGCAAAGATAAATTTGAATCACATTATTAACTAACCCATTATGAACTTAGCCTACTCCCATCTAGGGGTGGTATTGGTACGATTACTGTACCAAAATCCATGTACTAATTACCATACCAAACTTTTGGTATGACAAAATCTATTACCATTACCGTGCCAAACTTTCGGTACACCGAATTTCGGCATGCCAAATAGTTCGGTTGGTATGATATGGTAATGGTAATTACCACTTTGTTTTGGGCCATTCTTTTGGGCCAAATTTTGATTTTTTTCCAACCCAATTCAACGCTCAAACGTGTTTTGGGCACTCCCTTTGGGTTTCTAAAACTTTTTTATTTAATTATGAGAATTTATAGAGATTTCATTTAAAAAACAAGAAGTAAATAGATGAAAGAATGGTTGAAAGAACCCAATATCCCTAAAAAAAATAGTACAAAGATTCCTAAATTACATTCCTATATTCTTTAAAATTGTACAAAAATTAACTTGATAGACGAAGCTAGAGAGAAAGACATCCAAATTTGATGAAGGAGAAGATGAGATGGACTCTATAGAGAGAGAGTTGCCAGAACTGGAGTAACAGAGATGAAGTCGGTGGCTAGATGAGTGAAAAGATGAAGAGTCGCAACGCAATAAGGCTTTAGTTTTTTTATTTGGAAAGTAAAGGTTAGAGCGTGAGATAATTGGATAAATGATTAGAAAAAAAATATAAAGTGCATATAGAATGATAATAATGCCTAATTATATATAAATGAATAAATAAATGATATAATATTAATAGTAATTGTACGGTATGATATACAACTAGTAATGGTTTTGAATACCATTACCGTACAAAAAATGCAGGGTATGGTACAAATACCGTACCATTATCAATGATACAAATTTTTTGACATAACTTTAGTATGATACTATTGGTAATTCAGTTGATATGGTAATTTGGTAAAAAATTTCACCTCTATCCTAATCTACTCTAGATAATATAGTTTGTTAAATAAATAAAAGAACAACTCCTATTTGTCCAACAGCAGACTTGCTTTAAAGCAAAACGCTCACTTGCTTTGACTTTTTGCCTTCGGTGCAGAAGCATTGGCTGTCATTTTGGAAAGAGGATGTGGATCTTAAAAATTCTTATATTTTAATACATTGTGCGATCAGTTATTATCAAATATTATTTATATTTAATTTTAAATAGAAAAATCAAATAATTTTTTATGATGAGGGCTAAAATATCCGGATGGGATTCAACTCCGTCACTTTGTACAACTGACAGAGTTGTGTAGTCTGACGTAAGTTTGACCAGATTGACTGACGGCGTCACATCTCGCCGCTAACAAATGTCAAGCACTGGAAAGCGCCACATGGGGCCCCAAGGTTTCGTGTAGGGTTTTGGGAACCCAAGATAGAAAAAGGCTGGTAAGATGTTGATGCATTAACCAATTTCGTCATGGTTAATTAATTGACGTTCGTCCATCCCACTTCCCTATTAATTTGGACCCCACAAAACACAATAAATTTTTTAGTATGTCTAGAATTCCACTATATATCGTATACAAGTAGAGAGACACTTAAAAAAAAAAAAAATTTCCTCACTTGTATAATAATATTTGATGTACCGTCTCATGTTTCAGATACATTGAAATGGTAATGCTAGGGAGATTAAATTTATAGACAAAATTTTATAAACTAAATACATGAAAGTTGATGATTGAATTATTACTTAAACTTTGACAAACGTACTCATTCATATTAATGACATATCATTTAATTTATAAATTTTGTCTATAAATTTAGTATCCCCAACATTATCTCTTGCAAACACATTGATTTTAAACCTTTCGTTCTCTCTACCAAAAATGTAGCATAAAAAGTTTAATGTCATGATGTGAATAATTAATATAGTTTACTTAGTTTTTTTTTTTTTTGGAGCATATAATTTACTTAGTTTGGTTATGTGTGATATGTTGTTATATGTCTGGGTGGATCCCAAATCATGCATGTCTTTGTCTCTCAGATTTGTGACCAGTTGATAACTTATTTACTAGTGTCATGGTAGATGTTTTGTTGCACTAATAAGGATTGTGGACCGGACTTGTACGTTGGATTAAGGTTTCAAAAAATAAGGTCCAATTGTTCCTTGCTAAGACTTGAGTGTCAACAAGACATGACAAGTCTAGTTGGATTTTAGTTAATTGTATGCAATACTCAAAGCTTGATTTAATGTTATTCGAAATGCTTTATCAAACGAAACTTAATTCAGAAAAGATTCTTGAGTATGGCCGTTTGTGTCACAAAGATTGTGGAATAATTTTCAAATAAATAAGGTCAATTTGTTCCTTAATTGAGACTTGAGTGTCAAAGAGACGAGACATAACAAGTCTATAGTCAGATTCCAGTTAGTCTTATTCAATGATCAAATCACAATCCAATGTTATCCAAGTCGTTCGACCAAATGAGATCTAATTTATGAGAAATTCTTGTCATGCCACGTCACTCGTCCACTAAGAAGAAATCATATCTTACAAAAACCCATTTTGGCAAACCCAGATGCAAAGATTCCTCTTATTTGTGTCGTGTCGCGAGCGAAAATGTGACTTGACCCATGAAAAATATTATATGGGTACATAGTACTTTGGTTTAACATGAAGAGCTGAATTAAAAGGTACAATTATATTTCCATGTCTCATGTATTATTGGGACTTGGATTCTCTGCCCTCATAGTTGTGGTGCCCTTCCATGCCCTTTTATTTTGTACGGTCACGGTTAAGCCATGTCAATATTTTATATTAATTTTTTAATGAGATAATAAGACAAAAAATAATAAAAATATAAAATATTGACGTGGCTTAACCGTGACCGTACAAAATAGGAGGGCATGGAAGGGCACTACAACTAGGAGGGCAGACAATCCTTGTCCGTATTATTGAGGTTTTTCCTTCGTGTAAATTGCAGTAATGATTTTTTAACTTTAACTTAATTAGAGTAATGGTTCTTTAATTAAAAATTCATTATCATTGATCCCTCAATTCATCAAAACGTATAGTTATGGTTCCTCAACTAAAAATTCATTACCATCAGTCCCTCAACTTTAATCAAACTAGAGAAATTGTCTTTCAACTTTAACCTAATTGTAGCGATGGTCATTCTAACATAACTCATTTTGACAAAATTATGATGAAGTTGACGAAAAGAACCATAGCTACATATTTTGATGAGTTGAGGGACCTTAATTGTAGCAATGATCATTCTAATATAACTCATTTTAATAAAATTTTGACGAAGTTGACGAAAATGACTATAGCTACACATTTTGATGAGTTAAGGGACCAATAGTAATAGATTTTTAGTTGATTGATCATTGCTTCAATTTAATTAAAGTTGAAATAACATTACTACAATTTAGTCCTTTACTTCATTGGAAGAGGCATCAAATACTGAAGCTGATTTCAAAGTACATTTTCACGTCCACGGTACAACCGTGAAAGAGATGAGTAGGGTAATCTGGACAGGGAGTGTAGTACGCGGTACCATTTCTATTAATTTAACAGGATAAGATTCACATACAATGTGGAACCAGTACTTGTTTTGTATTTCTTGCTTTAGACTTAGACATCAATCTCATCTCCTTGTAAATTTGTAGTCTCATGATTTTAGATGGTGAATTGCAATTGTTGTACGATTTGGTCGAAAAATACACGTTTATCTTGTTTAGATAGTGTTAATAATTCAGGTGTTAAACAACATGATTGATATGTCATGCACTTATGATATAATGTTAAGAGATGAATTTGTAGCATTACTTTTTTTACACAACTTTCGACACATGTTTTTTGTGAGGCCCACTTTGTAATATAATTTAACGATCCAAAACATTTAGCTTTTAAGTCTTCCTCAAAATTATGTCTACCAAAAATCATCAAAATCTGAAACCATTCTTGAAAAATAGGCACATTTTTTTGCAATAGAGAGTGGAATTTGCAAATAACATAACCGCAAGTGTATAGAGATCACAATGGTTTTAAAGATAGCAATGGAGCGGAGGTGCTCGTTTCTTAATTTACAGTTATTCTGTTCCTTCCAAATAGCATAGACAATAGCTTGGCACAACTTCTTAATGGTAACATCCAACGACTGGCTCGTCCAATTATTAGCATTCCAAGTAATAAACTCATGCCAATCCAAAGGTGGGGGATCACAACCACACTTAGAAAGCACATGAGATCAAATACTGGCACTATACAGACACTTAAAGAACAAGTGATTGTTAGACTCATTATCAATCAAGTAAATTGTTTATCCCTACTGTTATCAATTAATAGACGAGCTTATTGCTTTGATTAAATAGTAATGATCCTTTAAAGATAGTTCGAAAAATGAACAGCTTTGATCATCACACAATATTGTAGAATAGAAATGACAAGGTAAAAGGGAAAATTTCCAAACAGAATCATACACAGACATAGTGGATGAAAGTTTGAATTGATAACAACTAATTGTCTTTTAATCTTTGTATTAACCCGGTTTAGTCTTCCTAACAGTTATGGACCCTCAAAATAGAAACAATTTTGTGCAGAGATTCCAGGGTGTAATACCATCACAAATTCAAGTAATGATGCATTCTTCTCATGTGGCAAGTGAATGGTTTTTAATCATACATGTTAAATACTTTTTCTGCTTCCCACAAAATCTGTTTAATTGGATGGTAATCATCTTTAAACATCAAAGAATCTTCCCTACGCAAAATGATAATCTATCAAAGATTAACCCTCATCTGTTACATTATATAGACACAACCAATAGACGACAGTTATTTTTTTCTCATTTACTAGGATAAAAATTGACAATAATCACTAACGGCTCGTTTGCATTTAAATGTGTCATGCACGAAGCACCAATTAAGTGCTTTTTGTAGGAAGCACCAATTAAGTGTTTCTTGTAGGAAGCACTTCAAGTGTTTTTTTTTAGAATTCACTTGCATTTTTATTAACGATTGATTTTGAAAACTTTTTCACAAAAAACGCGTTTAGTCATTTTAAAAACAGTTCCAAATTAGTCATAATATTAACTATATATAGGGTGGGTAAAAGGCTTGGCCGTGCCTAATACTCTCATTAACCACTGGTATCTTTTTTATCCATTTCATTAGCCACTAATATGTCTTTACCTACATGATTATCACTGTTAGGTCTTTTATTCACTCTCATTTTATGCAACTAATGTTGATGACTATTGTCGGTTTTTCTTTCACTGATCGTGGGTTCTTGACATCTCTATGTCATGGTCCAACCTCCCTATAGACCAAGTTGACATGATCTGAAATTTTTGGGCATATCATATACCATATGTGTGGTCCTTTCCTTATGGATAAAGGCAATGCACGGTCCCTATTCAATCAAGAAGGATGGCATCCTGAATAGAAGTCGGAGGCATCTCGAAACAATGACTAGAAACGGTAGAAATTAAGGCCAACTTAGCCAATTTATACGCTGTTAAAGTGGCGGACCTACGTTTGTGACTTACACTCACAGTAGAGAAGTTCTGCAAGCTAATTTTGACATCCTCAATTAATAAACCAATGGCAAAAAATCCACAGCTAGGACTGCTAATAGCTTGAACCACTTGTAACGCATCACTTTGCAGAATAACGTGCTGCCATTGCCGCTGTTTCTATGTAACCCTCAGGCACTTTCCACCTCTCTTAAATCCAAGACCTAAAACTTCTCCATATAATCTGTTTTATAAACCATATAATTAATCATGTACTAAAAATGCAGAGTCTCAAGTGAAATAAAAAGTGAAGCTTGTGCATATCAGTGCATGTGTAGGTGTCTTCAAAACTCAAAAATGTACAAACACACACTTGAGTGGACTAAAATTGAAGCATGTGCATGTGTTCTTTGTGGAGCCAAAAATAATCACAAGGCGACACGTGGATTGTTGGACAAAAAAGACCAATATACCCCTGAGGTACACCGGGATCTCTACGCGTAAGCAATCGACAATCTTTTTTCAACAAAGTCAAAGATGCTCCAAAAGAGGTAAACAATTCAAAGTCTATCTCATCAAATTCCCTTTTGTAAGGTAACCTCCAAATTATTATGTTAATTGGTTAATTAATGGATTAATTACCCAATTAATCCATTAAATATCAATTAAGTCACCCATTATATCAAATAAACCCCCAAAACCACATCAATGGCCGACCATTCCCATCTAAGGGCTGGTTTGGTATTGCTGTGCTTTGAAAAAAAGCTGCTGTGAGAATAAGCGGCTGTGCTGTGAGAATAAGCGGCTGTGAAATAAAGCAGCAAAGTGTTTGGTAAACTTTTTTGTAAAAGTGCTTTTGGAAAAAAAAAGTTGTATGATAGTGTTTGGTAAACTTTTATGTAAAACAGCTGTGACTGTGTGAAATGTCCAAAAAAGGTATAATACTAGATGTGCTATTAATTTAATTTTCTTAACAAAACACTTCCGGTACTATTGACTTTTAACGAAAATCTACATTTTTACTTTTAACTGGCACTATTCACTATACCTTTAAAAAAAAGAAAACTAATGAAAAGAGCTTGAAAACTTTGAGTTTTAATGATAATGACAAAATAAAGGGTAAAGTGAATAGTACCAGGATTGACTTTTTAGTGTAAAACTGTGGTTTTTCGTTAAAGTGAACAGTACCAGGAGCTTTTCGTTAAAGTTCCCTTAAAAAAAGCTTTTCATTAAAAGAGAAGTTTTTTTTGAACTTTTCGTTAATTTTCCTTAGTTTTAATTGATTTTTTTTTTACAAAGATTATATTTACAAAGTAATGTATGATATGATAGATCGGGATCATAAGCACGAAATTCTGCAAACAAAAAATTTTGAGTAGAAATTTCATACTTATCATTGAGCAACCATATTATTCAAAAAGAAATCATAGGAGAAGATTGAGAGATTGCTGCATGTTTGGTCGTAGAAGTGTCGGTTATAAGCACGAAATTCTGTGAAAGAGAATTTGAGTAGGAATAAAAAGAAATCGTAAGAGAAGGTTGAGAGGTTGCAGCTACTGCCACTGCTGCACTTCTCGACTTGAAACATGTAAGTTCATACCTAAGACAAGTAACTGGAAAATCCTAGCCAGTTTCAACCCTTCGCAAACTTCAAAAAATCATAGAATTTGCACTGAAGACCACAATTTCTTTGAAAGAACAGCAAAGACCTAAGCTACTTGATCATAGATCTTTAAAAAGTGATGCTGAAGTACACCGTTTTGTGCCTAATAGCTGACAACAAAATGTAATCCAACTCTTGAACGGGAAAAATGGTTCCAGAGATCATGAACTACTGACCAATCGGTCTGTTGATAAGTATCGGGGGCTTTAACTACTTCATGTCTTCGCGTCTCGTTGATTCTACCCTTGTTAGGTTGTATTGTAACGTTGAGAATTTTGAAAACGTTCAATGCCAGGTCTTCTATAATCCGGGATCAATCGAGAAATATTACAATCAAGGCTGCTACCAAAGCACGATCCACAGGTCCAGGAAATATAGTCAATCGAAAATTTTCCCTCTTTGGCATAAGCTGGTGCAATTTGTACATTAGACTCGTCTGCAACAAGACATAACAAAAGCATTCAGACTATATCTCATAACCAAGAAACAGCACCTTAAACAAACTTCAAGAGAGTAACATTGCAAACTAGTTGGAGCTTCAATATGTGCTTAAAGCTGCTTATATGTGAGTGTCATTTAAACCACAGTGCAGATATACAATACAAGTATCTGTCCGAGCAATGGCATTGGAAGAGAACAAGTACTATCCACAGGTTTAGAAATGTGCCTGCGGTGATAGCATATTTTCTCCTTAAGGATGGCTAGATTAATTTAACATTACTGCTGTACGTAATAAGGCCTAGTTACTAGAAGTTTTCTCTAGATTAATATAAGTTAAGATTCATGCAGTGCACCTTATGTGCAAAAGAATTCTTGCACACAACAGAGGTAATGAAATGTGTTGTAAGAAATTTTCACCGTATACGCATGCTATGCTACAATTGTTCTCCAGTTTTTTTGTGTAATGGGATTGAGACAGATGAAATATTCGAATGGTTATTGAATATATTTGAAGGCTCAAAGTGAAGGTTACAAAACAGGAAATCCTGATTTGGAGGCTAAACGTCGATGGCTGTCCACATCTTTTCTTGTCTTAAACTTACAATCGAGGGTAGTTTCAGCTGTAGGTGTTGATTGAACACATTTTTTGGTGCTCGACACATGAACTTTCTACCATTACACAAATAACTTGACCAAATTTTGAAGGGCATTTTGGTTAAAGAAGTAAACACCTTAAGGTCATTTCTTCATTTTTTCCAAGAGTACGTTTTCACAGCTACTCAAAATCTCTCCAATCGGGAACTAAACCATCCCAAACCAAGGGGAAAAGATAGGAAGTTGCGGAAGACAATGAAAGAGGGATGGTAGAGAACCAAATCGATGCGAAGAAGAAGATCAAACCGCTTAACTAAGAAGATAATGAAATCTACTGCTACTCTCGGAATCTTACTAACACAAAGATTTCTTGGACATATATATTCAATAATCTAAAAATTGGGTCTAAACATGAATCTACCACTGAACCCGTTTTTCTGTTTCGGTGAGCCAACCGGATTCTCCCTAGCACACAGAGCACTCTGCACATATAGCATACACATTCTCCCCAGCGCACAAATTTTCTTGTCTCTCAAATTTTCTTGTTTCCTCCACAAACCCTAATTTTTTCCCTAATTTTTCCCCAATTGTTTTCTCCATCCCCAGTTTTCTTGACACCCATACACTCATCCCTTTGCTCTTTCCCACCCCTCTTTCACTCTCCCCATCCCCAAATTAAAAAATCCAAACAAATAAATAACAAAATTTTAGAGAAGAGAAGCTTACCAGAGGAAAGAGGGAAGGCGACGGCGATAGAAGGAGGGAAGGCGACAGCTGGCGCTGAGACCGACGGAGAGAGAGGAAAAGGAGGAGGAGGAGAAGAGGTGCAACTGCAGGCAACAGAGGAGAAGAGGGCGATTTCAGGAGGGCGTGCGAGAGAGAAGAGGGTGTGAATGTTCTGTGATTTCTAGGAGGGCGTGCGAGAGAGAAGGCAGAGAGAAACGAAGGCAACATTGGTAATTTGAAATTTTCATTAAAAGAATTACTGTAGCTCCGTGTTTTGAAAATAAGCTGTTTTCTGAAGCTGCTATTTGTAGCTTCAGGTTTTGGGCTTTTTTTCACCCTCAACTTTGAAATAAAGCTGTTTTTCAAAGTTTACCAAACACCAAAATTGCTACCAGCTTTTTTTCACTCCAGCTTTTTTTTTAATCACCTCACTCCCAAACCTGACCTAAATAGGGATCCATCCTATTTCCTAACTTTCCTTACCCTTTTCTCCCCTTTTTAGCTAATTATTTAGTTATTCTTTATAACCTTTTCATAACCTAATTATCAATTTATTCTAAATAAATATGTAACCACCAATTTATTCTTTAAGGTTTAATTAGCCAATAAATTGGCTAATTAAACCAAAATCTCAACCACAAAAACTCCTTCAACGGTCGGCCATTCCTTGGAAAAAGTGGCCAAGACTAGCCCTATAAATAGGCTCCTATTTTCACCAAAAACTCATTCCAACACTTTGGCAAAAATCCCAAAATTCTCTTAACACTCTTTCTCTCTAAATTCTAACTTTGGCATCGGAGGTTCTTCGGCCAAAGCCCCCACCATTCATCGTGGGCGCGTGAGGCTCTTGGCCTTAACCTAAGGTGTTAATTGTTTTGTAGGTGCAAAATTGTGTAAGATCAAAGAGGAAGAAATTTGCATCCACATTCTTCACAAGTCAAAAGCATCACACATTTACTATAGAAGTCTACAAAATTTTTGAAGACTGGATCATATCCAAAACAAGACTTATTTTTCAGACCAATTTCATTATACAATAAAATGTACAATAAGCACAAAATCATACCACTCTTTCAACAATCCACATAAGAAAAAGATAATCAAGAATAAATTAACATGAGAAATCGGTTAAAGTAATCAGAAATCAAATCTTAATTGTTGGATTGAGCAACGGCATAACCATAAAAATGGACGGAAAAACGAATAGATATGGGCGACATATTGAGACATACCAAGAAATTTTTGGGCATATCATATCATATACCGGATTTTGGCCAGAAAGTTGGACAAACTTTAAATGCTCATAACTTTATCAATACTTAACGAAATCGAGTGATTCAAAAACGAAAATTATAGTTCTTGACGAGACGAAGAGAATGGTACCTCGCAAGATGTCTAACTCGGCGTGGTTTGGCTGGAAAATGCCTCGAAAGCCTCGAAGGTCGCCGGAAACTGGGTTCAAATGGACATAACTTCTTCAATACTCAACGAAATTGGGTGATTCAAAAAGAAAAGTTGTAGTGGGAGACGAAGAGATTGATACCTTGCACACCAGCCAACTCGCCGTGGTTTGGCCGGAAATTGCCTCGAAACGGGCGGTGCTCGTCGGAAAACTGAGGAAAGAAGAACATGCATGCATAGGGTTAAAAACCCTCGATTTTCATCTCCAAAGTCACTTAAACAACTCAAAATAACTCACTAGAACAAGGATGCAACTCGAAACACATCGACTCACATTCGGTTTGTCGGATTCTGAGTTAAATCGCCGATATTCCACCCTGCACGCACAATTGTAGTGTTGACCAGGACGAGAGGAGTGAGGGTTTGGGATTCTTGGCCTCTTGAGGCTTGGTGGTCTCGAAGGGGGAGTTGTAAAGAGATGTAGGGAGGGATAAGGGAGAGACAGAGATAGTGATCGAGATAGTTTCAAGGAGAGAAGGAAGAGAGAACCGGGAGAGAGAAAAGAGAAGAAATGGGAGTGGGAGGAACTGCCACGTGGCAAACTAGGAAAGGGGGCCGGGGACAACCAAAACAGGGGTGGGCCCCTTGGGCACACCATTTAACACCAAAAAATCATTTAAAATTGGGGGTGGGGTGTAACAACTACTACTACTACTATTACTATTACTACTAGAATGGGCACACACAAAGTGTGAGAAATTTTTTTATTTTTGTTTTTGAAATAGAAGGAGAGGGAAGAGAGTGATAGAGAATGTGGGAGTGGGAATTTTTAAAATTTTTTTTTTTAATTAGAGATATGTTAGGATTATATGTAGGTGAGGCTTTGAAAATAAAAACAGCAAAATTTGGTTGTGTGAAATTACATTTCTGCCCTATATTTCTTAATCATGTTATGTTTTAATTTGAGGGTTAAATTGATAATTTCATAGGATTTTGGTTGACAATGAGTGTTTTATTAATTAGTAAAGATTATTATTATTATTATTACTATCATTTGCCTACACACTTTGTGTGTATGAACACATTTTTTTAGAAAATGAGAAGGAGAGAGGGGGAGTGGGAGGTTTTTGTTTTTTTTTTTTTTAATATTGGAGGTATTTTAACATCACCTGTAAGTGAGGCTTCAATAAAAAATAGTAAAATTTGGACATGTAAAATTACATTATTGCCCATCATTTTTTTTGTGTGATAGAAGACTAATTTGTCTTTTCACCCTCTTTTGGTTGACAAAGAAGATTTTATTAATTAGTAGAGATTTGCTGCAGACATATTTAGACTAAGAATGTGATTGTGTAAATCCTAGTAGATTTGGGAATGTATCTTATATTCCTATTAGAAGTAGATTACCTATTAATGTTGTAATCCTAAAGGGAAATGTTTTTACCTATCCTACTACAATAAATAAAGGCACAATGGGGTGAATCAAACACACCTCACAATTAAATGCCTCTTTCTTCCCCCTCAATATTGACGGCCACCTCTCTCTCTCTAAACCTTAGATCGTTCAATCAAATAGGCATACAATACGTTATCAACATGCTCTTGCCAGAAGCTGAGGAATTGATGCATCGTAGGAGGAGGCTATCTTCCACCAAATTCAAAGGCTTATTTT
The DNA here is from genome assembly GCF_916048215.2 of Malus sylvestris. Lineage (NCBI taxonomy): Eukaryota > Viridiplantae > Streptophyta > Magnoliopsida > Rosales > Rosaceae > Malus > Malus sylvestris. Next base: position 20,579,085 of record NC_062273.1, on the reverse strand, counting down.
TGTTTTCTGCTAATCAGGTATGCTTAAAATAAAAGAAGATATTTGAAATGTCCACAAAGTATGAAAACATTCCCATGATGCATGAACCCGTCTATGTTTATATTTTCCTTTCGATATATATATTGTATATGTTCATATATTTGTCAATATATATTTGTTTCATGCATCGCACAATTAAATTGTTATGTGGAATATGTGAGTCAATATATAAAATTAAATTAGAAGCATATTTAGGGTTTCCTCAACCCAAAGGGATTTCGAAAAAAAAAGAAGAAATTAGACATGGTGCGGCACACCCACCGCACCATCATTGTGCATGCAGAAACCAAGCCTCGGCCTGGGGTCAATCTGATGGGCCTGAAGCCCTTCGCCCGTTTGCACCATGGCCCACGCCATTCAACCAGCCCAGATTGGCTAGGTTTTCCCCTGCACGCAGCAACCTTTATGGTTGCTGGATTTTGTGTTGCCCAGACCCGCAACCTGTACCTTGGCCCACGTCATGACCCGTGTCCTCCACGCCAGCCCACAAGGTTGGGCTTGGTCCCTGCGGCCCACTCCGCTTATCACATGCAGCCAACCTATGCAGTTGGGCTTCCCACGCCAAACCCATAGGCCAACTTTCTCTGCGCCTTGTCTCGTGCCCTCCCCTAGGCCCAAAAATTGAAACTCAACTACGGCTGGGGTTTCTCCCGCCCCCCATGTGGCCTGCAACCCACACCTGAGGCCCTTTTGGGCCTTACCTTTTACTCAAGGCACCCAACCCGAGCCCAAATAATTTTTGGGGCTTTATTTTCGATCTAATAATATTATTTTAATATTATTTAGCTTCTACAATCGACCATGTATGGTCCGATTTATTGAATTAATTAAAAGTGACATGCAGTCCATTAATCTGATAATGAATTCAAAATTATTGACCTAAAGATCACTTTTGGACATTAATGATTCAATAATTTATTTTTATACTTTGAACTATGACATACTTTCGTAGTAACGAAGCTCTCACACTTGAGTTCCCAAAGAACCTCAAATCCACTATATTTAAATTAGTATATTGCATTTTGTGTTTCTTGCATGAACCTCTCATTATGAACTAATTGTTCATAACATCTAAATTGAACCTGTAGTTTCAAATTTAGTGCCTTTGAAACCTGAAGTTTTCATTCAAAACTTACCAATGAAACCTGTAGTTTTCATGTATAAATTAAACCAATACATGTCTATAGAACCTGTATGTTCTATGATATATGTCTATGGCTTCCATATGACTAATCACGTTTTTCCCTCTGTTTTAGGGACATGTTGAACTTGAACAAGCTTGATTTCTCAGCTCTAGAAGTCTCTGGAAGAAACTATCTGAAGTGGGTTCAAGACGTGAAGCCGGAGGCATCCTGAATAGATAAAGGCAATGCACAGTCCCTATTCAATCAAGAAGGATGGCATCCTGAATAGAAGTCGGAGGCATCTCGAAACAATGACTAGAAACGGTAGAAATTAAGGCCAACATAGCCAATCTATACGCCGTTAAAGTGGCGGATCTACGTTTGTGACTTACACTCACAGTAGAGAAGTTCCGCAAGCTAATTTTGACATCCTCAATTAATAAACCAATGGCCGAAAATCCACAGCTAGGACTGCTAATAGCTTGAACCACTTGTAAGGCATCACTCTGCAGAATAACGTGCTGCCATTGCCGCTGTTTCTATGTAACCCTCAGGCACTTTCCACCTCTTTTAAATCCAAGACCTAAAACATTTCCATATAATCTGTTTTATAAACCATATACTTATTCATGTACTAAAAATGCAGAGTCTCAAGTGAAATAAAAAGTGAAGCTTGTGCATATCAGTGCATGTGTAGGTGTCTTCAAAACTCAAAAATGTACAAACACACACCTGAGTGGACTAAAATTGAAGCATGTGCATGTGTTCTTCACAAGTCAAAAGCATCACACATTTACTATAGAAGTCTACAAAATTTTTGAAGACTGGATCAGATCCAAAACAAGACTTATTTTTCAGACTAATTTTATCATACAATAAAATGTACAATAAGCACAAAATCATACCACTCTTTCAATAATCCACATAAGAAAAAGATAATCAAGAATAAATTAACATGAGAAATCGGCTAAAGTAATCAGAAATCAAATCTTAATTGCTGGATTGATCAACGACATAGCCATAAAATTGGACGGCAAAACAAATAGATATGGACGACATATTGAGACATACCGAGAAACTAATCATTTCCAGCAATTAAAATTTAAAAAACGATTATTTTGGCCAATTTTCCAATTCACATTATGATCTTTCAACTAATAATGAAACTATTGGATCTAATGGGGCTCTTTTGCTTCATCAGAATTCTGAGCTGAGCTTTTTGGCATTCCAGCTTTGTACCCCAATGCCTACTTTTTGATCCAATTGCTCTGACAACTCTTGGGAATTCAACAAATCCTTTGATCCCTCTCTTTATGTGAGGATTTTCTGGTTCTGGTGAGGATCTTTTCTGAACTGCCATTGATGAAAAACCTCCACTGTTTTCACTAAAAGCTGCTTTCTCACCCAAAAGCACTTCCCTTGAAGTTGCAGTAGAAAAACTGGAAACAGAGTCATTGTTTCGATCACCGCTAAAAGCACCAGACTTTTCACTCGAATTGTTAAAACTAGCAACATTAGCGTCCTCACTCTTGTGTTTGATCTTGAAATGTGAGTTCTCTGCAGCGCTCAGCATTTGTTTACACCCCTCCAGTTCTAACACCTTCTCTTCGAACAGAAGCCTCGCCTCGGTGAGCTTCATCTGAAGCCTCTCCTCTCTCAGCATCTCCACCATTCGAAGCATTTTCCTCTCCTCCTCGATCTCTTTCCTGATCCTAATGATCTCCGACTTCCCGAAAGAAATCTCTCCGGCAAGCTCCTCGCAAACCCTCTCTATCGCTTTTCTCAACCTTCTCTCCTCCCCCAACTCTTTTGCCAGCATCTTGTTTGAAATCTCCACCTTCTTGCGCGCTTTTCGCTCGTATTTGAGCTTCGCTTTCATTTCGGTGATCTGGGCTCGCGTGTAATCCATCTCGGACTCCATTGCCGGCTCGAAGAAGGTGAGATCCCAGAAGGAAGCGGCGAGCTTGCGGGCGGAGATGGGGAGGTGCAGGCAGTGGTGGACTTCTTGTTGCTTGTTGCTAAAGTTTCGGCACTGCTGCTGCTGGTTTTGTTGTCGTGGGAGTGGATTTTGATGAAGTTTTTGAGAATTATAAGAAGGGTTTTCGTAAAGTTTCCAGGTTGGGAAAGTGGAGGTGGTGGTTTCAATATTTCTGATATTTTCTGGGCTAGGAGGAGTAGTAGTACTGGTGCCCATCATCATGAACATCTCCTCCTACCTATCTTCTTTTATTTTGTGTGTGGTCTTTTTCCTTCTCAAATCCCTTTCTTTGCTGCTTTCTTTCTACCTCTTTTTTTTACTTCTAGGGGGACTATTTCAGCCAGGAAGGCAATTGGTGTAGGCCCATTTAATCTGAGAGAGGTTACTTTGGAGATGAGGATGGACTGTGTCAAAGAAAAAAATTAATATCAAATCACATTTAAGGTGACCTTAAATTGGAGAAATTTTTAAATGTGATAATCACACTCTTGCGTGTTGTTATTAGTTGATATGTTATAATATGAGTATTACAATTAATATAAATATGTAAAGATACTAACAAATAAAAAAAAAGGTGTTGATTTGTATTTTTACTTGCATTTTTGGACCAAGATGATTATGTACTAGTTTTTAGAGAATTTTCGAACAATAAGAATATAAAATGCCCATTCTAAAACAACTTTCATCACTATTAAATATGCTAATATGAGTATACTTGATACATAATTCTACATAGCGATGTCACAAAAATCATAATGATAAAACTTCTAATTAAATTGCTCTCTCTCTCTCTCTCTCTCTCTCTCTCTCTCTCTCTCTCTCTCTCTCTCTCTCTCTCTCTCTCTCCCCTTATTAGTGGTTTACCTCTCTTTTAAACTCGGAGTGACTTAAAATAGTGGTGCAATGTAATGAGGTCACCTACATGCCAGGCTGTCCAAATGGTCAGCACAATTGAATAGTGTGATAGGCTACTTTTTTGGAGTAATGCATGGCTCATCAACTTTTAAATTACATTTGTAAATTATGTGATAAGTCATTAATAGAAAATAAATATGTTTATTTATACTTAAGTAATAATTTAATTATCAACAACAATTTCATATAATCCGACTAGTAGTAAAAGTTAATGGAAAAGGAACATTGTACAAGCTCTACATGATTGGTCTCCCTTTGTGTTGCTTGTTTAATTGTTTACTCAATCCATGGCCCCCTCCTTTGGTTTTCAATAGTAACCAAGTTATTTGATTACTCCCAACCTAACACTTAGATGTACCCTTTTGTTCAAAAAAAGAAAAGAAAAAAGAACACAGATGTACCCTGCACCTTCAAAACTTTTTATATGGGTTGTAACGGGATAATGAGCATGTCTCAATCCCTCCTTACGTACTTCTATTGTTGCACTTTCTTTTATAACCTACTTCAAACTCTAGAAAAACACGAAATATAAAATTTCCAATACACCCTCAGAACAAAATTTTAGCTCTCGATGTTCTTCTCCTTGAACAGTGTATTGCGGGTCCAAATCGGCGGTCGGAGGACAAATATGCAAGGGCTGAATTTTTTTGTTTTACGCCTCTTGCATTGCTCTTCACTCAACTTCACGATATGTTTTATTTGTTCTATGCTACACTTGAGGTTGAGGATATATCTTTCTTCACTTAACTAAATTACTGCATCGCAATATGCAAGCTTTTTCGTCTTAGCCCAATTTTTTTTTTAATGAAAGAAGATAATTAATTAGATAGAATGACTACGGTCACAACCAATTCTAATACAATAAAAATAAATAGCCTTTTTTGCACAACATGCAACGACCTATCCCAAATATAAAAACCATTAAATGGAAACCATGTACTAGTAATAGAGCTGCCAAGAAGTTTGCTTCTATGTAAACATGAGCCCAATTAATAGAATTAAAGGAAGAAGCCAACCAATTGATATCTTCAATAATCTCTTAATCGCCAAGGAATAGCACAATCACCCTTGACCTCATCAATCACATGTTTTGAGTCACTCTCTACACAGACCCGTCTAAAGCTTCTTCCGTTTGCCATCCAAAGAGCGGCTGTCAAGGCAAAACCTTCAGTAATGAAGATTGTGTTATCCCCAAGACAACGAGCTCCAACCACAATCGAAGTTTCATCTTCATTCCTGATTATAAAACCAATTGTAGTTGTGGAGTTCATAACTGAACCATCAAAGTTTATTTTCAGGAGCCCTTTTGTGGGGTTTCCCATTTAGGGCTAGTTTGTTATTATTGTGTTTTAAAAAGAAAAAACTGCTTATGATGTGCTGTGATAATAAACAGTTGTAAAATAAAGTTCTTGAATATTTCGTAAACATTTCTTTTTTTGTAAAAGTGTTTTTAACAAAAAAAAAAAAAGAAAAAAGAAAAAATAATGTCCGAGTGTTTGGTAAACATTGTTGTGCTTTTATATAAATTGATGTGAATATATTGAATGCCTAAAAATGATATGGTATTTAATGTGATATAATAATTATCAAAGACAATAATGTAGGGGCAAAGATTATAATTTTGTAAAATATGTAGAGGTATCCTTGCCATTTGCAAAATATTAATATTACTACTACTACTACTACTACTATTGACACGCCCCGATCCCGATATTTCCCCGAATACCAGGATAGGCACGTGCTGGCCGACATCCGAGGGTGACAAAAGCCATTTATTGAGTGCAAATGTTGAAAACAAAGAATAGATAAGGTTTATAAATATAAAAGAATAAAGAATATGCATTTAAGGAATGTGTTCAACTAACTAGAACACTAAAAGAAATAATATAAAATTGAATGAACAAAGGAGTGAGTCCTACACCGAGAGGACTCGAAGATGCCCATGCGGAAGTGCCTTGACGCCGGGATTGTATGCCTCGATTCTGAGTCCTGAAGGGGGTGCAAAACAAACATGAGTGAACTAAATTGATATATATATATATATATATATATAAATAATAAAACAGTTATCAACGTACTAACCCCCAAGTTTTATGAAAACACATATATATCATGATCAAGGTATTAAATATCGATGATATCGGAAATATCGGTAGTTCGAAAACACGGAAATATCGATGGAAATATCAGGATATTATCGATATCGATAAAAATAATATGGAAACCACGGAAATTGTAAGAAAAACTTGGAAATTTTTATTGAAACTTTGCAGGATGTTTATTTAGTCAATTATCTATTAGTTTATCACAAAAAATTGGAAGGAAATGCATTGCATGATGGATTTAACTGATTTAAGTTGATTATATAGCAAGCTGTCAAACATTATTAGTATAGAAAATATGTAGTAATTTTATTTTAATATTCTTTCTCTGTTGGACGTTGGTCCGTGTGACCCACTCTCTCGGTTCCTCTTCCCCGTGTAGTCATCAATCAGACTCAAACACTCCATCTCTCTCTCCATCTCTCTCTTTTGTAAAGTTTTTCTATCAATCATTTTAATATTTTATTTAATTTTCTACTCTTAATTCGTGTGCCTTGATCTTGGTTTTGTCATCCCTTTTTATATTTTTATTTACTTTTCTTTCTTTCTCCATACCATCTTTTCCTCTCCCCATTAAAACTCTCACTTTTATCACTCTCACTCTCTACCATCTTTTCCTCTTGCCGCCTCCAGAACCTTTCCTTCCAGTGCACAAAAGCACAACCCTAGTCTCCACTTCTTTTGTAGCCGATCCTCATTCTAGCTTCTCTCATCTCAAATCTTCAAGAATAAGTCCACCTTTCCTTCTGCTCTTCTCTCGTCGGCGCCGTCTCTCTCCTTTCTCTCTGCACCGAGGGTCCGAGACCCACATACACACACGCACACCATCGCACCTGCTTCAGGAAGACACCCATCATCACCAGCAACCGCGTCTTTCTCCCTCTCTTTCTCGTCTCTGCAACTCGGCGAACGCAGGAACTCCGGCGAGTTTCTTGAATTTCTCCGGTTAGGTAAGCTTCGGGTTTGCCTCTTTCCGTTCTAGATTGAAGCTTATATGTGAAATTTAAGTTCAAAATCGTGTTTTTGCAAGGTTTTTGGGACGAAATCGGCTCGGAAATAGGCACACCCATCTCCGGCGAGGCCGTGGGTGTCGACGAACTTTCCGAACACCTCCGACAGTTTCACGGCAAACAAAATTTATAAAAACATTCATCTCGTCTTCTATTTCATTTTCATACCTAGATCGGAGTCTAGGGTGCTCTTTTACAGTCGGCCGGAGTTGTAGAAGCTCCAGCGTTCTTCTCCAATTAGCACAGTTCTAAAATATCGCGATAGTTTTGGAAATATCGCGATATTATCGATATTATTGATAATATTGCGATATTTTGACGAAAACCTGTTGGATACCTATTAAAATATCGGTAACCTGAAAAATCGATAATATCGGCGAAATATCGCCGATATTATCGGTATTTAAGACCTTGATCATGATAAACATAGGTTTTCCGAAGCCTAGCATACCATGCAATGCCTCAAATCATAACTTGTATATATAATAATCACTAGTGAATGTCCAATAACCCCCAGGCTCCATGCTGGCTCCCCGTCTCTGAGCAGACAGTCAGAGGAAAATTACCCTCATGCCCCATGCCGGCTCCTCATCCCTATGCTAAATAGCTAGAGGAGACACACTCCATGCCCTATGCCAACACCAAACCGTCGCCTAGGAGGGACCGGAATCTATCTCTATGTCCCGTAGCAGAAAGGACCACTAGGTAAGTACAAAACCATTGAACATATATATATTGAAAAGCAACTTCATAGTATAAAGTCATTTATCATCTATACTATAAAGAGATGTTTGAAACATGTTTTAAATATCATATCGTCATCCATCATATATTCTATAAGGACGTGAGTTATAGGAAAAATAGTAATACTTTAATCTAGCCTTAGTAAACATGTTATCTCACAAAACATTTCATAAAACATAATCGTTAAATCATGCTTTTCATGTATGCATTTCTAATATTAAAACATGCATTTTTGAAGGGGTCCACTCACAAATACTTCGCCGCTGAAGAGCCACGCAAACTAGCGAAGACGGAAATGCCACAATAATTGCCACTAAGCACATAAAGGGTCCAATTAATAAAAATCTACTATAACAATTGAATTTGGGAAAACGGATGTCAGAAATGGATTTAGGACGTCGAAATTAGCTTTGGAGGGGTCCTGGACGAAATTCTGAAAAGTCAACGTTGACTGTTGATCGGTTAATATCAAAGTCAACGTGTCAAAGTCAACAGGTCAATCGGTTTGGTCAAACTTGGTTGGCTGGTTTAGGGTTAGGGTTTAGGTTTAGGGTTTTAGGGTCTAGGGTTGGACTTAGGGGTTTAGGGTTTAAGGGAAATGGGTTTAAGGGAAATAGGGAAAAGGGCTTAGAATTTGGGTTTTAGGGCTTAGATAAATAGGTGGGTTAGGCTTAGGGGTTTTAGGATTGGGTTAAGAGATCTCTGGGCTCAGGCCCAGACCCATATGGCCCGAGGGCCTAATTCGAAAGGGTTTAGGGTTTTAGATAAGGCCCAAAAGCCTTGGTTTAATAAATAAAATAAAAACAATTTAAAATAAAGGGTTTGGGTTTAAATGGGCCTAAGCCCTGGGTTTGGCATGGCCCAAAGGGCCTGGTGTGGTTGATCTCGTTGGAGCTAAACAGAAGGGAAGGCCAGATTTCGGCCAGAAAGTTGGACAAACTTTAAATGCTCATAACTTTATCAATACTTAACGAAATTGAGTAATTCAAAAATGAAAATTATAGTTCTCGATGAGACGAAGAGAATGGTATCTCGCACGATGTCTAACTCGCCTTGGTTTGGCTAGAAAACTCCTCGAAAGCCTCAGAGATCGTCGGAAACTAGGTAAGATTTAAATGGACATAACTTCTTCAATACTCAACGAAATTGGGTGATTCAAAAAGAAAAGTTGTAGTGGGAGACGAAGAGATTGATACCTTACACGCTAGCCAACTCACCATGGTTTGGCCGGAAATTGCCTTGAAAGGGGCGGTGCTCGTCGAAAAACTGAGGAAAGAAGAACATGCATGCACAGGGTTAAAAACCCTCGGTTTTCATCTCCAAAGTCACTTAAACAACTCGAAATAACTCACTAGAACAAGGATGCAACTTGAAACACATCGACTCACATCCTGCTCGTCGGATTCCAAGTTAAATAGCTGGTGTTCCACCCTGCACGCACAATTGTAGTGTTGACCGGGATGAGAGGAGTGAGGGTTTGGGATTCTTGGCCTTTTGAGGCTTGGTGATCGAGATAGATATTGAGAGAGTTTCAAGGAGAGAAGGAAGAGAGAACCAGGAGAAAGAAAAGAGAAGAAATGAGAGTGGGAGGAACTGCAACGTGGCAGATTAGGAAAGGGGGCCGAGGACAACCAAAACAGGGGTGGGCCCCTTAGGCACACCATTTAACACCAAAAAATCATTTAATGTTAGGGGTGGGGTGTAACAACTACTACTACTACTACTATTACTATTACTACTAGAATGGCACACACAAAGTGTGAGAAATTTTTTTATTTTTGTTTTTGAAATAGAAGGAGAGGGAAGAGAGTGATAGAGAATGTGGGAGTGGGAATTTTTTTTTAAATTTTTTTTAGTTAGAGATATGTTAGGATTATATGTAAGTGAGGTTTTGAAAACAAAAACAGCAAAATTTGGTTGTGTGAAATTACATTTCTGCCCTATATTTCTTAATCATGTTATGTTTTAATTAGAGGGTTAAATTGGTAATTTCATAGGAGTTTGGTTGACAATGAGTGTTTTATTAATTAGTAAAGATTATTATTATTATTATTATTATTATTACTATCATTTGCCTACACACTTTGTGTGTATAAACACATTTTTTTAGAAAATGAGAAGGAGAGAGGGGGAGTGGGAGATTTTGTTTTTGTTTTTGTTTTTTAATATTGGAGGTATTTTAACATCACTTGTAAGTGAGGCTTCAATAAAAAATAGTAAAATTTGGACATATAAAATTACATTATTGCCCATCATTTTTTTTGTATGATAGAAGACTAATTTGTCTTTTCACCCTCTTTTGGTTGACAAAGAAGATTTTATTAATTAGTAGAGATTTGTTGCAGTCATATTTAGAATAGGAATGTGATTGTGTAAATCCTAGTAGATTTGGGAATGTATCTTATATTCCTATTGGAAGTAGATTACCTATTAATGTTGTAATGCTAAAGGGAAATGTTTTTACCTATCCTACTACAATAAATAAAGGTCCAATGGGGTGAATCAAACACACCTCACAATTAAATCACTCTTTCTTCCCCCTCAATATTGATGGCTACCTTTCTTTCTCTAAACCCTAGATCGTTCAATCAAGTAGGCATACAACACGTTATCAGCATGCTCTTGTCAGAAGTTGAGGAATTGACGCATCGTTGGAGGAGGCTATCTTCCACCAAATTCAAAGGCTTATTTTGTTTTCCGCTAATCAGGTACGCTTAAAATAAAAGAAGATATTTGAAATGTCCACAAAGTATGAAAACATTCCCATGATGCATGAACCCCTCTATGTTTATATTTTCCTTTTGATATATATATATATATATATATATATATATATATATATATATATATATATATATATATGGGGGCGGATCCGTGGCACCATGTTTTTTACACAATTTTTGACACAAGTATCTAGCCATTAGATTAGTCCTCTTTTAATGGTTGAGATGATAGGTTGACAATATGGCAATTAATTTTATTTCTATTTTCCCAAAAATACATATTAAATCTAAATAAAACTTTACAATTATAATTTTCTTTCTCTCTCATCTATCTTAATAGACTTTCACCAAATTGGCATAGTCTAATAATTATCTTTGAATTCTCGCTGTCATCTAATCTTATTTTTGAAGAAAGTATTTTAATCAAATCTCATAAAATTCTATGATTTTTTTGTCGTGACTTTCACCAAATATATTGGCATAGTCTAATAATGCATTTTAATCAAATTTCTTCACGATAAAATTGGCATATAGTCTAAAAAAAATCAAATCTCATAAAATTGGCATAGTCTAATAACGATATATTTCAGAAACTCCTTCCCTATTTTCTTCATAATAGGTGAATTCTGTCAAGCTATAAAAAAAATCAAATTTCTCTCTCATAAAGCTTGACGGAAATCAAATTTGTGAAGTCTCAATAACGTTAAGAAAACACAACTAATTTCAAAACATTGTTGGCATAAACTTTAACAAAATACACCCAATTTTCCAAACTATGAAAACTGCAACAAAATAGCACAATTAAGTGACTAATCTATCCTACAAAATTTAAACATCATCACTCTCCAAATATTCTTGGTCATCACTCTCCACATATTCGCCCAAGTCTTCTTGTTCCTCATTCCCTAATAGATTACAAAATAAAAAAAAAAATACATAAATAGGTAACCAAATATTGAAAAATATCAATAAAAAAAAGTTAATTCGACTTACATTCATTAGTTGATTCGATCTTTCTTCTTTTCGGATTTGATGGGCAATTTCTTGTGTCGTGTCGTACTAACTTATTGCATGAACGACATTTTCTTTTCTTCTTTTGTTGAGCCAACTCAATACCACTTTTCATCCTTTTCGAACTGCTGATATTGTCCTTCTTTTTACCTGTTTGTGAGATATTAGGGTCCAAAAGTAGTAGTAGAGAGTCACCTTTTGTTGAGGAAGCAACATTTTCATCTTGACAAGAATTTTCGGCCAACCTTCTTTTCGAACTACTAATATTATCTTTCTTTCTACCTTTAGTTTGTGAGATATATGGGTCCAATAGTACCGGTACAGAAGAATCAATATTAGTACATGTGTCACCTTTTGTAGAAGAAGCAATGGTTGTATCTTGACAAGAATATTCCGACAACTTTTTGGATAGTTCATCTATAGCTTCCATGAAAATTGTGTATGCCTCATTTGAAGAAGCTGCAGTACAAGCCAACTTAGTTGCTTGATGACACATATGGCTAAGTCTCAAAGCTTCTGATTCTTCCTTACCATCATTCGTCACCAAACTTTTAAAATCCATTATCCTAAATTTGTTTGCTTCTTGCTTCCATCTTGGCAAAATAAAATGTTCAGGTATTGTATCAACATCCAAGCAGACAAATACTTTCAACAAGTGTCTGCAAAGTATTCCAACAAACTCAAAATTTTGGCATTCACACGTACCTTTGTGCGTTTGCGCATTTAGCTTCACCACAAACTCTTCTTGCTCTCCGAGTTTTGATTTCACTACGTATGCGTGATCTTCGTTGTCACGTGGCATTTCTTCAACTTTGTACCGATTGACTTTACTCCATTCATCCTTGAATTTATTGAATACATTTCTAGTATACAAACTTGCTGCATGCTGTAAAAGAAATTCTCCTTCATTGACAATGCGATACTTGTGTTCCGATTCAAAATCTTCATCACTTTCTCTTTCCATAATCTTCTTCAGTGCTTGTTCATATTTGACGACAAACTCTCTAAGATTTGTTGTTGGTGTGACAAATCCATCAAAAAAGGAATTAATACCCTCACTACGTCCAGTAGTATTCATTCCTGCAAAAAATATTCTACGATTATAAACAGGAACCCAAGAAGAACGCATCTCATATAAACTTTTTAGCCACTCATCATTCTCCAACCCATATTCTTTCATCAAGGCCTTCCACTTTACTTCAAAATCATCGATCTTATATGTCTTTCGAGTACATTTTTTCATCTCAATCTTGAACTTGGACTTCTTGAAGTACACATGTGATAACTTTTCAGCAAACTTCTTCTTGATATGCCATAGGCATAATCGATGATGAGTGTTTGGAAAAACCTTCGCAATTGCTCCTTTCATTGCCAAGTCTTGGTCAGTAATAATTGTAATCGGATGACGTCCTCCCATTGCTTCAAGCCATGTCTCAAACAACCATAAAAAGGTAACTTCTGTCTCATCTTGTAAAAGTGCACATCCAAATTGTATTGACTGCCAGTGGTGGTTTACTCCAGTGAATGGTGCAAAAGGCATGTCGTACTTGTTTGTCCTGTAGGTTGTATCAAATGTAACAACATCACCAAAATACTGATAAGCCATGCGAGACCGAGCATCCACCCAAAAGAAATTAGTTGCTCTTCCGTTTTCATCACATTGGATTGCATAAAAAAAATGAGGATTTTCAGCTTGCTTTTTCCTGAAATAAGTAAGCACTGACTGAGCATCACCTCCATCTAGTTGTCTATGTCGGACATTTCTCAAGTGGTTATAGCAATCTCTTTTGTTAAAGCCAATATGTGTGCCACCAAAAATTGAAGAAACTTTTGCAATTGGCAAATTTTCTTCATGAAATGTTTCAGTGAGAACTCTAGCAGCTTTGGGCATAACTTTATTTGACTTCATTTTCATTCTTCTTTCTGGTGTAACTGGTTTGTGGTTGTGAACGTCTTTGAACACTGAAATTTTCCATTTGTTTGACCATCTATCATGTACGATTCGCATACTTGCTTTACACCCACATTTCACTGTAGAACAATTCTTATTCATTTTCTTCATATTCTCAGTCTCACATGTTTCCCTATCTTCATTCTCTTCCAAAGTCTCATGTACTATATTTCTCGAGACATGTTTCCCTTGATGTGCACAAACAAATTGTCTGCTTGTTATATCGTCTAAACGGCTTCTTGTCTTGGATGAAGATCGAGTTCGAATCCAAAATCCCTTTTGTCGGCCATAATCTTGATAATAGTTTCTAGCCTCTTCCATTGTGTCAAAAAGCATCCCTACATATGGAGTTTTCAAGCCTTTTGAATTCTCATTTGGAATACATGTTTCATCATTCTCGACTTGAACCGTGTCTTGTACCTATTAACGTTTATTAATCATGCTTAATGATCAAAGTTAAAAAAATACATGATAAATATATGCTTAATGAACTACGAACATAAACGCTTATTAGAAAAAGCAACTATAAACTTTTATTAAAATAAATACTAAGGGATATTAAATTAACAATTGAGTACATACTGGAGACATGGAGGGAGAGTTTGATGCAAAATCTGCCACGCTCTCTGCCATTTTGAACGAGAATAGATTAGAAATGAATTGAGTGATGATGAAAAAGAAAAGCTTATTAGGTTTGCATAGGAAGAAGGAGAAACGTAATTAGGATTTTTGTTCTTGTTCTTCACCTATTATGAAGAAAATAGGGAAGGAGTTTCTGAAATATATCGTTATTAGACTATGCCAATTTTATGAGATTTGATTTTTTTTAAGAGTATGCCAATTTTATCGTGAAGAAATTTGATTAAAATACATTATTAGACTATGCCAATATATTTGGTGAAAGTCACGACAAAAAAATCATAGAATTTTATGAGATTTGATTAAAATACTTTCTTCAAAAATAAGATTAGATGACAGCGAGAATTCAAAGATAATTATTAGACTATGCCAATTTGGTGAAAGTCTATTAAGATAGATGAGAGAGAAAGAAAATTATAATTGTAAAGTTTTATTTAGATTTAATATGTATTTTTGGGAAAATAGAAATAAAATTAATTGCCATATTGTCAACCTATCATCTCAACCATTAAAAGAGGACTAATCTAATGGCTAGATACTTGTGTCAAAAATTGTGTAAAAAACATGGTGCCACGGATCCACCCCCTATATATATATATATATATATGTTCATATATTTGTCAATTTATATTTGTTTCATGCATCGCACAATTAAATTGTTATGTGGAATATGTGAGTCAATATATAAAATTAAATTAGAAGCATATTTAGGGTTTCCTCAACCCTAAGGGATTTCGAAAAAAAAAAGGAAATTAGACATGGTGCGGCACACCCACCGCACCATCACTGTGCATGCATAAACCAAGCCTCGGCCTGGGTCAATCTGATGGGCCTGAAGCCCTTCGCCCGTTTGCACCATGGCCCGCGCCATTCAACCAGCCCAGATTGGCTTGGTTTTTCCCCCTGCATGTACCAACTTTTATGGTTACTGGGTTTTGTGTTGCCCCCCCACAGCCTGAACCTTGGCCCTCGTCGCGACCCGTGTCCTTCACGCCAGCCCACAAGGCTGGGCTTGGTCCCTGTGGCCCACTCCGCGTATCACCTGCAGCCAGCCCATGCGGTTGGGCTTCCCGCGCGAAACCCATAGGCCAGCTTTCGCTGCGCCTTGTCTCGTGTCCTCCTCTATGCCCAAAAATTGAAACTCAGTTACGGCTGGGGTTTCTCTCGCCCCCCATGTGGCATGCAGCCCATACCCGGGGCCCTTTTAGACCTTACCTTTTTCTCAAGGCACCCAACCCGAGCCCAAATATTTTTTGGGGCTCTATTTTCGATCCAATAATATTATTTTGATATTATTTAGCTTCTACAATCAACCCCGTATGGTCTGATTTATTGAATTAATTAAAAGTGACATGCAGTCCATTAATCTGATAATAAATCCAAAATAATTGACTTAAAGATCACTATTGGACATTAGCGATTCAATAATTTATTTTTATACTTTGAACTGTGACATACTTTCATAGTAAGAAAGCTCTCACACTTGAGTTCCTGAAGAACCTCAAATCCACTATATTTAAATTAGTATATTACATTTTGTGTTTCTTACATGAACCTCTCATTATGAACTAATTGTTCATAAAAACTAAATTGAACCTGTGGTTTCAAATTTAGTGCCTTTGAAACCTGAAGTTTTCATTCAAAACATACCACATGAAACATGTAGTTTTCATGTATAAATTAAACCAATACATGTCTATAGAACCTGTATGTTCTACGATATATGTCAATGGCTTCCATATGACTAATCACGTTTTTCCCTCTGTTTTAGGGACATGTCGAACTTGAACAAGCTTGATTTCTCAGCTCTAGAAGTCTCTGGAAGAAACTATTTGAAATGGGTTCAAGACGTGAAGCTCTATTTGACTGCAAAGGGTATTAGAGCCACCATCGAGACACTTATCGTCGACAAACCTGTTGATGAAGCTTAGAGGGCTATTGCAATGATCTTCATTCGAAGACACATCCATGATGCACTACAGACTGAGTATCTCGCTAAGGAGGACCCACGCACCATCTGGCTTGCTTTAACCGACCATTTCAATCACTATAAAGACATATACTTGCCTGAAGCAACACACAATTGGCCGCATCTTCGCTTCCAGGACTTTAAGTCCTTGAATGAATACAACTCTGAAGTTTGTAGAATCTGTTCACTGTTGAAATTCTGAAAAGTGGAACTAACCGAATCAAATCTCCTGGAGAAGACCTATTCGACCTTCCATGCCATCAATATTGTCTTACAACAACAATATAGGGCACATAAATTCATAAAGTTTTCAGATTTCATTTTTGTTTTACTTCTTGCTGAAAAGCAAAACTAGCTTTTGATGAAGAATCATCAAGCTCGACTAATTGGCTTGAACATTGCGCCTAAAGCGCATGCGATTAATTCTAGCAGCCATAAACGACGAAAGAATCGTCGTAGTCATGGCAATGGGCGGCAAGCCCCATCACGGGCCCAAGGTCAACAGATTGCCTCACCTAAGGGACGAAATGTGACCTAACAACGTCCACCACTCGCCCCTAAGGCCTCAAACTTCAAAAACAAGGGCAAAGCTCCCATTCAACCTGCTTCTACTGAACTGGACAAGTGCTATCACTATGGATCAAGGGATCATTGGTCACGAGTATGCCGAGCTTCCCCTGAGGCTATTGCCAAGTATCATTCCCGTCGTGAGTCTAACTTTGCACATGTATATCATCCGTAAGATGCAACTACATCAATGGAGATATCAGATTTTCAAGAGGCGTCAGCTCCTATGGATGAATAAATTAGACATGTTTTTAAGGTGTTTACCCCTAGTGGCCGAAACCACTAAGAGTGGCCGACCCTACCCCTTATTTTTCTAGGTTTTTTGTTTAATTTTGAACAATTTTTCTAAGTATTTGGAATAATTTGTTTGGTTTTGATTTGTTTTGAATTATAGATTGTTATTTGAATGGATATTATTTTCTCGAATTGCTTAATTGAATGAATGTACTTATATTTATACATGTGACCAATTCAATTAATTTATTTCTCGGTATGTCTAGTGGGGAAGTTGGTTGTTTGGCAGATAATGCAACCATGCACACCATTTTGCTTGAATGACACTATTTTCCTAACTTAAGAAAGCTCATTTGACAACTCTCTCAGGCTCATCCAACTTGATTGAAGGATATGGAAAGGCACGTATCATGTTGTCCAATGGTACAATCTTGACCATTAAGGAGGTACTCTATTCTCCACGTTCCGGAAGAACGTTGCTGAGTTTTAGAGATATTCGAGATAATCAATATCATATTGAAACCACTGAAGATAATGGTTCTGAATTTCTTTGTATTACTTCATACAAATATGGTCAGAAGCGTATTCACAAGAAGTTGGAACGTCTGTCGAGTGGGTTGTACATCACAACCATTCGCGGCATAGAAGCCCACAGTGTAGCCAGCCCTATGCATGAGTTCCAGGACATTTTGTTGCTTTGGCATGACCGTTTGGGACATCCTGGACGTGACATATTGTGTCGTATCCTCAAATCTTCACATGAGCATAAGTTACATCCCTATGTTGGACTCCCGCCATGCAAAACGTGTTCTTTAGGGAAGTTGAATACTCATCCCTCATATACAAAGATTATTCATAACCTCTCTAAGTTTCTTCAGAGGATTCAAGGGGACATTTGTGGACCTATCCAACCAACTTACGGACCATTTAGATATTTTATGGTGTTGGTTGATGCATCGACAAGATGGTCACATGTTTGCCTGTTATCCACACGCAACGCCGCGTGTGATAAACTCCTAGCTCAAATAATTAGGCTTAGAGCTCGCCACCCTGATTATTTGATTAAGTCGATTTGACTGGATAACGCTGGAAAGTTTATGTCACAGACTTTTGACGATTATTGCATGTCAGTATTAATTGATGTGGAACAACTTGTACCCCATGTTCACACCCAAAATGGCTTGGCAGAAACTTTCATAAAATGCCTTCAATTGATAGTTCAGACTTTGGTTATGAGAACCAAACTGCCAGTATCTGCCTAGGGCTATGCAATATTGCATGTAGCTATGTTAGTCCGTCTGAGATCCATCGCTACTCAACCACATTCACAGTTACAGTTGGTCACTAGATACGAGCCTGACGTCTCATATTTACGGGTGTTTGGGTACGCCATTTATGTGCCAATAGCACCGCCGATACGTACCAAAATGGGTCCTCAGAGAAAAATGGGAATCTATTTCAGGTAGGATTTGCCATCAATAGTTCGGTACTTAGAACCCTTGACAGTAGATCTCTTTTCCGCATGTTTTGCAGATTGTCACTTTGATGAGACAATCTTCCCGTCGTTATGGGGAAATAAGTATGCTAACGTTCATGTAGAACGTCGCGAATTGTCGTGGTATGCTCCCACTATGTCTTATTTAGATCCCTGCATTGCCTAGTCTAAAACTGAGGTGCGACAAATTATAGATCTTCCGAGCATTGCTCAAAGCATGCCAGATGCTTTTAATGATCTAGCAAAGGTGACAAGATCACATATACCCTCTGTAAACGCACCTGCAAGGATATATGTACCCCACGTACGTCCACAACCCGCCTGGGAAGGATGGACCGTCCCCGAAGGTGGGGAGGCCGTACCTTCCACTCAGCAAGGTACATTGGCGGCTAGCCAATCATCTGCTTCGACCCTGAAGCATGGCAGACCCCTTGGTTCAAAGGATTCATAACCTCAGAAGAGAAATATGGCACCAACTATAACCCTAGTTTGAATTCGACCATCGTTCACTCATCTGTTCTAATGCATGATGTTATTCTAGATTACGGTGATGCTTCAGACGAAACATGTCGGCCTTCTGAGAATCGTGAGATTTCGGTCCACTACGCAGTATTGGATGAGGTTTGGAATAGGAATGAGATAATCGTTGATGGTGCATTCGCGTACTCAGTAGCTACTGACATCATGCTTAGCGATGACACTGAACCACGTTCCGTCGATGAATGCCGACGTATAACCAATTGGTCAAACTGGAAACAAGTAATCCAGGTCGAACTCGATTCACTTGCAAAACATAAAGTGTTTGGACCTATCGTTCCTACACCACCACATGTGAAGCCCGTTGGCTACAAGTAGGTTTTCGTGAGGAAGCGTAATGAAAAGAATGAAATAGTGCGATACAAAGCACGCCTCGTAGCGCAAGGCTTCTCTCAATGCCCTGAGATTGATTACAAGGAGACGTATTCCCCCGTAATAGACATTATAACGTTCCACTACCTAATCAGTTTGGTAGTTTCCGAGAAACTGAATATGCAGCTTATAGACGTGGTAACCACGTATCTTTATGTGGATCTAGATACGAAAATTTACATGAAAGTTCTAGAAGGTCTTCCATTGACTGGTTCAAATAGTTTTAGACCACGAAACACTCTCTCAATTAGGTTGAAAAGGTCACTCTACGTATTGAAACAATTCGGACAGATGTGGTATAGCCGTCTGAGTGAATATTTGACAAGTTAGGGTTATGTGAACAACGAATTATGACCATGCATGTTAAAAAAAAGTCATATTCTGGATTTGCAATCGTTGCAGTTTATGTCGATGACATGAACCTCATCGAGACTCCCACAGAGCTTGAGGAAATTGCTGCACACTTGAAATTAGAATTTGAGATGAAGGATCTGGGGAAAACTAAATATTGTCTCGACTTGGAGATCGAGCATTGTTCAGATGTAATCCTAGCACATCAATCGAACTATACCCAAAAGGTGTTGTGTCGTTTTAATGAGAATAAAACAAAGCCTTCGAGTACACTTATGGTTGTTCAGACTCTAGATGCTAAACGAGATCCCTTCCGTCCAAATGAGGATGAGGAAGAGATTTTGGAACCCGAAGTTCCTTACCTAAGTACAACTAGGGCTTTATTGTACTTGGCTCAGTGGACTAGACCCGACATCTCTTTCCTTGTGAATCTTCTGGCAAGATATAGCAATGCATTCACACGTAGGTAGTGGAACGGTGTTAAAGACATTTTCTGCTACCTCAAGGGTATTACGGATTTGGGCTTGTTCTATACCCATGAATCTTCGAGTGTTGCCGCCCCCTATGGTCCTCAGATCGATTCTTGCCTTATTGGTTATGCAAATGTTGGATATCTGTCTGACCACATAGAGCACATTCTCAAATGTGTTATGTCTTTACCGTTGGAGACACAACTATATCTTGGAGGTTTACCAAGCAAACGCTAGTTGCGACTTCGTCGAACCATGCTGAGATTCTCGCCCTGCATGAAGCATCTATGAGTGCTTTTGGCTAAGAGAAGTTATGGGACACATTCGAAGCACTAGTGGTCTTACATCAATTGTTGACCTTCCTACGACGATCTTTGAAGGCAATGCAACATGTATCGAGCAATTGAAGAAGAGATACATCAAGGGAGAGAACACCAAGCACATAGCGCCGAAGTTCTTTTACACACATAAAAAGCCAAATCAGAACATTGAAGTCAAGCAAATCCGTTCCTAGGACAACCTGGCCGATCTTCACCAAGTCATTGCCCAAGTCTACTTTTCAGAAGCTCGTTCATGGAATCAATATGCATAAATTATCTGAGTTGAATCGCTTGTAGTTCTTTTATTTAAAAGTTATGTCTAACTTAGGGGGAATATCTAGAAACATACTCATATGATCTTAATATACTCTTTTTCCTACGATTAGGAGCATTTTTTCCACTGGGTTTTTGCTACTTAACGAGATTTTAATGAGGCACCTATCCGAGGATGATCATACTCCGTTGAGTTCACTACTTTCGTCCTGTTTGACGGTTGTTTAATACATTATGCATACTTATCACTTTTCTTCTTAGTCTATGGGTTTTCCCCATGCCTTGGGTTTTACCATAGCGAGGTTTTTGTGAGTTTTACTACAAATGCATACTTCAAATAAATTTGAGACTCGTGATCACCCTGTTGTGCCGATGACTTCATCAACTATTCTACCTTTCTGTTGAAAATCTGATGCGATGATTTGTTGAGTATTTACACACTTAAGGGGGAGTGTTGCAGTCATATTTAGAATATGAATGTGATTGTGTAAATCTTAGTAGATTTGGGAATGTATCTTATATTCCTATTAGGAGTAAATTACCTATTAAATGTTGTAATCCTAAAGGGAAAGGTTTTTACCTATCTTATTACTATAAATAAAGGCACAATGGAGTGAATCAAACATACCTCACAATTAGATCACTCACTCTTCCCCCTCAATATTGCTAGCCTCCCTTTCTCTAAACTTTAGATCGTTCAATCAAATAGGCATACAACAAGATGATTAATATTATTACTAGCATTTGTCTACACACTTTATGTATATGAACACATTTTTAAAAAATGAGGAGAGCGGGAGAGAGAGAGAATGTGAAGGGAATACGAGGTTTTCGTTTTCGTTTTTGGTTTTTATTTTTTAATTTTTTATAAATATTGGAGGTATTTTAACATCACCTGTAGGTGAGGTTTCAATAAAAAACAGTAAAATTTAGACTTGTGAAATTTCATTATTGTCCATCTTTTTTTTTGTGTGATAAAAGACTTAATAGTCTTTTTACTCTCTTTTAGTTGACATATATGATTTCATTAATTAATATAGATTATTATAATACTAATTATTATTATTATTTTATTCCAACCCATCATACAAAAGTTGATGTGGATTGAAGGTTTGGTGGGAGGTGTCAAAAGTGCCGCCTAAAAATTCATATGCCAACTAATTATTTTAATTGTTTTATTTTTTTAAAAAAACTTTTGGATTAGCCATGCATTAAATGGTTGGTATAAGTGGGATGAGTATCATTTCTGGATCCTCTGTGTGAGGAATCTAAGGATTCTCAAATCATGTATATTTATCGTACATTGTGCATTCATAAATTATTTATTTTTATTTAAAATTAAACATGAACAGTATCTCACGAAAGCTGATAGCATAATATACGATAAACAGACACGATTTGAGGATTTTCAGAATACTTACAAATAGGCCTGGCAAACGGGTCGTGTCAGTCGTGTTCGTGTCGTTTTCGTGTAACACCTGTTATCTTAACAGGTCGTGTCGTGTCACACCTGTTATCTTAACGGGTCCTTAACAGGTCGGGTCACTTTACCCAACGGGTAAAGTGACCCGACCCGTTATGACCCGTTAAGAAAAATATTTTTTTCTCTTAAATTTGCACATACCACACATTGTCACATAAATATTACTTCAAAACATTAAAACACATTTGTCGTTTAAGTACTACATCTACACTCGAAAATAAGAGTATCATAAAAAATACATCTATACACTACTAATCTATTACAAATATTAAATGTGCAAGGATATGCAAAATGAAAGCATTTTTGTTTTCAAGGTTGTGAAGCCTTTCTCAAAAGTTTAAACATTGCCAATGGAACTAAAGCTTAATGAAAGTGACCCACTGGTGTGTTTATTCGTACTTTTATTAAGTATAACATAAGATTTTGTGGTATCCACTAGTGTAAATATTTTAAATATTGAATTCATTCATTGTATTCATATAGGGTCAAGGAGTGTAGTTGTAAAAAATCATCAAAATCGAAGTTAAAATAACCGTTAAATTGTGATTTTTCGTTTATAACCGTCGAAAAGTTTTGTCCCGTTACTTAATTTTTAAATGTTTGTTTTTTGCAATTTTTGGCGTATGCGATCTCGAAGGATATACAAACAAGTATGACGGTTAGATCGTTGAAACTAGTTTTGTAGAATGCATATCCTATCAAAACAATTGATTCACTAACACTTAAGAGTTTATTCTTACTTTTATTAAGTATAACATAAGATTTTGTGGTATCCACTAGTGTAAATATTTTAAATTGAAGATCGAATTCATTCATTGTATTCACATAGGGTCAAGGAGTGTAGCTGTAAAAAATATCAAAATCGGAGTTAAAATAACCGTTAAATCGTGATTTTTCGTTTATAACCGTCGAAAAGTTTTGTCTCGTTACTTGATCTCTAAATGTTTGTTTTTTTGCAATTTTTGGCATATGCAATCTCGAAGTATATACAAACATGTTTGACGGTTGGATCGTTGAAACTAGTTTCGCAAAATGCGTATCTCATCAAAACAATATATTCACTAACACTTGAGAGTTTATTAATATTTTCATAAGTATAACATAAGATGCACTAGTGTAAATATTTTAAACTGAAGATCGAATTCATTCATTGTATTCATATAGGGTCAAGGAGTGTAGCTGTAAAAAATTATCAAAATCGGAGTTAAAATAACTGTTAAATCATGATTTTTCGTTTATAACCGTCGAAACGTTTTGTCTTGTTACTTGATCTCTAAATGTTTGTTTTTTGCAATTTTTGGCGTATGAGATCTCGAAGTATATACAAACATGTTTGACGGTTGGATCGTTGAAACTAGTTTCGTAGAATGCGTATCCCATCAAAACAATAGATTCACTAACACTTAAGAGTTTATTCATACTTTCATCAAGTATAACATAAGATTTTGTGGTATCCACTAGTGTAAATATTTTAAATTGAAGATCGAATTCATTCATTGTATTCATATAGGGTCAATGAGTGTAGATGTAAAAAATCATCAAAATCGAAGTTAAAATAACCGTTAAATCGTGATTTTTCGTTTATAACCGTCGAAAAGTTTTGTCCCGTTACTTGATCTCTGAATGTTTGGTTTTTGAAACTTTGGGCGTATACGATCTCGAAGCATATACAAACAAGTTTGACGGTTGGATCGTTGAAACTAGTTTCGTAAAATGTGTATCTCATCAAAACAATAGATTCACTAACACTTAAGAGTTTATTCATATTTTCATTAAGTATAACATAAGATTTTGTGGTATCCACTAGTGTAAATATTTTAAATTGAAGATCGAATTCATTCATTGTATTCATATAGGGTCAAGGAGTGTAGCTGTAAAAAATTATCAAAATCGGAGTTACAATAACCGTTAAATCGTGATTTTTCGTTTATAACCGTCGAAAAGTTTTGTCTCGTTACTTGATCTCTGAATGTTTGTTTTTTGAAATTTTTGGCGTATGCGATCTCGAAGTATATACAAACATGTTTGACGGTTGGATCGTTGAAATTAGTTTCGTAGAATGCGTATCCCATCAAAACAATAGCTTCACTAACACTTAAGAGTTTATTCATACTTTCATCAAGTATAACATAAGATTTTGTGGTATCCCCTAGTGTAAATATTTTAAATTGAAGATTGAATTCATTCATTGTATTCATATAGGGTCAAGGAGTGCAGCTGTAAAAAATCATCAAAATCGGAGTTAAAATAACCGTTAAATCGTGATTTTTCGTTTATAACCGTCGAAAAGTTTTGTCTCGTTACTTGATCTGTGAATGTTTGTTTTTTGTAATTTTTTGCTGATGCGATCTCAAAGCATATACAAACAAGTTTGACGGTTTGATCGTTGAAATTAGTTTCGTTTAATTCGTATCTCATGAAGTTCAATGGTGTGTGTGTGTGTGTATATATATTTATTTATTTATTAAGTTGATTTAAATCTATTTATTTTGTATGTATAATTATTATAGTTTTTAGGGGTATAAAATTTAATTTAAAATTTAATATATATATATATATATATATATATATATAACTATTATAGTTAATATTTTGGGGGTATAATTATTATAGTATATGTAGTTATTATAATTATTATAGTTAATTTAATATATATATATATATATATAATATAATTATTATAGTATTTTTTTAGGGTTATAAAATTATTAAATTAATATTCTGCTTATCGTGTATCGTGTTACACACGTGTATACCCGAACCAACCCGTTATCTTAACAGATGCTTATCGGGTTACCCGATAACGACCCGTTTCGTTATCGTGTCGACCCGAACACCTGTTAATTTCGTGTCGTGTCGTGTCGGGTTATCGGGTCGTGTCAGGAATTGCCAGGCCTACTTACAAAGAGGATCCAAAGAGGATCCTCATTCGTATAAGTGTGGCTATTTATATTTCTTTTGTCATTTGCTATGATTTGAAAAATTAATATATTAAAATATAAAATAATAATTATACACATTAGTTGGAGTGTAAATTTAACATGATGTCAAACTAACATGTAGATCACCAAATTGAAATTTGGTATTCAATATTTGACACCTCATTTGGAGAGGCTCGAATATGAATTGTCAAAATTTAATTTGAAGGTTGATATGACATTTTGAAAGTGATGTCATATTTCTTTTATTCCAATGAGTGTGTGAACTTACCATTTTATTATATATTGGTCACCATTACTACAGTTTTTAAGAAAAAGTAATTTAAAATAATTAAAAGTTCCAAACCTATTGGTGAATTATGGACACCACACATTAAATAATAAATTGACTTCATTTTGTTTGTTGCAAAAAAAAAAAAAAAAAAAAAAATCCTACAAAGCAAGTAGTCAAATAACTAGGCTGTCATGTCAATTATGACATCTCATTTTGAGAAATCATTGATGTCTTTTATACCTAGTTAAACAATATTTGGCTACTCAAAGATAAGTATGAATTCCTACTTAAAATTTCTCAAAATTGTTCGTTATCTATTTAGAGAATTTCGTGTTTATAATCAAAACAGTTTATATTATAAATCATCATATAAAAATCGGCTCTGTAAAATATCAATTAAAACTAAGGTCGTTTAGTCATCAAACTGTTTAAAACAAATGAACGGTATTGGTAAAAGCATTACAAACTGTCTATGTATTTGCTACAATATATTGACTAAACGATCTTAGTTTTAATTTATTTTTTGCAGAGATAATTTTCACAATATGATTCATAATATGAAGAGTTTTGATCTTAAACACAAAATTCTATGACTCTTAAGTAGGATTTCCTACTCATCTTTGAGTAGCCAAGTATTATTCTGCCTAGTTAACATCTCCTTTAGAGATGCTCTAAGAGTTCCATTAAATATGATGACCATGAAATGGCGATGCCATGTACACTAGTAATATTCCCATGTTTTAAGGAGAAACCCTTATGCTCAAATTTTTGCACTGTCACGTTCACATGCCCTTATTTTCCAAAATTCAGATGTTTGCTCAATTATGACTTGTTATTTTGGTCCATTAGTACACATACCTATTGGATCCTAAAAATTCTGTGGAACATTCCTCGCTTTTTAGGAAGAAAAATATAATTCTTAAAGTAACGCACACAAGACTTAGAACATCTCTAAATGAGATGTTAAAAGGTTCAAATCAACAATAAAATAAAATAAGACAACATACGTGTTTTCCAACCCAAATGCCCATTCTTATGTGGCATAACATGCATTAACAACAATCCCCTATCTCTCAAATTTGACAATAGCTTTAAATATTTTTTTAATAATTTTTAAATGTTTTTTTATTAATTTAAATATTTATTATAAGCGGTTGTTGATTGACTATGCTTTTTATTGGTTTAAAGCGTTTATTATAATTTAAAATTTAACATATCGAAAGAAGAAAAAAAACTGTAAAAGAAATACCACATACACTGCATTTTAAAAGGGAGATTATATTCATACACCCCAAATTACTTCTTCCACACATTTTTAATTTTTTAATATTTTTCTATCAAGTGTTAGTGGTGTGTAGAAAATATTAAAAAAGTAAAAAGATGTGGAAGAAGTAATTTGGGGTGTGTGAATATAATCTCTCTTTTAAAATTGACATGATCTTATGGAAAGGGATCCGGATCCCTTCCTTTAAATCCTACCAATCAACAAATCCAAACCCTTAAAATTTAATTTAACGGTTAAAATTATTATAACTTTGATAAAGATCTCCTTTTTTTAACGATTTAATTAAATTTCATGGATCTGGATTTGTTGATTGGTAAGATTTGGATCCCTTTCCTGATATTATGATACCTAATATGATTCCAGTTATAAATAAGTCTCAGCCTGGATGGAGCCATCACTCGTAATCCAAAATAGTAAGGATGTACTTTTGTTATTCAATTTTTTATTTGGAGAACAATAGCAGACGAGTGGACGACTATTTTGAAGTGCAAATGTTGAGATTCGAACCTAAGATCTCTCACTTGAAAAAGAATACCACCATACCGTAGTACTGAGTGCAGTGATAATATCGCTTTTGTAATAAAAATAAAAGCAATTGACGTAGTGCCACACACATACTCGAAGGTTCGAAATCTAGATCAACTCCAAGAGCATTTACTAAAATAAAGATGCCGAAAACGAAATAAACATAATATGAAACTAGAGATAAGTAGGGCTTGATTCTGGGTAGATTAGTGTTATAATTTTATATAGTTGAATAATAACACAGGATGGAACATGCCTTCTAATAGTAACAGTCATGCACAGAAGAATCATTTCAAGTTGCACAAATTCTAAATTGACTGATACAAATATGTTATCACAATTCAAGAAAGAACTGATAACACCTTACCGAGAAAAATACTCGAGCTCTTATACTCCAAAATACGTTTTTCATCCACTAACCTGTATCAATTTTGCATTCAACAGTAATTCTAGTACGCAGGTAAGTTAGACAGTAGCCATATCTCACGATGCTTAATATACAGAAATCAGTTATAACAAAAATTGCAATATCAAAGGACACAATAGTAAATGATGCCGTCATTTGATACACAAGAAGACCAACGCAAACGACACCATACAACAATCCCAAATTGCAAATGATTGGACCGATTAATCTTTGATCACTTTGTGTAGTTTAAAATCTCTATTCTTTTGCATTAAGCCTAGATTGATCATGTTTGTGTTTTCCATATCCCCCTCTCTACCACATGAAAACTATAACACTTTGCAGAAGTAGCCACTCCACCATGAACCAAATTTATGCAGAATCAAAGGGCTCCATAAAAGTAAAATTCGAACAAAAAAATGATGAAATAACGCACCCTTTTTGCAAAAATTCATGCCAGACATTATTTTTTGGTAGTTACACATATTCTTCGATTCACATAAAAATTTACGAGGGTGTGACATTATCCTATTGACTACTAACTTCAATTATAAGAAAAAACAGGCAGTCAACAACATGAAACAAAAATAAACACACAAACTATATCCCACTGTGATGAACGAAACTCTACCTCAGTCTTCCCAATTGGATCAAGGGCACCATCTTCCTTATTCTCTACACTAAATCACAATTCAAACTCATCCTCAAGCTTCAGCTGCTCAGCTGCAGCCTCTTCCTCCTCGTCATCGATCACAAAGTATGGATTGTGCGCCTCTGGCTTGAACTTGTACCCCGTAAACACATAGAAAGCAAGCGTGGCCAACTCCGCAGCCACCACACTGGTCCAAAGGTACCGGTACGACGTGATGGTCTCCAATGCATAAACCACAACTCTTGTAAAGTAAATGTAGCATATAACCACAATGTAATACTGCCTGAACAGAGTCAACTTCATCAAATTCACCGCAGCCTTCCCATCGGTCCTGGCCGCCTCTCTCAAGTTTTTAATAGACCACACAATCGGGAACAACACTGCGCAGCAGCAAACAACATCGACAAGCAGAAACACCTGCTTCCAATTAACCCAATCATACCCGAAAGGCCCGGTCTCGTCAATCACAACCTGCGCAATGTTAGCTATCACCTGAAGCGGAATCACAATCATCAACACCTTCTTCTCCTTATCTTGCAAAAAGGGTTTCAAAAACGACCACCCGGTTCCGATCAAAACAATCAAAGTAAACAATGTGACACCCTTTAAGAAGCTGAATATATAGAACAATACATCCCAGCCGTGAGCGCTACCGGTGCGCTTGATATACGACTTGTCCTCCGCCTCACAGAGCAAGTTAAAGGCCTTGAGAATTACGACAGCGAGCATAAAGAAATGGATTCTAAAAACGGTAAGTCGTTTTTCGTAAAGCACGAAAACCCAAAGTCCGGCGAGAGAGGCGTAGACTAAAGAGAACAGAAAGTAAACGCTGGGGAGAATGGTTTTACCGGCTGAGAGGTAATCGCGGCGGTCGTTCTTCCTCCCCTCGAGGTTGTACGCCGCCGATTTGACGTCCATGGAGACCTTGAGCGGCTGGAGACAGTTGGCGAAGAGGAGGGTGTACTGATCGGCGTCGGTCTCGGAGAAGACGGTGGAGAATCGATCTTCGCCGTTGAGGGATTTGAAGGTGTAGACGGGCTTGACGAGGGTCGAATCGAGGGCACAGCGGATTTCACCCTCCTCGAGCTGCTGGAAGACGTGGATCCAGGAGTCGCCGGTGCAGAGGAAGAATCCGACTTTGGAGAGGTCCGGATCCGGTTGGGGAAGATCCGAGAGGACGATTTTGGAGACATTGAGCTCCAGGAGGCCCTTGTGGGTGAAGCCGAACTCGTCGAAGGGGATGATTGGGCGCCAGTCGGACCGGATCGAGGAGAATCGGATCTCGGCGGAGCAGAGAGAGAAGAAGGCGAGGAGAGAGAAGAGGAGGAAGAGTGGGAATTGGCGAGGGGCGAACGACATCGTTTTGGGTCGGTTATGGGACTGCAAATCTCTGAGTGTGAACTGCTGAGATTTAATCGTCGAATGGAGAAGAAGACTTGTCCTCTTGCTTTGTTTTCCTTTCCCCCTTTTTTTTTTCTTGTGATATTCTATTTTCTTTCTTCTTTATTTTTTTCCCTTTTTGGTTGGGGTTATTTTTTGTTTAATTGCAATTAAGGACTCAGTTTAAGATGTGCTGTCACGAAGACGCTTTAAGCGAAAATATTTTTGAGATTGGTTCGTAGAAGAAGCATCAGTTACCTGCATTACTTCAAATGCTTTCCATAATTAATTTATATTTTTACTAAGAATTGGTTTAAAAAAACATTTTCAAAAGACGTTTTCAGTTATTTGAAAACAATGCCCAAACAAGTCCTTACCTTAGTTGGTATGATTTCTTGGTTTGAAGCTGGAGGTTAACTTTCATTTGGGGATGCTATTGTCCGGTTTACCATATTTGCGATTGTTGAGATTTCATTATAATTTTGATTGATTGAGATTTTCTGTTACTTGGTAGAATAAGTGACATGCATTGCCTACTTAACACATAACACATGTTGCAGAATCTTGGATTATAAATAAAGTTTGTAACACCTTGTTATGGTTTTAATTCGATAGTGTGCAATTCGTTCTATCGTGTGGTATGGAAGTTTGCATCCAAACTTTTAAGATGACAATATTTGTTACTTATTTTGCGTTGTGACAGAGAAGTATAATCAAACTAAGACATGACTTTGAATGGGTTGATATTTGATAATAATCCCTCTAGTATAATGGATCACTTGGTGCATATACATTGGTAGTTATTTACTGGAAAAATTATACGTAAGGTATACTTTTAGCTTTTAATTTTAAATTAATTGAGACAAGACTTTTAAATTATTTCAAAAATAGACAATTTTTATGCATGTGTAAGGGCGTTTTTTATGTTAGTGTTTAAGTAATGAAATTGCCCTTTCGTTTTCTTTTGAAATCGCGACTGATGGGAGAAACTTAGCTTAGATCTAGTTCTTCTCCGTCCAATTTTGTTTCGTTCACTCTACTCTTTCTTGCTTCCTTTGGATTCTTGATGGATTTGTTAGCTTATGATTTGAGTTTCGATATTTGAAGATAAGTTTTGTTCCGATTTCACCTTTGTTGTTTGAATTTGAGTTTTGCTCTTCACTTTTTGTTCCGATTTAGTTTTGAATGAATTTATATGCGATTTAGTTTTGATTTAATTATTTGATTGTTTGGATGCTTTAAACTTTGCAGGTATGCTTATTTTTCGCATTCAGATGCTGAAATCCATCGTTGCATGCAGCTAACTCAATCAGGATGCTCATGAACTGATGGAGAGAAGAACCCCTGTGGTGCACATGTTGCGGGCACTTGTCCCCAAACCCTACCATGTAAGACATCTTTGCTGGATTGTCACCGAGAATGTAGTCCACCTGCTTATTTGCCTTTGAGATTAGGGTTTCTGCTGTGACTTAATTTTGAGGATCCACATGTTGCCACTCCTCCATTTAAACTTAGATGCTTTGCATATGTTAGGAGGAGTGATGCTGATGTGACATATTGGAGATTGTTCTCACTTGCCTTGTTGAACTGTTGTCAACGATATCGTTTTGGATAAGCACAATATCGATACAAAAGTATAACAAGATGAATCTATTAGAAATTTTCTTCAATAGCATGTTGGTATGTTTTATTTGCGACGATGATTATATTGGTGTATTATCAATGACATATAGACGCTCTATGTGTAATAAGAACGAACATGCTTTCTATAAGTCGGACTTGTGATCCCAGGGTGGCTTACTACCGGGGGTATATTGGGCCTGAAAACTAGATGTGCTTGTAAGTAGAGAGCATATATAGTTGTCTAAATGTGATTTGTATAACTGGAATTCCTTATCGTCTTTATCCAGAAAGCTCTGCGCAAATTAAATTATTATAAGTTATTTGACTTTAAGAGTTTATGGTTAGTGATTTTCACACACCTTATTTGGTCTCGTGTGCTTCATTTGTGAGTGTAAAAAAATTATAAAATAGTCAATTTAGAGTGTGCAAATGGAGAAAAAATGAGTTACAAAAATATTAAAACCTTGGAAGGAGAATTTAGTTCCAGGTCTCTTGTTGTAGAAATTAGAGAACAGGGTGTTTGAAAATAGAGAACAGAAGCACAGAAAGAATAGATTGCATGCAGGGCCGGCCCTGAGAAATTGGGGGCCCTAGGCGAGCCTTCGAGTGGGGGCCCTAAAGTTCTTTGATACCCAACTCATTGTACATTTATATGTATAATAAAAGATTTCGCTAAATACATGAAAAAGTTCATTTGTATATCAAAAATCATTAGAATTGATATCCAAAGAAGAAATATATGCAAACATTACTTAAATATTACACGTCTCGTGTTTTTAGACACAAATGTACATTATCTAACTTTTCAACCAATTCTTTTTCAATTGACAAAATAGCTAACTCATTCAATCTTTCTTGTGACATAGTGTTGGAAATGTGCCCTAAAACCAATCATATGATGATACTTTACGGACATTTCACATGTTAAACTAATCTAGTTTAATATCAAGGGCAAATATTATTGTTTGAGCCGTCTCATATAAATGTTATATGCTTAAACGATAAGTCCAAGGAATATGTGATTGGGAGAATGCAATTTAAAGAAGTTAGATTCATGAGACCATTCTTTCGTAGACACATCCTAAACATTCCTGATCATAGGATTGCCAATTGGGCATTGACAGTCCGTTAAGATCAGTACGTGCTGTGTCTTCTCTCAGAAAGAGTGACTAGTCTCGAGTCATTGGTGTGTGTGACATCAAGACAAGTACGTAGGTGCTCAATAGAGAATGAGTTCACTGAACACGATCAACGAAGAGTTCTCATATTCATGTCACATGAGAACTCATGGTTGGGATAATGCAAAGTAGTCCTTTGACCTGAGGCATCATAGTTGTCTTGTGGTTAAGTCCTTGATCTTTGATTATGTCAAAGTCACTCCATCAGGAGGGTGTCCACGGCATAGTTGGGGTTAAGCCACTTAGCTATAGAGGCAAGTGAATGCGCAACAAGGGATCTCTAACCTTCAAACCGTTTGAGGGAGAATACTCTATGATATGATTAAGAATCTCTGGCCAGAGTATGAATGAGATTTAGGAAAGTCGTTCTAAATCACATTCAAGGTAATCATATAAGCACACGAATTACATTGGATAGTAGACATGAATAAACTATCAAACCAAACAATGTGGTCAAGAGTATTGTATTAGAGAAAGACCGTATTGCATTTGTAATCCTAAACTGAATAGGTTCTCTACCTCTTCTGATTAGCTTGGGTAACCATGATATGCTGCTAGGTGTCACTCTTGGTTTGTGGAAGCCCTAAACGTGTATAAACACTAAAGAGAGAATTGAAAGTAAGTTTCAATTCACAATCGATTTGAAAGAGTTTTAATCGCCCACTGCCTCGCTAAAAGGAACCTAATGGATCGTACACCGTGTAAGGTAGAGATTGAAGAAACAACGGAGATGAGTAAGAATAATTAAATGGTTTAATTATTTATGGCAAGGATTAATTAATATGTTAATTAATCAAATGAATAAGTTCATTAAAGACCTCGGGATAGTTTTGGACCTTAAGGCCCAATGGGCTTCGAACATCAAAGCCCATGGACTTAAGTTGTATGACAACTTAATGAATAAAGATTTACAAGGGCCCAAAAGCCCAAATCCCTTAAAGTGGCCGGCCATGTTAGAAGAATGGCTTTTTGGTTCTTTAGGTCACTTATTTGAAGGGACTATATAAAAGACTTTATAGCCTAAATTCATTAAGGGTTTCTTTTAGGAAATTGGAGAGAACACAAAGCTCTCCTTTCTCTCTAAAGAGGCCGGCCCCCCCTTGGAGGGATGAGCTAGTAATCTTTCTCCTCCAAGGTCACTCATTTTTTCATCAATCTTACCTTGGTGTGGAGACTTAGAGGTTCTCTATTTTGAGAACTTGGAGAACCATTTCATCCATCCAAATCCATAGATCTAAGATGCAAGGAATGAAGGCCCTCTCTTTGGGTGATTAGCCTTTGCTTATGCAAAGAGGAATCTACAAAGGTATAAATTTCTCAACTCACTTTGATTTGAGTTGAGTCTTGGTTCACCAATCTACTAGGCTTTGAATTTCATGGTTAATGTTTTATTTTTGAATGCATGCAAGCATGATTCCGCCTTTTAATTGTTAAATGCATGCTATAGATGTTATTCAAATGAACATGTTTTCACAAAATCATCCTTCACATAGTTGATCGAAGATACGATTTGATCAACTTTAATTTTGAGAAACTTCTTTCTGCAGAGGCAACTGTAACTGGTATGGTTAACAAAATACGATAAGCAACCCATGCATTTGGGAAACAACCATCCATTTGTCTTATATATTTTAGCACTTCCATTGCTCGATTTATTTCCTTCGGCAAAGTTTCTCTTAAGATTCTTAACTTTCTAAATAAGTCTTTTCCATCAATATCAGAATGCTCACCATGTTTCAGAAATCCTTCAAGATTGATACAAAAACTCTTTAAGCTATCATTGTCTACATCTTTTAACTTCTTCAAATTAAACAAAAGCCCAAAAGTTTCTTCATATTTCTGAAATTGTTCAAACCTTATATGAAGTGAAGTACGAGCTTGATCAACTATATAAATGAAGTAATCAACTCTAAAAGCTTCAATTGCCGATTGTGTTGCCGCTTCACTAGCACTCTCATCAAACTGTTTCTTTCTTCGAATGATGCGTTTCTCACGAAAAACGGGCTCAATCTCCATCTCACTTGCTATTTTCTTAGCTTCATTCATTGCCTCTTCAAATCCAGTTTCTCTATACTAATCAAGAACGAATATAAGCCCTTTCAATTGATCAATAGCAACATCAATATGCATGTCTTTTTTTTGAAGAGTTTTGCTAACAGTATTAATAGCAAACAACAATTCATGCCAAATAACCATACCTAACAAGAACTCAAAATTCTCCAGCTCATGGATTGCTAGGGATTCGGCTTCACTCTTTGACTTAGGATCTTCACTAGTATTTGCCAAGTGAATCAAAGCATCTCTTATCTATTGAGCGCTTTCTCTTATGGGTTTAACACTTTCAATATGACTTTCCCAACGAGTTTGTGACAACGGTTTGAGGGTGTGACTTCCTTGCACATGATCTGTAAAAACTTTCCATCGCTTTGTTGAGGATGAGAACAATGTATATATACGTTGTACCACTCCAAAAAAAGACATAGCTTTAGGACAACAATTGACCATATCACAAAGTGCAAGATTAAGGCTATGACAGCCACATGGAGTGTAGAATGCTCTAGGATTTATTTCAAGTACTCTGCTTTGCACACATTTATTTTTGCCTTTCATATTTGAACCGTTGTCATAACCTTGTCCCCTTATGTCATCAACATCAAGTTTAAGAGTGCTCAATGCACCTAAAAGCCCATCAAACAGTCCACACCCTGTTGAGTCATGTACATTTAGAAATTCTAAAAAGAATTCTTCAACCTTTATTGGAGTTTTTGTAACATCCACACACCTTACTATAAGAGACATTTAATCTTCGTGACTGGCATCCGGAGTGCAATCAAGTATCACTGAAAAATACTTTGCTTCTCGGATTCTTGCTATGATTTCACTTTTGACCTCACTTGCTAACAGTTGTATCAATTCATTTTGAATCTTGTGACCAAGATAATGGTAATGAGTCTCATGTGTATCAATACGCCGAATGTGCTCTTGCATTGTAGGATCAAATTCAGCAATCATTTCAATCACATTTTAAAAAATTCCATTATTCTCTTCATAGAGCTTCTCCTTGTCTCCACGAAATGCCAAAGTAACTTTTGCAAGTCTTTTCACAACAACAATTATCCTCCATAACACTTGTCTCCAATGTTCTTTCTCTTTGCTGATTTGTTGTTGCACACTTTCATCAATTGTTTTACATTTTTGCAATCTTCTTTCCAATTCAATCCATTCACTCATGTAGTGAATGTGTTCCTTGCTAGTTTCATGAGTTGTAAGCATGTAACCAATATTCTTCCAATCTTTCAAACCCTCATTATCCAGGTAAGTCTTGATTCCAATTTGCTTGAATAACTTGCAACAAAAACAAAATATTATATCTAAAGAACATGAGTACACTAGCCACTTCCTATCTTGCGTCTCCCCATTAGGCAATTTTCTAATGTAATGTACAGAAGAAAAATGCCTACCTGAATTATCTTTCGGAAATGCAACATCATTAACTCTTTTAGGACCTCTTTCCACTAACATGTCCCTAAGATTTTGATCAATCTTATCCCAAGTCCCTTGATCATCAATATCCAAAGGAAAGACAATTTCATTATCCTTACCATTCTCATTAGTTTGATCATGTTCTTCAATGTCAGTCTCAATCAGAGGTTCATCTTTTTGCTCTTTACTACCATCGTTAGATAGAGGCTCATATCGCTCATCTTGTTCTTCATTATCAATCTCAATCGTGAAATCATCTTTCTCCCCATTACTGTCATGATTCCCTTGTTCCTCATTCACTGAAATATCATCTTGTTTCTTGAAAAACTTACTGAGAGATCCAACCTGAGACTTTATTAATGCTTCTTCCTTTTCCTTATTTCTTCTTTTTTGAGACCCAGAGAGATACTTTCTGTTTCTGTTAGTGGACTTACTATTTCTAATAGGAGGCATGATAACCAACTCTTTTTCAATCAGGAAATCACAACCCCACAATCAACAATCAACTCAATATTCTATAAACAACAAATTGACAAAGAAACAAACTAAAATTCAAATTTTACCCACTACCCAACACAACAATTTGATACAAATGACACAACACAAAATGAGGCACATAAAAAATATGGTAAAATTCAACATCAAAACTTTGAATTATCTTGAACCAAAACTAGTTAGGAAGCAAAAGTAACCAACCTTGTTAAGTGCACCCATAATCCATGTATCTTCTTGAAGGGATTTAACCACTTTATTAAGTGCATCCACAAGTTCGAATTTTATAACTGCAATATAGACACTTGACAAGTGAATACTTTGATTTCGCATAAACAATACACATTAAAATAAACAAACCATAAACCCTAGAATCGAAAATAACTACAATTTTTCAACTTCTATTTTAGTAGATATTTTAGAATTTCACATGGTATGTTTTCATGCAAGTATACAAATTGGAAATGTGTGAATGTCCTTGTAAATTTAGTATCAGCACAATATCCGGGATGTTATCTTCCTAAGCATGCCCAACACAGGTATGCCACAATTGATCCATGAAAGAAAAGGACACTTTCATACAGATTTAGGGATTATACAATGGCAGTAAGTAACGGTAGTAGGTAACATATGGAGGCCTTTCCTATACATCACACCGTGACCTCAAATGATTTTACCAAAATCATACAAGCTGTTCGCAATTTTTAGACCAATCTCTTTCATTAATAAATATTCCAAATGTTAGTATTCCATGGCTGGAGTTGGATAACAATTTATTAAATCACCAACTGCCATATTCTCATGATTCCATGAAAGCCATTTGCAGAACTTATAAGAAAATGAAAACAAATAACTTACAATACAGTAATGACAGCCATGGTCTAAAATATCGATAATATCCCGATATTTCCATCGAAATTTCCGTGTTTTTGGACTACTGATATTTTTTTAGACTACCGATATTTCCGATATCATCGATATTTTAGACCTTACTAAGTCACTCATGTATCTTACCATGCAATGTATAAAGTGTAAAATATTGTACTAATTCATTATATATAAATGATTATGGTGTATTTAAACTTCTTTCATTAATTACTACATATTTTCTACACTCACAATGTTTATCAGCTCGCTATATAATCAACTTAAATCAGTTATATCTATCAAGCAATGCATTTCCTTCCAATTTTTTGTGATAAACTAATAGATAATTGACTAAATAAACATCCTGCAAAGTTTCAATAAAAATTTCCAAGTTTTTCTTACAATTTCCGTAGTTTTTATTCAATATTTATAGATATCGATAATATCCTGATATTTCCATCGAAATTTCCGTTTTTTTGGACTACCGATATTTCCGATATCATCGATATTTTATACCTTGATGACAGCATAACCAGCAATGGATTCCAGACCACCATTCCCAAACTTCACTCTCTTGGTTACTCTTCAGCACGAGTGACTCACCTCCAAAATCACTTCCACTGTAAAAAAAAATTGCCAGTTATTAGAACACCCAGTTAATTACAACAAACACCCAATTGGAAGCTACAAAATCTAGTGAAAAAAAGCCCAACTTACCATCACTTTTATTAGTCTCTAGACACCACGGAAGCCCCTTCAAGATCTCATAAGTATTGCAAATGGATCCAGCGCAGACTTGCTCAATACTCAGTTTGCTCTGTGCGTTAAATTCCCCAAAAAAAGGTGAAGTGTTGCTGAAGTTTCTATTTCCCAACCAAGACATTTTGCAGCCAAGTTTCAACTTTCAAGACAACTATATAATTTTATATTTAAATATTTTATTAAATTCAAACTTTAAAAATATATTTAAAAATATTATATATATACACACATTATATTTAAAAGGATATATTTTGGGGCCCCTCCCCACCCAAAACACACGGCTGGTTCCAAATTTTTTTTTTAATAATTTAATATTTAGATATTTTACTCAAACTACAAAATTATATATATAAATAAATATATATATATATATAGAAAATTATAATTGGCACTCTAAAATTCTCATTCCACATTTCAAACTTTCTATATTTGGAAAGAAAAATACACTTGTGAAGAGTGTAGGATGAGATTTTTAGAGTATCAATAACACTTCCCTATATATAAAAAAAAAATTTGGGGGCCCCCCTTATGTGGGGGCCCTAGGCGGCCGCCTACTCGGGCTACCCTCAGGGCCGACCCTGATTGCATGAAAGGTTATCTTTCTCATTACTGTTGAACGTGTTAATATGCTGATGTACAATAGAGTCCTAGTCTTAGTTACCTTCTTATTTCTAAAACAAATCAACAACTTCACATTTGAATTTAAAAACTAGATAGAATCCAGGGTCGACTAGGATTGTTGTTTAACATTCTCCCGCAAACTGAGCGTTGGAGGATGAACCAGTTTGGAAGACAGTAGCAGGTGATGCGCCTTGAGCAGTCTTTTGGTTAGGAAGTTTGCCGGTTGATCAACTGATGGTAGAAAACGAACCTGATGACTTCCCAACTCAACACATTCACGAACAAAATGGTAGTCGAGCTCTATGTGTCGGGTACGTGCATGGAACACGGAGTTAGCTGCCATGTAGGTCATGCTTAAATTATCGCATAAAGTTAAACTAGGAAAAAAGTTGAACTCCCCAATTCGTGTTGCAGGACTTCCTTCGTGGTTCCACACTCGCAGGTGGGGATGGCGTGTAATGCATCACGCTCATCCCAAATTCCCTTGAGTATGGTGTAGTAGGCTATAATTAGACCTGTAAATGGATCGGGTTCAACCCAACCCGGTAAGTTAATAGGTCACCCATTTCACTCGTTAACAATTATTATTATTATTTTTTTTGCATAGAATTTATTTTTTGTTGTTAAGATTTTAGTGAAATTACTAAAACATCCTCAACTAACGGGTGCTAATTGATCTAATGGGTTGACCAAAAGTGACTGGTTATTTAACGGGTTGTTAACAGGTTTACCCGTTAGCGACCTGACCCGTCAAGCATCCACCCAAATACTAATATTAATGGGTTGGGTTAACGGGTCAGGTCCAAAATGCTAGGTCTAGCTATAATTAGACTTGTAAACAGGTCGAGTTTATCGGGTTTGGGTCGGGTTCAACGTGACCCGGTAAGTTAATGGGTCATCCGAACCCGACCCGTCAGCTAAACGGGTCACCTGAACCAGACCCGTTAAGCTAATGGGTCACCCGTTAACACCCATTAACAATTATTATTATTATTATTATTATTATTTTACATAGAGTTATTTTTTGTTGTTAAGACTTTATTGAAATTACTAAAACATCCTCAACTAACGGGTGCTAACAGGTATAACGGGTTGACCCAAAGTGACCCATTATTTAACGGGTTGTTAACGGGTTCACCCGTTAGTAACCCGACTCGTTAAGCATCCACACAAATACTAATATTAACGGGTCGGGTCCAAAATGCCAAGTCTAGCTATAATGCTCATTCCAGATTGAGTGCAGTCGTGGATTGCCTGCTTAATGTGACGAACGTTGTTGACATGGGAGTAGCGTTCCTTCAGTTTATTCCAAATGTCAGTGACCACAATATTTGTAGATCACACTTGCACGAATGTCTTGCGAGATTGAATTTATTAACCATGATTTGACAAGATTGTTGCAGTGATTCCACTATTGCAGTTCAAAGGCGGAGGACTTTGGTTGGTCTACTGATGGAACCATCAATAAAGCCCTTTCTTTTCTTGGTGCTTAGGGCCATCATCCTGGCACGACTCCAAGTGCCGTAGTTCTTCATTTAGTAGCTACGGAACGAGGATGGCACCCATCTGGTCTGAATGGTGCAGTAGGTACATCGGATGATTTGGATCATCATGTGGGTTTGCCTCAAGCTTGGTTGAGGGCTTTTCTGTTTTGGTAGGTTCAGCCATGGAGAACAGCTAGGGTTTGTTGAGCGGAAGGTTGATGTAGACAGTAGGTTACTAGGAGTGTTACTACTCTGATGCCATATTGAAATTGGAATATTTTGTGTGTATATATTACCACGTTGAAATTGGTACAAGAGTTATATACTATACATGAAACAATCTTCATCCTATAAATTAGCCTATGCAATATCTTTCATTTCCTACACTCTTATAATCAAGGATAAATTACAATATACACATTAGGGAAATCAATCCCAAATCATTCATTATTCTCAACAAATATGTATCTAGATTATGATTCCTAACAACTTAAATTAAATTATTCACAAAAGCTAACAAATATGCACACAAGAGATTTAACGGAATAGACTGAAGATGATTAGAAACTAAAAATATAAAAATAGAATAAACTAAAAATAATTAAGCACAAATGGATTTGGAATAAGATTTGAAACAACGAGAAGATAGGTTAAGGTTTCAGCATCCACCACTAATCACCTTCATAAAGCAACGAACACACAATGATATAAAACATATTAAGATGCTCATGTTTGTGAGAAATTTTTTATTATGATTGGAATACGAATGGTATACCACGTGTTTTTATATAAATAGTGAGAAATTTTACTTTTTGAGTTATTAACTTTTAACACACATATCTGTTGACCCTAAAAACTACCAAGCCTACGTGCACGCATGCCGAGTAACTAATGAGCTAACTATGTCCTTTGGTTATGTGCGGGGCATGCCAACTCATCGGCTGAGTTTGGTCCGGGAGTAAAATATGTTGATGTAGTGTTGGGCGCGCTGCTGACTTCTTGATCTCACAACTGTGGCCGAGGAAGGAACACGTCTCGGCCTTCGGGTTCTAGAGTCTGAAGACAAGGCTGCCAGTTTTGCGAAGTTTAATATTAGATGACTTTCAATGTGCCGAATGTAGTAATCTGGTAACATCTCACTTCACCAAGAAGGCTGATGAGATGACCTCTACCAACAAGGACTCGAAAATCCTTGTCGATCGAGACTTGGATAGGTAATCAGTCTGTCGAGAAGCAGTGTTGTTTATCCAAACTGAAGGTGCTCATTGATCGACTGATTTTACAGCTCCAGTGTTGTTTATCCAAACTGAAGATGTCATCGGTTGCCTTCACTGTGCTGTTTATCCAAACTGAAGATGTGTCGGTGAGAAAAAGAAAATAAAAATCTCAAGGTTGTTGAGAGGTTTCGGGTAGAGCGAGAATTTGCGCAGGGCAGTTTGTGTGTTGAATTGAAGGGCTCTTCTCATTGCCACTGCCTCTGTATTTATAGGGACGTGCTGACTTGATCCTTGAATATTACATGAGATTTTTGGCTTGGATCAGACTCAACTAAATGCATGGAGTTATCATGCAATTATCCAACCAATTTAAAATCTCCATCATTATCTCAT
Organism: Malus sylvestris; assembly: GCF_916048215.2. NCBI lineage: Eukaryota > Viridiplantae > Streptophyta > Magnoliopsida > Rosales > Rosaceae > Malus > Malus sylvestris. Next base: position 20,537,197 of record NC_062273.1, on the reverse strand, counting down.
TTTCTCCTTATTTTGTCCATCATTATCCAAGTATTTGATGATCTCCACGTGCTGGAACCAAGGCATGCAAATAATTAGCATGCATGTTTATCTCTTAGCCATGCATTTCAAACCGAAGCATCACGGCAATCCACTTATCTTTCCACCAAATCTGACTAGATGCAATCATGCACTATCAAAAAGTTCAAACTTGATCCCATCTTTTCCATCCTTTCAAAGCCCACGAGTTCCAACCTAATGCAATTGTTCGACTAGATTCTTGGCATCCTCCTAAGGATATTTGGGGTGCTCTTTATTCCATCATCACTTTATAATTTTTATCCATGTATGCATAATAACCTTCTGCCGTCTGAACTCCAAATTCATTTGTTTACTAATTATCACCATACTTTAAATGGATAATAATCAATTTGCAGCATACCACTTGAATCTTTCAGTTAACCAAACTGATCCCACCCACACATTCAGACACCAAACATCCAAAATCAACTTAAATTGTGCTACCGTGTTTCCAGCTTGGAGATACATATTTCATCTTAATTATCATTAAAAGATAATTATGATAAAAATCATAATATTATCCTTCAATAATAACAAAATAATATTCACTCTTCGATCTGACGGTTGGGAGCTATGCTTACTCAACGGCCTTGATTTCATGGACCGATGATGTAATTTTGGGTCCAAACAATATCTCACCATTTGCATAGTAACACGTGGTGTACCACCCCGTGTTCCGGTAACATTGAAAAATCTCTCCATGTTTGTCAACCTAAAGGCATGGTATATATTTACTCTTTAAGCTATTGATTCCCCTAAGCAACGAATTAGGCATGGTATCTACTCTAATCCTTTTCATTCTTGAAGTATTTAGCATGGTATCTACTAAGTTGCACTTTGAGAAATCATGATAAAATGAAAATCAACAAAACACACAAAGTCTAGAACATGGTATCTATTCTGGTTTTTCATGATAATTAATTCCAAGAACTTGGAAATAGTTCTTTTGTCACTTGGCAGAGGCACAAGACTCGGTCATCCAGATTTACCTATGTAACCAACTCAATACAAAGGATGATTACGGTGATCAAGCATAATGAACACATGTAAAGAGTGAGTGAACTATAATATGAAATAAATCAATAAACATCATCAAATCCCTTTATAACAAAAGTGTAATCGAAAATTTTAAGAAAACATGACTAGGGCTTCAACCGTGCCCTAACTAATTAAGGTACTTAGTTACTCATAATGAAATTTGATAGCAAAAACATTAACAAGAAACAAAAAGAGGAAGAAAGAAAAACTCTGACAACAACCATGGCTGCCTTCTTCCTTTTTTGTATTTTGGTTTGCACGCTACCTCCTTATTCATGAAATTACTCCTCCAAAACCCTTTCAAGTCAGGAGCCTTTATTCTCCTTTAACGGCCTTAATATTTCATTTATTTCAGACTTTATTTGGATTCTCAAAAGCCTTTTTTCAGCTATATTAAGTCCCAAGAAAATGGGATTTGTATCCCTCCTTTAATCTGCCACATTGAAACTTAATTGTAAAGAGCATTAGATTCGCGCGCAACCTGACTTTCATGTATTAAAACTACCAAAATCCTCTCTAGAAAAATGATATTTGCAATCAGTAAAATTCTAAAGAAAATAGGCATCTGTAACTTTCCAAGCGTGTATGGCTCATTTCCTCATTCTTCCCGAGTTAATATAGTTTATTCCACGAAGCCAGCTGATCTGTACAGGCTGTGCTGATGACATAGGATTTGTAAAAGCCTTTCTAGTCTCAATGCTTCCTTTTTAACTCCTTTTCCACTATACGTTTGTTACAACCTACAAAACACAAATAGAATGTAAAACCTATATAAAAGAGTAAAATAAAGATGTAAACAAGGAGAATTAATATGGATACAATGACGAATTTATAAGCACAACATGCAGCACCTACAAATGAATAGCTTCATTTTATTTGGGACCTCCAACTGCCAGATTTACTTCCATTTAAGATTTCTAGATTGAGTTGCGCAATTAACCCCATTCCTTTATTCCTTAACTCTCAATTTCGCATTAAATCCATGGCAACCACGTATCCCGTTTTGACTGTATATTCCCCTTTTTTATGTAGTGACAGATTAAGCGATCATTACATCCCAGGCTGCTATTTGGTATCCCCAATATCATTTCTGCCACATCCTCTTCGAAACATTGAAACTCATGTTCTATAATTTAGCATCGTTTGGATGATTGGAGTTTTGGTTTATCAATATAACGAATTAGCACAAATTAAGGAGCTCTTGATGTTTGCTTGTATTCTTGGATCTCTCAGATTTCTCCAACTTTCAAAGGTGTGAAATGAACTTCATCATATTTTCCCAACTACAAGAGCTAACAATTTATGCCTTTTTTTCATGTAAACCAAAGGGTTAAAGCCTGAAAGGCAGGCTAAATTTTAGCACCATCAAGTTCTTGCATGTTTCTTGCACTTAATTTGGCAAAATTAGTTGTAGTTTTCTCATGCAGATGTAGTTACGTTTAGTCACTATTGACTAAGGTAGTGAGCCCACCCCTTTGCACCTAATGTCCAATCACCCTCCTAATAGATTATAATAGTTTAGAATAGAATATCGTCTAGTAAAAAAAAAACTATTGTCTCAATGCAAAGAGCTAGTTCATAAAACCTCATGGAGGAAAGAATATAGTTTCTCCTCAAACGCCACTAAAAACGAATGGAAAATCAAATTATTATCTTTATTCTAGAAGCAAGTGAGGTGGCTAGAGCATGTTAGACAATTCTAGCAAGTTATTAAGTTGGTGGAAGAAGCTAGAGAGTACTAGCTTCCTTGGTTGCAAATGGAAAGATCTAGAAGCTACAATTTTGTGGCTAGTCTAAAAATAAGCTAAAGGTTTGTAGAATATACTAGAAACTAGAAACTAGTTCTAGTTTGTAGAAGGAACTAGAAACTAGTAGAGTGCCAAGTCCTCACCTAGAAATATGGGTGTGATGTTGTAGTGATGTAACCAATCAAGAAAGAAGTGAGTAGAAAAGGATCAAGTCCAAAGCTAGAGTTCTACTCCAAGAGTAAGAGTGAGAGTGTTCCACTACACATTGTGAGTGAAGTTTAGATTGATAGAAAGTGTGTTATACTTTCTTGTATCCACCAAGCCTTGTCTTTGGCTTGGTAAGTCTAGTTGTACTCATCTTTTTCATATAGTGAAGATTGATCCTTGTTTTGTGGACGTAGGCATAAATTGCTGAACCACATAAATTCTTGGTGTCCATTTTCTACTTTACTTTGTGCATTCTCTATCTTATAGTATCGACATTCCTAACAAGTAGTATCAGAGCCCCGTTGGCTCGTACTACGAGATGGAAAGAAATGGCACTATGATCAAACTTACTAACTCTAATTGGGTAACATGGAAGCCAAGGATGGAGGACATTCTATATTGCAAGGATCTGCATGAGCCAATTGAAAGAGATGCTGCTAAGCTCGAGAGCATGTCCGATGCCGAGTGGAAGAAGATAAATTGCAAGGCAATTGGCACAATTAGTCAATGGGTGGACGATTGTGTTTTTCACCATGTGTCTAATGAAACCAATGCCATCGAGTTTTGGACGAAACTTGAGTCCTTATTGGAGAAAAAGACCCCAGCCAAGAAAGCCCTTCTTGATTAAACAACTAATCAATGTTAAGTACAAGGATGGTTTAAGTGTAGCAGAACACTTGAACAATTTCCAGAATATCATCAACCAATTGGCTACTATAAACATGACGATTGAGGATGAGCTGCAAGCGCTCTTGTTTCTTGGATCCTTGCCAGATAGTTGGAAGACCTTTGTGGTGAGTGTAAGTAACTCTGCTCCTAATGGTGTTCTTACTCTTGATAATGTTAAAAATAGCATGCTTAATGAAGAAACAAGGAGAAAGACTTTTAGTACAGATAGCAGCCAAGTATTTGTCACAAAGAACCACGAAAGAAGCAAGAGTAGAGAGCCTAGAGGTCATGGCAGGAGTCCTAGCTGATCTAAGTCAAGGTTTAGGGGTGCATGCCACCATGTGGCAAAGAAGGCCATATGAAGAAAAATTGTCGAGTTTGGAAAAGAGAGCAAAGAGAAGGAAACAATCAAAAGAAAAATGATACTGGCAGTACCACCGCTGTCATATGTGGTGATGTACCAGAAATATTATATGTTGGTGAATGTCTGCATATGGGTGATTCTAACAGAGACATTGAATGGATCTTTGACAATAGAGCTTATTTCCATGCTACATCCAAATGGGAGTTCTTGGAATTGGTGATATTTGCCTAAGAACTAACCTCGGCTGCCAGTTGATGTTGAAAGATGTGAGACATATTCCTAATATATGTCTCAATCTGATATCCATTGGTACCCTTGATCAACAAGGTTATTATCACCATATTGGCGAAGGAAAAATTGAAGCTTACTAAAGGCTTAATGGTGGTAGCAAGAGCACAACTGTGTTGTACGTTGTACCGGTCAAATGCCAAGGTTTTGAAAGGTGAGTTGAATGCTGTGGATGACTCATCTCTATACTTATGGCATAAGAGGCTAGGCCACATGAGCGAGAAAGGCCTACAAGTTATGGCAAAGAAGTCTCACATTCCATTTGCCAAAGGTACGTCGTTAAACTCTTGTGAGCACTGTTTATTCGGAAAACAAAGAAGAGTTAGTTTTTCTGTTCCATTTACAAAGAAAGGAAATTTGTTAGATCTTGTTTATTCAGATGTGTGCGGTCCCATGGAAGTCGAGTCACTTGGAAGAAATAAATATTTTTTTACTTATATTGATGATGTTTTATGAAGGGTCTGGGTGTTTTTGTTGAAATCCAAAGACCAAGTGTTTCAGACATTCCAGGAGTTTCATGCCATGATGGAGAGGGAAACTGGGAAACCTATCAAGTGCCTTTATAGCGACAACAGGGGCGAGTACACATTTCACTAGTTTAGAGAGTATTGTGTGAAACATGGCGTAAGTCATGAGAAGACAGTTCTTGGAACTCCACAACATAATGGTGTTGCCGAAAGAATGAACAGAACCATCATGGAGAAAGTCAGGTGTATGTTGAGGACTGCAAAGTTATCTAAGCAGTTCTGGGGTGAAGCTGTAAAGATAGCATGCTATTTGATCAACCGATTTCCATCAATACCATTAGGTCTTGATATTCCAGAGAGAGTATGGACTGGTAATGATGTGTCTTACTTTCATCTGAAGGTGTTTGGTTGCAAAGCTTTTGTGCATGTGCCTAAAAAACAGAGATTGAAGTTAGACTACAAAGCTACACCGTGCATCTTTCTTGGTTATGGCAGTGAAGATTTTGGTTATAGATTATGGGACCTATGCCAGAAGAAGTTTATCAGAAGTAGAGACGTGGTCTTTTATGAAGATCAAACAATTGGGGATTCGGATAAAGAGGCACAACCAGATGGCGCAGTCAGAGGAGTTGATCCATTAGCTTCAGATGAAGAAAGTCAGAATGATATCCCTGAAGCAGCTACCAATGAAGTGCCTGTAGAACCAGATAATGCTGATCAGGAGGAGCTTGATCAAGATGAGCCAGACCATGAAATTGTTGATCAGAATGAGCCTAAAGAGTAGATTTAAAAATAACCCAATCAGGGGAAGCCTCTAGCCCCGCAAGAGAATGAAGACCAAGTCAGAAGATCCAGCAGAAGTCGAAAACTGTCTACCAAGTATTGTTTATTAGAGTATATCATGTTGACTAATTATCGAAAGCCCAAAACTTATGAGTAGGCCAGAGCTCATAAAGACAGTGACAGATAGATGAAGGCAATGGAGTCAGAAATGGATTCCTTATTAAAGAATGATACCTATGAGCTGGTAGAGCTTCCAAATGGAAAAAAAACATTGAAAAACAAGTGGGTGCTCAAATTGAAAAGAGACGACAACATGACAAGGTACAAGGCTCGTTTGGTTGTCAAAGGTTTTGGTTAAAAGAAAGGAGTTAACTTTGATGAGATATTCTAACCCGTGGTGAAGATGACTTCCATTCGAGTTATCCTTGGTATAGCAGCAAGCATGGATCTTGAGCTCGAGTAATTAGACGTTAAAACTGCATTTCTCCACGGTAGTTTAGAAGATGAGATATATATGGAGCAACCCAAAGGCTTTGAAGTCAAAGTAAAGAAAATTTTGTGTGCAAGCTCAAGAAAAGTTTATATGGTCTTAAGCAGGCTCCGAGATAGTGGAATAAAAAGTTCAACTCATTCATGGTGAATAATGGGTACAAGAGAACTCATACTGACTCTTGTGTCTATATCAAACAATTTTTTGCAGGTAAATTCATCATTTTATTGTTTTATGTTGATGACATGTTGATTGTTAGTCAAGATGCTTTTATGATTAAAAAGCTCAAAGAAGAGTTATCTAAGTCCTTTGACATGAAAGACTTAGGACCAGCCAAGTAGATTTTGGGCATGGAGATAATTCGTGACAAAAAATCCAAGAAGAGAAAAGTATGTTAAGCGGATGCTTGAAAGGTTCAACATGAAAGCAGCCAAACCGATAAGCTCACCTTTAGCCAATCATATCAAGTTGAGCAAATAGTCGTGTCAAAAAACATATGAAGAAAATGAGAAAATGGCAGTTGTTCCCTACTCTTCAGCGGTAGGAAGTATCATGTATGCAATGGTGTGCACACGGCCAGATATTGCTCATGTAGTAGGTGTGGTGAACAGGTTTCTCTCTAATCCAGGGAAGGACCATTGGGAAGCTGTTAAGTGGATTTTCAGATATTTGAAGGGAACTTCGAAGATGTGCTTGTGTTTTGGCGGTTCCAAACCAATCTTGGAAGGATTTACAGATGCTGAAATGAGAGGTGACCTGGATGGTAGAAAATCTAAGTCTAGGTTATTGTTTACATTTGCAAGGGGAGCCGTCTCATGGCAATCCAAGCTGCAAAAATGTGTTGATTTGTCCATAACTGAGGCTGAATATATAACTGCTATAGAAGCATGCAAGGAGTTGTTGTGGCTGAAGCGGTTTCTCCAAGAGTTGGGTTTGAAGCAAAGTGATTATGGCGTTTATTGTGATAGTCAGAGTGCTCTGGATTTGAGCAAGAACACTAAATATCATTCATGTACCAAGCACATTGATATTCATTATCACTGGATTAAAGATGTTATTGAGAACAAGTTGCTACAGCTGAAGAAGATTCATACCGATAATAATTCTTCAGACATGTTAACAAAGGTAGTCACAAAATCAAAGTTAGAATTCTGCATTAAGGCTGCTGGGATGGACTCCAAGTAACTTGGAGTCATGATCGGAATTCCTCCCTCATGGACTGGAGGGGGAGATTGTTGGTATATGGTCCAGCCCATGATGAATGTTCTAGATTATTCTAGTAAGCAAGTGAGGTGGCGGGAGCATGCTAGACAATTCTAGCAAGTTATTACATTGGTGGAAAAAGCTAGAAAGTACTAGCTTCCTTGGTTGCAAATGGAAAGATCTAGAAGCTACAATTTTATGGCTAGTCTAGAATTAAGCTAGAGGTTTGTCGAATATACTAGAAACTAGAAACTAGTTCTAGTTTGTAGAAGGAACTAGAAACTAGTAGAGTGCCAAGTCCTCACCTATAATATATGAGTGTGATGTTGTAGTGATGTAACCAATCAAGAAAGAAGTGAGTAGAAAAGGATCAAGTCCAAAGCTAGAGTTCCACTCCAAGAGTGAGAGTGAGAGTGTTCCACTACGCATTGTGAGTGAAGTTTAGAGTGATAGAAAGTGTGTTAGAAAGTGTGTTATACTTTCTTGTATCCATCAGGCCTTGTCTTTGGCTTGGTAAAACTACTTTTGTTGTACTCATCTTTTTCATATAGTGAAGATTGATCTTTGTTTCGTGGACGTAGGCATAAATTGCCAAACCACATAAATTCTTGGTGTCCATTTTCTACTTTATTTTGTGCATTCTTTATCTTGTAGTATCGACATTCCTAACAGATATATTGTTGGTTCACAGGATTCTTCAAAATGAGATATGACCTAGAATATTAGTTCACTAGAGGCACAACTAAGTAGCAGCAGATGCAAGACTCTATCCTCATTAATCTCAACAATAGCACGGCAAATCTATTTTTTTTTTCCTCCAGTTTCTTCGATGAGCCATTTTGTCGAGTACCCATACCATTGTGTGTTTAGCGTATATTCCTGTCATTTAGTGCTCTTTTATTTGTGTCTTTAGTCAATATTATTATAGTTAATAAAACAATATGCATGTATAGTTTATAAGACGATCGGAAGAAGGTAGAGGGGGGCACGTGCCCCTGGCCCTTCATTAGATTCGCCAATGCCTAGAGTCTTATAACGAGTGATATATCATCCTCTCAAATTAACAAACAAATTCCCTTCTGTAATGAGATAGAATTTTCATCCTAATAAACATACTGTAACTTCCACAAATCTCCAGGTTCAACGTGCGTAAAGGATATGTGCTGCCGTTGAACTGTAGCATGGCCGTGACATAGTACTTGAACCAAAGCATGTTTCTCGAACTACTTGGGTATGGTAATGAATAAAGTAGTAGCATACATCTTTCAATTTTGTAGTTTTGGACAAACACTGGAGCTGGGATTTGCAATGGAACCTGCAGATAAACGCATTGCTAGAAATCAGGAATATATATCTCCATTGATCACATAATATATAAGCTGTACAAACTTACATATATCAGTAAAACATGGTTGTTTAGAGACTGGATCCTCTTCAAATGGTGGTGGAACTTGGCCATACACCATTTCACAGCTCATATCTTCGAAATCTGCAGAAGGAAATCCAATTCAGAAAGCTACTTTTTCACTTGGAACATATTCGATCAAATTCGTATAGAGATTTCAGCCTTATATCCCAAATTTCGGGCATAATTGCAATCGGAAGAATTAGACGTACTTGGAATCATGGTTAAGGGAAGTCCGAATTCATTGGTGAAGAAATCTTGTGTAGGAAACTTGCACATATTCACACACATTCCAACACACCCGCTGTTCTCCAGGTACCTAGATAAGCAAAACTGTTAAAGTCAGAAAACCAGTTTTTGCTTCACCACATTAGTTTTAATCTGTACACGTACATTGCAGTTCTCCAAAATGAAAAACTGCTATGTGTAATTCTCCATCGAGATTCTAATCTAACCTAAACTACAAAGATGTAGATTCAAACTTGGGTTCAAAAATAAAGAGAACATTGCTCTAGCCAACTTGGCTATGCCCGTGTCTCAAACTGATGTACATTTTAATTAAAAACAAATTTATATTCAAATTTCAATTCGTACATAATGAAATATGAAAGAATACCACCTGCATTTCTTTATATGAACTCCACTTCTTTGCTTCACCCCATCTATCTCAACTTCTACAACCTGGTAGTTGCCCATAAATTAGTATATGTACACTCATGCTATATATAGAGTGTGGGTAAAACAGTATAATCACCTCAGAAGGCCCAACCAACCAGTGGAAGAAAGGCACTGTCAATGCTGCATTGAACTCAGCTGCCCACTTTGTTGGTGGAAATAGTTTCTTAAACTGCAAGAACAATAGGTTAATAGTTAATTACCTACTGATAACGATCTTATAACACTTGGGATTAGATTAAATTGCACTCACACATGAACTTTGAGCAACACTGCCTAATGTGGTTAATCATATATGCTTGTTCAATAATGTGGACAACAAATTGAACTAAACAAACCAAACCCGATCCCTTTCACATGGAGACTGGCATGTGGTGTTAATATAGTATGTCCAGACGACATGGTTGTCATGTTATGAACCTGAAGTATGATGTTAATAAATAGATACACGTGTTATAATATGAGTAAATTTGTAACACCATATAATTAACAATGCCGTCACACTAAAAATTTATACCCAACTATCAAAATTTTGAAGGTATTTATCAAGTTAATTAATGGATATGATCATCCCACAGTAAATTAATCACTAAAACATTCAAATTAATGAGATATAAACCGACATTAGAGGAATGAAAATGTTGCATTAATTCACCTGCTCTGGCGCACCTGGAGGTAGCATAGACAAAAGCACTTCTCGAACCACCTTCTGCTGCTGACTCCGAGACCTCCCCTGCATCACTCTCTTGGACACATCCACAAAGCTCTCGTAGTCATATTCCCACCACGCCTTCTCCTTCGTCTCAGTTCTCGGTTTCGCGGGAGCTGCAAACTTCATCATTTTCCGAGCAAACAGTGTCATGAATCCCCTCTCGAAAAACCCATCGTTGTACTTGGTTTTTTGCCCCATTGGAGCCGGCTCTCCCGATGGTTCTGCAATACCACATCGTACGGAGCAACCAGAAACACTCGGTTTACATAACGATAAGTGTTTAGGTGTTGTAAATTGGACAGTTTGAAAGCTTAGAACCACCATGAAATTAATCACTTTAGTTTTGTTGGTGCAAAGAAAAGAAATGGAAACTGAAACTCAGAAGGGCAATGGAAAATGCATGACACAGAGTTTTAATGGGACTGGTTTTTAGTTCATACAATTTACCTGAATAGATTTCTGGTCGAGTTTTCCTCTCTTTTCGTGACAAAAAATTATGGCCACACATACCATTTTTTTGGAAAAAAAAAATTATGTGTTTTTATCCGTTCCTATTTATTGGCCCCTCTCTTTTGTCAAATTATTAGTAAAAGCAGTGTCGCATGATCTTTTTTTAATATAACCAATAATCTAAACTACACTTAATTTACGAAAATGAATTTTAAATTCGGATGAAAAAGAGTAAACACATTTTCTTGACCAAGTGACCTATGCGTTAATATCTCAAGGTTGCATATGCTATCACATTGAGGGTGTTATTTGTAGATTCAGTGCGGACAAGTAGGTTGAGAACTGTTTGGCTGGTCCCAGATTTATGAGGTTCTAGAGGACCGGAGAGTTGATAATAATAGCTTTGGTGGGTGGATTTGAGGTCATGGCACACGCCACGCTTTTGAGCCTAAAATCCTGGACATTGGCAGATAAGATTGGGTCTGCTGGCTGGCTTGGGCCCTGGCAAGTTCATGAAGTTCGAAAATAGTTGATTGTGGGGGATGGCAGGGCCCCGTCCAAGGTCTTAGCTTCGGCTATATCGCGGCACAAGTAGAGGCGTGTAAGGGGCGCGTTGGCATCCCTTTCTCCATTCATAGGGAGATTCGACCGTCAATAGGGGACACGTTAGCACTCCTGTAAAAAAAAAACATGGAGAGCTAATGCATGCCCAACACAATCACGAAACATAGAACCCCTGCATATGAGCCTCACATAAGCATCCCCAGTGGGAGGCTCTATATGAGATCGGAATAATAGTGGATATAGCTTATTTTAAAGCTCCGAGGAATTTTTAGGGTTTTATACAAGAATTTCTTCCAATGAGAGGTTATATCTTTCGGACTCTATATGGGGCTATATATATTTATTTATGTTGTAATTTGATTAAGCAATGATTTTTCTTTTATGTTAGCTTTTCTTAAGTTGATTTTTGGACGTGATATCTTAAATTTTTTTTGTGAACCCTTCAAGCTAAAAAGTTCAAATTGTAACAAAGTTATATTTCATCACTTATGAATCGTTTGTTGGATTAGATTCTCTTATCTCAATCTCATTCGTTGAAAGAAACAAACCCCAACTTCGCCCCTTGAAATAACTTGATTTTCATGTATAACACAACAATTTACCTAGCACCAATTGGTAAATTAGTATCACACAATTTTGAAAAAAAATATTTGAAAATTTCACCCATCAATGCCCATGAATGTTAAATCAATTTGAAATTTTAATTCTTATGGAATTTAAAACAATCATTAATTAGCCAAATTGCAAGGAAAATAAATAAGAAAAAAGAATTTAAAAAATAATAAAAGGAGAGTATAAGGGTATTCGCAAGTGGATGGAGAGTGATAAAATTTTGCTTACATAGGTTGCTACTTTTTTGTGGGACCCATTGTTTTTTTTGGGCTAGATATAGCTCGATTTTATGCTACCCAATAAAGGATGTTGCTAGCTCCAATGGTGGATCTAGTCCCATTTTTCGGCTCATTGGGGATGAAATTTCTCGTTAAGGCTAAAAATGCGGTAGCCTCATAGAGCATAAAAACCCCATTGGGGATGAAATTGTTAACTTCTGTGTTTTTTTAGCGCAACAGCACTTCAACTTGAGCCCACCATTTTTACCAAATATAAATGATTGGTTTTAGGCCCAATAAAAGAACTGCACGTCTGATGAATAGACCATTTAAACCGTACTTTTTTATGATTGCAATATCATAAAAGGAACAATTCTATCGGTGTGCACAAAATTCTCTAGAGTTTGAGGCAATATGTTGAGCAATTGGTGGCGCTGTCAAAATATGCTCGAGTCATACTGCCCAGATCTTGACCTCTTCCAAGCAACGGTGTTGAGGCGTGTCGAGCATCACCCTTCTCGAGATCTGCTGAGTAGATATCTTAACGAATCTTTAGTGGACAGTCTCAGACAGTGGCGAAGCCACGTGAGAGCAAGGAGTGGCGGAAGCCATTTCCCTAGCCGGAAAACAGGACTGAATTTCTAGGCCCGCCCCTCCTCTCGTCGGAAAATATGGTCAGGAGCATCGGGGGCAGATCTATTAAGGGACCCGAGTGGTCTCGAGACTACTCGGAAGCTCAGATAATTGGCTGTGAGGACTTCCAAGGACCACCCAAGTCTGGGCAGTGGTGGAGGGGAAGAGCAGCGGCTGAACAAATATTCTGGCTTTTCGCCAAACCAGAAGAGAAGAAGAAGACTATTTACTTTTTAAACGGCATCCTAGGTCACAGCGTCACGTGGAGCATTAAGTAAAATGGTGAGTATTGATGTATTGTTTGAGAACACCATCCTAGGTCACGTGGGAGGTTGAGAGCCTCACCATTTTTTATTAAAACAAAAAGGGTTTGACTTTCAAACAATTCCACCCCACCCAAATTAACTTCGTAGTCCCCAATCCCGGTTCCCTAATATTCCCACCCCACCCAACCGAAGGCCACCCATACATTTTATGATTAACTTGATATTTATATTCATTTAATGAGTTTAAGAAGTGACTTTTCTCAATTGTAAGGGATTAGTGATGTTGCTAATAAAGGGTAAAAAAAGGTTTGAATCAAATTGCTGTTTATATTAAGATTAAGAATAAAAAGTTGTAATTGATCGTTTAATGTTTCAATGTGGACTAGGTATATTTATCTATTTTTTATATAAAACATTTATCATACTTATATAAAAATAATAACTACGCACATTGTTTGACTACTATAATACCTACAATTTGTAAGTGGTGTTTTGCATTAGTTGTTTAATTGATATAGAATTAGCGTAATATGCTTTTTATCTATTTTGTTTCTACTGTACAATTACGTAATATATGTAACAATACTATAAGAAACAGTGTTTAAATCCTCCTTCAAATATTCCGGGTACAACGGATAGTCCTTCTTCGAATATTTCGGTTACTCCAAATCCTCCTGCGAGTATTCCAGGTAGTTATGAACGATATTAATATTGTATATTATGTATAAAAATTTGGTTGTCTATATTTTTTATGAACCTTTTACACTTTTAAATTTGGCCTTTACTGTCGAAAATTTCTAACTTCGCCACTGGTCTCAGATCTCGTATCATAGGGTTCTTGGAGGATCTTCCAAACCATTTTCCCGTCTTCCATAGGGTGATCTCGGCACCCAGTTGGTCTCTTAGTGCCTCCATCCTTGGGTGCACCTCCTTGTCCATCATGTTATTAATGAATTTTTAACGACACATTATATATAATCAAAACTGTTAATTTTTTAAAATTATATCTAAAATCATTCCTTTACAAAAAAAAAAATATAATAATAATCAAATTGTCGACGGTTTAATAATCCTTAGGTACAGCACCAAAGTACTGTTAACGAAGAGATGTCTATTGGCTGCACTATTATCCAAACCCAAACCCTGCTGGAGTAAATGCCATGCAGAACTGCATAAACTGCACCCGAAACTGGCATCTCATCATACCCAATTTTTCCTTCAATGGTGATAAAAAGTCAACGTTTTTTTCTTAATGCATAAACACTGATTTCTGTGTTGCAGTGTATGATAAAATATATGACCTATACATACATACATATATATATATATATATATATATAAACACTGATTTCTGCGTTGCAGTGTATGACATATATATATATATATATATATATTTAAACACTGATTTCTGTGTTGCAGTGTATGATAAAATGTATGACCTATACATACATACATACATACATACATACATAGGGATAGGATCAAGGGACAAAGATTTTGACAAACATTTTTACATTCCTTTTAAGCCGTTAGATTACATAACATCTAAGGTCTTCAATGAATCATTCAATGACTTGGATGCTTACGTGGATTATAATTAACATTGAAAAAGAATACAAACTGATAAAGAAAAAAAACTAGAAAATTAATTAAAATTTGAAAAGAGGAAGACAACCTTGCGCACAAAGGCCTCCATTGATTTGTGCAAAATACCTTCAAGTCTTTTGAGTATTCGTTCTCATCTTTGGGTAAAAACCTCATAAACCTCTTTGATTCTATTTCAAATCCACACTCAGATTTAATTGTATAAAAAAAAATTGAGGGAGGCAGTTAGAGTTGTTGATTTAGGGTTTAGTTTTGTCAATTTATTGAAAAAGCGAGGAACGAATACTTGAAGCAGATTGATACTTGATCTGCTTTTATATCAGAATTTTGTATCGATCAATTGAAGGAACGATACTAAGTTTGACAGCGTGAGTGATAGGAATTTGAGGTGTTGGGGTTGGATGAAGCAATTCGATGGTCGTGCTTCTGCATTTTCGTCCAAGACGGCCATTTTTGCTTCTTCCTTACGTTTGCAGGATTATTCCCTCAGTTTTTATTCTTTTCTTAGTTTTAACTTTTATTAATTTCTTAATTATAAATTTATACCTCATTTAATGTTTAAAATCCTCTACATAACTCTTAATCAAGACCGTTGAATGTTACAAGATCTAAAGGTTGTAAAGGAGTGTAAAAATGTTTGTCAAAATCTTTGTCCCTTGATCCTATCCCATATCCATATATATATTTAAACACTGATTTCTGTGTTGCAGTGTATGAAAAAATATATGACCTATATGACCTATACATACATACATACATATATATATATATATATATTTAAACACTGATTTCTGTGTTGCAGTGTACATAAGTGCATTTCCACCCAAACTTGAACTGTGGTTTGGAATCTCATTGAGCTCCATTACTACAGGTCAAAGCCAAAGGGTCTGCATGCAGTTTGACTATTTCGTTTTCATTTATGTACGGTTTGATGGATAGTAGTTGGGAAACAGAAAGAAATTGTAATGGAAGGACCATGCATATATGGCCATATGTGGCCTGTCATATTTCTTACAGATATCTAGCTTGGATACTCTCATTGATCAAGAAGGATGAATATAATATTAGAGGATAGGTGTTACAGAGAAGCTAATTATTATTTTTTCCTCAAAATTAGTGGCAGGGGGAGGGAGTTTTCTTCTTTGGACTTCATTTATGTGACAGAAAACCTGTTACTAGCTACAGTTGACCTTTGTCTTTCAATTTTGAAATGATGCTTCTTCTTCCTCCATCTTCTGCTTTTCTTCGACCTTAAAGTTCTGGTATTTGGTACTTAACTAGTCTTCTTCTATTCTTTATATTAGTTTTATCTAAAGGATAAGTTTTTCAAAATTTCAATATTATTGTTTACTTATATTCTAACACATGAATTAATTTCAGCGGTGTGACCACCACATTAGTTATGCATTGTTATTTTAAGTCCCACACGTACCAATTCCTACATAATCATTCAATGATTGAACAATAGGGTCATACATAAATATGTTATACTTCAATTCACTACCTACATCACAATCTTTTATCACTATTTTGCAGTAGGCCAGTTTCACTATGTCTCACACTAAGAGTTATAATTGTAGAGCCCGCGGACGTTAATGGGAGAGCTTATACTTTAATCTCCATCAAGTAACCCCTCTGCTATTATCATATTAGCAGCTTCTGTGGGGTGATATGCATCCCAAAACACGTACTTCGATCGATCGTCACACAATGCAGAGCTTCTGTTTGCATCACGGCTCTTGAAGCAAACAAACAGCGGAAAGTACCCTCCACAGCATGGTTCATTTACATTCGCAAACCCTAGAATTACCAAATTCAAAAACCAAAAGATAAAAACTAAACCGAATGCACTTAATCATATAGTAAAAATAGATAAAGGGTAGTTCTTGTTAAACCCTAGTTACCAACTTAACATATTGTTGATAGTTTACTATAGTTTTCATCATGAAGATATCAAAGGAGTTTGCATAGAGAAAGATCGCTTCAGGACCCAGCTCTTGATTAAGTTGATCCAAAACCCCATTAAGTTTCATATTGTAACCTTGGATTATTTCATTCACCTCAGCAAAACACTGTCCACTCAAATTGATGGCACGAATAAATGGTATGCATCCTAGGGGTCCAACCCCTGCCACAACGAACTTTCTAGCTCCCAGCTCGTGCAGCCGCTTCACAAATCAAAATATTATGGTTAATTAGAGTTGTTGGGGTAATTTATTAAGCTTTTGTCATTATATAGACAGACAAGTTATTGAATCACTATTAACCGTATTGATATTGTCTTTCATCTGCATCTTACGATATGTGTGATGATTAATTACAAAATGTATTGGTGTCATTAGAAGTTGAACCACTCAATATAACTCATATTTTAAATTTGTCAATAATTTGACTGGTATTAGATTGTTCTTTGGAATAGACTGTCTAGATCGATCGTCTTGCCCAATATTCTGAGTATTGCTAACCAGGACCTAGAGCAATCTAGTATGCATGGCACTATAACCACGTACTTCTTCAAGTATCCCTTTTGTTGATACACAAAATCAGTGAGGACTTTGGTACAACATAAAGTGTTAAGTTTGTGACCTTCGCTAGATTGCTTCGGTCACTAGTGTGGATAAGTATGTAAATGGATATGGACAGGGAAGCAAACACAAGATGTACGTGGTTCACCCAGATTGGCTACGTCCACGGAGTAGAGGAGTTCTCATTAATTGTGAAGGGTTTACACAAGTACATAGGTTCAAGCTCTCCTTTAGTGAGTACTAGTGAATGATTTATTACAAATGACATTAGGAAATATTGTGGGACAATGATCTCCTTTTATAGAAGAGTTTCTAGCTTTGTTTTGACATTGACACGTGTCATGTTGTGATTGGCTTCTGATGTTGACACGTGTCGCGTTGTGATTGAC
Organism: Malus sylvestris; assembly: GCF_916048215.2. Taxonomy (NCBI): domain Eukaryota; kingdom Viridiplantae; phylum Streptophyta; class Magnoliopsida; order Rosales; family Rosaceae; genus Malus; species Malus sylvestris. The sequence continues at coordinate 20,519,826 of NC_062273.1, read as the reverse complement.
TTATGATGTCGACACATGTTGCACTGTGATTGGCCTCCTGGTTGGAGGAAACTCTTCTGGGTCCTTGACGATATAACATTGACCAGTGTTTAGTAGTTTCGGGATTGGTTGAGTATGGTACAAACAATGCTCCCCTAAGTTCCCGAGTGAGGGAAGCTCCTCGGTTGGGGACTTGCAAGATCCAAGCCATTAAGTAATCATGAAACTTCTAAGTACCGAAGTGTGGTATCATTTTCCCTTGTCTTATCTGTCTCATATCTAAATGCGGCATCTTCTCTGGAAGTACTTTTCCTCCATCCAGGGGTGGTATCTTTAACCGATGAAGATGCATAAGGTAATGTATCAATTTCACTTGAAGCTTACTTATAGTTTCAGGCTTGGTCAAGTGCGATACAAACCCTATAGTAGGAGTCCCCCAAGTCGCTCAGCTAGGAGATTTGCCGAAGTAGATAACAGACAAGGTAAGCAATCAGACTTCCAAGCAAGCAACCTGGATCAGAGGTTCGACTTCGGCTTCCGGTTGATTGTTCTCCTTCTCCTTGTGTCGTAAACAGCAACAAGGATAAGGAGAAGTAAATGGAGAAGAGATGATATGAGATACTTTTGCTTTTGAAGAAGTAACTTTCCACATGTTTATTCTTGAACTGGGCTGAAGGGTTTTCTGGTTTCCTCCAGAGTATAAGGCCGACTCAAGAATTTAAGGGTCAAAACAAGTCCATCAAATCTAGAGTACGTTTGACCTTGATGATATGGGATACTTTTGCTGTTGACAAAGAAGTGGATGTATCGGCACGTGTTCTGTTACGCTTGTCTCCACATGTTTCCTTGTATCTTTCTCACTTGCCCTATCTGTTCCTCAAGCAGATATGGTATCTTCTCTGGAAGCATAAGATGTTGAAGATGAGTACTCGAGAGCAATGCCAGATAAGTAATCAGGCAAGGGGTTCTAGGCAGTCAGTTCCTGACTGGAAGCTTGATTCCAAGTACTGACTGATTGCTCTCTTTCTCTTTGTCTTACAGGTAAGAACAAAGCCAAAGGAAAAGACAAGGAAAAAGCATGATATGGGATACTCTTGCTTTTAACCCTGATGATATGAGATACTCTTGCTCTGGTGTGGCTTGTTTGCAGAGGTATTATCGGGGGGAAAATAAACTGAGTATTTTGAGAGACTCTACTGAGAGTGCCCTCTCAGATGTGAAGAAAGTTAAACATTTTTTATTTATTTGCAGGTCTGCCTGGCTGTGGAGGATGGAGGTCGACATATATAAGAGTCTCCCTAACAACAAGTAGTAGTGCTATTCATTTACCCTTCTTAGTCATAGCAATGTAGCGGGAGCTGCAAGCTTCACGTGTTTTAACTTTGCTAGAGCACTTTGAAAAAATGGTCTGTGGTATCTGGAAAGCTGATGTTGCGTGTAAAGATTGCAGACAAGCTTTATCCAAGGAAATCTGGCTCTCGAAGTTCGATTAGGGTGTCTCTTCGGTTTTTGAACAAGCAATCCTGTCGGGGATCTGGCTTTCGAGATTTAGAGAATGGTGCCTCTTCGATTTTTGAGAAAGCAATCATGTAGGGAGTCTGACCCTTGAGATTCGGAGAGCAGTGTCTCTTCGATTTTTGAGAAAGTAATCCTGTTGGAAGTTTGGCTCTCGAGATTCAGAGGGCGGTGCCTCTTCAATTTTTGAGCACGTAATCCTGTTGAGAGTCTGGCTCTCAAGATTCTGAAAGCGGTGCCTCTTCGATTTTTGAGCAAGCAATCTTGTTGGGAGTGTTTTCTCGAATGTGAGTAAAGGTTGGGCATTTTTGGCAGTCTGCCTTGCCACGGAGCACGGAGGTTGACACACATTGAGACTTTCTAGTTATCAAGCATTGGTGCTGTTCCTTTACCCTTGTGGGTAATAATAGGGTAGCTGGACCTTCAAAATTTATGTGTCTAAACTTTGTCAGAGATTTTTGGCAAAGTTATCTGTGGTACCCGAGGAGCTAATGTTGCGTGTGGAAAGTAGCGCCTCTTCGGAATCCGGAGAGTGGTGCCTCTTCGATTTTTGAACCAACGGCCCTGTTGCCCTTTCTTTTATAATGGCACCAATTGTGTGCAAGAAGTACATTTAGAGAGTTATTTCTTGTAGGAATTTTCCCCTTACTTCAGAGATTTATTGCACCTCATTTCTCCTTCATCATTTATGAGATTGTCTGGCCCATCTGATCGTCGTTTTGACTTGAACTTTGGTGAAGAGGCAGCCATGCCTTCTCAAGCCAACATATGGCGCCCATCCTTTTTATCCCCTACTAGTCCTCTTACCGTTGAGGACTATGTGATAAAGAATGATATGACTGTTGCGGTGGTGACCAGAAACCTTATGACTCCCAAACATAACATACTACTTTCCAAACGGTCTGATGAGTTGGCTGTTAAGGATTCTCTAGCTCTCAGTGTTCAGTGTGCAGATTCTGTGTCTAATATGGCCCAACGCCTATTTGCTCGAACCCGCCAAGTTGAATCATTGGCGGCTGAAGTGATAAGGCTCAAACAAAAGATCAGAGGGCTCAAGCATGAGAATAAACAGTTGCACAGGCTCGCACATGACTATGCTACAAACATGAAGAGGAAGCTCGACCAGCTACAGGAATCTAATGGTCAGATTTTACTGATCATTAGAGGTTTGTGGGTTTGTTCCAAAGACATTTATTGCCTTCGTCTTCTAGGGCTGTACCACGTAATGAAGCTTCAAATGATCAACCTTTGGTGCCTCCTCCTTCTGGGGTTCTGCCTAATACTGAGGCTCCGAATAATCACCCTCTGGTACCTCCTCTTTCTGAGGCTCTGCCGACTGCTGAGACTTCTCCTGAGCAACCTTTGTAAAGGCTCCCTATTGTTTGTTTACTTTGGTTCATGTATATGTACATATTTGTAACTTATCGGAGATATCAATAAACAAGCTTTGCTTCATTTCAACGTATTGTGTTAAATACACCAAGGCCTTCTTCACTAAGTTCTTTGAATTTTTCCTTTTGTTGAAGCTTGTATGTTGAAGCTTTGTGAGAGAAGCATGTAGGTTGAGGTAGTGCTCCCTTAATTTCTTGAGTGAGGAAAACTTCTCGGTTGGAGACTTGAAAAAATCCAAGTCACTTAGTGGTCATGAGACTTCCGAGTATCAAGGTGCAGTAGGATATGGTAGAAGTCCCCCAAGTCTTCGGTTGAGGGAGTTGACGAAGGAGGTGTCTTGCTAGTAGCCAAGTTTCCAAAGTAACAAAACTTCACCATTTTCCTTTCTAAGTGGTAGCCCAAAACTCCTCCTTCATATATATTTGTTATGAAAGTTGTTAGGCCCAAAGAAGATGAGGCCTAGATAAATTTTTTTTTCTTTTCGAATTTTCGAATTTCCGAATATATATATATTTTAAGCTTTATAGGTGAAGCTTTGAGGTTGAAGCTTTGTTGGGTACCATGAATTGATTTTGCTTCACATTATCTTGATCAAGATAGTGTGAAGCTTTTGTGGTGGATGAAGCTTTTGTTGGTAAAGCTTTTGGGGGTGAAGCTTTTATGGTGGGGGAAGCTTTTGGGGGTGAAGCTTTTGTTGGTGAAGCTTTTATGGGTGAAGCTTTTGTATTGAAGCTATTGTGGGTGAAGCTTTTGTGGTTGGTGAAGCTTTTGTTGGTGAAGCTTTTATGGGTGAAGCTTTTGTGGTGGTGAAGCTTTTGTTGGTGAAGCTTTTATGGGTGAAGCTTTTGTGGGTGAAGCTATTGTGGGTGAAGCTATTGTGGGTGAAACTTTTGTTGGTGAAGCTTTGGAGTTGAAGCTTTTATTGGTACCATGAATTGATTTTGCTTCACAATATCTTGATCAAGATAGTGTGAAGCTTTTGAGAATTTGTAGTTGTCCTCCATTAATGAAGCTTTTGTTGGTGAAGCTTTGTTGGGTACCACGAATTGATTTTGCTTCACACTATCTTGATTAAGATAGTGTGAAGCTTTTGAGAATTTGTAGTTGTCCTCCATTGATGAAGCTTTGTTGAATTTCCCTTTTTTTTTGGTTTTTTTTTAGGAAACTAGAAATTTGAAAATGTGGGAGAGACAACATATACAAATTTTGCTTCCACACTATTGAGTAAGAGATTGTGATGCAAGCCACACCTTGTAGAAGTCGAAGGTTTGGATGAACCATATAAATTGAATTTGCTTCGAACAGTCTTGAATTTGCTTCGAAGGTTTGAGAATTGTAGTTGCCCTCCATTGATGAAGCTTTTTTTGTCACCATAAATTGGTTTTGCTTCACATTATCTTGATCAAGAGTATGTGAAGCTTTTGAGAATTGTGGTTGAACTCCTTTTATGAAGCTTTTGTTGGCACCATAAATTGGTTTTGCTTCACACTGTCTTGATCAAGAGTGTGTGAAGCTTTTGAGAATTGTGGTTGCCCTTCATTGATGAAGCTCTTGTTGGCACTATAAATTGGTTTTGCTTCACACTGTCTTGATCAAGAGTGTGTGAAGCTTTTGAGAATTGTGGTTGAACTCCATTGATGAAGCTTTTGTTGGCACCATAAATTGGTTTTGCTTCACACTGTCTTGATCAAGAGTGTGTGAAGCTTTTGAGAATTGTGGTTGCCCTCCATTGATGAAGCTCTTATTGGCACCATAAATTGGTTTTGCCTCACACTGTCTTGATCAAGCGTGTGTGAAGCTTTTGACAATTGTGGTTGAACTCCTTTGATAAAGCTTGTTGATGCACAAAACCGGAAGGTCTTGGAACAACGTAAATCAGATCGTGAATCATGCAAACGCCCAAGAACACAAAGATGTATCGTGGTTCACCCCAATGTTCGGGCTACGTCCACACTGATATTGTATTTCTCTGATTGTGAGAGGATGAGAGCTTTGTAATATGAGAGTGAGGCTTGAGGATTGTGAGGGTGAGGAGTCCCTTTTATAGACTAAGAGCTCCTCACTTATTACATATTTGCCGCTTCATTTATTACATAATTACACTTGAGTCCCCCGAGTATTTATACGAGGTCTAAATATGGAGGCCCTAAGTATGGTATAAACAGTAGTCATCCAAGTCTTCAGTCAAGAGAGTCTTTTGGTTGGAGACTTGAAATTCAGTCCATGTGTGGGCCGAAGTAACTAGATGTCATCTAGCACTGATACTCGATATGAGGCGATGCCTAATCTAAAATGATGCTCAACTAGAAGTAGCACATGTTGCGAGGCTGCTCTGCTTGTGGCTTATGTTGCCTTGGTTGGCTCGGCTTGTGGCGTTGAAGGTGAGAAAGTCCCTTTTATAGAATAAGGGCTCGCTCCTCAATACAAAAATGATGGGCTATCGTTGATGCTCGCAGCGAGGCGGTTGCTCAGCAGGCGGCGATGCTCTCTAATGATGGTGAGAGAGTCCCTTTTATAGAATAAAGGCTCGCTCCTCAATACATAAGTGATGGGTTAGGAGTGATGCTCGCGGCGAGGCGGTTGCTCAACTGGCGGCGATGCTTTCTAATGAAGGTGAGGGAGTCCCTTTAATAAAATAAGGGCTCGCTCCTCAATACATGAATAATGGGTGCTCTCTAATGAAGTGAGAGAGTCCCTTTTATAGAATAAGGGCTTACTCCTCAATACATAAATAATGGGTTAAGTCCCCCAAGTATTTATCATGAGGCCTAGTTGTGGAAGACCAATATATGGTACATAGTGTAGTCCCCCAAGTCTTCAGTCAATAGAGTCTGTTGGCTGGAGACTTTAAATTGAATCCATGTATGGGCCGAAATGGCAGTTGTTCGGAGGCGGTATTTGTATACCCTGCACTGAAGCTTTGTAGGTGAAGTTTTACAAGTGAAGCTTTTAAAGCTGGAGCTTTGTAAATGAAGCTTTCGAAGCTGATTGACATGAGTGATGCTCATGTATAATTTTGGAGTATTGGACGTACTTTTGATCACCTAGTGGGTGATAATAGCGGCAGGTTGCCAAATAATTTTGGAGTACTAGGCGTACTTTTGATCTCCTGGTTGGTAATAAAGGAGTGGGTTTTGGACTTATTTACAAGTTTGCCACTCCAATGAATTAAGGTATAAATATGACTTTATAGCCAAAATTCATTTATGGTTTCTTTTAGGAAATTGGAGAGAACACAAAGATCTCATTTCTCTCTAAAGAGGCCGGCCCCCTTGGAGGGATTAGCTAGCAATCCTACTACTCCAAGGTCACTTATTTCTTCTCCAATCTAACCTTGGTGAAGAGACTTAGAGGTTCTCAATTTTGGGAACTTGGAGAAACCTATTCTTCCATCCAAATCCATGGATCTAAGAAGCAAGGAATGAAGGCCCTATCTCTTGGGTGATTATCCTTTGCTTATGCAAAGAGGAATCAACAAAGGTATAAATTTCTCAACTCACTTTGTTTTGAGTTGAGTCTTGGTTCACCAATCTACTAGGCTTTGAATTTCATGGTTAATGTTTTGTTTTTTGAGTGCATGCAAGCATGATTTCGCCTTTTAATTGTTAATTGCATGCTATAGATGTTGCTCAAATGAACATGTTTTTCACAATATTTCCTTCAAGTGGTATCAGATCCTAGGTCTAGTAGTTGGTGAATCCTTTTGGGTTTTGTAGTTCATAGTTTTGATTTAAATGTTGTAATATGTTACAAGCTTTATTCTTGTTTCTTTGAATGTAAATTTTGTTGGAAAATTTGCCATCTCAAATGTTGTAGATGTAGTTCATATGAGCATGAATATTGGAGCTAAAATTTGGTGCCATGTCTTTGGGGAAATTCGGCCAAATCCAAAGGGTGGATTTTTGGGTTCTTGTTTGACTTGTTAAAAGTGTTTTAAGGTGACTTTTGGAACCCCTATGTACCCTAGTATGGTTATATGTTATTTCCCTTAAGTTTGAGTGGTTTTGGGATTTCTTTGGATGAAAAATGTTCATGGAGCTCTTATGGGTTTTTCATGAATGTTCTTCATTGTTCTTGACATTTTAGCCAAGAACAAAAAGTTTGGTGTTTTGATTCAAAGTTTTGATTTATTTCATAAAGTCTTTGTTTTGTGCTTTATCAAATGTTTTAATGTGATTGAAATTGTGTAAGGTGCTAGAAATGGTGATGGGTGTGTAAGAAGTTCTTCTCTTACACACACATCACTTGCATGAATTTATGTCATAAACCACTTGCAAGGCTTTATGACTTAGTTGAAGAATTTTCCAAATTTTGTGGCTTCAATTTTTTCCCTCCCTCTCTCCTAAAACCGGCCACCCTATTAAAATAGGGGTAATTTTGGGGCTTTTATGCAATTACATAAAGTTTTGATACTTTTGTGTTTTTGCACTTTGACCCAAAAGTTTACATATTTACGTAAAGGCCCAAAATCATTAAAGGACAAATTGTTTTGTTCCTTAATGAAGTTTTTGAAATTGTTGAAATTTTTGGGTTCTAGTTGTAATTACATGAAGTAGTGAACTTTTGTGTTTTTACAAAGTGAGCTCAAAAGTTTAAGTTTTGCAACATAGCCCAAATGTTGAGGTTATTGCATTTTGGCCCAAATTAGGTTGAGAACAAAATGGTTTTGTCTCTTTAAATGAGAATTGGATTTTCATTTCATTTAGCTCCATTTAAATCAATTCTATGGATACAAAAACCAAATGAAAATGTTGCATTCAAGTTTAATTAGTTAAAGCGTTAATTAATTGAAGAAAGGGTGATTATGAACCTAAGCCTATTATAATTAAGCTATGTGAAAGGCCGTCTCAAATTTGTTTGAACCATGGGAATGTGTAGATTAGATTTTGGTTGTAATTTGATTTGATCAAATGTTGTAAAAGAGCATAAGCTCTTCTTTACTTTAAAGTAATTTGTTTTGATCAATTGTTGTAAAAGAGCATAAGCTCTTCTTTACTTTGAAGTACTTCCTTCTTGCTTTATTTGATATGCATGAAAATGAAGTAGAGGGTTCAACGCCCAATAAGACAACACGCCTTAATGTGATTAAACGCGTAACTAAAATCAATCACCATTCCTAGACCGAGATTCAACACTAGGCTCGTGTTGAATCTAAACAAAGGTTCATAGTCATCCTAAGGCCCTAAGGCAACTATATAGTCCATCAAATGAATGCAAAGTTTATGTTAGTAGTATCATATACTCTTGCTTTAAAAACCGTTTTATAAGCATAGTGAGAGTATTATATACAACTAAATTCAATCAAATGGACCAATAGTTGTAATAGGACCAAAATTGTTTTAATAAAGATTAAAATGAATATTTATATGTGATGAGACCTAAAAACCCTCAACCAAACCATTATTAAGTTGATAAGCGTGAGAGTGCTTTGAACATTCTTTCGTGGCCTTCCACCGTGGTAGGCTCCGATCGTTTGTGACTCGTACACCAGTTTCACCCTATAATGGGGGAGTACAAAGTGCATGCTTACACTCAGGAGGAGTTCTATATACATACATGATGAAGTGAGGTAGGCAACGAGTTTAGCCAACATGATACAATTCTGAGGCTATGCTTGAACCCCTACACGAACTAGGCATGGTGGGAATGACTTAACTAAGTACAATGACGCCAACATGATATAATTCTGAGGCATCATTTTCTAGAGGCCAAAATAAGATGGGTACTTGCAAGAGATGCAAATGAGTAAGCGTACTCTCTCATTATTATTAACGCTAGCCAACATGATATAATTCTGAGGTGGGCTTGGTAATAGTGAGCCTCCCATACCCTACTAAGAGTTTCTTCCTAAACTCTCGAATTCCAATGAGGGATATGGAATTTGCCAAAAATAGTGGGTGGTGCTATTTGATTTAAAGACCCGAATCAAATGGCTTAAAATCAATCGATTTATATTCGTTATGTATTTGTTTACCAATATATTTGCAAACGCTATCCAAAACTTGACTAAGAAAAGCCGAATGCTTTAGTTTCCGGACTTGGTACCACAATCCCAAAGATTGTCTTAAATGGATTGTATATGTACCTAAGTAGTCTAATCCTCACAATCTTCCTATTGGTAATGTATCATTGGAAGAACATGTTAGATAAGTCTATCATAAAGAGGACAACACTTTTAATGTCATAGTTCTTCACTTACAAATCGTTGTATGAAGAAATAAGAGTTGCTTTGAACAACCCTTAGCTAATGCAAACACTATTGCTTGTTTCTTTGTTAAATGAACAAAGAACTTGAGAAGAAAGCACAAGGGCATGGACACTTTATGTGCCATGATTCTTCACTTACAAATTGTTGTATGAAGAAATGAGAGTTTCCTTGAACAACTCTTGAAAGTTTGTTATTATGTTTAGAACATAATGGTTGGTTGACAAAAATAGTCCATCAACATGGACTTATGATGATTTTGAATCATTGAGTGTTGAAGTGTTAAACCACTTCTAGAAACGGAAACTAGGCAAGGACTTCACCTTTGTGTCCCTATCCAAATGATTCACTAAGTTTATTGTAAACTATATAGTGAACAATAACCACACACTCTCCAAATTGTTGGATGTGTATAACACAATTGAAATTAGTTTCAAGAGAGATAGTGGGAGTTTAGGGACCATGACTATTGTAATCAAAGGAGAAGTCAAATGAAGAAAGTGAAATAAACTCCAAGGGAACAAACTTTCTTTGTGAAAGGATGGACATTGGAAGGTGTATTTGCAAGAAATGTCTTGCAAGTGTCAAGAACACACCTTTCGAAGGTGTTGTAAATTGTTCTTGAATAGTTCAAAACAGTTGGTTCTTCTACTTGAATGCTTGATTCCGTATTAGTAACTATGTTTTACAATTGTTGTAAAAGTGTGGCTAATAAGAAGTAGAAGATTAATGAGAGAAGAGAAAGTACTTCACATTCGAAACGTGAATAAAATATAGATCTTTGCGAAAGCAGCTAGTACTTACTTTCTCATATTAACTACCAAAGAAATTGGAAAAACTTAAGATTGTCTTTACATTCCAATTTTAAGGAACTTAATTCCGTCACTATAAGAGATGGATGAATGTTTTGTTTGACAAAACATTGTTCTTTATTAATGAATGATTAGATTATTGTAATCTAATTGATTGTCTCTATAGTAGAGATGATATGGTAGTGTTAACTGTTTAGAAAATAACGATGCTTAAAACCCAAAAGGTTGCAAGGTAGTGACTAATCCCAACTGAGTTGTGATACCTCTAAAACATAAATTACGAGTTGGTCATAGATGGATGCTTTGGATCGTTAGATCCGAATCCAATACCTTCTTATTAAAATTGTATAGAGGCGAAATGTTCGAATCTTTATTCTTTTGGAAAGAAGAAAGAATCACAAAGTTGTTGAGGTTAATGCACTTAGATGTTAGTGGCACTTGTCCACAACATAATACTACTCATGTTGTATGACATTCACCGAAGATCACTCTCGGTTGGACTATAGTTTATTTTGAATAAACACAAGTCCAAATACTTTGCAAAAGGTTTCAAAGAATTCAAGAAATGTAAGTTGATGAGTAAGATGTCTAAAATATTTACCTCCTTAGATTTGATCCAAGATAAGGTAACACTTTAGAACAGTTTCCTTGAAAGATATCAAGGAAAGAAGCATCATAAGATAATGGATTTCTCCATTAAGAGAAGAACGAACTCGAATAAGATTTAGTTCGTTGGATATTATCAATTACCCATATATATGATATATACTTCTAGACAATATGATTGTCAATTAGAAGATCTTCCAAAAAATTTCATGACTCCATAGGATATAGTTGGAAAGAAAGACAAATCTTAATCATGTTAAGATTTGGGGTTGTGTGCTAATAAGCAATATTTGTTTGAGAATTATCTTATGGATATCCTTAAATTAACCTTTGGATATCACTTCTATAAACCAACTAACAAATGTTGTTTTGTTGGGTAGTTCATTGTAATCCTACAATATGATTTGCCTAAGATAGAGCAATGAACGAGAGATAGAACTCAAAGAATGGGTTCTTTGAGAGACAAGATGATAATCAACAAATATAACAACCTAGTTCCTATACCACAAGCTCCAAGGTAGTCGAGAAGGATTTATAAACTGTCTCAGTTGAATGGTTTGAACTTTATGACTATGTCATAGAGTTACACCTCTTAATTCGAAAGAAATAAGAATGAGAATCCTTATGACTACATTGAGTGTATATACGACATATACTCAAGGAAATGGTAAAGTACCATTTGACCCGAAATAATGAAACCTTTATAGCTAATTGGTAGCTTAAGGTCACTACAATCAAAGAGATTGGTTGACTTTGAAGAAACCATCTTTTACGTAGTCTTGGTTTCAATTAATTCGAAGATTGCTAGCTACAACTAAATGGTGATTCAATGTTTGGACATTATATGGGTTTCCGAAACCATTATTAAGATAGTATTGATAATATATATGTCTAAAACTATGAATCACAAGACATATAAGTTGTAGAGATCCATCCATCATGAATCTTAGCAAGCTAGTGGGAGCTATAAGCGTCTTATGAGAGAAAGATCAAATCGTTTGATTTCTCATAAAGATGTGAATGAATCTTTTGTTTACTAGGTTTACAAAAGATTAGTGGGAGTTAATCAAATTCCTAAATTTGAATATATATATATATGATATATTAATTTTGGAAATGAAAAGAATAGTTCTTCGTTAAAGTTATGACTTTAAACATTCTATAACGATAGAATGTATATGGGAGATATAGTCTAAATACATGGGATAGAAATCTATAAAGATATATTTCAAGATATAATTCGATTATATCAATCCCTAATAATAGACAAGAGATGCTAGGAAGTTTCTCATATGATGATAAACTTCAATTAGAAGGATGACTCTAGTGAGACTAGCAAGTTGCCATTCTCAAAGGGAACGTACCCTTTGACTCCCAAAGAAATAATGCGTAAATATAATCCTTTATGCATACGCAGAAAGGTGATTTATGTATTTCATATTGTATGAAAAAAATAGATATGAGTTGTACCTAGAAAGGTACAAGACGATATCAGTGCAAGCCCAGGATCAGAACCACGGCAACTGTCAAGTGAGTCCTTAAGCATTTAAGAAATACTAAAGGATAGATTCCTCAAAGAATGAGGAAGAATTAGAGTAACGTAATGGAAGCGTAAATGTATTAGATTATGAATCTAATCCATCATTGGATATTTCTACATTATGAATGAAGAGATAATCAGATATCTCTTTATTATGACTAAAGAGATATTTGGATGGAAACATTAAAAGTAATGACTTTAGTGTGTTCCATTATGAATGCAAAATATATTGCCATATAGAAGCTTACAACAATGTTGTTTGGATGGGAAAGTTCATTTATGAACTCTCTATTCGGTTCCAACCAGAAAGTGTCTCTAGTGTACCGACACTACGACACAAATGGGGCGATAGCTCAAGCCAGGGAATCAAGGTCTCATCAAGATCCGAACTCAAATGAGAGACTGAACCACATGATTAAGAATCATGTATAATGGTGACGTCGTTATTCTCAAGGTTGCTTCTATGGATAACATATAGATATCCATTGTCTAGGCCTACTACTCAGCCATTTATGAAATGACTACAGAAGAGGTATCATCACTGATGACCAAGCTGATTGGCTCTAGTGCAAGTGGGAGATTGTTGGAAATGTCCCCTAAAACCAATCATATGATGATACTTTACGGACATTTCACATGTTAAACTAATCTAGTTTAATATCAAGGGCAAAGATTATTGTTTGAGCCGTCTCATATAAATGTTATACGCTTAAACGATAAGTCCAAGGAATATGTGATTGGGAGAATGCGATCTAAAGAAGTTAGATTCATGAGACCATTCTTTCGTAGACACATCCTAAACGTTCCTGATCATAAGATTGCCAATTGGGCATTGACAGTCCGTTAAGATCAGTACGTGCTGTGTCTTCTCTCAGAGAGAGTGACTAGTCTCGAGTCATTGGTGTGTGTGACATCAAGACAAGTACGTAGGTGCTCAATAGAGAATGAGTTCACTGAACACGATCAACGAAGAGTTCTCATATTCATGTCACATGAGAACTCATGGTTGGGATAATGCAAAGTAGTCCTTTGACCTGAGGCATCATAGTTGTCTTGTGGTTAGGTACTTGATCTTTGATTATGTCAAAGTCACCCCATCTACGGGTGTCCACGGCATCGTCGGGGTTAAGCCACTTAGTCATGGAGGCGAATGAATGCGCAACAAGGGATCTCTAACCTTCAAACTGTTTGAGGGAGAATACTCTATGATATGATTAAGAATCTCTTATCAGAGTATGAATGAGATTTAGGAAGTCGTTCCAAATCACATTTAAGGTAATCATATAAGCACACGAATCACATTGGATAGTAGACATGAATAAACTATCAAACCAGACAATGTGGTCAAGAGTATTGTATTAGAGAAAGACCGTATTGCATTTTCAATCCTAAACTGAATAGGTTCTCCACCTCTTCTGATTAGCTTGGGTAACCATGATATGCTGCTAGGTGTCACTCATGGTTTGTGGAAGCCCTAAACGTGTATAATCACTAAAGGGAGAATTGAAAGTAAGTTTCAATTCACAATCGATTTGAAATGGTTTTAATCGTCCACTGCCTCGCTAAAAGGAACCTAATGGATCTTACACCATGTAAGGTAGAGATTGAAGAAACAACGGAGATGAGTAAGAATAATTAAATGGTTTAATTATTTATGGCAAGGATTAATTAATATGTTAATTAATCAAACGAATAAGTTCGTTAAAAGACCACGGTTTAGTTTTGGGCCTCAAGGCCTAATGGGCTTCGAACGTCAAGCCCATTGACTTAAGTTGTATGACAACTTAATGACAAATAATTCACAAAGGCCTTAAAAGCCCAATGAAACCCTATGGCCGGCCATTTAGTTAAAGGAGTGGGTTTTGGACTTATTTACAAGTTTGCCACTCCAATGAATTAAGGTATAAATATGACTTTATAGCCAAAATTCATTTATGGTTTCTTTTAGGAAATTGGAGATAACACAAAGCTCTCATTTCTCTCTAAAGAGGCCTGCCCCCTTGGAGGGATTAGCTAGCAATCCTACTACTCCAAGGTCACTTATTTCTTCTCCAATCTAACCTTGGTGAAGAGACTTAGAGGTTCTCAATTTTGGGAACTTGGAGAAACCTATTCTTCCATCCAAATCCATGGATCTAAGAAGTAAGGAATGAATGCCCTATCTCTTGGGTGATTATCCTTTGCTTATGCAAAGAGGAATCAACAAAGGTATAAATTTCTCAACTCACTTTGTTTTGAGTTGAGTCTTGGTTCACCAATCTACTAGGCTTTGAATTTCATGGTTAATGTTTTGTTTTTGAGTGCATGCAAGCATGATTCTGCCTTTTAATTGTTAATTGCATGCTATAGATGTTGCTCAAATGTTTTTCACAATATTTCCTTCAGAGTAAGCATCCATAAAGCTCAGGAGTTCACACCCTGTCGTAGAGTCTATAAGTCTGTCAATAAGAGGAAGAGGAAAGATATCCTTCGAGCATCATTTGTTGAAGTCGGTGTAGTCGACACACATTCTCCACAAGACCTTTTGGAGCAGGAGACTTTCCTTGGTCGGATTCTTCTTAACAAGGACAACATTTGATACCCACGTTGGATAATTGACTTCGCGGATGAAGCCTAAGCCTTTGAGTTTTTCAACTTCTGCCTTCATTGTTTCGTACCGTTCAGCGTCATAAGATCTTCGTTTCTGTCTCACTGGCTTGGTCTTGAGGTCAATAGTTAAGCGATGACAGATGATATCGGGAGAAATGCCTGGCATGTCCTCGTATGACCAGGCGAAGACCTCAGTGTTCTCTTGCAAAAGAGAGATTAATGTCAACCGAATGGGTGGTAAAAAGGTGGTGCCAATCTTCACCATGCGATCCGAATAATCGTTTGAGATAGAAACCTTCTCCAACTCTTCAGCAGGTTATGCTTGCTAGGTGAAAGAGTCATCTCGAGGATCGTCGAGTTGACTGTTACCACCGTGAAGATCCAAGTTGGGTTCGTCTGGGCTGGTCTTTATGACTTGGTCATGTATAGAAAAGGTTTCATTGGGCACAGACAGGTGTTGTTGCTTAACCGAAGTGTTGTAACATGATCGTGCACCAAGTTGATCTCCTTTGATGTAACCATAGCCATAGGAGGTTGGAAATTTCATCAACAACATACGTGTGGATACCATGGCCTTGAGATCATTGATGTATGTGTGTCCGAAGATGACATTGTATACCGTTGGGCAATCAACCACCAGGAAGTTAGTGGTAATGGTAGCTGTGTAAGGGCATGTACCAATGGTGAAAGGTAAGTGTATGCTCCCCAAAGGTTGCACGATATCATCGGAGAAGCTTATCAGAGGGGCAATTGAGCGATCAAGCAAGTGTTCAGCTACATTAAGTGCCCTGAAAACTTCAACAAACATGATATTGACCAAAGCCCCCATGTCTACCAGGATTCGTTGTACTTCAAAGTTGGCTATGTGAGCTTCCACGATCAATGGGTCGTTGTGAGGGTAGATGATACCTTTTTCTTCCTCAGGGTAGAAACATATTGGATCCCAGTTAAGCTTTTGATACTTACCTCCCCTGATGTCTTCCACGTGAAACACTTGGTGGCCAGACCTTAAAACTTGTTCACTATTTTTCATGACCCTGTTGGAAGATTTAGATATGGGTGTGCCACCACTTATGGAATATATCACATTCACCTGGTGTTGGTTACGGTTACCCTTTGGAGGGTGAAGGAGGAATTGATCAATTTTTCCTTCACGTGCCAAAGCTTCAATATGATCACGAAGGGTGATACACTTCTCGCCGTTATGGCCGTTATGCTCGTAGTAACAGCAAAACGTGCCTGTGTTCTTCGTGGGCTTGTAATCCAGGTGCCTCGACTTTGGCTTCGGTATCATGTGTGCTATGTTGGGGTAAATGGCCACGCATGTGGCGTTCAAAGGTATGTATGCCTCATACATTAGGGTAGAGGCTGTCCTGACACGTGTTTGACCCACTGTGTTGACTGCCTGGTGTCCGGGATTATCATGGCGATACCCTTGGTTATCGCGGTAGTGTCCCTTACTCATTTTACTAAAATAAGACTGGTGATGATGGAAATTTTTCCTTTTACCCTGAGATTGATATGTTTGTTGACTTGGCAAAGTATTAAGTAAGGCAAGGGGAGGCACCGCTACCGTTTGGAAGGTCGAGGTATTCTCATTTGGTTGGATCTGGCTTCCACTCCTTACCTGCTGATAAGGGGTGGCTATGAGGGGTTTCCCTTGATATGTCCTTGCCTCGGCAAAGGCATGGTTGTAAGCCTATGCCATCACCTTAGAGTAAGTCTTTCAAATGTTGGCATTGATCATGTACTTGAAGAAACAATCACGTAGGTCTGCCGTGAAGGCCTTGAGGGCGGTCTTATCATCTGCCTCAATGCAGTGAGAATAATCATGGCTAAAACGACCGGCATACTCTCGTAGTGACTCGTCCGACTTCTGGTGAATAGTGTACAAGTCATCTGCAAAATGTAAAATGTGTTAAGAGACAAACAGTTTCCTCAGTTCCTCAAATGAGTCTACTGTCTCAGGTGGAAGACGGCAATACCAGTTTAGAGCTCCAGCAGAGAAGGTGGAGAGGAAGAGAAGACATCACTCTTCGTCGGTGTGCATCCGATATGCCATGGTGGACTCAAAGAGGTTAAGGTGTTCAATTGGGTCATCTCTTCCAATATAGAGTTGTAAACCAAGCTTTTGTTTTGTCTTCGCTTGAAGAGGGATGTCAAGGATCCTCCTTGTGAGAGGGCCAGGCCTGGGTTAGTTCCAATCAGGTATCTCGGCCTAATGTTCAGCCTTCAACTTGTTTACTTCCTCAATGAGCTGTAGGACAAGAGGGTCTTGAGTGGAGTCATGTACCACTGGGATTTTCTTTCGTAAGTCTCCATCGCCTCTTGGAAGTAGGAAAGTTTGAGCAAGGGCGTGTGATTTTTCCTTGGACTCGCCGTACTGACTTATAGGGCGCGTCTGTCGGAATACCTCAGAGTCCCCTGTACCTTCATGTTCTTCTAGGACCTGTCGTTCCTTCCCTAGATTGGCAGCTGGCCTGGGTCGTGAGAGGGGACCGAGTCTTTCAGAAACCCTTGGGTCATTAATCTTCGAGCATATGTGGAGGGGATTCTCTCGACGTTGCTTTAGGAAGTCTCGGCAGTCACAATAAACGGCTTTCGATCATTCCAACCCTTTTGTAAGGAGGTGTCTTCCTCCACTTCTCCTGTTTTGGGTCGAAACAGCTGGGTTGAGAGAAGTCTCATGTTGATCAATGTTTTGATGATTAGCTCGCTCCTCATTAGGGATACCCATGTCGAAGGAAGGTGACCCTCCATGTTGAAAGGCACCCAGATGATGGTTGATGTCCACAAAGGCAACGAGCTCGTGTGTTTGAGTACGCCTAGTTTCGTGAAGCGTCTTAAAGAGTTTCTCATACTGCTCTTGGAAGACCTCATTCTTCATTGCTATCTTGTCGTTCTGAGCTTCTAGCTCATCGACTTTAGCTTGAAGAGCAACCCTCTTTCCTTCATTCTTTCGTTGCTTCGCACTAGGTGCAAGAGGGGTGTCATTTTGTGTGTTGTGGCTTCCTTTGCTCCCTATGTTGGAAAGAGATGTTTGGTCAAAAGATAATGTATGAATGGTAGAAGCCAGCTTAACAAAGCTGAAGAGAGTGGGAATAAGTGTCGTTCCCACAAACGACGCCAAATGTTGATGCACAAAATCAGTGAGGACTTTGGTACAACAGAAAATGTTAAGTTTGTGACCTTCGCTAGATTACTTCGGTCACTAGTGTGGATAAGTATGTAAATGGATAGGGACAGGGAAGCAAACACAAGATGTACGTGGTTCACCCAGATTGGCTATGTCCATGGAGTAGAGGAGTTCTCATTAATAGTGAAGGGTTTACACAAGTACATAGGTTCAATCTCTCCTTTAGTGAGTACTAGTGAATGATTTATTACAAATGACATTAGGAAATATTGTGGGAGAATGATCTCCTTTTATAGAAGAGTTTCTAGCTTTGTTTTGACATTAACACGTGTCATGTTGTGATTAACTTCTGATGTTGACACGTGTCACGCTGTGATTGGCTTCTGATGTCGACACGTGTCGCACTGTGATTGGCCTCCTGGTTAGAGGGAAACTCTTCTAGGTCTTTGACGGTATAACATTGACCGGTGCTCAGTAGTTTCAGGATTGGTCAAGTATGATACAAACACCTTTTATTTCTCAGCTAAACGTTTGCTCAAACTGTTGAGATTGCTCCTTAAGTCGTCTTCGAAAAAATGACCTAGTTGGTAAGTCAGATGCATCATCGCTGTCTTCGTCACAATCCTCTACTATTCATTCGACAAAAATTCCTTTTGTTGCTCTGGTGGTGATCTCGGCATCACGAGCCTATCCGCCGAGGCTGACTTTATTTTCTCGACGTGTCGCACCTGTGGCTTCAAGTGTGACGGCATCATGCGAATTTTGTGCTTGTGACAGGCCATCATGATCTGGGTTTTGGACTATAGGTGGAAGGTTAGTCAATGATTTACCCATCCCTATTTTCTTTTTTACTGATCGTGTCTCAATCGTCATGAACTTCATAGCTTTTAGCATTGGGTCCCACCGGGCGTGCCAAAATGTTGATCCTAAAAACTACCAAGCCTACGTGGCGCACAGGCCGAATAATTAAAAAGCTAACTATGTCCTTCGGTTATGTGTGGGGTATGCCAACTCGACGGCCGAGCTTGACCGGTGAGTAAAATGAGTTGATGTTACGTTGCGCATGTTGTTGACTTCTGAATCTCGCGATTGCGGCCGAGGAAGGAACACATCTCAGCCTTCAGATCTTAGAGCCTGAAGACAAGGCTACTAGTCTTACGAAGTTCACAGATCGTCGACGTCAGGTTCGGTCACAGTGATTATATTCGTAAGAGTATAAGCACGTCGAATTGGCACCAAACTATATAGACACAAGTACTCGAATGAGATGTATGTCTTGATGGTAAATGTGGTTCGGCCATCAGAATGTCGAACTCTAAAACTTACTTGTGAATACCCAATCATAAAACAACTCGGCGTTCAACGTGCCGAGCCCAGTAATCTGTAACACCACACTTCGCTGAGAAGGCTAATGAGATGACCTCTGCCAATAAGGACTCAAAAATCCTTCTTGACCGAGACTTAGATAAGTAACCAGTGGGTCTCAATGCAGTGCTGTTTATCCAAACTAAAGATGCTTTGCGGTCGGCTGATTCTACGACAACAGTGTTGTTTATCCAAACTGAAGATGTTCACCGGTTGCCTTCACAATGCTATTTATCCAAACTGAAGATGTGTTGGTAGAAAAAGAAAATAAAAATCTCAAGATTGTTGAGAGGTTTGGCGTAGAGCGAGAGTTTATGCAGGGCAGTTTGTGTGTTGAATTGGAGGGGGCCTAATGTTGCCTGCGACTCTTTATTTATAGCAGCAAACCTACTCCTAGTCGAACCAGAGATGTATCTAGACCAAAATTCTCAAATCTAATCTAATTAGGATTCGGCCAATCCTAGTTTCAATAGGTTTCTGAACCAAGCTCTATAATGAATCAGATTCATTCCCGTGCTCTCAGCGCTTCCAACACCAAAACCCCTTGTTGAACCAAGATTCGATTTCTTCGCCCTTATCCAAATCAATCCTTCTCACAAAAAGACTTGGCCAACCTGATTGGACAACTAATGACAGCTAGACAGCCCATAATACTTCTCGAAGAGCACTGGGCCGAGCATAAGCCTAAGCTCGGCCCAATAATATTATTTTGGGCCCAAACAATATCTAAAATAAAAAATGTTATATATTGTGATTAGTGCTAATTAAGTACTACTTACAAGCAAAACTCCTGTTTCATCCAATATTCCAGAGGCTCTAGAAGCATAATTAATTCCTCTGAGGGTTGAGTTGGCTTGAGTGTTTGGGGCTAGATAAGGTGGAGGAAATGACTTGGCTCCAAGAGCTTAACCTGATGGCACCATGCAATTAAGCTAAAATTAGTGCTTAAATTGGTCATTAACTATGAATATGATAGTCAATAAACACCAATTTAAAAGTCAATTTTATTAAACTTCTGGGCCCTGTGAAACTAACCCTTTGTAATCAATGGCGACTGCATTATCATGTGCCACACTGAAATGAATAGCAAAAACTCATGTGACCCAATTTAATACTCATGCAGTCTGATTGGACTCCACTTAATAGATTATTACTGAAACTCATTGAGTTGATCTAAAAAAAAAAATTGAACTCAGAACTTCTTTAATAAAATTATGATTGAACGATACTAAACCACCAAATGTTCATTCTCACTACATTAAATGACCAAAATTCGGATCACGGGATATTAGCAAATAAGTTATGAATAATATATACTTTGACAGCAACCAAAACCAATTAGCTGTGGAAATATTCCTTCCCAAAACTGATATTTCTAAAACTAGTAACCGTACCTCCAACTTCAAAATCCCTTTAACTGAGTCAAGTGAGGCTAAGGTGGTGGGATCAAATCAACATTTAGTGCATTTACCTACAATGTCCAATATGGTTCGACCATTTGTGAATCGACCAGTTGGTCGGCCACCAGAAGGCTTGAAATCTATGCCATAAGGAGAAGAATCAGCGTTTGAGAGTGTGAAAATGTAGTCATTGTCAAGACCGTCTCTGAGATTTTAGGGGTCCTATGTAAAATTTGTAAAAGAGACTCCCTTAAGATAATTTTAAGTTTTTTTTTTTTTTAAATTATGACAATGTATTGATACTAAAAAACATTCACTTAAATCAAAACAAAGACACTTAGTACTACAATCTAGTGGTATTCCTCTTCACTTGTAAGTGAGAGGTCTTAGGTTCAATTCTCACCAAAGACGAATTTGAATCATATTATTGTTAACTCATTGTGAGGCTTAGCCCACTCTCCCACCCCCATAGCGTAGATACTATCTTTTGTTCAAAAAAAAGAAAATCATAACAAACTTTAATACTCACTGATTGCATGTTTACAAATGTCCTTAATGATAAAAAGAACTACAAACATAACATTCACTAAATAATCAAAAGCAGTTTTATCTTAAACAACCAAACATGAAAAAAAACTTCAAACCTCAAACTTTAAAGTTTCACTTAAATATATAACATTGTTATTTAATAAAATTAAGAAACTGTCATTTTTGGGATGTTATTATTGACACTCAAAATATCTTATTGTATTCCAAGTTTTTATATTTAGAAAGAAAAAAAATACTTTTATAAAGAATGCACAATGCTATTTTAAAGTGCTAACAAAATCAAATTTTGAATATAGAACATTATTACATAATGTTAGATAACAAAAATTTAGAAGCCCCTTCAAATTTAGAGCCATAGGCAACTACACCTTTCGTTGTCCCTCAACACCCCATCTGATCATTGTTTCCAGAATCCACTAGAGAATCTCCAAACAACAATGTTTGAGCAGATTACACACAGAAGAAGAAAGTGAGAAATCTTAAGGCCCTCCAGTTTCCATTATTGTAGCAAGTTGTAATTAAGTTTCACTTTCATGGTAATTATAGATGCATTATCTACAAGATCTTTTATAGGAGAGATTTTTTATCACCAATTTACCACACGACAAGCGTCTCCACACTTTTTAACCACATATCAAACGTCTATTGGACTTAGAATGCTATTAGAATAGTGCATTGGTGTCAGGAAAGTTTCTCTTCATTGATGTCACATGATTACTAAACAGGTGTCTTTGTATCAGTTCGCATGACTTAATATTTGGAAGGAGATGGATTGTCTGCTCTCCCCATCTCATACTTTTTTCATTCCCTTTTATTTTTTATGGTTAGGATTAAGCCAAGTTAACATTTTATATTCCTATTGCTTTTTGTCTTATCATTTCTATAAAAAAATCAATATAAAATATTAACGTGACTTAACCGTGAACATAGAAATATGACGAAATGGAAAAGGTATGGAATGGGAAGGGCATACAATCCATCTCCGGTTTGGAATTGATCCTGACCTAGTTAGCCATGGACCATGGTGGGTTCGCAATAGTTTTTTCAGTTTGATTGATTTGGTGGGCTATCACCGACTCTGTGCTGCGGAGAAGTGAAGTAGCAAAACTAAATCCGCTTCCAATGGGTGACAAGATTCTGCGTTGGAATTATTATGAATTAATATGATGCTTTTTATTCAAGAGCTGGGACTATCCAGGGACCCATTAATCGTTTATTTCTCCTCATTTGGAATACTGAGAATTGAGTCTCTTGAAGATCATATGAGTTGCAAGCAATGCTAATTGCTAAAAAAAGGTCCATGTATGATGTAATGTAAGTTTTGTTAATTAAGAGAAGGGTAATGCTAGGGAGACTAACTTTTGTTATCAAATGTTGTAAACTAAATGATATAATTGTTGCTTAAGTGTTGATTAACGTGTTTATTTCATATTAGTGACACATTATTTGATTTGTAAATTTAATTTAGAAATTTGGTTTGTCTAACGTTAAGGGGAGAACGAAGATTTTTTACCTTACTGGTAATTAAAGAAGTATGTCCGTTTTGTTCTTACTTTACAAATGTTGATTCCAACCACATGGTTATCTTCTCCAAGTCCAACTTCCATTCCCTTAAACTAGGGGTGTTGCATGTTCATAGGTTTATAATGCTCCAAATCCTAAGACGCCACTACAAGCTACTCCTATTCACAAAAAAAATAAAATAAAATAAAAAATTGGATTAAGCATTCTTTAATTGTCTACATTTTCCAAAATTGACTCTCCATTAGACTTTTTGTTTTTTTTGTGAACAAGTGATATTATCTATATCAAGAAAGGGATGAGCTTAGCCTCATAATGAATTAGCAATAATGTGGTTCAAACTCGCCTTTAGCGTGAACCGAACCTAAGACCTCTCACTTATAAGTGAAGAGGAATACCACTAGATGGTTGTACTAGGTGGCCTCTCCATTAGACTTTTAAACGAGGGAGTTTTAATGAAATACTATTCACTTTTAACGAAAAAACATATTTTTATATTTTTTAGTATTATTCGCTATACTTTTATTTATTTATTTTTATTAAAACTAATTTTTTTTTTAACCTTTCGTTTTCTTTTAAACAAAAACCCTGTTGACTAGTCAATTGATCAGTTATAAAGATTCTGTTGAAATCGGACTGCGTTAATTGCGGATGATTTCTCAAAACCTAACCAACCAAATACTTCGGTTAGATTATTATTATTTTATTGTCAAAATAGTTCTGTTCGATTTTACTAGATATCAGTTCGCGATCTATTCTGCACTAAATTTCTCATTCTTTTTTCGTTGTTTTCTTGCACAAAATTTAGAAGCCAAAGCATCAATATATATTTGTTTATATTAAGCTTTAAAATACAATTTTTCAATGCAATATTTCATATTTCTATTTGAACGTTACTTAATCCAACCTAATAAAAAAAATTCTGCAAGTGACCCTTTACTATAGTTATGAAAAAGTGTTGAGCTTTTACATGACGGCGTGAGTTCGAACCATACGTTAGCTAATCTAACATCTTATTTAACAAAATTTATCATTTGACAAAAAAAAAAAATCTAATAATTCAGTTTGATTTAACGATAGATTGATCATGGTTCAACCTAATATTTTACGGAACCTTTCCACTCAAATTGG
This sequence comes from Malus sylvestris, assembly GCF_916048215.2. Taxonomy (NCBI): domain Eukaryota; kingdom Viridiplantae; phylum Streptophyta; class Magnoliopsida; order Rosales; family Rosaceae; genus Malus; species Malus sylvestris. The sequence continues at coordinate 20,496,086 of NC_062273.1, read as the reverse complement.
ATTGCTATTAGTTTAATACCATTTCTAAGATATTTTTTTTTTACGAAAAATATCATATATTTCTAATTTAGGTATCAATGGAATAGTCAGCCAAAATCATTTATAAATTATATTTCAAAATAATTACTTGATTGTCACTTAATCCCACTAACTTTTCTGGCAACTAATCACCGGCCGATGAAATTTTCGATGATTTTTTCAGCGACATAGGAAAAATGATTTCAAAATGTCTTCACTGGGATTTGAACCCAAATACTTCAAAGTGAGAAACAACTTAGACCAAACAGCGACTTGATATATATTACCTTTATTAATATTTATTTAGTCCACAGACAGTGACTTCTAAAAATCATTAAATGTAAAAAATCTCTAATTTTTAGTGCATATACATGATAAAAGGAACAACTCGTACCACTACGTTAAGCAACCACTTGTGATATGTATTACTTTTCATTAATATTTATACCAACCAAACACATGATGTAATCTATTTTAATTGTATATGCATGTGAAATACATCGGGTAATGTTTGTTAAGGATAACTAAGACACTCAATAAACAAGAAAATATCATTGTGCCTAGCAATTGTGGCCTTTAGTTTACATGCACAGGCTATTTTGCTAAAAACGGCTTCACTTTTATGTTACTAAGGAACATAAGATATGTATTTTTAGAAAATATGTAAATTTGAATTTTTTTTTTCTTTCAAAATCTCTAAAATATCAATAACTCTAACCAAAAATATGTTTGAAAGTAAAAAGTTACCGTTGATGATATTATTTTGATGTCATTATTGAACAGTGACTTGCAGTCATTCATCATTCTCTGCCAATAATATAAATATTATAAAACATAATAATGTATAATTAAATTGATGTAGTTGACTTGATAAGTGAAAATGTTTTACTTGGAAGATCACGATTTTAAACCTTCCAAGAGTCATTATATGAGTATTTTATTTGGTAAAATATCTTTGTTATAAATGTTCCAGCGAAATTCTAAGTAACACCAGACTTCCTTACCTATATAAAGTTATAGTGGCAGTTTAAACGGCTTTGTTACGTATATATCAGTCAATGTTTAATTGATACTCGGTGTTGTTATTTTATGGACACGGATAATCCTTAACATACTCTAAGCTTTTTCTTAATTTTTTTTTTTCGCCGAGGCCAACAAAGTTGTGGTCATACTCACTAAATTTCGAGGTACAACATACGTGCATCAATAACTAGTGAACATTCCTGCTTTTCATATTAAGATGTAGCCATGCACACCATATGCACGTTACAGAAAAATTTTCACAAATTTCTGCAATTGGATACTTGAACAAAAAATTGTTCCATCTTAGTTTGTAGCACATCAAAACTTGAAATTTATTCCACGACCCATAGGCCCCAACATGAAACACAAACCCTAATTTGACTTCTAAGTATTAATTCATCTGATTTCGAAGAGAGTGAAGTTCAAAGAGAGGTGAGAAGAGTGAGTTGGGTTTTGGGTTGACCCCATACCTCTGATTTCGAACAAAGGGATGCAAGAGAGAGGTGAGATGAGAGTTGGGTTTTGTACCATATTTTATATTTTGGCTAGAAAAAACCATTTTTTTCGACGACTAAAGCTTTGGCAGGCATAGTAAGGTAGGGTGTTTAGTTCCAAGTTCCTTCATCAATGATTTATGGAATAAATGAGTTGTTTGTAAGATGAACTAATACTTAGAAGTTAAATTAGTGTTTGTGTTTCATGTTGGGCCTATGAGTTGTGGAATAAATTTCTAGTTTTGACATGCTACAAAATTGGAATGGAACAATTTCTAGTTCAAGTGTCCAATTGCAGAAATTTGTGAAAACTTTTCTGTAATGTGGATGTGGTGTGCATATGGTGTGTATGGCAACATCTTAATATGAGAAGCGAGAATGTTCACTAGTTATAATGCACGTATGTTGTGCCCCATAATTTAGCGAATATAACCACAACCTAGTTGGCCTCGGTGAAAAACAAATTAAGAAAAAGCTTAAAGGACGTTAAGGATCATGCGTGTCTATGAAATAACGACAACGAATATCATGTTTTCCATGTGCACGGTTAAGCTGTGATTGTTATATAGAACAAGACCTTTCAAACTGCCAATGTAACCTTATATACGTAAAAATTATGTTTTAATTGCATCCACTATGCTAATAGGTTGCCGTTAACATTTCTCATTAATGCGAAAAGTAGCCCGTTGCTCAATCTCTAGTTATGTGCATATCATGTGCATGTACTGTACATATGATGTGCATGTGGTGTGCATATAGTGTATATGGTGGTGATGTCACAAATGATAACGTCATTTTTTTTTATTTCGAAAGGAGAGCTGCGAGCTCTGGATTTTTGGGTTGGCTCAGATCTGTGAGCATATCGTGTGCATGTCGTGTACATACAATGAGCAAATCCTGAAAATTTCATCCAACAAAACACCAACATTTAATGACTGGGCTTTGTTCCCACCCTCGATGAGAGTCCAGTGGCGGTAGTCTCGAGCCTCGGTTGTTTGTCGTGTCGCCAGAAAATGGCCGGAAAACTCACGACCTGCTTGAGTTTCGATCCCAACGATCAGGGATGAGATTCATGACAAGGTTAGGTGTTTTGGACTTGTGAGGACGAGATGAAATTGGTGGTGGCTTTGATTTGAACGGTGTTGGTTGGGATGACAGTGCACCATGTGTGCACATTGAAAAGGGGAGAGAGTGCGTGAAGAAGAAATTGAGAGAGAGAGAGAGAGAGTGAGAGAGAGAGTGTGAGAAATAAAAAAATGGGAGGAAATAACTCATTTATATGTGGATATTTTAGTAATTTCGAATTTTTGCATAGTATGCATGGCTTGTGCATGGTCGGTTTGTCATATTTTTATCCCAAGATTAAGAAATTATCCCATTTTAGGATATTTCCCTACTTTTATTTAATTTCACAGTGTAACATCAACTTCCTTTACTCCCCACTCTCTATAGTTTTGTTTTTGGTTAATTATGCTATAATCATATTTTTTTTTCCCATGAAAAAATATTTGCAATTTATCCAATTGTTCTGTTGTCTTGCAATTACTTGAATCCCCTAACGCATCTTGTAAAGTTTCTGCAAAATAGAAACGATAAATCTTTGTGGTTATTTATCTAGATTCTAGAATACAATTATGTTTTTTTTCTTTTTCCAAATTAAATCAGTGGGATCTTGCACTAAATTGTAAGTTGACTCTATTCACGAACTTTTATTGCGCACTAGCAGTTTACTTGCTTAAATATACAAGGGTCTGTTTGGTAGCGTTTTATAACATGAGTTTTCGTTTTACATATATATTAGTGTTTGTAAAATGCGTTCATGTTGTTTTGAACACAATATACAATATTTGGTTTAGGTTATGTAAAGCTTTAAATTGATGTTTATATGTTTTTCAAGAATAAAATCTAAAAACATAAAATTAAGTAGTATACAACAAACGTAGAATTTGTTAATGAAAAAAAATCATACACCCCAACCACCATTTATGACACAATAACGACCACCATATGCATACCATCTCGGACCATTGTGACCATTATCTCCAGCACCATCACTTTTGTCACCATCTCTACCACCATGGTCTTCACCACTATGGCCACTACCTCCCAACCATCAATGTTACTAACTCTTACTTTTTTTACCCTTTAATTTTTGCCACCACCCACAGCCCCCTACCATTAATTAATAATATTAACATTTTCACTACAGCCAACACCTCCGACCACCATTGTCATCACAACCACTATCATTGTTGCAACTACATTACCGACCACAACCATGTTAATATTTAATATTATAAAAACATTTCAATCAAACACGAATTTAATAATAATTTCCATTTTAGATTGGGTACCAAACACATTTCCAATATTTTCTCTCTCATAAAATCTTTTTTCGGATTAAACTATTAAACGCATTTTTAGAACATAAACTTGCAAAACTACATTTATCATCCTTGTTTTACAAAACAGTGCTTCGAAATTCGTTTAGTAAAATGGAATTACTAGACACGCATGCCTAAAAGTTTGAAAGCTATTTTGTTTTGCAAACGTTATATTGGTAAGCATCCAACTATATGAAGCGTCAAATTAAGGACTGAGAAATATAGTGTAATATGCTATAACTTTATAACATCAAAATCATTATAATAAATTAAGCCGATCAAGCAAGTATACCTATAGCCAGCACTTGCTAATATTAATGGAAAGAGCCATGCACGACTTAGTTAATTAATGTTAATCACCTCTATACGTATATGTGTGTGTTAATTTTAATCAACTTCCAAAGTACGATTAGTACTAATGTGTCCTTATTATTACGCGACCGACCTATCAATGCAATATTCGGATCAGCAAAACCATGCATGCATACATGCATGTTAATTTGCATTACTGGATTCCAATCCAGGGTATTACACTCCCAACAATAAATCAACTTATGGGTTTCATCGGACAAGGATGTCTCAACCGATCGATGCTCCCAAGAGTACTTTACTTCATTAAGTCCCCATACAGTGCAAGTGTGCTAGCCAGCAGTTAGCTTCCTAATTGTTTCCATCGACATGCATAGAAAAGTCCTGTAAATACAGCTTTTGCACTTTTTCCTTTCTTTTTAACCGATATTATTAATTGGTGAACAAGAAATAGAACATATACAAGAATAAACACTCTTAATTACTTGAATTACAAGAGTTTTCAAAATAATATGCGCCTCAATTTCAACAAGACCAATTAACAAAAATGATTGAATAATTTCTTTGATCATAGGACGGCGGAGGGAGGTTTGTTACCTATTGGTTTAGGAAGCCATGTGGTCTAGAGTACGGCATGCTATAAATATTAGAGGTTTGGGAGTTTCATTTTCAAACAAATAAATAAGTCTTAGGGTACATTAATGAGTTGGGCAACTTTGAGCTACAAAGGAGGAGTCGTAACCTAGTGGATGGGAAAAAATTGTACCCTAGAATTCCTCAAGGGCAAGCAATGTGACCATTTTAATTTTTTCTTCCCCCTCTCTTGTGGCACGGGTTTGTGATTCATAGAAGAAACAACTTGGCCGATCGGTATTTTTGATTTAATTTAATTAAATAATTATATAACAAAATTTTCATTGGATATATATACAAAAAGTATAGACCAAATCTTTGCTGAGGAGAATTTGTTGCTATACCAGGGGGGTTCAACTACCACCTACCTTTTATCGTGGCCAGCAGACCATGTTTATGAACAATCAATACCTTTAACTCCCATCTGTTGGTAACTTGGATTGTCAATCGCCATTGCAATGCAAGCCATGCCTCTCTCTCTCTCTCTCTCTCTCTCTCTCTCTCTCTCTCTCTCTCTCTCTCTCGCTTCAACTCTCCCACACGCTTTAATAAAATGTAACATGGGGTTTTCTCTTTTAACTTACAGATAGGGAGATTGAGCAAGTTTGTCCCATGTTTGCTTTCATCAGCCATTTGTAGATAGTGAAAGTGAGGCTGCCCCACCTCCTACCTCCTATATTTCTTCTCTTATTTCAACCATTGGGTGTTCTATTAAGTGAGAGATCAGAGGAACAAGGAGCTCTCAGCTATGGCATTGCAGTCTGCACACTGAGACTCTTCTCACTCTAATCCTAAACCCTATTTAATCCATCATCACTAATATTAGGGGTTTGGTGTGTGCGTTTTTTGGGTCCTTGTTACCTTTGCTACATATGGCTGCAATGAGGAAAACCAAATCGTTTTTAATGCTGGTCGGAAGAGTTATAAACGAGGCTGTGAGCTTCATTGTGTTTTCGGTTCTCGACCTTGTGGATTTCATCCTTTGTTTTGTGTACAAGGTTGCTGATTTTTTCATCGAAGCCGAATGGAAGCCTTGCTATTGCTCCTCCTCCAAGGAATCCATTACCGGTAGTGGAAAAATCTTGGTTTCAGAACAAGGCGAGTCAAAAATCGTGTGCCTTAGCTCAACCAAGCTGCAGCTTGAGGAGATCTCGGACACGCTCTACACCCGCCCTTCGCTCTTGTCCGAGGTCTCAAAGTTAAGCATGAAGGTGATCAAGAAAGGAACTGTGAGATCCACCTTCACGGTCAACTCTACCATTGTTGAAATGCTTCAGGGAAAGATTGGAGGGCAGCATTTGCATCCGATCCCAAGGTGGTCGGATTGTGATTGCAAATTTTGCACATCTTGGACCTCTAATTGCAAAGAAACACTTTTTGTTAAAACCGATGGACCTAGAGGTAATTAACCTAAAATATATTTTTGCATTTTCATAAGCTCTACAAGAACATATATGTGACATTTTTTATATTTAATTTTAGTGATTTCAGAGTATAAGGGACAAGAAGATGTGCTATTCATACATGGGTTCATTTCATCATCAGCATTTTGGACAGAGACATTGTTCCCGAACTTTTCAAGTGCTGCAAAATCAAGTTTTAGGCTTTTTGCCATTGATCTGTTAGGGTTTGGGAGGAGTCCAAAGCCAACCGACTCCATGTACACGCTCAGAGAGCATTTGGAGATGATTGAAAGATCTGTGCTTGAACCCAACAAAGTTAATTCCTTCCACATTGTGGCTCATTCTTTGGGTTGCATTATTGCCCTTGCTCTTGCTGTTAAATACCCTTCCTCCATCAAGTCCCTCACCTTACTTGCACCTGTAAGTTTTTAAACATATCTATGACCCTTACCCCACTCAAATCTTACAATAAGATTCTAGTTTAAAACCGCGTAGTTTTAAACTTGCACTTATTTCACCACAGTTTTTTTTTTCTTTATTTCTGTTTATTTTTTTGGCAATCTAATTGAATACATCGAAAACAATCAGAAGACAGAAATAAACAGAATTGCACAGAAAATAAGAAAAAAATATGCAAAAATCATTTTCGTTAGACATAACCACAATATTACCGAGTTAATTGTTTTACATTCTTCAACAGTTGTATTATGTTATCACATCCAATAAAGGTTTACATTTATTTGGGCTATTATTTGTGGACTTGTTTGGGCCAAGTTTTTGCTTTAAACTAGATTTGAGTAATTTTCTTATTTGTACTTTTTTTTTTTCTTAACATATGACGTGGCAGCCATACTACCCAATACCAAAGGGTGAACAAGCAACACAATACGTGATGAGGAGGGTGGCGCCGCGGCGGGTGTGGCCGGCGATTGCATTCGGCGCCTCCATTGCTTGCTGGTACGAGCACATCTCAAGAACCATTTGTTTGCTCATTTGCAAGAACCACCGGTTTGTGGAATTTCTCACCAAACTTGTCACCAGAAACAGGTAAATGTTCATCACCGTCCATTGTAGAATATTATTGTAGCGTTCCATTCCCAATTACCGAAAAAGCCTATTTTCAGACACACCAAATCGTGTTATATTATTCTTATCTGCCATTAATTTCCCCACCTTAAAAACGGTACTTGTGGGACAACTTTTTAGATTTTTTATGTGTGTTAGATTGATTGGTCCAACAGTGTGGCCAATGCATCCTAAACCCACCCATACGTAACCAGTAACTGCATGCTGGCAACCAGCTTATGTGATGGTTGGGCTACCATATAGTAACTTTGATTTTTACACCACGAAACAAAAAGTAAACACATCCTTTTGACCCACCAAAAAGTAAAACAAAAAGTAAACACTGCCCTTTAAATTTAATAGGGAAGGTAGTGCAATAGAAAAGACTATCTAAAGATGGGTCCAAGTTCATATTTCTTCTCCATTGAGTGAGGGACATGAGTCAAATATATGAGACCAAATGTCACAAAACGATGGAGACTGACTGATAATTTGAAGTTCGACTTTAATTTTGTCGGGTCATTTATTATGCTGGAGAATGCTGCTGCAAAAGTTGTTACCTAAAAAAGAGTGGAGGTTAATTAAGCATGAAAGATTGGTACCGAAGAAGATGATATAGAGAGATTGAAAAGGAAAAATGAAAGTGCTGTATCGGCAGCCAGGCCGGCGCTCCGCATTCTATCTAGGTTCCGCTCTTATGTACTCTCACCCCCCCCCCCCCCCCCAAAACAACCCCTTCCCCCCTCCCCCCTCCCCCGCCTTCCTAGGTATACACACACAAACACACTTAACAACATAACAAACTTCTAATAAAGCTAATAATTCAATACATTAAATGATAATTACATCCAACATACCAAATAATGACACGTGTCACTAAATAGTCGATACTTGCAGTATGGCAGATGATTCAATAAAAAAGTATAGGCACCATACTTCAAAATATTATTTTTCTAATACAAGAAATAGTTTATATTAATTAAAACTAAATACGAAGAGAAAGTTTAGACTTGGTTGTAGAAAGTAGAGAACACTACAATGTCAAACATGGTTGTCCATGCATGCATTACATACTTCAAATATTAACATTTTTTACATAGGTAGGTGGCGTCCATCTGAGTTATTAATTCTGAATTTACAAGAAAAAAGAGTGTACCTAAATGTTATCGGTAAATATGCCAACTTTTATAGTGAATGAATTCGTTTTCTTTTGTACACTACAGAATAAGGACTTTCTTGCTCGAAGGTTTCTTCTGTCACACCCATAACGCAGCATGGCACACATTGCACAACATTATATGTGGCACCGCCGGCAAGATGGAGAAATACCTAGACGCTGTCCGAGACAATCTAAAATGCGACGTAAATGTGTTTCATGGAAAAGATGATGAACTTATCCCGGTCGAGTGCAGCTACAGCGTGCAATCGAAAATTCCTCGGGCTCGTGTCATGGTGATTGAGAAGAAAGATCACATTACTGTCGTGGTCGGAAGACAGAAAGCTTTTGCTAGAGAGCTTGAGGAGATTTGGAGAAATTCATCAAGCGGTTAAGATCAATAATTATGATCTTTAATCTGATGAGGGAATGTTGAGTCTATATGATTGCACGTCTTAATTTCCAAATAGCAAAGAGGACTAGAGGTCGATATATAAAACTAGCCTAAGTTAATATGAAATAATGGGAGGCTCAATTTATTCCTCTTCTTCAACTGTGGAAGTCTCAGATAGGCACTTTAGCTGGCTAGCTTCACAATGTGAAAATTGCTACCCTGTGAATAGTGGGGTTGTTGTCGTGCCTGAAACCTTAAGTTATAAAATTATGAGCAAGTTGATGATAATATAATAAAGAGCACAGGATTTAGTAAAAGCCTTTTTTTTTTTCAAGTGTAAGATCACATGGTAAATAATGGTTTCAAAGTTTTATTATATGAATGGAATCTTGATGGGGCAAAGTATAAAAACAAGAGAAGTTAATTAATAAACTGAAGAAAGTTGAGATTCCACCATAAAATTAATATGGGAGAAGTAGTGCAACTTATAAGTTCATGCAAGGTCATTTTTTTCATAATGTGAGATTCATTCTCAATATAAACAACTCTCATTTTCTCTCTCCATCTCGCTTGGTTTCTCCTTGGTTCTTAGCTCTCTCTCTCTCATTTCCATTTATATGACTGGTCAAAGTGAGATTAATCGAACATTGGAATCAAAATTATGACAATGAGGAAGATTAGGAAGTGGTGAATTGTAATGGTAAACGGAGCTTTTCTTTTAACTTTACACTATTTTCTTGCTTATAGTTTAAATGAATTTAGTGTAGATTATCAAATCATTTGTATATAAAAAAAAAATAACAATAGGAAGTGGGAATGTTGGCAAAATTGGCATCCAATTGAACAAGGATAAGGAACACCTTTATTTGCAAAATAAGAACAATTGTTTTAAAATATAGTTGAATATGGCTCTATGTGTAAAAAGATAATCTCTCTAACATTACCTTATAAAAAAACCATTCTTCTCCGAGGAAGGCTCAAGTGGGAAATATTGTTTCTAGAAGAATGCTACACAATCATGTACTTCTAATTGCCGACAAATGATACATAAATGTATTAATATAAAATATTAAAATCTTAAAATGTTTCAAAGATTAAAATGTAGCAATATATTCATTAAATTTTCGGCATTTGGTGTAATTAAAAATAAGGGAGATCTTGAGTTCGATATTTTGTAAGCAGTAAATCTGTGTGATTTTGGTCATGAGTATGGTACAATTTACAAGTAACTTACTCTGGATCTAGAAATAATGGATAACTGTAGTTCCCATTTTCTAAGAACTTTTTTTTTCAAAGATTAAAAGAATAACCTCCTCTTTCTTTTTGTTTTGTTGTGAAGGTCATCAAATATCAATGTGGACATGTCACACAACTAAAAGACTATGTAGGTGTGGAAGACTTAATGCACCCCTTATATAGCAATTTATCTAACACTACGTAAGCACTGCTTTCTATTTCAGGAATCATGCAGGACCTTTACAACAAAGTACCTACTTTGCTTCGTTTCCAAAAAAAAACAAAAGTACCTACTTTGCTTCTTGCCGGTGGACACCTACTTTTTCCTAATACATTGCTTAAAATTCATTAGATTACCAAAAAACTTATACGTAAAAAGTATTGTTAAGAAATTTGATTCTATGATCTATCGCACAACTAATCGTTTCGAGATTTTAATCTCTCACATGAACTTGAAGTATTGGATGTATTAGTTTTTATCGATCTTCCTCATCTTCTTTTTATTGTTGTAACATTTCTGATTTTTATTTTTGTACTTTTAGATTATTGCTTGCAAGTATCTTTTTTCGGGTTATATTCTTCAGCTGATTGTAACCTTCTTTATTGAATAAAAAATGTCATTGCAAGTAGTGGATTGTTATGTTAGTTAGAATCTTTCACTTCAACCCACTATGTTCCATATTCAAACTCTTATTTCTCTCCTTAATGTATAACATTGCTTGTACCAATTTTTTTTTTCCCTTTCCAACACAAAAAAAAAAAAAAAAAAAAAACGAAATTTGATTTTAGTGGTTACATGGCGACCCATTCGAGTACGAGTCACTGATGATGTGGAGAGGCAAATTTCCAGCGACCAAATTCAGAAATCCTCTGTAAAAAAATATGCATGGTTCTTTGTTAGGTATAATTTACCAGGTCATGTTAATTGTTGGCATATTAATTTCTGAGCACTACACGTCTACAGTCCAAACAAACCAGAAACAAGTTCATAATAATTCTAGTACATAATTTTGACTTGCTGCACCAAATCTTGAAATGAACACCACTTCCATGGCCCAGTATTTATGTTTGAGAGAAAATCTCCTGATTGACATGAGCAGGTACGCCCAACTTTGACGGCATTATATTGGTGAGTAATGTTTTTTTTTTTTTAAATTTATTATTTAAAATTTTTTTTAAGAATTATATTGTGAAACAGACGTTTTTATTATCATACTGTCAATTCGGTTATACATTCTAAAATAAATTGGTGTGATCAATTGTTCATATTAACATGGTGACAAAGAAAATGTCATATTAGGATGAGAGAATATTGCAAATATGGTAATTCACTCTATACGTTCGATAATCAGAACCATTCAGCTTCTAAATGATTTTCGATTCAGATGATTTTTTGTAAGGATAATCTTTATGTTCAATTCCAATTATGGAATTTATACGGTGAAGATATCTTATTTACCAAATGTAGGATATTTGCATTTCCTGTTGGAATACAAGTATTATCTTGATATTTATATGTAGATTATTAGCTTGTTTAGAAGTACTCTTAAAATGAGCGAAAACACTTTTGGTAAAATTGATTTGGGTTTCAAAAACATTTGAAGTGCTTTTCTAAGATTCACTTTCATATTTACTAAGGATTGGTTCCAAACTTTCATTAAAAGTGTTTTCAGTCATTTTAAATGTATTTTCAAACGAGTCATACAGTAGAGTTAAATTGCTTCTAATATGCAGTGAGTAGTTGAGTTACTGAAGTGTGGGCCGTTGACTAACATAGGAATTTACATAAATAATAGTGAGGCAAATGGTATTTTTTGTCCACACGGCTAGTATTCATGCAGGTTGGTGAAGGAAATTACCTAATTTATTCGCTGATGAAAGAATCTGAAAGAACGGAAACCATATCGCAAGTCTTATTGTATATTTTGATGCACGTAGTTGCTATATCATCATGGGCCAAGCCAACTACATTGACAGCATTATAGGTTCGTACAGAAATTAAGAAGGGTATTGTATTTGTACATCAGCTAAAAAGATGAAGGAAGGTGATGTTCATGCTATGAATTAATGTCATTGTGCTAATTATGTTTCATGGAGAATGTTCTCTAGCAATATAATTTGGCATTTATATGGAATATTGAATAAATTTATTCTATTTTGAATGAGTGTTTAACGTAGCGTAATAAAGAAAAAGGATATTAAACGATAACTTAAAAGAAAAGTACACTAGAATCATGTAAAAAGTATGAGAAAATCTCAAAATTTTGAATGACAACTGAAAGATAACATTCTTAACACATAAACGTCCTATTTAAAATACCAAAAACATCCCTAAAACTAAAATCTTAATAAAACCTTGGAAAAGATGGATTTTGGCCAAAATACTTGTATGTCATGGCACAACAGTGAGTTTGACGTGCTTTACTGTTTTCTCTGAAATGGTGGGTTATGTGCTCTGCCGTTTTATTCTTGTTACCCAATGTGTATGGTTTAACTTAATTTTCAATCCATTCCCCAATTTGATTTACATTAGTATTCAAATTTACAGTTCTACAACCTTTTCTTTTATGTCAAATAATTTCGCAATATAGACATGAGTATCCGTCTCTCAACATTAGTATGACAAGAAACAAATTACTACCCCGCATTCATTAAGCATCTTAATCAATTGATGATAAGATGCAAGTTCCATAGCATAAAAGGATATAGATAAAGATACTCCAACTATGAAACATTCATTTTTTTAATGACTAATAGTAAATATCATTACAACTAATAAATTTATTGACCTATTATCAATACAGTTAACACACTTGTGTTCTTTAATAAACAGCGAACATCATGAAAAAAATTTCATGATATAGAGGTTCAAGTCCATCAAATTAATCAATAACACAAAAATGTGAATTATAAAGCTACTACTGTTGCAGTCCTATTGAATTAGGAATGTGATTGTGTAAATTCTAATGTATCTAGGAGTATTGAATATTCCCTTTAGTAGTTTCCTATTAGAGATGTAATCCTATTAGGGTAAGAATTCTACATATCCTACTACTATAAATAAAGGGAACTTTAACGAAAAGCATCTGGTACTGTTCATTTTAACGAAAAACCACATTTTTACACTAAAAAGTCAATCCTGGTACTATTCACTTTACCCTTTATTTTGTCTTTATCATTAAAACTCAAAGTTTTCAAGCCATTTTCATTAGTTTTCCTATAAATAAAAGCATAAAGGGGTGATACAACACATACCTCAAAATTAGATATCTCTATTCTCTCTATGTTGCCGCCGGCCCCTCTTCCTTTCTGTCCTTTATACAGTTCAGTCAAATAGACCTACAATAACTACTAGTTTTTGCAAAATTTAGCGGATAAAAGTGAGAAAATGATGGATGGATGGCGAGAAGAAAGTTGGTTTTATTGTCCGTACCTCACCGTGGACGGCGAAGGAGAAATGGGCCTTGCTTAGAAGTTCCTGAGTAGCTACTTGAGCTAAGCCCACTATTTAGAGTGGTTCATTCTTCAAGCCCATAGCAGCTACATGTTCCTAAATTTTTGGCCTACCAAAATGAAGGATACAATGGATAGATGATGCACTACAATATATGTACCTTAATTATATCCTTCATTTTAGTAAATACATTTAACCAACTAATCAAAACTATCTGAGGCTAATGGAGGTAACTTTACCCAAACAACTAATTAGATAATAACGCATGTCCAACTACTTTCAAAGAAGTATTTTTGACAGAAATAGCAAAGTTAAACTAAACTTGCTATTTCATGCAGAACAAAACTATTTTTAACAGAAATAGCAAATTATAAAAAGTAATAACTCATCTTTCAAAATATACAAAGATGAGTTGTTACCTTTTCAATTTGACAAATCGGTTCCCACAATATATTTTAATGTAAGTATTATTTACTTATTCACCCAATCACATTAGCTTGCTACTTCTTTAAAACAATAATATATAAGAAGGAAAAAAAAATTTAAAGAGTTGGTAGAACCGTTGAAAAGTGGGTTAATGTCATAAACTTTAAAGGTAGCAAAAAAGTGTCAATTAAGTTAGCAAATTACACTTTCCAACAAATTTTGCGAACCCCTTAGTGATGCTCTAAGAACGAATGAAAATGAAGGATAGAATGTACTAGGGGTGCAAGTTGAAATGAAAATTTCAATCTGAACCAAAAATATCCATTCCGAGTCCCAACACTCTTGAAAATTCGGAAGATTTGGATTGCAATTGAAATGTACCTATCCAATCTAAATTCTGAAATTCTGATCCGAGATTTCTCACGTATTCTTATTTATCACGTTGACTTATATATTCAGATATGCTTTATTTCAAATTTGTATATTTAATCATACTTTTATATATTAAAAATAAAGAATATAATCATATATATGTACTTTTATCTTGTCTAACATGATTTTATGCCATACAAACACGTAGGCCTAGTTTGGCACACCGTATAAGAGCACCGGATAGTATTAATAGTACGAAACAGATGTTTGGTGAGCTTCGTATTAAATAAGCACCGGATTATTTAATCCGGGCCCACTCATTTTATACACCTCCCACCCGCTTATTTATCCCAACCAAAACCTCTATATAATTTAGTCGGGTAGAATGTCCATCTCTCTCGCTCACTTCATCCTCCCCTTCTCTCGCTCACTTCGTCCCCCTCTCACTCGCTCACTTCGTCCCCCTCCTTCGTCCCCCCATTGCTCTGCCACTCCTTCCTTCCCCAATAACACCGACCCCTGAACCTCCACATCTCCTCCGCCGCTCCCAGCAACCCAACTCCTTCTTTCTGCAGAATTCTCAAAACTCGAGCTGCAAAACGCTAACTTTTCGAATTGGGTTTCTCTAGGAATTGCAGAGAATTATAGGACTGGAGATGTTTTATGAGTTTTTAGCTTAATTGTTCCCTGATTTTGTTGATGGATTTGGGCGATTTGGGGGTGGGACGGAGAGATTTGGGACAACTTTGTGGCTGCTGGGTTCTTCCTGCATTTGACAACTTTGTTTTTTTCTATTCTTTTTCTTTTCCAGTAATCATCAAACTGGGTTTGGGGGGGGGGGGGGGGGATGCACAGAGATCTGCGAAAGAGAGAGAGGGATGGAGTTTGGGGGGTGCAGAGAGATCTCCGAAAAAAAAAGATGATTTCACTTTTTATTTTTTAATTTTATTTTAAGTTTGATTTCTCTTATCCGGTATAATACCAAACACAGTATAAATAATACGGTCATTAATCTGATACTGCACCAAACGCCCGATTAATTTAGTCAGTACTATCCGATGACTATTTATCCTATCCGATAGAAATAGTCGGTACAGTCCGAGCTGCCAAACGAGGCCGTAGTGTCACATTCTGGCCTGGGGCGGATCACTTCCGGACCCGCTCCACCACCGTAGCACGATATTGTCCGCTTTGGGCTTACCATTCCCTCACGGTTTTGTTTTTGGGAACTCACGAGCAACTTCCCAATGGGTTACCCATCATGGGAGTGCTCTGGCCTCCTTCTCGCTTAACTTCGGAGTTCTTACGGAACCTGAAGCCAGTGAGCTCCCAAAAGGCCTCGTGCTAGGTAGGGATGGGAATATACATTTAAGGATCACTCCCTTGGGCGATGTGGGATGTTACAATCCACCCCTCTTAGGAGCCCGACGTCCTCGTCGGCACATTTCTGGCCAGGGATTGGCTCTGATACCATTTTGTCACATCCCGGCCCGGGGCGGATCACTTCATGGGCCCGCTCCACCACCGTAGCACGATATTGTCTGTTTTGGGCTTACCATTCCCTCACGGTTTTGTTTTTAGGAACTCACGAGCAACTTCCCAATGGGTCACCCATCATGGGAGTGCTCTGGCCTCCTTCTCGCTTAACTTTGGAGTTCCTACGGAACCCGAAGCCAGTGAGCTCCCAAAAGGCCTCGTGCTAGGTAGGGATGAGAATATACATTTAAGGATCACTCCCCTGGACGATGTGGGATGTTACACGTAGCGGCCTACAAATATCTCCAAAATTAAGGAAAAAATATTGATGGTGGATACATAAAAGTTTAAAAATTTTCAAAGTCTTGCAAAACATAGGAAACCCGAACTATGTTATGAAAATTCTAAGATAAAACCAATTACGAAATTTTTAATAAATTTTGATAATCCAAAATTCATTGAAACTAATAGTTGATTTCCAAACTGTTTTGGATTGACATTAAAATGTTTGTTTCCAATTCGATGTGACCAAAAATCAGCCCTAGAATATATGTACTATAGCATATGGGGCTATGGAAGCAATTATATCCTCTTGACCAATTACAGTCGTAACAATTCATGTATTGGGACTCCACATGTTTGCAAAATCAATTTGAGGCTTCACAATAACCACCTATGCATGAGCATAAGCAGCCCACGAGGGTGAATTTTCAGCACATGTTCCATATATGAAAAGTTATTGTTTCTAACGAAAGAGTATAGATATAGAGTTATCTAGACAAACAAATTTTGAAGTAACTTTTCAACATTCTGGCTTTGTTTTGTATATGCTGGGCTCAACAAATCAAGACCAACAAATTAGCACATCCCAACCAAATCACACATGTTTTTTTAATCTATATTTTCAGTATCTTTCTATGATTCTTGATTTCTTTCATCCTGGGATACGCATGTGTGTTTTTCAACGTCCCTACTAGCTTCTGAATTGTACGATTGTATTTTATCACTTCTGGTGTCATATTCCAAGCATCATACACGGTACGTTAGCTAATCGAGAATAGACATTTCAAACTTTTAGTGGACTTTGTGGTCCATTTGATAAATATCATTTTATTTTCAACTTTTATTTTTATGTCAAAGAGAAATTATATGAGGTAAAGGAGATTATATGAAAACAAATACTCGAAAATAACACTTTAAATAGTTGTCAATTTTTTGTTTTAGTTGAATAAACCTACGTATGACACAAAGTGTTAATAAAACAAAAAATTCTACATCGTTCATCTAACACAACAAATCACAACTCATATTAAATAGTTTCACTTCTCATTATCTCGAAGTTTTTTGTATAAAAATCTACCCACTTATTGATTGCACATATGATGAAATATAGACAGTATTAATGCTATTTTTAGCGACCACAGCCCGCCTATCTGAAACTGTAAGCTTTGTACTGTTTTGAAATGTTGTTGTCATACTAAGGACAAGTACCTTTGCACGTGATGAAAACATGTACACACAGAGTAGAGACTACGAATGTAGGATTTTTGTGAGTTGCTTGGGGAACTCGTCTCATCAGTCATATTCTGAAAACTTATTGCATTTGAATTGTTTGTCACCAGTATCTGTCTTCATTTGAAAGATTGACAGAAAGTTTACTGGTTTTCTCCATTTCACCATGTGAGAAATTTTAGAACACGGAAGTGAAACAGTTTCCTTTTGGATATCTGCTAGGTTGACACAATGACACGGCTTAAATTTTGCTTGCATTTCCTCTTAATTAGGTTAAATCAGCTTGAATTCTTTGTTTTTTTTACGTGTCACCGACGAAAGACTACAGAGGTTATCATATGGACTATTGATTAGGGTTTAACGTATGGTACAATTAATATTAGGAAGGACTACAGAAGGTTATTCATTGTCGCTGGATTTATATGAATTTTGAAATTTGTACAGCATATAAATTAAATCACATTCATCCAATCACAAATAGTACAATAGAAATGTAATGCGAAGATATTGATGCTCCTATCTATTAGGGGTGTTGACCAGCTTGAAACTGTAAATTTTAATCAAAATCTCATTTGATCCAAAATGGATTTGATGTAAGATTTTAGGGAGTTTTAACGAAAAGCCCGTAGTATTGTTCACTTTAATGAAAACTCATATTTTTACACTAAAAAGTTAATTATATTACTATTCATTTTACCCTTTATTTTATCTTTATCGTAAAAACTCAAAGTTTTCAAGCCTTTTTCATTAGTTTTCCTAAGATTTTACTATAGATTACTGTCTGACATATAGTTAGAATCCAATTCAATTTCATATATACGTGTGTTCTTGGATTGAGTTGACTTGGGAATTGGTTTTTAATGAAAAAAAAAATATTGAAACACAAAATTATCATCAAATAGGATACAACACTAAAGTTAATTTTATAAAGTTAGATGTGAATCATTTGTTTACAAGACCCAAACATAATAAAATAACTAAATAGGAATTTTGTTTAGGTCAATAAAATATTTCAAATTTTGGTTATATAGGTTGATGGTAATGCGAAAATTACTTGACACACAAATTAAACCCTCTTTTTGACAATTGTAGTATAGATGTAAGTAGGGTATCGTTCTAGGCCGGGGATTAGGAGGGATTGCTAATCTATTCTAAATTAATTTAAAAATATTAAACAAGATTCAAGGACACAAAACTAGGCTAAAAACTCTAATAACTCGAAACACACTTAGAATGACTCAAAATAATGAAAACAATCAAATTAGACACTAGGAACTAAAATGGACGGAAATTGAATTAAAAGACTAACAACAATGAACACTAACTAAATAATATAATTTAATAATGGGGGGGGTTTGGTTTTGACGAGAAGTAAATTAAATTTAAATAAATTACAGAATTGACAAAAACATGAATTAAGGTGAAAGGATAGGTGACGGACTAGCTAGAGGGTTCTTCTCCACACATGACACATATGCAACCTAAATTGATTTTCAGTTGTTCTTTCAATAAATTGTGAATGACAATGTTCCAAGTTAATTAGGTCCGCTTAAATTAACTCTTAGATTTCCCTAGATTCATTGGATTGAATGGAATACGCATTACAACCAAATTATTCCTCATCAAAGTCCCTAACTATGGAATACGCATGATAAAGACATTCAACAAAGATCATTAAGTTCAACGGAAATCATAACATTGACTAGGCATTCATAACTATGGAATACGCATGTTAATCCAGCCTAGAATTTACTTAACGTGATTGTGACTAGCAACCTTCACTACTTATGAATATAAGTTCATAACGATGAGGTGAAATTTACTTATATTCTAGCATCAAATTCATGCATGTAAATTAAGTATGCATTCTTAATCGACATACAAAAATAAGCTATCAATCAAGCAGTTAAGCAAATTAAATCACAACTCAGAAATCACAACTGAAGGTAATCAATTCATATTACAAATATATTCATGGCTTTGAATTAACCTCTAGCCAAAATAAATTTAGTTACACATTATTATCAAATCAGAAATAAAATATAAGTTTGGAAAGATTTAACCGAGAGATAAAGGAGTTTTTGCTTCTGTCCGTGGCTTCTGTTTTCCTTTCCTTGCTTTGGAGCTTCTGTTTTGCTCCCACTAGCTGCCACGGGGCAGCTCTTGTTTCTCTCAGTCCTTCACATTGCACAAACCTTTCCAAGTGCTCACGCTGCCAGATGCCGAGAGGAAGCAGCAATCTCGTGTCCCCTGCTGCAAGAGCAGCCTTTGTTTCTTGTCTTTGCACCGCCAGCTACATGCACCGCAAGGCACCTGCACCGAGGCTCCATTCTCCTATATTTCTGCGCTGCCAAGGGCAGCCTTGGTTTCTGGTCACCTCGGCACCGCCAAGACAACAACCCTCCACTCGGTGCTGTTTTATTCCTCCGAGTTGCTGCCCCGTGGTCTCTGACCTTGCTGCCAAGAGGCAGATTTTTGCTCTCTGTCCTCAAGGCTAATGCCTCCTCTCGGTTTTCTCTCCTGCACAGCAGCAAGTGCTGCTTATTTCTTTTCTTCGTTCCCCCCCCCCCCGGCAAGCTGCCAAGGAGCTACTATTATATATCTCCCCCATTGCTGCCTCTCCACGCTGTCACCCTTTTTTATTCTTTTGTTCCACCTCACCTACCACGCTGCACTTATTCTTCTAGCTGGTATCCACTCGTTTTCCACTAGCTGCAAAGGCTTATTTCTTTTTGTTTCTTTTCTTACACCAGCTAGGAAAATAATCAAAAGCTTTTGCTTGATCCCACTATGTCCTACTGCCCTTCTGAGTGCAACTGAACACTGGAGAGCTACATCAATAGTGATTCCATCTACATCTTTTCTAAAGCCAACCACATCATGAAGCGGTTTCTGAATAAAAGAGGTCAATGAACCATCTTTAGAAAATTATGCAAATCAGAAGCCACCAATTAAAAATATCAAATTGTTCATACAGATACACATTATGAAGTAATTATCCTTGTATGTTGCCAAGTGACATGTACTTAACTACACGTCAAGGAGTTTCTAGAAAATTTGACATTATGTTATTTGTGTAGAATACTCATATAGGTGCTAAGATTCACCGACCACTATGTAGATCACAATAGATTGATGTCCAGTAATTGATACTATTCTTTTCTTACAAATGATATTCTTAGAATACAACAAAATCGAGGTACTTGTGTAGTATACAAGAAGCCCTATCCCAGAGTTCAAAAGGAAGAAGTGGGAGAATGACAGAATGAGAATGACTGAAGCAATTTTCGACGAATTTATTATTTAAAACTCATTTGTGCCATTTTTATTTTCTTTGCATAACAAATCCTATAAACACAAAAATAACGTAAATAGCTCAAAAATATAAGGAAATAACTAAGAAAAGACGAGTGAATTTGAAGTAAAAATATATATAAATATGATCCGATCAGATGGCCATTTATTTTCCAGCATATATTCAGCGAAGGTCAATAAAACCAGTTTTCATGTCCAATTAAGGTTAATGCTACATACGAAAATTATATTTCTCTTTTTTGGTCTTTGCTTTTTTTATTTATTGATTTTTATTTTTTTATTTTATTTTTTTATTAAAGAGAAGAGATGATTCAAAACTATTATTTTAGGGAGTATAATGTTTATAATGTTTGATAGATACTTTGCTTAAATCTCAAATTTAACTGTACTTAATAGTTAACAAAAGTCGCCATGTATTAAATAAAGACTTTGATGGATTTCATCCTTTTTCATTTCCTCATGCTATATCCACCATTAATGCAATCACTATTTACTATCACCACTTCCACCACCAAGTCACCACCACCATCTTACCTTGGTCATCTCCTCAACCTCCACCACCACCACCACCACCACTGTCATCATCACCACCACAACTATTATTGCCATGAGCATTATCATCACTCTAACGATGGCCACCACAATCACCATCATCACTGTGACCGCCACCTTTACCGCCATCACCATTTCCCTCATCCTTACTTTTCCACCACCCCAATTGTCACGCTTTGATCTCGACATACGTCCAGGATCGACAAAAGACGCTCAGGTGCAGGGGTACGAGGAAATATGAACAAGGTACATAAAGGAATGCTGATAATGAAATTCATAATAAAATAAGTTGGTAGGGTCTCTCCTACAAATAATTATAACAATTGTACAACAAAAGCAACTAACCCTTACTAGGAAAAATGCATGTAGGCTCCTAATATATTGTCCAAAAGAAATACAAGGATAGGTATAAGCAACAATTGCGCCTACGAGGACAACACATGTCACTTGTGCAGTTGTGCCCTACACCGTGAGAATAGTGCAACGGGCAAAGCAAAAACCTGGATAAGCTGTGAAGCTCGTGTAAGTGTCAATAACCCAACTATGTGATAATAATAAAACAGGTCCATAGATCACAATTTAGAAACATCAATGGTAAAACCATACTTTATAAAAATCATGAACAACGCGCTGAAAATCCTTAAGGAGTCGCCTATACGTACATCGACTTTTCTAAATCAAACCACAAAGGTTTTCAAATCTCTGGTCTATGCTTATGCTAGAAACTAGACCTAGAGTAAAATAGTCGGCTGAAGCCTACAACTTCTAAGTTTCCTCATTCCAGACCAACTTAAAGGAACTTGAAGAAGTAGAGAGATTCCAGACCACTCAACAGAATCCAACGAATACAGGGTTTCATACCAACTAAATGGAACCAGATATGAGTTGGGATTTTGGACCATTCAATAGAATCTAATAGAGATAGAGTTCTAGACTATTCAAATGGCAGTGGGCGGCAAAGTTGTAGGAAGAGGAAATTCAGACCACTCAATGGAATCCGAATCGAACACGTTTTCAAACCACTCAGCAAAACCTTGTCACGCCGATCCCGAGATACGCTAGGGATCGACACTTGGCAGCTGAAAGTAAGAGTACAATTATACATAAAGTCAGTTGGGACTCATACATAATATATCAAATAATCAACAGAAACAAAAATTACAAATAAGGGGAATAAACTTTATTCTCAAGTGCACTGCATACACCAACTACACCCCTTGAAAACCTCTTTATCTAACCGCTACATGTACTTTACAAGAAACAGCCATACACCATGAGAATCATGCACTAGGCAAAGCAAAAACTCGTATAAGCTGCAAAACTCGTGTGAGTGGCAATAATACAAGGTATGTGAGTTAAAAACAACATTTTACAATCCTTTATATATATAAAATAATCTTCACTCACAACTCTCGATTGAATCCACCTAGACATCCAACCGTATTTTCATGATTAATTCACACATGCACTAAATCATCTTTTTCATATATAATAAAATCATAGGGTTAGATGCCAAATCATAAAGTTCCACGTTCCAAAACCTCTCATGGAATCATATAACAAGGATACAAAAAGTAGGGTTCCAGAACCTCTCATGGAATTAGATAGAAACTGTGCACAAAGTTCCTAAACCTCTCAAGGAACCGGAGTAGGATTTCAGAACCTCACATGGAATCCGACAGGATGTAGGTCCATAACCTCTCATGGAACCGAACAAATGTAGCATTCCAAAGCCATTTATGGAACCTACTAGAAGTCAAGCAGGATCCCGAAACCACTCATGGAATCAGGAAGCAAAGTAACAAACTAGGGATTTCATATCCCCACATGAAACGAGAAAAAAAGTATACAAGGTATCAGTCATTTACTAGCCCTCTCAGTTCGCAAACATTTCAAATATACATACATATACATTTTGTAAAGTATATCGGTACCTAGGTAATGACCATTTGTAAATCCATGTTATACACACAAAGTATATAACAAGAGTATTTCATATGCAAAATACTTCATCATATAATATTAAATTCAACTCACCTAGAATCCAACGCACTTCCAGAATCAACAGAATTGAATCATCATGCAAAACGAGATGCACGTCACTAAGACATCACATGTCTCTAATGAGCCAACAATGCTCTGATAGAACCTAACATCGTGCACAACACTTCACTTAGAAAACTTATCAAGATTGACATGCAAAATGAGGCATAATATTAACTGCAAGTATATCGAGACATATGTAAACCAGAAACGACAATCATCATGATGAGTCAACTAACCTCCATCAAGCCTCAACAACATTCTATTCTAATTTCACGACGATCAAACTATCAAATTGTTGTTAATTACGAAAATCGTACAATAATATAATTATACCAAAGTCGAAAATCAAACCATCGTATCAAATTTCAATAAATGAACTTTGGATATAGGCTCAGGACATCGAGAACATCTTTCAGTCCAAAAGCCATGTTTTCAAGTTTTCCCACGCATCGCCACAAACCCATTTTTCCGACTACCTCTAAATTATACTAGACTTTATAGGCATGTAGAGCTCAACATAAGCAACAACTTTTATACCTATGACGAAGTGCAAAAGTTGATGAAAGACGGTCAAGTCTCCAGTAAAAGTGGCGGGTGCCTAAAACTTTTTGGTGTCAATTGGTCCAATGATGTCAGGGTTAGGTTTTACTCTTGGGATGAAGAGCTATAAAACCCAGGTGGTGGTGCCAATCGCAGCTTTGCAGATTCATTGGAAAATAGATAAAGAAGCCACCAAACTCGTGGGATAGGTTGAGGAAACCTCAAACTTCGCAACCTCTAACCACCATGTATGGTGTTTCTTGGGTAAGTTTTGTAGGGGAAGTTTGAGCTTCACAATGGTGGTTGTGACGTCGAAAAAATTTGTCAGAATTGGATTGAATTTGCGTTGAAAAACATCTAAGTAGTGTGGATCGGTGGAGTCAGTGGGTCGCGATTTGGGCGTGGGATTTCTGGTATTTATGGTTTCCTGATATGGCGAGTTTCCAAATTACCAAATTGTCCTTCACCACTGAAGGTAATAACTTCTTTGTTTCAACTCTGATTCACGAAAGGTTTTTGCCTACATGCTCGTGGGATCGAGCTCTATCCACTTATTCTAAACTCACCTCCAAACACCGAAGTAAAATTTAAAATGACAAAAAACCCTTAAAATATTTTTTTTAACTGTAAAATAAACAGATAAATAAATAATGAAATTTTGGGATGAGACATCACACCAACACCACCCCAACACTATCCCTGCCACCATAATCACCACCCCTACTATATCCCCCCCCCCCAAAAAAAAAAAACAAAAACCAAAGGCACCAACTTTACTCCCACCATCTTGCAACAATCACCATGTGCCATTTCTACAACTATTATTGTCATTACCACCTCATAAGACCACTTGGTCATGATCATGATCACCATTTTAATGAAAACTTAACAATAATAAATGCTACTTAATAAAATGGTCATTAAAAGTCATGACAACTCACATAATTTATTAAGTTCTAGCTTTGAACTCTTTAGAATTATGCAAAAACCTATCATATAACTGTTTGGAACTAGATCTGTCATCTCTCATTCGAGTCAAGTGAGCGCGCGTTTGAGTAGAATGAGCACACGTTCGAGTCGAGTTGAGTGAGCGCGCAATCGAGTCTAACAACGTACTTCCAAATAATGAGCTACATTTGTTATCCCTTGTTCGAGACGAGCGAGCGTACTTCAACGTGTAGTTAATTTCCACGTCGGCTCACTCGAACACTTCTTAATCCAAGTGAGCCCAATTCATTTTCTTACCATGTTCGTGATCCAAATGAGTTTTATAAAGTTAGTGCTTGTCATGAAGCGAGAATAGAGTTTTTTTCAAATCTTAAGCGTGAACTATGGAGAATATCATAGCAAAAGAAGCATATTAATTCCAAATCAAGGCTGATGGAGGCAATTGAGGTTAATGGAATCAAGGCTTACAAGCTTGTAACAGGTTTGAATGAAAGTAGAATAGTATAAATAGGATCGTCTAGGTCATTTGTTAATGGAGGCAATCAAGACTTAGCTTTCCATTCTACTCTAGAGAGAATTTATTTATTTTTAATAATTTTTTTCTTAAATTTCATGTTTACCCAGCACTTCAATTCAGTAATTTAAAGTTGGTAAATTACATAGTAGCCCCTCAGGTTTGAGATCTATTGCAATCTTATACAACATCTTTAAAACATTTCACTTTCATACCTCAAGTACTATTTTATTTCAATTTCATACAACCGTTAGATTTTTCATCCATGGATCTGTTAAATGCTGACGTGGCTGCCACATATATGACACGTGACTGCCAAATGTCTGCCACATGGCAAATAAAATATTTTTTTTTAAAAAAACCTGAAATTGGAAGAAGAAAAAAAAAAAAAAGGGACCGAACCCAGAAGAAGAAGAGAAGAAGAAAGAGGAGGGAGGAGAAAGAAGAAGAAGAAGAAAAAAAAAAAGAAAAAAAAAAGAAAGGGGTCCGAACCCAGAAGGAGGAAGAAGAAGAAAGAGGAGGAGGAGGAGGAGGAAGAAGAAGAAGAAGAAAAAAAAAATAACAAAAGAGGGACCGAACCCAGAATAAGGAGGAAGAAGAAGAAGAAGAAAAGAAGAAAGAGGAGGAGGATGAGGAAGAAGAAGAAGAAGAAGAAAAAAAAAAAAAAGAAAGGGACCGAACCCAGAAGAAGGAGGAAGAAGAAGAGAAGAAGAAAGAGGAGGGAGGAGAAAGAAGAAGAAGAAGAAGAAAAAAAAAAAAAAAAGGGTCTGAACCCAGAAGAAGGAGGAAGAAGAAGAAAGAGGAGGAGGAGGAGGAGGAAGAAGAAGAAGAAGAAAAAAAAAAAAAAAAAAGGACCAAACCCAGAAAAAGGAGGAAGAAGAAGAAGAGAAGAAGAAAGAGGAGGAGGAGGGAAAAGAAGAAGAAGAAAAAAAAAAAAAGGGTCCCAACCCATAAGAAGAAGAAAGAGAAAGAGAAGAAGAAGAAGAAAGAGAAAAAAAAAATTGGCAAAAATGTTTTTTTTTAAAAAAAAAAATTAAAAATTTATTTTATTTGCCACGTGGCAGACATTTGGCAGCCACGCGTCATATATGTGGCAGCCACGTCAGCATTTAACAGATCCATGGATGAAAAATCTAACGGTTGTATGAAATTGAAATAAAATAGTACTTGAGGTATGAAAGTGAAATGTTTTAAAGATGTTGTATAAGATTGCAATAGACCTCAAACCTGAGGGGCTACTATGTAATTTACCCTTTAAAGTTTATTTCAGTATTTTTATTTTCAATTTAGATTCATTTTCCCTTCACACTTTAATTTTTAATTTGGATAATTGTAGTTTATATTTATGTTCGTTCGGATTGATGCGATTCATTGTTCACACTCACATCATCTATCACACCAATGATAACCTAACCTAACAAATGACTTTGAAGGTCCTATTTATACTATCTAATTTCATTCAAACCAGTTACAATCTTCTAAGTCTTGATTGTCTCCATCAGCCTTGATTTGGAATTAATACATGTCTGATGCGAGAATTACTTGACACACAAATTAAACCCTCTTTTTGACAATTGTAGTATAGATGTAAGTAGGGTATCGTTCTAGGCCGGGGATTAGGAGGGATTGCTAATCTATTCTAAATTAATTTAAAAATATTAAATAAGACTCAAGGACACAAAACTAGGCTAAAAACTCTAATAACTCGAAACACACTTAGAATGACTCAAAATAATGAAAACAATCAAATTAGACACTAGGAACTGAAATGGACGGAAATTGAATTAAAAGACTAACAACAATGAAAACTAACTAAATAATATAATTTAATAATGGGGGGTGTTTGGTTTTGATGAAAAGTAAATTAAACTTAAATAAATTACAGAATTGACAAAAGCATGAAATTAAGGTGAAAGGATAGGTGACAGACTAGCTAGAGGGTTCTTCTCCACACATGACACATATGCAACCTAAATTGATTTTCAGTTGTTCTTTCAATAAATTGTAAATCTCAACGTCCCAAATTAACCGTGAATTGCACTAATTAACCCTTAATTTTTCCACAAGTTATTGGGTTGGATGATTGCATACGACAACCCAAAACATTCCCTACAAGTTCCCTACATGAATTGCATAATAGAGATACAAGCAAGAATCATTAAGTTCTATGAAAAACATAAGCATTGACGAGGCACTCGTTACTATGATTTGCATGAAACTTATGCCAAGAATTTACTTAACGTGATTGTGACTAGCAACCTTTACTACTTGTGAATATAAGTTCATAACGATTAGGTGAAATTCACTTATATTCTAGCATCAAATTCCTGCATGTAAATTAAGTATGCATCCTTAATCGACATACAAAAATAAGTTATCAATCAAGCAGTTAAGCAAATTAAATCACAACTCAGAAATCACAACTGAAGGTAATCAATTCATATTACAAATATATTCATGGCTTTGGATTAACCTCTAGCCAAAATAAATTTAATTACACATTATTAAAACAAAAATAAAATAGAAGTTTGGAAAGATTAAACCGAAAGGGGATGATCTGCTGCGTTCGTGCCCTCCTTATTCTTGCTGTCCCGTACTGACTCTGACCTCCTTCTTTCCCGCAGCTCCTCGCAAGTATTCACTCTGTCCATCCTCCCCATTCTCATGCTGCCAAATGGCAGCTTTCCTCTTGCTGACCTCTCGCCTATGCTGCCTTTTTTCCTGTGCACTCACGCTGCCAAGGGCAGCTGTCTGTCCTCCCTCAGCTCTCCTGCGCTCTTCTGTCCGTGTGGCTGTCTGTGTGGACTCCCTCGGTTTCTCTCTCCACGCAGCTCAGCTGCTTCTGTTCCTGTCCTTCTCACGCTGCCCAAAGGCAGCCTTCTCCTTTCACTCACGCTGCCAAGGGCAGCTCTCTCCCGCGCCCCACTGTCTCTGTTCTTCCCCGAAGCCCCCTGCTGTTCCCCCGTAACCTCTCTTCAAGGCTGCAATTTAACTTCACCAACCCTATTCCATTCACTGCACTTCTTTATTTCTCCATTATTCCCATACCTTCCCACTTCTTTATTTTCTTATTCCTTCCACTCCATTTTTCAAGCTTGCCGCCTCCACCAACTCCCTCTATTATTTTTCTGTTTTCTTTTTGGCAGCCTTGCTGCCTTCCACTTCACGCTTTGCCCCAACATATTTCCACATGTGTTGTCCATGCAAGCTTTCCATCTTTTTGTCACTGCCAAGGCTCACGTTTTCCTCCTAGCTGCAAAGGCAGCTCCTCACTTTTTGTTTAGTCTGTGACATTACACAAATTAATTAATCCATTAAAGAAACAAATAAGTGATTTTCATTGATGGGAAGCAGACAATTAATAATTTAAAAAGATGAATTTAGCCAAGATTCAAGTAATTAAGAACTAGATAATAATTAAAAACTCATTTGTGCCATTTTTATTTTCTTTGCATAACAAATCCTATAAACACAAAAATAACGTAAATAGCTCAAAAATATAAGGAACTAACTAAGAAAAGATGAGTGAATTCGAAGTAAATATATATATAAATATGATCCGATCAATGTCTAACTTTTGCTACGATCTTCTTCACATTTCATGCTCAATATTGGAACTTTGAAAACTCTATTCTGCTTCATCACAAGCACTAACTATGTAAAACTTCTTTGAACCACAAACTTAGTAAGAAAATGAATTGTGCTCACTTGAATTAAGACGTTTTTGAGTGGGTCAACTTGAATTTTTACGGAATGATTGTCATTGAATTGAATTGCAGTTGAATTGAATTTAAAACCCCATTCCTTTGGTTATTAGAAAAAATAGAGATTTCAATTGGATTAAAAAATCACATATCAATTGGTTTAAGAACACTCAATTTTCATTTGATTGGAGGAATCCTCGGATTTGATAGGAAGTTGTGGCTCATAGCCCCTTGTTGTGAGTATATTTATAATTTGTTAAAAACAAAGAAAAAATTATTGATTAAGGAAATCACCGTTTATTACTATGGACAAGGATTGTCTGCCCTCCCACTTTCGGTGACCTCCCATGCCCTCCTGTTTATGTGGTCACGGTTAAGCCACGTCAACATTTTATATTACTATTTATTTTTGTTTTATTATCTTTATAAAAAAATAATATAAAATGTTGACGTGGCTTAACAGTGACCACACAAAACAGGAGGGCACGGGAGGGCACCAGAAATAGGAGGGTACGGGAGGACACCAGAAATAGGAGGGCAAACAATCCTTATCCTATTACTATAGCACTCCAAGTTGGACAAGGATTGTCTGCCCTCCTTGTTCCCGTGCCCTTCCATACCCTCCTGTTTGTGTGGTCACAGTTAAGCCACGTCAACATTTTATATTACTATTCATTTTTGTCTTATTATCTCTATAAAAAAATATAAAATGTTGACGTGGCTTAACCGTGACCACACAAAACAAGAGGACAGACAATCCTTGTCCCTCTAAGTCTCCAATGAATTGAGTCATGACCCCACCTCACTTCTTTCAATATAAATCATTGACATAGTACACTCATCGATTATAGAGTCAATAAATCGAACCACTCACACATAAGCCAAATATTTATGTGAGGTCTTATAAAGAGCTATCCTCACGTCAGCGACAACATCTACACTATTCCTCATCATAGTTAGTAACTTAGTGATGAAAATAAATTCTAGTCCTTTGGAAACTGTGCATACTAAATTATGCTAAGTTAATATCATGTTTTATGGTGGCAATTGTGCTTTTATCACACGGACATAAATTACTCCATTTTGTGGATGTACGCGGATCTAAACATTAGAAAATTATATTTTAGTCCTTAAAAATGATCACTTTTAAATAAATACCGTAAGGAAGGGTGTTCATTGGGTTTCTCAGGAACGGCTAAGAATGTAGAAACACAATGGCGGTTTGGGCTTCAAAGACATTCAATGTTTCAATCTCGCCTTTTTGGCTAAGATTGGATGAAGGCTTATTCACAATCTAGAGTCCCTTCTTGCCACTGTGTTGAGAGATAAATACTTTCCGGGGAAGACATTCAAGGAAGTAAGTGGTGGAAGGGGAACGTCTTGGGGCTGGAAGGGCATTTTTGAAGCACGCAAGGTGCTAGATAATGATATTCGGTGTCAGGTGGGTGATGGAACTTGCATCAATATTAGGGAAGACCCGTGGTTTTCCAAACCTTCTACCTTCAAGGCTTAGACGCGAGAGGGCTTGCAAGGAATTATGGTCAGTGAGCTAATTGATCCAGTCTCAATGACTTGGATGACTGACGTCATCTCTGCAGGATTTTACAAGGACGATGTTGCACAGATTCTCAGTATCCCCTTAAGCAGAAGCGGGCGCAGTGACAGGTTGGTCTGGCACTACTATGAGAATGGGTCATAAATGGTTAGGTCTAGATACGGGGTTGCATTGGGGCTTTTGGAGAATGGAGCACTGGGGAGGAAAGGAAGGGGATCGCCAAGTTTGAAAACGAACATCAACCAAGTGTGGAACAAGATATGGAGTTTAGAGGTCCCAAACAAAATGAAATTCTTTGTCTGGAAGTGTTGTAATAATGCTTTGGCAGTCAGAAGAAATTTGAACAGAAGACATATGCATATTGATAATGTATGTGTGGTGTGCAACCAAATTGATGAGACAGAAAACCACATATTCTTCAGGTGTGAAATCAGCCACCTATTTTGGTTTTGCTCCCCAATGCAACTTAACTCATTTGAG
Source organism: Malus sylvestris (assembly GCF_916048215.2). Lineage (NCBI taxonomy): Eukaryota > Viridiplantae > Streptophyta > Magnoliopsida > Rosales > Rosaceae > Malus > Malus sylvestris. The sequence goes on along the minus strand of NC_062273.1, from coordinate 20,465,077 downwards.
TTGGAATGTGCTGATTTCCTGGCAACTTGGGTGAGTTTTTGCAACCGAATCAAAGGGAAGGAGAACGAAGGTGAAATTTTGCAAGAATTTGTTTTTGGGCTCTGGCGTCTTTGGAAAAACAAAAATGAGATGGTTTTCAAGGGTGGTTACCGACAACCTTTAGAGATTCTGGAGCTTTGGAAAAGGAATATTTCCGAGTTTAGAGATGCGAGAATGCAAGGGGACGAGGGTGCAAATCAATATGAGGCCACGAGGGTTGAAGTAGAGACAAGATGGAGTGAGCAATGGCAGAAGCCAAGGTTCGGGACCATTAAGGTCAACACCGATACGACTTGGTGCAAGGGGACCCTGTGCGCTGGTGTGGGCTGGGTGGCCCGCGATTTTGCAGGCTTGTTACAAGCGGTGGGAGGCTCGGGCGGTTTATTCTGTCACAATGCGGTTGCGGTTGAGGCCAATGCAATTCGTGACGCCTTGGAGTTTTGCATTAAGCAAGGTTTCGACACTATGATTGTTGAATTTGATGCTAAGGTTCTTATCCAAATGATCAGGAAGGAGCTTAGCCATGAGTTTAGTTTGGAATGTATACTTGGTGACATCGAGACTCTAGCATGTGGCTTGGAGTTGGTGACTTTTGAATTTGTTTCTAGATAAAGTAACCGTGCGGCTCACTTGGTGGCTAAGTATGTGTTTAAGGAGGGCCCGGGTTTTGTTTGGGATTGTATTGGGCCCGACTTCCTGTTTAACATCTTGGCACAGGATGTAAATCTTTCTATCTGTCTATAAAATTTCTACCTTGAGTTAAAAATAAATAAATAAATATTGTAAGTAAGATTAAAAACTAATTTTAATCTTTTGACTCGTTTTCAAATCAGCATTTTGTATTCCACCTCATATTTAATTTCTTTTGTGTAATTTTATTGTTATGTTTTGTCTTCTTATATTACCCCTAAATATTGCTATTAAATGGTTTCACAATTGAATGAATTTAAAAAAAAAAAAATTAAAATGAGCATCCGGCATTTAAAGATGAAACATCAAAGGAATTAAAGATTAGGCTTCTTCTTTAGAAAACGAGATTAGGCTTCTGCAATTGAAAAAGAGATTAGGCAACCATCCATATCTTGGCTGATTTCTTCAATTACATCTGCTAATTACGATTTTCCCCTTTTTTTCTCATCATTTGCATTAGGTCTCTCTCTATTTTCTTTCTGTTGGTTTTGAATGGCATATGCCTTGTGTATCTTGGTGGATTCCAACGATTTGCAATGAAGAGAATGTGTTCCAACTTCAGTAACTTTTTTGTGGCATTGTGCTTGTGATATTTCTTATTTTATTATTATTTTTGTTATTCTGTGTCTGTTGATTTTATTATCGGGTTTTGATCATTTTGTTAGTGTATGAATTGTTGAGTTTGGAGTTGGGTTTGATCTATTGCATCTATATTTGATTAGGTACGATAAGTTAGATACATTCGAATAGGTACAATAATTTAGATAAATTCGATTAGGTACTATAATGTATATTCAATTAGGTACAATGATTTAGGTGCGTTTAACTAGGTACTATGATTAAGTGTTTTCAACTAGATACTATAGTTTAGATGTGTTTAGCTATAGGTACTAATATTTAGATACATATACTTTTTTGGTGTATTATATACGTGTGATACCTTGACTTTTTTTATCTTGTAATTTAGGCATGATGATATAATGAAAAATCTTTCCAGGCACTATAATCATGGAAGAAATCAAGCACAAATTAATCAAAGTCAAAATTAGTTTCCTAATAATGTGGAACATACCAAGAAGGTCGAATGTGTAGGGAAAAATTCCATCTTCACCAATTTCTGATAAGTTTTTTGCAAATCACTTAAAGCCTAAACTTTTTATTTTTATTTTTAAAGAAACTGACTTAGACATTAAAGATCCATTGGAGAGATGGGCTCAAACCCTCTCCATCTCGTGTCTGCATAAGACTTTAGCCTTATTCAAAGGTGTTTATTTGTTTTGTAGCTACAATTATGTCAGAGTAAATTGTAGCTATGGTCCCTTAACTTTAACTCAATTGGAACAATGGTCCCTCAACTAAAAATCCATTACCTTTGGTCCCTCAACTTATCAAAACGTGCAGCTATGATCCCTCAACTAAAAATCCATTACCATTGGTCCCTGAATTTTAATTCAAGTGGAGAAATGGTCCTTTAACTTTAATCCAATTGTAGCAATGGTCCTTACAATATAACTCGTTTTGACAAATTTTTTGACATAGTTGATGAAAAGAACCATAATTATACACTTTGATGAGTTGAGGGACCCTAATTATATAAATGGTCATTCCAACATAGCTTATTTTGACAAAATTTTGACAAAATTGATGAAAAGGACTATAGCTACACATTTTGATAAGTTGAGGGACCAATGGTAATGGATTTTTAGTTGAGGGACCATTGCTCCAATTTGATTAAAGTTGAGGGACCATTTGTACAATTTACTCATTATGTCAAGACTGAAGCCGGTGAAATTTTGCTGCTAGATGACATGTATTCCCCTTGTAAAATGCTTGTCCTAACAAAATGAAATGGCATTGTCAAGAATGTGTCAGTGCGACATTAGCCTTTTAGAAACGATTATCTTTTTTCTTAATTAACTGCCAAATAAAACATGTGGAACCTGATAGCTCTTTCATACTATATAAAATTTAGAGGCTTGTAATTTGAGTATCAAACTCAAAACCTAGTGATCTTTAGTAATGAGTACATGGCGCGGTGATGCAAGGAAGGGAGGGGCTAAACACTTTATAAGCCTTTGCAATTTTTTATTTTATTTTAAACTTTTCAATATTGGACAATTCTTCACATATGTAGTAATATAAACATCATATGTTGTCAGACTACACATTTGGCTGTCACTTACAATCATATACAGTAAAATCTCCCTAAAAGTTATACAGTTGGGGCCAAACTAATTTTATAACTTTAGGGGTGGTTATTACTTAATACAGGTGTAGTTAATGTTGTATTTCCTAAATAGGATTCCTTGGGCTCCTCCAAGTATTTTATTTCTTGCATATGTTTGTAGTCATTGATAATTATAACTACATAGAGGTGTGTTTTCTTAAGATGGGACCAAAAAAAATTATAACTTATCACAATATGGAGTTTATTTCAATACCTAACTGGTCCTAAGTTAGGATTGAAATTTTTTATGACTTTAAAGCACTGTTCTAAAAATCCCCGCCCATGCGCTAGGCAACTGGCCACTGCCACGAATAATCCCTAGGCATTTGAAAATAAAGAAATGATGCCTAAACCTACTTAGGCACTTGCCTGGAGCGCTAGGTGCTCGACTAGCTCGCCTGGACCCACCTAGGCACCCCCGCCTAGGTCACGACTCTTACTTAAACAAAAAACAGATAACTTTAATTCGTAATTTTTTTTTTGATAAATTGTAAGAGACTTGTTAAATACTTAGATTAACACACATTATATGTTTGTTCCCCATGTTTTCATTATGTTCTAATACTTTAAAATCTATATGTCATTATATTTTGCAATTTATATATCTCAATGAAATTATGTATTTTTTAAGTGTAAGAAGGTACTTATTTATATGATATACAATAAATTTACTTAAATTCGTTTAGCCACCTAGGCGCTAGGCTCTAGCCTGCCGTATGACTATCGCCTAGCATCTTTTAGAACCTTACTTTAAAGAGGTTATTCCATTATAGAGTACTACTTTAGAGAGGTCTTAGTGTAACAAGAATGCTGCTTATTTTAATTAAGGGGGCTTTAATGAAAAAGGCTTGGGTTAATTTTATTTTAACAAAAAATCAATCTATAACTTTATTTAATGAAAAAGACTTAAACTTTAACGAAAATGACTTAAATTTTAATGAAAATGACAAAAGTTTAATATAATAAAAAATAAAATAGAAAAAAAATGACTTGCGCTCTTCCATTACACAGGATGTGGATCCTCTCCTGAGCCCAAGGGGACTCCCTGTTTGTTGCCGTTGGATGAAAATTCAACGGCCCACACTCCTTGGTCAGGAGGATCCTCTCCTTGGGCTCAAGAGAGGATCCAAATCCCATTACACAGACTGTTTCTGAAATTGAACAACACTACACTATTTCTGAAACTAAACGGTAATGCATTATTTCTGAACTGAACGGTATTACACTATTTCTGAAACTGAACAATACTACACTATTTATGAAAACCGAACACTAATTATTTTTGAAACTAAACACGAGCACTACATTATTTCTGAAATTGAACATGAGTACTACACTATTTCTAAAAGGTTGTCATGCTGAGTATTTTTAAAACTAAATATTGTATCCTCCAAGAAGTCTCACAACCATTCTTCTCTCTCATCTTCTTAAATTTGTCGGCACTTTCTGACCTTCCAAACACCTTTTATTCTTCTAATTTTCTTTGATTTTCAACCTATTGTTTTTGAATCACAAACCCAATAAAGATGTCTTAATGTTGTAAAAGGATACGAAAAATAAAGATGTAAGCGCCTATAAGCACAGCAAAACAAGGCCACGTTATACTATTACAAACCTATAATACCAAGAGAAAACTCAATAATTACGTTTAGTGACTAAGATATTTGTCTTCGTCCGTTAGGTTCCTAGGAGAATTCTGTCATCCGGCCCAGCTACCATGATCTGCTATGCATTTACCATTAATAATGTCTTCATCAATCATATAAGATAACAAGGGACAAGGAAATCGGAGGGAGAATTCTACATCATTACAAATTACAATTTGCTATAATGGGAGAATTTTCTTCGATTCTCATCTTTCTTCTTTTTGTCTTTCTTGGGTTTGTGATTCTTATTAGGATTTATTTTCTCGGTTTTTTTTTAGGGAACTTTAATGAAAAACTTTCGGTACTGTTCATTTTAACGAAAAACCACATTTTTACACTAAAAAGTTAATCCTGGTACTATTCACTTTACTCTTTATTTTGTCATTTTCGTTAAAACTCAAAGTTTTCAAACCATTTTCATTAGTTTTTCCTTTTTTTTTTAGTAGAAGCAAGCTTCCAATTGCTATAAGCGGGGAGTGGTAGATTTTGGTTTTTGTGTGTGTTTGTTTACAAGAAATAATGGGATTCATTATTGTTGGCCGCTTAAAGAACTTTTTAGGACGCGTTTACTAATCCGTAATCAAATTGAGAGGAATTAAATTGAGGAGGAATTGAATTGAGGAGGAATAGAAATGAGGGGGAATCAGAATCAGATTCCTTTTGAAGTTGTTTACTAAAACTGTCTGGAATCAGAGTAGGAATGACATTGATCTATATAACTGTTTACTAATTCACATGAATCGAAATGAAAAGTATTGTGATTACTAAAATACCCCAAATTTAATTAATCTATTTTATATGCTAATTATTTTTAGTAAATCTTTCATTCATTCTTTTTTTTAGAAGAGAGAACCATTATTATTTTGTATTTTTTAGTAAAACTTTTATTGTTTTCTTTTTGAAATTTTTAGTGGAATTCTCATGCTTATCTACTAACCTAGAACCCACTGTCCTCATCCAAATTGGCATTATCTAGAACCCATGGCTCATAGTCTCATCTCGGCGGAGAGATCACCGTTCCTACCGCTTCTTCTTCGGCGACGTGCGGGCATCGGAGCCTGCACCTCAGCGTGGGACTCCGCAACCCCGAGCTCCAATTCAGGTCTTTCTCAGGTCTCTCTCACATGAACCCGCTCCTCTCCCGCGGCCTTTTTGGTACCACTCTCTTCTCCGTCACTTTCGTTTCCTTTTGTTGCTGAATTTTCTGTTATTATCAATGGTGGCAACTGGGTTCAGATTTTCTGAAGATTTGATTTTTTTCTTTGGGTATGCTTGCCATTTTTGGGTTGATTTATTGTGCCGAATCCTATGGAGGAGAAAGTGGAGGATTTTGAGGTGGTGGAGCGAGAGGAGGCTGCAGAGGAGCAAAGAGCTGCTGGAGAGGATGGCGGAGGACAACAAGAAGATGGAAAGGAGTACTGAAGGTGCATGACATTTTGGGAAGGAAAATTTGATTCCGGATGGAGCCTTCTCCCCAAAATCCAAATACTACCTTCTTCTAGGTAATCCAATTCGGACAATATCAAGAGATGAATTCCTGATTTTATGTGGGGCCCGCAGAACTGTTCATTCCACTTAAGTTGGTAAACGGAGGAATAATCAGGAATGGGGAATGATTCTCATTCCGCCATATCCCTTCCCCCTATGTAAACACGCCATTAGTGTTTTGCATGTGCTGTATGCTGTAAGCGTATTTGGATAGGTGTTTAATTTTTTTTTCTTATCGTTAAATAAAATTATAATATATTTTCGTTAAAAATAAAAAATTGTAAAGTCTTTTTCATTAATTTTTTTTCTTAAAAGTTTCGGTCCCGGACAACATCACATCAATTTTTAAGAAGCAGCCCAAGAGGTGCTTTTAAGAGCATCTCCAATCCTTAGGCTAAAAGCCAAACTTTTTAGCCCGGAAAATTTGGCTTTTAGCCCATAAACAATTTTTCTGCTCCAACCCTTCTGGCCTAAAATTTTAGCCCGGGATTATTAAAGAATAAACTTAAGCTAATTCTTTTCTTAAATCAATTTAAAATAAATAAATAAATATGTAGACTATTGTAAATTAATTTTGTGAACATTTTAATCTAAAAAAATTTAAATTCCAATAAATATTGAAAATCATTAAATTTTTCACAAAGCAAGCCTTCAAACGACAATTAATAAACTTAATTAATAAAGCACATAATTCATACACTACATAAACTTAACAATCATATCCACCATCTTCACTTGGTGATGGACTTCGTTGAAATGTTGGGATATAGGGTTCAGAGGATTCATCATCTTGAAACATACTCCTTGAAGCAGACTTTCGCATAATTTCCTTTTACTTACCACGTAAGAACTTCTCTTCCTCTCTGGAGTATATTTGCTGAGGTCCTTCATCATGAATTCAATTTCAAACCTATTTTCCTCCCTATCTGAGATTTCCTTCATTTGCAAACGCATTCGGGCCGCTTCTTCTTGGCGAGCGCTATGAGTTTCGTGCAATTTTGCAATTCCGGTAGCAAAGTCTCCACTCGTCGAATCTTGGGCCTTCCCTTTTCTTTTTGCTTCCTTTTGCTTATCTCTTCCCGAGGGTCTTGATAAAGAAGGAGATGGGGTAATTTCATCGACACCTTCATTAACACCTTCATTTCTCGGTGCAGCTTCACGTTGAAATAATCTTCCCCATTGTTGATCTGCATCGGTTGCCCACCTCGGACAATCCTTGAGGACGTCCCAAGCATGTTGCAACTTAAAAACTTGATTTTTTGGTGTTACTCTTGTCTTGTAAATTTGCATTGCTTTGTCACCCTATTCAAAAAATACATAAAAATAATTAGTTGCAAAATAATATTATGTACATGACAAATAAAATATCAAGAAAAAAACTCACAATTTCTAGCTCCTTCCACTAGACATGCCAACCATGGCTCTCTCCAAGCTTCCATTCCATAAAGTGCATGCTTTGTTGATAGTCTTCCACCGATCATAAACACCACCACCATCCCACAAAACCTTTTTATTTTGATTTGTGCCAACTGCACCATCTTCGCTAACATAAACCCATGCCAAGCATAAAGAAACATCTTCCTCACAGGTCCAATTACAACCTCTAACATGCTCTCTTGCCATGTTGAATAATTTGGAAATGGAAAGAAATGGTAGAAAGATAAATTGGAAGAATTGTAGGAGAAAATTGAGTTTTGTGTGGATGTTTGAACAAATACAGAGGTATTTATAGAGTTTTTGGGTGAATTTTGAGTTAAATAATTTTTTTTAATTATTTTAGCCGTTGGATTTAAATTTGGGCCGTTAGATCCTTTCTTTTACCGTTAGATTTGATTACATTCGATCTCAGCCGTTGGATTCAATGTATTTTAAAATAACATATTTTTTTTTAAATGAAATTTGAATTTGGACCGTTGGATCAACCAACGGTCCTTAAATGATGGTAGTTGGATGGGGAAAAGAGCCGTTAGGCTTGGGGGTAGTGGCCGACAGGGCCCTGGCAGTGGGACCCTGCGCTGTCGGAAGCAAATGCAAACTAGGCCCGTGGGGCGCGTCCGCGAGTGGGCGGGCTAAGAGTGGCCCAAATTGTGGCGAGTCCACGCAGATAGGGGGGAATTTGGGGGGGAATTTAGCCCAGTTTTAGCATTCCCCCTTTAGCCAAATATTTTAGCTTGGATTGGGTGGTGTTTGGGGGGAAATTTTAGGCTAAAATTTGGCTTTTAGCCCAGGTTTGGAGTTGGTCTAAAAGTTTTGCGGTTTTTTCAACGCAAGTGGAGGCAATTAATAAATTTTTTTGAGCTATCCATATTGCCCTCACTTTTTATAATCAAAGAGACTTATCCTCCACTTTACTCTTTCTTCTTCCACGTTCCAGTTGCAACCCCTCTTCCATTTTTTCAGAGAGAAAAAAAATAATAATACCTCCATACAAGGACGAAGAAGTTTTGGTCGCACAGACCGAGAACGAAGTATACGGTTGATCATTTGGCCGCGTATTAGCATTGCCCACGTCCACAACGAATTCACAAAGAATGCAGTTAGGTCCTAGATTTAAGTTCAACGCACCATTAGGGGTGGTTTGGTATGAGATCCCAAACCGAAAATTTTTAGGATGGAAATTTGAAAACCAATCCCGAATCAAAATTTCAGTTTCGGAATTTCTGAAATATTTCGGTATTTCTGGATGGTTCGATATTCTTAAATTTCATACAAATTAAAATACCAATCATTCATACCAAGTCAAAACAGCATGCAACCAAAATAAAATAAGTAACAAACCCAAAAGCAAAATAAAATACTAAGTTACAAACCTAATATGTTTGAAAACTAACAATACAATTTTTTGATTTCATGTTGAAGAACAAGACACTTTGCTTGAGAAGTAGTAGTGTAGGGTGAGTGTGTGTGGGAGGTTCGTACTAGTAGATGTGGCGATAAAGGGCTATGGTTACTACCTGTAGATCAAATATCAGAGTTAAAATTCTGGAAATCCACGAGTCGGATGCATTGAACAAATGGACCAAAGGGCTATGGTTACTATCTGTAGACCATACCAATTATATTGCTACTAGTAGTTAGCAACAATTCAAATTTATAATAATGATATATATATATATATATATATATATAATATTTATTTTCAATTCGGTATGAGATTACTGAAACATTGAGGAGACAATACCGATTCGTGTACTGAAATTTCGGGATCAATTCGGTATGTCATTCTAAAAATTTCGAGAATTTTGGTTTGGGACTTTTTTAGTTTGGAATCGGAAATCTTTTTGGTTTAGTTCGAGATTTTCCAGGAATTTTTCCTAGACTTACGCACCACCAAAGTTGGCCATAATTAAGGTTGTGGTTTTTGTGTTTCTTTTAGTCCGCCTCGCAAACCTGAATCTCAGATAAGGATATTTACTCGTATTCCATTATAAAACATTTCCCTCCCCAATTATTCTTTCTACTATACTTTTTAGGGGTGTGATATCCACACACTCCATTTTACTTCTCACACATTTTTTTAATTTTCGGCCGTCGGATCGGATGAATTGAAGAAGATCAACGGATATAAATTATCAAGGGGTGTGGGAGAAGTAAAATAGGGTGTGTGGATAGCACACCCCTACTTTTTATACATACAACGATATATTTGCATTAAAGGTGAGGGAAATAAATTGGTTCCAACTCAACATGTACAAGATTTAAACATATAACCTTTAAATTACAAGTGATAAATAACATTACTAAACAATAATACTAAATGATATATCCTAATCAATAATCCATATGATAGCCTTTCTCGTCTCCAGTGGGTCATGACTTGTAAAATGAAAAAGGTGAAGGATCCGTGTTGATATAATTATCACCTAAAGAAGAAAGCCAAAATATTTACTCTATTGGACACATGAAATGCCGTGTCAACCAAGCCAATATGAACATGAGCTAAACTTTAGTTAACTAAACTGTTAATTAGGTTAATTAAAGGAGGATTTGTCGTTACATAGGTTAAAATGGAAAGAATTGTTATTAGACCAATATAAAAACCTTTTTTTTTTATTTTTTTTTAGGAAAGACCAATATAGAATTAGAACCTACACATTATCTAAAGGGAAACCGTCTCAATACACTATCCAAAATTATCATTTGTCCAACAAAAGTTTATCCGACATAATAAAAAATTTGGTCAAACAAAATTGATTAACGTTTTGATTTTTTTTTAGAGACTTTAGGCGATGCAATATTTTGACGCGCAAAGTTTTCACACCAAGGGAAAAAAAACTCCCTTTTTTTTCATAAAACATTCTACCAGTCTTTGAAATGAACAAGGAACTGAATTAAGCACGAGAACATGGTGAGAAAAATAATCCAAGACAAATTATTAATTTCTGGAATAGGACCGATATGAGAGGGGATCCCAAATAACCTACACAAATGAGCCACATTCAAAGGCTCTACTGTGTGGCGTGTTTATCACGTGGCACTATTAGTACGTTGTACAACAACACTTTCAAAAAGAACAGGGCGTGGTCGTGCGTAGGTTAGCGATCCTTTATTTATTCCCAGTCCGAGCACTGAGAGCCCCACTCAATTTCCTCTTCCATTGCTTCTCACTCACTCACTCACTCAATTTCTTCTTCCGTTGTCTCAAATTCAACTATTAATTTCTGACATTTGCCGCATAATTTTCTTTACATAAGATTCATTTTGCAGCAAGAGAAAAGATAAGCCTTTTGATTCAATAAAACTCCCCCTCGTACCGTGGAGATTTCTTAATATCATGGAGGAAATTATATCCTCTTGTTCTTCACAAAATTTTGGTCAAGAAAACTCACCCACACTTCAACGCCTCCAGTTCTTACTTCAGAACCGCCCGGAAAGGTGGGTCTATTCAATTTTCTGGGAAGCCTCAAAACACAGCAATGACCTAGTTTCTTTGTCGTGGGCCGGTGGCCATTTTCAAAGCACTAGGGACTTGACCTGCCAAAAAACCTACAACAAAGTCAGTCATCACCAACCCAAATTGGGGTTCGATGTTCTGGAGAGGAAGAGGGCGATCAGCAGAGAAGTTGAAGCTCTTTTCCATGAAGACATGGATTTGGACGGTGGAGATGTTACTGACGCAGAGTGGTTTTACTTTTACACCGTCTCTTTAACCCAGTCGTTTACTGCCGGCCAAGGGAATAGTAACATTCTGGGCCGTACGTTTTGTTCTGGTGGATTTGTTTGGCTGGCAGGTGATCATGAACTTCAATTCTATGAGTGTGAGAGAGTGAAAGAAGCAAGAATGCATGGAATTCAAACATTGGTTTGTATTGCAACATCATGCGGAGTACTTGAACTCGCTTCCTTGGATGTGATCAAAGAAAATTGGGGTCTTGTGCAGCTATCAAAATCACTTTTCGAATCAGACAACACCGCCACCACCACCAACAAAGTCTCAAAGCAGCTGAGCAGCAGTCTTGAGAATCATGTTCCTCTCTTAGAAAGTGGAATGTTTTCAGGAGCTGATAAAAACGAGTGGGCAACACAAGGTAATCAAACCAATCCAAAATTTTTTATACAGTGAGCAATACTGCTACCGACTACCAATTTACGGATCTAGTGTTGTATAGACAATGATTTATGTAGATTGATATCTAATACCGATCAATCTTTCCCGTTTAGATGACATTTACGAGTGCATTTTATTTGAAGTACTCACATGATCTCCACTCCAGATACCGATATTTTGTTGATATTTGTGTATTTTTACGGTCAATATTTCATTGACTTTAAAGTTAAATATTTTGACATGAAGGTGGTACAAAAGAAGCAGCTCCTGTAAATGTTGGTGGATCATCATCAGACTCAGGACCGTCTGACTCTGTTGGAAACTTAACCTCTAAGAACATAGAGAACATTCGATTAAAAAAGAGAGGAAGATCATCAAACCGTGAAACAGGCAGACCAGAATCACCAATAAACCATGTTGAGGCAGAAAGACAAAGGCGAGAGAAGCTTAACTGTCGATTCTATGCCCTCCGCTCTGTCGTTCCCAATGTGTCCAGAATGGACAAAGCTTCTTTACTTTCTGATGCAGTTGTATACATCAATGAGCTGAAAGCAAGGGTTGGGCAATTGGAGTCCAAAATTCAAGCACAACTTCAAAAGCCCGGTGTTGATATTGGAGGCCAAACAAGCTCCATAGTTGATCATCACCAGACAAGGCCTAGGCTATCATCAAGTTATAATAATAGAGCAGGTGGGGCTTTGGAAATGGATGTGAAGATTGTTGGCTCAGAAGCCATGTTACGAGTTCAGTGTCCGGATTGCGATTACCCTAATGCTAGATTGATGAACGCACTCAAAGACCTGGAGTTACAAGTTTATCATGCAAGCATATCAAGTGTTAAAGAGTTGATGCTTCAAGATGTTGTGGTAAGAGTGCCCCATGGATTCACAAGTGAGGAGGCCATGAGAACTGCTATTTTAGAAAGATGGTACAACTAGAGTTATAGTTCATCAATAATTAGTTTACCTTGCCAATAACGAGTTATTTTGGGTATTTATGATGATCTCATTCTTCTTCGTTGTTATATTGCATGTAACTCAAAACTGAATATGTATTAGCCAAATTTTAGGAGGGAATGTATGTGTAATGTAATTAAATGAGAATAAAAAATACAACGATATATACATGAGGAGTAGAGTGAGGCTAAGCCACATCATGGATTAGGCATACGAATTTGGTATCAAACTGAGCATCCACATAAGTGGAACATAAGACCTCTTACTAACAAGTGAAAAAAAAATACAATTAGTATGACGTGGCAAAAAATTGAAGAACACATGAACCTTTAATTTATAAAATAGAGGATTCGGAACAAAGAGAGCGAGATTTCACAACCTTTTTAACAGAAATTTAGATAATTTGTGAGTTACTGGATTACCTTGTGGATATAATATTTCTCTTTAACACTACAACTAATGTTCAAATCTTCCCCCCTCGTTCCTCCAGTTGCGAGTTTGCTATCCCCGATTTCATATCTCCTTTGGGTTTCTTGTTTAGTTTTTTGATACGTGTCTCTCAACTTAATTCCACATCTAACATTGCTAGTTTTACTAAAATTAATTAAACATAAATAAAACTAAAAATTAAACATAACAGATCAATTTGGGCCGTCTATTATTACTCAATTTGGGCCGTCTATTATTACTTGAAAGTTTTGAAGGTTAGAAGCCTAGAAAACATAATATAAATTTTTTGCTGTTGTAAAGTCGACGATATGTGTGCAGTGGAATATAATAAATAAGACACAATATTTATGAGGTTCGGCAAGTGTGCTTACGTTCTCGGGGCAGCAGTAGTAATTTTTTTCATTATCTGAAATAATACAAGTACAAAAATACTTTCACTATTTTCTTTTTTTTCTCTAGTCTGGCTCACTAGTAATTTCTTCTGCATCTCTCTTCTTTCCTTTCTTTCCTTTGTATATTTTTTTCTCATCTCTTTCTTTTCTTTCTTACTTCTTCCTTCCTCTGTATGCTCTCATCTTATAGGCAAAAGATTACTATAGCAACACTATTCACTTTACAAACTTTCCTCAAATGAATAGTGAAATACTGTGCATGAATAGTAACCATCTGTTTTTCTTCATATGAATAATAATTCATCTGATTTTTCTTTGGATGAATAGTAACGATCTATTCATGTGGGCCATCCATATATTATATTACAACACTTCCCCTTAGATGGCCATATGTCAATTTCGTTTGCCTCGTTAAAACCTTGATATGTTTTGGATGCTCTTCCTGATGAGTATCTCCTCCTGATTTCAAATTCTTTAATTTGACTGATTACTGTGTTGATGTAATCTGATGCCATTCAGGATAGTTGGAGTGTTTGCTTCTGAAGGTGGTGATCGGATCATATTTATATATATTTTTACTTCAAATTCACTCGTCTTTTCTTAGTTAGTTCCTTATATTTTTGAGCTATTTACGTTATTTTTGTGTTTATAGGATTTGTTTATGCAAAGAAAATAAAAATGGCACAAATGAGTTTTAAATAATAAATTCGTCGAAAATTGCTTTAGTCGTTCTCACTCTGTCATGGGTTATTGGTAGAATTATGTCACGGATTATAGGTCATGGAAGTTAGGCTAAATTTATTAGGTATGCATTAGAAATTATATGATATATCTAAAATTGAAGTGTTTTGCAGTTGGTGAGTAAAGAAAAGTGTGAGTGTGGTGGGTGAGGCAACTTAGAAAATCAGAAAACAAAGGAATAAGAGGAACACACGGATCAGTGGGAGAGAAGTGGAAGGCAGCGAGGCTGCCTTCAAGAAAACAGAAAAATAATAGGGTCAGAGGGCGGACAGAATGAAAGAAGAATAAGGAACAAAGGGGGGAACGCTGCCCCTTGGCAGCGAGAGAGAGGAACCAAGGAAAAGAAAACAGAAAAACAAGCAGAAAAGCTGCCTTGCGCAGCTTGTTTTTCTGTGCGTGGCTGCACTTGGCAACACTGGAGGCGGAAAGGGTAGAGCAGTGCGCAGGAGGAGAGAAGCACAGAAAACTGTGCAGAAACCAGGAGGTCAGAGAGGGATTGACAGAGGCAGCGTGAAGCCTCGGCAGCAATAGCACAGAAGCAGAAGCTTCACTCAATCTTTCGGTTAAATCTTTCCAAATTTATATTTCATTTCTATTTTAATAATGTGTAAATAAACTTATTTTGGCTAGAGGTTAATTCAAAGCCATGAATATATTTGTAATATGAATTGATTACCTTCAGTTGTGATTTCTGAGTTGTGATTTAATTTGCTTAACTGCTTGATTGATAACTTATTTTTGTATGTCGATTAAGAATGCATACTTAATTTACATGCATGAATTTGATGCTAGAATATAAGTAAATTTCACCTAATCGTTATGAACTTATATTCACAAGTAGTGAAGGTTGCTAGTCACAATCACGTTAAGTAAATTCTTGGCATAAGTTTCATGCAAATCATAGTAACGAGTGCCTCGTCAATGCTTATGTTTTTCATAGAACTTAATGATTCTTGCTTGTATCTCTATTATGCAATTCATGTAGGGAACTTGTAGGGAATGTTTTGGGTTGTCGTATGCAATCATCCAACCCAATAACTTGTGGAAAAACTGAGGGTTAATTAGTGCAATTCACGGTTAATTTGAGGCGTTGAGATTTACAATTTATTGAAAGAACAACTGAAAATCAATTTAGGTTGCATATGTGTCATGTGTGGAGAAGAACCCTCTAGCTAGTCCGTCACCTATCCTTTCACCTTAATTCATGCTTTTGTCAATTCTGTAATTTATTTAAGTTTAATTTACTTCTCGTCAAAACCAAACCCCCCCATTATTAAATTATATTACTTAGTTAGTTTTCATTGTTGTTAGTCTTTTAATTCAATTTCCGTCCATTTCAGTTCCTAGTGTTTAATTTGATTGTTTTCATTATTTTGAGTCATTCTAAGTGTGTTTCGAGTTATTAGAGTTTTTAGCCTAGTTTTGTGTCCTTGAGTCTTGTTTAATATTTTTAAATTAATTTAGAATAGATTAGCAATCCCTCCTAATCCCCGGCCTAGAACGATACCCTACTTACATCTATACTACAATTGTCAAAAAGAGGGTTTAATTTGTGTGTCAAGTAATTTTACGCATCAAATTTTGGCGCCGTTGCCGGGGATTAGCAACTTTGCTAATCCCTTTATTTATTTTTTTGTTTATGTTTATATTGGTGTTTGTGTATTTTACTTTTGATATTTGATTTATTTTTCTTTCTTTGATTTTAGGTACAAATGGAGCAAGACATGGCAATTGCGACCATTCAAGCTCAATTGGCACAGCTCACTGCTCAATTGACTCATAATGCCGAACGGACCACAATGCCAAGTGTCCCTACACTTGATGTGCCCTATGGGCAAGGATATCAAAGTCCTCAATTTTCTGCCAATGAAGATGCTTGGGGTTATCAAGGCTATGATCAACCAAGCAACAACATGTTTTCCAACGCTTACAATTCGGCTTGGAGAGATCATTCAAATTATATGTGGGGGGAACCTCAACAATTCCAACAAGAGGGATATTGGCAGCAAGAGGAGGATTTCTATTCAAAACCTATGCAATATGCTCAATCAAACTCAGGTTCGTCAATAAATTATAATCAAATTCTTAATGAATTAAATTCTTTGGTGCAGGGCTCACAAAATCAAGCCAATGAGGCTCAACAAGATGGATATTGGCAGCAATCTGAGGAGTTTTATTTAACGCCTATACAGCCACCACCGCATACCCCACAACAATTCCAATCAAATTCAAGTATGTCCATGGAGAGTGATCAAATTCTTCAAGTACTAACCTCTTTGACGCAGGACCAACAAAATCAAGACAAGAAGTTGGATATATTGAAGAGTCAAATGGGAGAGATTATGGAATTCATGGTACAAATTCAAGAGCAAAGTGAACTCTCCAGCTCAACTGTTGAAAATTCGAAGGAAGATTTTGAAATCCACGATGCTATCACTTTGGAAGGTGACATGAAGGATGAAGCTGTCCCAGAACCATCCAAACACATCCCGAACATGGATGAATTGTTGCTGCAAGCAGAAGAGGAGGAGGACGACCTGGGCAGTTTAGAAGAATTCTTGCTGCAAGCTCCTCAAATCCCTATGTCATCCAACTCAGGTGAGGAAGTTCTAAATCCACTTCATTCTAACATTATTCCACCAAATGTCCTTTGTCCTTGCAGGTTTTTGATTCCAAATATCAAAGAGAGTGAAAAAGACATTGTGGAAGCTCTTCCAAAGGTGCAAAGTGATATCCCAATTCTTGGTGCACCAAAACAAGTTCCCGATGGTATTGAAACATTCAAAGAACCTTGCACACCAAGAAAAGGGATTCAAGAGAATGAAGTGGTTGAAGCATATCAAGAATACATCCAAGAGGCTGTGCATGAGACAATCAAGCCCAAAGCAGTTGAGTTTGATGACACGGGACAAGCCACAACCATCATAGTAAACCTGGCCAAGTTCAAAGTCCCGGAAATGTTCAAAGATGTGGTGTTTGTCATTGAGTTTGTGTCAGAAAAAGAAAGTAAGCCATCTTCTCCAATTTTAATTTTAATTTATACTAACATGTTTCTGATTTTGATGATTCAGGCACCCACTCTTGAATTTAAACCATTGCCGAATCATTTCAAGTATCACCTCCCATTAAAAGATAAATTCCATGCTTTGGAGCCGAGGGGAGTTTAAAGGAAAGATTCGTCCGACTGCGGACGTTAAAGCAAGCGCTTCTTGGGAGGCAACCCAAGCATTCAACTTACACCCTTATCTTTACTGCTTTCATTTTGTTTTGTTTAGTTAGTTGTGTTATTTGGTTGATTTCTGTGAGTTTGTGTTATTTAGTTTAAGTGTGGGGGAAAGTTAAACAAAGTCTTTTTACATTAATTTACATATTTAAAAAAAAAAAAAAAAAAAAAAAAACACACCTAAAAAAAAAAAAAAAAAAAAAAAAAAAAAAAAAGTAAAAATATTTTACAATGATGTGTAAACTAATAGCATTCATTGGTCAGGTGGTGCTTCAGTAGTCGGCGGAGCTTCAGCAGTCGGAGGGGCCACGGAAGGAGGAGGTATCGGAGGTTGATCAGTTGGAGCTTCACTACGCGGTGCCGCCCCAGAAGACGAAGGAAGATGCGGTTGGGACAAACCCACAAACCTCCGATGATCAAGTAAAATTTGACCATCAGTGTCTTGCAGCTGGTCAATTTTCCTCTTCATGTTTGTGGCATAATTGTGTGCAAGCTTGTGCAATTGTTTATTTTCATGCTTGAGTCCTCTAATCTCCTCTTTGAGACTCTGTATTTCAGCCACCAACGATTCAACGTGACGGGTTCGAGCATATAAGCGTTGGGCCATGTTGGACACAGAACCAGCACACTGCACGCTAAGAGCCAGATACTCCTTAACCGCCAATTCATCAGATCGTCTAGCGAGCAGTCTGTTATCTCTGGGGGTGACAAGGTTCCGGGCCACCACCGCAGCTGTCATATCATTTTTCATCACCGAATCCCCCACGGTAAGGGGACCGGTAGGGGATATGAAGGATGGGCGCCATATGTTGTCTGGTGAAGGCGGAGCTGCCTCTTCACCAAGGTTTAAGTCAAAACGACGATCGGAAGGGCCAGACATTTTTCAGAGGTGGTGAAGAAAGAAGAGAGTCGGACAGATCAAGATTAAACAAGTGCAAGAAGGGAGTGTTTACAGGAGGGAGCTCAAGTGTGTTGTGGAACAAAATTAACGCCTCTATAAAAAGAAGAAATCAAAGAGGCGCTCCTCAGAAATTGAAGAGGCGTCCTCTTGCAAATCGAAGAGTCGGGGCTCCTTTCTCAAACGCCTGATTCTTTTCTCAAAAGAGGAGTTTCCTTTCTCAAAAGCCGGATTCTTTTCTCAAAAGAGGCGTTTCATTTCTTAAAAGTTGGGCTTGCTCAGAAACCACGAGCCGAACCCCGGATTTCAAAAGATCAATTTGTCCAGACGTGTCGTCACTTGTCACACGCAAATTGCTTTGCGAAAATCTCGGGCAGTTTGTCGAAGCACCAATTCAGAAATCGAAGAGGGAAATTCAACAGTCAAAGACACGCTAGCTTTCTCAAAAGCTGGGCTTCAACCCACGGGCAAATCTTATTTTCCAGATTTATCCGCACGTGTCACATGCTACCTCTACAATCGACGATGCTCAGAGCTCGAAGTGCCGATTCCAGATATCAATGAGGAATCTGCTTTGCGGAAATCACGAATAGCTGGTCGAAAATTTATGGTGAAGTGGGAAAGCACGTTGCACTGTTCTTTTACTCGTGTTGGTAACCCTGGGATAATTGAACAGTACCTCTACCAGCCATTAAGAAAATTCTATAAATGTTAAACTTCATTGCAAAGTAGCCTCACTCAAACCTTCTTCATCTCCGAAAATGCATCCCCAAAGAATCCTCCTAAGTTACTCTGTGTTCCTCATTCCTTGGGATACTCCTGCGAACAACACATTCAAAGCAAAAGTATTTCATATCATAAAGGTTGAAAGCAAGAGTATCTCATATCATGCTTTCTCCCTGTCCTTTCTCTAGCCAGCACTTGCTCTCGAGTACTCATCATCTTGTGTTTCCTCTTCGTCTCTTACGTATAAGGGAAGTGAAGATGATACCTCGAAGCATGTGGAGACAACGTGATGATTCATCCTCAACTAGGGACAAGGAGAAAGAAAGCAAGAGGTGGGCACTTGGAAAGATTGAAGAAAGAAACAGACCAATACCTCTACCTCGTGCCTGCCCGCCATGCAGAGGAAACAAGCAGAGAAGAATGCAGCTCGTACAATCAACCCAGCACAAGGAGTCCGAGCTGAAGAACTAGAGAAGCTGCCACATCTGCTTGGAGAACAAATAAAGAACTGCAACATCACCAAAGAGAAAAGCTCCGCCGTACAATATCATCAAATCATCACTTGCAAGTAAAAAGCTAAGTGTCACCCCGTTCAAGAGGAAAGCTGTGGAAAGTCAACAAGCACGACCAATGATCACTTGTTAGTTATATTCATTGTCTTTTATCGTGATTTTCAATTTTTCGTTTGCAATTTTTTTATATTTTCTTGTGTTACTTAACTGAATTATTTCTTTTCTTTGCAGGAACTTTTGGTTATTTCCACCCTTGAAGTTGATTGCAGAATTTTAGCTTGGGGGTCATCGCTTGATTTTACTGCAAATTAGGGAAGTTTTCAGTCCAATTGCTTTATTTTGTTTCTTATTATTTATTTATTTTATTTTTATTTGCATTATAGTGTTTTCTGACATTGGGGACAATGTCCAGTTTAAGTTTGGGGGTAAAGAGTATAAAAAAATGACCAAATTGAAATTTTTTGTACCTTCAACTACGAACGGGTTTCATTTGTTTCCGTGTTGTTGTTTTTTGTTTTCTTTAAAAAAAAAAAAAAAATTATTAAAAAAAAATCGGAAAAATTTAAAAATCCAAAAATATTGTCTTGTTTCCCTTATTGTTTTGAATTAGATTTTTGTTAGTTTCCCGACCCAATGATATAATTGGATCAAATTTGAACCATGATCATCAAGAACTTAGTTAACATGTGTTTTGTGAAATTCCTAATTCTCTTGTTAGTTTTGTACATGTTTGACCATCTTTGAAAAACCAAATGCACATAGCCTTGTTAATGTGAAACTAAAGCATGACTTAAAGCTTCATATGTGAATTTAGTGACCATATACATCCTATGTGAGTTTTTGAGCCTATTGAAAGTGTGTGCATTTTTCATACACTCCTATTTTTTTTCATGTGTGATGAACTTATGTGAGATACATCTCTAGAACTTGCGTAACGATCTTTCGAAATGTTTGTCATTGATTGCATGAACTTGGAAATGATAGAGGCATTAGGTTTACCACTATGGCCCAAATAACCATGTTTCCCAAATAAAAATGATATCATTAGATTGCCAATTTGAGCCGTGTATGTTGAGCCTTTTATTTCTTATCACCAGATATGTCTACCCTTATACCTGAAACATTTTTTCCTTACCCTTTCCAAGCAAGCTAGTGAGCAATGTGAGATTGTCTTATGAGAAATGTTTGTGAAGTACTTTGAAGGTGTTTGGCAAAAGAATAAGTGTGGGGGTATTTCATGTTTGTATTTAGTTATGTGTAAAAAAAAAAAAAAAAATTGTATACTAAGAAAATAAAAAAAAAATATTTCAAGTTTCAGTTAAGGGTGTGGTTAGAGGTGCTAAAAGAATCGTTGGAAAGATTGAGTTCTTATAAATCTAAACAAAAGAATTGCTTGCAATGTAGCTTGGAACTTGTGTTTACCTATTCTTTCATTTCAATAACCCTCTCCCTAAACCTCATTACATCCAATAAAAGTCCTCTTGATTTAAGTTTTGCAATTATGATTGTGGAGATGAGATCTTTATGCAAGCTTATGGTAGAAATTTCACATTTGATTCTTTGAGCGAAACACATTAAAACTAAACACATGTGTGATTGAGTGCATATCCCGTGAGAAGGTCGCTAGTTTGCATATGATGATTTTAAAAATAAAAACTTGAAATTGCATTAGCATGGCTATCTCACACACTACACTTCAAGGATGATTCAAAGATTACTGCTAATATTTGAATAAGGAAGATGAACTTGGATTAGTTTGTTGGTGCTAGCTATGGTTCTTGATGATTTGTTTTCTCGAATGAAATTCTATGAGGGTCACATAGGGGGAAACTAATGTTTTTTTTTTATGTTATTACTTTGTCATGTTCTCTTTGTTTTGCTCGAGGACTAGCAAAAGCTAAGTATGGGGGTATTTGATCGGATCATATTTATATATATTTTTACTTCAAATTCACTCGTCTTTTCTTAGTTAGTTCCTTATATTTTTGAGCTATTTACGTTATTTTTGTGTTTATAGGATTTGTTTATGCAAAGAAAATAAAAATGGCACAAATGAGTTTTAAATAATAAATTCGTCGAAAATTGCTTTAGTCGTTCTCACTCTGTCATGGGTTATTGGTAGAATTATGTCACGGATTATAGGTCATGGAAGTTAGGCTAAATTTATTAGGTATGCATTAGAAATTATATGATATATCTAAAATTGAAGTGTTTTGCAGTTGGTGAGTAAAGAAAAGTGTGAGTGTGGTGGGTGAGGCAACTTAGAAAATCAGAAAACAAAGGAATAAGAGGAACACACGGATCAGTGGGAGAGAAGTGGAAGGCAGCGAGGCTGCCTTCAAGAAAACAGAAAAATAATAGGGTCAGAGGGCGGACAGAATGAAAGAAGAATAAGGAACAAAGGGGGGAACGCTGCCCCTTGGCAGCGAGAGAGAGGAACCAAGGAAAAGAAAACATAAAAACAAGCAGAAAAGCTGCCTTGCGCAGCTTGTTTTTCTGTGCGTGGCTGCACTTGGCAACACTGGAGGCGGAAAGGGTAGAGCAGTGCGCAGGAGGAGAGAAGCACAGAAAACTGTGCAGAAACCAGGAGGTCAGAGAGGGATTGACAGATGCAGCGTGAAGCCTCGGCAGCAATAGCACAGAAGCAGAAGCTTCACTCAATCTTTCGGTTAAATCTTTCCAAATTTATATTTCATTTCTATTTTAATAATGTGTAAATAAACTTATTTTGGCTAGAGGTTAATTCAAAGCCATGAATATATTTGTAATATGTATTGATTACCTTCAGTTGTGATTTCTGAGTTGTGATTTAATTTGCTTAACTGCTTGATTGATAACTTATTTTTGTATGTCGATTAAGAATGCATACTTAATTTACATGCATGAATTTGATGCTAGAATATAAGTAAATTTCACCTAATCGTTATGAACTTATATTCACAAGTAGTGAAGGTTGCTAGTCACAATCACGTTAAGTAAATTCTTGGCATAAGTTTCATGCAAATCATAGTAACGAGTGCCTCGTCAATGCTTATGTTTTTCATAGAACTTAATGATTCTTGCTTGTATCTCTATTATGCAATTCATGTAGGGAACTTGTAGGGAATGTTTTGGGTTGTCGTATGCAATCATCCAACCCAATAACTTGTGGAAAAACTGAGGGTTAATTAGTGCAATTCACGGTTAATTTGAGGCGTTGAGATTTACAATTTATTGAAAGAACAACTGAAAATCAATTTAGGTTGCATATGTGTCATGTGTGGAGAAGAACCCTCTAGCTAGTCCGTCACCTATCCTTTCACCTTAATTCATGCTTTTGTCAATTCTGTAATTTATTTAAGTTTAATTTACTTCTCGTCAAAACCAAACCCCCCCATTATTAAATTATATTACTTAGTTAGTTTTCATTGTTGTTAGTCTTTTAATTCAATTTCCGTCCATTTCAGTTCCTAGTGTTTAATTTGATTGTTTTCATTATTTTGAGTCATTCTAAGTGTGTTTCGAGTTATTAGAGTTTTTAGCCTAGTTTTGTGTCCTTGAGTCTTGTTTAATATTTTTAAATTAATTTAGAATAGATTAGCAATCCCTCCTAATCCCCGGCCTAGAACGATACCCTACTTACATCTATACTACAATTGTCAAAAAGAGGGTTTAATTTGTGTGTCAAGTAATTTTACGCATCAAATTTTGGCGCCGTTGCCGGGGATTAGCAACTTTGCTAATCCCTTTATTTATTTTTTTGTTTATGTTTATATTGGTGTTTGTGTATTTTACTTTTGATATTTGATTTATTTTTCTTTCTTTGATTTTAGGTACAAATGGAGCAAGACATGGCAATTGCGACCATTCAAGCTCAATTGGCACAGCTCACTGCTCAATTGACTCATAATGCCGAACGGACCACAATGCCAAGTGTCCCTACACTTGATGTGCCCTATGGGCAAGGATATCAAAGTCCTCAATTTTCTGCCAATGAAGATGCTTGGGGTTATCAAGGCTATGATCAACCAAGCAACAACATGTTTTCCAACGCTTACAATTCGGCTTGGAGAGATCATTCAAATTATATGTGGGGGGAACCTCAACAATTCCAACAAGAGGGATATTGGCAGCAAGAGGAGGATTTCTATTCAAAACCTATGCAATATGCTCAATCAAACTCAGGTTCGTCAATATTCTTTGGTGCAGGGCTCACAAAATCAAGCCAAGGAGGCTCAACAAGATGGATATTGGCAGCAATCTGAGGAGTTTTATTTAACGCCTATACAGCCACCACCGCATACCCCACAACAATTCCAATCAAATTCAAGTATGTCCATGGAGAGTGATCAAATTCTTCAAGTACTAACCTCTTTGACGCAGGACCAACAAAATCAAGACAAGAAGTTGGATAAATTGAAGAGTCAAATGGGAGAGATTATGGAATTCATGGTACAAATTCAAGAGCAAAGTGAACTCTCCAGCTCAACTGTTGAAAATTCGAAGGAAGATTTTGAAATCCACGATGCTATCACTTTGGAAGGTGACATGAAGGATGAAGCTGTCCCAGAACCATCCAAACACATCCCGAACATGGATGAATTGTTGCTGCAAGCAGAAGAGGAGGAGGACGACCTGGGCAGTTTAGAAGAATTCTTGCTGCAAGCTCCTCAAATCCCTATGTCATCCAACTCAGGTGAGGAAGTTCTAAATCCACTTCATTCTAACATTATTCCACCAAATGTCCTTTGTCCTTGCAGGTTTTTGATTCCAAATATCAAAGAGAGTGAAAAAGACATTGTGGAAGCTCTTCCAAAGGTGCAAAGTGATATCCCAATTCTTGGTGCACCAAAACAAGTTCCCGATGGTATTGAAACATTCAAAGAACCTTGCACACCAAGAAAAGGGATTCAAGAGAATGAAGTGGTTGAAGCATATCAAGAATACATCCAAGAGGCTGTGCATGAGACAATCAAGCCCAAAGCAGTTGAGTTTGATGACACGGGACAAGCCACAACCATCATAGTAAACCTGGCCAAGTTCAAAGTCCCGGAAATGTTCAAAGATGTGGTGTTTGTCATTGAGTTTGTGTCAGAAAAAGAAAGTAAGCCATCTTCTCCAATTTTAATTTTAATTTATACTAACATGTTTCTGATTTTGATGATTCAGGCACCCACTCTTGAATTTAAACCATTGCCGAATCATTTCAAGTATCACCTCCCATTAAAAGATAAATTCCATGCTTTGGAGCCGAGGGGAGTTTAAAGGAAAGATTCGTCCGACTGCGGACGTTAAAGCAAGCGCTTCTTGGGAGGCAACCCAAGCATTCAACTTACACCCTTATCTTTACTGCTTTCATTTTGTTTTGTTTAGTTAGTTGTGTTATTTGGTTGATTTCTGTGAGTTTGTGTTATTTAGTTTAAGTGTGGGGGAAAGTTAAACAAAGTCTTTTTACATTAATTTACATATTTAAAAAAAAAAAAAAAAAAAAAAAAAAAAAAAAAAAAAAAAAAAAAAAAAAAAAAAAAAAAGTAAAAATATTTTACAATGATGTGTAAACTAATAGCATTCATTGGTCAGGTGGTGCTTCAGTAGTCGGCGGAGCTTCAGCAGTCGGAGGGGCCACGGAAGGAGGAGGTATCGGAGGTTGATCAGTTGGAGCTTCACTACGCGGTGCCGCCCCAGAAGACGAAGGAAGATGCGGTTGGGACAAACCCACAAACCTCCGATGATCAAGTAAAATTTGACCATCAGTGTCTTGCAGCTGGTCAATTTTCCTCTTCATGTTTGTGGCATAATTGTGTGCAAGCTTGTGCAATTGTTTATTTTCATGCTTGAGTCCTCTAATCTCCTCTTTGAGACTCTGTATTTCAGCCACCAACGATTCAACGTGACGGGTTCGAGCATATAAGCGTTGGGCCATGTTGGACACAGAACCAGCACACTGCACGCTAAGAGCCAGATACTCCTTAACCGCCAATTCATCAGATCGTCTAGCGAGCAGTCTGTTATCTCTGGGGGTGACAAGGTTCCGGGCCACCACCGCAGCTGTCATATCATTTTTCATCACCGAATCCCCCACGGTAAGGGGACCGGTAGGGGATATGAAGGATGGGCGCCATATGTTGTCTGGTGAAGGCGGAGCTGCCTCTTCACCAAGGTTTAAGTCAAAACGACGATCGGAAGGGCCAGACATTTTTCAGAGGTGGTGAAGAAAGAAGAGAGTCGGACAGATCAAGATTAAACAAGTGCAAGAAGGGAGTGTTTACAGGAGGGAGCTCAAGTGTGTTGTGGAACAAAATTAACGCCTCTATAAAAAGAAGAAATCAAAGAGGCGCTCCTCAGAAATTGAAGAGGCGTCCTCTTGCAAATCGAAGAGTCGGGGCTCCTTTCTCAAACGCCTGATTCTTTTCTCAAAAGAGGAGTTTCCTTTCTCAAAAGCCGGATTCTTTTCTCAAAAGAGGCGTTTCATTTCTTAAAAGTTGGGCTTGCTCAGAAACCACGAGCCGAACCCCGGATTTCAAAAGATCAATTTGTCCAGACGTGTCGTCACTTGTCACACGCAAATTGCTTTGCGAAAATCTCGGGCAGTTTGTCGAAGCACCAATTCAGAAATCGAAGAGGGAAATTCAACAGTCAAAGACACGCTAGCTTTCTCAAAAGCTGGGCTTCAACCCACGGGCAAATCTTATTTTCCAGATTTATCCGCACGTGTCACATGCTACCTCTACAATCGACGATGCTCAGAGCTCGAAGCGCCGATTCCAGATATCAATGAGGAATCTGCTTTGCGGAAATCACGAATAGCTGGTCGAAAATTTATGGTGAAGTGGGAAAGCACGTTGCACTGTTCTTTTACTCGTGTTGGTAACCCTGGGATAATTGAACAGTACCTCTACCAGCCATTAAGAAAATTCTATAAATGTTAAACTTCATTGCAAAGTAGCCTCACTCAAACCTTCTTCATCTCCGAAAATGCATCCCCAAAGAATCCTCCTAAGTTACTCTGTGTTCCTCATTCCTTGGGATACTCCTGCGAACAACACATTCAAAGCAAAAGTATTTCATATCATAAAGGTTGAAAGCAAGAGTATCTCATATCATGCTTTCTCCCTGTCCTTTCTCTAGCCAGCACTTGCTCTCGAGTACTCATCATCTTGTGTTTCCTCTTCGTCTCTTACATATAAGGGAAGTGAAGATGATACCTCGAAGCATGTGGAGACAACGTGATGATTCATCCTCAACTAGGGACAAGGAGAAAGAAAGCAAGAGGTGGGCACTTGGAAAGATTGAAGAAAGAAACAGACCAATACCTCTACCTCGTGCCTGCCCGCCATGCAGAGGAAACAAGCAGAGAAGAATGCAGCTCGTACAATCAACCCAGCACAAGGAGTCCGAGCTGAAGAACTAGAGAAGCTGCCACATCTGCTTGGAGAACAAATAAAGAACTGCAACATCACCAAAGAGAAAAGCTCCGCCGTACAATATCATCAAATCATCACTTGCAAGTAAAAAGCTAAGTGTCACCCCGTTCAAGAGGAAAGCTGTGGAAAGTCAACAAGCACGACCAATGATCACTTGTTAGTTATATTCATTGTCTTTTATCGTGATTTTCAATTTTTCGTTTGCAATTTTTTTATATTTTCTTGTGTTACTTAACTGAATTATTTCTTTTCTTTGCAGGAACTTTTGGTTATTTCCACCCTTGAAGTTGATTGCAGAATTTTAGCTTGGGGGTCATCGCTTGATTTTACTGCAAATTAGGGAAGTTTTCAGTCCAATTGCTTTATTTTGTTTCTTATTATTTATTTATTTTATTTTTATTTGCATTATAGTGTTTTCTGACATTGGGGACAATGTCCAGTTTAAGTTTGGGGGTAAAGAGTATAAAAAAATGACCAAATTGAAATTTTTTGTACCTTCAACTACGAACGGGTTTCATTTGTTTCCGTGTTGTTGTTTTTTGTTTTCTTTAAAAAAAAAAAAAAAATTATTAAAAAAAAATCGGAAAAATTTAAAAATCCAAAAATATTGTCTTGTTTCCCTTATTGTTTTGAATTAGATTTTTGTTAGTTTCCCGACCCAATGATATAATTGGATCAAATTTGAACCATGATCATCAAGAACTTAGTTAACATGTGTTTTGTGAAATTCCTAATTCTCTTGTTAGTTTTGTACATGTTTGACCATCTTTGAAAAACCAAATGCACATAGCCTTGTTAATGTGAAACTAAAGCATGACTTAAAGCTTCATATGTGAATTTAGTGACCATATACATCCTATGTGAGTTTTTGAGCCTATTGAAAGTGTGTGCATTTTTCATACACTCCTATTTTTTTTCATGTGTGATGAACTTATGTGAGATACATCTCTAGAACTTGCGTAACGATCTTTCGAAATGTTTGTCATTGATTGCATGAACTTGGAAATGATAGAGGCATTAGGTTTACCACTATGGCCCAAATAACCATGTTTCCCAAATAAAAATGATATCATTAGATTGCCAATTTGAGCCGTGTATGTTGAGCCTTTTATTTCTTATCACCAGATATGTCTACCCTTATACCTGAAACATTTTTTCCTTACCCTTTCCAAGCAAGCTAGTGAGCAATGTGAGATTGTCTTATGAGAAATGTTTGTGAAGTACTTTGAAGGTGTTTGGCAAAAGAATAAGTGTGGGGGTATTTCATGTTTGTATTTAGTTATGTGTAAAAAAAAAAAAAAAAATTGTATACTAAGAAAATAAAAAAAAAATATTTCAAGTTTCAGTTAAGGGTGTGGTTAGAGGTGCTAAAAGAATCGTTGGAAAGATTGAGTTCTTATAAATCTAAACAAAAGAATTGCTTGCAATGTAGCTTGGAACTTGTGTTTACCTATTCTTTCATTTCAATAACCCTCTCCCTAAACCTCATTACATCCAATAAAAGTCCTCTTGATTTAAGTTTTGCAATTATGATTGTGGAGATGAGATCTTTATGCAAGCTTATGGTAGAAATTTCACATTTGATTCTTTGAGCGAAACACATTAAAACTAAACACATGTGTGATTGAGTGCATATCCCGTGAGAAGGTCGCTAGTTTGCATATGATGATTTTAAAAATAAAAACTTGAAATTGCATTAGCATGGCTATCTCACACACTACACTTCAAGGATGATTCAAAGATTACTGCTAATATTTGAATAAGGAAGATGAACTTGGATTAGTTTGTTGGTGCTAGCTATGGTTCTTGATGATTTGTTTTCTCGAATGAAATTCTATGAGGGTCACATAGGGGGAAACTAATGTTTTTTTTTTATGTTATTACTTTTTCATGTTCTCTTTGTTTTGCTCGAGGACTAGCAAAAGCTAAGTATGGGGGTATTTGATCGGATCATATTTATATATATTTTTACTTCAAATTCACTCGTCTTTTCTTAGTTAGTTCCTTATATTTTTGAGCTATTTACGTTATTTTTGTGTTTATAGGATTTGTTTATGCAAAGAAAATAAAAATGGCACAAATGAGTTTTAAATAATAAATTCGTCGAAAATTGCTTTAGTCGTTCTCACTCTGTCATGGGTTATTGGTAGAATTATGTCACGGATTATAGGTCATGGAAGTTAGGCTAAATTTATTAGGTATGCATTAGAAATTATATGATATATCTAAAATTGAAGTGTTTTGCAGTTGGTGAGTAAAGAAAAGTGTGAGTGTGGTGGGTGAGGCAACTTAGAAAATCAGAAAACAAAGGAATAAGAGGAACACACGGATCAGTGGGAGAGAAGTGGAAGGCAGCGAGGCTGCCTTCAAGAAAACAGAAAAATAATAGGGTCAGAGGGCGGACAGAATGAAAGAAGAATAAGGAACAAAGGGGGGAACGCTGCCCCTTGGCAGCGAGAGAGAGGAACCAAGGAAAAGAAAACAGAAAAACAAGCAGAAAAGCTGCCTTGCGCAGCTTGTTTTTCTGTGCGTGGCTGCACTTGGCAACACTGGAGGCGGAAAGGGTAGAGCAGTGCGCAGGAGGAGAGAAGCACAGAAAACTGTGCAGAAACCAGGAGGTCAGAGAGGGATTGACAGAGGCAGCGTGAAGCCTCGGCAGCAATAGCACAGAAGCAGAAGCTTCACTCAATCTTTCGGTTAAATCTTTCCAAATTTATATTTCATTTATATTTTAATAATGTGTAAATAAACTTATTTTGGCTAGAGGTTAATTCAAAGCCATGAATATATTTGTAATATGAATTGATTACCTTCAGTTGTGATTTCTGAGTTGTGATTTAATTTGCTTAACTGCTTGATTGATAACTTATTTTTGTATGTCGATTAAGAATGCATACTTAATTTACATGCATGAATTTGATGCTAGAATATAAGTAAATTTCACCTAATCGTTATGAACTTATATTCACAAGTAGTGAAGGTTGCTAGTCACAATCACGTTAAGTAAATTCTTGGCATAAGTTTCATGCAAATCATAGTAACGAGTGCCTCGTCAATGCTTATGTTTTTCATAGAACTTAATGATTCTTGCTTGTATCTCTATTATGCAATTCATGTAGGGAACTTGTAGGGAATGTTTTGGGTTGTCGTATGCAATCATCCAACCCAATAACTTGTGGAAAAACTGAGGGTTAATTAGTGCAATTCACGGTTAATTTGAGGCGTTGAGATTTACAATTTATTGAAAGAACAACTGAAAATCAATTTAGGTTGCATATGTGTCATGTGTGGAGAAGAACCCTCTAGCTAGTCCGTCACCTATCCTTTCACCTTAATTCATGCTTTTGTCAATTCTGTAATTTATTTAAGTTTAATTTACTTCTCGTCAAAACCAAACCCCCCCATTATTAAATTATATTACTTAGTTAGTTTTCATTGTTGTTAGTCTTTTAATTCAATTTCCGTCCATTTCAGTTCCTAGTGTTTAATTTGATTGTTTTCATTATTTTGAGTCATTCTAAGTGTGTTTCGAGTTATTAGAGTTTTTAGCCTAGTTTTGTGTCCTTGAGTCTTGTTTAATATTTTTAAATTAATTTAGAATAGATTAGCAATCCCTCCTAATCCCCGGCCTAGAACGATACCCTACTTACATCTATACTACAATTGTCAAAAAGAGGGTTTAATTTGTGTGTCAAGTAATTTTACGCATCAGGTGGTTCACATGTGCTCCAAATTTTACTAGCCACACGTTTTAACCAAACTCCTGTATTTATGATAGATATGAAGATGTGGCAATAAATGTTGCTTCCTTGATCGTTGTAGGATCAATTTATTTTCATATGTAAATACAAATCATTTCTGAGAGCGATTTGTACGCATGCTAGAGAGATATTCAAATTTTTGCTTGCCCAATAAGACCATGGCTATTAATAAGTTCTTCGAAATAGAATAAGCACATGTCTATAATTTCCTAGAGTTATCAAAGGATAAGCTTTACTTCATTCTAATACCATATGTTGGTATTGTGCTTTACAGGAAATATAACATCTGACTAAGTGTATTGTACTAAATACAGTAAGGCACATACCTCACTAAAATATGGTACTTCTGGATCAAATATCAATTCATCAATTCCCTCATGAGGATGAATGATCTTTCTTAGTGTCTAAATATTGGTTAATCATTTGAGTATTTAACTCATAATCTTCAATCCATATGGTTTTTTAATACTATAAACATTGTGGATAAGATTTGTATTGGCATATTGTTTGATCTGCAGCTCGAGACAATATTTCTTTCAACACTTTATAATCTTTCTAGACTCTTCAAGAGTTCCAATCTAATATCAACCCTTGCAAGAGATTCAATGTGTTGCAACAATATCATAACGAAAGCACTCATTAAGGCAGTTTATACCATTCATTGGTATTGAGTACATAATTTATGTTGTACCCTTCTAGGGCTTTCTTTAAGCAATTTGAATCATTCAGGAAATTTCTACACTTTATGACACATTCTCCTTTTGAATTTATATAGAGCAACTTGCTTCCATGTATACTTAAGGGATCCAAAACCACTCCAAACCCAAATCCCACCCACGCCAACATCTCCCCCCTCAAACCCACCTCCTCATTCTCTACCGTTGCCACGTCATCCTCCTCCTCCTCCTCCTATCCATCCCCCAAACCCAAATCCTCAAACCTAATTGCACCCTCCTCTGTAAGCACTCGCCGTTGGCCACCTTCGACCTCATCATCCTCATTCTCGTCCTCTTCTCCAGGACCTTCCTCATCACCTCCTACTTTTTCTACATCTTCAACTCCATCTCGCTCTTCCTCTCTCACTTCACCCTCTACCTCCACCACATTCCTGTCCCCTACGTCGTCGGCTTTGTTGATGCACAAAATCGGTGAGGACTTTGGTACAACAGAAAGTGTTAAGTTTATAACCTTTGCTAGATTGCCCTAGTCACTAGTGTGGATAAGTATGTAAATGGATAGAGACAGGGAAGCAAACACAAGATGTACGTGGTTCACCCAGATTGGCTACATCCACGGAGTAGAGGAGTTCTTATTAATTGTGAAGAGTTTACACAAGTACATAGGTTCAAGCTCTCCTTTAGTGAGTACTAGTGAATGATTTAGTACAAATGACATTAGGAAATATGGTGAGAGAATGATCTCTATTTATAGAAGAGAGTTTCTAGTTTCATACTGACATTGACACGTGTCGTGTTGTGATTGGTTTCTGATGTTGACACATGTCGCGTTATGATTGGCTTCTGATGTCGACACGTGTCACACTGTGATTGGCCTCCTGGTTGGAAGGAAACTCTTTTGGGTCCTTGACGGTATAACGTTGACCGGTGCTCAGTAGTTTCGAGATTTGTCAAGTATGGTACAAACAATGCTCCCCTAAGTTCCCGAGTGAGGGAAATTCCTCGGTTGGGGACTTGCAAGATCTAAGGCATTGAGTAATCACGAAACTTCTAAGTACCGAAATG
This sequence comes from Malus sylvestris, assembly GCF_916048215.2. Classification (NCBI taxonomy): domain Eukaryota; kingdom Viridiplantae; phylum Streptophyta; class Magnoliopsida; order Rosales; family Rosaceae; genus Malus; species Malus sylvestris. The sequence continues at coordinate 20,432,635 of NC_062273.1, read as the reverse complement.
TGGTATCATTTTCACTTGCCTTATCTGTCTCATACATAGATGTGGCATTTTCTCTAGAAGTACTTTTCCTCCATCCAGGGGTGGTATCTTTAACCGATGAAGATGCACAAGGTAATGTATCAATTTTACTTGAAGCTTACATGTAGTTTCGGGCTTGGTCAAGTGCGATACAAAACCCTATAGTAGGAGTCCCCCAAGTCGCCGAGCTAGGAGATTTGCCGAAAGAGGTAACAGACAAGGTAAGCGATCAGACTTCCAAGCAAGCAACCTGGATCGAAGGTTCGACTTCGGCTTCCGGTTGATTGTTCTCTTTCTCCTTGTATCGTAAACAGCAACAAGGATAAGGAAAAGCAAATGGAGAAGAGATGATATGAGATTTTTTTTCTTTTGAAGGAGTAACTTTCCACAGGCTTATTCTTGAACTAGGCTGGAGAGTTTTCTGGTTTCCTCCAGAGTATAAGGCTGACTCAAGAATTTGAGGGTCAAAACAAGTCCATCAAATCTAGAGTACGTTCGACCCTGATGATATGGGATACTTTTGATGTTGACAAAGTAGTGGATGTATCGGCACGTGTTATGTTACGCTTCTCTCCACATGCTTCCTTGTATCATTCTTACTTGCCCTATCTGTTCCTCAGGTAGATGTGGTATCTTCTCTAGAAGCATAAGATGTTGAAGATGAGTACTCGAGAGCAATGCCAGGTAAGTAATCAGGCAAGGGGTTCCAGGCAGTTGGTTCCTGACTGGAAGCTTGATTCCAAGTGCTGACTGATTGCTCTCTTTCTTCTTGTTTTGTAGGTAAGAACAAGGCCAAAGGAAAAGACAGGGAAAAAGCATGATATGGGATACTCTTGCTTTTAACCCTGATGATATGAGATACTCTTGCTCTGGTATGGCTTGTTTGCAGAGGTATTATCGGGATGAAAAGAAGCTAAGTATTTCAAAAGACTCTGTTGAGAGTGCCCTCTCGGATGTGAAGAAAAGTTGAGCATTTTTTTTTATTTGCAGGTCTGCCTGGCTGTGGAGGATGAAAGTCGACATATATAGGAGTCTTCCTAACAACAAGTAGTAGTATTATTCCTTTACCCTTCTTGGTCGTAGCAATGTAGTGGGAGCTGCAAGCTTCACGTGTTTTAACTTTGTTAGAGCACTTTGAAAAAGTGGTCTGTGCTATATGGAAAGCTGATGTTGCGTGTGAAGATTGCAAACAAGCTTTATCCAAGGAAATCTGGCTCTCGAAGTTCGGAGAACGGTGCCTCTTCAGTTTTTGAACAAGCAATCGTGTTGGAAATCTGGCTCTCGAGATTCAGATAACGGTGCCTCTTCGATTTTTGAGAAAGCAATCATGTTGGGAGTCTGACTCTTAAGATTCGGAGAGCAGTGTCTCTTCGATTTTTGAGAAAGTAATCATGTTGGAAGTCTGGCTCTCGAGATTTGGAGGGTGGTGCCTCTTCGATTTTTGAGCACGTAATCTTGTTGAGAGTCTGGCTCTCTAGATTCGGAGAGCGGTGCCTCTTCGATTTTTGAGAAAGCAATCCTGTTGGGAGTCTGACTCTTGAGATTTGGATAGCAGTGTCTCTTCGATTTTTGAGAAAGTAATCCTGTTGGGAGTCTAGCTCTCAAGATTCGGAGGTCCGTGCATCTTCGATTTTTGAGCACGTAATCCTGTTGAGAGTTTGGCTTTCAAGATTCGAAGAGCGGTGCCTCTTCGATTTTTGAGCAAGCAATCTTGTTGGGAGTGTTTTCTCGGATATGAGTAACGGTTGGGCATTTTTGCCAGTCTGCCTTGCCACGGAGCACGGAGGTTGACACACATTGGGACTTTCTAGTTATCAAGCAGTGGTGCTGTTCCTTTACCCTTGTGGGTAATAGTAGGGTAGCTGGACCTTTAAAATTTATGTGTCTAAATTTTGTCAGAGATCTTTGGCAAAGTTATCTGTGGTACCTAAGGAGCTGATGTTGCGTGTGGAAAGTGGTGCCTCTTCGGAATTCGGAGAGTGGTGCCTCTTCAATTTTTGAACCAACGGCCCTGTTGCCCTTTCTTTTATAAAGGCACCAATTGTGTGCAAGAAGTACATTCAGAGAGTTATTTCTTTTAGGAATTTTCCCTTTACTTCAGAAATTTATTGCACCTTATTTCTCCTTCATCATTTCTGAGAATGTCTGGCCCATCCGACCATCGTTTTGACTTGAACTTTGGTGAAGAGGCAGCCATGCCTTCTCAAGACAACATATGGTGCCCATCCTTCTTATCCCCTACTGGTCCTCTTATCGTTGGGGACTCTGTGATGAAGAATGATATGACCGCTACGGTGGTGGCTAAGAACCTTCTCACTCCCAAAGATAACAGACAACTTTCCAAACGGTCTGATGAGTTGGCTGTTAAGGATTCTCTGGCTCTCAGTGTTCAGTGTGCAGGTTTTGTGTCTAATATGGCCCAACGCCTATTTGTTCGAACCCGCCAAGTTGAATCATTGGCGCTGAAGTGATAAGTCTCAAACAGGAGATCAGAGGGCTCAAGCATGAAAATAAACAGTTGCACAGGCTCGCACATGACTATGCTACAAACATGAAGAGGAAGTTCGACCAGCTATAGGAATCCGATGGTCAGATTTTACTTGATCATCAGAGGTTTGTGGGTTTGTTCCAAAGGCATTTATTGCCTTCGTCTTCTAGGGATGTACCGCATAATGAAGCTCCAAATGATCAACTTTCGGTGCCTCCTCCTTCTGGGGTAGTACTTAGGCTCCGAATAATCACCCTATGGTGCCTCCTCTTTCTATGGCTCTACCGACTGTTGAGACTTCTCCTGAGCAACCTTTGTGAAGGCTCCTTCTTGTTTGTTTATTTTGATTCATGTATATGTACATATTTTTGTAACTTATCAGAGATATCAATAAACAAGCTTTGCTTCATTTCAATGTATTGTGTTAAATACACCAAGGCGTTCTTCACTAAGTTCTTTGAATTTTTCCTTTTGTTGAAGCTTGTATGTTGAAGCTTTGTGAGTAAAACATGTAGGTTGAGGTAGTGCTCCCTTAATTTCCCGAGTGAGAAAAACTTCTCGTTTGGAGACTTGAAAAATCCAAGTCACTGAGTGGTCGTGAGACTTCCGAGTATCAAAGTGCAGTAGCATATGGTAGGAGTCCCTTAAGTCTCCGGTCGAGGGAATTGACGAATGAGGCATTTCCTTTCTAAGTGGTAGCCCAAAACTCCCTTTTCATAAATATTTGTTATGAAAGTTGTTAGACCCAAAGAAGAAGAGGCCTAGGCAATTTTTTTTTTTCGAAATTTTTGTTTTCGATTTTTCCAATTTTTGAATTTTCAAACTTCTGAAAATATATATATATATATATATATATATATATATATATATATTTTAAAGCTTTGTAGGTGAAGCTTTGGTGTTGGAGCTTTGTAGGTGAAGCTTTGAGGTTGAAGGTTTGTTGGGTACCATGAATTGATTTAGCTTCACACTATCTTGATCAATATAGTGTGAAGCTTTTGTAGGTGAAGCTTTTGTGGGTGAAGCTTTTGTGGTGGGTGAAGCTTTTGTTGGTGAAGCTTTTGAGGGCGAAGTTTTTATGGACGAAGCTTTTGTGGTGGGGGAAGCTTTTGTGGTGGGGAAAGCTTTTGTGGGTGAAGCTTTTGTTGGTGAAGCTTTTATGGGTGAAGCTTTTGTAGGTGAAGCTTTCGTGGTTGGTGAAGCTTTTGTGGGTGAAGCTTTTGTGATGGGTGAAGCTTTTGTGGGTGAAGCTTTTGTGGGTGAAGCTTTTGTTGGTGAAGCTTTTATGGGTGAAGCTTTTGTTGGTGAAGCTTTGAAGTTGAAGCTTTTGTTGGTGAAACTTTTGTGGTGAAGCTTTGGAGTTGAAGATTTGTAAGTGAAGCTTTGGAGTTGAAGATTTTGTTGGGTACCATGAATTGATTTTGCTTCACACTATCTTGATCAAGATAGTGTGAAGCTTTTGAGAATTTGTAGTTGCCCTCTATTGATGAAGCTCTTGTTGGCACCATAAATTGGTTTTGCTTCACACTGTCTTTATCAAGAGTGTGTGAAGCTTTTGAGAATTGTGGTTGCCCTCCTTTGATGAAGCTCTTGTTGGCACCATAAATTGGTTTTGCTTCACACTGTCTTGATCAAGAGTGTGTGAAGCTTTTGAGAATTGTGGTTGCCCTCCATTGATGAAGCTCTTGTTGGCACCATAAATTGGTTTTGCTTCACACTGTCTTGATCAAGAGTGTGTGAAACTTTTGAGAATTGTGGTTGCCCTCCATTGATGAAGCTTTTGTTGGCACCATAAATTGGTTTTACTTCACACTGTCTGATCAAGAGTTTGAAGCTTTTGTTGGCACCATAAATTGGTTTTACTTCACATTGTCTGATCAAGAGTTTGAAGATTTTGAGAATTGTGGTTGCCTTCCATTGATGAAGCTCTTGTTGGCACCATAAATTGGTTTTGCTTCACACTGTCTTAATTAAGAGTGTGTGAAGCTTTCTACGAGTTGTAGTGTTTGCATTGTTACAGAGGGGAAATGTCTGAAGCAGATGCAAGAAGGCTGAATAACTTGATCTTCGTATGCCATGCACTGAAGTTGTTGTTGGCTTGCAATAAGACTTTGTTGGTGACAATAACTCTTGTTGGGCATAAGTGCTCCCCTAGTTGAGTTGTCAAGCTTGAGGGTTTTTGATTATTTGTGAATGCTAGGAGTTCACATGTACAAGTTGTAACACTCATCTTCTAGTAGGTGGAATGAATGGTGAGTTGCTTTCATCACTTGGTTGGTGGTATGAATGTGAGTTCCTTCATCACCTTTCATCACATTTCATCACCTGGTTGGTGGCATGAGGATGAGTTCCTTATTCACCTGATTGGTGGTATGAATGGCAAGTTGCCAAATGATATTAGAGTACGGGTTGTACATTTTATCACCTAGTTGGTGGCATGAAGGAGAGTACGGGTTGTACATTTCATCACCTGGTTGGTGGTATGAAGATGAGTTCCTTCTTCACCTGGTTAGTGGCATGAGTGGCAAGTTACCAAATGATATTAAAGTACGGGTTGTACATTTCATCACCTAGTTGGTGGCATGAAGAAGAGTACAAGTTGTACATTTCATCACCTGGTTGGTGGTATGAAGATGAGTTCCTTCTTCACCTGGTTGGTGGCATGAGTGGCAAGTTGCCAAATGATATTAGAGTACGGGTTGTACATTTCATCACTTGGTTGGTGGCATGAATGGTAAGTTGCCAAATGATATTAGAGTACGGGTTTTACATTTCATCACCTGGTTGGTGGCATGAAAGAGAGTACGTGTTGTACATTTCATCACCTGGTTGGTGGCATGAAGATGAGTTCCTTCTTCACCTGGTTGGTGGCATGAGTGGCAAGTTGCCAAATGATATTATGTATGGATGTGTTGGAATGTATGATGTTTATGTATGAATGTGTTGAAATGTATGATGTTTATGTATGAATGTGTTGGAATGTATGATGTTTATGTTGATTGATATGAGTGATGCTTATGAATGTTTTGCTATGCATGAAGGGATCCATGTTTTTTATATGTGAACCATGTTAGTTGTAACCCTTAGTATCACATACTTTGTGTCAAAGTACGCATGTTGAAGCTCTGAGTTGGAGTATAAGGGTAGGTCAACGTAGACCAAATGTTTTAGTGTTAGGAACGCAAATGACTCAGAAGAAGTTGTCTGAATTCCCTTTTCTTTAAATATTTGCCAAATGGCTTGTGTGACAAAAGATCTCAAGCAGTTGAGAGTCAAAACATTTGTAATGTGTATGCCTCCTTATAATAGCATTTCCTTCAGTACCTAGTTGTCCACTTTGAAAGAGTGAGGCTTGGCCCCATAGTCATAATAGTCGACGGTACGTTCACCCCTGGTTGTCTTGATAGGAACTTTTATCCCTCTTGTTGTAATGGGCTTGCTGAGAGTAAAAATCATTTCTCTTACCAAGAGACACATACGTTTGGTGACTTAGCGAGTAGCTAAATGAGGCAGGAGATGATGCAATGGGTGTCTGAATGGCCAAGATCTCCTCACTTGGTAGAACTTGATTTCCACTTCCCACTTGTTGATAAGGGTTAACCATATGAGGGTTCTTTTGGTATGTCCTTGCTTCGGCGGAGGCGTGGTTGTAAGTCTGGCGAATAGTGTACAAGTCATCTGCATAATGCAAGTGATCGGTCTGGAAGATGTGTTGAGAGACAAACAATTTCCTCAGTTCCTCAAATGAGTCTATTGTCTCATGTGGAAGACGACAATACCAGTTTGGAGCTCCGCCAGAGAGGGTGGAGGGGAAGAGAAGACATCGCTCTTTGTCGGAGTGCATCCAATATGCCATGGTGGACTAAAAGAGGTTAAGGTGTTCAATTAGGTCCTCCCTTCCAGTATAGAGTTGTAAACCAAGCTTTTGTTTTGTCTTCGCTTGAAAATGGGTGTTGAGGATCATTCTTGTGAGAGGGTCAGGCCTGGGTTGGTTCCAGTTAGGTATCTTGGCCTGAAGTTCGGCTTTCAACTTATTTACTTCCTCAAGGAGCTGTAGGACAAGGGAGTCCTGAGTGGAGTCATGTACCACTGGAATTTTCTTTCGTAAGTTTCCATCGCCTCTTGGAAATAGGAAAGTTTGAGTAAGAGCGTGTAGTTTTTCCTTGGACTCGCCGTACTGACTTCTAAGACAAGTCTGTCGGAATACCTTAGAGTCCCCTGTACCTTCATGTTCTTCTGAGACCTGTCGTTCCTTCTCTACATTGGCAGTTGGCCTGGGTCGTGGGATGGGACTGAGTCTTTTAGAAACCCTTGGGTCATTGATCTTCGAGCATAAGTAGAGGGGATTCTCTCGACGTTGCTTTAGGAAGCCTCGGCATTCGCGATAAACGACTTTCGATCCTTCCAACCCTTCTGCAAGGAGATGTCTTCATCTACTTCTCCTACTTCGGGTCGAAGCATCTGGTTTGAGAGAAGTCTTATGTTGATCAATGTTTTAATGATTAGCTCGCTCCTCATCAGGGATACCCATGTCGAAGGGAGGTGACCCTCCGTGTTGGGGGGCACCCAGATGATGGTTGATGTCCATAGGGGCAACGAGCTCGCGTGTTTGAGTACGCCTAGTTTTGTGGAACGTCTCAAAGAGCTTCTCATACTGCTCCTGGAGGACCTTATTCTTCATTGCTATCTTATTGTTCTAAGCTTCTAGCTCATCGACTTTAGCTTGAAGAGCAACCTTATTTCCTTCCTTCTTTCGTTGCTTCGCACTAGGTGCAAGAAGGGTGTCATTCTGTGTGTTGTGGCTTCCTTCGCTCCCCATGTTGGAGAGGGATGCCTGGTCAAAAGAGAGTGTACGAATGGTGAAAACCACATTGACAAAGCTGAAGAGAGTGGGAATAAATGTCGTTTCCCATAGACGGCGCCAAATGTTGATGCACAAAATCGGTAAGGACTTTGGTACAACAGAAAGTGTTAAGTTTATGACCTTTGCTAGATTGATCCGATCACTAGTGTGAATAAGTATGTAAATGGATAGAGACAGGGAAGCAAACACAAGATGTACGTGGTTCACCCAGATTGGCTACGTTCACGGAGTAGAGGAGTTCTCATAAATTGTGAAGGGTTTACACAAGTACATAGGTTCAAGCTCTCCTTTAGTGAGTACTAGTGAATGATTTAGTACAAATGATATTAGGAAATATTGTGAGAGAATGATCTCTATTTATAGAAGAGAGTTTCTAGTTTCATTCTTACATTGACACGTGTCGTGTTGTGATTGGCTTCTGATGTTGACACGTGTCGTGTTATGATTGGCTTCTGATGTCGACATGTGTCACGCTGTGATTGGCCTCTTGGTTGGAGGGAAACTCTTTTGGGTCCTTGACGGTATAACGTTGACCAGTGCTCAGTAGTTTCGGGATTGGTCAAGTATGGTACAAACAGGCTTCGTCACCTTCTTTGCCGCCATGCTATTGGTAGTCGAGTTCTGCTACGTCAGCGAGGGCACTCGTAATTACGAGTGCCTCAGTACTGAGCTTAGGCGGATGGCACTGATGAATGGCCGTGTTGTGCTGCTGTTTCGAGCGCGATGCAAATGCTCAGTGGCCAAGCTCGAAGGCTTGGGGGTTAGATAGGATAAAGATGAAGATGACATGGCAGTGACAAAGAATGAGGAGGTGGGTTTGGGAGGGAGATGTTGGTGTGGGTGGGATCTGGGTTTGTGGTGGTTTTGGATTTGGGTTACAGGGAAGGGGAAGAGGTTGGGGAAGATGGGTTTTTTTTATTTTTTATCTAAAGGTAAATTATTATTTTTTAATATTTTAATAGGGAGTGGGCCCCATCTCAAGTCACGTCACTATTTAACAAAAGAATTGACAGACAAACTAACGGAATGTATGAAATTATAACAAATTCGTAAGATGAGGTATGGCATTGATATTTTTTAAAGATGGGGCTGTGACTGGCCCAATAGTTGAGGTAGTTTTATGTAATTTATCCTTAATTGTTGCATGATTAAGCTTCCAATTTCAATTGACATTTATAATTGTTTCAACCATACATTTGAAACATAAAAAAATTTAATAAAAAGAAGTTGTTATTAGCAGTTCAAATAAAATTCACCAATATGCGCTCTCTCTTACAAATGTAAAAATAAATAAAGTACACTGGTTCATGATAATATTTTAAGGTTCTAATCAAAGTTGCCTAATTGATAAATATTTACACATATTAATCAAACTGTTACAATGCCTACAAAATTGTTGTTGGTAATATCAAACAGACAAAAAGTTCCCCATCTTGTGCATGTTTAAAATCGTTTAAATGTTGTACTGCTAAATTATTATAGCCGATGATACTACGGAACTTCTTACGTAACTAAAGAAAAAACTATATAGTCCTACATACTGTGATCGAGTCACGACTAGGTTACAGCCAATATTGAATTTTTGAAACCTCCTTGGACTACTATTGTCCCCTTCTCTATTGAATCGAATTCAAAAGCAGTCATTTTTCTTGTTAGAAAAGACTTCTCGGAGTCCCGCCATTGTTGCTTCCCCACTATAACAAAGCGAAAGGGACAACCTTCATTGGTGTAGAAATCTTGTATAAGACTGCCCTCATACAGGTTCTCCCTAACAAAGGGTGGGATGCATACTGGCATGTAGGTATCATATCCAGAGCCCACCTCAGCCATGTGCAGCACCCCTATGCCATAAATCCCACCTTATTTGTTGTCATTTCATGACCCACAACTAAAGGAAACCAATTATTTCTTGTTTTTCTCTCCGTTGTATATGCAAAAGTTCATCTTAAACATCTCTAGTGAAGGTAGCAATGTGATAACAAAATTCAGAAATAAAATTTGGCTCACTATTGAGTGCATAAACTTATACTTTTACGTCATCTTTTACTTAGGTTTTTTACTTAAAATCTCTATGCATCACAAAGTATTTTGTTGTTTGTATTGTATTTCAGGATGAAAGTAAGGGTTTCAAGAAATCATCTTATTTTGAATATTTTAAGAGCCTAGAATGGATAGTTTGAAGCTTAACTCGCTCAAGACCAGACCATAGCCCACAAGTGGCCCAAGATCCGTCAGAAAAGGCCCTTGCAGAACAGCCAACTTGCGAGTTTTTCCTCGAAGTACTCAAAACGAATTAGAAAATGAGCCATATATGGTTGGAAAGCCCTAGAAGTCTTCTTTCTGATGATCTTTACAACTTGTGATTTGGAGGTTTCGACTAGAAATTATGACAGAATAAAGAGGAGTTGTTCAGTTACAAATTCTGAAAACAACTAATTTCCTGTTACTCCTATACTAAAAGCTTATTGTAATAAGCTATAAATGAGAGTCAATTTAAAGATGTAAATATGTCAGATGTTAGAAAACTCCTAAGCCTTTTAATAGGAAAAAAATACACATAATCTAAAAGAGGAAATGGAGGAGATACACAACATCAAAGAGGAGAAGAAGTCCTCCACCTTGAGCCGTTTCTAGGTTCTAGCTTTCCTAAATTTTTATGTATTTTTTTATGTTTTTAATTTAGGTTGTGGATACTTAGGGTTGTTTTGAAGCCTTAGACATGATTGTTTCATTTGCAAGCTAGAATCAGTTTTCTGTCTCAATTGTTTCAAGCACATATTTTCAAGCTTAGCTACCTTGTTTATGTTTGCTTTCTATTGAGAATGATAAAGATGATTGTCATATCTTATTTCATTCATTAGCAACATGTGGTTATGTTCAGAACTAATCATGTAAACTGATTCCATGAAAATCTAGGATAAATGCCATGTTCTAGGATTCATGTGATGTTCATAATCCTCTTCATTCTTAATGAGTTTATAGGTGCTGCATTTGAGTATATGTCATGCTAGGTTGCACCTACAAATATAAGTTTGATGTATATGCCATGCATCTCACATGCAAAGAAAGTGAGGATTCATACAATCTAGTTATATGCCATGCTAGATATGTGAACATCTTAGTTGTGCATTTGAAATGGATAAGTTAAAAGATCATCTCATTGATTTATGAATGTTTAGGGGAAGGCCTTAGCTCATTTGTGTCAGATATATGTCCTAAAAACATTTCTAACCTATTTCATGTCTTAGCTTTATTTTTAGGGAAGTGTTATTGAAATTCCAAAAATCTTATTCTACACTCCTCACAAGTGTATTTTTCTTTCCTAATATAGAAAGTTTGGAGTGTAGAATGAGATTTTTGGAGTGCTAATAACAATTCCCTATTTTTAAATAGTTATAATTTTTCCCTTTTCTTTCTGTCTTTATTTCTTTTCCAAAATTACTTAAACCCCCCAATTTTAAATCATAGAAGTCATTAACTGATGCTAATATGTAAGAGTCAAAGGTTTAACTAAGTTGTTTATTAGTCCCTGTGGTTCGACACCATTACTTGTGCCACTATATTATCCTTATATTTGCACTCGAAAGGAACTTCAACACTCACTAGATAAAATAAAACGTAAAATACTATTATTTTAGGGAATTGTTATTGGCACTCTAAAAATCTCATTTAGCACTCCAAACTTTCTATAATTAGAAAGAAAAAATACACTTGTTAGGAGTGTAGAATGAGATTTTTGGAGTGCTAATAACAATTTTATTATTTTAATGTGAATATAAACATTTGATGAGTTTGTTGTGAGTTAGAGTGACAAATTTTTACGACAGGATATAACTGTCACATAGGTAACAAATTACACTTTTGATGATAAAGCTTGTTGGCTCTCTCTTAAAGATGTTGTAATGGCTTTCACACATGTAATTGTTGAATGATTTGAGTGTTTCTAAATGGCAGAGGTACTTCTCTTATTTTAGGTCAGGTGAAATTAGACATCAGAAATATTTTTGGTCTCTATCGTACGAGGAAGCATTTAACCCTCACGACCATTAAAGTTCACACGTGCAACATGCGCGCACGCACATATATATACATCCAGAAATTCAATCTATACTAAAACCCAAAAACAATTGAATCATTGTTCATAAGAACAGTGTAGTTCCGATTTTGCCCTTGCTTAGTTTGTGTTATTACATATCTGCCATTCGGTGTTGAGTTATTGAGCTGTCGTTCACTCTCTTCGACAGCACAGCAAGAAAACTCAGTTTCCTCCTCCATCTGTTCATTCCTGCTCACTTCAATTTGAACCAAAAAGATCCCCACCGAGTCCGGAGGGCTACTCCATTCCTCCCTTAGTTTGTGTTATTACAAGTCTCCATATCTCTTCCCTCCGTGACTCAGCTGACGACGACGGGCTATTTCTGTTTGAAGGTCGGCGTCGATGATGGTCTCAAACTATTCCTCAACAACTCAGGTACCTTCTTCATGTATTGTATGTAAAGATTCTGCTTCAAATATTTGATTTATTATAAATGGGTTTTATTTAATTTTTCGTATTTTTTTCCTTCAAATTTCTGGGTTGTGCTCAAATTTTCGTTAAATTTGTGGGTTTTTTGGTGTGATTTTATCTGAAAGTTTTGGTTGCTCTGAAGGATGTTAAGCCCCCTCCCTCTCCTCTCTCTCTAAACTCTCTGTAGATTATGTTGGTTCTTAAAAGTCTCCAATTTTTTTATTTGGTTTCCTCTTAATTTTATTTATTATTGATTGTTGCCTAAAAATCTATGAAGGGTTTGCTCCTTTGATCGTGGACTAAAAGATTTGAATGAATTATGATAATCTCTTTAACTTTAACTAGCTTTGATCATTTGCAATTAGAAGCCCTAAGTTTTCATGTTGGAAAAATTATCCCCAAAAGATCCGTATTTTATAGTTAATTTATTTTGGACCCTTGAGTATGAGTATCAAACGCTTCATAAATAGCATTGCAACTTCCAGTTCATGCTGAGACCAGAAAGTGCTTTTGGCTCATACATTAAAGCAGTTCATAAAGTTGTTCTCTTGCTTGATAGTTAGTTCATATTTCGATCTTTGATCATATTCCCATAATCAATCCAAGATATATATGTTTTTCATTACTCTTTCATCAGCAGGTCTCAATCAAAGTTGTGTATGCTTTGTGCAGATAGAGAAAGCGGCTGGGATATGAGCAATAAGTGTTTTTACAAAATCTTAATATACCAGTGCGAGTGAAGTGTGTCTGTTTGCAAAATCTTAATATACCAGTGAACATTCAGGTAAATCTGTCTTTCATGGGTTTTTCTATTATTCTTTGCAGTTTTTCCCTGTTGCCTGCCATTAATTACCAAATTATCTATGTGAACTAGGTATCAAGTTCAACTACTTATGGTTTGGCATTATACTATATGATGAATTCTCCAGTCGAAGATACACCCTTGCTACAGAGTTTTATCAAGGGGGATGATTCGTATGAAATTCAAGGTTTAACTATTAACTGATTCTTCTCTCCTCAGGGTTCATGGATTGTTAAGCAATGTGTGGGAAGAAAGCATGCGGGCACTTGAAATCAATTATTTCCACGAGAAGAACTATTTGGAGGTATATCAATTTTTAGTATGCTTTTATATATGTTCTTTGATCACCCTACTTTGTGGACAGCTTATTGATACTTCACTGAAATTCAAGGCCTTCTATTTTCGGGTTCAATTTGTTAGAGTATATAGAGTTAAGGTGATTCCAAGTGTCACATGATTTGTCTATATGTTTGTGAGGTTCAATCAATGTCATATGAAGATGGTAGCATGTGTTACAAGATTAAACCATCTCAGTGTAGTGTCAAGAGGCAGTTAGTGAGTCAGTTATTTTAGAGGGATATAATCGTCACTCAATGTGTAGTATTGCTTTTGGTAATTAATTAATTATTTTAAATGCAATATCATGAATATTTATTTTCATATATATATATATATATATATATATATATATATATATATATTTGTAAAGAACATCAGAACACACGAATGTAATATATGTACATATTAAACACTACTCCTTAACACATATTTTCTACATTTTCTACATTTTCAACAATTTTCTAAATCCCACAGCAACGCGCGGGTATACTTGCTTGTTAGTAGCACTAAAACCCAAAAACAACTGAATCACTGTTCTGTTCATAAGAACAGTGTAGTTCCGATTTTACCCTTACTTAGTTTGTGTTATTACATGTCTGCCATTCGGTGTTGAGTTCTTGAGCTGTCGTTCACTCTCTTCGACAGCACAGCAAGAAAACTCAGTTTCCTTCTCCATCTGTTCATTCCTGCTCACTTCAATTTGAACGAAAAAGATCCCCATCGAGTCCGGAAGGCCCCTTCCTGCAGCCCGTCCCCCGTCCAAAAACGAAGGTTGGAGTTGCTCTTAGTTTGTGTTATTACAAGTCTCCATATCTCTTCCCTCCGTGACTCAGCTGACGACGACGGGCTATTTCCGTTTGAAAGCCGGCGAATCGGACCTCAACATTTTACCAATCGTCTCCCTTTCATCTCAGGAACAAGAAACACTCGTTGCATGCCTCGATTCGTTACGGTTTCGATGAGGATTTTTTTAATACTCCTCAGAGTTTTCCTACGTTTATGCGACGATTCCGGCAAAGGTCGGCGTCGATGTTGGTCTCAAACTATTCCTCAGCACCTCAGGTACCTTCTTCATCTATTGTATGTAAAGATTCTGCTTCAAATATTTGATTTAATATAAATGGGTTTTATTTAATTTTTCGTATTTTTTTCCTTCAAATTTCTGGGTTGTGCACAAATTTTCGTTAAATTTGTGGGTTTTTTGGTGTGATTATATCTGAAAGTTTTGGTTGCTCTGAAGGATGTTAAGCCCCCTCCCTCTCATCTCTCTCTTTAAACTCTCTGTAGATTATGTTGGTTCTTAAAAGTCTCCAATTTTTTTATTTGGTTTCCTCTTAATTTTATTTATTATTGATTGTTGCCTAAAAATCTATGAAGGGTTTGCTCCTTTGATTGTGGACAAAACAATTTGAATGAATTATGATAATCTCTTTAACTTTAACTAGCTTTGATCATTTTCAATCAGAAGCCCAAAGTTTTCATGTTGGAAAAATTACCCCCAAAAGATCCGTATTTTATAGTTAATTTATTTTGGACCCTTGAGTATGAGTATCAAACGCTTCATAGATTGCAACTTCCAGTTCATGCTGAAACCAGAAAGTGCTTTTGGCTCATACATTAAAGCAGTTCATAAAGTTGTTCTCTTGCTTGATAGTTAGTTCATATTTCGATCTTTGATCATATTCCCAGAATCAATCCAACATATATGTGTTTTTCATTACTCTTTTATAAGAGTACCCTTTTGTGCATATAGTTCATCAGCAGGTCTCAATCAAAGTTGTGTATGCTTTGTGCAGAGAGAGAAAGCGTCTGGGATATGAGCAATAAGCGTTTTTACAAAATCTTAATATACCAGTGCAAGTAAAGTGTGTCTGTTTAGTACTAATATTTCAGTTCAAGTAAAGTTTACTGCATTTTTCTACAAATAGGTACAATAATGGTTTATAGATTCCCTATTTATATCATTGGAACATATTTGTTCAAATTAATATTACAATGATTTCGAACAAAGCTTAACCATAATAGGCAGTAGACATTATATATCTGCTAATTTGTTGAACTATTGGTGCTCTATAAAGAGATAATATATCTGTTACCCACAAATATAATGTGAAGATTATAAACTGTGAAGGGGATCTCTTACTTTATTGGAACAATAACTGATGCAGAACTATGGATTGAACCCCGATATCTACTTATATGTTGAGTTACACACTAAATCTATAAATACTTTTTACAGATAACATGCAAATTTCCTTCTTTCAGTCTGTTGTATGCCTACGACAAGATAAACATATAAAAAGTTTGTGAATTGATGGCTCATGTCATAACAAATACTTTTTCAAATTCCAAGTTTTTATCCGCTTTCGTTCTTTTTTGTTCAATGGTTTCAATTAATTGCTTTTAGTATAACATGCCTATCTATTTTGTTGAGGTATTTGTTGTGCATAAAGTAATATAGCATGAAGTAGAGTCCTTTTTTGGGTGATGTGGCTTGAAATTATGAATTAACTGGTTCTATGTTACCGAGTATAGCTTGAGGTTATGAATGTCCTTGAAAGCACCTTAATTTTGTGTATAATTTAAGTTTTTGCATTGTGAAGATGATATTGGAGGCCTTGCGGGTAGAATCGTTCAGGTCATTATTTGAGGATTTGATTTGATTTTTTTTCTTCTCTTTATTACTAAGATTTTTCCTTACCACTTTACATATGGGGCTACCAAAAAACATTGAATTGGCACAAAAATGGCCGTAATTTTCATTTTACATAATTTTTGCAATCCTTTTGTTGAAATATGCAGCACATGGTAGGAGATAATTCTTCTTCATTGTGAACATTGAGGTAAATCTGTCTTTCATGGGTTTTTCTATTATTCTTTGCAGTTTTTCCATGTTGCCTGCCATTAATTACCAAATTATCTATGTGAACTAGGTCCAAGTTCAACTACTTATGGTTTGGCACTATACTATATGATGAATTCTCCAGTCGAAGATACACCCTTACTACAGAGTTTTATCAAGGGGGATGATTCATATGAAATTCAAGGTTTAACTTCTAACTGATTCTTCTCTCCTCAGGGTTCATGGATTGTTAAGCAATGTGTGGGAAGAAAGCATGCCTCATTGACCAGGCACTTGAAATCAATTATTTCCACGAGAAGAACTATTTGGAGGTATATCAATTTTTAGCATGCTTTTATATATGTTCTTTGATCACCCTACTTTGTGGACAGCTTATTGATACTTCACGAAAATTCAAGGCCTTCTGTTTTCGGGTTCAATTTGTTAGAGTATATAGAATTAAGGTGATTCCAAGTGTCACATGATTTGTCTATATGTTTGTGAGGTTCAATCAATGTCATATGAAGATGGTAGCATGTGTTACAAGATTAAACCATCTCAGTGTAGTGTCAAGATGCAGTTAGTGAGTCAGTTATTTTAGAGGGATATAATCCTCACTCATTGTGTAGTATTGCTTTTGGTAATTAATTAATTATTTTAAATGCAATATCATGAATATTTATTTTCATATATATATATATATATATATATATATATATATATATATATATATTTGTAAAGAACATCAGAACACACGAATGTAATATATGTACATATTAAACACTACTCCTTAACACATATATTTTCTACACTTTCTACATTTTCAACAATTTTCTAAACCCCGCAGCAACGCGCACGTACACTTGCTTGTTAGCTACTAAAAGGGCCACTTTGAACAATATTTTTTCTTTCGGTCAAGCACTTTGTACAACATTAGGACACATAAACATTACTCATTGGTCACACTTTGTACAATGTTGTCTTTTGGTCAAGCACTTTGTAGAATACTAGGGGAAAAGGTCCCTGCCCGATCCTTTTCCTGGGGATCCTAGGGATCTCGCAATCGTGACCATTCATTGTAAATCGTGCGGTTAGTTTTTGTTAAGTACTATTTATATTTAATTTTAAATTTTAAATTTTGAAATGATTTCTGACGGCACGATGTACGATGAACAATCATGATCACTGGATCCCTAGGATCCCCAGGAAAAGGATCTGGCGAGGATCCTTTTCCGAATAATAGGACATATAAACATCATTCATTGGTCCCTTATGTACAAATGTATATTTTTATATTTATATAAATGTGATGCGTGTGTGCAGAGTCAAGCTTACAAATGGGATCAGGATCCTCTCTTGAGCTTAGGAGGCTGAGCCTCCTGAGCAAATCACATTGGCCGTTGGATCAAAATCCAACAGCTACAAACAGGGGGTCTTTGTAAAAGTTATAATAATTGTAGTTGTTGGATTTTGATCCAACGAGCCATGTGATTTGCTCAGGAGACTCAACCTCCTAAGCTTAGGAGAGGATCCTGATCCTTACAAATGGTCAAAAGATAAAGCATGGCTAATTACGTAAAGGCCGCTAGCTAAGGCTTTTTTTAGTAGATTATTTAACTTATATAATTTCCAGGCACAACTCATTTTTAATGAACTACAAATCTAAGATTTTATACAATTCCTTGTAGGATACATGAAGAAATATATTCTGTGCAATAAGCTAAATTATGTAGTGTTCTAAAAGGTAGTTTAGGTGGTGGTCAATCACCGCGATTAATCTTTAATTGGTCACTAAATAAGTTTATTAGGCGGTTGCTTAGGCGGGGGTTAGGTGGAGTTAGGCAGCGCTAGGCGGAGCTTGGCAAGCTGGATTAACACTCTCTCCTTGAGTGGGTTCAACATGTATTTGCTCCAAGTGTTGCTTTTGGTTTCACTATCAAGGGATGGCTCACTCTCTCCTTGAGTGGGTTCAACATGTATTTGCTCCAAGTGTTGCTTTTGGTTTCACTATCAAGGGATGGCTCGAGAGAAAGAGAGAATATGCAATGCCACTATTGGAGGCTACTAACATACAATGTGTTTGAGTGTGTGTTTAAGTTGCACACAAATCTGACTTTTTAACTAAATGTTTGTGCATTGAGTGGGACACTGGTTCGGTTAAGTTTGTGTAGCTCGAGTGAATGAGGACTTAAATTTCAATGTAACTTGTGTGTTTTTGGCTAAAACATAAATAAAAGAGAAATGGAAACTAATGCGAGAAACATAATGTAATTCATTTCATGATGAAGTCAAGATTACAAACGTTTATAAAAATAAACTCTAGGCCAATGGGCCGAGCTACATGACATAAAATGTAAATTAACTAGAAATGTAAATAAAGTAATAAAACTCTAGCTAGATTCAGGCCATGTAGAGTGAGATAATGCTAGAGGAATCTACATGGTGGCAGATAAAATCAGGGTGGTTAGAATTGCACGTCAACCAAATCATAGCATAGGGTGGTAGATCTATAAAGGTTTTAAATCTCAGGAATCATATACAATGTTTGCTTCAAGTGAAGGCTTTGAGACTATAGATGGTGAGCAAGCAAGTTTGTTTTAAAACTAGTTGGGTTGATTGAAAAAATCACTCAAGGTATATATAATTGTATAGACTGAATTTGACGAAGGTCCAAAGCTTCTAGGCCTCTGACTCTATTTATAGACAATGGAGATTGAGCAACCTAGATCTTATCGCTGAGCTAGAGTATTTAGCGTTGCAGTGACTATAATTCTTGGTTAGCACTGCATTCATATGTGTCTTGTGGCGTTTCGCAAGTTCGCTTCGATGACATCAGCATGTTGGATGACATGTCCATTGGTCTTTAAAGAAGCAAGATATTCTCAAGTTTGGTCGTCCATGTAGCATAAGCACTTCCAGGAGGAACCTGTCTGAGCCATCGGATGGGTTGGAGTGATTTAAGGAGGTTGTCTAAAGCACAGGATACGATCCTAAATTGGATTTCGAAGTTAATAGACCGTAGTCTTGCGACTTTATGTAAATACAAATAGATTAGTCGAGTAGCAGGTCTTATTTTTATTTATGGTCCAAACAACTTTCTTTTTCTCTTTCGCCTGAAACCCAAAAACAGAACAAAGAGTAACCATAAACGAGAGACCCAATTGTTCGAACCCAGAAGCTGAAATCCATAATTAAGACATGGGTTTTTCTTAATCACCATGTTAATTGATCTGCTTCTATTCTCGGGTCCGCATCGGAAAAATTAGCCATGCTACTTACTAGAGGTTTCCATGGAAAGAGAGAAGAGCTTCTAGGTTATTCTATTCTGAGTTCACGAGCAGACGGGGAGGGATTGAAATGAGTAGAAAGAGAAATTGCTTTGTTTTTCGCGTTTAAAACCATAAAGTTAATAATGATATTATTATCTTCTTCTTCATCCGACCATCGGCTAGTGCCTTTTAAAACCAAAAAGTTAATAATGATATTATTATCTTCTTCTTCACGGTTATCGTACATATAAAGGATCAATAAATCGTGTACAATGTGCAAATAATGTACAAAGTGGCCTTTGAATAGCAACTTGCACATGTGTGAACTAAATTGTAGTGAGGCTTAATTGTTTTCTTGTCGTTTTCTTCGAATCCATGTATAACGAGTCCAAAAATGACATGTCAAATGAAAGTTACATTAACCCGAACAATCCTAAAAGTTCAAAGCATCTAATTTTCGAGATATACTAGCAACAAATAACCTGTTAACCTGTAAATTATTAATTCTCCAATCACTTTTATTGATTAAATGTCGTTTCCTTCTTTTACTTTTTCCACATGATGAGACGATATTAATCCATATTTTACTCTACTCTTAGTTACATTTTGTGCTTTATTTTATTTGTAGGACATGCAAATCCATTTTGAGTAAATAGTGATCAAACAGAGAAATTTTGAAGTAATTCCAATTGGAGTGGGTTCATGAGTCTTTCAAGATGATTGTGTCAAAATTTCAGATTTTTACTTCATGCCATTTGACCATGGTGAAGAAATAAGTGCTGATTGCGTGGCTTTCCCAAATTGACCTTTTTAGATGTTTTTGGGCATTTTGACGATCAAGATGACATTTTTAGAGGAAAGGTACTTCTGAGGTTTTGAAAAGGGCATGCCTAGCTTTAAAAATAAGACCTTTTGGGACCAAATCAAAGCTAATTTGTATGGATGATCTTCACTATGAAGATTAAGAAATTAAGTTGTTTCGATTATGAAATTTCTACAGTGAAAATATGTTATTTGCAAGTGGGAGAGTGAGCTTATCTCCAAACGGGATAATGCAAGTACTATTCTTCTTTTAATCAAGTTTATCACTTTTGAATTCACAAGAAACCTATGGACGTTTTGATATTTGCGCCTAATTAAATTTCTAAAAAAATTGGTACCACATGTATGTAAATCTAGAGAGAGAAGAAAACTAACAAGGATTTTAGAGTACGTTAATCTGGTATTTCTTTCTTAATGAAGTAACTACATGAAGACTATTTATAGGTGCAGTTGACTGTTGGATATATGCCCTAAAATCAAATCTTTAGTGAATACAGGGATTAGTCCATAATCTAATTATTGGGCAAGACCACTATAGGTAGATTATCAATGTAATCTCATTAGTGAGTCCATGGATAACACTTGTAAGAGGTAAATTAATTATGAGATAATGTTAAAGAGACCATCTTCATATGTTCCTAGTCGTTAGACTATTTCGGTGGACATCTTATAATCCGATAAGGCTAGTACACACTATGTCTATAGTATTGTAGAACGAGATGCATGACTATTCTCAAGCCATTAGAGGAAGTCGCTAAGACAAATGTGTAAGTGCTTAATAAAGATTAAGTTCACTAAATGTGATCGCCTCAAGATCTTATGTATGTATACCAGATACATGTTCATGTCAATAAGAAATCGATTGTTGCAATAATGCAAATTGGTCCTTGAACTTGAGGCATCACATTTGTCTTGTTTTTAGGTCCTTAATCATAGATTATATTAAAGACAGTCTAGTGTGAGAGGGTGTTTGCGACATTATTGGGGTTAAGATACCTAATCAGGGAGGTAAGTGAATGTACAATAAGGAATCTCTAACCTTAACAATTAAAGGAGAATGCTCATCAACATGATTCAGAAGTCTTTGACCATATCATCATGATTTGGAATAAAGTTCCAAATCTATTGAGTTGGATCATGAGTTGATCACTTAAGCAATTGACATGAATACCCTAATCAATGTGAGCGAGAGCATTGTATTGCATCGTAATTACAACATAATAGGTTCTCTCGTGAATAGTACATTGACTAGGAGACCATGGCATGCGGCTATGCGTCTCTTATGGTCTATGAAATACTCGAAAACGATCATTGTTGTCTTCACAAAGAGGTAGATTAAAAGATGAGCTTTAAATCCGGCAAAAGAATTAGAAGAGTCTAATTCATCTCACAACCTCATCAATAGAATTAAAAGATCGCACAACCTATTCTGGGATTAATGTGATGAATATAATCAATTAGATAAATTAGTTTGTGAAATAATTAATTAAATTGTTTAATTATTATGATGGTTATATGTCTAAAATGCGCTTCGAAATAGTTTCGAGAGGTGCCTGGTCCATAAGGCCCAAGCACATTGGTCTTATTTCGAATTATAAGTTGACTTGGAGGTCACTAGTGGCCCAAAATAACCCAATACTCATTTTGGACGGGAATGATAGACAAAAAGGTGATAAAGGCAACTCGCCTTGACGTGGTGGTGTGTGGAGGAAGATTGGTGAGTAAGAACTTCCACAAGAAGCTTTATACACATGCAAGCTTCCTATACATGTGTAAGAGTTTGTCTTCCACCCATCCTTGAACATCCTTGAAAAGAGAGAGTTGTCTTCCACTCATTCTTATGAGAGATAGAAGCTCTCATCCTCACATGCATTTTCTCTAACTAATAAGATAATTGTGAGAGTTTTCAAGAGTGATTTTTCTCTCTAACTAAGAAGATATTGTGAGAGTTTACAAAAGTGAGTTTTCTCTCAAAGTCTCGACAAGAGAGAAAACTAGAAGAGTGAAAACACTGCCACCAACATGTATATAATGAGTACTAGGACATCACCATAGATTGCTGAGTAATAACTTCCACTAGAAGATTTAGTCTCACTTATTAAACACATCCAAAGCCATCCATCTCTTTTGAGTGTGTCCTAGTTTAACACTCTTGCTCCTCCTCCATCCTTACGTTAGTTCTGAGGCTGAAATACGACGGTTTGATCTTTGTTGGAGATGAAGTAAGTAGGCAACCTACTCTTGACAAGGCTAGGTGCAACCGAAAATCTATGAAGGGTGTTCTTGGTCTTTAGAGATGGAGCATGCACACAAAGGAGGAAGGCCCTTCATTAGAGTGATCAACCTTGATGAGAATCAAAATAGTGCTCCAAGAAGTGTAAAGTTTCAATCTCATTTAAGTTAATACGTCAACGTAGAATTGAAGATTGTGATATCCCCTTTTTTTAGTATGTATTAATTTGTAGATAATACCAGCTCACTAACGAATTTGAGTAACTAACATTCCAATCCTTTGACAAGTGGCACAATTTAAGCCATAGAATATATTTCTCAGTTTATTATACCAAACTTTATTTTTTACCCAAATTACAAGACCTATCACTGCTATAATCAGAGATGATGCCCCATAATGATCCTAAATTCTTCACTACTAAAAATCCCTAAATTTTTGCTAACTTATGTCCCAAAGTTTGATCAAAGTAAATTTTTGCTAACTTATACCATAACGATCCTAAAAGATGAGAAGCATTTGTACACAAGTCCATTAAAATTTCTAATAAACACATCATACTTAAAAATTCTAAAAACATATCATACTTAATACGTGTTTAACATGATGTTTACTTCTTATATGCACTAATTTTTTTTTTAGATTCACTTGTACAAGTAGCGCGTATCAACATTCCAATCAAAGTGTATATCCTTTTTTTGAGTGTGTATGTTTTTTGGATTCGAATATGAAAACGAGAGCGAGATTGGAGGGCGAGATTTCCAGAGGAAAGTGTTTTTCTTGGCTTTTGGGGTTTCAACTTATAAATTCAACAAATAAAATTGAGAGGGGGAACTGATCAATTTACAATCTGGGATGAAGAGAAAGAGAGAGTGAGAGTGGAAGAGTTGGAAATGTAAACGACGTCGGCGAAATAACGTTGATATTTTGGTACTAATAGATCAAAATTAAAGAGCATTATTAATATTTGGTACCACTTTCGTTGTTACAGTAGTGGGTCACCTTTGATCAACTCGTATTGTATGTTTAATCTAGTTTTAACTAGAGGACACCTGCAACCCCTCACAAAAAACCCGACAAGAGCATGGGCTCTTCAAAGGCCTAGTTTCTCCTAAACCCTTATACCTTCTTTTTGGGCACTTTCCCCAACTCAATCAATGAAAAATATACAATGATCTTTACTTTTTATTTTTTGGGCCTTTAGAACCCCATCAAACCCAAAAAAAAAAGGAATAAGGATAGGAGTATTTCTCATGATCATATGTGCAAAAATATGATTTATTTTTCGAACAAACGATATTATCTACATTAAGGGAAAGAGGAAGGGTGAGCTTAGCCTCATAATGAGCTAGCAATAATGTGGTTCAAACTCGTATTTGGTGAGAATCGAACCTAAGACCTCTCACTTATAAGTGTTGAGGAATACCGCTAGAACGTAGTACTAAATGACAAAAATATAATTTCTTTGAATAAACATGTATACAAAGTTTATAAAGAGGAAGGTTACAAAAAATTATATAGGTAAGATGAGTTTCATCAACAAACTTTCAGAGGTCATGGCCGACGAGAAAGGGCATATGACCTGACGGAAGCCAAACTGAGTAATTTGATTTGGTGACTTTCACAAAATGGGTGGTGTTGGGACCGGGGAGAGAGGTAGCAGAAGAGGAAGCCAGGGGAGGACTCAAGGGAAGAAACAGCTGGCTAAGGTGAGGAAGGGCTTAACTTAAAACCCTAAAAAAATATCGAAATGGGGAGAGAAAATAGGCGAGAAAAACTCTAAGGGACCTAATAGTGGCGAAGCTACAGAGGGGCAAGGAGGGGCGACCGTCCCTCCACTCGCCTGAAATCAAACCCAGAAGTGGTGGTTCCGCCCCTCTGATCCCGCCGGAAGTAATGGCTGCTCATGGAGCTATATGGTGTTCTGGGTTTCTGCAGCTGCAGTGCAGCAGTGTTCTAACTTTTCTTCTTTTCTGAAAAATCCCTAAATGAAACGACGCCGGTTCTTTTAGTGATTAAATAAAAAATTTAAAACAGTCCTCAAGTAAACGACGCCGTCCATTTACTTGGTTGTTAAAAATAATAATTAAAGGGGTGACCACTAGTTCCCCGTTACCTCTGCCTTCACAGCGTTCAGGCATTATACAATTCACTTGCAGCTGCAGGCTGCCAAATCTTTGTTCTACCATTGGAGAGGGCGACAATCAACAACAAAGGCTGCAAGAGTCTCTCCCGTGCCACCGCCGTCCACCCATTTGAACACCATGCGCCATCCCTTATTTATTGTCATTTGCATAATTTAAATTAATTGATGATTTGAGATCTCTGTGAGATGGGTTTTGTATGATTTAGTGTGAATTTATCTGGGTTTAGTGCTAATTGTGGTTTCCAGGTTGAATTTGTTCTCTCTAGATTGAATGGGGGCATTCTGTTGTTTTGAGTAAGTTTGGATGGAATCGGAGCTAATTCGGTATTTTTTTTTTGAAACAAAGAGCTAATTCGGTACTCTAGTTTGAATTATCAAGTGACATTCATTCTATTTTGTTTTAGGATTTTTATCCATCTGTTGCTTCCTTGTTGCAGGTTCTTCTCCTATGCTTCATTTTGTGCGCCATTAGGATTTAACATTAGGGATGTCATATTGATTAAAATCCTTTGTTTATGTTACATATGTCCAGGGAAGTTATTATCTGAGTCAATTCTCGGAGGTGGATAAATATAAGATTACTCTACAATTTGATCAGTTAATGAAAACTGTACAATGAAATGCTACTTACAAAAGAGGGCCAGTAGTTTCATTTCTACAGTTTGGCAATGGATTTTAGTGGATTTAGTTTGTCAACGGATTTGTAGGCAATTACGTGTAGTGTATAATACGATTGGCTTGATAAATTATGATATTGTCTACTAACTAAAAGAATTTGATTGTCTAAAATTTTATGAAATCTTTTACCCTTATAAATTTTGCCCCTCCCCTTGACAATTTCTGACTTCGCCACTGGAACCTAGGACCAATTTAGAAATATGATTTTCTTAATTAAACATGTGTACAAGTGTACAATATATAAGTTTAGACAAAATTTATGTGGTAAAATTTCTAAATATCATTTGATATTCTTTAAAAAATATGACTCGACTGTTGAGTGACTTTTGTTATCCTTATTGCAAATGAACGAAATTAGAACAGAAAGAGGAATAGTTACATGTGAGAGAGACAACGTGAATAAGTGGAAGTATGGCTAGCTAGTAGCTACTATGTATATAATGCCCTTAATGTGGTATCTTTTATCAAGCTTATTACATTCAAAAGGTGTAAAGATTGTAATTTACATGTTTTAGTATTTCACATATTCTGATTGACGTATATATTTTTGTAATAAGAATACTGATCTCTTGTCATTTGCGTACGTGTGTTGCAATTGACTTTTTTATTTTTATTTTTGTAATTTTCCTTATTTGAAAAAATGAATTAAATTTGTTTTGAGTAATCAAAAGAAATTTTTACTTTTAATGGGGTAATTAAAAGGAATTAAACGAAAAAAAGTATATAGTAACATAGTAACTACTATTGCGTGGGGTTGTTTTATTTTTTAATTTTTTTTTTAACAACGATAGTATCTTTACCAAGGTAGTGTGGGAATGAGATAAGCCTTAGAATAAGCTAGTAATAATATGACTCAAATTTGTCTTTGGCGAGAATCAAATCTAAGATCTTTCGCTTATCAATAAAGAGTAATACTATTAAGCTGTAGTACTAAGTGACAAGATTGTTCTAGTTTTTAATTTTAATTCAAACATATATTTTACTATTTTACTATTATACCCCTTGTCAATTAAATTTTTTGCTCTAATAATTATAAAGATAAATGCTAATAAGATATTCTTAAAAGCCTGCAAGATAAGACATAACAAGACAAGATGCGAGAATTGTAGAATAGTATTAGATGTGAACAATGCTCCTTTTCATATTCGATAGCCGAAGCTTTAACTAGTATTCTGATAAAAAAAAAATTAAAAAAAAAAAGCCTTTATCTAGCGTGATTTTGCTTTTGGGTTTTTACGAAAATCATCATTCGGTGGATAAAAAAGGTCCAGACCAGAGTACAGGAAACTGCAAAGAGAAACATGTTCCAGAAAATTTGATTAAATTTCATGATGTATACGAGCCAGCTGGCTTTGATTGCAATGTGATGTGTTTTAATTTATTCAGACAGGCCCTGTAGATGAGCCAGCTGCCTTTGATTACAATGTGATGTGTTTTCTTATATTATCTTCAGCGAATCTTATCTCATTGCATGTCCATCACACAATTTAATTTGTTTATCTTTATTGGGGATGAGAATCTTCCAGCTTAGATATGAAAATTGGATAACGATTTGATGACGACAAAAATCTAATTTTCTATTATACGAAGGCATGTGTGCAAATTATTACGTGAAGAAGTGAGATCAGTAACTAACCATGCAATAACATATGTTCCAATCTCAGCTTTGGTTGCCTGGTTAGCTACAGATTTCATGATTGGATTAGCTATGTGCCATGTCAGCATGATTGTTAGGTTGTTTGTTAGAGTATTTTTAGTTTCCAGGTAATGAAACACGACCTCTCATTTCTAATTTCTCTTTCTTTCTCTTTTCCATTGTTTTTGTCTCTGAAACTTCTATAGATTCATGACTGTTATGATATATGGTGAGTTTTCTGTAGCGGGTTATTTTCCCTAAAGGTTGGAAGAATTCAACTAACAATTTATCTTGTAAATTTCTCAACCAAACATTGAAAAAGTGATACATTTTGATAGGTTGACTAGTGTTCTCTGTTAAGTTTGATATTTCTGTATATTCATACTGCTGCAATGGCAGCATTGCTTTATACATTGGATACGTACACGCATGCATTAAACTAAATATAAATGAAGGTGGAGTCCTCGCTGCCCATAGTGCAGAAACTGCCCATAAAGCACAAACACAGATGCACAGCCCACGTGGGCAGTTTAGCTGTCAAGGCATGTGTTGAAACCATGTGCAATATTCTTCTGACAGGTTTGCTCTTTAACATTCCCCCTCAAGTTGGAATGGATGTTGATTATTCCTAACTTGTGGAGCAAAGTCGTAAACTGATGTAAGTGAAGGAATTATTTTGAAAAACATGTTCATTTGAGCAACATCATATAGCATGCAATTAACAATTAAAGGCGGAATCATGCTTACATGCACTCAAATACAAAACATTTACCCATGAAATTCAAAGCCTAGTAGATTGGTGAACCAATAATTAACTCAAAAATAAGTGAGTTGAAATTAATACCTTTGTAGATTCCTCTTTGCATAAGCAAAGGCTAATCACCCAAAGAGATAGGGCCTTCATTCCTTGCTTCTTAGATCCATGGATTTGGATGGAAGAATAGGTTCTCAAAGTTCACAAAATTGAGAACCTCTAAGTCTCTACACCAAGGAGAGATTGGATGATGAATGAGTGACCTTGGAGGATTAGATGACTAGCTAATCACCTCCAAGGTGTTGGCCTCTTTAGAGAGAAAATGGAGAGACAATTCTCACCCATTTTCCCAAAAAATAAACCCTTATTTCACTTAATGAATATTTGGCTATAAAGTCATTTATATAGTCACTTCTTTAAGTGACCTAAATAACCAAAACCCTAATTCATTCCTTATGGCCGGCCATTTAGGGATTTTTGGGCTTTTGGGCTTTAATGAATCTTTATTCATTAAATTGTCATACAACTTAAGTTAATGGGCTTGACGTTCGAAGCCCATTGGGCCTTAAGGTCCAAAACTATCCCGTGGTCTTTAACGAACTTATTCGTTTGATTAATTAACATATTAATTAATCCTTGCCATAAATAATTAAACCATTCAATTAATCTTACTCATTTCATTTATTTCGTCCATCTCTACCTTACACGGTGTACGATCCATTAGGTTCCTTTTAGCGAGGTAGTGGGCGATTAAAACCATTTTACATCGATTGTGAATTGAAACTATTTTCAATTCTCCCTTTAGTGATTACACACGTTTAGGGCTTCCACAAACCATGAGTGACACCTAGCCGTATGTCATGGTTACCCAAGCTAATCAGAAGAGGTGGAGAACCTATTCAGTCTGGGATTACAAATGCAATACGGTCCTTCTCTAATCTAATACTCTTGACCACATTGTTTGGTTTGATAGTTTATTTTCTCATGTCTACTATCCAATGTGTGTCTTGTGCTTATATGATTACCTTGAATGTGATTAGGAACGCATTCCCAAATCTCATTCATACTCTGGCCAGAGATTCAAATCATATCAGAGAGTATTCTCCTTCAAACGGTTTGAAGGTTAGAGATCCCTTGTTGCGCATTCACTTGTCTCCATAGCTAAGCGGCTTGACCCCAACGATGCCGTGGACACCCTCCTGGTGGGATGACTTTGACATAATCAAAGATCAAGGTCTTAACCACAAGACAACTATGATGCCTCAGGTCAAAGGACTACTTTGCATTATCCCAACCATGAGTTCTCATGTGACATGGAATATGAGAACTCTTCGTTGATCGCGTTCAGTGAACTCATTCTCTATTGAGCACCTACCGTACTTGTCTTGATGTCACACACACCAATGACTAGAGACTAATCACTCTCCCTGAGAGAAGACATAGTAGGTACCGATCTTTACGGACTGTCAATGCCCAATTGGCAATCCTATGATCAGGAACGTTTAGGATGTGTCTACGAAAGAATGGTCTCATTAATCTAACTTCATTAGATTACATTCTCCCAATCACATATTCCTTGGACTTTATCGTTTAAGCATATAACATTTATATGAGACGGCTCAAACAATAATGTATGCCCTTTATATGTAAAACTAGATTAGTTTAACATGTGAAATGTCCGTAAAGTATCATCACATGATTGGCTTTAGGGCACATTTCCAACAATCTCCCACTTGCACTAGAGCCAATCAGCTTGATCATCAATGATGATATCTCTTCTGTAGTCATTTCATAAATGGCTGAATAGTAGGCCTAGACAGTGGATATCTATATGTGTTATCCACAGAAGCAACCTTGAGAATAACGACGTCACCATTATACATGATTCTCAATCATGTGGTTCAGTCTCTCATTTGTGTTCGGATCTTGATGAGACCTTGATTCCCAGGCTTGAGCTATCGCCCCATTAGTGTCATACACTTTCTGGTTGGAACCGAATAGAGAGTTCATAAATGAACTTTCCCATCCAAACAACATTGTTGTAAACTTCTATATGGCAATATATCTTGCATTCATAATGGAACACACTAAAGTCATTACTTTAATGTTTCCATCCAAATATCTCTTTAGTCATAATAAAGAGATATTCGTTTATCTCTTCATTCATAATGAAGAAACATCCAATGATGGATTAGATTCATAATCTAATACATTTACGCTTCCATTACGTTACTTTGATTCTTCCTCATTCTTTGAGGAATTTATCCTTTAGTATTTCTCAAATACTTAAGGACTAACTTGACAGTTGCCATGGTTCTGATCCTGGGCTTGCACTGATATCGTCTTGTAGCGTTCTAGGTACAACTCATATCAATGTTTTTCATACAATATGAAATACATAAATCACCTTTCTGCGTATGCATAAAGGATTCTATTTACGCATTATTTCTTTGGGAGTCAAAGGGGTACATTCCCTTTGAGAAGGGCAACTTGCTAGTCTTACTAGAATCGTCCTTCTTATTGAAGTTTATCATCATATGAGAAACTTCCTAGCATCCATTGTCTATTATTAGGCATTGATATAATCCAATTATATCATGAAATATATCATTATAGATTTCCATCCCATGTATATAGACTATATCTCCCATATACATTCTATCTTCATATAATGTATTAAAGTCATGACTTTAACGAAGAAGTATTCTTTTCATTTCCAAAATTAATATATCATATATATTTAAATTTTTAGGAACATGATTAACTCCCACTAATCTTTTGTAAAACTAGTAAACAAAAGATTCATTTACATCTATATGAGAAATCAAACGATTTGATCCTTTTTCTCATAAAATGCAAATAGCTCCCACTAACTTGCTAAGATCCATGATGGATGGATCTCTACAACTTTCATGTCTTGTGATTCATAGTTTTAGACATATATTATCAAGACTATCTTAATAATGGTTTCGGAAACCCATATTATGTCAAAACATTGAATCACCATTTAGTTGTAGCTAACAATCTTCGAATTAATTGAAACTAAGACTACGTCAAAAATGGTTCCTTTAAAGTCAACCATTCTATTTGATTGTAGTCACCTTAAGCTACCAATTAGCTATTAAAGGTTTCATTATTTCGAGTCATATGGTACTTTACCATTTCCTTGAGTATATATCGTATATGCACTCAATGTAGTCATAAGGATTTTCATTCTTATTTCTTTCGAATTAAGAGGTGCAACTCTATGACATAGTCATAAAGTTCAAAACCATTCAACTGAGACGGTTTATAAATCCTTATCGACTACCTTGGAGCTTGTGGTATAGGAACTAGGTTGTTATATTTGTTGATTACTTTCTTGTCTCTCAAAGAACCCATTCTTTGAGTTCTATCTCTCGTTCATTTGCTTTTAGGCAAATCACATTGTAGAATTACAATGAACTACCCAACAAAACAACATTTGTTAGTTGGTTTATAGAAGCGATATCCAAAAGTTATTTTAAGGATATCCTACAAGATTATTATCAAACAAATATTGCTTGTTAGCACACAACCCCAAATCTTTAACATGCTTAAGATTTGTCTTTCTTTCCAACTACATCTTATGGAGTCATGAAAATATTGGAAGATCTTCTTATTGACAATCATATTGTTTTAGAAGTATATATCCTATATATGGGTAATAGATAACATCTAACGAACTAAATCTTATTCAAGTTCGTTCTTCTCCTAATGGAGAAATACATTATCTTATGATGCTATTTTCCTTGATATCTTTCAAGGAAACTTATCTAAAGTGTTACCTTTCCTTGGATCAAATCTAAGGAGGTAAATACTTTAGATGTCTTACTCATCAACTTACATTACTTGAATTCTTTGAAACATTTTGCAAAGTATTCGGACTTGTGTTTATTCAAAATAAACTATAGTCCAACCGAGAGTGATCTTCGGTGAATGTTATCCAACATGAGTAGTATTATGTTTGTGGACAAGTGCCACTAACATCTAAGTGAATTACCCTCAACAACTTTGTGATTCTTTCTTCTTTCCAAAAGAATAAAGATTCGAACATTTCGCCTCCATACAATTTTAACAAGAAGGTATTGGATCCGGACCTAACGATCCAAAGCGTCCATCTATGACCAACTCGTAATTTATGTTTTAGAGGTATCACAACTTTAGTTGAGATTAGTCACTACCTTGCAACCTTTTGGGTTTTAAGCATCATTATTTTCTAAACAGTTAACACTACCATATTATCTCTACTATAGAGACAATTAATTAGATTACCATAATCTAATCATTGATTAATAAAGAACATTGTTTTGTCAAACAAAACATTTATCCATTTCACATAGTGACGGAATTTAGTTCCTTAAAATTGGAATATAAAGACAATCTATGTTTTTCCAATTTCTTTGGTAGTTCATATGAGGAAGTAAGTACCATCTGCTTTCGCAGAGATCTACATTTGATTCACGTTTCCGAATGTGAAGCACTTTCTCTTCTCTCATTAATCTTCTACTTCTTATTAGCCACACTTTTACAACGATTGTAAAACATAGTCACTAATACGGAATCACGCATTCAAGTAGAAGAACCAACTGTTTTGAACTTTTCAAGAACAATTTACAACACCTTCGAAAAGTGTGTTCTTGACACTTGCAAGACATTTCTTGCAAATACCCCTTCCAATGTCCATCCTTTCATAAAGAAAGTTTGTTCCCTTGGAGTTATTTATCTTCTTTATTTGACTTTCACCTTTGACTACATTAGTCATTGTCCCTAAACTCCCACTATCTCTCTTGAAACCTTTTTCAATTGTGTTATACACATCAAACAATTTTGGAGAGCATGTGGTTTTTGTTCACTACATAGTTTACAATAAACTTAGTGAACAATTAGGATAGGGAAACAAAGGTGAAGTCCTTGCCTAGTTTCCGTCTCGTTAAGTGGTTTATCACTTCAACACTTAATGATTCAAAATCATCATAAGTCCATGTTAATGGACTATTTTTGTCAACCAACCATTATGTTCTAAACATAATTACAAACTTTAAAGAGTTGTACAAGGCAACTCTTATTTCTTCACACAACAAATTGTAAATGAAGAATCAAGGCACATTTAAGTGTTCATGCCTTTGTGCTTTCTTCTCAAGTTCTTTGTTCATTTAACAAAGAAACAAGCACTAAGTGTTTGCATTGACTAAGAGTTGTTCAAAGCAACTCCTATTTCTTCATACAACAAATTGTAATTGAAGAATTATGACATTAAAAATGTTGTCCTCTTTATGATAGACCTTTTCTAACATATTCTTCTAATGATACATTATCAATAGTAAGATTGTGAGGATGAGACTACTTTGGTACTTTTACAAGCCATTAAAGACAATCTATGGTTTTGTAGTACCAAGTCCTTAAACTAAACGTTCGGTTTTGTCAAGTGTTGGATAGCGTTTGCAAATATATTGGTAATCAAATACATAACGAATATAAATTGATTGATTTTAAGCCATTTGATTTGGGTCTTTAAATCAAATAGCACCACCCACTATTTTTGGCAAATTCCATATCCCTCATAGGAATTCGAGAGTTTTGGATGAAACTCCTAGTAGGTTATGGGAGGCTCACTATTACCAAGCCCACCTCACGATGATACGATGTATGGCTAGCAACAATAATAATGAGAGAGTACACTTACTCATTTGCAACTAATGCAAGTACCCATCTTATTTGGCCTCTAGAGAATGTCACCTCACAATGATATGATGTTGGCTCCATTTCACTTAGTTAAGTTCTTCCCACCATGCTTAGTGTGTGAAGGGGTTCAAGAATAGCCTCACGATGATACGATGTATAGCTATCCTCGTTGCCTACACTCACCTCATCATATGTATATGGATTCCTCCTGAGTATAAGCATGCACTTTGTACTCCCCCATGATAGGGTGAAGCCGGTGTACAAGTCATAAACGATTGGATCCCACCACGGTGGAAGGCCACGAAGAGATATTCTAAACATCTCTCGCTTATCAACTTAATATTGGTTTGATTGAGGGTTTTAGGTCTCATCACATATAAACATACATTTTAATCTCTATTAAAACTATTTTGGTCCTATTACAACTATTGGTCCATCCCTTTGTTTTAGTTGTACATAATACTCCCACTATGCTTTTAAAACGATTTTTAAAGCAAGAGTATATGATACTACTAACATAAACTTTGCATTCATTTGATGGACTACATAGTTGCCTTAGGGCCTAAGGATGATTATGAACCTTTGTTTAGATTCAACACGAGCCTTGTGTTGAACCTCGGTCTAGGAATGAAGATTGATTTTAGTTACGCGTTTAATCACATTAAGGCGTGTTGTCTTATGGGCGTTGGACCCAACTACTTCATTTTCATGCATATCGTATAAAGCAAGAAAGAAGTACTTCAAAGTAAAGGTGAGCTTATGCTCATTACAACATTTGCATATAACAAATTACTTTAAAGTAAAGAAGAGCTTAAGCCCTTTTACAACATTTGATCAAATCAAATTACAACCAAAATCTAATCTACACATTCCCATGGTTCAAACAAATTTGAAACGCCTTTCACATAGCTCAATTATATTAGGCTTAGGTTCACAATCACCCTTTAATTAATTAACACTTTAACTAATTAATGAATGCAACATTTTCATTTGGTTTTTGTATCTATAAAATTGATTTAAATGGAGCTAAACAAAATGAAAATCCAATTCTCATTTAAAGAGACAAAACAATTTTGTTCTCATCCTATTTGGGCCATCTTGCAATTAACCTCAACTTTTGGGCCATATTGCAAATACAAAAACCTTTTGGGGTCACTTTGTATAATACACAAAAGTCACAACTTCATGTAAATACAACTAGAACCCAAACTTTTAATAATGCAAAAACATCATTAAAGGATCAAAACAATTTGTCCTTTAGCGTTTTTGGACCTAAACGTAAAAACGTAAACTTTTGGGCCAAAGTGCAAATACACAAAAGTATCAAAACTTTATGTAATTGCATAAAAGCCCCAAAAGTACTCCCTTTGAGGGAGTGGCCGGTTTTAGGGAAGATAAGGTGGGAGTGTGTGTTGATTTGTGAGTTTTGTCAAAAACAATCATGCAAGTGTATGTAAGATAAGTTTTTGAAATAATTCAATCACAATTATTTCAATCATCATTTATACAAATATCTAACACTTTAAATACATAATAAATCATTTAAAAACATATCACATATACTTTATGAAATAATTCAAAACTTTGAATCAATACACCAAACATTTTTGTTCTTGGCAAGAACATCAAGAACAATGAAGAACATCCATGAAAAACCCAAATTTTTCCATGAACTTTTTCCACCCAAAAACATTCCAAAACCATTCTTACTTAAGGGAAATAACATCTAACCAAACTAGGGTACTTAGGGGTTCCAAAGAACACATTAAAACACTTTTAACAAGTCAAACAAGAACCCAAAAATTCACCCTTTGATTTTGGCCGAATTTTCCCAAAAGCATGGCACCAAATTTTAGCTCCAATATTCATGCTCATATGAACAACATCTACAACATTTGAGATAGCAAATTTTCCAACAAAATTTACTTTCAAAGAAGCAAGAATAAAGCTTGTAACAATTACAACTTTTAGATCACAAACTTATGAACTACAAAACACAAAAGGATTCACCAACTACTAGACCTAGGCTCTGATACCACTTGAAGGAATTATTTTGAAAAACATGTTCATTTGAGCAACATCATATAGCATGCAATTAACAATTAAAGGCGGAATCATGCTTACATGCACTCAAATACAAAACATTTACCCATGAAATTCAAAGCCTAGTAGATTGGTGAACCAATAATCAACTAAAAAATAAGTGAGTTGAAATTAATACCTTTGTAGATTCCTCTTTGCATAAGCAAAGGCTAATCACCCAAAGAGATAGGGCCTTCATTCCTTGCTTCTTAGATCCATGGATTTGGATGGAAGAATAGGTTCTCCAAGTTCACAAAATTGAGAACCTCTAAGTCTCTACACCAAGGAGAGATTGGATGATGAATGAGTGACCTTGGAGGATTAGATGACTAGCTAATCACCTCCAAGGTGTTGGCCTCTTTAGAGAGAAAATGGAGAGACAATTCTCACCCATTTTCCCAAAAAATAAACCCTTATTTCACTTAATGAATATTTGGCTATAAAGTCATTTATATAGTCACTTCTTTAAGTGACCTAAATAACCAAAACCCTAATTCATTCCTTATGGCCGGCCATTTAGGGATTTTTGGGCTTTTGGGCTTTAATGAATCTTTATTCATTAAATTGTCATACAACTTAAGTTAATGGGCTTGACGTTCGAAGCCCATTGGGCCTTAAGGTCCAAAACTATCCCGTGGTCTTTAACGAACTTATTCGTTTGATTAATTAACATATTAATTAATCCTTGCCATAAATAATTAAACCATTCAATTAATCTTACTCATTTCATTTATTTCGTCCATCTCTACCTTACACGGTGTACGATCCATTAGGTTCCTTTTAGCGAGGTAGTGGGCGATTAAAACCATTTTACATCGATTGTGAATTGAAACTATTTTCAATTCTCCCTTTAGTGATTACACACGTTTAGGGCTTCCACAAACCATGAGTGACACCTAGCCGTATGTCATGGTTACCCAAGCTAATCAGAAGAGGTGGAGAACCTATTCAGTCTGGGATTACAAATGCAATACGGTCCTTCTCTAATCTAATACTCTTGACCACATTGTTTGGTTTGATAGTTTATTTTCTCATGTCTACTATCCAATGTGTGTCTTGTGCTTATATGATTACCTTGAATGTGATTAGGAACGCATTCCCAAATCTCATTCATACTCTGGCCAGAGATTCAAATCATATCAGAGAGTATTCTCCTTCAAACGGTTTGAAGGTTAGAGATCCCTTGTTGCGCATTCACTTGTCTCCATAGCTAAGCGGCTTGACCCCAACGATGCCGTGGACACCCTCCTGGTGGGATGACTTTGACATAATCAAAGATCAAGGTCTTAACCACAAGACAACTATGATGCCTCAGGTCAAAGGACTACTTTGCATTATCCTAACCATGAGTTCTCATGTGACATGGAATATGAGAACTCTTCGTTGATCGCGTTCAGTGAACTCATTCTCTATTGAGCACCTACCGTACTTGTCTTGATGTCACACACACCAATGACTAGAGACTAATCACTCTCCCTGAGAGAAGACATAGTAGGTACCGATCTTTACGGACTGTCAATGCCCAATTGGCAATCCTATGATCAGGAACGTTTAGGATGTGTCTACGAAAGAATGGTCTCATTAATCTAACTTCATTAGATTACATTCTCCCAATCACATATTCCTTGGACTTTATCGTTTAAGCATATAACATTTATATGAGACGGCTCAAACAATAATGTATGCCCTTTATATGTAAAACTAGATTAGTTTAACATGTGAAATGTCCGTAAAGTATCATCACATGATTGGCTTTAGGGCACATTTCCAACAGTAAGCTCAGTGGCTTTGTGAAGATGTCAGCTGGTTGCTTCATGGTTGAAATATGAGACGTCCTGATCATACCACTTTGAATCCTTTCTCGTACAAGGTGGCAGTCAATTTCTATGTGTTTGGTTCTTTCGTGAAAGACCGGATTCAAAGCGATGTGAAGTGCTGCTTGATTATCGCAATACAACTTGACTGGATGTTTATGTTTGATGCCCAAGTCTTGTAAAACATATTTCAGCCAAGTGACTTCACAACAAGATGCTGCCATTGAGCGATACTCCGCCTCCGCACTAGAACGTGACACAGTGTTTTGTTTCTTGCTTTTCCAGGAGATTAAGGATTCTCCAAGGAATACACAATATCCGGTGGTAGAACGTCGTGTGTCACGACATCTGGCCCAATCTGCATCACAAAAGGCATTCAGTTGGATTGGACTTCTTGCAGAGAGAAAAATACCTTGCCCTGGTGTATGCTTAATGTATCGTAAGACTCGGTGGGCTGCCTCCAAGTGTGGAGTTCGAGGCTTCTCCATAAATTGACTAAGAATGTGGACAGCATAGACCAAATCAGGGCGCGTGATTGTCAGGTAGATTAGTCTCCCAATAAGCCGTCGATAAGAAGAAGGATCAGTGATGCATTGTCCTTCGTCCTTTCTGAGTGATAAGTTTTGCTCCATAGGAGAGGTGGCTACTTTTGCACCAAGGTAACCTGCATCCTCAAGTATTTCAAGGGCATATTTTCGCTGTGAGAGAGTGATCCCCTTACTAGAGCGAGCAATTTCGATGCCCAAAAAATATTTTAGTTGGCCAAGGTCTTTCAACTTGAATTGCTTCGTAAGGAAAGACTTGATATCCTCAATTGCTTGTATGTTA
This sequence comes from Malus sylvestris, assembly GCF_916048215.2. Lineage (NCBI taxonomy): Eukaryota > Viridiplantae > Streptophyta > Magnoliopsida > Rosales > Rosaceae > Malus > Malus sylvestris. The sequence goes on along the minus strand of NC_062273.1, from coordinate 20,394,813 downwards.
TTTCCTGCCAGGATAATATCGTCAACATATACAAGGAGAGCAGTGAATTTACCATCATGGTTTCGGACGAACAATGAATAGTCTGCCTTGGATTGTTGATAACCAGCTTTGCTAAGAGCACAAGAGAGTTTGATAAACCATTGACGAGAGGCTTGCTTAAGCCCATACAAAGATTTATGAAGTTTACAAACTCGTGTTTCCCCCTTTCGTCTGAAACCAGGGGGCAAGGACATGTAGACATCTTCTTCAAGGTCACCATGAAGGAAGGCATTGTGAACATCAAGTTGGTGAAGGTGCCATTGTTGGACTGAGGCAACGTCAAGAAGTAGGCGGACTGTAGTCAGTTTTGCAACCGGAGCAAAAGTCTCACGATAGTCTAAGCCTTCAATTTGGCTATAACCTTTGGCAACCAAGCGTGCTTTATACCGCTCAACTGATCCATCGGAACGAAATTTGATTTTGTAGACCCACTTACATCCAACCGGCTGCTTTCCAGGGGGTAATGGTTGAAGAGACCATGTCCTATTTGCAGCAAGGGTTGCCAGTTCTTCTTCCATGGCTAAACGCCATTGGGGGTCGCGTACGGCCTGTGAGAATGAACTGGGTTCTATGGCAGCTGAAATGGAAGTGGTGAAAGCACGATGGCGAGCAGATAAGCGATCATATGTGAGTACATCAGACAAAGGATAAGAAGTACCTACCACTGTGGTCAATGCCGAGTGAGATGAAGGGACGGACCGAGAAGGAAGGTTAATGCCAATGTGATATTGTTGAAGATAACCAGGTGCATGAGTGAGGCGTTTAAGACGAGGTGGTGAAGGGGATTGGTCGACTGAAGAGGATGGATCGACTGAAGTGGATAGGTCTACTGAATCTTGTTCTAGTGGAAGGGACGGATGAATGATGGTGTCATCACAGTCAATATCTTGAGTATATGGAAACACAACAGGTGAGACGGCAACGGAAGAAGAAAAAGGGAACACATTTTCATGAAAAATAACATCACGGGAAATAAAAATTTTACCCGTTTGAAGGTTGTAAACTCGATATCCTTTGGTGCCGTATGGATAGCCAAGAAAAATACAACGTGTGGCTCTTGCATCAAATTTGGTTGGTCTATGGTGGTGTGTGGAAGAGAAACATAAACAACCAAACACTCGCAAATGTGCATATGTTGGCTGTTTGTGATGAAGGATTTCATAGGGTGATTTTCCGTGAAGAAAAGGAGTGGGAGTCCTATTAATGAGATAAGTGGCAGTTAGGATTGCATTACCCCAAAATTTCTTGGGAAGATGAGATTGAAAAAGCAAGGCTCTAGCAACGTTAAGTAAGTGGCGGTGTTTACGCTCTGCTACCCCGTTTTGTTGGGGAGTAGAGACACAACTTGTTTGATGTAGAATGCCTTTAGATGAAAAAAAATGGGTCATAAAAAATTCTGGACCATTATCACTACGAAGAACCTTAACTCGTGTGGAAAATTGTGTTTCAACAAGGTGGATGAATGTGATGAGATATGATCGTGCATCTGATTTGTGAGTCATTAAATAAACCCATGTGCATCGTGTGAAATCATCTACAATGGTCAAGAAATATTGTGCCCCTGTGATAGTGGGAACATGGTAACCTCCCCAAATGTCAACATGAATTAATTCAAAAGGAGCTTTTGTTTTAATAGAACTCAAAGGAAAATGAGCACGTGTTTGTTTGGCTAAGGGGCAGATCAAACAATCATCAATGCTACAAAAATTCAAATTTTTAATGCAAGGGGAGATAGCCCGTAAGGTTTTGTTGGAAAGATGGCCAAGGCGTTGATGCCAAAGCTGAGAAGCAGAAAGAGTAACAACTGACACTGAATTGCACCTGGTTTTCGTCACATTATCAAGGTAGTAGAGGCCTCCTTGTTCAGTTCCCGTCCCAATCATCTTCCCCGATCGTTGGCCCTGAAGTAGACACTTTTTATCAGTGAAGATGACAAAGCAAGATGAGGTATTAGTGATTTTGCTGACAGAAATTAAATTCAGTTTAAATGATGGAACACAAAGCACGTTGTAAAGGACGAGATCGTTCGAGAGACGAACTGTGCCAATATGTGAGATATCGGCAAGTGCATGATTGGGTAGGTGCACTTGTCGATTGTATACCGGAACGCTTGTGGTCATCAAACTTGGTGAGCAAACCATGTGGTCTGTGGCGCCAGTATCGAAAATCCAGTTCCTTCCCTTATTGAGAGGAGAAGCACAAAGAACTCTACCTGATAAATCATTCATAGTAGAGGTGGTACCGACATGGTTAGATGTGGATTTAGACTAGCTCTTATCAAGTAGTGCAAGCAGGTTGTGGTATTGCTCGGGAGTGAGGCTGTAGGATGAAGGAGATGTTGCTGGAGGCGTTGGTTTGATGTCAACGTGATTAGCCTTGGAGTTGAACCCCTGCGAGTTGGAACCCCTGCGATCTTGATAATCTCCCTTATCGCTGTTGTCCTTTGCCTTTTTCAATTTGCGGCATTGGTCTATGGTGTGACCTCTCCAATTACAGTAGTCGCACTTGAGGTGTGCACGACAGGTTTCTGAAGTATGTCCGGTTGCATCACAACGGCCACATTTTAAATGGGAATTTCTAGGAGAAAAATTCCTACCAGAGTTTCGCATGTTGTCCCGCACGGCGAAAGCTGCGGCATCAGTGATTGAAGACCTTCCAGGAGCATGTATTGAGACTGCTCTCTGTTTCTCATCTTGAATAATGAGTGAGAAAGCTTTGTTGACAGCAGGGAGAGGATCCATAAGTAAGAGTTGCCCACGAACTGCAGCGTAGGATTCATTGAGACCCATGAGAAACTTCATGGTTTTCTGACTTTGCTGAAACTGCATCAATTCTTTCGCAGCTCCACATGCACAGGTTGGGAGAGCGCACAAGGCATCACGTTCATCCCAAAAACTTTTCAGTTTGGTATAATATGCACCAATGTTCAAATTTCCTTGAACACTTCCATGTATCTCTTGTTCGATATGGAAGAGATGGACACTGTTTGTGTGAGAGAAGCGTTCCTTCAACTCATTCCAAATATCAGCTGCAACATTGTTGTAGATGACACTTGCACCAATATCTTTTGAGACAGAGTTGAGCAGCCAAGATTTCACGAGGTTGTTGCAACGAGTCCACTGTTGGTATTCAATTGTGGACGTCAACTCAGGCCTTTGAATGGTTCCATTGATGAATCCTTCCTTGTTCTTGGCATTGAGGGCCATGGTCATGGCTCGGCTCCAAGTGGAGTAATTTTCGTCATTCAATGGTTGTGTGACGAGAATCGCTCCAGGCTGATCGGAGTGATGAAGATAAAGAGGATCGCTGGGATCTTCGTATTTGGTGTGTTTGCTGGAAGAGTCAGTTGCCATGTTCACAGACAGTGTGCAGTGGCTGTGCTTTGCGGCTGTGCTTAATGGCTGTGACAGGTAGAGCAGCGACGATGGCTGTGTAGCGGTTTTGCGACGGCAAGGCAGCGAGTGTGCAGCTTGCAGTGCACTGGTTGCTGCAGTAGCAGATGTCGCTGTTCACAGTATAGCAGCGAAAGAGTGAAGGCAGAGCAGAGCAAAGGATTACCTGCGCTCTGATACCATGTTAAGTTTGATATTTCTGTATATTCATACTGCTGCAATGGCAGCATTGCTTTGTACATTGGATACGTACACGCATGCATTAAACTAAATATAAATGAAGGTGGAGTCCTCGCTGCCCATAGTGCAGAAACTGCCCATAAAGCACAAACACAGATGCACAGCCCACGTGGGCAGTTTAGCTGTCAAGGCATATGTTGAAACCATGTGCAATATTCTTCTGACAGGTTTGCTCTTTAACATTCTCTGAGGGGAAAATGAGAGACATTTTGTTCCACCACAAATAATTATTTGGTTTTTGCAACATTGCAATATAATTTAACTTTGTGTTACAACTTTTTAAATATAAGATATTGGAACTGAAATTTGTGGAAACTTCAAAGGTTCAGAATTATATTAACCCAACTTAATAATACTGCCCGTGGATGCAAATTTTTGTCTTCTTCTTTTTGGGCAAAATTGCACCTATAAAACAAATAACACCTTAGGTCAAGGCCAAGAGCCTTACGCGCTCATGATGAAGGGGGGCTTTGGCCAAAGAGTTTCCGATCCAAAGTTAGAGTTTTGAGGGAAAAGTGTTTGGAGAATTTAAAGAATTTAGCAAGAGTGTAGAACTTGGGTTTTGGAGAAAATGAGGGTGTGGCCGGCCCCTTTGGGAGGAGATGGATCGGGCACTTGGATGGTTTTTTGGGTGAGATTCATGATTTGTAGCTAATTAATAAATTAATTGAATAATAAATCAACTAATTAGCTAATTAATATAATTAAAAAGAAATGATTTGGGAGTTACCTTGTGGAGAAGATTTGATGAGGATGGATGAAATAGGTTTGAAATCAATACCTATTTTGGGCACTTTTTGACTTGATTGAGGGATGATTTCCCACTGCTTGAGCGTAGAAATCCTGGTGTGTATCGAGGGTAATTTTGTCTTTTTCACCCAAAAATCCACCTGTCGCCTCCATATTTTTGGCTCCACAAATGCTTCCACATCTGTTGGGCTGCTCGCAGGAAAGGGTAGCAAGTGTTGAGATCTTCTTGCTTTAGGAAACATAAGATTGTTTCCTATTTTGATGTAAATTCCTTCTTTAATAGGAAATTAGATCATTCTAGGAAAGGGAAATAAATTTCTCTCAAAGCCTATTTAAGTCTACCTTAAGTAGATGATTAAATCAACTTTAGAGAGCAATTATTTCTACCTTACAAAAAAGAGAAAGCTAGAGGATATTTGTTCCCCCTCCCCTAGCAATCTTCTACACTTGCCCGTGCAAAGGACCTTCTTTCGTTGCTTTCTTCGTCTCCTCCGCACTGTACCAAGGTAAGAAGAATTTAATTTTCCTTGTCTCCTTCTTGGTAGGGACCACTACTTGGGCTGCTCGGCTCGGCTAAAGCCAAGGGTAGCTTGTGCGGCTGGGGTCGAGGATTGAGGCGTTGGGGCGTAGTGCTAGGCGAGCCGCATGGCTCATGTCCTTTGGGCTCTTGGACCTAACAGGGGCTAGGCTGGCGATTGAGAGAAATGAGGAAGTTGCGGGCCTCATGGGCTGCTGGAATGCTGGGCATGCAGACCTCTTGCCTACTGGTCTGAGAGAAAAAAATGAGGGAAAAACTAGTATGGGTTGAGTTCCCCTGCTAAGTACCGTGAATGGCGTTGGCTGCTTTGTCCTCTTTGCCAGGAGAAAGATAGGCTGTTGTCGAGAGAGGAAGTAAAGACGATCAAGGCGAATGCATTGGCAAGTCTGATCGCTGTCATGGAGCCTACTATGAATGAAGGTGGAAAGAAAAGATCTTCCTTGCCTACTTAAGAAATGTCGGTTAAGAAAACACTGAAGACTTCCTCCGTTGCTCGTGAGGGTCCGCCTATTGCCGAAAGGCCTGTGAATGACATGATTTCTTCCAATGGGAAGAAAAATGAGGCTGTTAGATCCGAGCATGTGGCACCTGCCATGTCAAGAATGGCTAGTATGACTGCTGATAGGATTGCTCAGCGTAAAGGTCCTGTTATGCCCCCAGTGCCGAAGTCTGTACCAAGATGTCCATTAGGAGCTAAGTTCGATTCACATTTGGAGAGGCTTGCTATTATGAAGAGCGATAAGGTGGACTTTGCTGCTAAAATGGTGCCAAAGCCCACTCCCCCTGCTGCTGAGACTAATTCGCCTGTTAGGAAGGGGGAGACTGCTTGCGTGGGCAGCTGTGAGAAATCCACTAAGCCTGCTTCTAGGAAGGTTGCTGAGATCTATGCATTTTTTAAACCACATCTGTTTGAAGACATGCATGCTTGTGCCAAGTTTGTCGATGACGTTAAAGGGGTTGTTTACCCAAGTTTCTTTGTGAAGCATACGACCAAGTATAAGAAGACTACCCTACTTGCCATGATGTAGAAAATGACTATTCAGGCAACTGAGTCTATGCTTCTTGACCAACAAGATACCAAGGCTGCTAGGTGGCAAAGGTTGTGGCAGCCGAAGCTTGTCGAGAAGATTAAGATGTTGGAATCTAAGCTCGTCGCTTTGAAAGGGTCTAATATCTATGCCTCCACTTCTCTGCAGCTTGAGATTGCTTGCCAAGAGATCGTTGACTTGAAGACTAGGCTTGACGCGATCCAACTTAAGTATGAAAGTGTAGAGAAGGAGATCGGATGTCACATACCTCAAATTAAAGATATTGAGCGTGCTGTTTTTAAGCTTCGTTCCGTTGCTTATGCAAAGGATAAAGAGTTGATTGTTGCTTATAACCAAGTGATCCACTTCAAGAAGGTAGTTGATAAGCTTGAACCCCTAATGTTGGAACTTCAAGGTACATTGAAGATCAATGAAAGTTTAAAGAAAGAAGTGGATGAGCTGCAGCGCGTCCGTGTTAGTTTGCTCGAGGAGATCAGGCAGCTGAAATGTGAGAAGGCTGGGCTCGAGGCTCCGCTTGTTCAGAGTCAGGCCAATTTCTACAAGCTGGTTATGTAGATCATTTTTTTGGTAGGCTGTCTGACTTCGAGTTTGCTGGGAGAGACTTCAAAACATTATCTATTTCTTCGAAAGACTTACTTGCCTTTACTTTTGAGGCGTCCATTGGTGAAGTAGTCTGATATGTTGGTGACCAAGCTGGAACAGCCGGGGGTGAAGCACTGGATGGTGCTGCTGCTGAGAATGTTGCGATTGCTGAAGGTATGGCGACCGAGTAGTCGTGAAGTGTCCAAGCTGCTAAAGAGTAGTCTTCTAGGTAGTCTTTAAGATTTTCTTTGTTTCCCTCGTTGCTTTTTGCTTTGCTTGAACACTTTTGGTATTTGCTAGTTGTTTATCAATTTTGCTAGAAAATTTAATAAATTTGCTTCCTTCGTTTTTCTCCATGTTCGCTTCTTTTGTTCATACCATAACCTTTAGACTATATAGACCAGTGGCAGGCGTGCTACTTTTCTATAAGTAGACATGCCCGCGTAGCTGATGCAGCCGTAAGTGTTGGTGTACAACTTTGCAAAGTTGTTAGCCATAGGGTCGGCAGCCGGACGCCTTACTTATAGAAGCAGACAAATCCGCGTGACCACTAGGTTATTAACCTTGGCTTTCTCCAATTATGTAGGTTGTATAGCAAGTATCACAACACTTTAGAACTTGGTGTAAGTCGTTCCGCGCTTTAGCAGAAATGAAGCCTATCGAAGGACAAGCTGTAGGCTGTCTTCTGGAAATCGTAGGCTACTTTAGTGTACTAGCAGCTTTAGGGTTCCAAGGTAGCCGTCCATAGGGCGTACTGCGTAATATGTCCCCTCCGTCTTTAGGGCTTAGTTCCCTGCATATTAGGCCAAGAGACCCAAAATCCTTCAGTTAGCTAAGCTTTGAAAAAGACCATTGTGGTTACTTCTAGGAATCCTGACGCAAGCCATCGTGCACCTAGTTATACTAGGGCAGCCTGGGTCATACACATCTGGATATTTGGAGTGTAAGCTTATCCTCCCGCCTTGGAGAGCGACCCATGCGGGTGTCGGGGAATTGGTTTACCCTTTCACATTGGAGATCAATTAGTTTATCCTCTTGCACTGGAGAGTGGACCCAGATGGGTATCGGGGAATTGGTTTACTCTTTTTCACTGGAGAGCATGGTTGGTCAATCGGGGGCACAATTCCAGCGATAAGTCCCTAAGAAGGGTGCGGTCTTCTTTTGAAGTGCAGGAATGATCAGTTGTTGTAAGCATGTAATTGAGCCAAGTTGTAGATTACTTCCGAATTCCTCATTGAAAAACGAGTGAAATGAACGAGAACTTAGCTGTAAGGTAGGAACTGCATAACAACTGGATAGTTCTCGGCTTGCGAGCTGGTGCCCGTCGAGCTGCTTGAGTCTTCAGGCCTTGATGTAGCGGGAGGTCACACATGGTACTTCCTTAGATTGTAAGCATTCCATTACTTTTCAATCTCTTTGTCGTTCATGGTGGCGAGGGTGTAATACCTTTGCCGCATACTTTGCTGATCTTACACAGACCTTCCCAGATGGGATCCATAGTTTTAGAACCTTCTTTGTGGGCAGTAATGAAGGCTTTTCTTAGGACTAGATCTTCGGGCTGGAACTACCGGATCTTGCCCTTTTTGTTGTAGTTGGAGAGGAGCTGCTGTTGGTAGGCTGCGATGCGGGTGATGGTTTGCTTACGCTTCTTCTTTGCTAGATCTATGTTTGTGGCCATCTCCTTATTGTTCTTCTCAATGCTTGGGAATAAAGTGCTAATACTTGGCACGATGACATCAAGAGAAATGATTGCTTCTGAACCAAATGCCAAAGAGAAAGGAGTCTCACTGGTTGCTCATCTTTTCGTAGTGCGATATGCCCATAGACATCCGGGGAGTTCGTCTGTCCATTTTCCCTTCCTGTTGGAGAGGGATTTTTTGAGGGAGTCGATGATCGCCTTGTTGGATGCTTTGGCCTTCCCATTGCCTTGAGGATATCTCGGCATGGACATGTGCTGTTTGATGCCATACTTTTGGAAGAACTTTGCCAGATCTTTGCTCACGAACTACGGGCCGTTGTCGGTAACGATGAATTGAGGGATGATAATCGATAAATGACATTCCTCTATATGAAGCACTCTATGTTCGTTTGAGTCGTGGTTGTCATGGGCTTTACTTCTACCCATTTGGTGAAGTAATCGATTACCACGATCATCATACCTCTGTCCCCAGTAGCGGTGACATTGACCTTACCAAGTCTATTGCCCACTGCATGAACGACCAATGACTCGTTTGTGGGTGTAATTTGCTGGCAGGCAATGTTAGTACTGGCTTGTAGTGTTGGTAGCGGTTGTACTTTTGTACGAACTCCTTAGTGTCTTAGTGCATGGTAGGCCAACAGTAGCCTGCGTTTAGAGCCTTCTATACTAAGGATTGGCCTCCGGAGTGATTTCCACAAACGCCTCTGTGGATTGAGCTTAGAACCTTTAGGTCGTTAGGAGACGCTAGGCAGCGGAGATGTGGTCCAGTGTAGGATATTCGGACGAGAATGCCATTCCATATGTAGTAGCGTGTAATTTTTCTTTGGAGCTTTCTAGACTCCAATCTTTCCATGGGGAGTGTGTCATTGACCAGGTAGTCTATAATGGAATCTTGCCAGTTTGGAGTTGTACTAACTTGTGACACCTCGGCTGATGGCTCCGCCTCTATGCTTGGCTTGTCTAGATACTCCACCGGAATAGAGCGTTTGAGTTAGTGGTCGAGGAAGAAGCCTAGGCCGACTAATGTGTCCGCGTGAGTGTTGTCTGCTAGCGGAACTTGAGTGAGGGTGTAAGTCTGAAACGTTTCAAGTAGTCTGGCTAGTGATTAGTTGTGAATCAGAATGAACTGCGAGCATTTACACCGCCAAGTCTTTTACCATTCAGAGGCTTGTTAGTAGGGCCTCATACTCTGCTTTGTTGTTGGTTGCTTTGAAGCCTAGATTGATCGCCTACTCGGGCATCAAATTGTCTGGGGTGACAAGGGCCACGCCTATTCTCGAACCTTTGTAGTCGGATGCGCCGTCGACATGCAAATGCCAGAAATCTCCATCGGGTGGAGCAAACGCGGCTAGGGTATGCTCAGCTACCTCCGGGGTGTAATTGGGCTGCTCTATTTGAAGGATGATTTTGTGAAAACATGTTCATTTGAATAACATCTATAGCATGCAATTAACAATTAAAAGGCGGAATCATGCTTGCATGCATTAAAAAACAAAACATTACCCATGAAATTCAAAGCCTAGTAGATTGGTGAACCAAGACTCAACTCAAATCAAAGTGAGTTGAGAAATAATACCTTTGTAGATTCCTCTTTGCATAAGCAAAGGCTAATCACCCAAAGAGAGGGCCTTCATTCCTTGCATCTAAAATCTATGGATTTGGATGGATGAAAAGGTTTCTCCAAGTTTCCAAAATTGAGAACCTCTAAGTCTCCACACCAAGGTAAGATTGGAGAAGAAATGAGTGACCTTGGAGTAGTGGGATTGCTAGATGCACCCTCCAAAGGGGCCGGCCTCCTAGAGAGAAAAGGAGAGACAAGTTCTCACCAATTTTCTCTAAAAGAAACCCTTTTATGAATTTAGGCTATAAAGTCCTTTATATAGTCACTTCAAATAAGTGATCTAAAGAACCAAAAGGCCATTCTCTCTAACATGGCCGGCCATAAGGGTTTTATTGGGCTTTTGGGCCTTTGTGAATTAAGTTGTCATACAACTTAAGTCAATGAGCTTGACGTTCGAAGCCAATTGGGCCTTGAGGCCCAAAACTAACCCGTGGTCTTTTAACGAACTTTATTCGTTTGATTAATTAACATATTAATTAATCCTTGCCATAAATAATTAAACCATTTAATTATTCTTACTCATCTCCATTGTTTCTTCAATCTCCACCTTACACGGTGTACGATCCATTAGGTTCCTTTTAGCGAGGCAGTGGGCGATTAAAACCATTTCACATCGATTGTGAATTGAAACTTACTTTCAATTATCCCTTTAGTGATTACACACGTTTAGGGCTTCCACAAACCATGAGTGACACCTAGCAGCATATCATGGTTACCCAAGCTAATCAGAAGAGGTGGAGAACCTATTCAGTTTAGGATTACAAATGCAATACGGTATTTCTCTAATACAATACTCTTGACCACATTGTTTGGTTTGATAGTTTATTTATTCATGTCTACTATCCAATGTGATTCGTGTGCTTATATGATTACCTTGAATGTGATTTGGAACGACTTCCTAAATCTCATTCATACTCTGGCCAGAGATTCTAAATCATATCATAGAGTATTCTCCCTCAAACGGTTTGAAGGTTAGAGATCCCTTGTTGCGCATTCACTTGCCTCTATAGCTAAGTGGCTTAACCCCAACTATGCTGTGGACACCCTCCTAATGGAGTGACTTTGACATAATCAAAGATCAAGGACTTAACCACAAGACAACTGTGATGCCTCAGGTCAAAGGACTACTTTGCATTATCCAAACCATGAGTTCTCATGTGACATGAATATGAGAACTCTTCGTTGATCGTGTTCAGTGAACTCATTCTCTACTGAGCACCTACGTACTTGTCTTGATGTCACACACACCAATGACTCGAGACTAGTCACTCTCCCTGAGAGAAGACACATCACGTACTGATCTTAACGGACTATCAATACCCAATTGGCAATCCTATGATCAGGAACGTTTAAGATGTGTCTACGAAAGAATGGTCTCATGAATCTAACTTCTTTAGATCGTATTCTCCCAATCACATATTCCTTGGACTTATCGTTTAAGCATATAACATTTATATGAGACGACTTAAACAATAATATTTGCCCTTTATATTTAAACTAGATTAGTTTAACATGTGAAATGTCCGTAAAGTATCATCATATGATTGGCTTTAGGGCACATTTCCAACACTGTTGCATCGCCTAAGCTAAGTGTGAAGGCATAGTAGGGAGCCGTGTAGGCATCGTTGGGTTGCCCTGTTACGTCGTAAATGCGTGGTAGGGAGTCGTTGAGCTGGGGCCATGTTACACGTAGCAGGAGATGCTTAACTGCTGGTATTAGGCCACTCTAGAGTTGAATTATGGAGCAAGGGTCGGTTGGGGCCGTGTGACATGTAGCAAGAGGTGGTGTTCAACTGCCGGCATATGATGCTCCTATGTAGAATCTTTTAGGGTGACAAGGACAAAACTTGCTTCTAAGTGTGTCCTTCTAGTATTCGTCTGCCCTTGGCCCGCCTTTTGGGCCGAGTTGTTGCATTCGTCTGAAAACTTTGCATCCACCAATGTCTACATTTTTATAGTTGCACGTCTGGATTGGGTGGGATAGTGTGTCATAAGGATGACTGCGTGCGTCTGAAGGTAAAACTTGAGCTTCCGGGTTGCAATAACGATCACCAAAGTTAGCTTTTGAATTTCTGGTAGCATCGAGGAGAGCTTTTGAATTGTGGAATATAGGTAGTCGGGCCCTCAACTTTTCTCATATGAGGATAGAGCTTATTGCTGTGTCATGCCCCAGACCCGGAGTCGGTAATAAAAACTTAAACCCGAATCCGAAACACGAGTTAAAAGTAAAAATAAATCAAAGGAAATTGACACGAGTTGGAAAATTAAACTCCTCTTATTAAAATAACTCCAAAATCCTTACAGGGTGTACAAAAATAATAAATTAAAATCCTTAAACTTCTCCTCAATCACAACCTCAGCTCTTCTAACGCCTGTCTTGCCAAATAACATTTGTCTTGCCAAATAACTCATCTGTAAAATAATAGGTGAGGGGTGAGCAACAACCACCGTATCTCAGTGAGTAGAATATGTAATATGTCAGTCAAGCAATGCCTTTTTACACACACTAGAAAATACAATAATAATATCAAAGCTTTAACCACATAATTTCATGTCACATCATCCCTTTACGTGTTCATTACATCCTTCATAAATTGTAACACACCACGTGACCCCTACTGGCCTTTCCGCCTTAATCTCCCCGTGTGCAGTTTACATTTATCCCTCGGATTAATGCAACACTAAAGTTCTCATGCTCCATGAACATATCCAAATAATCCACATATCACCATATTAATGATTCCAAAGGTATTTCAACAAATCCAACATGCTTGACTTAAAATAGATAGAGATTTATAAATAGATAAAACTCATGATAGTTTGTGGTTTTCATTTATCAAAAAATAAGAATATTTTGAAACACATTACATAAACCACTCACCTCAATAATCCAAGCTTTGGCAAGACGACCCAACTAACATCTCCGCACACCTCAAACTAGCTTTCCCTTTTTCTTTTCTTTCTAAGCTCTCACTCTAACGTATATATAAATATATATGCACAACACACACACACATACATACATACTTGTATATATATATATATGTATGTATGTATGTATATATATGTATATACACCAATCTCTACTTAATGCATGCTCTGCATGTTTCCTTCTTTTTATGCTCCAAAAACAATGGAGCAAAGCTCCTATTTGTAGTGAAATAGAACGGCTCTAAGACTTGACGTCCAAGGAAAATATACAATAAAATATATGAAGTCATATCCGTAAACTCCTACGTGTGTATGAATTGCGACACCCATTGTAGTATCAAGATCTTAGTCACTAGTTATGGAAGGTGTCAATTGCATGTGTGCAAAGGATGACACGTCCAGGTAAATAGCCTTGTAAAATCAGTACACTAGAGTGCTTACTAATCACCCATTTCTCTCTCCCAAGATAATTAAGACTAGTACTGATAGGAGCTAGGCATGTGGTACATAACAATAATAACAAATATTTACTTTTAAAATATGGGGTCTTACGTGCTGCTTCAGATATGGCTGCTCGTACAGTCAGACCTTGAATCTTCTTCAGAGTAGTAAGGGACTTCATATTCAAGATTGCTTGGATTTGCCTAGAATGTGCATCGGTGAACCTTGTCCCAAAGTGCATGCTTCTCTGCCAGAACGGAAGAGTTTGCCAGAGTTAAATCTTCTTTCATGATTAACTCTCCAAACAACGGGTGATCTGCTGGGAGTTCTTTTTAGAAAGCTGCTTTAGCTATTGAGCTGTTGCATCCGACTATCTTTGCCTTCTTTGCTTTGAACCTCTTCACATAGTTGCGAAGCGACTTTTTTGGGTTCTTCTTGATGTTGAACAAGTGGTATGACTTTTTCTTGATTGAGCGATATGATGAATATTCTTTGCTGAAAACCAAAGAAAATTAATCAAAACTCTAGATGGATTGTGGCGGCAGGGTGTATAACCAATCTTGCGCCTCGCCTTGTAGAATGGTAACGAATATCTTGCACAACGGATCGTCGTTGTTTCGATAGAGGTTCGTTGCACTTCGGTAGTGCTTCAAGTGTCCATCCGGGTCTTTATTTCCTTTGAAAGATGTGAAATGTGGCATGCTGAACTTGCATGGAGGTTATGCCTGCTCGATCTCGTCCGTGAAAGGTGACTTGCTTATGTTGGTCATGTCCTATCGTAGTGCCTCATTAGTGACCTTATTGCTTTGGAAATCGCGCAATCGCTGAGTCAGGAACCTTTTTACTTCTTCCTGAATTTGCCTTTGTTAGGGTAACAAAGTTTTCGGCTGCCCCCGATCGTGATCTACTGGTCTAGGCTGCTCTTCTACGTGCTCGGCTTGTCTATGCAGTGGTTACAGTGCATGTGGTTCGTTCCTAGCAGGCGAGGGAATTCTTCGCAAGCTGTTGGTTGAGCTTGAGCCAGATTGAGTGATTGTTTTTCTCCGTCCTTCGTATGCCTACTCCGATGTGAGATGGATGATGCTTATTGCAGGCCTAGCTGTGAATGAACATTTTGCCTGGAAGGTTGCTCATGTTGACTATCGGAGTGTGGCCCCAACCGTGAATGTATGTTCGTCCGTGGGCCTAGTCGAGAATGCATGCTCCTCCACATGCTAAGACGGGAGTATACACTGTCTCGGGGGCCCAATCGGGAGTGTACACTGCCAGAACGCTGGGTTTGTTTGCTGGAACTCTACTGGAGAGGTTTTTCGTCTGCCATTGTCCTACTTCGGGATACCTCGTATGGGGCACATTACATCTCGGTGTGCTGCAAGATCTGATTCACCAAGGTCGTCTATTGTGCGATGGCCGACAAGTGTTGTTCCCCATTTGGGTTAGAAGAGCTTGGAAGGAATGTGTCTCATTGAGCAGTGGAAGTGTGGTAGACTCCGGGGGAGAGATTTGAGTTAGGAAATGTCAAATCCGCGGAGAAATGTGGTGAAAATGCCCATGGTTCAATCATAGGCCTCTAAGTTTGAAGCCAGAACGATTGAACTAATCTTGGATCGATTTAGGCTGCTTGGAAGGCCACATGAACAGGCTGGGCCGCGGGAGCAGACTAGGCCGCTGAAGCAATCTAGGCCGCTAAAGCAATCTGGGCCACGAGAGTGGGCTGCTCGGTGTGTGGCGCACGTGGGTGCGAAGCTAGAGCACGGCTTGGCAACGCGTTGGGTTCGGTCGAGCTTAAGTGTTTCGGGTTGTCTCACCTTGGGCTTTGCACCCGTGTAGGCTTGAATGGCATAGCTTGGGCCGTGGTTGTGGCGCTGTGGTGGTTGCCATGGTGGTGCCCTATGGGGGTGGTTCCGCTCCACTCATCGTTGTGTTTATAGATCGTCGAGGTCCTAATCCTAGAAAGTTGGAATTTTCGTTCGTCGAGGTTTCCGAATCTCTTACCATTGTACTTTTCTTTTACGTTTTATCGAAGAATTTTTAAAAATAAAAATTCCAAGAATAAGAACGTACGAAAAATCTACAAGTGAACATGAAAACGAAAAACCTTGAATGTGAGAATCTTCTATGAGTGTGTGACTTAACTCTTAATGAAAGCACCAGTTTGTGGATGCAAATTTCCGTCTTCTTCTTCTTGGACAAAATTGCACCTACAAAACAAATAACACCTTAGGTCCAGGCCAAGAGCTTCACGTGCCCCTGATGAATTTGGGGGGGGGGGGGCTTTGGCTGAAAAACTTCCAATGCCAAAGTTAGAATTTTGAGGGAAAAGTGTTTGGAGAATTTAAATAATTTAACAAGAGTGTAGAACTTGGGTTTTGGAGAAAATGAGGGTGTTTATATGGAGGTGTGGCCGGCCTCTTTGGGAGGAGATGGACTGGCCACTTGGATGGTTTTTTGGGTGAGATTCATGATTTGTAGCTAATTAATTTAATAATAAATCAATTAATTAGCTAATTAATATAATTAAAAAGGAATGATTTAGGGGTTACCTTGTGGAGAAGATTTGATGAGGATGGATGAAATAGGTTTGAAATCAATACCTATTTTGGGCACTTTTGACTTGATTGAGGGATGATTTCCTACTGATTGCGCATAGAAATCTCAGTGTGCCTCGAAGGTAATTTTATCTTTTTCACCCAAAAATTCACGTGTCACCTCCATATTTTTCTTGATTATTTTTGGCTCCACACTACCAACATGTTAAAACTAGCACAAAACTTTTTGCACTCATGTCTAAATAGTTGTGTGTTTTCTCTTTTTACATCCAATTTTAAACTTTTCCTTTTTTTGTTTTTTTGGAAACTATTTTAAACTTTTCCTTATGTAGTTTAAAATCTTTAAGTTAAATTAGATTATTGTTCGAATAAGAAAAGTAATTGTTCGCCATAATGAGCACCCTAACTATTTTATTGCCTATTTATTGATTGTCTAATATAGTTTATCCAATATATGTGAGAATCGAGAAAAACTTATGTGGGGCTTGGCTTGTCGCTGAACGCTAAATGGCACTACAATCCACTCAAAACTTGCCTCGTGGCAAGTCTTAAATATAATCTTCTATTATTATTTTATATTTAAAATTCTCATAATTATTTTTGTACAAGATTAATGTTTCCTTTTTTTTTTTCCTCTTTCCCATTTTTTCCCCTTCTTTCTCCGTTTTTTTTTTCTTCCCAAATTTCCCTCCACTTTGTTTTGTTGTTCTCTTCACTCCCACTTCTTTCTCTCTCAGTCTCTCCCAGGTGTGGTTCTTGCTTTTTATGAAATTCTGCACTTCTTTTCTTCACAAAATTTCTTTGCTTTCTTTCCCTCCCAATGTTTCTCTCCTCTCTCCAAATACAAACCTTTATTTTCCCCCCACTGTTTCTCTCCTCTCTCTAAATACAAAAATGCACACTCCAAATTATCAAGTTAATTTTTTTCATAACCTATTTGTTATCTTTCACTTTGTTTTGATCGTAGTAGCTTTCTATTTTCATAAAAGTATATCTCTACTAAATATAATTAAGAAAAAAAAATAACCCTAATACGCATATATATGTGGGTTATTCATGTCAGGTTCACATGATTAAAGCAACTATTTATAAAGAACAAAAAGTAACTTACAGATTCTTGGTTGCTTTCCATGATAAAATCGGAGTGGGTGTTGAATTTTTATTTTAAGGAAGGTAAGAAACAAAACTGGGAGAGAGAAGTGGGAGAGAGTACTAAAGAACTACGGCAAAACAAAGTGGAGGGGAATTTGGAAAGAAAAAAAATAGGGGGAAAAAAGAAAAAAAAAGGAAACATTAGATTAATATATATTATTTAGTAGAAAAAATAATTATGAAAATTCTAAATATAAAAGAATGATAAAAGATTATATTTAAGATTTGCCATGTGGTGAGTTTTAAGTGGGTTGTAGTGTTACTCAGCAAAGTCTAGTGGCAAGCCAAACCCCACACAAGTTTTTTTCGTGAGAATAAACCCACTATAGCGTAATCCAGTGGGGACGAATTTTAGGCATGTAATCCACATGACACATTTTGAGTTCGATTTTTGGTGTTGATGAACACGATGGTGGCCATAGGAAGGTTGAAATTCCTTTGTGAGTCTTCCTAGTTCTCAGAAGAATAGATTGTTGTGGCGAATCTACCAACTAATCTCCTTTTAATGAAAAAAAAAAAAACATATGTGAGAATAAATGAAAATCATGTGATTAACTTTTTACACAAATTTATACATAATAATAAATTAGTTGTAATTAAATTGCACTGTGAAAATCTTGCACCCCTCCCTGACTTGCTACATCAACAACAGTCCAACTCACACCTAATTAGTTAGGATGTTAAGTTCTGTTACGAGTAATAATTCGTCATGGTACGATTGCTTTATATTTTGAGGAATTCGTTCCTTTTTTTTTTTTTTTTGTGAACTCGTATGAAGTTGTCAATTTTCTTCTTGAAATTTAATTTTAGCCAATAATCCCCTTTAACATTTATAATCAACCAATTTTCTTCCTGAATTTTAATTTTGTTACCCCCTTAACTTTTATAATTAGCCAATTTCTTTCTGAACTTTAATTGTAACCAATTACCTCTTAAACATTTATAATTGACCAGTTTCTAATAAAGAATTTGCTGAAATGAGTGACTACTTTTCTTATTTGATTTGGATCTTGAATTGAAATAGATGAACCGAGACGGTCATGTGAATCAAGTCACAAAGAAAGCTAACAAAATAGCATCATAATTCCAACATGCTATTGAAAATGCAAGACCACATAGAAGACTCGTAGTTGTTCACACTAGGTATAAAATTCAAACAAAAAGTATATGGGATGAACTAGTGGAAGACAAAAAAGAAAAAACAATATGTTATCCACATTAGAGATACAATTATGTTTTTGCCCTCAGAAAATTGCCATGTGATGTGCACTTGGCCAAGAGGGATTAAACATTCCAAAATTTAACACCAGGGAATAAATTGGCCAATTATAAAAGTTTAGGGGGAGTAATCGGTTAAAGTAAAAGTTCAAGGAGAAATTGGCTAATTATATAAATTCAGGAGGTAATTGGTTAAAATTAAAATTTCGAGAGAAAATTGGTAACTCATTGCTAGTTCTAGGAAAAACATTAGCAAACACCTTCTTATATATATTTTTTTTTGCGCGGGTGAAATTGCATTTAGTGGAGTATAAGATGACATTTTTCATCAATATATTGTTAATTGAAGCTAGCTAGCTAGCACAAAATTTACTTTTCACTAGCTAGCACTTTAAGGGTGCGTTTGTTTCATCTTCTTAAGTGAGATTGGACTGGCTAGGATTATTGTCCCATGTTTGGTATGCTTGGGGACTAACTTAAATGAGACTAGCCTGGACTCGTGTGGACTCCGGGCCTCGTTAGGTTGTCCAAATTAATCCGGCGTTGAACCATGGGATTGCTAAGAACTCCTTCCTCACAACGTTGTCTCATTCGCCGTTCCTTATCTCTTTGTCTCTCCCTCTCCCTCTCCCTCTCTCTGCTCTCGCGTCCTGTCTTCGCTGTCATTCTCTCACTAATGCTTGTGTCCTTTTTCTCTCTCCTTGCCCCGAACCCAAATCACGTCCTCTCCCTCTCTCTCCTCGTCCTGCTAGATGCCGAGTCGATTTGCACGACCCAACCTATATGTCAAGCCGATTTGCATGACCCAACCCAGATCACGTCCTTTCCCTCTCTTTCCTCGTCTTGCTTGAATTAGAGTGTCGTTGGGTATACAAGGAACGCAACTGCGATTTCAATTTCGATTTCGATTGAAATTGAGTTTTTGATTGTTTGTGTTTTGGGAGCTTTATTGATTCAAATGGAGGAGAAAGATGTGGTTGCAAGTAGTGGAATTTGGAAGGAGAGCTTTATTAATTGAAATGAAGGAAAAGCTATGATTGGAATCTATGGAGTTTGGACAGAAAAAAAAGGAGAGGGAAGAGAGGTTTCAGGCAGGTAAAGGAAATAAAAAAAGAAAAAAAAGAATTAATTTTATTATTTTTATTATCATACTTCTAATCTGACACTGCACCAAACGCTTCACCAAGTTAGTTTTGCTTAGTCTAGTTCAAGCCAGTCCAGCTTAGTCCCTGAAACTAGTCCAGTCCGAGATAGTCCGGTGTAACAAACGCACCCTAATAGTGTTACTCTAATAAGAATCCAAAACGAGCTAATTAGCTGAACTTACATACTAATTCTTTTTCCTAAAACATGATAAAAAAGGATAAACAGAAAGGCATGTGTGATAAAAGGTGAACAGAGGTTTTTTTTTTTTTATTAACGAAAGGTGAACAGAGGTATTATTTTGTGAGAAAATTTCAATGACCCGAGCGGATTGCTAGGGAGATTAACTTTTTAAATTAAATTATGTAAACCATATGACATAGTTATTGATGCTTGGATTATTACTTATTTTTTATTGATGACAAATCATATGGTCTAAAAATTTGGTCTATCAAGCATCACTCTTGATAGAAATAATTTTTAATGAACTAACGCCACTATTTTTTTAATAAAAAATAATTTATATGTCATGGATACATCCATATAGTGGTGTTCATGCTAAATAAATAAAGACGTGTAAATTTTTGTCCACATGTCCTTATTTCATTGATACAAAAACCACGTTACGGTGTAATTGTGTCATGTAAGTTATTCTTTCAATACATACCAAAACCGGAATTGGTTGAAACCTTGGAATTGTAAAATGAATAATCAATCACCAACATGTTAAATATTCCCCCGATAATGTTGTAATGCAGAGCTCTTTAGAGGCCGATGCATTTCTATTAATTAGAAATAGGGGCAAAAATTGTGGATTTTTGCACTTAATAGTTATGAAGGGCAGATGTTATTATTATTACAGTTTGGGAATTGGATTAATAAAAAAACGATCTCCTGTTAACTATTTGATTGTATTCTCACATTTTTAAGGTCAAATATATTTATGATTATTTTTATTTTCTATCTCCTTACATGATCTGTTAACATGACATATAAACGACACGAAAATAATAAGTTTCGGGTCAACACAATAATTAATTAGGTCATATGATAAGAACCCGTTAATAACAGGTCCTTAACAGGTTTACACGAATATGACATGCGGGTGACCTGTTTCAACACGTTAAAAAAAGAAGTTATTTTGATGATTTTAATTTTTAAACTACAAAGAAAACTTACTATGAAATACAATACCCATAGTATATATGTATATATTGTATAGTAAATATGTATTAGGCTTATTTTATTAACTCCTCACATTTTGTTGACTACACCCCACATTTACTTTTTAAATTAAAATTTTTCTTAACACACCCCACTATTTTCCAATACTACCCTCACACCTCACATGACACATCCCGACCCGGATTGTCCACTAGACTCCGAATCGAGTTGTGTTGGCCGACACCTGAAAGGTGACGAAGCAGTAAAGTGTAGTGATGTGGAATATGTGAATAAATTTAAACCTAAAAGTGCCTAAATACGAGAGTGCACTGTGAGCGGAAATGAACCCATTTCACACGTGACGTCAGAGTATAAGTAAAGTATAATAGAGTGGATTGAGAATCATACCATCGAAGGTAATCTCCAATACCAAGATTTTCCACGAATTCTCGTCGATAAGAAAACTCAGCTATTAAAACCTAGAGGAGTGAAAACAAAACAAGGGTGAGTGAGCCTGGAAATAAAGTTTATGAAATCAAATGTAAATCAATAGTAAATCCGTAAAATATTCCAAATCATTACATATCAGCAGAAGCATAATAAAATCAAGTGCTCATCAATCTATGCTGACACACGAGTCGGAGTTGCCTAACGCAACTTGTACGACTTATAAATTAATCTATGATAACACATGAGTTGGAGTTGCCTAACGCAACCTGTACGACTCATAAATCAATCTATGATAACACATGAGTCAGAGTTGCCTAATGCAACCTGTAGGACTCATAGGCAACCTGTACGACAATGTTGGAGTTGCTTATTATTGCAATCTGTACGATAGTGTCAGAGTTGCCTATAACACAAATTTAGTCATGCCATAACTCAATCATTTCAAATAACACAATAAACTCACCTGAACTTACTTTCACGTCCCGCGTTCACCTTAGCACTTTAAGGCATTCACGGTAATTGTATGTAGGTAATATGCATATGGATATGCCATGATGCAATCTAAAACTCAACCATATCATAGTATTTTAGAATATATAAATATATATGACATGGCATAAAATGCATAAATCAATTTAAAAGCCCCACTTACCTAAGGTCTGCGCTACGACTCCCTAGCACGAATATCGAGACATCACGAACCATCATCGCCTATAACAATTATCAAATCACGTCTCAGAGTTCTTATCGATAGAACACGTAACTTACATAAAACATATCCCCAAGGATGTTCTAGAATGACTTGTAACTCATTGACCAAAAGTCAACCGTCGATCAAAGGTCGACGGTAGGGTCCATAACCCTACATAACTAAATTCGGAAGATCGGCACCTCGGACTTCCAATACATAACTTCCAAAGATCCACATTATGCTTATAGAATAACATACTAAAATCCTACCACGATCCGACGGTCGGATCTCCGCCAATTGCCAAAATTAAGTGACGGCTGAAGTTTTATTATACGAACTTACAAATCCAATTCGGGAAGATCCGTACGTCGAATTCCCAATCCGTAAGTTCCTATGGTCCTCAAATATTACGTACTATAACATATTAAATTTTGGTGACAATCTAACGGTCGAATCATTGATTTATTAAATGGTCAAGTGATGGACCTTAATGGAACTAGGTTCAAATGACGGAAATGCGTCAATCGGACTTCACATATGGAATTAGAGAATCAAATTTAGTCTAGGAAGGTCAAGGGATGCCTCGACCCACGCGCCGTCGTAGATTTCGGCCAATGGCTTCCTTGGCACCCACGGGTATTTCTTCGTGAATCTCAACCAATCCGTGTCGATTTTAGCTAGAAATGGATGTTGGGGCGTGGTGATGAGGTTTGGTGGTGGTGAATGGGTGAAAATTGCCTGAAAATTTGATGAGTATCATCTGAAAATTCCACCGGTTCGAAACCGGGTTGTCGTGGGTGTACGGGTCGAATTGGTTGGGTGCTCTACACCTCCCTCCTTTCCCCTCTTTTCCTGCTCTCCCATTGGTCATCTCCTCACCTCCTTCTTCCTAATTGGGCAAAAGCCCCTTCCTTTTCTCTCTTCCAATTGGGTAGCAGCCCTCCTTTTCCTCTGTTCCGTTTTCCTTCTTCTTCCCCGATTCCTTTCTTTTTCCCTATCAGCTACCCACATGTGGCCTAATAATTTAGTAGTATAAAATAAAATAATATAATTAAAATAGTTATTTCTTCAAAATACTTTCGGGTTCGTAACTCCATAAAACTTTAACCGTAACTCCAAATTCACTTCTGCTTGCACTTACGCGTTCGTATTGTCAAGTACTTCAGGAATACGCTAAAAAAAAAAATTTAGCAAGTCTCACTATACGTTGGTCAACGAAAGTCAAAACATTCACCTCTAGGGCATTTTTGTAAATTCACACTTTTAAAATTTATAAAATCGTAGAACTAAGGAAGGGTTGTCACATCACATATCACTTCTCACACACCCCACAACCATCAACTAATTAACCACACACATCAAACTCTTCGTCTCTTTCAAACAAAAGAATAGTCCACATTTTAAAGACAAGAAAGATGAATTAAATTGTGGTATAAAATCTCCATCTTGCCATTTGATTTATAAACATATGTTAAATTTTCTTGAACAATCGCGTTGGATTCTAAGAAGCCTAATGGACAAATGGTAGGAATTGTTCTTATAAGGTCATGTCAGTTCCAACCAGCCAAAAAACATTGAATTTCTTCATCATCAAATAGCCACAAGAATATTACATTTAATTACATCTTAAAATTTTACAACATTTTCTAGTTTTCTTCCTATTTCTTGAATTCCAATAAGAGCAGGGCTTTGCTGTCAAAATTTTATTCCATTATTTAAATAATTTCTTGAATGTGACCAACGAATGAACGAGGAGCAAAACTCGATTTTTTGTTCCGTTCATCAAAAGATATTTTTTCATCAATGTGTTTGTTTGTGATTTTAGGGTTTTGTTCTACAATGGAGTAAGAGTAGCTATGAGGGCTCGAATAGTCATTTCATATTAGAGTTACAAGTTGTTTAGTATTACATTTTTAAGTGGGGTGTATTCAACATGTGGGGTGTTAATAAAAAAACCCTATGTATTATTGTATTATTATTCTATATAAATTTAAAAAATTTAAGTTTTATTTATCTATTTATTTTTATTGACACACCCCGACCTGGGATGTCCACTAGAACTTCAAATCGAGCTGTGTTGGCTGACACTTAGAAGGTGACGAAGCCATAAAGTGTATTGATGTGGAAGATGTGAATAAATCTAAACCTAAAAGTGCCTAAGTACAAGAGTGTGCGGTGAGCGGGTATGAATCCATTTCACATGTGATGACAGAGCATAAGTATAGTACATTAAAATAGGGTGAGAATTATACCATCGATGGTAATCGTCTACCCCAAGATTTGCCGATAATCCTCGTCGGTACGAAAACTCTGCTATTAGAACCTGGAGGGGCGAAAAACAAGGGTGAGTGGGTTTGAAAAATAAAGTTTTAATAAAAACCTTTTGAAAGCGTTATAACCCTTTGCCGTAAAACTCATATAGTTTCCAGAAAATAATACTACATAGGTACGAAAAATGAATGCACAGGTATAGTAAAAACAGAAACATGCCATGCCACAATATTTCAGCAATAATAAATGTAAGCCAGCTGTGAGATCAGTCTAAACAAACATGCTAGTCAGAGTCACCTGATGTGACCTGCACGACTGGACCTATTACTCATTAGTTATTCTGTCACATCCCAGTCTCGACTCTGCCATAGCACGATATTGTCTACTTTGGGCCCTGGCCATGCCCTCACGGTTTTGTTTTTGGTAACTCACATGAGAACTTCCTAGGGGGTCACTCATCCTAGGAATGCTCTCACCTGAACTCGCTTAACTTCTAAGTTCCGATGGAATCCGAAGTCAGTGAGTTCCCAAAATGCCTCATGCTATATGGAGGTGGGCATGTACATATAAGACATATCACACCTTCTCCGTTGGTTGATGTAGGATCTTACAATCCACCCTACTTAAGGGGAACCTGATGTCCTCGCTGGCACATCCGCACCGAACGGCAGAGTGGTTCTGATACCAAACTAACACACCCCAACCCGGAATGTCCACCAAGTCTTCGAATCAAGTTGTGATGGCTTCGTCACCTTCCAAGTGTCGCCCATCACAACTCGATTTGGAGTCCTAGTGGACATTCCGGGCACATCCCACATCGACCAACAGAGAGGGGGTGATGAGCCTTATATGTACATGCCTACCTCCATATAGCACGAGGCCTTTTGAGAACTCACTGGATTTGGGTTCCATCGGAACTCCGAAGTTAAGCGAGTTTGGGTGAGGGTAATCCTAGGATGGGTGATCCATTGGGAAGTTCTCGTCTGAGTTTCCAGAAACAAAACCGTGAGGGCGTGGCCGGGGGCCAAAGCTGACAATATCATACTATGGCAGAGTCGAGACTGAGATGTGACATTTATAGTATACTATAGGTATATAGTGAGATTAAAAAAATTGTAAAACACATTAAAAATAAAAGTATCAAGTAAATTAAAAAAACCATCCACATTAAAAAAATTATAATAATTAACTTACAAGAATAAAAAATGTGAAATAATATGCAAAGACTCGTGATCGCATCATACGCTATGAGTATATATACATCATCGTTTGAATTTTTAAAATCATAGAAACCCTCATGAATAGTATTTTTAAGGGAGTTCAAAATAAATAAAATTCATAATCATTAATGTACAAGTCCAAAAAATGTGAAAGCATGCAAAGTTCCTCAACCTTGAAACGCAACTCCCTTCATTTTGCATATCCTTGAATATTTGGTATTTTATAGTATGTAATACTTAAAAGAAATTTTTTTTTTTTTAATGTTTTGAATTACTATTTATGTGACAATGTGGTACACATATACTAATTTAGTATTACGTTTTCTATTTGTTTTGGTCAAATTATGTTTTTCATTTTCATTATTTATTTATTTAAAGTATTTTTTCTTTAACGGGTAACGTGTCGGGTTATATTACCTGATAATATTAATGGGTCGATTTCGAGTCAGGTCATATTACCCGTTTACTTCAACAAGTGTTACATCACACGATCCGTTAAGATATCGGGTATGACACGAAAACGACACGAACACGAATGCCAGGTCTATCCTAGACGAAAAAATGAATTATTAACAAAACAATTTATATTATAAAGATTCATACTTCAACTGATTATATACAAATGGTACAAGCATCATGAAGAAGTTTAAATATAGTAGACACAAATGGTAGTCTAAAAAGAACTTATATGTTAAATCAATCTTCTACCTCCCAAAAATCAAAATGATGCAAAGTCAAAAGCATGTGTCTTCTATGATTCATCCTATAAACACCACAGAAGGTAAAAGCAAATTAGAGTAACACCATTTTCAAAAGAATTAGAAACAATACAATCAAATTATGTATAATTCTCAAACATGATAAGAAACGAACATAGCCACTTACCCCTCACGAAACAAAGAGAAAACAAAATCTGCAAAACAAACAAAAAATAAAACCTAAATTAAGGCACTATGGGTTTTTGAAGTAATTCATCATTTTCATAACACACCTAATATTATACAAAAATAAAACGAAAAAAAAAAATATGCGTGAAGGATAAAACGAAAAAATATGTGTGACCTAAGAAATTTCACTTCAAAATTTTCACATCATACCTTTAAATTTACCTACAAAACAATGATTTGGGAGGAAAAAAAAAAAAACTTCCTTCACACTACACAAACTTAGTTTTTTTTTTCTATTACAAATATTTTTAAATCTCTCTTTCACTATCTTGGACCCATTGAAGGGAATATTGCAATGTAGAAAATTAAGGGGAAAAATAGAGAAGAAGAGAAAACGGTATTAAATCTGGAAAAAAAAAGTGAAGGAGGAGAAGAATATGAAGGAACAAGAAAAATGGAGATGAGGTATGAAGGAACAATAAAAATGGAGATTAGAAGAAGAATATGAGAAACAAGAAAAATGGAGACGAGGAGTTTGTGCCATGAAAGATCAAGGGAGAAATAGGGAGATGTGTGTGTTGATTATTGTAGAATTAAAGTTTTGATAAATGTCTTATTTATTTCATTAAACAATTAAGAAAAATAATTAAGTGTAAGAGACAAATACACACATCCGCTCATAATGTAAATTATTAGATTAAAAAGTCTAAACCATATTAAATATATATATATATATATATATATATATATACACTTGTTATAAACTTTTTATTTAAGTGTGATTGTGTAAATCCTAGATTAGATTTGATTCTAGTTATTCTTCCCTATTAGGACTTGTATTCCTTGGAGGAGAAGGATTTCTTCTCTTTTTTATTACTATAAATAAAGGCACTGCGTAGGGGGAATAATAACATCCTCTACACAACCGTACTAACACATCTCTCTTTATATTCTCTCTGTGCCACCGTCCCCCCTTTCCCTGTCAGTTAAATATAGGCCACAACACGTTCATCATGCTCCTACCACTGTGCTTAGGAATCTGATGTGGAAGTTTTCTGCATCAAACTAGTTCACCAATATCATCATGCAATTAGGTTCTTCCAAAACAACATTTTTTATCTCAATATTTTTGCAGCCTTGATAGCATGAATATTCACCATAATGCATGACTCAACTTTACATTTTTCGAATTTCAGATTCTACATAAATTGTGTATGCATTATATTCATAATTATTCAATTATGTGAATTGATATTGCCATGAATTGCATCCAATTATATATCCATGAATTGAATTATTGTTTAAATATGCATTGAATTAATTAAAAAAATTTGAAATTTTTTAGGGTTCTTTGAACCCATGACCCGAGCCACCCACAGAGCATTAAGCTCTACTGAAACCCTATGTCTATGGCTTCCAACCCAGAAACCCCAACTCGCATGCAGCTAGACTTGGCAGTTTTTGACACGACACGGTGACACGACACGAAAACGACACGAAAATAACGGGTTTTGGGTTAACACGATAACTTATCGGGTCACCATCGGGTGACCCGTTAAGAACCCGTTAATAACGGGTTCTTAACAGGTATACACGCGGGTAACATGTGGGTAACCCGTTTCGACCCGTTAAGAAAAAAAATATTTTAATAATTTTAAAGTTTAATTACTAAAAGATTTATTATAAAATACAATAGTCATATTAATGTATACAATATATTCTATATTAAATATATAGTTTTGTATTATCGTTCTATATAAATTATAAAAAAAATAAAAAAAAAGTTTTAGTCATTATTTATTTTTATTATGAGAGTTCCTTATTATCATTACTAGGATAAATTTTACATAACATATTCTTGTCCAAAATTAAAATATACTAGTATAGTATTTGTATATGCAAGAACTAAGAAGATATACATACAAGTATGAAAAATGTGAAAGAATATATAAACACTTGTGATTTATCATTATTCCTCTACGAATAGATAATTGTTACACTTATATTATCGTTTAGATTTTTAAAATCCTTCAAACCCTCATGAATAATGTTTTTTGTTTGAGGGCAAAATTAATAAAATTAATAATAATTATTGTAGAAGTATTAAAAAATGTAAAAATATATATAAACAATCACTCATATAAAAAAAATGTAAATGCTTTAAATTAAAGATCAAATTTATTCATTACATTCTTATAGGGTCGAAGAGTGTATATGTACAAAATCATCAAAATCGAAGCTAAAATAACCGTTAAATTGTAATTTTTCGTTTATAACCGTCGAAAACTTTTGTTCCGTTACGTAATTTCTGAATGTTTGTTTTTTACGATTTTTTAAGTTTGCAATCTCGGAATGTGTACAAATAAGTTTGACGGTTGGATCGTTGAAAAAAGTTTCGTACAATGCATATTGCGTACAAACGGTATATTAAACAAACACTTAGAGTTAATATTATACTTCTATTAAGTATAAAATAAGTTTTTGTCGTATCCACTAGTGTAAATACTTTAAATTAAAGATCAAATTTATTCATTACATTCTTATAGGGTCGAGGAGTGTATCTGTAAAAAAATCATCAAAATCGGAGCTAAAATAACCGTTAAATTGTAATTTTTCGTTTATAATCGTCGAAAATTTTTGTTCCATTACGTAATCTCTGAATGTTTGTTTTTTATGATTTTTTACATATGCGATCTTGGAATGTGTACAAATAAGTTTAACGGTTAGATCGTTGAAATTTTTTTTGTAGAATCCATATTGCGTCAAAACGATAGATTAAACAAACACTTGGAGTTAATATTATACTTTTATTACGTATAAAATAAGTTTTTGTGGTATCCACTTGTGTAAATACTTTAAATTGAAGATCAAATTTATTCATTACATTCTTATAGGGTCGAGGAGTGTATTTGTAAAAAATCATCAAAATCGGAGCTAAAATAACCGTTAAATTGTGATTTTTCGTTTATAATCGTCGAAAACTTTTGTTCCATTACGTAATCTCTGAATGTTTGTTTTTTATGATTTTTTACGTATGCGATCTCGGAATGTGTACAAATAAGTTGGACGGTTCGATCATTGAAAAAAGTTTTGTAAAATGCATATTGCGTCAAAACAATAGATTAAACAAACACTTAGAGTTAATATTATACTTCTATTAAGTATAAAATAAGTTTTTGTGGTATCCACTAGTGTAAATACTTTAAATTAAAGATCAAATTTATTCATTACATTCTTATAGGTCAAGGAGTCTATCTGTAAAAAAATCATCAAAATCGGTGATAAAATAACCGTTAAATTGTGATTTTTCGTTTATAACCGTCGAAAACTTTTGTTCCATTACGTAATATCTGAACGTTTGTTTTTTATGATTTTTTACGTATGCGATCTCGGAATGTGTACAAATAAGTTTGATGGTTGGATCGTTGAAAAAAGTTTCGTAGAATGCATATTGCATCAAAACGGTAGATTAAACAAACACTTAGAGTTAATATTATACTTCTATTAAGTATAAAATAAGTTTTTGTAGTATCC
The DNA here is from genome assembly GCF_916048215.2 of Malus sylvestris. NCBI lineage: Eukaryota > Viridiplantae > Streptophyta > Magnoliopsida > Rosales > Rosaceae > Malus > Malus sylvestris. The sequence continues at coordinate 20,365,252 of NC_062273.1, read as the reverse complement.
ACTAGTGTAAATACTTTAAATTAAAGATCAAATTTATTCATTACATTCTTATAGGGTTGAGGAGTGTATCTGTAAAAAATCATCAAAATCGGAGATAAAATAACCGTTAAATTGTGATTTTTCGTTTATAACCGTCGAAAAGTTTTGTTCCATTACGTAATCTCTGAATGTTTGTTTTTTATGATTTTTTACGTATGCGATCTCAGAATGTGTACAAATACGTTTGATGGTTGGATCGTTGAAAAAAGTTTTGTAGAATGCATATTGCGTCAAAACAGTAGATTAAACAAACACTTAGAGTTAATATTATACTTCTATTAAGTATAAAATAAGTTTTTGTGGTATCCATTAGTGTAAATACTTTAAATTAAAGATCAAATTTATTCATTACATTCTTATAGGGTCGAGGAGTGTATCTGTAAAAAATCATCAAAATCGGAGATAAAATAACCGTTAAATTGTGATTTTTCGTTTATAACCGTCGAAAACTTTTGTTCCATTACGTAATCGTTGAATGTTTCTTTTTTACGATTTTTTACGTATGCGATCTCGGAATGTGTAAAAATACGTTTGACGGTTGGATCGTTGAAAAAAGTTTCGTAGAATGCATATTGCGTCAAAATGGTTGATTAAACAAACACTTAGAGTTAATATTATACTTCTATTAAGTATAAAATAAGTTTTTGTGGTATCCACTAGTGTAAATACTTTAAATTAAAGATCAAATTTATTCATTACATTCTTATAGGGTCGAGGAGTGTATTTGTAAAAAATCATCAAAATCGGAGCTAAAATAACCGTTAAATTGTGATTTTTCATTTATAACTGTCGAAAACTTTTGTTCCATTACGTAATCTCTGAATGTTTATTTTTTATGATTTTTTACGTATGCGATCTCGGAATGTGTACAAATAAGTTTGACGGTTGGATCGTTGAAAAAAAATTTGTAGAATGCATATTGCGTCAAAACAGTAAATTAAACAAACACTTAGAGTTAATATTATACTTCTATTAAGTATAAAATAAGTTTTGTGGTATCCACTAGTGTAAATACTTTAAATTAAAGATCAAATTTATTCATTACATTCTTATAGGTCGAGGAGTCTATATGTAAAAAAGTATCAAAATCGGAGATAAAATAACCGTTAAATTGTGATTTTTCGTTTATAACCGTCGAAAACTTTTGTTCCATTACGTAATCTCTAAATGTTTGTTTTTTACGTTTTTTTACGTATGCGATCTCGGAATATGTACAAATAAGTTTGACAGTTGGATCGTTGAAAAAAATTTTGTAGAATGCATATTGTGTCAAAATGGTAGATTAAACAAACACTTAGAGTTAATATTATACTTCTATTAAGTATAAAATAAGTTTTTGTGGTATCCACTATTGTAAATACTTTAAATTAAAGATCAAATTTATTCATTACATTCTTATAGGGTCGAGGAGTGTATCTGTAAAAATTCATCAAAATCGGAGCTAAAATAACCGTTAAATTGTGATTTTTCGTTTATAACCGTCGAAAACTTTTGTTCTGTTACGTAATCTTTGAATGTTTGTTTTTTACGATTTTTTATGTATGCAATCTTGGAATGTGTACAAATAAGTTTGATGGTTGGATTGTTGAAAAAAGTTTTTGGACCGCCAGCAATAGATAATTTTGTAGTAGTGAAACCTTAAATTTATTTAACCGTAGATTATCATTTACGCTTTATTCTTCTTACTGAATTTCATTTTTAAAATTTTATTTTTTGAAAACATGATCATCTGGCGGATGTAAGAAGATGATATCACGTTTCGATATTTACGGTTAACTGAAATATGAGTCAATGTCATATAATTTGTAGAAACTTTATAAACATCAAGCAATGTTTTCACTAACCGTAAAACTCTAAATATAATATCAACGATCCAAACCTTTCATCTACCTGCACCCTCTAATAGATCATGTTTTCAAAAAAGAAAATCTAAAAAAATGAAATTTGATGAGAACAATGAAGCATAAATGTAAACAACAATCAATGGTTCAATTTTGATCTATGAATTATATGATTATAGTGGCGAATTTCGAAGTTAAGCTCTTCATGAAAGTTATAAAGCTTGTCATTACGAGTGTTTATATATTTTTTTCTATATTTTTTTACACTTCTACATTAATTAAAAAACTATTAAAGACTTTAGGTAAGCGAAAATATACTTAAAACAAAATTGTGTTTTTATGTTTTGGATGTGATAATATGGAATGTATATACTTATTTAGTATTATGTTTTTCATTTGATTATTTATTGGTTTAAAATATATTTTCCTTAACGGGTAACGGGTCAGGTCATATTACCTGTTAATATTATCGGGTCGATTTCGGGTCGGGTCATTTTACCTGTTTATTTTAACAGGTGTTACACGACACGACCTGTTAAGATATCAGGTATGATACGAAAACGACACGAACACGGAAAACACGACACGAATGCCAAGTCTACATGCAGCGAGACCACGGCCTTGCCCTACAATTTTCTGGCAACTCCGACATGGTGTCGTGATTTTTGAACCAAAACTATTGAAATTCCAGAAGAATTATCAAATTTGGGTGAAATTCAAGTTTGAATTTCATGGGTTTCCTTTTTTCCTTCCCACCGACATCGAGGCACTCCCTCTGTCGCTAGGAATTGGCTTGCCATTGAACCCACGACCATTCACCGAGAACTGTGTCTCAAAACCCAGCCGCCTGAAGCAGCGGTGCCGTTTTTTCCCTTGCGACATAACCAAATTCTGACCTGGGGTGTTTTAGACTTGACCCAAGCCTACTTGGGCTTTATTTCTCTTAGCCTGCATCTTATCGTACATAAGAAAATCCCTTAATATTGAGAAAGTCTCTGTATCCTATTAAAGATGCATCTTAATTCAATCATCACAGAGCCCAATTGGGCCTCTGTTAGACCCAATTCGCAACACTAGCCCACTTGGCTTTAGTGTCCTCGTGCACGATGACTCACCAGATCCCAGCCTGTAGTTGGAGAATCTATGCACTACACCGCATCCCACCAGATCCGTGTACTTTTCATGGGCTCTCTTAGATCCATCCCATTTTTTTTGGCCTACTGCCCATACCTATTTAACCTAGCCCATTTTTTGGGCATGGGCCGTATGTTTTTGGTCCCCGTGCTTAATTGTTTATTTTTTTAGACAATTTGGGTTTTATAATTTTTTCATCCACACTTTAAATTTAGCCCGAAGTCCAAATAATTTAATTTAATTATAATTATAGACCTGAAGTTCTATTTGCATATTTTTGTATGTATATTTGCATTTGTTTGCAGGAACATATGAACTTGAAGTTCATAATTATTTCGAAACCTAAAGTTTCTAGAAACATGTCTTGTTTGAAAACCTGAAGTTTTCCTTAAAAACATCACCCATGAAAACCCGAAGTTTTTTCGTGCGAATTTAAACCAATACATGTATATTAGAACCTGAATGTTATACTCCTATGTGAATGGATTGATATTCTTCTCCATTACACTAACCACATATTGTCTATCTATTTTGTGATAACGACATGTCGAATTTGAACAAACTCGACTTTACTGCTTTGGAGGTCTCTGGAAGAAACTACCTTAAGTGGGTCCAAGATGTGAAGCTCTACCTCATTGCAAAGAATTTACGTCCCGCCATTGAAGATGAGATGAACAACCCGGTTGGCAAAGCTAAGAAAGTCACTGCCATTGTCTTCATCCGAAGACATATTCATGATGCACTGCAAACCAAGTACCTTGCTGAGGAAGATCCACGAGCACTATGGGTCGCTTTGGTTGATCGCTTTGATCACCAAAAGGACATCTTCTTGCCAGAAGCAAGACCTGACTGGCAGCATTTGTGCTTCCAAGACTTTAAGTCTGTGAATGAATATAATTCTAAAGTTTGTCGAATCCGATCACTTCTCAAGTTCTGTAACGAGACCTTAATCGAAGAGGATCTCCTAGAGAAGACCTATTCGACCTTCTGTAGCAACAATATATGCATTAGAAATTCACTAAGTTTTCGGATTTGAACTTTGTTTTACTTATCGCTGAAAAGTAGAATTAGCTGTTAATGAAGAATCATCAAACTCGACCGACTGGGGTGACTGCTGTACCTGAAACATATTCTAGCACAAACAAAAGCCTAAAACGCCAACAAAGGTGTGGTGGGGGTGGCCAGAAGCCACCCTGTCAAGGTCAACAGAGCCAAGGCCAATCTAATGGAGGAAACCGAGCCCAGAAGAACCCTAACCTCACTCTCAAGACCCCAAACTTCAAAAATAAAGGCAAAGCACCTGAAACCATGGATGCGGACATGTGCTATCGTTGTGGTTCAAATGACCATTGGTCCCGTGTTTGCCCAGCTCCCAAAAAAGTTGTAGCTGAATATTATTCTCTTCGTAAGAAGTTTGAATCAAACTTTATGCAAATGGATGAATTAGAGAGTACCAATATGGAGGTTTTTGACTTTCAAGAGGTTATTACCCTTATGGAAGATTGGAATCTTATACATACACTATTTTTCTAGTTGAAATTTAGACAATGGAGCCGAATTCCACCTAGTGACAAACCCCCCCTTGTTTTTTGGTTTAATTTTGAACAATTTTTCTTTATGTTTGGATTATTTATTGGTGATTTTTTTTTGGATATTAAGGTTTTAATTAATTACCATCCTTGAATACTTAAATTACTTTGAATGGATATTTGTTTTTAGAACTTTTATGCATCTGACCGATTTAAATTAATTTTCATTTTAGATATGACTAGTAGGGAAGTTAGTTGTCTGACAGATAGTGCAACCACGCACACCGTTTTGCGTAAACGTATCTATTTCACTAACTTCATACCTAAGAATGCACCTCTGACAGCCCTCTTAAGCCTATCTAACTTGATCAAAGGATATGGTAAGGCACGTATAATGTTGTCCAATGGTACAATTTTGACCATTGATGAAGCACTTTATTCTTCGCATTCCAGAAGAACGTTATTGAGCTTTAGGGACATTAGAGATAATAATTACATGCTAAAACCTATGTAGAAAATGGAGTTGAATTTTTGTGCATAACTTTCTACGAATATGACTAGATGCGTATTCTAGAGAAGATGGAGCGTATCCCGAGTGGTATGTATACTACGACCATACACCCTATAGAAAGCCACTATGTTGCCGGCCCTACCTCTAGGACCACCCACAAAACTACTTTTTGGCATGATCGTTTGGGATACCCTAGACGAACAGCGATGCGTCATGTCCTCAAATCATCACACGAGCATCCATTAACCCGAAGTTTAGGTTCGATTCAAGGAATCGCATGTGAAACCTGCTCCATGAGAAAGCTTATTATTAAGGCTTCTTATGACAAGATTCATTTAAATCCTCCTATTTTTCTACAAATGATTTCGGTTCATCCTCCATGCAGACCATTTAAATATTTTATGGTTTTGGTTGATGTTTCCACATGTTGGTCACACATGTGCTTGTTGTCCACAAGGAACGCTACATTCTCTAAACTGTTGGCTCAGGTTATCAAGCTCAGGGCTCACTATCCTGATTTTCCGATCAAATCTATTCGATTGGATAATGCTGGAAAATTCACATCTAAAACTTTTGATGACTATTGCATGTTAGTTAGGGTTGAAGTTGAATATCCAGTACCCCATGTTCACACCCACAATGGCCTGGCAGAGGCATTCATTAAGCGCTTACAAATAATTACTCGATCGTTGATCATACATACCAAGCTCCCAATCACTGCTTAGGGCCATGCAATATTGCACGCATCCAAGTTGGTCCGCCTGAGGCCTGTTACAACCCAACCATATAGCGCCCTTCAATTGGTTACCGGATACGAACTCGACATATTACATTTGCACGTTTTTTGTTGTACGGTTTATGAGCTGATTTCGCTGCCCTTACGTACAAAAATAAGGCCTCAGTGAAAGATGAGAATCTATGTCGGATATGATTCTCCTTCGATCATTCATTACTTAGAACCTTTCACAGGTGATCTGTTTACTGTTCATTTTGCAGATTGTCACTTCTATGAGACAATCTTCTTATTGTTATGAGGAGATAAAAACGTCAATGTTCCTGAATAATGACGTAAATTATCGTCGATGACTCTTACTTTGTCTAATTTAGATGCACACACCACTCAATCTGAGACTGAAGTACATCGCATGTTAGATATTCAAAGCATAGCTCAAAGCATGCCAAATGCTTTCACCAATCTAGCGCAAGTGACAAGATCACATATTCCAGCTGCGAATGTACCTGCAAAGATGGATGTACCAAATGTACGACAGACTTCCCTCTTGGAGGCTCGGGACGTCAATTTGGCTGATCCATGTACATTAGCGGCTAACCAATCTTCTGCCCCTATACATAAGCGTGGCAGACCACTTGGTTCAAAGGATTCACACCCTTGAAAAAGGAAATCCATGACACAGGCACTTGAATAGCCTACTGTGAATCCAACTGTCGCCTACTCATTTTATCCAACTCATAAGGAAATTCTAAATTACGGAAGTGTCATTGAAGAGACAAATCCACCTTCCAAGAATCGTGAGATTTCAGTCCATTATGCTAGCTTCGATGATGTTTGGTGTAGAAATGAGATGATCGTCGACGATGCGTTAACATATGCAGTAGCTACTGAGATTATGTTGAGCAATGACATTGAACCCTGTTCCATTGATGAATGTTGACGTAGAACCGATTGGTCAAACTGGAAAAAGCCAATCCAAGTCGAACTCTATTCGTTTGTGAAACATAATTGGACTTGGAGCTTCTACTTCTCCACATGTGAAGCCTATTGGCTACAAGTGGGTTTTTGTTCGGAAGCGTAATGAGAAGAACAAAATTGTGTGCTACAAAGCTTGTCTTGTTGCGCAAGGTTTCTCATAACGCTCCGGGATTGACTATGACGAAACTTATTCACCTGTTATGGATGTGATTACTTTTCGTTACCTTATCATTTTGGTAGTTTCTGAAAAACTGAGTATACAGCTGATGGACGTAGTAACTGCGTATCTTTATGGGGATCTTGATATGATAATTTATATGAAAGTTCCTGAAGGATTTATATTGGCTGGATCAAATATTTCCAAACCCCGGAACACGTTCTCAATTCGGCTGAGGTGTTCACTCTACGGTTTGACATAATCCGGAAGAATGTGGTATAACCGTCTGAGTAAGTATTTGACTAGTTAAGGATATATGAACAATGAACTATGCCCTTGTGTATTCATTAAGAAGTCACATTCTGGTTTCTCAATTGTTGCAGTGTATGTCGATGACATAAATCTCATCGGAACTCCTAAAGAGCTCGCGAGAACTGCCGCGAACCTAAAGTCAGAATTTGAGCTTAAAGATCAAGGAAAGACTCGATAATGTCTCGATCTCAAGATAGAGCACTGTTCATATGGAATCTTAGTACATCAATCGAACTACACCCAAAAGATGTTGTGTCGCTTTAACGAGGATAAAGCGAAACCTTTGAGTACTCCTATGGTCATTTGATCGCTAGATGCAAAACGAGATCCCTTCCGTCCGAAGGAGGATGATGAAAAGATTTTGGAGCCTGAAGTTCCTTATCTAAGTGCGATAGGTGCTTCATTGTACTTAGCTCAATGCACTATACCCGACAACTTCTTTGCTGTTAATCTTTTGGCAAGATACAGTAATACATCAACATGTAGACACTGGACTACTGTTAAAGACATCTTTTGCTACCTTAAGGGTACTACAGATTTGGGCTTGTTCTATCCCGACGGATCCTCGAGTGATGCCGCACCCTTTTATCTCGACTCGATTCTCGCCTTGTTGGTTATGTCAACGCATGATACTTATCTGATTCGCACAAGGTGCATTATCTAACTGGTTATGTCTTTACTGTTGGAGGCACAGCAATCTCTTAGAGGTCAACTAAACAGACCTTAGTTGCCACTTCGTCTAACCATGCTGAAATTCTCACCTTACACGAAGCAACTCGGGAATGCTTTTGGTTGAGAGCAGTTATAGGCCATATTTGAAACTCCTGCGAATGTTACCCTGTCGTTGATGTCCCAACAACAATCTATGAAGATAATACAGCATGCATCGAACAACTCAAGAAGGATTACATCAAAGGAGACAACACCAAGAACATTGCGCCGAAATTCTTCTTCTCACATCAACAACAAGAGCATAAGAAGATTGAAGTCACGTAAATCCGGCCGACCTCTTCACCAAATCACTACCGAATGCGATGTTTTAGAAACTTATTCAAGGAATTGGTATGCGTAAACTTTTTTAGTTGTAACATTGTTAGTTCTCTTTGGAATTGTGTCAAACTTAGGGGGAGTATCCTGAAGTATACTTACTTGATCTTATTGTACTCTTTTTCCTACGATTATGAGCATTTTTCCCACTGGGTTTTTGCTACCTAATAAGGTTTTGACGAGACACCCACCTTGAGTTGATCATATCCTTGATGATGTCCCATAGACATTTCATTTGACTTTGCATTTCTCACGCATTTTTCCTTAGACTATGGGTTTTGTCCTTACTCAGGTTTTTACCATAGCCATAGGGTTTTTTTGTGAGACTTGGTTCCTTATGCAAGTTCCTACCTCAGTGAGAATAGCGTGTTCCCATAATCAGTGCCGACGAGACGACTTCCTCAACCTCGGGGATGGAAGGAATAAATTAGTATCGAACCCGCTATTCACGAGACTCGAACTTAAGACTTCTCACTTATAAGTGAAAAAAAATAACTAATTTAGTTACAACCAAGGTTCTAAAAGACGCTTGACGCTAGTCGGGCGGCGAGCTGGGGCCTAGCGCCTAGGCGGACTAGGCGGTTTTAAGTAAATCTATTATACTTCGTGTAAATAAGTGTCTATTTGTACTAAAAATATACATAATTTCTTTATAAACTACAAAATAGAATGACATATATATTAGGAAATATTGGAACATAATGAAAACATGGGGAACATGCATATAATGTGTATTCATTTAAGTATTCAACAAGTCTTTTACAATTGATTGAAAAAACTAAAATGAAAAATAAAAGTTATCTATTTTCTATCTAAGTGAGTTGCAACCTAGGCAGGTTTGGACGAGTTAGACGGGTGCCTAGGCTGTCTAGGCGAGCGCCTCAGTAGGTCTAGGTGTCATTTCTTAATTTTTAAACGTCTAGGCATTAATCAGGACGGTAATTAACCGCCTAGCACTTAGACGGGACCTAGACGGCGCTAAACGGAGATTTTTAGAACAGAGGTTACAACAAGGCCGCAAAACAAATAAACAGAATTTGTTAACAAGGGAATACCACTAATTACCCAAAAACAAAAGAGACCATATGGCTAAAGACCAAATCACCCTTGGAGTCGTAACAACTTGTGTGTAAATTATTAATTCGTAATGAACTTCACCGTGGTCTGAGTGTGGATTGATTTGATAGTTTCTATTCCGTACGTGTTAAATGTTTTACATGTATACAATATTTCAACGATCATACACCGCCATGTAAATTATTCGTATTACCACACTTTATTTAATTAGATCTCTATATATTTCTGAGGCAAATGATAAAAACTATCTATTATATAATTTATTTAATATTAAAATATGTAAATTAATAACAAGTGACACATTAAAAAAACTTATCATATACCTCTTTTGATTTTAAATGTAAAAGTATACATGGATTGCGATGGTACCTTATTTATGGTTTCTGTTGAGCATGGTCTAAAATATCCATAATATCCCGATATTTCCATCGAAATTTCCGTGTTTTTGGACTATCGATATTTTTTTGGACTACCGATATTTCCGATATCATCGATATTTTAGACCTTGCTAAGTCACTCATGTATCTTACCATGCAATGTATAAAGTGACTCATGTATCTTACCATGCAATGTATAACGTGTAAAATATTGTACTAATTCATTATATATAAATGATTATGGTGTGTTTAAACATTTTTCATTAATTACTACATATTTTTTACACTCACAATGTTTGCTAGCTCACTATATAATCAACTTAAATCAGTTATATCTATCATGCAATGCATTTCCTTCCAATTTTTTTTGTGATAAACTAATAGATAATTGACTAAATAAACATCCTAAAAAGTTTCAATAAAAATTTCCAAGTTTTTCTTACAATTTCCGTGGTTTTTATTTAATTTTTATTGATATCGATAATAACCCGATATTTCCATTGAATTTTCCGTGTTTTTAAATTACCGATATTTCCGATATCATTGATATTTTATACCTTGCTGCTGAGGTATAAAATTTCCAGGAGTATATGGTTATGTGCGACTCTATGTTGTCAATTTATTTACCACCTTTGGAGTGGGTGAGTGGAGTTTTACCCCCCTAATATTTATTTATAAGTTTCTTTGGTTTTAAATGGATTTTGTTGTTTGTTTGTCTTAACAAAGCTGTGTGTTAATAACTACTCTCATGTATGGATAGACTAATGGAACTTAATAGCAAAATCATGAACACGGCAACCTACTAACTTGACTTTCTATTTAGGTTTTAATGTTTTATTAGTACGATATTCAAAACTACTCCACTATACAGAAAGAGTGATCCAAGCTTAGGTCCAAGACAATGCACACACAACCCTAAATGACTGTCCTAAGGTGCAATTTGGATAGAATTATCTATACTACCTATATTAATGAAATATTTATTGTTAACCAAGAACCAATAACGAAAAAAGTCCTCTTCGTGTGAGAGGGAGTGAGTTAGGGTTTAGGGCAAGGAAGTTTGTCTGCGACATCTGTTGCTGGGCTGTCATCGACATGGAGAGTATTCTTCGCCTATTTCATCCTAAATTCCAACTACGGATCAGGAGGAGTTGGATGTGGAGATTAGTAATACGACTACAGGGCGTCTGCGATGCACTAAGTTTTTCCTAGTAAGGAAAGTATTGTCGCGGAAGGCACCAAGGGCAAATGTTGTGATGGGGTGGGGGGGGGGGGGAGAGGATTTATGGTAACCAAAGGCGGCGGTGGAGGCTATGAAGTTTGGTGATTTCACTATGGAAGATGAAGTTCAGTGTGTACTAAGGGGGAGTCCTTGGTACTTTTTGTAAAACCCCTTTGGTTTTGGCAGAGGTTAAGGGCCTGGAGGTTCCTATTGATGTTCCGCTGTGGGAACAAGAATTCTGGATACGTGTGCATAAGAAGGGTACGTGTGTTGGGGCGTTTCGGCGTGTCACAGTAGGTGTGGATGTCTTTAAACTATTACGACGGGGAATGAAAATCCACTTACCAGCATCTGAAGGGGGTGCTTTAATTAGAGTTCTACTCCAGTATGAACGATTGCCAGTGCATATTATTTCAATTAATCATAAATATCGGGATGTGATATCAAATATCAGAACCGTTCATCTGCCTACATCCCCCAGAAGATCATGTTTTCAAAAAAGAAAATTTTAAAAATGAAATTCAATATAAACAATAAAGCCTAAACGACAATCGACAGTTAAATACAAATTTAAGGTTTATGGATTATGGATTATAGTGTCAGATTTTGAAGTTGATCCCTTCACAAAAGTTGTAAAGCTTGTCACTACGTGTAATTGTATATTTTTTTTTTACATTTCTTACACTTCTACAATAATTATTATTGATTTTATTACTTTTACACTCAAATAAAAAACACTATTCATTATGGTTTGGAGGGTTTTAAAAATATAAACGATAATGCAAGTGTAACCATTGTCTACTCATGGAGGAATGATGAATCACGAGTGTTTATATTTTCTTTCACATTTTTCATACTTGTAGGGATGTCTTATTGCCTATACTAATTAGACCCGGCAATTTCTGACACAACAAGAAAACGAAACGAAAATAACGGGTTTCGGGTCAACACAATAATTTATCGGGTCATTATCAGGTGACCCGTTAAGAACCAATTAATAACGGGTTCTTAACGGGTATACACGCGGGTAACACGTGGGTAACCCGTTTCGACCTGTTAAGAAAAAATTTATTTTGATAATTTTAAAGTTTAATTACTAAAAGATTTATTATAAAATACAATAGCCATATTTGTCACAGCCCGTCCCGGGATTTTATTTATCGAGGACGTGAAATGACGGGATTGCCCTTAGCGGTTACTAAGGTATGTGTGTGTGACATATTATTGGACTAAATACATATATTCCTAAACTTTTGGAAAAATAATTTAAGTTGAATTAAAGTTGGTATGTATGTTTTGTGTGGTTAGGGATTTTAAGAATGGGATTGTGACTTGTTTTTGGGTGGACCACACACACACATGCACGGGACAACCCTCTCCTTCCCCGTGCTCTCTCTCTCTCCTCCCCGTTTCAGTCTCTCTCTCCCTCTCGAAATTGTACAGACAAAGCACCAAACCCTCGAACCTTCACGGATTGACGCCAAAAAGGTAAGATTCTTCATCCTTTCAACCTCCTGAGTTGAATGGTACTAGTTTTAGAACGGGAAACCTTAGAAATCACGTTGAAAACCCGAGGTCCGATTTGAGTACTGTTCATGCATTCGTGATGTGTTGATTTTCAGGGAATTCTAAGCTTATAATGAGCTTAGTGAGGTCCTAAGGAAGCTCGGAGTACTTAGTTTGAAGGTTTTGGACGTTAGGATCGTTGAGTTCGAAGTTGGCCGGTTTTCTTGGAATTTCTCCGGTGAGATTTCGTAGTTTTTAGAGCCTTAAAGTAGTGTAACGTGATTCTACATGCTTAGGGCTTCATTTTGATATAAAATACATGAAAAATGGTTGAGAAATGATGGAGAACAAGGAGATTGAAAAATCTCCACTTTTCCGGCCACCGGAAAAACTAGTCCGGCGAGCCCATGGTAGGAGACGCGCGTGGGGGCGCGTGGACCCGTGCCTGTCCCGGCGCGTGTGGGCGCGTGACAAGCCCAAAAATTATTTTAAAAATATGTCGACGTCCGTGACGTCGAGTAAGTCACTGTGGTATATTCATATACCCAAATTGAGCATCATATGAGAAGTTATTACGAATTGTCGGTTATGTTCTTTAAATAACGTTATTTTAGTTGTTTCGCATATAGGTGATACCTATCCAGAGGACGAGCGCATCCAGGGATGTCACGGGGGTTACGACCCTTCGACTTATCAGTGAGTGGGCAGTTACTTTCTGTATTTACCTATATACTATTGATTTTTCCCAGAAATTGAATTTAAATGAAAGTATGTTTTAAAATGCCATGCATGCATATTGTGAATTATATGAATTGATATTTGATGCATATATATATGTGAATTGGTGTTGTGGACGCACAGGTAAGTATCAGGTGAGTTTTATGTTATTCATGTGAATCATTGATGATGTGAATTGTGTTGAGAGCTCATAACCTGCACCCCTGGTGTTAGTGCTTATAGTATTCACCACACCGCACGCTCACCTTGGATCTAAGTAGGTGCATGTCGTACAGACCATGAGAGGGTTCCGACATGCTAGTCGTATAGATCACTAGAGGTGGTTCCGACTGGTAGGTGACCTTAGATTATGCGTGCAGATGATTGATGAGAGAAGCACTAGAGCGTATTATTTCGCCATTCTCGTCGTATAGACTACTTTAGGTAGTTCCGACTTATGTACAGAGTAGCGCCGTACAGGTCACCGTGGTGACTCCGGCTGGGTTGGATATTGAGCTATAGAATTAACCGTACAGGACCAACTGCAGGGTCTCCGGTTGATTTCTTATTTCACCTGTTATATTGATGCATCCATATTCTGTCATTGACATTTATAGCATGGCATACTTGCTGGATTTTGATAAAGATTGATGTTTTGAGAGTTTTGAACAAATATTATGCTATTATGTTATTTTCTGGGAAAGTATACAGGTTTTACAGTGAGGGGTTAGAAATGTTTTAAATGAAATGTTTTGGAAAACTTTGGTTTTACTGACCCACTCAATTTTGTTTTGCGCCCCTCCAGGTTCTAGTTAGCAGTTGGTGGCTCATGAGGTTTTCTTCGGCGTTCTGACAAACTTCCTGCATGTAGGACTCACATGCGGGTGTTGTAATTTAATTATAGTCCTACTTGACTGCACCTAGTATTTATGCTCTGAAATTGTGTACTGCACACTTAAACTCACTCTAGCATGCTAGTTGGATATTATTGCTAGTAGTTGGTTTTTATTCCTTCGTATTTCTCATATCTTTTGCTTCCGCATCGCACTTTTGGTTACGTCACGCTCACATGACGGCCAGCACCCCTTGATTCTAGGATTGGGGTGTGTCAATATTAATATATACAATATATTCTATATTAAATATATAATTTTGTATTATTATTCTATATAAGTTTAAAAAAAAAAAGTTTTAGTCATTATTTATTTTTATTATGAGAGTTCCTTATTATCATTACTAGGATAAATTTTACGTAATATGTTGTTGTCCAAAATTAAAATAAACTAATATAGTATTTGTATAGGCAAGAGCTAAGAAGACATACATACAAGTATGAAAAATGTGAAAGAATATATAAACACTTATGATTCATCATTATTCCTCCATGAGTAGATAATGGTTACACTTACATTATCGTTTAGATTTTTAAAATCCTCCAAACCTTCATGAATAATATTTTTTATTTGAGGGAAAATTAATAAAATTAATAATAATTATTGTAGAAGTGTAAAAAATGTAAAAAAAATATACAATTACTCATAGTGATAAACTTTACAATTTTCATGAAGGGGTCAGCTTCAAAATCCAACACTATAATTCATAAACCTTAAATTTATATTTAACCGTCGATTGTCATTTACGCTTTATTCTTCTTACTGAACTTCCTTTTTAAAATTTTCTTTTTTGAAAACATAATCATCTGGGGATGTAAGAAGATGAATGGTTTAGATCTTTGATATCACGTTTCGATATTTATGGTTAACTGAAATATGAGTCGATGTCATATAGTTTGTAGAAACTTTATAAACATCAAGCAATATTTTCATTAACTGTAAAACTCTGAATATAATATCAACGATCCAAACCGTTCATCTTCCTGCCTCCTCTAATAGATCAAGTTTTCAAAAAAGAAAATCTGAAAAAAACAAAATTTGATGAAAACAATGAAGCGTAAATGTAAACAACAATCAACGGTTAAATTTTAATCTATGATTTATATGATTATAGTGGCGAATTTCAAAGTTAAGCTCTTCATGAAAGTTGTAAAGCTTGTCATTATGAGCGTTTATATATTTTTTCTATATTTTTTTACACTTTTACATTAATTAAAAAACTATTAAAGACTTTAGATACGTTCTTATGTTTTGGATGTGACAATATGGTATGTATATACTTATTTAGCATTATGTTTTTCATTTGATTTTTTATTAGTTTAAAATATATTTTCCTTAACGGGTAACGGGTTGGGTCATATTACCTGTTAATATTATCGGGTCGATTTCGGGTCGGGTCATTTGACCTGTTTATTTTAACGGGTGTTACACGACACGACCCGTTAAGATATCGGGTATGACACGAAAACGACACGAACACAGAAAACACGACCCGAAATATAATTTGGCTATTGTATTTTATAATAATTGTTTTTAGTAATTAAACTTTAAAATTATAATTTATTTTTCTTAACAGGTCGAAACAGGTTACACACATGTTACCCAAGTGTTACCTGCGTGTATACCTGTTAAGAACCCGTTATTAACGGGTCACCCGATAATGACCCGATTAGTTATTGTGTTGACCCGAAACCCGTTATTTTCGTGTCGTGTCACCGTGTCGTGTAAGAAACTACCGGGTCTAGGTTCAACCCGTTTATTTATGGTACGACTATTGGGCCTTCACCGCGTGGGACTCTTAGGTGTAACCTACTTAAGAAAAATGGGAAAATTGGGATTTGTAAGAGGGGAGGCAGAAGTCTCCGAGTACCCAGGGACTTGGCACCTAACCTAAGTTTATAGGATTTGGATCCTCTCCTGAGCTAATGGAGAGGATCCTCCTGACCAGTTATCATGGGTTGTTGGATTTTTATCCAACGGCTACAAACAGAGAGGTCCCTTTAAAGTTATGATAATTATAGCCGTTGGATAAAAATCTAACGGCCCATGATAACTGGTCAGGAGGATCCTCTCCATTAGCTCAGGAGAGGATCCAAATCCAAGTTTATATGCCTGCTTGGTGTTGGGTGATGAAAGGAAGGTGGGTGACGGAAGGAAGGTGGGTGACAAGAAGATTCGGCCAGATGAGATTTGAGCTAGAGATGGGGCGTCTTTTGGTTCTAAAGAATTGTGCTCTGGTCAATCGGTGGGGTTCGCCGTTCACAATGAGTGCTTTAAGTTGGAACTGCCAAGGGCTCAGGGACTCTCGGGGCAGTTCAAGCTTTGTTAGAGCTTATCTAACGACAATGTCCTCGATTGGTATTCCAGAGCTTATCCAATGACAACATCCTCGATTAGTATTCCTTTGTGAGACGAAGTGTGGTGTTTAGGAATGGAGTACAAGTTACGAAATTTGGGTTTTGATGGTAGTTATATTGTTGTGAGTCATAGCCATTCTGGTAGACTCTGGTTGCTTTGGGCTACTGAATTGGAGTTGGAGGTTAACTCATCTTCAACGAATCGTATCGACATTGTGTGCAAAAAATCTGGTTCTGCTATGTAGTGGCGATTTACGGGCTTTTATTGGCATCCAGCGAAGGCTGATAGACATTTATCTTGGTCTTTATTGAACGAGTTGGGACAGCAAGAAACACTATTGTGGCTATGCATAGGAGACTTCAATGAGATATTGTGTGTAGGAACAGCTTGGAGGTAATGCTCGATGGGAAAGCCAGATGGATGGGGGTCCCGTTATTCCAGGTATGTGAGAATATTAGAGATACTCGTGTAGGTGTTTGGTTCAACCAAGGTAGAGATTGAGAAAGTATGGATAAAGTTGGGGGTGACTTTTGATCAACCATCGTCAAGGGAGTTGAGGATGTATAGGGAATAATTGATGGGGCAATTGGATACTCTATTGAGTAGAGAAGAGACCTTTTAGAGACAAAGGTCGAAGACACATTGGTTGAAGGAAAGGGACTGTAACACTAAGTTTTCCATCAACATGCTTCAAACCATAGATGGAAAAACAACATAAAAGGGATTAAGGGATGCTAATGGCGATTGGTAGGAGACTCCGAAGGGTATTGAGCACATAATGGTTGGGTACTTCAAGAATTTTTTCGCTCACAAGGAATTTTGCCAAATGCTTTGGCCGAGGTAATGGGCGCAGTGACTCCGGAGATGAATGCTAACCTTTTGAAACCATGTACGAACTTTGAAATCAAAGAGGCTTATTTCAAATGCATTCGTCGAAGGCTCTGGGCCCGGATGGCATGTCTAATTTATTTTATCTAAAGTTTTGGCATGTAGTGGGTACGGATATGGTAGAGAGGTTGTTCAATCATTTTTTTAGCTGAGGTTGGTTATCACAGGAAGCTTGTTTCATGTGTGTGGTCTTGGTACCCTAAGTAAATGAATCGTAAGATATGTCACAATTACCCCCTCCCCTCATCCGTCTTTGTAATGTGATATCAAGGTGTAAAATATCGATGATATCGGAAATATCGGTAGTCCAAAAACACGGAAATATCGATGGAAATATCGGGATATTATTGATATCGATAAAAATAATATGGAAACCACAGAAATTGTAAGAAAAACTTGGAAATTTTGAAACTTTGCAGGATGTTTATTTAGTCAATTATCTATTAGTTTATCACAAAAAATTGGAAGGAAATGCATTGCATGATGAATTTAACTGATTTAAGTTGATTATATAGCGAGCTGGCAAACATTGTGAGTGTAGAAAATATGTAATGAAAGAAGTTTAAACACACCATAATCATTTATATATAATGAATTAGTTATCAGCAATAGTTTAGGGGATTAAATGATAGTTTACCCATGTGCATAGTTAGTCATAAACTTAGGGTGCATTTGTTTCACCGGACAATCTTGGACTAAATTAAGTTCAAGAACTAAATTGGATTGGCTTGACATAGACTAACTAGTATAAGAATAATTGAATGTTTGGTACATTGTCTGACTAAATCATGGACTAAATTATTTTTGGGATCTAAATATTTTTTTGTCATTTCTTTATTTCTCTCCCCCCCTCTTTCTTATCCTTTCCAGATGCTTCTTGTTCCTTTTTTTTTTTTTGTCAAAGCTTCTCCGTTCCTTTCTACTCATTCCTTTTCTTTTTCCTTTCCTTTTCAAATTTAGGAACTGGGTACAAGTCGATGAACCCCAACTGGATAAAAGCAAGGTTCTAAAAGACACTAGGCGCTAGTCGGGCGGTGGACTGGGGCCTAGCGCCTAGGCGGGCTAGACGGATTTAAGTAATTTATAAAATATTATATAAATAAGTATCTATTTACACTTAAAAAAAAAAAACTATATACTTGTAGTTGTAATATATTGAGAATTTGAAAAAAATTAAATGAAGTATAGAGACCCTATTGAGTTTATTGGAGGAAAAAGAGACACATGGATTGCTTGCAAAGCATAATGGTACATCAAATATGAGCTCTAATATGGCCCATCGGCTTAAAGCCCAAATATCATCATATATTTGCTTCTATATACTAAACAAAATATAAAAAATAGAAAGAAAAAAAAAACTGCCTGTTTGACCTTTCTATTCTGCTACTTTTAGTCTAGAACCTACAAAAAGTTGCAGACTTGCAGTGCATTAGTTCTCTTCGTAATTATTGAGTTCTGAGATCTGGGTTTTGAGAAGAAAAAAAAAATTTTCTTAGGAAAATTCCTAAAATTCCCCTTTTCTTCTTTGTAAATTTGTAAATTTGGGTTCGAAACTATCGTTATCTGAGTTTTTGATTGTTGTGTTTTGAATCCTTTTATCTGTGTCTCTCTGTTTTGGCTTCATAAATTTTTGGGTGTCTCTTTTGATCTGGTGGTCGATGAATGGGGAGTACAAAGCTTTTGGGTTTGTAGGATAGACATAACTTCTGGGTTTCAAGTATGAGATGAAAGCTTCTGGGTTTCCACAAACCTTTTGTGTTTTTGCGTTTGCAGAGTTTTTAGTTCCGCCTTGCACCCGCCTTCCTCACCGATCCCACCGACGACAACCTCACCTTTATCGTTGACTCTAGCGACGACCACCACGACCCCCAATCGCCCCCAAACCCAACCTCAACCTCCACAACAACCACCCATTCTCCTCCTCCCCCCCGGAGCCTGCCCCGCCGGCGCCTGCCCCACCGGCGCCGCGCTTGCCTCCGTCTCTGTTCCACGTCTACTTCAACCAAGACCACGCCTGCTTCGCTGTGGGGACAGACCACGGGTTCTGGATCTACAACTGCGATTCGTTCCGCGAGCTCTTTCGCTGCGACTTCGTCAACGACGGGGGAATCGGCGTTATTGAGGCGCAGATCTTGGGTCTGAGCCTGGATTGCAGAGAGATCTAGGCAGCTGGGACGACGCAGCCTCGGCTGCCTTTTCGACGATAGAGCCACGACGACGTTTTGGATAATATCGAATATATCGCGATATTATCGATATTATCGATAATATTGCGACATTTTGATGATAATGAGATGGATACGTGGGAAAATATCGGTGTCTCTGAAAAACGATAATATCGGTGATATATCGTCGATATTATCGATATTTTAGTCATTGTGTGATATATAAGATTGGGGCTAAGGTCCTTGCAAACCAACTCAAGGGTATGTTGGATTCCCTTATATCGCCTCACCAGAGTGCGTTCGTTCCAGGGTGATTGGTTTCCGAGAACTCACTTGCGGTTGCGGAGATTGGTCATTTTTTTACAAAAACGAAGTGGAAGGCAGGGGTTTCTAGCGTTAAAACTTGTCTTTAACAAAGCCTATGACCCTGTGGAGTGGAAATTTTTGGCAGTTATGATGAAAAAACTGGGGTTTGCCGATGCATGGATTTAGGTAATCATGATGTGCGTCACTTCG
Organism: Malus sylvestris; assembly: GCF_916048215.2. Taxonomy (NCBI): domain Eukaryota; kingdom Viridiplantae; phylum Streptophyta; class Magnoliopsida; order Rosales; family Rosaceae; genus Malus; species Malus sylvestris. Next base: position 20,345,252 of record NC_062273.1, on the reverse strand, counting down.
GTTTTGTCAATGGTACACCTAAAGGCTATGTACTCCCAACTAGAGGCTTGCGGCAAGGGAACCCAATTTCACCATGCTTATTTCTTCTTTGTGTTGAGAGTCTCTCGGCTCCTATTGCTAAAAAAGAGATGAATGGTGATCTTAGTGGCATTCGAGTTTGTGAGGGTGCTTTTAATATTCATCATTTGTTGTTTGCAGACGATAGTTTCCTCTTTGGCAAACCAAATATTGATGAGTGTGTTAGAGTTTTGAGACTTTTGTCCCACATTGGGGAAAACAAGATTCCCAATGTTAGAGTTTTGAGACTCTTGTCCCACATTGAAGAAACACACTTACATACCCATTCCTATGATGGAAGAAGTGTGGTGACTGCTGATGGTGTAGGATACATTAGTTTAATGATATTGGTACTTGTAAATCAAGTGGAATAGTAGCAGCTTATTCTTAATCAATATCACCTATATGAGAGTAAATGTAGAGTCGCATTTATGAGAATTACATGGCTACATTCTCTAAAGCTCTCATGAATTCAGGATTTATTCAGGACCAAAATGAACACAAACGTATGAATTTGCGATGTGTTGGGGTGACATATGTTTTGCTTATTGTCTTGGTTTAATGCAGAGATGAACAGTTCAAGATTTTATATTCACTACGTCGTCTAGTAAATCCGATAAGTATACACTAAGGTAGGTTCAAGTCCAAAAGACATCTCTCTTGATGTATGTCACATCCATTGTTTACTCTCGTGTCTCAGTTTCTTTAGGACCAAATAATCGTCTCAAAATCTGGGGTGTTGTTAGAGTTTTAAGGCTCTTGTCACACATTGGGGAAAACAAGATTCCCAATGACCTTTATATATGTTTTGTCTTCTACAATATTAGTTAGATGTTGGACCATTTGGAATGAGGATTGAGGCTTGGGCCACTAGTTGTGTGGATTAGGCTTGATGATTATACCATAATATTAATATTAATTAATATTAATTAATCTAATCAAGACAAGGGCCTTGGGCCTTGGGGCATAAGAATTAAAATTAATCTGATCAATTAGTTTTAATTTTCGAATTAAGTTTTTAATTAAAATTAATTAAAAGCGTTTTGATTAATAGATACAACTCTTTGGAAAGAGTTGTATAGGTTCAGATACATCCAAAAGGTATTTGAAGAGGTATGAAAGAGCCTATATAACTGGAGTCCTCAGTTCCATTGGAAATCATCATTTCTTCCTCTTTTTCTTCCGTACACAATTCTCAGAGAGTAAACACACAAAGCAATTCGCTAGAATTTCTATAATCCAGTGCGGGTTATAGAATTAGGTAGTTGTATCCTTGTCGAGCTGACGTTGTAGAATCACAAGCATAAGAGTGGGACGGAAATACTGTTCAAAGGACATAACTTTTGCACTAGCCTCTACCTGTTGTAATCAAGTTAGTACCATTGATATTTTTGTATTTATTTATGTATTTCATTCTGTACAGCAAGTATTTTGATTAACAAAATTTTATAATTTTGAGTTCTGTTATTTTTATTTATTTCTGAATTGTTCTCCAACAGAGTGTATAGTGATACAAGGGATATTGGATATCTATTCTCAAGCATCGGGCCAAGCGGTGAATTTCTCTCAAAGTAGTGTGACTTTTAGTATAAATATTATCTTTTATTAAAGAAAAAAATGTACCAGCGACTTTGTGGTTGGAAAAAAAGATATTTGAGTGCTGTGTGGTGTGAGCTCCTCATTAAGGTGGTTGCACATGCCCTTCTTGCATATGCTATGAACTGTTTCTTGCTCCCAAAGATTTTTTGTGATGAGTTGCACCAAATGTCATCACGTTTCTGGTGGGGGAATGATCCCGATAGACAGAAAATTCATTGGTGATCGTGGGAGAGATTATATGTATGGAAGAAGGAAGAAAAGATGGGGTTCCATGATGTTTTTTGCTTTTAATTTGACGGTGTTAGCAAAACAGTGCTGGTGGTTCGTGCAACATCTTGATTCCTTGGTAGCTAAGTTTTTCAAGGCTCGCTACTTTCCAGATTCCACCAATTGGGAAGCCTCCTCTCATGTGAATAACTCTTATTGTGAAAGAATATTCTTCAAGCTCGGGGGGGGTGTTAGAAGAAGGTTCTCGATGGGCTGCGCCTGGTGTGTAGTTTAGGGTTAACACACATGGTGGTGGAGAGTCATTCTTCGCTTGCCATTGCTAGCATCAAGGAGCCTGGAAGAGACCACTCAGTGTATGGGTTCTTGGCGGAAGAAGTGTTGCAGGTGGCGGCTTCTATTGCACGCATTGAGTTTGTTTATGCCTCAAGAACTTGTAATGGTATAGCCCATATAATAGCTCAGTTTGCCACTTCCATTGGCAATGAACTAGTTTAGTTCGAGGAGCCTCCTGACTTCATTCAGGAACTTCTCGTCTAAGACATGTTATAGTATTTGCTATTCAATAAAATATTGATGTTTCATTCAAATAAAAAAAAAAGCGCTATTATACCATATATTGCATACTGAAACAAAATATTAGGAAAAAAACATTGAAGTAATTTCAAACCAACAAAATTTTTGCTGCTTTTTTTTTTCTCACCCACATCTCATTAATCATTTCTTTAATTTAAAAAAAAATTAAGATTACCCACATTTGTCCCTCTCTTTCTAACATTTCTCTCCAACTTTTCTCTCTTCCATATTATAGTTTTTTTTTTTAATTTTTATATTTACACACACATATTGTGTGGGCTCTATCTAACTGATTTTAAATATGTTTGTAAACACAAAAATTCTGTAACGAATGAAACGAGAACACGTGTACAAAGTAGATTTGTATTGATGAATTTGTAGGGTTACAATCTCTGTTTACAATTTTCCTTTAATTCAGTCTTCAAATTTGTCGTAGATGCGTAGGTTGTTGATCCAAGGGTCGCGATGACTTAATCTCGGATGAAAGATTGAACAATTGCTTCAAGTTTTGAGCTTGAAACAATGCGTGGATAATCTTCACCTCTAGGTTTGTGTATGACATGCGGCAAAGGTGATGTTGATGTGGGATTTTGTTGATTCAAGGGTCTTGGCGACTTGATCTTGAATCGAACGTCGTTACAAGTTTTAAGCTTGCAATAAAGTCTTGAAGGAATCAACATAAGTGCTTGTTGATTCTTCAAAGTAGTGCTTTGGCTTTGGTCGAAAGAAAGCTTTGGCTTTGGTTGTACATTCTTCGAAGAGAGCTTTGACAGCGTATTAGTCTTCAAAGATTTGGCAGAGGTTCTCCTTTTGTGAGAATTTCGGACCTTCAATGTAGAAATTGTTAACCTTATGCTTGTCTTGGGACCTTGTATTTATAGACTTCTCAAAGCTTGCCTTTGGATGGATTTGGCTTTGATTTGTGTCTTGATTCATCCATGGGAGAATTTAGGCATGTTTTGTGTCTTAATTTCAACCACTTTCCCTTGCTTGGCCTAAATCTATAGGGCTTTCTTGCCTATTTTGCGACAATCTTCAATGTTTGCTTGTTTTGTGAAGATGCTTTAGTTTTCTTTCTGGTTTTGGGAACAATTTGGACCCCTTGCAGATTTTAAGAGGGTTTTTCTCCCTTTTGTCTACTTTTGGGAAGGTTTTTACTTCCTTTGCTTGATTTGTGGCACATGTCTTTGATGAGTTGTCTATTTGTGATTAGTAATATGCCACTTGGAGCTTTGTGATGCATCATTTGTATGGAATGAAATTTACACGTCTACAAATGCCCCCACTTCAAGGCACGTTGTAGGCATGTGCTTGTCACATGTAGGAAACGTGTTTTGAAGTCCTGCAATGTGAATGTTCTAATTCAAGGGTCATTGAGACTTGATCTTGAATTAGTTTGCTTGTTCAAGGGTTGTAGAGGCGTATTTCTTGAACGAAACATTTCTTCTAGGGCTGTTGAGGCGTATTTCTTGAATTGAAATGATGAATTTCGTTAAGGGCCATTGAGGCGTATTTCTTGGACGAAACATTTCTTCAAGGGCCATTGAGGCTTGATCTTGAATGAAACGAAACTTTTCTTCAAGGGCCATAGAAGCTTGATCTTGAAAGAAATGAATTTTTTTTTCTTCAAGGGCCATAGAGGCTTGATCTTGAAAGAAATTGTGGAAATGGATAAATCGGCACATACTTATTGTGTGTATTGATATTCCATTATTTTTTGACAAAATACATTTGGTGTATTTTGAGACTTGGATTTTTTCCTTGTGGTTGTGGGAAAGATGTTTTTCCTTCTTAGGTAGGAACCTCCTTCAATTTTGGTAATGAGGGTGATTTCCTTCAAAGTGGTGGAAGGCTTTGGTGATTCCTTTCAAGGTTTTGGAAAGATTTAATGCTTGTCCATGGATAAGTAGGATTTGCATTTTTTTTCTTTCCCCTTCCATTTTTTCGACCAGGGGAGTGTTTCCCTTTTGGTTTGGCAAACTTGAAGGCTTGTCCTTGCTTTGGAGGGATTGCCTTTTGTATTTTTGGCAAGGAAATGTACTTTCCTTTGATGTTTTGGAAATTTTGAAGCCCTTTCCTATTTTTTTTTTTGTTTCCTTTTCTTTTATTTGCTGATTTTTGTTGCAAAAACAGCATGTATTTTCCCTTAGTGCCAAAATTATGTTGCCTTTTTTTGCTTGGAATTTGCTGAAGGAAATATTGTGAAAAACATGTTCATTTAAGCAACATCTATAGCATGCAATTAACAATTAAAAGGCGGAATCATGCTTGTATGCACTTAAAAACAAAACATTAACCATGAAATTCAAAGCCTAGTAGATTGGTGAACCTTGACTCAACTTAAAACAACATTTGTTAGTTGAGAAATATTATACCTTTGTAGATTCCTCTTTGCATAAGCAAAGGCTAATCACCCAAAGAGAGGGCCTTCATTCCTTGCATCTTAGATCTATGGATTTGGATGGATGAAATGGTTCTCCAAGTTCCCAAAATTGAGAACCTCTAAGTCTCCACACCAAGGAAAGATTGATGAAGAAATGAGTGACCTTGGAGTAGTAGGATTGCTAGCTAATCCCTCCAAGGGGGCCGGCCACTTTAGAGAGAAATGAGAGCTTTGTGTTCTCTCCAATTTCCTAAAAGAAACCCCAAATGAATTTTGGCTATAAAGTCATATTTATACCTTAATTCATTGGAGTGGCAAACTTGTAAATAAGTCCAAAACCCACTCCTTTAACTAAATGGCCGGCCATAGGGTTTCATTGGGCTTTTAAGGCCTTTGTGAATTATTTGTCATTAAGTTGTCATACAACTTAAGTCAATGGGCTTGACGTTCGAAGCCCATTGGGCCTTGAGGCCCAAAACTAACCCGTGGTCTTTTAACGAACTTATTCGTTTGATTAATTAACATATTAATTAATCCTTGCCATAAATAATTAAACCATTTAATTGTTCTTACTCATCTCTGTTGTTTCTTCAATCTCTACCTTACACGGTGTACGATCCATTAGGTTCCTTTTAGCGAGGAAGTGGGCGATTAAAACCATTTCAAATCGATTGTGAATTGAAACTTACTTTCAATTCTCCCTTTAGTGATTATACACGTTTAGGGCTTCCACAAACCATGAGTTACACCTAGCAGCATATCATGGTTACCCAAGCTAATCAGAAGAGGTGGAGAACCTACTCAGTTTAGGATTACAAATGCAATACGGTCTTTCTCTAATACAATACTCTTGACCACATTGTTTGGTTTGATAGTTTATTCATGTCTACTATCCAATGTGATTCGTGTGCTTATATGATTACCTTGAATGTGATTTGGAACGACTTCCTAAATCTCATTCATACTCTAGCCAGAGATTCTTAATCATATCATAGAGTATTCTCCCTCAAACAGTTTGAAGGTTAGAGATCCCTTGTTGCGCATTCACTTGCCTTCATGGCTAAGTGGCTTAACCCCAACTATGCCGTGGACACCCTCGAATGGAGTGACTTTAACACAATCAAAGATCAAGGACTTAACCACAAGACAACTATGATGCCTCAGGTCAAAGGACTACTTTGCATTATCCCAACCATGAGTTCTCATGTGACATGACTATGAGAACTCCTCGTTGATCGTGTTCAGTGGACTCATTCGCTATTGAGCACCTACATGCTTGTCTTGGTGTCAATCACACCAATGACTCGAGACTAGTCACTCTCACTAAGAGAAGACATAGCATGTACTGATCTTAACGGATTGTCAATGCCCAATTGGCAATCTATGATCAGGAACGTTTAGGATATGTATACGAAAGAGAATGGTCTCATTAATCTAACTTGTTTAAATCACATTCTCCTAATTACATATTCCTTGGACTTATCGTTTAAGCATATAACATTTATATGAGACGGCTTAAACAATAATCTTTGCCCTTGATATTAAACTAGATTAGTTTAACATGTGAAATGTCCGTAAAGTATCATCATATGATTGGTTTTAGGGCACATTTCTAACATTTGCTTCCTTTTTGTGACTAGAATGTGCTTCCTTATTTTGATTTTCCTTTTACTATTTGGTATGTATTCTCCCTATAGCATTAGGAAGCAATTGACCCTTATTTATAGGACAATTGGGTGTGTTTTTGTCACAAAACACCCTTGCCGTGTGCTTGCTGTTGTTGTTGTCGTGGCTGCTTGTTGCTATTGTTGCCGTGGCTACTTATTACTGCTTAGTGAGTCACATTTTACTGCGTGTTACTGTGCAAAAGACTGCAGCGGAGTTACACTGTATAGTGCCTTTTGGTCGTAGTTTCCCTCGGTGGTCACGTTGTTGTGTAGTGCAAGAAACTGTTTGCGTAATCGCTGCGGGGTTGCGTAGTACTTTGGTTTTCTTTGCTACTGTAGCGTGCTTTGAAGAACCGTCTTGTAGCTGCTCTCTTTGCCATGATGCTTAAGCTTTTATGGCTGGTTTCTTTTTGTTGTTGTGACTTTGCCATTGTCATCCTTCAACACTCACGAGGTTTGTCTCATATGTCATTTGCTTTAGTGAAGCAATGTTTTTTTCTTGCCACTCTAATCTTATACTTATGTTGCCTTGTTTGTTTTATTGTAGCCATGGTATTTTTCAAGTGTTTTAAGAGCAATACCATCACCATTCTTGTGAAGGAAGGTGATTTGCAAGATAGGGGAATGAAGTTGAAACTTTGTGTGTTGTTGACTTGCTCTAAGGCGCTTGTTCTTCTTGCAAAAGACAACTCGATGCATATCAAGTTGTGGTCTTCTAAAGTATCTTGGAAGGTGACATATTTTGGTAGACCAAATATGAAGAAGAAGGCATGTACGTCGAGGATTCTTATCTTGAATTCTTCGCACCATGTTCGTGACAATCCACTCTCTTCATTTAAGCTTCTACTTAATCGCATCCATAGCGGAGCTATGACTTGGAATGGCACCTTGTCGACTACTAGAGAAGCTATCTTGGCTGAGTTTTACTAGGAGTGGCTTGAAGATGTCTTAAGACAATCCAAAGATGTGCTTACTAACGTGGGCCTTTAGCATGCCGTATATGCATCTTTGTTTAGTTATGATCATCATCCTTTCGTCCTTTGTGCATTCTTTGAGCATTGGTGTTCAGTGACCAACGAACTTCAAACGGCTCAAGGGGAGATGTCAATTTCTCTTTGGTATCTCCACAAGATAGGAGGCTTGCCGATCCAGGGTAAGTTTTACGACGAGGTTGTTCCTAGCGTGGAGGAATTTTCACATTGCAATAGCCGAGGATTGCCTACGAGTTGCCGCTATTGTTTTCTTTTTGCTCATTTTGTAATACAACTTTGTAGCCGAATTCTTCCTTTAAAAAAATAAAGTATTCACATTCTTGAATTTGTTCTTTATTCTTCAAAGTGTTTGTGTCTTTGTTGATGATGTGACTGTACTTGAAGTTTTGAAGTTTCAAGTTGCGTACGTACCCTCGGTTGAGGAAGGATCAAGTCCTGACGTAGTTTGAAGGAATGATGGATTGTTTTATGATGGTTTTGACGGTGATTTTGATTTTTTTTTTCTATTTGGCCATACACAGTTTATGCCCTTGCGGGCTAGGAGCGTTGGGTGTCACCTTTTAAGCTCATGCAAACAATGAGCATTGGGTGTCGCCTTTTAAGCTCGTGCAAACAAGGACCATTGTTGCCGTGTGCAGTTTAGGCTCGTGCAAGGAAGGAGCTTTGTGTTGTGTGCAGTTTAGGCTCATGCAGGCGAGGAGCATTGGGTGTCGCCTTTTAAGCTCGTGCGAACAAGGAGCATTGTTGCCTTGTGCATTTTAAGCTTGTGCAGGCAAAGAGTTTTGTGCCGTGTGCAGTTTAGGCTCATACATGCAAGGAGCATTGGGTGTCGCCTTTAAAGCTAGTGCGAACAAGGAGCATTAGGTGTCGCCTTTTAAGCTCGTGCAAACAAAGAGCATTGTTGCCATGTGTAGTTTAGGCTCATGTAGGTGAGGAGCTTTGTGCGGTGTGTAGTTTAGGCTCCTGCAAACAAGGAGCATTGGTTGTCGCCTTTTAAGCTCGTGCGAGCATTGAGTATTAAGTGTCGCATTTTAAGCTCGTGTGAACAATGAGCATTGTTGTCTTGTGCAGTTTTAGGCTCGTGCAGATGATGAGCATTGTACCTTGTGCATTTTAGGCTCATGCAGGCGAGGAGCATTGCTTATTTGGTTTAGGGGTAGTAATGCTTCAAGAATCTTTCATTGATGGTGCCAATCTTTAAGCCGTCTTTCACCATGATTAAGTAGGCGCCATTGGTGCAGACCTCTTGTATTACGTAAGATTCATCCCACTTTGATGTGAACTTACTTTTCATCTTGTGAGTTATATGATGATAGACCTTTGTAATGCCAAGACAAGATCTTCAGTTTAGAAAGACCTTCGGCGGACCTTCTTGTTGAATGTTTTGGATAGTCGTGCTTGGTAACATTCCAAGTGCTGTTGAGTTTCGAGCCTCATTTCATCGAGTGCTTCCAACTATTGAAGTCGTAGCTTTGCATTTTCCTCTTCAGTCAAGCCTTCTTGTATAATCATCCTTAGTGAGAGTATTTGACTTTCGAGTGGCAGAACAACTTCGACGCCATACACAAGAGAATAAGGCGTAGTTTGGGTAGGAGTTATATGTGACGTCCTATATGCCTAAAGTGCTTCAATTATTCTTTCGTGCCAATCTCTCTTTGTTCGGCCGATTACCTTCTTCAGGAGGTTGCCCATTGTGTTGTTAAATGCTTCCTCAAGACCGTTGGCCAAAGCATGATACATGGAAGACTTGTGTTGCTTAAATTTGTATTTCTCACAGAGCTCGTCCATTAGTCGGTTAAAGAACTGTTTTCCGTTGTCAATGGTGATGTAGCGAAACACACCATATCGATGGATGATATGCTCTTTGATGAAACGGATGATAGTTTCCTTCTTGACTTCCCTTAGGGGTACGACTTCAGCTTATTTGGAGAAGTAATTTGTTGCAGCTAGGATGTAAGCTTCTCCTGCAGATGACTTTGGTGTGATCGGTCATACGACGTCTAATCCCCATGCATCAAACGACCATGAAACAATTGTAGGGTGTAATGGCTCAGGTGTTTAAAATGTATGAAGTTGGTGTAGAATTGGCAGGCTTGGCACATTTTGGCATGTTCCAGGCAGTCTTTCACCTAATACGCTCCACATACGCCTAACTGTGCTTCTTCCATGGCATGATTTGCTTCTTCCTCACCTAGGCATCTTAGAAGTACTCATTCAAAATAGTGTTTGTAGAGTGTTCCTTTGTAGTAGAGGAAGTGAGGTGCTCGTCAATGAATTTCAAAGTGGTGTCTAGGACCATCTGGAAGCTTTCCATGCTTTAAGTAGTCGATCAGCGGCTGTTTTCACTCTTCAGTGTCAACTGGAAGTGCTGAGATGACGTTTGTATGATCTAGTTGCATTTCGTGACGAGTGGGAGCACCTATCTTTGGCAAACTGGCACGTTCGCAGCTTCGTCTTCTCCTAGCGCCATACTTGAGGCTAGGTTAGCGAGAGCGTCTGCCATTTGATTTTCTTTTCTTGGCACATGTTCTAGGGTCATGGCCTCGAATTTTTGTAACAGTTGGGGTGCTAGCCGAAATTATAGGACAATATCATCTTTCCTTACTTCATATTCAGTCAAGAATTGATTGATTATGAGCTTGGAGTCGCTATACACTTCTAGTCTTGTGATTTCCATGTTGATCGCCATTTGGAGTCTAATAATCAGTGCTTGGTACTCAGCGTCGTTGTTGGAGTATAACTCACTTAATCGGAATAAATAGGGTAGTACTTGTCTTTATGGTAACATGAATACTACTCCTGCCCCTATTTCGTCTACTCGTGCTGATCCATCGAAGAACATTGTCCACGTCGGGAAAATGTCAATGTAGAACACCTCTTCATCAGGCAAGTCATCTGAGATTTTCCAATCGGCTGTGATTGGATGATCGGCAAAGAAGTCCGCTAGGGCTTGTTCCTTGACGGCTTTAGTTGAGACGTAGATAATCTCATGTTGGTTAAGAAACAATGTCCGTTTAGCTAGTCGCCCTGTTAGAACCGGCTTGGACATAATGTACTTGACCGGGTCGGCTTTAGCAACCAAGTGGATCGTGTAAGCATGCATGTAGTGTCTAAGCTTTTGGACGGCAAAGACTAAGGCAAGGCACATCTTCTCGATTGGTGAGTATTTGAGCTCTGCACTAGTGAGGGTTTTACTTAGGTAGTAAAGTGTTCTTTCCTTTTGGTCTTCTTTTTCTTGTGCCAAGAGTGCTCCAATGGAACCTTTTTGTGCAACAATGTATAGGATAAGTGGCTTTCAAGGCATGGGTGCTCCTAAGACAGATGGGTTTGCTAGGTTCCATTTTATGACCTTGAAGGCATTGCGGCAGGCGTCATCTCATTTGAATTAAGCGTCATTCTTCATAAGTCGACTAAAGGCTAGCTACCCTTGTAAATTTTTCAGCTCATGTAAGTTTCTTAGCTCAGGCATGCTTTGAATGGCCTTGATCATAGATTGGTCTAGTTCAATGCCACAATGCTTGACAATGAAGTTGAGGAAATTCACAGAGGTGACGCCAAATGCACACTTCAACGTGTTCATCTTGAGGTTGCAGTGTCGTAGTTTGTTGAACACCATTTGCAAATCCTTCAAGTGATCGAATCTCTTCTTGGTCTTAACAACTACATCATCTACGTAACATTCTACGTTTTTTGGTAGCATGTTGTTGAAGATCTTCTGCATTGCTCGTTCATATGTAGCTTCAGCATTCTTCAAGCCAAAGGGCATTACCTTGTAGCAATCGATACCTTTTAGAGTGCAGAAGACTGTTAGTTCCTCATCTTCGGGAGCCATGCAAATTTGGTTATATCCAGAGGAGCCATCCATGAAAGATAGTGCCTCGTGGCCATTGGTTATGTCCATAATGATTTCAATGATTGGCAAGTCATCATTCAAGCAAGCATCGTTGAGGTTGCATAAATCTATGCAAACACATATTTGTCAAGATTTCTTAAAGACAATGATGATGTTGGAGATCCATTTAGGGTATTGTACCTTTCGAATGAAGGCTACTTTGATTAGCATCTCGGCCTCAATTTGGGGGATAAGCTCGGATCGATAACATCTTAGAGTTTGCTTTATCAGTCGCATTCCAAGCTTGACTACAAAATGATGCACGGCGATGGTAGGGTAAAAGACAGGCATTTCTTTACAGGTCCAAGCAAAGATGTCTTTGTACGCCATTAGCAAATGGTAGTACTCTTCGATCTCATTCGCACTTAGTAGTGCACTTATAAAGATATACTTCGGTTCCTCGCTTGTGCCTAAGTTGACCTTCTTAAGATCATCAACCGTGGCTTGCCCCCCATCCTTGAGCTGTGGTGGCACAACAATAATGTCTTTCTCGGGGATTTCGTCTTCTTTGTTTTCTTGGATTGTGATGTGAAAGACGACTTGGACCTCATCTTCAGTGTCGTCTTCTTGGGCTTGTTGGCATGAAGATTGGCTAGTGTGGATGATGGTGCGCCTTCTTACCTTTAGTGGTTCTTTTGTGTTAACCTCCAAGGTTGCTTGGCTTTTCATCCTTGAAGGAATCAAGCTTCGAACATCATCTTTTTTTGCTAGACAGTCAAGCTTTTCTTCCTTTGGCGTTGTCTTCCTCTTTCTAGAAGGCTGCTTGGTTTCTTCAAGTCTTTCCAAGGCCGACCGTCGTGGAGGAGAGTTAACCGTATTGCTTTTTTTCTTAGGTTTTGACAACCTTTTGAAAATAGAGTTTTGGGGTGTTGGCGTGTTAAGCCACTTAAAGACGGAAGTTCGGACATTTGAGTGGCTAGTTTAGGTTCCCCTTAGTTTTGTTCAATGCTCACGCTGATGTGTTGAGTGTTAACATTTTTCGCTTTGGTTGAAATCTTCACGAGTGTATTTGATGTGAAGCTAAGTCTTGCTTTGTTATTGTCAACTCTGTGACCATGCTCATTTAACTTCTTGTGAGTCTCAGTGAGGTCATGTTTTTTGTCGTTGGCGTTGTTTGCATTCTTCTTTCTAATATTTGAAGATGAGGCAAGATCGTACCGAGCCTTTAATATAAGTTTGTAGACGTTTGGGTCGAAACCTTCTTCGGTCTTCTTAGTTGGAAGAGAGCTTGTTTCTGCCCCCTTTGGCAAGGGTTTTACGAAACCTTGTGGTGGTTTTGATGCTTTAGCAATGCCTAGCTGTGTCGAAGGTAAAACTGCATTTGTCTTGAGTAGCTTTACATCATCCTTGTGTAGCTGTGTGTAGGTTTTGCTTGTTCCAGTTTCGAATGGGGATTGCCCATTCTTTCTTCTTGACATTGGGATGTATTGGAAAACGGGTGTGTTTGGTCCTTTTGAGGGCGTTACACTCCCTTTGATTGTTGTGGGCTTAGCAGGCTCATCGTCTTTTTTCCTTGAAGATGGCACGACTTCCCCTTCTTGTTTCTTGGGCACCGTTTGCTATTCTTGTTTCATAGGTGCGGCTTTGCCTATGGATTTGATTTCTTTTGGAAAAGTTTTGGGCACCATGTCTTCATCCATATAGAACTTGCCATCCATAAAGTGTGATTCAACTTCGGTGAATGGCTTCGTGTTGCCTTGATGAAGGGTAGATGACACCACTTCATTCTCGTGGATCCAAGGCCTTCCTAAGAGCAAACTGTAGGAATTTCTTGCATCAATCAAGTGGAATAGCATGCTTGATTTGAGTTCGCCAATGGTCATCTTTACTCGGATCATGCCCATCGCTCTTTGTCCTCCTTGGTTAAAAACTTGGATTAGGAGGCAACTTCAGGATAATTCATCCACCTTGATGCCGATTGTGGTTATTGTTGACTTTAGAATGATGTTTATGGCCGACCGACCATTCACAAACATGTGGTTGATTTTGTTCTCTCTCGCGTACCTAGAGGCGAAGAGAGGATGGTTGTGAGGCTTTGACCCTAGCAGCAAGTCTTCGTCAATGAAGTTGAATGTGTCATGGATGGCATAGCATGTGGCATATAAATGTAGCCGAAGCTTCAAGCCTTTGTCCTTGCTTACTTGCACCTCGTGGTCGTTAGGACTCGCCAAGACTGCTACTAGTGTTTTCCCATCTCCTTGGGCAATTGTAGTGCTTCCTCGATGCTAAAGTGTGTTGGTAGGCTTTCTTTGGGCGTGAGGGTCTTCTCTTCCTCGATGGCGATAGCTTTGCCTTGTGAGGGCTCTTCTATCACCACTTCAACCATGTGACAGGCAGCGGTAGTGCACTGTTAGAAGAAGTTCTTTGGGAAGTACTCGTGTAAAGGGACAAGAATACACAATTCTTGCTCCATAGGTTCCCCTGTGTACATTAACTTAGCAGCTCTTACACTTCTTTTGGGCTTTCTATTGTTGTGGCGATAGTGTTTTCTTCTTTGTTCCAATTTTGGATGCGTGGCTTGTGGTCTTGGCTTCCTTGTCCTTTTGTAGGTCACCAATGTCCATCCTTCTTCATCATCGGTAGGCGCATTTTGGTTGCTTGCCCTCAGTGATCGTTGTGCGGAAGGTGTCATGTGGCTTGAGTATAGATGAGAGTGGTCAAGCATCACTTGGAGAGGAACGGGATCGAAGGATCCAAACGTAATTGTAGTAGTATATGTTGCGGCTGTGTTTTGAAGGTCAAGCTCGATCTGCCCTTGTTATGCTGGCTTCATAATGAGCTCCTTGATGATGAAGCACTTATTTGAAAAGATGACTTACAATACGATGATATTTGCAGTACCTAGAATCGTTAACACGATTTATCTCTTCGGGGCGCTTGCACTCAGGTATCTTAATTACCTTCATTTCTAGCAAGTCATCTAACATTACAGCCATGTTAGAGTCAAGAAAATGGTACGTCTTCTGGTTTAGTTCCCTCAAGGTGTTTTTGTACCTATCTTGGGTACGAGCAGGCTCACCTTTATCTCATTTGTTTTGCTTTTGGAGGAGATCTTGACGAGCACTACGGAGGTCTTGATGGGGGTAGTATGGATGACAAAAGTTACATTGGTGGGGTTTTTCCCAGTCTTGTCAACCTTTAGAGCGAACACCTTATCCTTTTTTAAGTTAGTGATCAGCTATTTCCTCCCATGATTGGCAATAGTCAATTCCATGTCATGGGATTGAGTTGCAAATTCTTCAAAAGTTCTTGGTTTTATGCCTTGGATGATGTAGTATAGCCCCCAGTACATGCCTTGAACGCATATCTCAATGGAAGAGGTTTCAGAAAGCCGATATTTGTAATCCAAACTTAATGAACACCATCTATTGATGCAGTCGACGACAAATTCGTCCTTCCACTACTTTGTACTCATCAGCTCCAGCATGCTTACGGTGTGGTGAATGTTGTAGAAGCGGTTGAGGTACTCCCTTTCAAGCTGATCTTAGCTATTAATGGACTCGGGCTCGAGGTCAATATACCAGTCAAAGGCGTTACCTTTTAGTGAGTGCACAAATTGCTTGACGAGGTAGTTTCCCTCCAGCATTATTGCAGGTTTCAATGAAATGGGCAAGATTGCCGTCTCCATTGAATTGCATAAATTTTGGCTGCTAATAACCCATTGGCATCCTTAAGGCGTCAATCTTCTTGGAGTATGGCTTTGAGTATATCACGAAGTCATGTGAGCTTCCTTCATACTGCACCTTGATCGTGCTTGTGATCATTTCTTGCAATTGTTGGATAAAGAGATTTCATGAGCGTCACAGCTCGGTTCACCTCTAGCTTCTCCTTAGCTTTCTCCACCAAAGGCTCATCTTTCTCGTCGATTTCCTCTTTAACGAATCAACCTTTGGGTCAGCTTTCTCGTCGTGCTGCACCTCTAGACAGTTGACAAGTGTAGCAATCTGCAAGTCCTTTTCCTCTACTATCCTTGATTTATGCCAACTGCTCATCGATTGAAGTCGCACCAGTAGTCATGACTAGCATGGCTATGGGATACGAGTTGTTGCTTGAGTCGATATCGGAAGTTAACGACTCAGAGTACCTCATCGGGCTTTTTCCCTTGGCACTCTTACCGAGGCCATGGTGATCATGGGCTGTGCCTTGGGTGCTCGTGCTCATTCGACAGAGTGGAAGGCGCGGCAGAGAGAGATCTTGCCTTGTTTCAGGTTGTAACGCCCAAAGTGCCACCACTTGTGGCAAAGATGTTCTTGTTCTTCGCGTTGGTTGTGGGAACAGCTTGATCTTTTCTTGATGCCATGTGTGTTTCTCGTGGATTTGAAAACAGAGATGAGAGGCAGAGAGGTCCCACTGGGCGTGCCAAATTTGTAAACACGAAAATTCTGTAACGAATGAAACGAGAACACATGTACAAAGTAGATTTGTATTGATGAATTTGTAGGGTTACAATCTCCGTTTACAATTTTCCTCTGATTCAGTCTTCAAATTTGACGTAGATGCGTAGGTTTTTAATCCAAGGGTTGCAATAACTTGATCTCGGATGAACCATTGAACGATTGCTTCAACTTTGAAGCGTGAAACAATGCGCAGATAGTCTTCAACTCTAGCTTTGCGTATGACCTGCGACAAAAGTGATGTTGATGTGGGATTTTGTTGATTCACGGGTCTTGGCGACTTGATCTTGAATCGAACGTTGTTACAAGTTTTAAGCTTACAACAAAGTCTTGAAAGAATCGACACAAGTACTTGTTGATTCTTTAAGGGAATGCTTTGGCTTTGGTCAAAAGAAAGCTTCGACTTTGGTTGTACGTTCTTCGAAGAGAGCTTTGGTAGCGTATTAGTCTTTACAGATTTGGCAGAGGTTCTCCTTTTGTGAGAATCTCAACCCTTTAATGTAGAAATTGTCGACCTTATGCTTGTCTTAGGACCTTGTGTTTATAGACTTCTCAAAGCTTGCCTTGGATGGATTTGGCTTTGATTTGTGTCTTGATTCGTCAATGGGAGAAGTTAGGCATGTTTTGTGTTTCAATTTCAACCACTTTCCCTTACTTGGACTAAATCTATAGGGCTTTCTTGCCTATTTTGCGAACAATCTTCAATTCTTGCTTGTTTTGTGAAGATGCTTTAGTTTTCTTTCAGGTTTTGGGAGCAATTTGGACCCCTTGCCAATTTTAAGAGGGATTTTCTCCCTTTTGTCAACTTTTGGGAAGGTTTTGTACTTCCTTTGCTTAATTTGTGCCACATGTCTTTGATGACTTGTCTATATGTGATGATTCATATGCCATGTGGAGCTTTGTGATGCATCATTTGTATGCAATGAAATTTACATGTCTACAATGTTTCATTTATTTTTTGTTATACAATAAAATCAAAACTTAAGGTCAATCTTAATGGCTTTGTTAGATTGGGTCTAAAAGGCTATATTCAAAATGAATCGATACGCAAACACATTTCGTTTAACATTTAGAGTTACGATCCATTCCTAGTATTATTGTATTTTAGTCTTTAAAGTTGTGAAATTACAAAAATGCTCTTAAAATGGCTAAGTAGAAATCCTACGTAAACATTTGAGCTATCTTCATATTTTGTCTTCTTTCTTGCCATATTTAAAAAGTATTGGTCAAAACGAACATGTGAGACAAACCAGACTCAAATTGGGCGTGTAACGAAGAAGTTATCCACGTGTCAAGGCTAAAGGTAATTTAGTAAGTTTACACCAACTGGCTGTGGTAGGTACTTTAATCCTGTCTCCTAGAAGGTCACTCACCCTTCACTATAATTGTAGCCACTAATATTGTCTCTCTCTTATTTTTCTTATCCAAACATAGTATAAATTTGGGTGGTACTTATTATTCACCCATAATTTATTAATATATATACATTTTAGATAATAATATGTTAACATGAAAACTAAAATTCAAAAAGTTGATCGAAATGAATTAAAAATCTGTATATAAAGTGTCACATAAAATACTAATATGCATACTTTTGAAGATGACATTTACTTATTTCTCTTAAAAAATGACAAAAATTTACCAACTTTCTAAGAGATAATTAAGTCCACCCTACCCAATTGTCAAGGCAATTGAGCAATTCATTCCCCCAAAATTCAAAAAAGTCTCTCAGCCCAATTGGTAGTGCTTTAGGCAGGCCCAACACAGCAACACTAAGCAAACGGGCAATTATCAACTGATCAGTGCCATGATGGTCTGACATCATGCTGACGTCAACTATGTTCAATTCTCATATGCCTCCGAGCAACCATCAAATTGGCTTCAAAACCCAATACGGAGGGAAATTGAGAGGGGTTGAGATGGGTACGCAGCTCTTACGTTGGCCATAGTGACTGCAGTTCATCTCTATCAATGACGGCTGAGCGAATGGGCCGGAGAATGAAGCCTCGGCCTAAGGAACCCAATGGGAACAAAACCCTTGTGAGTTGCAACTTCTGGTGCTACTGGTGACGATGATGGGAAAAGATGAGAGAAAAGGGAGACAAGCTTCAAGAGACAGGAAGAAAGAAAAAATAGTTAAAGATAAATTAATAATGAAATAATATTACATTTTATTAATTTTTTAATATTAATTGTCCGGGTAATTCATTTTACAGGGTGGAGATGCATTCGGACAATTAATATTACTATGGCATCTTTGGCCAATTGCTTGGATAGTTATTGCTTGAGTGGGGTGAACTTGCTCTTAAGTGTGACTTGTGTATGGGTAAGTAATGTTAGGTAGACTAAACTTACAATACAATGAAAAAGGAAACTAGGAAATTTCTTTCTAATCCTTGCCTAAGATGACTGTTGATGCACAAAATCAATGAGGACTTTGGTACAACAGAAAATGTTAAGTTTGTGACCTTCGCTAGATTGCTCCGATCACTAGTGTGGATAAGTATGTAAATGGATAGGGATAGGGAAGCAAACATAAGATGTACGTGGTTCACCCAGATTGGCTACGTCCACGGAGTAGAGGAGTTCTCATTAATTGTGAAGGGTTTACACAAGTACATAGGTTCAAGCTCTCCTTTAATGAGTACTAGTGAATGATTTAGTACAAATAACATTAGGAAATATTGTGAGAGAATGATCTCTATTTATAGAAGAGAGTTCCTAGTTTCATTCTAACATTGACACGTGTCGTGTTGTGATTGGCTTCTGATGTCGACACGTGTCACGCTGTGATTGGCCTCTTGGTTGGAGGGAAACTCTTCTGAGTCCTTGACGGTATAACGTTGACCGGTGCTCAGTAGTTTCGGGATTGGTCAAGTATGGTACAAACAGTGCTCCCTTAAGTTCCCGAGTTAGGGAAGCTCCTCAGTTGGGGACTTGCAAGATCCAAGCCATTGAGTAATCACGAAACTTCTAAGTACCGAAGTGTGGTATCATTTTCACTTGCCTTATCTGTCTCATACGTAGATGTGGCATCTTCTCTGGAAGTACTTTTCCTCCATCTAGGGGTGCTATCTTTAATCGATGAAAATGCACAAGGTAATGTATCAATTTCACTTGAAGCTTACTTGTAGTTTCGGGCTTAGTCAAGTGCGATACAAAACCCTATAGTAGGAGTCCCCCAAGTCGTCGAGCTAGGAGATTTGCCGAAAGAGGTAACAGACAAGGTAAGCAATCAGACTTCTAAGCAAGCAACCTAGATCGGAGGTTCGACTTCGGCTTTCGGTTGATTGTTCTCTTTCTCCTTGTGTCGTAAACAGCAACAAGGATAAGGAGAAGCAAATGGACAAGAGATGATATGAACTACTTTTTCTTTTGAAGAAGTAACTTTCCACAGGCTTATTCTTGAACTAGGCTGGAGGGTTTTTTGGTTTCCTTCAGAGTATAAGGCTGACCCAAGAATTTGAGGGTCAAAACAAGTCCATCAAATCAAGAGTGCGTTCGACCTTGATGATAAAGGATACTTTTGCTGTTGACAAAGTAATAAATGAATCGGCACATGTTCTGTTGCGCTTGTTTCCACATGCTTCCTTGTATCCTTCTCACTTGCCCTATCTGTTCCTCAGGCAGATGTGGTATCTTTTCTGGAAGCATAAGATGTTGAAGATGAGTACTCGAGAGCAATGCCAGGTAAGTAATCAGGCAAAGGGTTCCAGGTAGTCAGTTCTTAACTGGAAGCTTGATTCCAAGTGCTGATTGATTGCCCTCTTTCTCTTTGTCTTGCAGGTAAGAACAAGGGTAAAGGGTTGAAGAAAGTAATCATGTTGCATAGGTATTATTAGGGGCGAAGAAACCTGAGTATTTCGAGAGGCTTTATTGGGAGTGCCCTCTTAGTTATGAGGAAGGGTTGAGCATTTTTGCAGGTCTGCCTATCCGTGGAGGATGGAGGTCGACATATACAGGAGTCTCCCTAACAACAAGTAGTAATGCTATTCCTTTACCCTTCTTGGTCATAGCAATGGAGTGGGAGCTGCAGGCTTCACGTGTTTTAACTTTGTCAGAGCACTTTGAAAAAGTGGTATGTGGTATCTGGAAAGCTGATGTTGCGTGTGAAGACTGCAGACAAGCTTTATCCAAGGAAATCTAGCTCTCGAAGTTTGGAGAGCGATGTATCTTCGGTTTTCGAACAAGCAATTATGTCGAGGATCTGGCTCTCGAGATTCAGAGAACGGTGCCCCTTCGATTTTTGAGAAAGCAATCCTGTTGGGAGTCTGGCTCTTGAGATTCGGAGAGCGGTGCCTCTTCGATTTTTGAGAAAGTAATCATGTTGGTGAAGGAAATTTTGTGAAAAAACATGTTCATTTGAGCAACATCTATAGCATGCAATTAACAAATTAAAGGCGGAATCATGCTTGCATGCACTCAAAACAAAACATTACCCATTTAATTCAAAGCCTAGTAGTTAGGTGAACTAAGACTCAACTCAAAACAAAATGAGTTGAGAAATTATACCTTTGTTGATTCCTCTTTGCTTAAGCAAAGGATAATCACCCAAGAGATAGGGCCTTCATTCCTTGCTTCTTAGCTCCATGGATTTGGATGGAAGAATTGGTTTCTCCAAGTTCTCAAAGTTGAGAACCTCTAAGTCTCTACACCAAGGAAAGATTGATGAAGAAATGAGTGACCTAGAGGAAGTAAGATTGCTAGCTATGTTCCTCTAGGGTGGCCGGCCTCTTAGAGAGAAAAGAGAGTTTGTGTTCTCATCTTTTCCCCAAAAGAAACCCTAAATGAATTTTGGCTATAAAGTCATATTTATACCTACATTCATTTGAGTGGCAAACTTGTAATTAAGTCCAAAACCCACTCCTTTAACTAAATGGCCGGCCATAGGGTTTCATTGGGCTTTTAAGGTCTTTGTGAATTATTTGTCATTAAGTTGTCATACAACTTAGGTCAATGGGCTTGACGTTCGAAACCCATTGGGCCTTGAGGCCCAAAACTAACCCGTGGTCTTTTAACGAACCTTATTCGTTTGATTAATTAACATATTAATTAATCCTTGCCATAAATAATTAAACCACTTAATTATCCTTACTCATCTCCTTTGTTCTTCAATCTCTACCTTACACGGTGTACGATCCATTAGGTTCCTTTTAGCGAGGCAGTGGGCGATTAGAACTCTTTCAAATCGATTGTGAATTGAAACTTACTTTCAATTCTCCCTTTAGTGATTATACACGTTTAGGGCTTCCACAAACCATGAGTGACACCTAGGAGTATGTCATGGTTACCCAAGCTAATCAGAAGAGGTGGAGAACCTATTCAGTTTAGGATTACAATGCAATATGGTATTTCTCTAATACAATACTCTTGATCACATTGTTTGGTTTGATAGTTTATTCATGTCTGCTATCCAATGTGATTCATTTACTTATATGATTACTTTGAATGTGATTTCGAACGACTTCCTAAATCTCATTCATACTCTGGCCAGAGATTCTTAATCATATCATAGAGTATTCTCCCTCAAACGGTTTGAAGGTTAGAGATCCCTTGTTGCGCATTCACTTGCCTCCATGGCTAAGTGGCTTAACCCCAACTATGCAGTGGACACCCGCGAATGGAGTGACTTTGACATAATCAAAGATCAAGGACTTAACCACAAGACAACTATGATGCCTCAGGTCAAATGACTATTTTGCATTATCCCAACCATGAGTTCTCATGTGACATGAGTATGAGAACTCCTCGTTGATCGTGTTCAGTGGACTCATTCGTATTGAGCACCTACATGCTTATCTTGGTGTCAATCACACCAATGACTCGAGACTAGTCACTCTCACTAAGAGAATACATAGCATGTACTGATCTTAACGGACTGTCAATGCCCAATTGGCAATCCTATGATCAGGAACGTTTAGGATATGTATACGAAAGAGAATGGTCTCATTAATCTAACTTGTTTAAATTACATTCTCCTAATTACATATTCCTTGGACTTATCGTTTAAGCATATAACATTTATATGAGACGGCTTAAAACAATAATATTTGCCCTTGATATTAAACTAGATTAGTTTAACATGTGAAATGTCCGTAAAGTATCATCATATGATTGGTTTTATGGTACATTTCCAACAGTTGGGAGTCTAGCTCTCGAGATTCGGAGGGCGGTGCCTCTTCGATTTTTGAGCAAGTAATAATGCTATTCCTTTACCCTTCTTGGTCATAGCAATGTAGTGGGAGCTGCAAGCTTCACATGTTTTAACTTTGTCAGAGCGCTTTGAAAAAATGGTTTGTGGTATCTGGAAAACTGTGTTGCGTGTGAAGATTGCAGACAAGCTTTATCCAAGGAAATCTTGCTCTCGAAGTTAGGAGAGCGGTGCCTCTTCGGTTTTCGAACAAGCAATCCTGTCGGGGATCTGGCTCTCGAGATTCAGAGAACGGTGCCTCTTTGATTTTTGAGAAAGTAATCCTGTTGGGAGTCTGACTCTTGAAATTCGGAGAGTGGTTACTCTTTGATTTTTGAGCAAGCAATCTTGTTGGGAGTGTTTTCTCGAATGTGAGTAAAGGTTAGGCATTTTTGCCAGTCTGCCTTGCCACGAAGCACAAAGGTTGACACACATTGCGACTTTCTAGTTATCAAGCAGTGGTGCTGTTCCTTTACCCTGGTGGTAATAGTAGGGTAGCTGGACCTTCAAAATTTATGTGTCTAAACTTTGTCAGAGATCTTTGGCAAAGTTATCTGTGGTACCCTAGGAGCTGATGTTGCGTGTGGAAAGTGGTGCCTCTTCGAAATTCGGAGAGTGGTGCCTCTTCGGAATATGTAGAGTGGTGCCTCTTCGATTTTTGAATCAACGGCCCTATTGCCCTTTCTTTTATAAGGGCACCAATTGTGTGTAAGGAGTACATTCAGAGAGTTATTGCTTGTAGGAAGTTTTCCCTTACTTCAGAGATTTATTGCATCTCATTTCTCCTTCATCATTTCTGAGAATGTCTGGCCCATCCGACCGTCGTTTTGACTTGAACTTTGGTGAAGAGGCAGTCATGCCTTCTCAAGACAACATATGGCGCCCATCATTCTTATCCCATACTGATCATCTTACCGTTGGGGACTCTGTAATGAAAATGATATGATCGCTGCGGTGGTGGCCAGGAACCTTCTCACTCCCAAAGATAACAGACTACTTTCCAAACGGTCTGATGAGTTGGTTGTTAAGGATTCTCTGGCTCTCAGTGTTCAGTGTGCAGGTTCTGTGTTTAATATGGCCCAACGCCTAGTTGCTCGAACCCGCAAAGTTGAATCATTGGTGGCTGAAGTGATAAGTCTCAAACAGGAGATCAGAGGGCTCAAGCATGAGAATAAACAGTTGCACAGGCTTGCACATGACTATGCTACAAACATGAAGAGGAAGCTCGACCAGCTGCAGGAATTTGATGGTCAGATTTTATTTGATCATCAGAGGTTTGTGGGTTTGTTCCAAAGGCATTAATTGGCTTCGTCTTCTGGGCTGTACCGCGTAATGAAGCTCCAAATGATCAACCTTCGGTGCCTCCTCCTTCTGGGGTTCCTCCTAGTACTGAGGCTCCGAATAATCACCTTCTGATGCCTCCTCTTTCTGGGGCTCTGCCGACTGCTGATGCTTCTTCTGAGCAACCTTTGTGAAGTCTCCTTCTTGTTTGTTTATTTTGATTCATGTATATGTACATATTTGTAACTTATCAGAGATATCAATAAACAAGCTTTGCTTCATTTCAACGTATTGTGTTAAATACACCAAGGCCTTCTTCACTAAGTTCTTTGAATTTTTTCTTTTGTTGAAGTTTGTATGTTGTAGCTTTGTGAGTGAAGCATGTAGGTTGAGGTAGTGCTCCCTTAATTTCCCGAGTTAGGAAAACTTCTCGTTTGGAGACTTGAAAAATCCAAGTCACTGAGTGGTCGTGAGACTTCCGAGTATCAAGGTGCAGTAGCATATGGTAGGAGTCCCCCAAGTCTCCGGTCGAGGAAGTTGACGAATGAGGCATTTCCTTTCTAAGTGGTAGCCCAAAACTCCTTCATATATATTTGTTATGAAAGTTGTTAGGCCTAAAGAAGAGAAGGCCTAAACAAAATTTTTTATTTTTTTTTTATTTTTTTCGAATTTTTATTTTTTCGAATTTTTGAATTTCCAAATTTTTGAATTTTCGAAATTCCGAAAATATATATATTTTTAAAGCTTTGTAGATAAAGCTTTGTAGATGAAGCTTTGTAGGTGAAGCTTTGAGGTTGAAGCTTTGTTGGGCACCATGAATTGATTTTGCTTCACACTATCTTGATCAAGATAGTGTGAAGCTTTTGTAGGTGAAGCTTTTGTGGGTCAAGCTTTTGTGAGTCAAGCTTTTGTGGGTCAAGCTTTTTTAGGTCAAGCTTTTGTGGGTGAAGCTTTTGTGGGTGAAGCTTTTGTAGGTGAAGCTTTTGTAGGTCAAGTTTTTGTGGGTCAAGCTTTTGTGGGTCAAGCTTTTGTAGGTGAAGCTTTTGTGTTGAAGCTTTTGTGGGTGAAGATTTTGTGTTGAAGTTTTTGTAGGTGAAACTTTGTGTTGAAGCTTTTGTGGGTGAAGATTTTGTGTTGAAGTTTTTGTAGGTGAAGCTTTGGAGTTGAAGCTTTTGTTAGGTACCATGAATTGATTTTGCTTCACACTATCTTGATCAAGATAGTGTGAAGCTTTTGAAAATTTGTAGTTGTCCTCCATTGATGAAGCTTTTGTTGGTGAAGCTTTGGAGTTGAAGCTTTGTAAGTGAAGCTTTGAAGTTGAAGATTTTGTTGGTGAAGCTTTTGTTGGGTACCATGAATTGATTTTACTTCACACTATCTTGATCAAGATAGTGTGAAGCTTTTGAGAATTTGTTGTTGTCCTCTATTGATGAAGCTTTGGAGTTGAAGCTTTGTAGGTGAAGCTTTGGAGTTGAAGCTTTTGTTGGGTACTATGAATTGATTTTGCTTCACACTATCTTGATCAAGATAGTGTGAAGCTTTTGAGAATTTGTTGTTGTCTTCCATTGATGAAGCTTTTGTTGGTGAAGCTTTTGTTCGGTACCATAAATTGATTTTGCTTCACACTATCTTGATCAAGATAGTGTGAAGTTTTTGAGAATTAGTTGTTGTCCTCCACTGATGAAGCTTTTGTTGTGAAGCTTTGGAGTTGAGCAAGAGATTGTGATGCAAGCCACACCTTGTAGTAGTCGAAGGTTTGGATGAAACATATAAATTGAATTTGCTTCAATGGTCTGAGAATTGTAGTTGCCCTCTATTGATGAAGCTTTTGTTAGCACCATAAATTTGTTTTGCTTCACACTGTCTTGATCAGGAGTGTGAAACTTTTGAGAATTGTGGTTGCCCTCCATTGATGAAGCTCTTGTTGGCACCATAAATTGGTTTTGCTTTACACTGTCATGATCAAGAGTGTGTGAAGCTTTTGAGAATTGTGGTTGAACTCCTTTGATGAAGCTCTTGTTGGCACAATAAATTGGTTTTGCTTCACACTGTCTTAATCAAGAGTGTGTGAAGCTTTTGAGAATTGTGGTTGCCCTCCATTGATGAAGTTCTTGTTGGCACCATAAATTGGTTTTGCTTCACCCGGTCTTGATTAAGAGTATGTGAAGCTTTTGAGAATTGTGGTTGAACTCTTTTGATGAAGCTCTTGTTGGCACCATAAATTTGTTTTGCTTCACATTGTCTTGATCAAGAGTGTGTGAAGCTTTTGAGAATTATGGTTGCCCTTCATTGATGAAGCTCTTGTTGGCACCATAAATTGGTTTTGCTTCACACTGTCTTGATCAAGAATGTGTGAAGCTTTCTTCAAGTTGTAGTGTTTGCATTGTTACAGAGGTGGAATGTTTGAAGCAGATGCAAGAGAGCTGAATAACTTGATCTTCGTATACCATGCATTGAAGTTGCTGTTGGCTTGCAATAAGACTTTGTTGGTGACTATAACTCTTGTTGGGCATAAATGCTCCCCTAGTTGAGTTGTCAAGCTTGAGGGTTTTTGATTATTTGTGAATGTTAGGAGTTCACATGTACAAGTTGTACCACTCGTCTTCTGGTAGGTGGAATGAATGGTGAGTTACTTTCATCACTTGGTTGGTGGTACGAAGGTGAGTTCCTTCTTCCCCTGGTTGGTGGCATGAATGGCAAGTTGCCAAATGATATTAGAGTACGGGTTGTACATTTCATCACCTGGTTGGTGGCATGAAGATGAGTTCCTTCTTCACCTGGTTGGTAGCATGAGTAGCAAGTTGCCAAATGATATTAGAGTACGGGTTATACATTTCATCACCTGGTTGGTGGCATGGAAGAGAGTACGGGTTGTACATTTCATCACTTGGTTGGTGGTATGAATGGCAAGTTGCCAAATGATATTAAAGTACGGATTGTACATTTTTGTTTGGGCCCAAAATATCAGTTTGGGTTGAGTATAGAATTATTCTCGGCCCAGAAGGCCTTACGATAGGGTTATCAGGGATCGTTTAGTTCTGGATCGGTTAGGTCGTGGGCTTCCAAACCTGGGTCGGTTAAGTCATCCTACAAGACGAGTCGAATCCTGGTGCAATGAGGAGTCTCGGTAAGATTAATAATCTGGAAGTGAATCCGGCTCAATAAAGGACTAGGTTCACAATTATAATGAAAATAGGACTGGTCAAGTTGGTGTTTGATCAGGAGAAGAAGTTCTAATCCGAGAGGGTTTTAACTCGACCTTGAAGGTATCCGGTGCTATAAATAGAGGAGGCTGTACATCATTCAGCCCCCCTCCAACTCAACACACAACTGCCCTGTGCAAATTCTCTCAACAACTTTGAGATTTTTATTTTCTCTTTTCGCTGACACATCTTCTGTTGGCATCAACAACACTGTGAAAGCAACCGGTGATATCTTAAGTTGGCATAGATAGCTCTGTCACCGTAGAATCAGCCGATCTCACAGCATCTTCCGTTGGCATCAACAGCATTGCGGCGAGGACGGTTGGTTACCTATCCAAGTCTCGGTCGAGAAGGGTTTCCGAATCCTTATTGATTGAGGTCATCTCATTAGCTTTCTCGGTAAAGTGAGGTCTTACAGTTTACTGAGCTCGGCGCATTGCACGCCGAGTTATTTTATGATTGGATACTTTCAAGTAGGATTTAGAGTTCCACATTCAGACGTCCGAACCACGTTCACTATTAAGACTTATATTTGCTTTGAGTATTTGTGCCCTTACACTTTGGTGTCGATTCTGCGTGAGTTTACTCTGACGAATAACATCACTGTGACCGAGTCCGACGACGACGATTCGTGAACTTCGTAAGAATAGTAGCCTTGTCTTCAGGTTCGAGAACCCAAGAGGCCGAGACATGTTCCTTCCTCGGTCGCAATCTTAAGGCGCAGAAGTCAACTGTACACCCAACACAACATCAACAAATTTACTCCTCAACCGACAAGTTGGCACGCCCCGCATTCATCGAAGGACGTAGTTAGCTTAGATTACTCGGCCTGAGCGCCGCGTAGGCTTGGTAATTTTTAGGGTCAACATTTTGGCACGCCCAGTGGGACCCAGTGCTAAAATATGAAGTTCTTGCCAATTGAAACGCGATCGGTAAAAAAGAAAACAGCTATGGGAAAGTCAATAGCCGATTTGCCAATTCAGAACATAGGACAAAATGTGCCGCAGGCGCAGAATCCCATTAGCGCTGTGACACCTGAGTCCACAAGAGCGACTCGTCGAGAAAGGGAAGTTAATCTCGGCGGTCAGTTTCGCAGTCTTGAAGTCCCTAACAGGAACACCTATGTTCTCAATGAAGGGATAGTGGAGGATTGTGACGAGGATGGTGGCGGGGGAACTGATCCACCAACAAGATCGTTTCTTCGAAAACGACTTGACGAGCAATCTCGGACGGTTGAACAGACGTTTAGTCGAGGAATCGATAAACTTCATGACGTGATACAAAATACCAGCGAGGCACAAACCAGATTACTTGAAATACTGGTTAGTAAGGTCAGCGACGGTAGGTCTTTCGATCTTGCCCAGCACTTGCCACCAAAAAATAATCTATTACCAATTGCACCGGCCGAGTCAACCCTGGTTCGGCTCAAACCAATTAACTTGGAAAAAGAATGAGGATCAAATAGTAGGTTAGACGGATCTGACTAGAGAGTGGAAGCAACACCTGTCGATATGACCGAGGTCCAACGGATGATCGATTTGGCCATGAAGAAAGGGCCGAAGTTCCCTAAATTTATACATCCGTATCCAGCTTATGTGGAACAGTTCGAATACCCTAGAGGTTTCAAAATCCCGGATGTCAATAGCGACTTTCACAAGCTGCGACTGTTCAACCTTTCGCTGACCGGTTCAGCATTTGCTTGGTATATCAACCTCCCACCGAATTCTGTCCAGAGCTGGGAGGAGTTGGTCGAGAAATTTCATGAGCAGTTTTATCGGCCAGGGATGGAAGTGTCAGTATCCTCGTTAGCAAGGATGGCTCAAGCATCCGACGAGTCACCAATGGATTATCTTACCAGATTTAAATCAGCCAGGAATTGGTGCCGAGTACCTCTCCCCGAAGTCGAATTCGTCAGACTTGCTCTGAATGGTTTTGACATAGAATACAAAAAGAAATTCTTGGGGGAAAACTTTCGGGATATGTATGAACTAGCCCAGCATGTCGAGCAATATGATTATTTGCTCCGTGAAGAGAAGATCTCGAAAGCTCCGTCCAGAGGGACAATTTACAAAAATCCCACTGATAGTTATGCATCGGCCGAATGTGAATGTGTTAGCGTGGACGTAGCCGAGATAGTCATAGATAAGCCATATGTTTGCAAAGCACTGACTCAAATTGACTCTAAGGAAGTCAAAACCCGCTCGGCCCCTAAAGAAACAATGAAAACGTCAAAAGTCTATACTTTTGATATTACAAAGGCCGATGCAATTTTTGATCAATTGCTATCAGCGAAGATCATCAAACTTCGGCCTGGGATACCATTCCCAAGGTCGACGAGCTTAACGTAAAGATATATTGCAAATACCATAATTCAAGCAAACATACGATAAATAATTACGTCGTGTTTCGAGACAACATCTAAAGCTGGATTGATAACGGCAAACTCAAATTTTCAGAGAAGAAGATGAGTGTTGATACCGACCCATTCCCCACGGCAACAGTAAATATGGTAGATGCTCGCCTACCTAGGGACAAAGGAAAAGGGAAAGCAGAGGTCACTACACCGCAACGTTCTCTGAATCAGAATTCTTGGCCACGTTTCAATGCTGATTTTCGTTCAAACAAACCACCTACAACTCTAACGGGACCTGCTATTGTCAAGCCCATGATAGATTACAGCACTGATGAAGACAGTGGGTCGGCAGTTTTATGCAGCAAATGTAAAGCAAATGTCAACACCGAGCCAAAGGAAAAGTCTTCTCCGCCTATAATGGAACAACCTACAGCAGCAACACAGCAAAAGGTGCTCAACGCAGGCCAACATCAAGGGGTTTTTGATAGGCTCGGTCCTAAAGTACGGGTGGAAGAGACACCTTCAGTCAGACGGCATCTTGATTTTGATGCTCCATTTTATGACGAAGATTATTACATACATAATTCTAGCAGCTCGGAATCATCGTAGAGCCAAAAAACTTTCAAACCTCCCGAACTTCGAGACCAACGTTGGTATACCTATCACTCTTCGAAAGGTGTCTACACTGCACTGTCCAAATCCCAGAAACTTCGGCACCAAAGAATAGATTGCATGGCCCATCGCCGAGCAGCCCAAGAAACTTCGGTCCCTAAATGGTGATCGGATCAAATTTATATATATTTTTACTTCAAATTCACTCGTCTTTTCTTAGTTAGTTTCTTATATTTTTGAGCTATTTACGTTATTTTTGTGTTTATAGGATTTGTTTATGCAAAGAAAATAAAAATGGCACAAATGAGTTTTAAATAATAAATTCGTCAAAAATTGCTTTAGTCGTTCTCATTCTGTCATGGGTTATTGGTAGAATTATGTCACGGATTATAGGTCATGGAAGTTAGGCTAAATTTATTAGGTATGCATTAGAAATTATATGGCATTAGAAATTATATGATATATCTAAAATTGAAGTGTTTTGCAGTTGGTGAGTAAAGAAAAGAAACAAAGAAGAAAGAAGTTAGGTGGGATAGAAGAAAAATAAAAGGAGGGAGGTCAGAGAGGTACGGGTGGAGAGCGGAAAGAATAAGGAAAGATAGAGGGCAGCAGAGAGAGGACAGCTGCCTGGCAGCTAGTGAGAGAAGCAGCAAAGCTGCAGTGCCAGCGCGGGAAAAAAAACACAGCAGAGACGGGGAGGATTGGTGCGAAGGCAGACAGCTGCCCTTGGCAGCGTGAGTGGAACGAAGCTGCGTGGAGAGAGGAGAGAGACTTGCGAGGCGACAGATAGACGGAAGGCGCGGAAACAAAAGAAGGACAGCTGCCTGGCAGCGTGGGAAAAAAAACAGAAGAAAATAAAGAAGTCAGAGAGGTGGAAACAGTGAGGACAGACCGACAGAAACGAGAGGGCAGGCACGGCAGGAAGCAAAGTTTCACTCCATTTTTCTTGATTTTATCTTCTCAAATCCATGTTTTACTTTTGATTTAATTTGATAATAATGTGTAACTAAATTTATTTTGGCTAGAGGTTAATTCAAAGCCATGAATATATTTGTAATATGAATTGATTACCTTCAGTTGTGATTTCTGAGTTGTGATTTAATTTGCTTAACTGCTTGATTGATAACTTATTTTTGTATGTCGATTAAGAATGCATACTTAATTTACATGCATGAATTTGATGCTAGAATATAAGTGAATTTCACCTAATCGTTATGAACTTATATTCATAAGTAGTGAAGGTTGCTAGTCACAATCACGTTAAGTAAATTCTAGGCTGGATTAACATGCGTATTCCATAGTTATGAATGCCTAGTCAATGTTTATGATTTCCGTTGAACTTAGTGATCTTTGTTGAATGTCTCTATCATTCGTATTCCATAGTTAGGGACTTTGATGAGGAATAATTTGGTTGTAATGCGTATTCCATTCAATCCAATGAATCTAGGGAAATCTAAGATTTAATTTAAGCGGACCTAATTAACTTGGAACATTGTCGTTCACAATTTATTGAAAGAACAACTGAAAATCAATTTAGGTTGCATATGTGTCATGTGTGGAGAAGAACCCTCTAGCTAGTCTATCACTTATCCTTTCACCTTAATTTCATGCTTTTGTCAATTCTGTAATTTATTTAAGTTTAATTTACTTCTCCAACGATTATGACAGAGCTGGTTCCAGGGAAAGGGATGGTCAATTGAGATGTTGAAACCACGTTTGAGGAGGCTGATAAACGGATCAAACTTCTTCTGCGGCCTGGGGAGATGAAGGCATGCTTCGAGCATTTCAGGCAAGAAGCTGAAAGCAAACTGCCCCCGCCAACCACACAAGCACCTTTGATTAAAATTCGACGGAATTTACATCCACCATTCCTCGGGGAGGCCTTGGAATATATGCGAGAGTTTCATAAAAACATTCGGCCAACAATCTATATGGTTTGCCGAAAGCATGTCAAGATACAATCGATCTCTTCCTAACTTGCCCGGATGCCGAGCAAATTATTCAGAAGACCTCAGATCCAGGATTGAAAGCTAGGTTCCAGCACATACGAAAAGCTCGAGTCCTTGGTTTTGAAGTCGACCCATACACTGATATCGATGCAACCGACCTTCAGTATTTACGATACCATTTCAAAGTCTTTTCAGCTGTTTCCCTTTTCAACCTTATGACTGATGAAATAACACGAGTCACACGGTTGGATGCCTATCTCGACACCAGGGATGCCCGTATAATGTACCAAGAGCAAGCTTGTATCCTGGCACTAATCCCAAGCACACTTCTGATCTCAGACCCATCTGAGGCACCTACGCAGAACCAACGGGCTGCCGAAGAGACACCAAGGGAACAAACTATTGAAGAAGAAGCAGAGAAGTCTCTTGGTACAACTCTGACGGAAGCAAATGCCGCAATCGGTGACCAGGAAGGAGAAGAGGCTGCAGAAGATGATCGTAACCTGATGGGCCCGTCAGTCCTAGATAACATGGAAATCAGTATGGTCCATGTTTTGCCTGTTGATTTTCAGTCGAGCACAGCTCAATCGAATTTCCTCGATGACGACGTAGTTGCCAAGGAAGCCGGTCACATTGATTTTGTAACCATTGTTGAAGTCGAGTCGACAACAAAAGATGACAATCTCAAGGCAGCTTTGGCTGAATTGTTTCCTCGCTCCTTATCGGCCAAACTTCATCATTTGAAGCCATTGTACATAACGGCCCATATCGAAGGGTATCCAGTCTCCAAAGTTTTTGTCGACTGTGGAGCCACTGTCAATATCATGCCTGTAAACGTCATGAAGGCATTACATCGCTCCAATGACGAACTTATTCCCTCCGGGATCACAATGAGCAGTTTCGTCGGAGATAAATCTCAAACCAAAGGGGTGCTTCCTTTAGCGGTAAACATTACCGGCCGTAATCACATGACCGTCTTTTTTATTGTTGACTCCAAGACCGAGTATAATGCACTGCTCGGTCGCGACTGGATTCATCAAACCAGTTGTATTCCTTCATCATTGTATTAAGTACTCTTTTTTTGGGACGGCAAATCTGTCATTGTTCACTCGACCGATAGTCAGCCCTTCGAAGCTAACATGATCCAAGCATGGTATTATAATGACTACGTCAGCTACATCACCCTACAGGGTTTCAATGATGAAGGACGGTCGACTCGGATTTATGTCCAAAAAGCTATGGAGGTTGGCGCCGAAACTGTCCACCAGGATTCGGCGAGACTCGGTTTAGCTAACTTCATCCCTGACCTCAATGTTTGACACTGATCGGGAACAACATCAGGCCGCGGTTTCATATACTATGGAACGACTGCTGGCTCATTGGTATACTATATCTAAGCAACCAACTTCAGGCATTAACCTCGTCGAGTTCCTCGTCGAAGGAGATAATGGTCCTATCTTATCTCTTGACAAAATTCAAACTGCCCCGGCCGAGCTCAAAGACAATTGGCCCCAAGTTAAAGACCCCTTGGAAGAAATTAATGTTGGGGCGACCGATGACCCATGACCTTTATTTATTAGTGTTTTACTTCCCCAACCTTTGAAAGCCAAACTTCGTGCCTTGCTTGAGGAATTCAAAGATTGTTTTTCTTGGAGCTACCATGAAATGCCTGGCTTAGATCACACTCTCGTCGAGCATAAGTTACGTATTAAACCTGGATGGAAACCCTTTTGTCAACCACCTCAATGATTCTGGACCGAAGTGCAACTCGGTATCAAGGATGAACTGGTTCGGCTTTTGAAAGCAGGGTTCATTCAAACAGCTCGATACGTTGAATGGTTGGCCAATATCGTTCCTGTTTTAAAGAAAAGTGGTGCATTGTGCATTTGCATCGACTTCAGAAATCTGAATCTGGCAACTCCCAAAGATGAGTATACAATGCTGATTTCAGATTTGTTAATCGATGCCGCGGCGAATCATGCGATCTTATCTTTTATGGATGGACATGCCGGGTACAACCAAATTTTCATTGCCAAAGTCGATGTGCACAAGACTGCTTTTTGCTGCCCGGGGGCACTCGGCACTTACGAATGGGTTGTCATGCCATTCGGCCTCAAGAACGCCGACGTCACATACCAACGAGCAATGAACACCATATTTCATGATTTAATTGGAACCATCTTTGAAGTCTACATCGACGATGTTGTAATTAAATCTAAACGCCGGTAGACACATCTGGATGATCTCCGACAGGCTTTCCTCCGTATGCGTCAACACAACGTCAAAATGAATCCTGCCAAATGTACCTTTGGTGTGTCGGTCGATAAGTTTCTCGGCTTCCTCGTGCATCACCGTGGGATTGAAGTAGATGAAAATAAAGCACGCGCAATCGTTAATGCTCCACCCCCGACGACGAAGAAACAACTATAGTCCTTACTCGGTAAGATAAATTTGAGTGGAAAGACGAGCATCAGGCGGCATTTACGCAAATCAAAGTCTCCTTCACGACCCCACTTGTCCTTGTCCCACCCCAGCGTGGTAAGCCTCTCAAGCTATATATCTCGGTGGTCGAAGAGTCCATCAGCTGCCTCCTCGCGCAAGACAACGATGCCGGATGAGAGCAGGCTATTTTCTACCTCAGTCGAAATCTCAATAAACCAGAGATCAATTATTCTGCCGTCGAGAAACTTTGTCTCGCCGTATTTTTCACCGGCTCCAAGCTTTGGCATTACATGCTCCCATTGGTCACACAAGTCATTGCCCAGACCGACGTCATCCGCTACATGCTCACCCGACTAATCATAAAAGGTCGAATTGGGAAATGGACAATGGCGTTGTCCGAGTTTAGTTTGCAATATGTGCCCCAGAAAGCTGTCAAAGGCCAGGCACTGGCTGATTTCCTCGCTCAACACCCTTCCATCCATGGTTTTGGGGGCACCGACGTCGAAATCAACATGGTTAAACGCGCGATAACTATTGGACGATGTACTTTGACGGTTCAAGTACTTCATCCTCGGCTGGCGTCGGAATTATCATTTAATCCCCAAACCACGATTGTTGGTATTTTTCGCTCAAGCTGGATTTTGAATGCACAAATAATCAGGCTGAATAGGAAGCCCTTATTATCGGCCTTGGCATCCTTCATGACTTGCGGGCAACCCATGCCCTCATCCTCGGCGACTCTGAACTCGTGATTAACAAACTTAATGGGTCTTTTCGATGCATGAGTTGTACCCTCACACCCTACCACATGGCTGTCAGCTATTTGACCGAATGCTTCGACGATATTACATTTGAACATATTTCTCGGATCCATAATACCGACGCAGACGAATTGGCTCAAATCGCCTCCGGTGCACAACTCCTAGGGGGCAAGCTAGGCCGAGAAATACCCGTGTTACGATAGCTATACCCGGCTTTGGTTAACCAGCAAGTCCTCCGATGTGACAACGTGATACGCACCAAAGTCATGTCCTTACCTTCGTTGTTAGACCGATAAGACCTTATAGATGTTTGCGCCGTCAAGGCAATACCAGCTGATTAGAGAAAGCCCATTATGCAGTATCTTGACAATCCCAATGGCAAACACAATCGCAAGACAAGAGTTCACGCCACAAACTATGTCACATACCAAAACGAGTTATACCGAAAGGGTGAGGATGGTCTATTACTGCTATGCCTCGGCCCCCAAGAGAGTGCTCAAGCAATCACAGAAGTCCATGAAGGGGTTTGCGGAGCTCATCAGTCTGGACGTAAAATGCAGTGGTTGCTTCGACGACACGGTTATTTTTTGCCAAGAATATTAAAGGATTGTATCGAGTTCGCACGAGGGTGCATACAGTGTTAAATTCATGGTCCTATACAACGGGTCCCAGCCGAGTCATTACATTCGATCACTAAACCATGGCCGTTTAGAGGATGGGCCATGGACGTAATCAGAAAAATCACACCATCTTCCGGGGTTGCCAAGCACGCATGGATATTGGTAGCAACCGATTACTTCACTAAGTGGGTCGAAGCAAAATCGTATGCCGAGCTAACGTCTAAAAAAGTTTGCGACTTTGTGGAATAACACATTATGACCAGATTCGGCGTACCAGAAATGATTATAACTGATAATGGCACAATCTTTACAGCCAAGATGTTTAAAGAATATACGGCAAGTTTGGAAATTCGGC
Organism: Malus sylvestris; assembly: GCF_916048215.2. Classification (NCBI taxonomy): domain Eukaryota; kingdom Viridiplantae; phylum Streptophyta; class Magnoliopsida; order Rosales; family Rosaceae; genus Malus; species Malus sylvestris. The sequence goes on along the minus strand of NC_062273.1, from coordinate 20,309,701 downwards.
TTGAACAGTCTACACCATATTATCCACAAGCAAATGGGCAGGCCGAGGTAAGTAACAAAGTGTTGATCGGCATTCTCGAGAAAATAATAAAAGAGAGGCCTGGCATGCGGCATTTAAAGTTAAATGAGGCTTTATGGGCATATCGAACATCGTTCCGATTGGTGATTGGGACAACCCCGTATGCACTAACCTACGGACACGACGCAATGTTACCAATCGAGCTAAGCATAAATTCGTTACGAATAATTGAACAAAGTAGTTTGTTCAGCATCGAATAAAATCAGTCCATGAGACAGGAGTTAGAAGACTTAGAAGAAGCGCAACTCGAGCTTATAACTTGCTGGTAGCATAAAAATAGATTGCCGAGCGAGCGTACAATCAAAAGGTCTGACAGAAAACATTTGGCGAAGGAGAATTAGTTTGGCAAACGGTGTTGCCCGTAGGAATTAAAGACCCTAGGTTCGACAAATGGTCGCTAACTTGGGAAGGGCCTTTCGTCATACATAAGGTTCTCGGTAAAGGTGCATATCATCTTAGAGACCGGACTGGTTTAGTTCACAAATTGCCAATCAATGGGAAGTTTTTAAAGAAGTACTATCTGGTCACATGGGAAATGCGAGAATAGAAATTCAGTTCATTAAGATCGATAAGAGAATACACAAATTGAGTAGGTCGATCAATTTACATTTAAATAAATTCAGGGCGAAGAAGGAAGAAAAGTACCGAGAAGGGCCTTCAGCTCCAACCACCGCACCTCGCCCATTATGACTTCGGCCTGCCGGTTCTTCTTGTCCATTTTCAACTGCTCGACCCGTTTTGTGCTCGCTATATATTCGGTTAAACAAGCTTTGCCGCCCGACTCGAAGTCCTTCGCAAGCTCGAAAGCAATAGCCGACCTTCGTTTTGCCAATTCGGCCATTTGACGGTCTAGGTTGGCCAAAGCCTCATCTTTTGCCTTTAAATTATCAATCTTCGGACGGAGAGTTTCTTGAACAGCCGTAGCAGCTTGCAGATCTTGTTCGACATTCAGAGCATTCTCGAAGACACTAAAGGATTCTCGAACTCGCTCTAAGACGGATGACGCCTGAACAATGGCCTCGGTGCTCAGTTGACCGTCGGCTCCGAGGTCATTTAGACATGCACCCAGCAAATCAAGACCTTTGCGCTCAAGGACTTGCAACGCCGAGAGAGACAAGACCTCTTGCAACCGAGCTAAAGCAGTTGAATCAGTGGCTGCAGTTGTGGTGGCCGAAGGACCAGCCACTCCAGTAGTGCTGGACAAAAGGGCTTTGAACTCGACTTCCCATGAAGCCTGCACACAAAAATCAGTTTAAGCTCAAGGAAATCACGAAAAAGGTAGAAAGAAGGTTTTATTTTTTTTAAACCTACCGAGAGGAGACTTCGGCCATGTCTTCAGGGTCGTTGCTCAAACTTAAAGAACTTAATGGTCGAGCCCAGTATCTTAGATTGCTTCTCAGTTCACGCGGCCGATGGAGGTTATCTACGTTCGACGGCCACTGAGGCGGCCAAGAAATATAGATAACACCCTTCGGCGCATAGAATGTTCGATGAAAAGAGTGTACAGGCACCTGACATTTAGTATTTTCCTGGTTTAGAGTTCTATGGCAGAGAAATAACCAAGGAAAGGCGGTAGGAGGTACTTACAAAGGCTGAAGTGGCTTCCTGCGGAGGAATATTGAGGTCCTGGTCCTGCAGATGAACGAGCGTTTTCGCCGTCGCTTCTGGCTCTCATACAGGTCATTTGCCACGATTGGTCGTAGAAGGGCCGACTTGAACAGCCGCCTCGAACACAGGAGGATGCACCTGACATTTAGTATTTTCCTGGTTTAGAGTTCTATGGCAGAGAAATAACCAAGGAAAGGCGGTAGGGGGTACTTACGAAGGCCGAAGTGGCTTCCTGTGGAGAAATATTGAGGTCCTGGTCCTGCAGGTGAACGAGCGTTTTCGTCCCAGCTTCTGGCTCTTCGGCAGGTTGTTTACCACGGTCGGTCGTAGAAGGGCCGACTTGGACAGCCGCCTCAGACACAGGCGGAGGTTAATAGCGGGGTCGAAAGCGACTTGCCAGTGGAACCTCGTCGCTCCCGTCGCTCTCTTCCAGAACGAAGGCCGAGGGTTGTGGATTTTCAGGATAAGTTCCCTCGGTCATAGGGACTGCCTCTTCCGGGATGGGTACAGCCTCGACCGATGGAACAACAACTGGTTTACTGACTTTAGAAACAGGCCTTACTTGGACTGTTTCTTCAACCGGAATTGACCGTTTCTCAACCAAAGCTTAGGTGTTGGGGGGAGAAAGGGAAACACTGGGAGTCGTCGCCCCCGTAATTTGACTAGAGGTAACGTGAATCTCCCGTTCCCTTTTATTCGCCAGCTTTTTGACCCGTTTGGCGGGCCGAGGAGCTTCGATGGCCAGCTCGACCTCTTAACAAGGTCGTTTGCTCAACACGGCCTGCACAGCGGTCTTAGCCCTTTTGGAAACGATCGATTTTTTCTCGGCCGCAGCCGCAGTGACCACTTCCACCTTTTTCAATGGCCAACTGCCTAGAAAAGTAAAAGCAAATCAGCAAAGCCGATCAGTAGTTCAAAATTGAAGGAAAAAGGTAGAAATAAACTGTTACCTTGGGGTTGGGGGCAGGAGCCTTCTTAGGTCGATCACCGAAGATTTTGTTCAGAACGGTGTCAACCAGAACACCAAAAACCTGTTGGGTATACTCTTCCCACCAATCACCTAAAGTGTCAGTGCAAAGAGGTTCTGAAGTGACCGGGTGAAGACGAAATTTTTGGCACTGCTCCTGGAACTCTCTTTTGGCATCGTGGCATTCCTTCTCTAAACAGCCAGGTTCGCGTCCGCGGCTTAGGACGGACCATGAGGAGAGAAGGGAGACTGGGCAACCTTGAAGGTAGCCAAGCTACCGAGCGAGGAAGTTGGGATGATACACTTCCCAACTCGCTCGGCGACCCTCACAGCCGAGAGACAGGTCACGGGCAAGCACAAAAGACCCCCAGGATTGCAAAGGTTAGCATATTCGTCTGCGCCCCACGCTGATGTAGGAAGTCTGATCAACGAAGGGTATTCTCGATGACGGCAGATCAAGAACTCCTCATCAGAAAGGTCGTCAAGAGCGAAAAAGTATCTGAACACTTATTCGGCTTGGTGAGGGGGGGTTGGCCGAAAAGCTAGCTAAGGGCCGAGCGCTTCCTTAGGCGAGAAATCGGTAATCGTTGGCCGAAGAGGAGCAAACTAGACCTGCAGCCAGAGTTGGAAGACCCAGAGGGGACCATTCTGCTGCGAATCGACCTTATCTAGGGTCGTTTCGGCCAAGCAACGTAGGAGATGGGCGAGAATGGCCGGGCTGAGTGCTAGAGTGTGACCGCTAGCTAGGGCTTCAGCCACTGGCATATTCTCAACCAGACACTTATTAGATTTGGTACAACAGATAAATTTGTTGTACCAATAGAAGAGGAAAGCATCGCGTTCTATTTCTCACAGAGCCTCTTCTCCTCGACCAGCAAAATGGAGATAGAGGGTGTTATAGTTGAAGAAGTTCTTGTGAAGCTTATGAACCTCTTCTTTCGAGGGTATTTGGCCTTCACCGCATAGCATCTCAAGGGCCCGTTTGTCGAAGAGCGCCTTCAAGTTAAGGTTCGACGGGTACCCAGAGAGGGCAGCGTCGATTGGGATTCCAGTCGGGGAAGTCCCCAAGATGGCAGTGAGATCAAGGATGGTGGGGCCAATGGGGCCGAGAGGGAGGACCATGGTGTTGGTGGCCGAACACCAGAAGCATAAGGCCACTAGGAGGAGCTCCTTGTCCAGGATGACCTCCATGGACGAGAGGTGAATGGCGTCGTAAATGCCGAGGACTTTCCATTACTCGCCGAAGAGATTTTCCATTCGTACGACCCAGGATGCCTAGGTTGTAATGGTCGAGGGCCAAGAGCCCTGAGGCCTTGCCACATCCCATTTCGGCCATTCAAACCCTTGTAGCAAGGGTGACAGGCAGTGCTTCTGGAGAAGCCCAGTGATGGTTGATGGTACTGCCGCTTTAAAGAGAGGACCCAAGATTTGATGAGGGGTGCTCATGTCACTTTCGAACCGTATGGTTTTGATCGAAATTCGATCAATAATTTTCTAACATTGGTCGCATTCCTTGGAAAGCTTGGAGATGAAGGAAGCCATTGTAAGGGGATTAAAAGAATGCGAGACGAAATGAGTTTTTTTGGGTTGGGAGATTTGAAGACGAAGATCCGGAAGGAAGGAGTGCACTAGAGAGCGATGGCAAAAATTTCAGAAAATTTGAAAGCGTAAAGTACAAATGAGAGAATTTCGGTATTTATAGAACAATGGAAAGAAGGGCAATCGTTTGAAATTCAAAATGAAGGGTAAAATCGACCGAGAAATTCGCTAATCATTATGAACATTTAGAAAATCCAATTGAGAAGACCGAGGGTTTCGTGTTAAAGGGGACGCACGATTGCGTATGGCGGCGAGATTTATGGTGAAAGATGTTTTGGCGTCTGCAAATGCTAAATGGTTTGCAGATCGAGGCGGCATGGTTGTGTTCAGCAACAAGGTCATGATGGTATGACGGTTCAGGGAGCCGCACGCTTTAAACGTAATTATTAGGGATTAACCGTATAAAAGGATGCCACGTGGTGTATTGGTTAGCAGGATCAAGATCGTGCAATCGTGCTCAATAAATGCACCTCGGAAATAGAGTATTTGGATTTTGAGTGTTAATTTCGCTTCTTCAAGGTCAGAGCTCGACCAGAGGATTCAGGCTGAGGACCTCAGAAGTGAGGGGGCAATGTTTGGGCCCAAAATATCAATTTGGGCCGAGTATAGAATTATTCTCGACCCAGAAGGCCTTACGACAGGGTTGTCAGGGATCATTTAGTTCTGGATCGGTTAGGTCGTGGGCTTCCAAACCTGGGTCGGTTAAGTCATGCTGCAAGACGAGTCGAATCCTGGTGCAATGAGGAGTCTCAGTAAGATTAATCCGGAAGTGAATCTGGCTTAATAAAGGACTAGGTTCACAATAATAGTGAAAATAGGACTGGTCGAGTTGGTGTTTGATCAGGAGAATAAGTCCTAATCCGGGTAGGGTTTTAACTCGACCTTGAAGGTATCCGGTGCTATAAATAGAGGAGGCTGTACATCATTCAGCCCTCCTCCAACTCAACACACAACTGCCCTGCCCAAATTCCCTCAACAACTTTGAGATTTTTATTTTCTCTTTTCGCTGACACATCTTCTGTTGGCATCAACAATACTGTGAAAGCAACTGGTGATATCTTAAGTCGGCATAGATAGCTTTGTCGTCGTAGAATCAGCTGATCTCGCAGCATATTCCATTGGCATCAACAGCACTGTGGCGAGGACGGTTGGTTACATATCCAAGTCTCGGTCGAGAAGGATTTCTGAATCCTTATTGATTGAGGTCATCTCATTAGCCTTCTCGGCGAAGTGAGGTGTTACAGTTTACTGAGCTCGGCGCATTGCACGCCGAGTTATTTTATGATTGGATACTCTCAAGTGGGATTTAGAGTTCGGCATTCAGACGGCCGAACCACGTTCACTATTAAGACTTATATTCGTTTTTAGTATTTGTGCCCTTACACTTTGGTGTTGATTCGGCATGAGTTTACTCTGACCAATAACATCACTGTGACCGAGTCCGACGACGATGATTCGTGAACTTCGTAAGAATAGTAGCCTTGTCTTCAGGTTTGAGAACCCAAGAGGCCAAGACGTGTTCCTTCCTCGGTCGCAATCGCAAGGCGCAGAAGTCAGCCGCGCACCCAACGCCACATCAACAAATTTACTCATTGGCCGATGAGTTGGCACGCCCCGCATTCATCGAAGTATGTAGTTAGCTTAGATTACTCGGCCTACGCGCCACTTAGGGTCAACAATTTCATCACCTGGTTGGTGGCATGAAAGAGAGTACGGGTTGTACATTTCATCACCTGCTTGGTGGCATGAGTGGCATGTTGCCAAATGATATTAGAGCACGGGTTGTACATTTCATCACCTGCTTGGTGGCATGAGTGGCAAGTTGCCAAATGATATTAGAGTACGGGTTGTACATTTCATCACCTGGTTGGTGGCATGAAGATGAGTTCCTTCTTCACATTTCATCACTTGGTTGGTGAGAATAAGGGCAAGGTGTCTAGGCACATTGTAGCAAGTGTCGAATAACACAAAATATGTTGAACCTTTTCAAAGCACAGTTGGCTTATGTATGAATGTGTTGGAATGTATGATTGAACGAATATACTGTGAAGCTGTTCGTTTATTTACATAGTCTTGTTGACATATACTTAGACTTTGTTTCATGTTGGAAGCATTCATGTTAAAGCTTTCAACCCGAGTGTTTCATTGCTAGGAATGTAAGAGGATTAGGATCAAGTTGTCTAAATCACCTCTTTATTGAATTCATGCCAAATAGTCTTTGTTACATAGGATGCCGAACGGCTGAAGCTTAACACTTGTACAATGTGAGTTTACTTGTAATAGTATTTCAAGTGATCAGCGTTCCATGGATGGCCAAGGGTTTTGCCATTGAAGCTTCTAAGCTTGTAGGAGCCAGGGCGACTGATGCTAACAACTTCAAACGATCCATACCAGTTTGGACTAAGTGTTCCTTCACTCAGGACTCTGTCGCAGAGTAATCTTTTCTTTAATACCCAGTCCCCCACTTTGAAAGAACGAGGTTTGACCCTTGAGTCATAGTAGTTGGAGATGCGCTGCTTGTAGGCGACATTCCTCAAGTGAGCCTGGTTTCTGTGTTCCTCGACTAGATCTAAGTTAAGGGTAAGTTGTTTATCATTTTCGCTTTGCACGTAGTTCTGGACTCGGAATGTTGCTTGCTCAAGCTCAACTGGGACAACTGCCTCTGTACCAAAGGCAAGTGAGAATGGAGTTTCTGTTGGAAATGTGCCCTAAAACCAATAATGTGATGATACTTTACGAACATTTCACATGTTAAACTAATCTAGTTTAATATCAAGGGCAAAGATTATTGTTTTAAGCCGTCTCATATAAATGTTATATGCTTAAACGATAAGTCCAAGGAATATGTAATTAGGAGAATGTAATTTAAACAAGTTAGATTTATGAGACCATTCTCTTTCATATACATATCCTAAACGTTCCTGATCATAGGATTGCCAATTGGGCATTGACAATCCGTTAAGATCAGTACGTGCTGTGTCTTCTCTCATGGAGAGTGACTAGTCTCGATGAAGGAAAAAATTTGTCCTAGCTAAGAACAAGTAAGAACATTTGAATACATATGCAAACTATTAACACATTAAAGTAGGCATGCATTCAAATGCAATTCATAAAACCCATGACTTTCAAAGCCTAGTATATGGTGAACCAATAAACTCTTTAACAACATTAAAGAAAAGTAAAGATTTACAGTTTCTTTACCCTTGAAGCTCATCCTTGTTTACACAAAGGATTCACCCAAGTGGAGGGCCTTCAAGTCACCTCCTAGCTCCTTGGATATTGCTTGTGATTTCCTTCTCCTTTTGTGCTCCTTTGGACTTTGTGGATGTAAGGAAATGATCTCCAAAACACCAAAAGTTTGGTGTCTCTAAATCTCCACACCAAGGGTTAAGTGTGAAGATGAAATGGATGACTTAGGGAAGAAGAGATTGCTAGATTAATCTCCCTAAGTGGACGGCCTCTTTAGAGAAAATGAGAGAAAGTGTTTCACCTCATTTCACCAAGAAAAACCCTTATGAGAAATAAAGCTATAAAGTTCCTTTTATACTTCATTTCAAGTGAATGGTAAACTTGTAATTAATCCAAGCTTGCCCATTCACCCTAATGGCCGGCCATATTAATGTTATTGGGCTATTTTCCCATTTTTTAGTTTTCATACAACTTAAACATAATGGGTCTTTTGGACCAAAACGTTTTTGGGCCCCGAAACCCAAAGCCAACATATAAGCCCAATACGAACCTTTCGTAAAATTAATTAACTAATTAATTAATCTTGACCATTCTTCAATTAAACCATTTAATTGCATATCCATTTCATTTAATTTCTTCACTATCACCTTTACTCGGTGTACGATCCATTAGGTTCCAATTAGCGAGGTAGTGGGCGATTGTTACTCTTAACGATCGATTGTGAATTGAAACCACATTTCAATTCTCCCTTTTATGATTAGTGTTGCCTAATCATTAGGGCTTCCACAAACCATGAGTGACACCTAGCAGTATGTCATGGTTACCCAAGCTAAGTAGAATTGGTTAGAGAACCTATCCAGTTACAACTACAATGCAATACGGTCCTTCTCTAATACAATACTCTTAATCACATTGTTTGAATGATAGTTTGTTTCATGTCTACTATCCAATGCGATACATCTCTATATGATTCCCTTAAATATGATTTGGAACAAACTTCCTATGTCATATTCATTTTCTTTGGCCAAAGACTTTAGAATCATATCTTAGAGTATTCTCCTTCCACCATGGAAGGTTAGAGATCCCTTGTTGTGCATTCATATGCCTACACGACTAGATAGCTTGACCCCAACAATGCCGTGGACACTCCGATGGAATGCCGTTGACATGATCAAAGATCAAGGACCTAACCATTAGACATCTATGATGCCTCAGGTCAAAGGACTACTTAGCATATTGCAACTTTCGAGTTCTTTACATGACATGTATGTTCGAACTTTCTTTTGATCGTTGTTCAGTGTACTCGATTACTCTTTCGAGCACCTATGTGTTTGTCTTAGTGTCCAACACCAAATGACTTGAGACTAGTCATACTCACGCTTGAGTCAACATAACACATACTAGCCTTAGCGGATTGTCAATGCCCAATCGGCAATCCTATGGCTAGGAACGTTTTAGGAATGAACATAAGAGAATGGTCTCGATAATCTAACTCACTTAGATCACTTGTCTCTTAGATCAAATACATCCCTAGGATTCCCTTATTGCTTAAACACATGATACAATAAATAGTGATTAACAATAAGCTTTGCCCTTCATTAAACATATAAAAGTTTAATACATTAAGTATCCCAAAAATCTATTACATCAAATGAGTGGCTTTGTGGGCATACTTCCAACAATCTCCCACTTGCACTCAAAGCCATCCTTCCATGTATCTAATACCCATCTTTTCCATATGACGGTCAAGCTGGATTTGAGACATTGGCTTTGTCAGTGGATCTGCTACGTTATCGGCTGAAGCAACTTTGAGAATGTTGACTTTCCCTTCGGCAGCATATCTTCTAATGATATTAAAGCACCTGTCAAAATGATTGTTCTTTTGATGTGCCCAGGGTTCCTTGGCTTGAGCTATCGCCCCACTATTATCACAGTACAAAGTTACTGGTGATGTAATGGTTGGAACCACCCCAAGTTCAGTGATGAACTTCTTCATCTAGAACGCTTCTTTGCCGGCTTCAGCTGCAGCGACATATTCAGCCTCTGTTATGGAATCAGCAATTACACTCTGTTTCTTGCTCTTCCAACTGACAGCCTCACCATTCAGAGTGAATACATATCCGGAGTTGGAACTTCTATCATCGACGTCAGATTGGAAATCTGCGTCTGTATAGGCTTCCACTCGCAACTCTGCTGCTCCTCCATATACGAGGAACATGTCCTTAGTTCTTCTTAAGTACTTAAGGACCGTCTTGACAGCTGCCCAGTGTTCTGGTCCTGGGTTAGATTGATATCGACTAGTAATGCTCACAGCATATGCGATATCAGGCCTTGTGCATATCATGGCATACATGAGACTCCCTATGGCGGAAGCATAAGGAATCATATTCATTTGCCGTATCACAAGAAGAAAACCTTTCTTAGATTGTTCCATCTGGAACCTACTTAGCACCTTATCAATGTACATAGATTGGGATAATCCAATTAATTTTCTGGATCTATCACGATACAGCTTTATCCCAAGTACATAAGATGCATCTCCTAAATCTTTCATGTGGAAGGTTTTGGACAACCACACTTTTACAGAAGAAAGTATTGCAGTGTCATTCCCGAATAATAATATGTCATCTACATATAACACTAGGAATACTACTGCTTCCCCAACGACCTTTTGATAAACACAATTGTCGTCTTCGTTTTGAGTAAAACCAAACGTTTTGATTTCAGTGTCGAAACGAATGTTCCAGCTCCTGGAGGCTTGCTTAAGTCCATAAATGGACCTTTGAAGCTTGCATACCTTAGTCTTTTCAGACTTGGACATGAAACCTTCGGGTTGAGTCATATAGAGCTCTTCCTCTAGGTAGCCGTTCAGAAAGGCCGTCTTCATGTCCATTTGCCATATCTCATAATCATGGTATGCAGCTATAACAAGCAAAATCCGAATGGACTTAATCATGGCTACAGGAGAAAAGGTTTCTTCATAGTCAATCCCTTCTCGTTGCCTGTAACCCTTGGCTACGAGTCTAGCCTTATAAGTCTCCACATTCTCATCAACGCCTATCTTCCTCTTGAAGACCCATTTGTTTCCAACAGGTACTATACCTTCTGGAGGGTCTACAAGAGTCCAGACCTGATTTTGATACATGGAATCCATCTCAGATTTCATGGCCTCTTGCCATCTCTTCGAATCAATGTCGGACATTGCTTCAGTGTAGTCCCTAGGGTCCTTATTTGTGTCATTGTCACCTAGAAGGTGCAATTCCGCAAAGTCATTGTCTAAGCCATACCTCTTAGGTGGCTTACTAACCCGTTCAGATCTACGTGGAGCTAGGGGTTCAGGAACAGGGTTGTCAACTTGTCGAGTGCTTGTTTGTGGTTCATTATTAATCTCATTAATTTCCATCTCTTTTCTTATAGTTCCTTTGAGAACAAATTGTTCCTCTAGAAACATAGCAATTCTGGCAACAAAGACTTTCTGGTCGTCAGGATGGTAGAACTCATATCCCATAGTTTCTCTAGGATATCCCACAAAATAGCACCTTACTGATCTCGCTTCGAGCTTAGTAGCTTCAAGCTTCTTGACATATGCTTCACAACCCTAAATCTTAACATGATTAAGACTTGGCTTTCTTCCATGCCATATCTCATAGGGCGTTTGTGAAACTGACTTGGAAGGTACTCTATTAAGCAAGTAAGCTGCTGTATATAGAGCGTATCCCCAGAATGTTACTGGTAGATCAGCGGAACTTATCATAGAACGAACCATGTTCATCAAGGTTCGATTTCTCCTTTCAGAAACTCCATTAAGTTGTGGAGTTCCTGGTGGAGTCCACTGTGATATTATTCCACACTCTTTGAGATAATCTAGGAACTCATTACTCAGATATTCACCCCCTCGATCCGATCTTAGGATCTTTATCTGTTTCCCAGTTTGCTTCTCAACTTCATTCTTGAACTCCTTGAACCTTTCAAAGGATTCTGACTTGTACTTCATAAGATACACATAGCCAAACCGAGAGTGATCGTTGGTGAATGTGATATAGTAGGAGAAGCCTCCTCTCGACGTAGTAGACATAGGTCCACATACGTCAGTGTGGATTAACCCTAGAATTTCAGTGGCACACTCTCATTTTCCAGTAAATGGAGATTTGGTCATCTTCCCTTTCAAGCAACATTCACAAGTACCCATCTGGTCATTACCTAATGGGCGGATATATCCGTCTTTCGACATCTTGTGAATCTTATCAAGGTTCACATGTCCAAGTTTAAGATGCCACATCTTTTCTTGGTTAACTTCTTCTCTAGCCCTTTTGGGTTTTGAGGTATTCCCGCCTGCAATACAGTGCATCCCACTATTCGTCTCTAGGTGAAAAAGTCCCTCTATCATATTACCATGAGAGATAATACGACCGTTCAAGTATAAAGTGCAACTCATTTTGTCAAACAATACTGAGTGCCCATCTCGTAAAAGCTTAGAGATGGAAATCAAATTCTTTATACATGAAGGAAAATATAAACATTTTTTTAAGTTCCAGGACTTCCCCAGAGGGTAGGTTAAGCATGTAGGTGCCTATTGCTTTTGCAGAGATTTTAGTGCCGTTCCCAACTAGCACAACCATCTCCCCATTGCGCAGTGACTTGCTCCCCGCTAGTCCCTGCATCGTATTACAGATATGTTGACTAGCGCCTGAATCAAATATCCAGGAATTGGAGCTCACTGTAAAAGCACTCTCTATGACAGAAATAGTCTCCTCAAAAGTTCGTGTCATAAGGCTCGCAATGCGCACCCTGTATTTCTTCTTCCAACGTTCATCCTTTCCACAATGAAAGCATGTTCCTTTGGATTTCTTTGCCTTCTTCTTATGCAACTTTTTCCTTGTGATTGCATTCTCACTCCCACTGTCTCTTTTGAAACCTTTTTCAAATTTACAGCACATGTCAATCATCTCGTTTAAAGCATGATCGAATCTATTCACTTTATAGTTTACAATAAACTTAGTGAAATCATCCGAGAGAGATGCAAGGAAAAAGTCTTGGGCCATTTTCCCATCGATGGAAGTTCCTAAACTTTTAAGATCTTTAAATATCTTTTCCATCTTTTGTCCATGTTCATGGACCGATGCCCCCTTTGCCATTTTGGCATTCATTAGACTACAAACATTTTAGAATCGTACATTACTAGTCTCAATGTCATGCATCTTATACAAACTTTCAACCATGGCACAAGAAGTATCCATGTGCTTACGTAGCTTCATAAGCTCCTCACTAAGTGAAGTGAGGATTAAGCATTTGGCTTGTAGGTCATCCTCATAGTGTCTAACATATTTTTGACACTCCTCCTTTGAAGCTAGTTTCGTAGAAGGTAAATGAGGAGGGGATTGCTTAAGCACATACAATATGTCTTTCACCTTTGAGACATTCTCAATGTGGCGATACCAAGCAAGGAAACGTTGGCCCTTAAGGCCCTTTTTGTCAAGTATAATGGTGGGTATAATTTTAGGCATGTCGTTAACTACATAACATAACAGAAATCGTATTAGATTGTTTGTTTTAAAACTATTTGATTGGGTCTTTGAATCAAATAGTACCACCCACTATTTTTGGCAAATTCCACATCCCTCAATAGAATTCGAGAGTTATATTGAACTCTTAGCGGGGTATGGGAGACTCACCGTTACCAAGCCCACCTCACGATGATACGATGTTGGTTAGCAAAAATAATGATGAGAGAATAACGCATTATTCATTTACAACCTTTTGTAATTACCCATCCGTTTGGCCTCTAGAGAATGTTGCCTCACGATGATACGATGTCGGCTCCATTGCACTTAGTTTAAGTTATTCCCACCATGCTTACTTTGTGAAGGGGTTCAAGAATAGCCTCACGATGATACGATGTCGGCTATCCTCGTTGCCTACACTCACCTCATCATATGTTTATGGACTCCTCCTGGATGTAAGCACATACTTTGAACTCCCCCATGATAGGGTGAAGCCGGTGCATGAGTCACAAACGATTGGAGCCCACCACGGTGGAAGGCCTACGAAGAGATGTTCAAAACATCTCTCGCTTATCAACTTAATATTCGTTTGTCGAGGGAGTAGTTTTGGGCTACATCAAAATCATTTTAATCTTATTAAAAGAACCTGGGCCTATCATAACTATTGGTCCAAGTTAATATGAATTTAGTAGTTTATAATACTCCCACTATTTCGAAGAAATAAGTGAGACTATATGGAACTACTAACGAATGCATTGCATCCTCATATGGACTATATAGTCACATTAGGTTTTAGGATGATTATGAACCGTTTAATTTGATCCAACACGAGCCTTGTGTTGGACCTTGGGTTTAAGGTAGATAGTTGTTGATTTTAGTTACGCGTTTAATCCAATTAAACCGTTATTTCCTATTGGGCGTTGGACCCAACTATTCCATTTTGCATACAATAAAACAAATAGGAATACATGAAATAATAAGAAGGGCTTATGCCCTTTTACAACACAAATGATGGACTTATATCCATTTACAACAAATTGAATTAATCAAATTACATTCAAATCTACACTACCAAACCCAAACATTCATAATGTAAAGCGGCCAATCACATAGCTCAATTATCGAGGCATTTGGTTCATAATCACCCTTTTCTCAATTAATCACATTAACTAAGAAAGCAACTTAAACAATTGGTTTTTGGATCCATAGAATTGATTTAAATGGAACTAAATGAAATGAAAATCCAATTCTCATTAAAGAGACAAAACAATTTTGTTCTCATTTTATTTGGGCCAAAAGGAAACTATGACCACAACAATTGGGCCATAATGCAAATACAAAAACTTTTGGGGTCACTTTGTTAAAACACAATAGTCCACAACTTCATGTAATTACAACTAGATCCCAAAATTTTATTAATGTAAAAACATCATTAAAGGATCAAAACAATTCGTCCTTTAGAGTTTTTGGGCCTTAACATAAAAACGTAAACTTTTGGGCCAAAGTGCAAATACACAAAAGTATCAAAACTTTATGTAATTGCATAAAAGACCCCAAAAGTACCCCCACTAGGGGGTGGCCGGTTTTGGAGTGTGAATGAGTGTGAAAGGGTTTTTATGCAACTTGATTTTGGTGGGTGAGGTAAAGGTGAAATTGATGGTTTGTAAGAAAATGTTTTGTAAAACATTAATAAGTTTTTGACAAACATTAAAGCCAAAATTAATGTTTCACCAATAACTATCACCCATCAAAATTAAACCAAAGCTTTATGAAAAACATAAAACTTTTGAATCAAAACTTCAAATCTTTTTGTTCTTGGCAAGAACTTCAAGAACATTGAAGAACACCATGAAAACTCATAATAGCTCCATGAATGTTTTCACTCACCAAAACTCAAATTTTCACCACTCAAAAGAGGGCTAATATCCTAGGGTACTTAGGAGTTCCAAAAGTCACCTTAAAACCATTTTAACAAGACAAACATGAACCCAAAAAATCACCCTTTGGATTTGGCCGAATTTCCCAAAACACATGGCACCAAATTTTAGTTCCAATATTCATGCTTAAATGAAATACATCTACAACATTTGAGATGCTAAATTTTCGAGCAAAATTTATATATTCAAAAGAAAGAACAAAGCTTGTAACATTTACAACATTTAAATCATAAATCATGAAAATCACAAAACCCAAAAGGATTCACCATAAACTAGGCCTAGGCTCTGATACCACTTGAAGGAAAAAATTTGTCCTAGCTAAGAACAAGTAAGAACATTTGAATACATATGCAAACTATTAACACATTAAAGTAGGCATGCATTCAAATGCAATTCATAAAACCCATGACTTTCAAAGCCTAGTATATGGTGAACCAATAAACTCTTTAACAACATTAAAGAAAAGTAAAGATTTACAGTTTCTTTACCCTTGAAGCTCATCCTTGTTTACACAAGGGATTCACCCAAGTGGAGGGCCTTCAAGTCACCTCCTAGCTCCTTGGATATTGCTTGTGATTTCCTTCTCCTTTTGTGCTCCTTTGGACTTTGTGGATGTAAGGAAAGGATCTCCAAAACACCAAAAGTTTGGTGTCTCTAAGTCTCCACACCAAGGGTTAAGTGTGAAGATGAAATGGATGATTTAGGGAAGAAGAGATTGCTAGATTAATCTCCCTAAGTGGCCAGCCTCTTTAGAGAAAATGAGAGAAAGTGTTTCACCTCATTTCACCAAGAAAAACCCTTATGAGAAATAAAGCTATAAAGTTCCTTTTATACTTCATTTCAAGTGAGTGGCAAACTTGTAATTAATCCAAGCTTGCCCATTCACCCTAATGGCCGGCCATATTAATGTTATTGGGCTTTTTGCCCATTTTGTTTTAGTTGTCATACAACTTAAACATAATGGGCATTTTGGACCAAAACGCTTTGGGGCCCCGAAACCCAAAACCAACATATAAGCCCAATACGAACCTTTCGTAAAATTAATTAACTAATTAATTAATCTTGACCATTCTTCAATTAAACCATTTAATTGCATATCCATTTCATTTAATTTCTTCACTATCACCCTTACTCAGTATACGATCCATTAGGTTCCAATTAGCGAGGTAGTGGGCGATTGTTACTCTTAACGATCGATTGTGAATTGAAACCACATTTCAATTCTCCCTTTTATGATTAGTGTTGCCTAATCATTAGGGCTTCCACAAACCATGAGTGACACCTAGCAGTATGTCATGGTTACCCAAGCTAAGTAGAATTGGTTGGAGAACCTATCCAGTTACAACTACAATGCAATACAGTCATTCTCTAATACAATACTCTTAATCACATTGTTTGAATGATATTTTGTTTCATGTCTACTATCCAATGCGATACTTCTCTATATGATTCCCTTGAATATGATTTGGAACAAACTTCCTAAGTCATATTCATTTGCTTTGGCCAAAGACTTTAGAATCATATCTTAGAGTATTCTCCTTCCACCATGGAAGGTTAGAGATCCCTTGTTGTGCATTCATATGCCTACACGACTAGATAGCTTGACCCCAACAATGCCGTGGACACTCCGATGGAATGCCGTTGACATGATCAAAGATCAAGGACCTAACCATTAGACATCTATGATGTCTCAGGTCAAAGGACTACTTAGCATATTGCAACTTTCGAGTTCTTTACATGACATGTATGTTCGAACTTTCCTTTGATCGTTGTTCAGTGTACTCGATTACTCTTTCGAGCACCTATGTGTTTGTCTTAGTGTCCAACACCAAATGACTTGAGACTAGTCATACTCACGCTTGAGTCAACATAACACATACTAGCCTTAGCGGATTGTCAATGCCCAATCGGCAATCCTATGGCTAGGAACGTTTTAGGAATGAACATAAGAGAATGGTCTCGATAATCTAACTCACTTAGATCACTTGTCTCTTAGATCAAATACATCCCTAGGATTCCCTTATTGCTTAAACACATGATACAATAAATAGTGATTAACAATAAACTTTGCCCTTCATTAAACATATAAAAGTTTAATACATTAAGTATTCCAAAAAGCTATTACATCAAATAAGTGGCTTTGTGGGCATACTTCCAACACTCGAGTCATTGGTGTGATTGACACCAAGACAAGCATGTAGGTGCTCAATAGCGAATGAGTCCATTGAACACGATCAACGAAGAGTTCTCATACTCATGTCATATGAGAACTCATGGTTGAGATAATGCAAAATAGTCCTTTGACCTAAGGCATCATAGTTGTCTTGTGGTTAAGTCCTTGATCTTTGACTATGTCAAAGTCACTCCATCAGAGGGTGTCCACGGCATAGTTGGGGTTAAGCCACTTAGCCATGGAGGCAAGTGAATGAGCAACAAGGGATCTGAAGGGAAAATTATGAGATTCTAGAATGGGATTTCATAATGACTATCATGCATATACAAATCAAATTTAATATACGAAAGCAGTGGAAGCATTTATAACATATTATCAAAGCTATAGTCATGCAAATCCCCTTCAAGGTTCATAGGTTTATATATAATGCATCAAGACAATTTTTAGAATCAAGAACAAAGTGAAGGTTAGTCTTATACCTTTTGATCTAGACTTGAGACCAAGGATGGACCACCTCCAAGCCCTTTGCTCCTTGAAATCCTTGAGCCTAGCTTCCCTCCTTGCCTCCTCCACTTTGTTACAATGAGTGCTCCTAGGTTCTCTTCAAGTTCCCAAACTAGGAAACCTCTAAAGATCCTCACCCACTAGTGTAGTGAGAAGGATGAAGGAATAACCAAAGGGGTGTAAGAGATGTTAGTAAAAACCCCCTTATGGTGGCCGGCCTTTGTGGTTCAAGAGAGCTATTTTCTTTTGCCTCTTTTGTTGTTCAAAACTCACAAAAAACCCTAATGAACTTTATCTCTATAAAGTTCTTTATATAGACAAAAGAATCCTAGTCAACAACTTGACTAAATATCTCACCTTTCCTCACCTAAAGTGGCCGGCCCCTTTGTGTTGTTTTTGGGCTTTGGGCTTTTATTATTTCAAGTCATCCAATGCTTGAATAAAAGCCCAATGGGTTTAGGCCCAATGGGCCTAATTAAACCCGAACGTTTCTTTAAGCCCAAAACGATCTTTATCGCTTTTATGATTTCTTTAGACTTTTCTAAATTAATCACAACACATAATTAATCCAATTAATTGTTTCCATCATCCATTAGTTACTCACTACAATAGTGTATTGGTGAACAACCTTTTAGGTTCTAATTAGCAAGGCAGTGAGGTGATTGGCATCAATCCAATTGCTCATATTTAATTCAATCACTTAGTGAATTAAAACTTCATTTTAATTCACCTTTCTTCTTTGACGGCTACATTTAATCATCTAGAAGAACTCACAAGCTATGAGTGACATCTAACCATATGTCATAGCTACCCAAGCTAATGTAGAAGTTTATTCGGAGAACCTAGTCAGTTAGAATTACAATGTAATTCAATCCTTCTCCAATACAATACTCTCAATCACATCATTAGGGTATGGATTTATCATGTCAAACCCCTAATGTGATTATTCCTTCTTATATGATCCAATTGAGTCGTATAGGAACGCTTTCCTTTATTACGCTCGATACTTCGGCCGAAGATTCCCGAATCATATCTTAGAGTATTCTTCCTCTCTTATCGAGGATTAGAGATTCCTTGTTGCGCATACACTTGCCTTCATGACTAAGTGGCTTAACCCCAACTATGCCGTTGACATTCTGATAGAGTGACTTTGACATAATCAAAGATTAAGTACTTAACCACAAGACAACGACGATGCCTCAGGTCAAAGGATTACTTACATTATTCCAAACATTTGAGTTACTTGCTTGACATGTGAGTAGACCTCCATGCAAGTACTCTGATTCGATTGTATTCAGTGAACTCATTCCCTTAATGAGCACCTATATACTTGTCTTAGTGTCACAACACGAATGGGTTGAGACTTTCCATCCTTCCAATTGAAGCGGACACAGCATGTACTGGTCTAAGCATTGTCAGTATCCCTCCGACAATCCAATGACCAGGAACCTTTTGGACATAATGGTTATGTGAAGAAGGTCTCTGTAGTCTAACATCATTAGATTACTTCTTCAATCGATCCATTGTCCATGGATTCACTATTCAGGACATATTTCGTTTATTGAGATAGTCCTAATTAGTATCTTTGCCATTTGATGTATAAGAATCATCCATACATCGATTCATTTGTCCTGAAAGATTTCTTCCAAAGATTGACTTTCAGGGCATATTTCCAACAGGATCTCTAACCTTCAAACCGTTTGAGGGAGAATACTCTATGATATGATTAAGAATCTCTGGCCAGAGTATGAATGAGACTTAGGAAGTCATTCCAAATCACATTCAAGGTAATCATATAAGTAAATGAATCACATTGGATAATAGACATGAATAAACTATCAATCCAAACAATGTGGTCAAGAGTATTGTATTAGAGAAAGACCGTATTGCATTGTAATCCTAAACTGAATAGGTTCTCCACCTCTTCTAATTAGCTTGGGTAACCATGACAAACTGCTAGGTGTCACTCATGGTTTGTGGAAGCCCTAAACGTGGATAATCACTAAAGGGAGAATTGAAAGTAAGTTTCAATTCACAATCGATTTGAAAGAGTTCTAATCGCCCACTGCCTCGCTAAAAGGAACCTAATGGATCGTACACCGTGTAAGGCAGAGATTGAAGAAACAAT
The DNA here is from genome assembly GCF_916048215.2 of Malus sylvestris. Classification (NCBI taxonomy): domain Eukaryota; kingdom Viridiplantae; phylum Streptophyta; class Magnoliopsida; order Rosales; family Rosaceae; genus Malus; species Malus sylvestris. The sequence continues at coordinate 20,290,017 of NC_062273.1, read as the reverse complement.
GGAGATGAGTAAGAATAATTAAATGGTTTAATTATTTATGGCAAGGATTAATTAATATGTTAATTAATCAAACGAATAAAGTTCGTTAAAAGACCTAGGGTTAGTTTTGGGCCTTAAGGTCCAATGGGCTTCGAACGTCAAGCCCATTGACTTAAGTTGTATGACAACTTAATGACTAAATATTCACAAAGGCCCAAACAACCCAATAACACCCTATGGCCGGCCATATTGATAATGGAGTGGGTTTTGGACTTATTACAAGTTTGCCACTCCAATGAAGGTAGGTATAAATATGACTTTATAGCCTTTTCTTCATTAGGGTTTCTTTTGGGAGAAAAGATGAGAACAAAAGCTCTCTTTGCTCTCTAAGAGGCCGGCCACCCTAGAGGAACATAGCTAGCAATCTTACTTCCTTTAGGTCACTCATTTCTTCATCAATCCTTCCTTGGTGTGGAGACTTAGAGGTTCTCAACTTTGAGAACTTGGAGAAACCAATTCTTCTATCCAAATCCATGGAGCTAAGAAGCAAGGAATGAAGGCCTTATCTCTTGGGTGATTATCCTTTTCTTATGCAAAGAGGAATCAACAAAGGTATAAATTTCTCAACTCACTTTGTTTTGAGTTGAGTCTTGGTTCACCTAACTACTAGGCTTTGAATTTCATGGGTAATGTTTTGTTTTTAAGTGCATACAAGCATGATTCCGCCTTTAATTGTTAATTGCATGCTATATAGATGTTGCTCAAATGAACATGTTTTTCACAAAATTTCCTTCAAGTGGTATCAGAGCCTAGGTCTAGTAGTTGGTGAATCCTTTTGGGTTTTGTAGTTCATAGTCTTTGATTTGAATGTTGTAATTGTTACAAGCTTTATTCTTGCTTCTTTGAATGTAAATTTTGTTAGAAAATTTGCCATCTCAAATGTTATAGATGTAGTTCATATGAGCATGAATTTTGGAGCTAAAATTTGGTGCCATGTTTTTGGGGATTTTCGGCCAAATCCAAAGGGTGATTTTTTGGGTTCTTGTTTGTCTTGTTAAAAGTGTTTTAAGGTAACTTTTGGAACCCCTAAGTACCCTAGGATGTTATACCCCATTTTGAGTAGTGAAAATTTGAGTTTTATTGAGTGAAAATGTTCATGGAACTCTTATGGGTTTTCATGGATGTTCTTCATTGTTCTTGAGATTCTTACCAAGAACAAAAAGTTTGGTGTTTTGATTCAAAGTTTTGGTTAATTTCATAAAGTCTTTGTTTTGTGTTGGTTGGTGTGACTTTTCTATCAACATGACATTTAATTAATTAAAAGGTGATTTAAATGTTGATAAGAGTGTTTGAATTTATGTACATAATTGAATTTTTTTTCTTACACACATGTTTCCCACCAACCAATTTCCACTTGCATGGCTTTATGACTTTGTTGAAAAAAATTTCAAAATTTTTATGGCTTCACACTACTCCAAAACCGGCCACTCCCTCGTTGGGAGTACTTTTGGGGCTTTTATGCAATTACATAAAGTTTTGATACTTTTGTGTATTTGTAGTTTGACCCAAAAGTTTACGTATTTACGTAAAGGCCCAAAATCATTAAAGGACAAATTGTTTTGTTCCTTTAATGAAGTTTTTGAATTTGTTCAAATTTTTTGGTTCTAGTTGTAACTACATGAAGTAATGGACTTTTGTGTTTTTACAAAATGAGCTCAAAAGTTTAAGTTTTGCAACATAGCCCAAAAGGTTGAGGTTATTGCATTTTGGCCCAAATTAGGTTGAGAACAAAATGGTTTTGTCTCTTTAAATGAGAATTGGATTTTCATTTCATTTAGCTCCATTTAAATCAATTCTATGGATACAAAAACCAAATGTCAATGTTGCATTCAAAGTTTAATTAGTTAAAGCGTTAATTAATTAAAGGGTGATTATGAACCTAAGCCTACGATAATTGAGCTATGTGAAAGGCCGTCTCAAATTTGTTTGAACCATGGGAATCTGTAGATTAGATTTTGGTTGTAATTTGATATGATCAAATGTTGTAAAAGAGCATAAGCTCTTCTTTACTTTAAAGTAATTTGTTTTGATCAAATGTTGTAAAAGAGCATAAGCTCTTCTTTACTTTGAAGTACTCATTTTCTTGTTTTATTTGATATGCATGAAATTGGAGTAGTTGGGTCCAACGCCCAATAAGAAAACACGCCTTAATGTGATTAAACGCGTAACTAAAATCAATCATCGTCCCTAGATCGAGATTCAACACTAGGCTCATGTTGGATCTAATCAAAGGTTCATAGTCATCCTAAGGCCCTAAGGCAACTATATAGTACATCAATGAATGCAAACCTTATGTTAGTAGTACCATATACTCTTGCTTTAAAAACCGTTTTACAAGCATAGTGGGAGTATCATGTACAACTAAATCAATCACATGGACCAATAGCTGTAATAGGACCAAATTGTTTTAATAAGATTAAAATGTATGTTTATATGTGATGAGACCTAAAACCCTCAACCAAACCATTATTAAGTTGATAAGTGTGAGAGTGCTTTGAACACTCTTTCGTGGCCTTCCACCATGGTAGGCTCCGATCGTTTGTGACTCGTACACCGACTTCACCCTATCATGGGGGAGTACAAAGTCCGTGCTTACACTCAGGAGGAGTTCTATATGCATACATGATGTTGTGAAGGTAGGCAACGAGAATAGCCAACATCATATCATTGTGAGGTTGTTCTTGAACCCCTACTCGAACTTGCATGGTGGGAATGACTTAACTAAGTGCAATGGAGCCAACATCATATCATTGTGAGGCTTCATTCTCTAGAGGCCAAATAAGATCGGTACTTGCAAGAGATGCAAATGAGTAAGTGTACTCTCTCATTATTATTGATGCTAGCCAACATCATATCATTGTGAGGTGGGCTTGGTAATGATGAGTCTCCCATACCCTACTAGGAGTTTCCTCCAAAACTCTCGAATTCCGATGAGGGATATGGAATTTGCCAAAAATAGTGGGTGGTGCTATTTGATTTAAAGACCCGAATCAAATGGCTTAAAATCAATCAATTTATATTCGTTATGTATTTGTTTACCAATATATTTGCAAACGCTATCCAAAACTTGACAAAGAAAAGCCGAATGCTTCAGTTTCCGGACTTGGTACCACAATCCCAAAGATTGTCTTAAATGGATTGTATATGTACCTAAGTAGTCTAATCCTCACAATCTTCCTATTGATAATGTATCATTGGAAGAACATGTTAGATAAGTCTATCATAAAGAGGACAACACTTTTAATGTCATAGTTCTTCACTTACAAATCATTGTATGAAGAAATAAGAGTTGCTTTGAACAACCCTTAGCTAATGCAAACACTAGTGCTTGTTTCTTTGTTAAATGAACAAAGAACTTGAGAAGAAAGCACAAGGGCATGGACACTTTATGTGCCATGATTCTTCACTTACAAATTGTTGTATGAAGAAATGAGAGTTGCCTTGAACAACTCTTGAAAGTTTGTAATTATGTTTAGAACATAATGGTTGGTTGACAAAAATAGTCCATCAACATGGACTTATGATGATTTTGAATCATTGAGTGTTGAAGTGTTAAACCACTTCTAGAAACGGAAACGAGGCAAGGACTTCACCTTTGTGTCCCTATCCAAATGGTTCACTAAGTTTATTGTAAACTATATAGTGAACAATAACCACACACTCTCCAAATTGTTTGATGTGTATAACACAATTGAAATAAGTTTCAAGAGAGATAGAGGGAATTTAGGGACCATGACTATTGTAGTCAAAGGAGAAGTCAAATGAAGAAAGCGAAATAAACTCCAAGGGAACAAACTTTCTTTATGAAAGGATGGACATTGGAAGGGGTATTTGCAAAAAATGTCTTGCAAGTGTCAAGAACACACATTTCGAAGGTGTTGTAAATTGTTCTTGAAAAGTTCAAAAGAGTTGGTTCTTTTACTTGAATGCTTGATTCCGTATTAGTAACTATGTTTTACAATCGTTGTAAAAGTGTGGCTAATAAAAAGTAGAAGATTAATGAGAGAAGAGAAAGTACTTCACATTCGGAACGTGAATCAAATGTAGATCTCTGCGAAAGCAAATGGTACTTACTTCCTCATATGAACTACCAAAGAAATTGGAAAAACCAAAGATTGTCTTTACATTCCAATTTTAAGGAACTTAATTCCATCACTATAAGGGATGGATGAATGTTTTGTTTGACAAAACATTGTTCTTTATTAATGAATGATTAGATTATTGTAATCTAATTGATTGTCTCTGTAGTAGAGATGATATGGTAGTGTTAACTGTTTAGAATATAACGATGCTTAAAAGCCAAAAGATTGCAAGGTGGTGACTAATCCCAACTGAGTTGTGATACCTCTAAAACATAAATTATGAGTTGGTCATAGATGGATGGTTTGGATCGTTAGATCCGGATCCAATGCCTTCTTGTTAAAATTGTATAGAGGCAAAATGTTTGAATCTTTATTCTTTTGGAAAGGAAGAAAGAATCACAAAGTTGTTGAGGTTAATTCACTTAGATGTTAGTGGCACATGTCCACAACATAATACTAGTCATGTTGTATGACATTCACCGAAGATCGCTCTCGGTTGGACTATCATTTATTTTGAATAAACACAAGTCCGAATACTTTGCAAAAGGTTTCAAAGAATTCAATAAATGTAAGTTGATGAGTAAGATGTCTAAAGTATTTACCTCCTTAGATTTGATCCAAGGAAAGGTAACACTTTAGAACAGTTTCCTTGAAAGATATCAAGGAAAGAAGCATCATATGATAATGGATTTCTCCATTAAGAGAAGAACGAACTTGAAATAAGATTTAGTTCGTTGAATGTTATCAATTGCCCATATATAGGGTATATACTTCTAAGACAATATGATTGTCAATTAGAAGATCTTCCAAAATTTTCATGACTCCATAGGATATAGTTGGAAAGAAAGACAAATCTTAATCATGTTAAGATTTGGGGTTGTGTGCTAATAAGCAATATTTGTTTAAAGAATTATCTTGTGGGTATCCTTAAATTAACATTTGGATATCACTTCTATAAACCAACTAACAAATGTTGTTTGTTGGGTAGTTCATTGTAATCCTACAATATGATTTGCTTAACGCAAATGAACGAGAGATAGAACTCAAAGAATGGGTTCTTTGAGAGACAAGATGATAATCAACAAATATAACAACCTAGTTCCTACGACACAAGCTCCAAGGTAGTCGAGAAGGATTTATAAAATGTCTCAGTTGAATGGTTTGAACTTTATGACCATGTCATAGAGTTACACCTCTTAATTCGAAAGAAATAAGAATGAAAATCCTTATGACTACATTAAGTGTATATACGACATATACTCAAGGAAATGGTAAAGTACCATTTGACCCGAAATAATGAAACCTTTATAGCTAATTGGTAGCTTAAGGTGACTACAATTAAAGAGATTGGTTGACTTGGAAGAAACCATCTTTGATGTAGTCTTGGTTTCAATTAATTCGAAGATTGCTAGCTACAACTAAATGGTGATTCAATGTTTGGACATAATATGGGTTTCCGAAACCATTATTAAAGATAGTCTTGATAATATATGTCTAAAACTATGAATCACAAGACATGTAAGTTGTAGAGATCCATCCATCATGGATCTTAGCAAGCTAGTGGGAGCTATAAACGTCTTATGAGAGAAAGATCAAATCGTTTGATTTCTCATAAAGATGTAAATGAATCCTTTGTTTAGTAGGTTTACAAAAGATTAGTGGGAGTTAATCATGTTCCTAAAATTGAATATATATATATATATATATATATATATATATATATATATATATATATATACACAAATATATGATATATTAATTTTGGAAATGAAAAAGAATACTTCTTCGTTAAAGTTATGACTTTAAACATTCTATAATGATAGAATGTATATGGGAGACATAGTCTATAAACATGGGATGTAAATCTATAATGATAGATTTCAGAATATAATTGGATTATATCAAGCCCTAATGATAGACAAAAGATGCTAGGAAGTTTCTCATATGATGATAAACTTCAATCAGAAGAACAACTCTAATAAGACTAGGAGGTAGCTCTTCTCAAAGGGAACATACCCTTTGACTCCCAAAGAAATAATGCGTAAATAGAATCCTTTATGCATACGCAGAAAAGTGATTTACGTATTTCATATTGTATGTAAACATTGATATGAGTTGTACCTAGAACGGTACAAGACGATATCAGTGCAAGCCCAGGATCAGAACCATGGCAAATGTCAAGTGAGTCCTTAAGTATTTAAGAAATACTAAAGGATAGATTCCTCAAAGAATGAGGAAGAATTAGAATAACGTAATGGAAGCATAAATGTATTAGATTATGAATCTAATCCATCATTGGATGTTTCTTCATTATGAATGAAGAGATAATCAGATATCTCTTTATTATGACTAAAGAGATATTTGGATGGAAACATTAAAAGTAATGACTTTAGTGTGTTCCATTGTGAATGCAAAATATATTGCCATATAGAAGCTTACAACAATGTTGTTTGGATGAGAAAGTTCATTCATGAACTCTCTATTCGGTTCCAACCGGAAAGTGTCTCTAGTGTACCGACACTACGACGCTAATGGGGCGATAGCTCAAGCTAGGGAATCAAGGTCTCATCAAGATCCGAACTCAAATGAGAGACTGAACCACATGATTGAGAATCATGTATAATGGTGACGTCGTTATTCTCAAGGTTGCTTCTATGGATAACATATAGATATCCATTGTCTAGGCCTACTACTTAGCCATTTTTGAAATGACTAAAGAAGAGGTATCATCACTGATGACCAAGCTGATTGGCTCTAGTGCAAGTGGGAGATTGTTGGAAATGTGCCCTAAAACCAATCATGTGATGATACTTTACGGACATTTCACATGTTAAACTAATCTAGTTTAATATCAAGGGCAAAGATTATTGTTTTAAGTCATCTCATATAAATGTTATATGCTTAAACGATAAGTCCAAGGAATATGTAATTAGGAGAATGTAATTTAAACAAGTTAGATTTATGAGACCATTCTCTTTCATATACATATCCTAAACGTTCCTGATCATAGGATTGCCAATTGGGCATTGACAGTCCGTTAAGATCAGTACATGTTGTGTCTTCTCTCATGGAGAGTGACTGGTCTCGAGTTATTGGTGTGATTGACACCAAGACAAGCATGTAGGTGCTCAATAGCGAATGAGTCCATTGAACACGATCAACGAGGAGTTCTCATACTCATGTCACATGAGAACTCATGGTTGAGATAATGCAAAATAGTCCTTTGACCTGAGGCATCATAGTTGTCTTGTGGTTAAGTCCTTGATCTTTGACTATGTCAAAGTCACTCCATCAGAGGGTGTCCACGGCATAGTTGGGGTTAAGCCACTTAGCCATGGAGGCAAGTGAATGCGTAACAAAGGATCTCTAACCTCCAAACCGTTTGAGGGAGAATACTATATGATATGATTAAGAATCTCTGGCCAGAATATGAATGAGATTTAGGAAGTCATTCCAAATCACATTCAAGGTAATCATATAAGTAAATGAATCACATTGGATAATAGACATGAATAAACTATCAATCCAAACAATGTGGTCAAGAGTATTGTATTAGAGAAAGACCGTATTGCATTGTAATCCTAAACTGAATAGGTTCTCCACCTCTTCTGATTAGCTTGGGTAACCATGACAAACTGCTAGGTGTCACTCATGGTTTGTGGAAGCCCTAAACGTGGATAATCACTAAAGGGAGAATTGAAAGTAAGTTTCAATTCACAATCGATTTGAAAGAGTTCTAATCGCCCACTGCCTCGCTAAAAGGAACCTAATGGATCATACACCGTGTAAGGCAGAGATTGAAGAAACAATGGAGATGAGTAAGAATAATTAAATGGTTTAATTATTTATGGCAAGGATTAATTAATATGTTAATTAATCAAACGAATAAAGTTCGTTAAAAGACCTAGGGTTAGTTTTGGGCCTTAAGGTCCAATGGGCTTCGAACGTCAAGCCCATTGACTTAAGTTGTATGACAACTTAATGACTAAATATTCACAAAGGTCCAAACAACCCAATAACACCCTATGGCCGGCCATATTGATAATGGAGTGGGTTTTGGACTTATTACAAGTTTGCCACTCCAATGAAGGTAAGTATAAATATGACTTTATAGCCTTTTCTTCATTAGGGTTTCTTTTGGGAGAAAAGATGAGAACAAAAGCTCTCTTTGCTCTCTAAGAGGCCGGCCACCCTAGAGGAACATAGCTAGCAATCTTACTTCCTCTAGGTCACTCATTTCTTCATCAATCCTTCCTTGGTGTGGAGACTTAGAGGTTCTCAACTTTGAGAACTTGGAGAAACCAATTCTTCCATCCAAATCCATGGAGCTAAAAAGCAAGGAATGAAGGCTCTATCTCTTGGGTGATTATCCTTTGCTTATGCAAAGAGGAATCAACAAAGGTATAAATTTCTCAACTCACTTTGTTTTGAGTTGAGTCTTGGTTCACCTAAATACTAGGCTTTGAATTTCATGGGTAATGTTTTGTTTTTGAGTGCATACAAGCATGATTCCGCCTTTAATTGTTAATTGCATGCTATATAGATGTTGCTCAAATGAACATGTTTTTCACAAAATTTCCTTTAGTTGCTCCTGTTGATGTTTGATACAAAGTGCGGTATGACCAAAGAACTTGGGGTACAAATTCTGGCCAACAACCTTTATCCTTGTCCAAGCTGGTTTTCAAAGTTCGCTTGATTATTTCTTTGATGGCTTCAACTTGCCCATTAGACTGAGGATGAGCTAGGGAGGCAAAACATAAGTTGATGTTGAACTTAGAGCAGAACATCATGAACTTATTGTTGTCGAACTATCGCCCGTTGTCAGTGACTATCGCATTGGGAATGCCGAATCTACAAAGGATGTTCTTCCATACGAAGTCTTCTATTTTTGCCTCAGTAATGGTTGCCAAGGGTTCTACTTCGGCCCACTTTGTGAAGTAGTCAACTGCAACGATTGCATAACGAACATTGCCCTTCCCTGCAGGCATTGGGCCGATCAAATCAAGTCCCCATTGGGCCAAGGGCCAAGGGCTAATCATAAGAGTGAGCGGCTTGGGAGGGGAGTGAGGAATAGTTGCGTAGCGTTGACACTTATCACATGAGCGGGATATTCTAATGGCATCTTGATGGAGTGTTGGCCAGTAATATCCTTGTGTGCTAGGGATCGAGATCTAGCATGATCTCTGCAGACTCCTTCATGTATTTCCCGAATGACAGTTTCCGCCTCTGCGGGCGTAAGGCATCTTAGGTATGGTAGGTTAAAACCCCGCTTGTAGAGTTGGTCATTAATGATCAAGTAACGGGTAGCCTTGTATCGAACCTGCTTAGCATGGATTTTGTCATTTGGAAGGGTGCCATGAGCAAGGAATCTATAAATCGGGGTAATCCAACTATCTCCTTGTTATAAGTTGCACACTTCCGCAGCCATGGTGCTTGGTGCTGCCAACAATTCGACCTGAATTTTTCTCCTAATCTTGTCTTCCACCGCTGAGGCGAGGCGAGCCAAAGCATCTGCATGACTGTTTGCCGCTCGAGGAATTTGGGTGATCTAGTAGTGGAAGTGCTTGAGCAACAATTGTGTTTGTGCCAGATATGCTGCCATGGAGCTATCCTTAGCGTCAAAGTTGTTGGTGACCTGGTTAACCACTAATTGGGAGTCACTGAAGATATCAATTCATTTAACCCCAAGGTGTTTGGCCAAACGTAAGCCTGCTAGGAGGGCTTCATATTCGGCCTCATTGTTCGACGCCTTGAATTTGAAACGAATAGCATACTCCATCGCCACTTTGTCAGGGGTCGTAAGGACTAGTCCTGCTCCACAACCCTGTTGGTTGGACGAGCTATCAACATATAGACTCCATACTGAGGCTCTTGGTTCTATTTCTGAGCTTCTGTGGGTAATGAAACCACTTCTTTAGGCGTAGAAACAATGTCAACAGGATATGTGAAGTCGGTGATGAAGTCTGCCACTGCTTTGCCCTTCTCAGCTGGCTTTGGTTGGTAGGAGATGTCAAACTCACCCAATGTTATCGCCCATTTGATCATTCGCCCGGAAGTGTCAGGACTCTGGAGTATTTGATGAAGATGATGATTGGTAAGCACGATGATAGAGTGTGCTTGGAAGTAAGGGCGAAGTTTTCGAGCAAACATGACCAATGCTAGAGCTAATTTCTCAATGTTGGAGTATCATGTCTCCGCATCTTGTAAGGCCTTGCTAGCATAGTAGACAGGCCGTTCGACATTACCATCCTTTCGAATGAGAACGGAACTTACTGCTGAAGCCTATACCGACAGATAGATAATGAGAGTGTCACCAACCTCAGGTTTGGAGAGCAAAGGGGCTTTACTCATGTAGTCTTTGAGGTTCTTGAATGCCGCAGCACATTCATCAGTCCATGTAATGTACTTCTTACTTCCCTTAATTGCTTTGAAGAAAGGAACACATCTGTCGGTGGCCTTAGAGATGAACCTAGTTAAGGCTGCCACCTATCCAGTAAGGCTCTGGATGTCTTTTGAAGTTACCGGTTTCCTCATGTCGATGATTGCTTTGATCTTCTCGGGATTAGCCTCAATGCCTCGTTGGCTTATCATGAAGCCTAAGAATTTGCCAGAGCCTACGCCTAAGGCACATTTGTTGGGGTTCAACCTCATTCGATACCTCTTCAGAATGGTGAAAGTTTCAGATAGGTTGGTGATGTGTTGGTCAGCATGTTTGCTCTTGACTAGCATATCATCAACGTAAACTTCCATGCTCTTCCCAATCTGTTCGGCTAACATTGAATTGAACAGTCTCTGATAAGTCGCTTCTATATTCTTTAGGCCGAAGGGCATGACTTTATAGCAATATAGTCCCCTGTCAGTAGTGAAGGCTGTGTGTTCTTGGTCTGGAAGGTTCATGAGGATTTGGTTGTATCCTGAGTAAGCATCCATGAAGCTCAGGAGTTTACACCATGCCGTAGAGTCTATAAGTTTGTCTATGAGAGGAAGAGGAAAGCTATCCTTCGGGCATCCTTTGTTTAGGTCGGTGTAATCGACACACATTCTCCACAAGACCTTTTGGAACAGGAGACTTTCCTTGGTCGAATTCTTCTTAACAAGGACAGCATTTGCTACCCACGTTGGGTAATTGACTTCGCAGACGAAGCCTATGCCTTTAAGTTTTTCAACTTCTACCTTCATTGCCTCGTACCGTTCAATGCCATAAGATCTTCGCTTCTGTATCACTAGCTTGGTTTTGGGGTCAATACTTAAGCGATGACAGATTATATCGGGAGAGATGCCTGGCATGTCCTTGTATAACCAGACGAAGATCTCAGTGTTCTCTTATAAAAAAGAGATCAATGTCAACCGAATGGGTGGTGACAAGGTGGTACCAATCTTCACCATGAGATCCGGATAATCTTTTGAGATAGAGACCTTCTCTAACTCCTCAGCGGGTTGTGCTTACTAGGTGAAAGAGTCATCTCAAGGATCGTCGGGTTGACTGTTGCCACCGTGAAGATCCAAGTTGGCTTCGTCTGGGCTGGTCTTTATGACTTGGTCATGTATAGAAAGGGTTTTCTTGGGCACAGGCAGGTGCTGTTACTTGACCGAAGTGTTGTAACATGATCGTGCACTAAGTTGGTCTCCTCTGATGTAACCATTGCCATAGGGGGTTGGAAATTTCATCAACAACATATGTGTGGATACCATGGCCTTAAGATCATTGATGCCTGTGCGTCCAAAGATGACATTGTATGCCGTTGGGCAATCAACCACCAGAAAGTTAGTGGTAATGGTAGTTGTGTAAGGGCTTATACCAATGGTGAAAGGTAAGTGTATGCTCCCCAAAGGTTGCACGATATCGCCGAAGAAGCTTATCAGAGGGGAAATCGAGCGGTCGAGCAAGTGTTCAGCTATATTAAGTGCCCTGAAAGCTTCAGCAAACATGATATTGACCGAAGCCCTCGTGTCTACCAGGATTCGTCGTACTTCAAAGTTGGCTATGTGAGCTTCCACGATCAATGGGTCGTTATGAGGGTAGATGGTACCTCTTTCTTCCTCAGGGTAGAAACATATTGGATCCCAGTTAGGCTTGTGATATTTACCTCCCCTGATGTCTTCCACGTGAAACACTTGGTGGCCAGACCTTAAAGCTCGTTCACTATTTTTCATGGCCCTGTTGGAAGATTTAGATATGGGTGTGCCACCACTTATGGAATATATCACATTTACTTGGCGTTGGTTACGGTTACCCCTTAGAAGGTGAAGGAGGAATTGATCAATTTTTTCTTCACGTGCCAAAGCTTCAATATGATCACGAAGGGTGATACACTTCTCGCCGTCATGGCCGTTATGCTCGTGGTAGCAGCAAAACGTGCCCGTGTTCTTCGTGGGCATGTAATCCGGGTGCCTCAACTTTGGCTTCGGTATCAAGTGTGCTATGCTGGGGTAAATGGCCACGCATGTGGCGTTCAAAGGTGTGTATGCCTCATACCTCGGGGTAGGGGCTGTCCTGACACGTGCTTGACCCACTGTGTTGACTGCCTGGGGTCGGGGATTATCATGGTGATACCCTTAGTTATCGCGGTAGTGTCCCTTACTCCTTTTACTAAAATGAGACTGGTGATGATGGAAATCTTTCCTTTTGCCCTGAGATTGATATGTCTGTTGACTTGGCAAAGTATTAAGTAAGGCAGGGGGATGCACCGCTGCTGTTTGGAAGGTCGAGGTTTTCTCATTTGGTTAGATCTGGCTTCCACTCCCTACTTGCTGATAAATGGTGGTTGTGGGGGGTTTCCCTCGATATGTCCTTGCCTCGGCGGAGGCATGGTTGTAAGCCTGTGCCATCACCTCAGAGTAAGTCTTCCAAGTGTTGGCATTGATCATGTACTTGAAGAAACAATCACGTAGGCCTGCCGTGAAGGCCTTGATGGCGGTCTTGTCATCTGCCTCAGCGCAGCGAGAATACTCATGGCTGAAACGACGAGTATACTCTCGTAGTGACTCATCCGGCTTCTGACGAATAGTGTACAAGTCATCTGCAGAATGCAAGCGATCGGTCTGGAAGATGTGTTTAGAGACAAACAGTTTCCTCAGTTCCTCAAATGAGTCTATTGTCTCAAGTGGAAGACGGCAATACCAGTTTAGAACTCCGCCAGAGAAGGTGGAGGGGAAGAGAAGACATCATTCTTCGTTGGTGTGCATCTAATATGCCATGATGGACTCCAAGAGGTTAAGGTGTTCAATAGGGTCCTCCGTTCCAGTATAGAGTTGTAAACCAAGCTTTTGTTTTGTCTTTGCTTGAAGGGGGGTGTCGAGGATCCTCCTTTCTCAGGCCTGGGTTGGTTCCAGTCAGGTATCTTGGCCTGACGTTCGGCCTTCAACTTGTTTACTTCCTCAAGGAGCTGTAGGATAAGGGGGTTTTGAGTGGAGTCATGTACCACTGGGATTTTCTTTCGTAAGTCTCCATCGCCTTTTGGAAGTAGGAAAGTTTGAGCAAGGGCGTGTGATTTTTCCTCAGATTCCCCGTACTGACTTCTAGGGCGAGTTTGTCGGAATTCCTCAGAGTCCCCTGTACCTTCATGTTCCTCTAAGACATGTCATTCCTTCCCTAGATTGGCAGCTGGCCTGGGTCGTGGGAGGGGACCGAGTCTTTCAGAAACCCTTGGGTCATTAATCTTTGAGCATATGTGGAGGGGATTCTCTCGACGTTGCTTTAGGAAGTCTCGACAGGCACGATAAACAACTTTCAATCCTTCCAACCCTTCTGCAAAGAGGTGTCTTCCTCCACTTCTCCTGTTTCGGGTCGAAGCAGCTGGGTTGAGAGAAGTCTCATGTTGATCAATGTTTTGATGATTAGCTCGCTTCTCATCAGGGATACCCATGTCAAAGGAAGGTGACCCTCCGTGTTGGGGGGCACCCAGATGATGGTTGATGTCCATAGGGGCAACAAGCTCGCGTGTTTGAGTACGCATAGTTTCATGGAGCGTCTTAAAGAGCTTCTCATACTGCTCCTGGAGGACCTTATTCTTCATTGCTATCTTGTTGTTTTGAGCTTCTAGCTCATCGACTTTAGCTTGAAGAGCAACCCTCTTTCCTTCCTTCTTTCGTTGCTTCGCACTAGGTGCAAGAGAGGTGTCATTCTGTGTGTTGTGGCTTCTTTCGCTCCCCATGTTGGAGAGAGATGTCTGGTCAAAAGAGAGTGTACGAACGGTAGAAACCAGCTTGACAAAGTTAAAGAGAGTGGGAATAAGTGTCGTTTCCCACAGACGGCGCCAAATGTTGATGCACAAAATCAGTGAGGACTTTGGTACAACAGAAAATGTTAAGTTTGTGACCTTCGCTAGATTGCTCCGGTCACTAGTGTGGATAAGTATGTAAATGGATAAGGATAGGGAAGCAACACAAGTTGTACGTGGTTCACCCAGATTGGCTACGTCCACGGAGTAGAGGAGTTCTCATTAATTGTGAAGGGTTTACACAAGTACATAGGTTCAAGCTTTCCTTTAGTGAGTACTAGTGAATGATTTAGTACAAATGACATTAGGAAATATTGTGAGAGAATGATCTCTATTTATAGAGGAGAGTTTCTAGTTTCATTCTGACATTGACACGTGTCGTGTTGTGATTGGCTTCTGATGTTGACACGTGTCGCGCTATGATTGGCTTCTGATGTTGACACGTGTCGCGCTGTGATTGGCCTCTTGGTTGGAGGGAAACTCTTCTGGGTCCTTGACTGTATAACATTGACCGGTGCTCAGTAGTTTCGGGATTGGTCAAGTATGGTACAAACAATGACCATTAAACTAAAATTGTGAGTAAGATTAAAATCTAATTTTAGTCTCTTGATACATTAATCACCTCATTTATTAATTATATTTTGTTGTTTTAATTATTTCTCTTTTTCTTGCTAATTTTAATGTACTAATTATATTTCATTTTCATTTTATTTATCGTAATATATTTTGTTGTAAATATTTAGATAAACTAATTTTTGTTATACAATATATTTCGATATATTTTGTTTTCTTTATTTAGGTACATTAAATTCATTATAATACAATTCGGTGCATACATTTGGGTACACACATTTAGGTACATACATTTCGATTCAAAGATGTAGGTACATTAATTCAATATAATACATTTTGGTATTAACATTTTAGTGCATACATTTCGGTACATACATTTAGGTACATTAATTTAATATAATACATTTCGGTATTAACATTTAGGTACATTAATTCAATATATTGCGTTTTGGTACTAATATTTAAGTACATTAATTGAGACTTTCAAGTTTCAAGAATGTTAAAAAATTAAAAAATTAAAAAAAAAACATAATAAATTTAAAAAAAAATTTGGTCAAAAAATAAATTTAAATGTGTATATTAATAAATTTAAATATTAATGGTAGACATCGAATAAAATACACATTAATTAATTTGAATTAAGGACACATCAAGGGACTATATTCAATATGTAATCTAATACCAGATTTTATTAAATTTCAATCTTCTTCAAGGATTAAAGTTAAAAAACCCCAAAGGAAACTAATGTGTGCTCCCTTTGGTGATTTTGTCATTTGTTTTTTGGTTTCGTCACTATTTTAGGCTTAATGTTTTAGCTAGCTGCGTTATATACGTCTTACTTTTACGATTGAAATTTGATCTAATAAAATTGAAAAGAAAAGAATTCTCACTTAACAATAAACTTAATTACACCGACTTTGAGGTGGAACAAGCACTACTCAATGTAAAATAAAATCATTGTCCTCATTAGCTAAGGAAACTAAATAAAATTGTTTTTAATGGTACCAGCCTTTTATAATACCATTTCTCAATGCTTCCTTACCACCAATGAACCCATAAGGCAGTCTTGCCACAACATCTTGAATCATCAACTCTTTCACGCTTGATATGCTTGCATGGTAAACTTGTAGCCCTAGGCTTTTGAGTGCATTCATCAACTTAGCATATGGGTAGTCTTCATCCGGACACTGAACATGTATCATGGCTTCTGACGCCAAAATCTTCACATCCACTTCCATAACCGCAGAAGCTGCCCTATCACTATTACTACTATTAATACTATTATTATTTTTATTACAATAATGATGCTGGTCAACTATGGAGCTGGTGCTTTGGCTGGAGTGATGATCAAGATTGTTGCTTGCATTATTGCCCGCTTTAGGCTTTTGTGGTTGTTCTTGGACTTTGGCCTCCAATTCCTGAACTTTTGATTTGAGTTGATTGATGTAGGCCACGGCATCGGCAAGCAAAGAGGACCTGTCCATTTTTGACACATTGGGAACAACTGACCGGAGGACATAGAATCGGTGGTTGAGCTTCTCCCTCCTCTGTCTCTCGGCCTCAACGTGGTTTAACAATTGTGATTCTCTATTTGCAGCTCCATGTTTTGATGATCTTCCTCGCTTTTTCGACCGAATCGTGTTCTCCGTGGAGGTGAAGTTCCCAACAGAATCAGAAGGTGATTCTGGCGACGACCCTCCTAGATTGATAGGTGCAGCTTCGTTTATACCACCACCTTGATCTAGTAAAAAGAAGTATTGAACATCGATGGTAAATTAGGTACATCATTGAGATTATACACGTATACAAGTGTATTGTACTAATACTTAGTGAATAACCAAAACAGAAAAATAGGAAATTGTTATTCATATTTCAAAAATCTATTTATGCACTTCAAACTTTATATATATAATAAAAAAAGTTCTTATGAGAGCTGTACAATTAGATTTTTAGATTTTTAGAGTTCCAATAATAATTCTAGAAAAAAAAAATTCAGATCTTCTCTAAAGAGTGCAGTCCGAAGTCGATGAACTGAGAAATCTTGACAATTCAACAGAGGAAGAGAGATGCAAACTTTTAGTTTGTGTACGTGGGCTAGTGGGATGGACTAATGGTTATAAATTTAAAAGGTGAGGTCCGAATTTCTCTCCGGAGAGGATCTCGATTCCTCAAAAAAAAAAAAAATAAATAAAAAGGTTTGGTAATAGGTACTAATCATTGACCATGCCATTTGGTATTTGGTAAGTACAGATAAACGAATTACTCTGGAATTTAACATAGATTTTGGTTCATACCTTGTGGGATCAATTCCTTTTGAGCTGCTGAAAACAGTCCATTTTCGAGGATAGGAACAAGTACATTGCCGTCACGGCTGGTCTGCCGTTTTGAGAGCCTGTTGTTGTTGTTCATGTTGATGTTGTCATCTGATCCGAACAGCGACTTTGATAAATGCACTAGACCCCAATCTTCTTTGATCACATCCAAAGAGGCCAGTTCAAGTACCCCACAAGGAGTTGCAATGCAAACCAAAGTTTGGATTCCATGCATTCTTGCTTCTTTAACTCTCTCACACTCATAAAACTGAAATTCATGGTCACCTGCAAGCCAAACAAACCCACCAGAACCAAATGCCCTGCCGAGAATATTGGTACTATTATTACCGTGGCTTCCGGAGAATGACTGGGTTAAAGAAACGGTATAAAAGTAAAACCACTCGGAGTCAGTGACATCTCCATGATCCACGAGCCTCATGTCCAAATCCACCATGTCATCATGCAAAAGTGATTCAACTTCCCGGTTATTCACCCTCTTTCTCTCCACATTGTTGAACCCAAATTTGAGTTGGTAATTGTTGGCTATTCGGCTGCTTCTTTTCAATGCCAAGTGATCGCGAGTGTTCCGAAAATGGCCGCCGGCCCATGACAGGGAAACCTGGTCACTAATGCTGTCTTTGGAGGCTTGCCAGAAAATGGAATACACCCACCACTCAGGCCTGTTCTGAACTATGAACTGTAGGCGCTGTTGAAATGTGGGGGAGGTTTCTTGGCAGAAATTAGTTGAACATGAGGATATGATTTCGTCCATGGTTTATGCCCTAATTTGGTTTTGCTACAGAAGGGAACTTTATGTAACAAGAGAGAGGAGGGTGAGAAGCAGAGCGGTGGAAGAAGAAAGTCAAGAAATTAAGGGAGCGAGGTTCTCCGCGAGTGGTGTGACCTTGCAGATTGTGATTTGGTTATGCGCATAAATATACGGGAACCAACGCCTGGCTTTGCCTTCAACTGTTTGGCCTTCTGGGCTAATGGTGCCAACGTTTCAAGCACGGCGACATAATGGACTTTGTTTATTTAATTAGACCTAAGATGTGAGTCATAACGTAACACTGTTGATACTATTTACATACAACTTTTTATGTTCTTTGATTAAAATTTAAAGTTTTCAAATTATTTTCATTAGTTTTTATTTTTATTAATAATGGATCGGATCCTGACATTTCTTTTAGAGTATTGTTATCCACATATTTTTTTCTATCCATTACCGACGTCCTTCAATTTTTTACCGTTGGATCGAAACAATTAAAGAATATCAAATTATATAAATTAATAAAAAATATATGAGAGGTAAAGATATTTGTGTGAAGAGCACAACTGTTCTTTTAATATTATAAAGAATAGTACATTAGATTAAAAATTAGTTAGCACAAGGCCGTAAATTTGAGATTGACAATGACATTTTTTTTAACCATAGACTCGATAATCAGATACTCAGATTTTATTATAATATTAAAAAAAATAAAACAATATCACTGAATTAAGAAGTAATTGACACAATATCGCATATTCGTGAATGACAATAAAACAACAAAGTATAAACAAGGCTCTATTGTCGTGGGAAATACACCGGGATTGTATCTGACATGGCTTGATTTGATTTAACCCATTCTGCTTTTCATATTCCGAGTCTCCTCATTCACCCAAAAATAAAATAAAAATTCCGAATCTCCTCGTTCACGAAAAAATAATCCTGACAAGCCGGAAACCACGAGGCACCTCAAATTATTTCTATTTAATACTAATTTCTTTTGCAGTTGAGTTAATTCCAACATGATTCTTTTTGGATTTTTTTTGTGAGACTCTTAAGAATATGTGAATTGTGTTTGTTTATTGTACAATGTGTAATTAGTTTTTATCAAATACTATTTTTGTTTAATTTTAAATAAAAATATTTAAAATAATTTATAACAGTACGATTTGACAAATCTTTGAAATTCTCATAAAAATGATTCGACGTGGATCCGGATTCAAGCTAATTTATAACAAGGGATATGATCATATCTATTGATGTGACACGTGGGGAGGAAATAATTTATAACAAGGGATAATGATCATATCTGATCTGACACGTGGGGAGGAAATAATTTATGGACTTAGATTGTCTACTCTTCCATTCCATACCCTTCTCATGTTTTTTTATATTTTGTAATCACGGTTAAATTATGTCAATTTTTTATATTAATTTTTTTTATAAAAACAATAAGATAAAAAATAATGAAAATATAAAATATTGACATAATTTAAACGTGATCACAGAATATAAAAAAATGTGAGAAGGGTATGAAATGGAAAGGGCAAACAATCAAAGTCCATAATTTATAAGGAAAACTAATGAAAAGGGCTTGAAAACTTTGAGTTTTAATGATAAAGACAAAATAAAGGGTAAAGTGAATAGTATCAGAATTGACTTTTTAGTGTAAAAATGTGGTTTTTCGTTAAAGTGAACAGTACCAAGAGCTTTTCGTTAAAGTTCCCTAATTTATAACAAGGGATAATGATCATATCTACTGATGTGACAGTGGGAAGGAAATAATGAAGAATGCTTTCCTCTTCTATTTTCTCTCCATCTTTTTTTTTGGTTTGTTATATAATTCATGTGGGGATTGTTAAACAAATTAACAAGAACAATTAAGCAAGTTAAAATTCTTTTCCCCAATAGCTTTAGACCTTCGAGATAATTGTCAAGTTTTGATACAGCGTCAAAATCGATCTGAAGAGCCAACCAAGGCTGACATGTAAAAAGCAGGAAGATAAATGGTTGTGTGGACATGAGGATTGTGGCACAACTTCAAGCAATCATAATTTTTTTTAATGGACTAAATTAAAAAGATAGGATGAAAGATGACAAAAATAAAAAGGGAGAGAATCAAAGTTGGAAATAATAGATGAAGGAAAAACGTTCACTTGCTGTAGAAAAACCCTTTGGCCCCATTCAATTGAAAGCACAAAATATATAGATAGTTTCTCCCTATTCAATTATTGTTGGACCCTTTTGGGACCTTAATCAAACAGAAAGATAAAACCAAATGATTTTCCCTTCCCCGCGTTTGTCTCTCAAAATAGTTTATTATTATTTTTTTTTTAATAAACAATATTATTTATACTAAGATAAAGAAAATGAGTTTAGTCACACAATTGGCTAGTAATAATGTGGTTCAAATTTGTTTTTTACGATAATCTAACTTAAGATCTCTCAATTAAAAGTTAAGAGAAATACTACTACACCGTAATACTAAGTGGCCAAAATAGTTCTTTTAAAAAATCGATAGATGGATAAATTTTATTTTGATAACAAAGAATAAATAAATAACCAAACTTCTTCCTGGTGAAGTGCGCTTGCATGACACTTCCTTGGTCTTGGGTTCGAAGGTCTGTGTGTTGTACTGCTATACTCTTGCCTTATATTTCTCCGCGTCCTATTTTGTAAAAGTAGTGCTTGTAAATGGTGTTTCGGGATCATGAAATAATTGAAGCTGAGATGTTTTTCTCTGCATTGTACTAATAAAAGCATACATCTTTGGCATGTTGTAACTTTTTTGCTCCGTTTCACGAAAGAACTATAATCTTTTCTTTTGAAATAGAAAAAAATACTGTTCATAAGAAAATTACAGAAATAAATGAAGTTTCACCCATTTCGGTCCTTGTATTAATCATTCCACATACAAAAATTGTAGTTGAACTCATGCTTGATCTATGTGGTCTCAAAACATCCAGACATACGTATCCAACAATGCACACCTTATCTCTCAACTGTGACTTGTCCCATGCTGCATGATAGCATGGTTTAATTGGGAAGTGCCACTAGGGTCTATAATTGGTGGTGAATTAAACTGTGGTAGAAATTAGACAAATATATGGTTATGGTGGCTGTGTTAACTAGTGTTTCGCCACAGCCTTGCTTTGCTGGCACAGTGGTATTGACACCGTGAAGAATGAAGAATCTCAGGGAAGTAGATGAAGGGAGTTTAGAGACAAGAGAGGGAAACGAGCTTTATGAAACCAATTATATTTATTACACCATATTGAAATGAAACTATTACACTTAGGATTATATAGATCCTAATACACATGACAAATTACTAAACTACACTTGAACCAACTAACTTCTTTACAACAGATTTCAACTAAGTCACCAATATTGAAATGACAAGTGTCACATTTATTACTCCCCCCCTCAAACTCAGCGAAATTTTCTATAGCTGAGATTGTTTTGCATCAGTTTGGTTGTGATTTGAAATAATTCCTGCATATTGATATGCAGAATCACCAGAATGACCATTATCAATACTCTTCGTAGTTGAACTAGCACCTTGTTGCAAGTTAGACTGTCCTAGAGCTAAAGTATGACAGTGCTTCATAAAAATTGGACTATGCAAGCCTTTTGTAAGGATATATGCTACATGTTCATCAGTGGGGATATATTGAAACACTGGATTAAAACAGATAGCCAAAGTTGATAAGTTATCACAGTGAAGGCATGGAGGTGAATAAAGAAATTGGTGAATATCTTTAAGAACAGAACGAATCCAGAACATATCATATGCACAATGAGAAAGAGCTTTGTACTCTGCCTCTATTGAACTTCTTGAAATAGTTGATTGCTTCTTAGATTGCCATGAGATTGGATTGTTTCCCCGAAAACAATAGAGCTTGTGATAAACCTTCGATTATTAATGTTTATACCTCCAAATCAGAGTATGCATTAATAAAGAAATCACTACACTTTGAATACTTCAAACCATAATTTAGTGTACCCTAAATGTCTCTCAAACTTCACTTAACTAGGTAAAAATGCATCTCTGTTCATGCACTCATGTATTGACAAACCATGTTTATTGCATGAGTTATATCTGGCCTTGTAAATGTTAGATATTATAATGTCCCTACTATGTTTCTGTACTGAGTAGGATCACTCATCAAAGTTCTTTCGGCAACAAGTAACTGTGTATAAGGTTTTGATGTGGAAGTAGGTTTGCAGTTGTCCATTCCAGCTTTATGCAGTAAATCTCTGGCATACTTAGATTGATTGATGAAGAAAGAACCATCTTCTTGATGCTGAATATGCAAACCTAAGAAGTATGTAAGCTTCCCCATGTTTTTTAAGTCAAACACTTATGCAAGATCATGAATTACTGATTAGATTTTTGATACATTTAGCCCTATCAGTATAATGTCATCAACATATAGACATAGTAGAATGACATCATCTTGATCACTTTTCACAAATAAACTCGTATCAGACATAGATGTTGTGAATCCCAAAAATGGTAAATAACTTGTAAATTTGGAATTCCAAGCCCTTAGGGCTTGTTTGAGACCATACATAGATTTTACTAGTTTGCATACATGATTTAGGAATTTGGAATTCATAAACCCTTGCGGCTGCTTTATATACACTTCCTCCTTAAGATCCCCATGTAGGAAGGCATTTTTGACATCCAATTGTCTTAATGACCAACCATATTGAGCTACTCAAGCCAGTATTAACCTGACTATTGTATGTTTAACCACAGGGCTGAAGGTCTCTAAGTAATCCAAACCCTATTCTTGTGTAAACACATGTGCTACCAATCGTACTTTGTACCTTGAATAGTACCATCAAGGTTCTTTTTAATCTTATAAATCCATTTGCTTCCAATTACACCTCTGTCATTAGATGGTGGCACCAAACACCAAGTTCCTTGTGTTTGCAAAGCTTCAAATTCCTCTTGCATAGCAATTTGCCACTATTGATTCATACTGGCAATTTTAAATGTTTTAGGTTCTTTAGTGTCTGATATTGCAGCAAGAAATGAGAACCCTCCAAATACCTCATCAATAATTTCCAAAGATTGCAATTCAAGCAAGGTGGCAAAATATGTAGCATAATCTTTTTTTGAAATTGTACCAGTTTGAAGTTTGGTTTGTTGACCAGATGGTCTAGAAATGTCATGAATATCAGAAGTATGTGATAATGGAGATATTGGTAGAATTACCTATAATTGTGCAGGATCTAGGACATGAAGCAAATGAGTTGTATCATTTGAGGAGGAAAGAGTATGGCCTAAATCTGTTGGTGTTCCAAATTCATGTACTGAAGACTGTGGATGCAAATTTCTTCCTCCTCGATCTTGGACAATTTTGCACCTACAAAACAATTAACACCTTAGGTTAAGGCCAAGAGCCTCACGCGCCCACGATGAATGGGGGGGGCTTTGGCCGAAGAACCTCCGATGCCAAAGTTAGAATTTAGAGAGAAAAAGTGTTTAGAGAATTTTGGGATTTTTGCCAAAGTGTTGGAATTAGCTTTTTGGTGAGAATGGGAGTATATTTATAGGGATAGGAGGTGGCTAGGGTTTTTAGGTTTAATTTAGGTTTAATTAGCCAATTTATTATGATAAATTTGCTAATTAAACATAAAGGGAATAAATGGATGGTTATAGAATCAATTAGCTAGCTTAATTGGGGTAGTAAAGTGGGAAAAGATAGGGAAGGTAGAAAGCTTAAGGGGATGGCCGGCCATGTGATGTTTTAGGGTTGAATTGGTTGTATTTTGTGGTTACTTGGATATAATGGATGGTTTAATTGAGAATTAATGGGTTAATTAGGCAATAAACCCATTAATTAGCCAATTAACATAATTTAAAAGGAATGTGTTTGGGAATTACCTTGTAGAAAGGATTTGATGAGATGGACTTTGAATTGTTACCTTTTTTGGGTACTTTTGACTTGATTGAAAGATGATTGCCCACTGCTCGCGCGTAGGAATCCTGGTATGCCTTGAGGGTATTTTTGTCCTCTTTTGTCTAAAAGTCCACATGTCGCCTAGTGAATATATTTGGCTCCACAAATGCCCCCACACATGTTGGCCTGCTCGCAGAAAAGGGCGGCAGGTGTAGAGATTTTCTTGCTTTAGGAAACTTAGGACTGCTTCCTATTTTGATGTAGATTCTCTCTTTAATAGGAAATTAGATCATTCTTACAAGAGAGAGATAGCTTAGAGGATATTTGTTCCCCTTCCTCTAGCAATCTTCTACATCTTGCCTGTGCAAAAGACCGTCTTTCGTTGCTTTCTTTGTCTTCTTCGTGCCGCACCGATGTAAGAAAACTTTAATTTTTCTTGCCTTATTCTTGGATAATGCTATTACGGGGTAGTCGTCAGGGTGGTGCGGCACATCGGCTGGCAGGGGCCAGGAGCTGGCTTGGCATGGGCTGAGGAGATGTCGTGGCAGGGACCACTGCTTGGGTAGCTTGGCTTGGCTTGAGCCAAGGGCAGCTTATGCAGCTGGGGTCGAGGATTGTGGCACTGGTGCGCAGTGCTAGGCGAGCCGCATGGCTCATGTCCTTTGGGCTCTTGGACCTGACTCAGGCCAGGCTGGCGATTGAGAGAAATAAGGAGATTGCGAGTCTCATAGGCTGCTGGAATGTTGGGCATGCAGGCCTCCTGCCTGCTGGAATGCTGGGTTGAGCTCCTCTGCTGAGTACCATGAATGTCGTTGGCTGCTTAGTCCTCTTTGCTGAAAGAAAGGTGGGCTGCTCCGGAAAGAGAAGGTAAAGAGGATCAAGGCGGATGCATTGGCTCGTCTGATCGCTGTCGTGTAGCTTACTATGAATGAAGATAGAAAGAAGAGATCTTCCCCGCCTGCTCATGAGATGCCAGTTAAGAAAAAACTGAAGACTTCTTCTGCTGCTCAAGAGGGTCCGCTTGCTACCGAGAGGTATATGATTGACATGACTTCTTCTAATGGGAAGAAAAATAAGGCTGCTAGATCTGAGCATGTGGCGTCTTCTATGTTGAGAATGGCTAGTACAATTATGGATAAGATTGCTCAACGTAAAGGTTTTATCATGCCCCCAGTGCTGAAGTCCGTACCAGGACGTTCTTTGGGAGCCAAGTCCGGTTCATTTTTGTAGAGACTTGCTATTATGAAGAGTGGTAAGGTGGATTCTGTTGCTAAAGTGGCGGCAAAGCCTGCTCCATTTGCTGCTGAGATTGATTCGCCTTAGATTCAAGATCTTAAGCTTGCAATTTCTGAGCTTCATTTTGCTGCTTATGCTAAGAAGGGAGTGGATAAGCTGCAGCGCGTCCGTGTTAGTCTGCTTAAGAAGAATGCGCAGCTGAAGGGTGAGAAGGATGGGTTTGAGGTTTTAAGACCTTCTCTATTTCTCCAGAAGACTTGCTTACTTTTACTTTTAAGGCTTTCATTGGTGAAGTAGTTGGAGAAGTTAGTGCCCAAACTGGGGCAGCCGGGGGTGAAACGCCAGATGATGCCGCTGCTAAGAGCGTTACGGCTGTTGAAGGTGTGGCAACCTAGTAGTCGTGGGATGTCCAAGCTGCTGTAGTGTAGTATTTTAGGTAGCCTTTAGGATTTTCTTTGTTTTTCCTTGTAGCTCTTGTTTTGCTTGAACTCCTTCGGCCTTTGCTAGTTGTTTATAAACATGTTTTCCTTCGTTTTTCTTCATCTTCACTTCTTTTGTTCATGCCCTAACCTTTAGACTTGATAGACCAATGGCAGGCATGCTACTTTTTTATAAGCAGACAAGCTCGCGTAGCCTATGCAGCCGTAGGTGTTGGTGTAGAACTTTGCAAAGTTGTTAGCCATAGGGTTGGCAGTCGGATGCCTTACTTACAGAAGCAGACAAGTCCGCGTAACCACTAGGCTGTTAACCTTGACTTTCTTCAATTCCGTAGGTTGCGTAGCAAGTATCACAACACTTTAGGACTTGGTGTAGGTTGTTCCGCGCTTGGCAGAGGTGAAGCTTATCGACTACGTAGCATGTCGGCAGTGGATAAAACTTCGTATATGCGCGCTAGCTTGTTTAACCTTTCACAAGAATGTGCGGTTGTATAAGTATAGCGCGGCTTTACTGCTCGAAGGGCAAGCCGTAGGCAGTCTTCCTGAATCCGTAGGCTACCTTAGTGCACTCGGTAGCAGCTTTAGGATTCCAGGGCAGCCGTCCATCGGATGTACTGCGTAATATGCCCTCTCCGTCTCTAGGGCCCGGTTCCCCACGGATTAGGCCAAGAGACCCAAAATCCTTCAGTTAGCTAAGCATTGAAAAAGACCATTGCGGCTACTTCTAGGAATCCCGGCGCAAGCCATCGTGCATCTAGTTATACTAGGGCAGCTAGACTCATCCACGTCTGGATATTTGGAGTGTAAAGTTTATCCTCCCATCTTGGAGAGCTGACCCATATGGGTGTCGGGGAATTGGTTTATCCTCTCGCACTGGAGAGCAATTAGTTTACCCTCTCGCACTGGAGAGCATGGTTGGTCCCTCGGGGGGCGCAATTCCTGCGATGGGTCCCTAAGAAGGGCACAGTCTTCTTTTGAAGTGCTGGAGTGATCACTTGTTGTAAGCATGCAGCCGAGCCAAGTTGTGATTACTTCTGAATTCCTCATTGAAAAACGAGTGAAACGAACGAGAACTTAGCTGTAAGGTAGGAACTGCATAACAACTGGATAGTCTTCGACTTGTGAGGTGGTACCCGTCGAGCTTCTTAAGTCTTCGGGCTTTGATGTAGTCGGAGGTCACACATGGTACTTCTTCAGATTGTAGGCGCTCCACTACTTTTCGATCTTTTTATCGTTTCATGGTAGCGGAGGTATAATTACTCTTACCGCCTATTCTGCTGAGCTTGTACGGACCTTCCCAGATGAGATCTATATTTTTGGATGTTTCGGCCTGCCTATTGCCTTGAGGATATCTCGGCATGGACATATGCTGCTTGATGCCATATTTTTTGAAGAACTTCGCCAAATCTTTGCCCACGAATTGCAGGCCGTTGTTGGTGATGATGGATTAAGGGATGCCAAATCGGTAAATGATGTTCCTCCATATGAAGCGCTCTATGTCCGTCTGAATCGTGGTCGTCATGGGCTCTGCTTCCACCTATTTGGTGAAGTAGTCGGTTGCCACGAACCACGGCTGCTCGCAAGCCTTTGTAGTTGGATGCGTCGTTGACATGCGAATGCCAGAAATCTCCATTAAGGGAATATGTGCAGCTAAAGTGTGCTCGACTACCTTCGGGGCATCGTTGGGCCGAGTTGTTGCGTTCGTCAGAAAACTTTGCATCTGCCAGGGTCTACGCCTTTATCGTCACCGGTTTGGATTCGGCGGAATAGTGAGTCATGATGATGACTGCATGTAACTGTAGAATACAGGTAGTCGGGCCCCCAGCTCTTCTCGCATGATGGTAGAGCTTATTGCTACTTTAGATACCGTCAAACATGCGAATAAGTCATCCGCTGCTTCTAGGGATATGATGTCGGGTACTTCTTCAAGTCCTTGAATGTGCATTGGCGAGCCTCATCCCAAAGTGCATGCTTCTCTGCTAAAGCAAAAGAGTCTGCCAGAGTTAGATCTTCTTTCATGATCAATTTTCCGAATAGCGGGTGGTCTGCTGGAAGTCCTTTTTGGAAGGCTGCTCTAGCTATCGAGTCGTTGCATCCGACTATTTTTGCCTTCTCTATTTTGAACCTCCTCATATAGTCGCGAAGCGACTCCTTTGGGTTCTTCTTGACGTCGAACAAATGGTCAGACTTCTTTTTTATCGAGCGATAGGATGAATATTCTTTGGTGAAAACCAAAGAAAGTTCGTAGAAATTCCGGATGGATTGTGGCGGCAGGGTGTAGAACCAATTTTGCGCCTCGCCTTGTAGAGTGGTGGCGAATATCTTGCACATGAGATCATCGTTGTTTCGATAAAGGATCATTGCGCTTTGGTAACGTTTTAAGTGTCTCTCCGGGTCTTCATCCCCTTTGAAAAATGTGAAATGTGGCATGCTGAACTCGCGTGGAGGCTCTGCCTCCTCGATCTCCTCCGTGAAGGGTGACCTGCTTATGTTGATTATGTTCCGTCGTAGTGCCTCGTAGGTGACCTCGTTGCGTTGGAAATCATGCAATCGCTTGGTCAAGAGTCTTTCTACTTCTTTCTGAATTTGGATTTGTTGGGGTAGCAGAGCTCTCGGCTGCCCCCAGTCATGATTTGCTGGTCTAGGCTGCTCTTCCATGTGTTTGGCTCGTCTATACCGCGGATGCCGTGCATGTCGTGCGTTCCTAGTAGGCGAGCGAGTTCTTCGCAGGCTACTGGTTGAACTTGAGCTGGATTGAGTGACTGCTTCTCTCCGTCCGTCGTGCTGCCTACTCTGATGTGAGGTGGATGACGCTCCTTGTGGGCTTAGTTGCGAATAGACATTTTGCCCGGAAGGTTGCTCATGTTGACTATCGGAGTATGACCCCAACCGTGAATGTATGCTCATCCGTGGGCCTAGTCGAGAGTGCATGCTCCCTCGCGCTCTAAGACGGGAATGTACACTGCCCAAACGTTCGGCTCGTGGCTGGTCGAGTGGCTGCTTACCGGGACGCTGCTGGAAATGTTCGTCTGCCCTTGTCCTACTTCGGGATACCTCGTCCGAGGCACGTTAGATCTCGATACGTTGCAAAAGTTGATTCACCAAGGTTTTCTGTTGTGCAAGGGCGCTCGTCAACTCTATGACTTGTCGAGACAAGTGTTGTTCGCCATTTGGATTAGAAAAGCTTGGAAGGAATGCGCCTCCTTGGGCAGTGGAAATGTGGTAGACTCCGGGAGCGAGATTTGAGTTGGGAAATGTCAAATCCGCGAAAAAATGTGGTGAGATTACCCCCGGCTCGATGGTAGGTCCGGATGGTTGAGATAGTCTTGGGCCGACTTGGGCTGCTTGGAAAGCCACGGGAGCAGGCTGGGCCGTAAGAGTGGGCTGCTCGAAAGAAGCAGGCTGGACCACGGGAGTGGGTTGCTCGTCGGGAGCAGGCTGGGTCACGAGAGCAGGCTGCTTGGCAGGAGCAGGCTGGGCCATGGGAGTGGGCTACTTGGCAGGAGCAGGTTGGGCCATCGGAGTGGGCTGCTCGACGAAAGCAGGCTGGGCCACGGGAGTGGGTTGCTCGTCGGGAGCAAGCTGGGTCACGAGAGCAGGCTGCTTGGCAGGAGCAGGTTGGGCCACAGGAGTGGGCTGCTTGGCAGGAGCCGGCTGGGCCACCGGAGTGGGCTGCTCGACGAAAGCAGGCTGGGCCACGGGAGTGGGCTGCTCGTCGGGAGCAGGCTGGGTCACGAGAGCAGGCTGCTCGGCAGGAGCAGGTTGGGCCGTGAGAGTGGGTTGCTTGACGGGAGCAGGCTGGATCACGGAAGCAGGCTGCTCAATGCGCGGTGCATGTGAATGCGAGGTTTGGGCTTGGGTCCACATAAACTTGGATGGCACGGCTTGGATCGTGGTCTTGGTACCGTGAGCCTTGGATGGCACGGCTCGGGCCGTGGTGAAGGCTCCATGGACCTCGCCACGAGTGGCTACCGAAGTAGCCATCGCGGTGGTTCCCATGGTGGCCGTGGTGAAGGCACCATGGACCTCGCCGCGGGTGGCTACCGAGGTAGCCACCACGGTGGTTCCCATGGTGGAAGCTCGTGATGATGATGCCGCTCCCCTTATTGTTGCATTTAGCATCACGGATCTCCGCAATCCCATTTCTTGAACATTAGACTTTTCACTTGTGGAATTTTCTAAATTTCTAGCCATTATATTTTGCTTATACGTTTTATCAAAGAACCTTTTGCAAGTAAAAAATTCTAATAATAAGAACGTATGAAAAATATTCAAATGGACTAGAAAATAAAGAAAAAACCTTTTTGTGCGAGAGTCTTCTACGAGTATGGATTTCAACTCTCAATGAAAGCACCAATTTGTGGATGCAAATTTCTTCCTCCTCGATCTTGGACGATTTTGCACCTACAAAACAATTAACACCTTAGGTTAAGGCCAAGAGCCTCACGCGCCCACGATGAATGGGGGGGGGCTTTGGCCGAAGAACCTCCGATGCCAAAGTTAGAATTTAGAGAGAAAGAGTGTTTAGAGAATTTTGGGATTTTTGCCAAAGTGTTGGAATTAGCTTTTTGGTGAGAATGGGAGTATATTTATAGGGATAGGAGGTGGCTAGGGTTTTTAGGTTTAATTTAGGTTTAATTAGCCAATTTATTATGATAAATTTGCTAATTAAACATAAAGGGAATAAATGGATGGTTATAGAATCAATTAGCTAGCTTAATTGGGGTAGTAAAGTGGGAAAAGATAGGGAAGGTAGAAAGCTTAAGGGGATGGCCGGCCATGTGATGTTTTACGGTTGAATTG
The DNA here is from genome assembly GCF_916048215.2 of Malus sylvestris. Classification (NCBI taxonomy): domain Eukaryota; kingdom Viridiplantae; phylum Streptophyta; class Magnoliopsida; order Rosales; family Rosaceae; genus Malus; species Malus sylvestris. The sequence continues at coordinate 20,259,631 of NC_062273.1, read as the reverse complement.
GTTGTATTTTGTGGTTACTTGGATATAATGGATGGTTTAATTGAGAATTAATGGGTTAATTAGGCAATAAACCCATTAATTAGCCAATTAACATAATTTAAAAGGAATGTGTTTGGGAATTACCTTGTAGAAAGGATTTGATGAGATGGACTTTGAATTGTTACTTTTTTTGGGTACTTTTGACTTGATTGAAAGATGATTGCCCACTGCTCGCGCGTAGGAATCCTGGTATGCCTCGAGGGTATTTTTGTCCTCTTTTGTCTAAAAGTCCACATGTCGCCTAGTGAATATATTTGGCTCCACAAAGACATCCTAGATCCTTGAGTTCCTGAATTGCTATGTTGCAAATGATCATTTATACCATTATACACAAAAGATGACTTTTAAGATGAATATAATGATGTAAATGATGATGAAGTATGACTAATTTCATGCTGCTAAGATATATTTGGAGGTGAAGATGGAAATATTGGAATTGGTACTAACACAAATGAAATCCCAACTTGTTCTTGATTGTCTTGTTGCATTGGTAGTGAGTACTGACTTTGTTTGTAGGGAAAACAAGTCTCATCATAGAAATCATGTCTATGGTGACTATGTTAATAATGTCCTACATGGCATCCTATTGATGAGATAAAATGAGTGAGCACAAGCAAAATACCACAACTCAAATGATAGTCTAGCTTCTGTAAGCAAAGTGATTGTTGTTTCAATAACATGCATGTGTTTCCCCTCAACAATTCTACTTTGCTGAGGGGTATAAGGACATGAAAGCATATGTACAATTCCTTTTGTATCCAAACACTCTTTAAAAGCCTTACTAATATACTCTTGACCATCATTTTGTAAACATTTAATTGATACCCTAAATTGATTCAACACAAATGCATAAAATTTGCTGAACTCAACAAACACATTCACTAATAAAAATATTTAAACATAGCTTATATATTCATAAAAAAAAGGTACATAAAATATGTATCCATCTAGACACTTTACAAGAGAAAGGTCTCACACATCACTATGTATCTTGAGATGCATTTGTCAATCTTAGATGGAAATGGCATTCTTGATATCTTGCCTTGAATACATGAAACACAAACATTATGACTATTGTCTATACTAGCTGAGATACTAGACTGTTTCAACATAGATGATAAAATGTCATTGGTAGGATACCCCAACCTTTGATGCCATAATTGAGACTTCACTACTTGACCAACAAACATTGTTGAAGCTATAAATGCATATTGTGACCCTTTATTATTCTGAAACACTGGAATTTGGAACAACTCTCTTGGCCTACTCTTTTCTTAATACAATAACTCATTTGTTTTCTTGTCCTACGCAAAGAAATCAATTTCATCACATATAAACCATGATATATTGTCAGCACATAATTGCTTTACAGATAACAAGCTCTAAGCAATATAAGGTACATGTAAAACATGTTAAAGCACAAGTGAGTGAGTATCAATCTTGATGGTAATTGCTCCAATATTGTGAATAGGTAAAGTAGTATTGTTGCCAATTGTGATCTTTTCAGATCCTTTAAATGGCATAAGTTGAGACAACCTAGAAACATTAGCAATCATGTGGTGAGAAGCACCTGAGTCAACAATCCAAGAATCAATAGGAATGAGCTGTGTTGTTTGTTGTGCAGTCATTGATAGTGCAGGAGGATGACCTTCATATGCATAATTCCCACTATGATAGCATTCAAATGCTGAGTGCCTTATTTTGCCACAGATTTGACACCCAACCAAAAAACCAGTTGTATCAGCATTGTTGTTTCTCTGATAATAGTTTGCAGCAATATGTCCTCTCTTACCACAAATTTGACATTCAATTACCACATTTAATCTTGTATCAGTATTACCAAACCATCCAGAATTCCCATTTTGTCTAAAATTACCAGACTGAAAGCTTTTGCCCTTGTAGCCATTATTATTCTTGTAAGTATTTACTCCCTTTGAACCAGCACCTCTAAAGTTTCTTGTACCATTCATATTAGAAGATTGTGAACCTGAATTAGAACCAAACCTCCCACATTACCAACAAAACCATATCCAAATGGCGGTGGATAGAATGGAAAAGGTTGATGAGGTATTGGAGAAAGATAAAACTGTTGTGAATTGGCAGGATATTCAGGTTGAATCTGTGATTGAGACCCATAAGAAACGTGTGGAATAACACCACCAGTGGTTGTAGGAATATGACTGTGATTCTGAGGATTGGATAAAGAACCAAACACCATAGAGCCAGAAGACCATGTACTAGAATTAAAACCTTGAACATATAATGCAGATAGATTATGAGACAACAAATTAATAACCCCATCAATTTATTTCAGCACCAAGTAACTGAGCACAAAATTCTTTCAGTGTTATTGAAGATTCCCTTGCCAAAATCATTGTCCTCATTATCAAAGATAAACTCCCCTGAAGCATTGAGTTGATCCCTAATGTTTTTCAACCTAAACAAAAACTTATCAATTGAATCAGCACTCTTCTAAATAGTATGCAGCTCAATTTTCTAATGATTAACCCTAGACTTTGACACAGATGCAAAACGATCTACAAGATTAATCCAGGCTTCAGATGTTGTTTTACAACCCAACACATATTCCATAGCTTCATCAAACAAGGTTGCAAGAAGAAAACTCAATAGAGCCATATCAGTAAACTCTCCTATTCTTTTGTTACTCCTAACTTTGTATGAATAAAAAATTTGAGTGGACACATAGAAGTACTATCAAAGTGATAGAATAACTTGTATCCCTTCAAAACTAACTTAAATTAAAAAGACCACTTTGCAAGGAAGAAAGATTGATACTTTCTTACAAATCAAGAACGACTGATACTTTCTTGAATTCACATATCTTGAACAAGCTCAGTGACTGAAACACTAATCAAACACAAATGATTCAATCAACAATCGATAAACCTCTAAATCTCAACATATATCCAACCAGGGAAGAAGATAATGGGAGTTTAGAGAGAAAAGAAGGAAAATAGCTTTATCAAACCAATTGTATTTGTTACACCATACTAAAATGAAACTATTACACTTAGGCTTATATAGATCCTAATACGCACGACAAATTACTAAACTACTCTTGAACCAACTAAACTTTTTTACTACAGATTTCAACTAACTCATCCAATATTGAAATGACAAGTGTCACAGCTATTAAGTGGCACTTTGTAGTTGTATGAAAAATTAGATATGTATTATTCGTCGGCGAAATTAATTTGAGATTTTCCATAAGAGGAATGCAAGCTTATAATTCATCAAATGTGCAAATGTAATGCCAACATTAGAAAGTAAAGGAAAAGGAATTCATCGGATAATGATTTGTTCGATTATGGGCTAATGGAGGCATAATTTGCAAGTAACTAACCCTAACTTTGCGTATGACAGATTTGACACATTTCCACACGTACTTAATTATAGCGAAGGTTGCCCAAGGCGAACTTGAACTACATCATTGCTAATCCATTATGAGGTTAAGCCCAACCCCTTTTCTTTAGTGTAAATAATATCGTTTGCTAAAAAAAAATTATGGTGAAGGTTAATATTTTTCTTTTCTCGTTGAGTAATTGAGCAAAACTTTGATATGTCCAAATCAATATTAGATGTGTGAGTGTGAGGAAAAAATCCCACATCGGTAAGGGACCAAACTATGCAAGGGCTTATAAGAGGTTGGACAACTCCCTCTATTGCCAATTGGTTTTATGGTAAAACCTCAACATCTTCATGGTATTAGAGCAAGTACGGCCACACGTGCTCCATGTCACCTAAGTTATGTTGTCTACGTGTTATGCTTGAAATTCGCCACACATGATGGCGCATGTTAAGAATGAATACCACATTGATGAAAGAAGTGACATTGCATGTGCTTATAAATAGTTTAGCGACTTCCTCTATTGCCAATTAGTTTCATAATATTAGAGCAAGTTGGCCCACGTGTGAAGCTCCACGTCACTCTGTTTATGTTGTCCACGTATTAGGTTTAAAAATTCGCCGCATGTGAGGGGGCGGTGAGAATGTGAGGACAAAGTCCCACATCGGTGAGGGACCAAATAATGAAAAGGCTTATAAGTGGTTGATCTACTCTATTGCCAATTGATTTTATGGTAGAACCTCAACATCTTAATGATATCAAAGCTGGTTGGCCCCACGTGTGAAGCTTCACGTCACCCCGTTTGTGTTGTTCACGTGTTAGGCTTGAAAATTCACCACATCTGAGAGGGCGAGTGAGAATGTGAGGACAGTCTCACATTGGTAAGGGATCAAACCATACAAAGGGCTTATAAGAGATTGAGTTACTCCCCATATTACCAATTGATTTTATAGTGGAATCCTAGTTTTCTTCATGGTATCAAAGTAACTCGGCCCACATGTGAAACCCAACATCCACACATGCTCCATATCACCCTGTTTATGTTGCCCACGTGTTAGGACGTTTGTGTTGTCCATGTGTTAGGCTTAAAAATTTGTCACAAGTGAGGGGCCTGTGAGAATAGAAGGACAAAGTCCCACATCAATGAGGGACCAAACCATATAAGAACTTATAAGAGATTGGATTGCTCCTTGTATTGCTAATTGGTTTTATGATGGAACTCAACTTCTTCGGTAGGTAAGGCGAGAAATGAAAACTAGCTTGCATTATTTGGAAAAGAGAGAAAACGGAAAGAAAAAAAACTTGCATAATTTGGCTGTCGACGAGACAATCTCTCCATGTTGACAACTTGACACAGCATGAAACTATATGTTGCTGGGATGAGCTTGTTACTGCATCAAATAGTTGTGGGACGTCCGATCAGGTAGGCTCATATCTATTTTAACCTTCAGCCAACCACAAGATATATAGATATCACTCGCTCCTGAATTTGAATCCCCACCATTATCCATATCTAATTTGGTTTTGCATACTATTATATCAAAATGTGAGTGAAAACCTAAAACGGAAGAACAATTTTTCATGATACAGGTACGTATTGATGCTATCGTAAAGTACTTAACTAATAATACAAAGTCATGTAGAATCTTCATTGACATTGTTTTGTATCAATAACATGGGATGTTACGGCTTTAAATGTGCGTTGTTATATATTTTTCTTCTTTTTCATGTAATAAAATGGCTAATGAAGTGGGTAATCACTATGTGTAATGAGTCATGAGTATGATGCTGAGGGAGGCAGTGGTGAAGGACAATGATTTAATTGATAATTCTCAGTCTTTTTCCACTAATTGAATTTATTTATAAAGAAAGGGGAGAAAAGACTACATAATCTTCATTGCATTATACTCTCCCTTTCTGTCTCTTCATTGCACAATCTTTCCCTGCACCCTGATAGGAGGAGAAAGAAACAACAACATGCAATTAACAAAGCCAAAACCGGTTTATCTCTATCTTTAATTTTGCTTCAGCTAAATAACCGAGACAAGAAATGACAACATGCAATAAAGAGGAAATTGTAGCAATGATCCTTCAAGTTTAACTCAATTAGAGTAATAGTTCATCAACTAAAAATCCATGACCATTGGTATCTTAATTCCTTAAAACGTGCAGTTATGGTCATTTTCTTCCATTCCATTAGAACGTCTGTCAAAATGAGTCATATGTCACTTACATGAAGCTGAATTGAGGGGCAAATATGTAAAACTAAATGAGAAAAATTGTGGCAATTGTCCCTTAACTTTAGCTCAACTGGAGAAATTGTCCTTGATTTAACCCAATTAAAGCAATGTACCTTCAACTTTAATCCAATTGTAGCAATTGTCCTTCCAACATAACTTATTTTAACGAAATTTTGACGAAGTTAACAAAAATGACAATATATGCACGTTTTCATAAGTTAAGGAACCAATGATTATAGATTTTTAGTTAAGAGACCATTACTCTAATTGGGTTAAAATTGAAAGATCATCACTACAATTTTCTCTATAATTAACAAAGCAAGCCAGTACACAAGTGGCCAGAGAAAGAGAGATGATAAAATAGTGGTTTCTGAAATCTGCTTGATTTTAGGAATCACCTATACAATTATATATTACTATTTCAGTATTTTATTAAACTATTTTTCATAATATTATAGATGTAGCATTGTTACATATGGGTAATTAAATACACAAACAGTGATTAAATCTATGAATGTGGCCGGCCATGGATCTAGTTTGGGATCGAGCCCACTTATCAAATGATTCGGATTATTAAAATTTGATTAAACGACTATAATTATTATAATTTTTAAAAAGATCTTATATTTGTAGCTTTTTAATCAAATTTTAATAGTCCAAATCATTTGATGAGTAGACTCAGTTCCAAATGATTAGGAAGGGATCCGGTTTCAGAACTCGGGAGTAAGAAACAGTCGATCACGTTATTAATCTAGGGACTGAGAAAATTGGAAAACGTGCAATATGGTGTAGTAGTCAGTACAACAAATCACATGCAAGTATAGGGATCATGATCTCTTCAGCAAAGGATGAGGATTGTCCTGAGCAAGTTTATCGGGCTGTTAAAATTTTATTCAACTATTACAATTATTATAACTTTACAAAGATCTTTTTTTGTAACTGTTAGATAAAATTTTAACGACATGATGTACTTGCTCAGATAGATCCTTACCCTTAGCTTAGGAAAGGGTCCTGATCCCAAATATAGTATGTGACTTTTGGGAAATAGTAGGGATCTATACAAATAGTTTTGTCCTATATGATGGTACTCTTTCCTTTCCAATTTAATTTTCAGAACCTCGTGGATCGTGATTGTGGTCAGTACCATATATATATATATGGCTAATTATTTTAGAATAATGCTAATAATATTAAATTTGTAGATAAAATTTATAAATTAAATAATTTGTTATTAATAAAAAAAAATACAAGAGGGTGTAAATCTACCCCAATAGAAACATGCTTACAAGAAGGGTGTCAATTGGATACATATTTTTCAATGACCAACTATTTGATTTAGAAAGATTAAGTGCACCACAAGCAAGCATAACTAATCCCCTAACTGGCAATCATAGGTGCAAATCTACCACAATAGATAGTGATGGTAGATTTGAAACTTAGGTCACACATAAACATCGTTAAAAAACTGAGGCCACACAAACCGTTAAGGGCACAAACATACACAAAAAGAATTAAGCCAAGAAAGAAACCATTGTCGGCTCATCTTCACAGCGATAAAATAGGACACGCTTGTCCAAACAATCTGCAACATCATCCGTGATGAGAAAATGGGAGGGAAATTGAAGCCCCTTAGCATTTTAGTATTCACTTTTCTTTTCCATGGGAAACCTGAAGAAACATTGATTGCTATTTTTTCATGACAAATGTTTTCGTTACATTTAAGGGAACTTTAACGAAAAGCTCCTGGTACTGTTCACTTTAACGAAAAACCACATTTTTACACTAAAAAGTCAATCCTGGTACTATTCACTTTACCCTTTATTTTGTCCTTATCATTAAAACTCAAAGTTTTTAAGCCATTTTCATTAGTTTTCCTTACATTTAATAGTGCCCATTTTCTTCCCAAAAAAAAAAAATTGTAGTTCCTACTTTTCTATTGTTACCAAACATAGAAAATAAAATTTTCATTTCTCTTCTCATAAGAAAAGGCATGGAAATTCAATTCCTTTAAAATCCTTTATACGCACCAAACACAGCTTCAGGGTAAGTGGTGAGGAAGGATAATGTAACAGGTTAGAGTTATGATAAAATAGGTTTAGTATTCGATTCCTCCCTTGGACTGTAGTATACTGGGTAATAAAGTCAAAGTACTGAAGAAGGGAGACCAGTAGACTGCAAAAACATGCTATGTTGATGCACTCAGTAAAGTCCCCAAAGATATTTGGATACAAATACATCAACGCAGACGTGCACCGGCTACATATCTCACATATAGACCGGAGCTAGTATATGAACTGAAGTTGAACGGTACCCAGCATAACTAACAAGCCAGTAGCCTACATAAAGTGCACATGCAAAACGTGTTTGATATAAAACAGATCATTGAGTTGGATGGCTTTGCCCACATTGGACGCTGTATTTCTCGATGTGCTATTAGTTACTAAAGATTTACTTATTGACGATTGCATTTGCATGTCCTTCCGGCCAAACAACTCACTTCTCAGCATCCGCCACCCTCTTCCAATTACAAAATGTAGAGGAACGTAGTTATTTAAGAGTATATGATACTTTCGAGCACCATAAATTTCGAGTGACTAATGGCAGAAACAGATGCCCTTGAAACTATTTACAGACATATCTTCAAATAATTTGCTCTGGCGGGTAGAGAGCATATTGGAATACGACCACATGGGAGGATGCTTGTGTAGGATTTGGTAACATGGGCATGTCGTTATCTTATGTTTTATATTGTAGTGCACATCCGGAAGCTCAAAGTCTCTCTTGCTTGTAGTAGTTGTATCTTATGTTATCCCCCTTGATTAGTCTCCCACTGAATACTGCTGTGCATGGCTGATATGAACTTCCCATATATAGAGTGGAACGTTTCAGGAAGTTTCGAAATAAATGCATTATCGAAAACCCATTTCCAATGAGGAATGACGCTAAATTATGTAGTTCTCCAACGAAAAATCAAAGACTTAAAATTGGTTGGGTAGAACGAGGGTCTACGCTTGACTTCTTGTTGGATTGCTTGAAAATAACAATGGCTGACTACTAGCATGAAGATTTCAAATTACACTTAAAGGAATAGAGAGTTTAAGAGTTCGGTTTTGCTCACCCATCATTTAAATTAATATTAGAATGAGATTAAAGTGTGAAGGACAAATCTCACCTCAGTGAAGGATCTAACTCTACAAAGGTTAATAAGGAGTTGATGCACTTCTCATATTGTCAGGTTTTATGGTGAAACCTCAACTTTCTTTATATCAGAGCGCTAGTTGGCCACGTATGAAGCCCAACGACCACACGTTCTCCACTTCACTCAATTTGTTATCCACATATTTGACTTGAATCCTCATACGTGAGGGGTGTATGAGAATGTGAATGAATAAATCCAACATAGGTGATAGACCAGCCTTGTAAGGCTTATAAAGAGTTGGGTTACTTACCAACTGGTTTTTATAGTGAAACCTTAACTTTTTTTTTTATCATGCTCTCTTGATATCAAATTAAGAGTAAGAAATCATGCATTCCTTGGTCACCTAGTAAAAGAACAATTTCAACGAGTTTCCATACCTTTTGTAGTTGAATTAGAGCTTCTCTATTTTAACAAACTTAGAAGGGTGCATGTTTGCTCACCACTCTCAAGTGGTGGAAATACTCATCACCCTACTTATTACCATTGGATAAGTTTAAATTTTGAGATTTGTCTATCCACTATACAGATCTCAAAATTTAAACTCATCAAACAGTGATAAATAGGTAGTGAGCATGCTGGGTTGTGGTTATTGTTTGGCTTGTGCCTTGGCTCTGGGCTGTAGTATCAACTACTAGGTTTGGGCTTGGGCTTGCATGCCTGGGTCCCACGAATGGGTGCAGGAAGAGGTATAGTAATGACTACTAAGGTCACGGCAATGCAGGGTGTGGGACCATGTTTTTCCAAGGCCGAAGTAAGGCTGATCCGAATACAGTTACCTCAAAAGTTCGGTCATGGACTTACCAGTTTCGAGCGAAGCTGTATCAAACAGAGTAGCAGTGTCACCATCACTTTACTCTGGGGCACTAGGCAGAGTCCTAACGACTTTGCTGGATGACCATGCTTATTCTGCAAGACAGGAGGAAATGCAAACGAAGTCGGGAAAGTGTATATATTCAATAGATATTGTTGATATGCTATAGATAATTGAAAGATCTGTTAAAATGACATTGATATTTTGGTATCAATAGATAAATATAACATTGTTAATATTTGGTACCAATTTCGTTGTTCAAGTGGCTCTATGTATAATAATGGGTCTTTTTGACCAACTTGCACTGTATGTTTAATTTAAGAGTAATGTTAGGGACATTGAATTTCTAAGGGTAATGCTAGAGAGACTAAATTTGTAGACAAAATTTGCAAACTAAATGATGTGTCACTAATAAGAATGAGCATGTTTACCAATGCTTAAGTAATAATTCAATCATCAATTTTCACATTATTTAGTTTACAAAATTTTGCTTATAAATTTAGTCTCCCTAGCATTACCCAATTAATGGACATTGTCCTACCATATGGTTCCCATACAAATAATGGACAAAATAAGTAATGGACATTGTCCTCCATGAATCAATGGTGACAATGTCCTACCATGTGGTTCCCGTACAAACATTGGCAAAGCTAGGATTTGTTGAGGGGAGGGGCGAAATTCAAAAGAGTGCAAGGTTCAATCGAAGCGGTTGCTTTCACATTGGAGAGTGCAAAGTTTTGAGTGAATATTCATAACAGAAAACTATCTCTTCACCAAAACGGTTGTAAACGGTAATATCAAAGCTACGTAAGAAGCTTAAATTGGTTAGGATTAGATTCTAAAAAACTCGAAGCCCTTCATCGATCCCATCGTAGCCTTCTTCTCCAAGTTGTGGTGGATCCAGGATTTTAATATTGGGTGGTCCCAATATTCAAGCTAAAAAAAAAAAAATTAGATGAAAATACCATTGAAATATTAAACAATAAATTACAACTTTTCATTCATAATGTTTATACAAACAACAATTTATTGTAACTCTTTTCCATCCCTTTTTAATAAGATCATTAATTCCGTGCAATTAAGAAAAGTTATTTCTCAAACACATAGAATAAATATAAATATCAAATTGATCATGAAATGCCTAATTAAGTTGATCTTGAAGTGTCGATAGGTATGTGAAGTTTGGGGAAGAGATTGGTGGTATGCTGATGATGGTGGACTTCGGTTGGGTGGAGTGGGATTTAGGAAATGGAGGATTGGGGAGTTAATTTGGGTGGGGTGGACTTTCTTACAAAGTCGAGCCTTTTTTTTAATAAAAAATAGTGAGGCTATTAGCCTCCCATGTGACCTAGGTGGTGTAAAATACATCAATGCTCATTGTTTAACTTAAAAACTCACGTGACTTAGTATGCTTTTTGAATAGAAATTGATCGTCTTTTTCTCTCATTCTAGTTTGTAGAAAGTCAGAGCAGCCGTTGAAAATCTGATGCCCTCGTTCCCTCCACCCAACCTTTTTCCTCATCGCCCTTCGTTTGCAAATCCCGACCGAACCAGCACTTGACCCTCGATTTCGATGAGAGCGGAGGGGCTGAACTAGCGCTCCTAGGCATGTTTTCTGGCGAAAGGAGTGTTGGCCACCAGTCTTCGCCCTCACGTAGCTTTGCCGCTGCTACAAATGAGTAATTGACTCATTCCAAACAGGAAAAGAATAAGCAAGTATATCAAAAATATACTAATTGCTCTTGTTGCATTCTGAATACTGAAGACCAAAATCACTTATTCTTAGAATGTTAGTTGCTAAGGATATATGGGATGCTCTTCAATTCAACCGACTAACTACCCAGTTAATGATGGAAATGTAATTGATTGGTTAAATGCTTTACCTAACTCTGAGAATAAATAATTGATCCAGTCAAGTATGCCTTTGTTAGGAAAATATGGAAGGCTAGAAATGATATTGAATTCCTTGTTTTAGTTATGCTATCAATGTTGGAAGTTCCTTCTATTTGGGTTAATATTTGAACATTGGGCCTAAATGAAGGAAAACCCAAGGATGCTAAATAAAAGAGGACTTGCCTGAAGCCCAGCATCGTGCCCAGAGGCAAATTGAAGCCTTCTCAGCTAAATACAAGCCACATGCTTACCATTGAAGTGACAAGTGATGGAGACTAACCTACTACCAACCAAAGAGCATTTTCTAGTGGCATTCCAAGTAAAAAGCCGATGACTCACTACCCTCAAAGTGCTTTCGGGTAAGAACAAAGTGACAACAGTCGGGCTAATTTGTCTATAAAAGGAAGAAGAGGCCCTAGAGACAAGGACACTCAACCAATCAAACAAACAAACATACAAACTCTGCTCTCAAGCCAGATTTGCATCCAAAAGCTTAAATCAACCCCAATTAAGTCCTTTTAGTGATAGTTCTCTAGAAAAGCTATCTCTTGTCTTGTTTAAAAGCTTTGTTATCTCCTTCAATGGTGTAGTATCAATTCCCTTGTGTAAACTTGTTTACCATCTATCAATTTTTAGCATACAAACCTTGTAAATTCAAAGAGAAGTGACTGCAAGAAGTTCAACCTTGCCAGACAAGATGAAATCTTGCCCGAAGCTCTTTGTTTGTTTTCTAAATTGGTAGATCTATTACTTAATGTATTCTCCAGCATGTATTCAAGTCATTTCCACTTGTTTTTCTATTATAGGAGTCCTATTGGCATCTAGATCAGATTAGTTTAATGGATACGTTTTTATTAAGAGCAATCTAGGACTAAAGTGACTTAAGGGGCTCTGGACTCCCTCAATTCGAACATACAAGACCATGAACTAAAAGCCATTGTTTACAAGGTAAGAAAAAGAACTTAATGTGGACTTAACCCATCCACGACAATCCTTTGATAACAAGAAGTTTGAAGTAACTTGGAGCGTAAGTAATCAACTTAAAATACAGTTGTTCTACATCTGCTATACTAAGATAACAGTGGCACGCCTAGCACTTAGTTAGTTTTGATTGTGAGCCTCAATGCCTACATCTGAGGCCCCACAAAGGCACATTTAAGAACTAACTTTGTTATCTGATTGTAACATCTCAGCAAGCAAAAGGCTGACTATACATCCAAAGTACCAATCTCTTGGGGAGCTGTGTTGAGGTCCGAGGAGCATTCTTTAGAAGAATCTTTGCCCAAACATAGTTTTGGCACGCCCAGTGAGACCCATTCTATCTTGTATGCCAAGAAGAAAAATGAAGGAGAAAACCTTCAGGTAGAATACAGAATATGGACCACCCCAGTGTCTACCAAGATCAAGAATGACAGATCATCCGGAAGATTTCCCCTCTCTATAAGGACCAACTATTTTAGAGAGCTCGACTCCATCTAAGATATCAGGAGGAAAGGTAACCAATGAAGACTTGCAAGCTACCATGATGCAAGTATTAAAGACTACGGAAAATATCACTCTGGAAACCAGAGGAGAAGTGAGTAGATTTTGTTCTTTAACGGGGAGTCTGCAAAGAAGATTAGATCTGAAGTACTCTACTCCAAATAACAGTTATGCCAGAGAAATGATGAGAGAAACCAGCCCTGGGAAAGAGCCAGTTGTTCCTTTATTTCCTTTGTTTAAGGAAAAAAAGGGATAAAGGGAAAAACAAGGAGTAATTTGGAGTTTGTGAACCAGTATTGGAGGAAATCCAAGAAGCAGAGTTGCCCGACCCCCTATTATTTTCACTAGATAGTAGGGGGCAGAACGAGAAAGACAAAGAAATATGGGATGCCCCAAGTAATCGGGGAATCCAGTGGGAAAGGTGAATTCATAACAGTGGACAAACCTCCCTTTTATATGCCACTACCATTGGCTAATAAGGGAGGAGGGGCTAAGTGGAGGAAGTCTGAAAGAAAAAAAAGAAGATGTTCTCGAACAATGATCGTAGCCTGGAGTGGGAACTCCCTCATACCCCGCCTAATAATACAGCCAATCAGCAACTCAGAGATGAGTTAGCCGAGTTAAGAAGGATGATAGTCCAAAATGCTCAACCTCAGGCTCGCCCACTATTCAGGATCACTTACTAGAAGCCATACCCTGAGTATATTGATGAGTAGAATCATTTTCCCCTCAACTTCAAGATGCTTGCATTCCCAACTTTCAGTGGAGGAGATGGTAGTGTGTCCTCTAGAGATCACATTTTTAAGTTCTCCAATCATTGCGTGGCATTTGAAGACAATCCTAACTATAACTTAAGATTGTTTAGGAACTCGTTGGTTGGATTAGCATCTCAGTGGTACTCTCTATTACCCCCTAATTCCATGGCCAACTGGGAGCAAATGGAGATGGCTTTTCATGAACAGTTCTATATAATGAAGTCCGAGATTATTATTAACGATCTAGTCGAGGTAAAACAATACAAACATGAGTCTACTAAGAACTTCATGATGAGATTCAGGAAGACAAGGATGAGATGCTAATTCCCTATCAATCATGCTCAGCTTATATCCATCGCTCAAAGGCATTAAGATTGCCTTTAAGAAAGAAGTTTTATGATATACAATTCAATGAGTTGCAAGAATTGGTGATTGCTGCCACTAAGTATGAAAAACTACTGATCAAGGAACAACAAGTGAAGCACTCCTCTAAAGCACCACCATTTTACAAAAACAATGTTGTCATTCATCAACTGGAGTTTGAAGGAAAGACAGAAAAAAGTGATGGTCATGGGAGAAAAGGAATGGCCATGTGTGCAGCAGAGATGACTATGCCCTTTAAGCCATTAGCAGTAAATGGCTTAGTTCAGCTAGTCAAAGATCAGAAGGTAGTAATGAATGATGGTGGATTTGTCTCTATGAAGCCTCTTAAGTACCAAGGTTATTCTTTTGATCTAACCAAGGCTTCAGAAATTTACGAAGAGTTGGTGCGGGTAAGAGTGATTGTGCCCGACAACACCAAAAAGATGCCTAAGCCCGAAGAGTTAAGAGGGAAGAAATATTGCAAGCTGCATTATACCTTCAACCACTTCATTACTAATTGTGTCCAGTTCAGGGACTAGATACAAGATCTCATTGTCAAGGGAAATATGCTATTGGAGAAACCACAGGCTAACATGATGGTTGACACAGATCCCTTGCTAGAAGTCCCAATAAACATGATCAACTTGACTTGGGCTGAAAAAGGGAAAGGGCAAGCCACCTGGGAAGTGAAAGCAGAAAGGAGGCAAGTTGATACATCGATAGAAGGAACTATCAAGTTGCCCGAAAAACCCAAAGCAACCATAGTTAAAAGGCTGGTGTTGTGTAGCAAGTGCCAGTGTGAATGTGAGTTACAAGTACCATCATTAGGAGTTATTATTGATCAGGAGTTTATTAGAAGAAATGAGAAAGAAGAACAAGAAGCCCGCAGAAGCATCATGCAGGCAGCTGAGAAAGAGACTTCCAGGAATGTTTTCCAAGGGTTGGGAGGGGATTCTCAACCTAAGGGCTTATCAGAAGTGTTCAGAGATTACGAAGTCTCTGAAGAAGTAGAAGACAGAGAAGCTAAAATACCAAAATGGGTGGACGTAAGACCTCCCCAGCAAAGTTATATAGGTGGAGATGTCAGGATAAAGGAGAGGATAATGAATCCAATCACGAACAAGAATCATACCCGACTCGAGCGAAAATGGAATGTAGTTAGAAAAGATGGAAAACCTGTGAAGGAGATGAGAGCTTCTATGATTAGGAGAGTTTAGAGGCAGCACAAAACTCATATGAACTCACTCAAAGTCCCTACTACATCAGAAACCTCTGAAATGTGAAATTTGATAAAGTACCTCATGGGGGAAGAAATCAACTTTATTGGAGAAACAAAAAAGAGGCAGAAAGAGCTAATAGCAAGATTAAAGGGGAAGAAGATCATGTGGCACAAAACCCTCATCTAGGAAAGTACAGAATCTTAAGGAGAGCTCAAGATGATATGGTGATGATGCCAACCCCAAGATGGAGCCCAGAACCAATATGCTTTGGGACTATCTCACCTGAGAGAGGGTTGCCCGCACCTTTGCTGGTTGATACTCTCTGTGAAAACCTGGAGCAAGTAAAGGACTTTGGTATAACCCAGGAAGAAAAGTTACCCGAGTTAATGATGCCAAAAGAAGCACAGGCTTGGTTAGTTGATATCATGGACCATATTAGGGGCAAAAAAGAGGATGTGCCTGAACCTAGCAACTTCCATGTAAACATGACATATGTTCTATTTGCCATGTTTTACGCCGAGCCTGATCAACCTGCCACTATGAAGGGTGATTACTTGGCAACATAACCTATGATGGCACATGTTAGTGTTCAAGAAGTAGGAAAAAAGAAATCGTGCAGAACAGGTTTACCTGAACTTACAAAGAAAGAGCCCGAGAGAGTGTACTCAGACATAATGGTCTTTAGTTGCCTGAGTTTAGCCTTGGCTAACCATCTCAAACATATATATATATATATATATATATATATATATATATATATATAATTGTTCATCTGGAGGGAATACCCTTCAAGAAGGTTTTGATTGATGGTGGAGCTGTGGTCAATGTATTGCCATATAAGCAGATGAAAATAGTGTGTATAAGTGATGAGGATCTCATCCCCACGGATCTAACAGTTTCCAGTTTCTCTAGAACCATCACTAGAACTTATGGGATATTACCATTGGAGGTTGACTTGGGTTCTGAGCAAATCATGTTGGCCTTTTTTGTTATGGATAATACTTCCACTTAAGGAGCTTTGCTAGGCCGAGATTGGATTCATCAGAGTCTCTGTGTACCATCTACATTACACCAACAGATAGCAGTTTACCATGAGGAAGGAGCCATGGGACCAAGGAGATGGTGGAGGCCGAGTCACGACCGTTCCTCCCCACAGCTAATGTTGTAGAAGCCAGCTTTTATAATCTTAGTATTGGGATTTTTCTGTGCTTAGTAGCTGATGAGAACAGCCGCCCAACCAAGGTGACGACTTAAAAACTGCTAGAACAAGGGTTGTCCCTCACAAAGGAGGAATGAGATAGACTCCATATTGTCCTAACTCCCTAACACCAGTAATGTCAGAACAAAGATGAAAGGACCAAGTAGTTGCAGTCAAGTCCTTAATCAAAAGACTACTGGTAAATAAGAGAGAAAGAAAGCAAGAAAGAGAAAGCTTGACCAAGGAACAAAAGGAAGAAACTTTAAGTAACTAGAACAGAGGTGAAGATAAGTTTTTTGGGAAGGAGTTGGGCTAGAAAACTTACCCGAGAATCCAGAGTTAGTTGAATTTTTATGTGCAGAACCTGACAAACCACCACCAGAAGTGCAAGACCCCATAAAAACCATTGATTTAGGGACTGGGGAGGATTCAAGGCCTATACAGATCAGTGACCTGTTAAAAGTGGAAGATCGGGCAAGAATTGTCAACCTTTTGCACAGTTCAAAGACTATTTTGCTTAGCATTACACTGAGATGCCAGGTTTAGATTCAACCTTAGTAGAACCCATAATGCCTGTTAAAAAGGGATATAAACCTGTAAAGCAAGCACCACAGATGATGTCAAATGAGATTGAGGAGAAAGTCAAATAAGAAATTGAAAGGCTAATGAAGGCTGGATTTATTAGGCCTGCCAAATATGTTGAGTGGTTGACCAACATTGTACCTGTATTAAAAGCTATAACTAATGTAGTTAGGTGTTGTGTTGGCTATAGAAATATTAATGGGGCCACACCTAAAGATGAATACCCCATGCCTATGGCTAACCTATCCATAGATGTAATTGCATAATACAATGTTCTATCTTTTATGGATGAGAATGCTGGTTATAATCAGATAAAAATGGCCAAAGAAGAGATACATAAAGCAGCTTTTAGGTGCCTTGGACATGTCGGAGCCTATGAGTACTTAGTTATGCCATTCGGGCTCAAAAATGTTGGTGCAACGTATCAAAGAGCAATGAATGCCATTTTTCATGACTTGATCAGCTATAGCATGGACGTATACATCGATGACATCGTGGTGAAGTCTAAAACTGAAGAACAACACCTAGTTGACCTCAGACAAGCCTTAATGAGAATGAGGATCCATAAGTTGAAAATGAAATCCAAGAAATGTGCTTTTGGGGTAAGATCGGGCAACTTTTTGGGATTCCTCATTCACCAAAGAGGAGTGGAAGTTGACAAAAATAAAGTTCGAGCAATAATGGAATCACCTCCTCCTACTAACAAAGTACAACTACAGAGGCTACTAGGAAAAATCAACTTCTTGAGGAGATTCAAACCTTGTAAATTCAAAGAGAAGTGACTGCAAGAAGTTCAACCTTGCCAGACAAGGTGAAATCTTGCTCGAAGCTCTTTGTTTGTTTTCTAAATTGGTAGATCTATTACTTAATGTATTCTCTAGCATGTATTCAAGTTATTTTCACTTGTTTTTCTATTATAGGAGTCCCATTGGCATCTAGATCTGATTAGTTTAAGGGACATGTTTTCATTAAGAGCAATCTAGGACTAAAGTGACTTAAGGGGCTCTGGACTCCTTCCATTCGAACATACAAGACCATGAACTAAAAGTCATTGTTTACAAGGCAAGAAAAAGAACTTAATGTGGACTTAACCCATCAACGACAATCCTTTGATAACAAGAAGTTTGAAGTAACTTTGGAGTGCAAGTAATCAACTTAAAATACACTTGTTCTACATCTGCTATACTGAGATAGCAGTGGCACGCCTAACTCTTAGTTTTGATTATGAGCCTTAAGGCCTACACCTGAGGCCCCACAAAGGCACCTATCAGAACTAACTTTGTTCTCTGCTTGTAACATCTTAGCATGCTTCATTATTAGAGATCATCTTGGTAAGCCGGTGATTGATAGGGTTCAAAATTTGGGAGAGAACACCATCTTATAGTGGAGGCGATAGTGCTAAGATAGGCTTTAAAATGGGCCTAAAGTAAAAAACTAAGATCCCATTTGTATTATTATTATTTTATTATTATAAAAAACTGCTTCACTTTAAAGTTAAGAAATAAAAAAGTGTTTGGAAAAAATAAAATATCCTTCTTATTTTTAAAGAATGGTCTTCAAATAGTAGCTTTTAAAAGCAGTATATAGGTTATTTTTAAAAGTTGCTTTTATAAAAAGAAGACTTATAAAAAGCAGAGTTGACCTTTTAATGAATATTTTAATGAGTGATGTTATTTCCACCCCAATGTCATATCTTCCCACCCACCTTTTAATGAATTTTTTAATTACAAATTTGTCTATTTGAAAAAAGACTAATAAGGACATTAATTATCTTGTTTTGTTTAATTTTAAAAAAAAAAGGTTTGGCGTGGGAGATGATTTGTCTACCTTAAATCCTAACTCATATTTTCATCTCCTTTCATTCAGAGAAAGTAAAAAAAATATCAATGGACTTAGAAGATGACTTTTTCATTGAACAGGTGGAAGATGATACTTTTAAGGAAGAGGTAGAAGATTATGTTTCTATTGAAAATGTAGAAGAATAATTTGTATGTAGGCCATTTTAATTTATCCATCACATTTTTAAATTTATCATCATCAAATTCTTTTGAATTTGGATACCTCTGTCTTTCATTTGAATTTGCAGACCTTAGTTGTTTTCATTTACATATTATTTGTTATATTTTTTTAAGAGACAGTTTTATAATTTCATATGCTTGTATATATTAAAGGTTATTTTGGGAATAATAGTGGGTAGGGAAATAACATTTTAATTTTTTAACTTTTTAAAGTGGGTGAGATTATAATGTGGGTGGGAAAATAAGACAATGGGGTGGATTTAGTAACTCTCATTTTAATTCATGTTATACCCTCATTAATTTAAAAAAAATGGTATTATTTATCCTTGTACATAAATTTTATCCTTAAAAAACAAAGCGACCACCGATGCCACCACGACCACTACCGCTGCTATTGCCCCCTCTACTGCAATTGTATTGTAACCCTACACCCCAACCACCACACCCCACTATTGGCACCACTATCATACCCTAACAAGTTAAAAAGGAAAGGTACTCTTAAATAAATATAAATAAAAATCTATTAAAGATCAACAGAAACTAAAGTGTGTTCCCTTTTTTGTGTTGTGTCATACAATTGTTGGTTTCGTCACTATTTTGGGCTTAATACTTTGGCTGTGTTATCCACACTTTACTTTTTTATTTTATTTTATTTTATTTTATTTTATAATAAATCGATATTTTTACATTATGAGGAGAGGGAGTTCAACTATGAATTGATCTAATAAAATGGAAAAGTAAAGATGTCTCACTTAATTATAAACTTACACCGACTTTGAGGTACAACAAGCACTACCAATGTAAAATAAAATCATTAGCTAAGGAAGCTAAATAATTTTTTTTAAAAAAAAGGGAAGCTAAACAAATGAAACTTATAAGTTTTAGTGTAATGCCTACACTTACCACCTAGTTATACCATCATTTGTATCATCTCTCTAAAGTTAAGGTCTGCCAACGCTTGTGTATTCCGTCTTTATTAAAGATATGGTACAACCAGATGGTAAAAGTAGTATTTTTGTAATTTTTAGGAGTACCATCCTTTCATAATACCATTTCTCAATGCCTCCTTACCAGTAAACCCATAAGGCAATCTTGCCACAACATCTTGAACCATCAACTCTTTCACGCTCCATATGCTTGCATGGTAAACTTGTAGCCCTAGGCCCTTGAGTGCATTCATCAACTTAGCATATGGGTAGTCTTGATCCGGACACTGAACACGTATAATGACGTCTGACCCAAAAATCTTCACATCCACTTCCACAGCCGCAGCTGCTGCCCTATCACTAATACTGTTATTATTACTATTGCTATTATTACTAATATTATAATACGAATAATGATGTTGGTCAACGATGGAGCTGGTGCTTTGGCTGGAGTGATGATCAAGATTGTTACTTGCATTATTGCCCGCTTTAGGTTTTTGTGTTTGTTCTTGGACTTTTGCCTCCAATTCCTCAACTTTTGATTTGAGTTGATTGATGTACAACACGGCATCGGCAAGCAAAGAGGACCTGTCCATTTTTGACACATTGGGAACAACTGACCGGAGGACATAGAATCGGTGGTTGAGCTTCTCCCTCCTCTGTCTCTCGGCCTCAACGTGGTTTAACAATTGTAATTCTCTACTTGCAGCTCCATGGTTTGATGATCTTCCTCTCTTTCTCAACCGATTCATGTTCTCCGTATTCTCCAATGTGAAGTTGCCAACGGAGTCAGAAGGTGTTTCCGGTGACGATTCTCCTAGATTGATAGGTGCAGCTTCGTTTATACTACCACCATGATCTAGTAAAAGAAGTATTGAACGTCAATGTTAAATTAGGTACATCGTTGAAATTATATACGTATACAAGCAGTGTACTGTGCATCATTGAAATTATAGTACTTCATTTTTTTATGCAGAATGCACAATTAGATATTTGGTGTACCACTAATAATTCTCAAAAGAATTTTTTGTTTTTTTTTTTTTTTTTGGCAACCAAAAGAAATTGTTTAGTGATAGGTACTGATCATTGACCTTGCCATTTTTAGAACTTGATCTATATTTGATAATATCCACAAATAACCAATCAAGTTCGAACATGTACAAATTAAGTACTATAATTTGGTATTTGGTAACATAGTTTTTGGTCCATACCTTGCCGAATCAATTCCTTTTGAGCTGCTGAAAAAAGTCCATTTTCTAGGATAGGAACAAGTACATTGCCATCCCGGGTGGTCTGCTGCTTTGAGAGCTTCTTCTTGTTGTTCATGTTGATGTTGCCGTCTGATCCGAACAGCGACTTTGATAAATGCACAAGACCCCAGTCTTCTTTGATAACATCCAAAGAGGCCAGTTCAAGTACCCCACAAGGAGTTGCAATGCAAACCAAAGTTTGGATTCCATGCATTCTTGCTTCTTTGACTCTCTCACACTCATAAAACTGAAAGTCGTGGTCACCTGCAAGCCAAACAAACCCACCAGAACCAAATGCCCTGCCGACAATATTTTTACTATTATTACCCTGGCCTGCAGAGAATGACTGGGTTAAAGAAACGGTATAAAAGTAAAACCACTCGGAGTCAGTGGCATCTTCATGATCCACGAGCCTCATGTCCAAATCCACCATGTCATCATGCAAAAGAGCTTCAACTTCCTGGTTAATCACCTTACTTCTCTCTCCATTACTGAACCCAAACTTGGGTTGGTAACTGTTGATCACTCCACTGCTTCTTTTCGATGCCAAGTGATCGTGAGTGTTCCAAAAATGGCCGCCGGCCCATGACAGGGAAACTTGGTCACTAATGCTGACTTTGGAGGCTTGCCAGAAAATGGAATACACCCACCACTCGGGCCTGTTCTGAACTATGAACTGTAGGCGCTGTTGAAATGTGGAGGAGGTTTCTTGGCAGAAAGTGGGTGGAGAACATGAGGATATGATTTCTTCCATAGTATTTGCCCTAATTTGGTTTTGCTACAGAACGGCACTTTATGAAACAAGAGAGAGGAGGGTGAGAAGCAGAGCAGTGGCAGAAGAAAGTGAAATCAATAAGAGAGCGAGGCTCTCAGACTCAGTGAGTGGTGTGACCTTGCAAATTGTGTTTTGGTTATGGGCCTAAATATAGGGTAACCAATCCCTGGGTTTATGCCTTGCACTTTTTGGACTTTAGGCTAATGGCGTCAAAATGTTATAAACACGGTTACATAATAGACTTTGTTTATTTAATTAGAGACAGAGGTTTTTTGTTTAATAGGTTTGGATTCCGTTGTAAGACCTTACTCACTCTCTCATCTTTTTAGTGTAAATATTATCGTTTGTATGAGATTTACAAGATAATATATTTAAATTTACAGCGGCATTTTAAAGTATGAATTTGATAATTGAATACACATTTTTTTTTATTTTAATATTGAAAAGGATATAAAGTAGGGAATCTTAGGCCATCTCCAACCGAAGGGTCAAGAGGGTCGAAAATAGCCCTAAAACCGTCTCCAAATGAGGGCTAGGCCAGAGGGCTCTGGAATCTGGGAGGGCCCCACAGAATTTCAAAGGGCCAAAGGGCCAAAAGGCTGGTTGCTTCCGGCCAGCCAGCCAGCCAGCCTCGGGCTGGCTATTTTTTTTTTATAGTTTCCCTATTGCTGTCGGTTATAACCGACAGCATTAAAGAAGGATTTTTTAATACTGTCGGTTGTAACCGACAGTAATAGGTATTCATAGGCAAATTTTTTTTTCATTTACTATTAGTGTCGGTTATAACCGACACTAATAGTTTGAATTTTTTTTTAATATAACGGCTAACTAGTCAGCTAGCCGTTGGGTTTCATTTGATTTTTTTTTTTACATTTTTATTATTATTTTTTATTTACAAAATTTTTCATATAACTTCTATTTTTTCTTTTTTTTTCCTATAACTTCTATTTCACAAAATTTATTTCATATTTTTTTTAAATTCCATTTTTTTCCTATAACTTCTATTTCATAAAAATTGTTTCATTTTTTTTTTAAATTCCATTTTTTTTTCCTATAACTTCTATTTCACAAAACTTGTTTCATATTTTTTTTTCAATTCCATTTTTTTCTATAACTTATATTTCACAAAATTTGTTTCATATTTTTTTTAAATTCTATTTTTTTTCCTATAACTTCTTAAGCCATTGCATTTGACGTCATGCTGATGTCACTTAGCCGTTGGATTTGAATTTAAGTTGTAGTTTTTAAATAATAATTATATTTGGCCCCATGGGCATTTGGCCCTCGGTTGGAGACGGTTTTTTGTGAAAGGGCTAAAACGAGCCCTCTGGTCCTCTGGTCCTCTGGCCCTCGGTTGGAGACGGAGGCAAATATGGTCATGTACTGTTCATTAAAATATTAATACCTTGGAGAATCTTGGAGGGCCAGAGGGCTAAAACGAGCCATCTGGCAAGCCATCGGTTGGAGATGACCTTAATTAAACACTCATGTTACTGTTTACTTTTAACGTTAAAGATATTTTTACCTTGAAAAGTCACTCATTATACTATTTACTTACACCTTTATTTTTTCATTTTCATTAAAATTAAAATTTTTAAGAACTTTTCGTCAATTTTCCTTATAAAGTATGAAAATGGCTTTATTGTCGGTGAATATAGAGTGGGATAGGATCTGTCACCACGTTCACGTGCTTAGCATCTGGCATGGCTTGATTTGAACTAACCTAATTCTCCTTTTCATATTCCGAGTCTCCTCATTCACCAAAAACTAAATCCGAGTTCCTCATCCTCACAATTCAGAAATCACGTGGACCACGTGGGACTAGGAATTATCATGAAAATTGGAAGAGCGGCTATTTTGAAAAAATTGTAGAAATTGTCCCCGAGTTATGACTCAATTGGAATAATGGCACTCAAAATAAAAATTCGTTATAAAGGTAATAGAGCGAAAGAGATTGTGATCTAGACAAGAAAATTTCAGAATGAAAGAGATGTATGTCGATAATGGCATTAAAATCGTGAATGGAGGAGGTAGCGAAGAACTGGTCGAATCTCCTGCGCTAGAACCATTAATTTGTTAATAGTTGTAGCCCATATCATTCATTATTAATTCTCAACAAATAAAATATCTCTGGCAGCATAATAATTATTCCCAATTAAATTGATTTTATATGTTCATGTTCATGGCCTCCCCCACCCCAGTTCAAGACCAGAACGTCAAGGAGTGTTGGGCTGGATTGAGATGGTTGAGAGCGAGAGAGAGGAGAGGGGAGGAGTCTTTTGGTGGCAGTAATATTTTTGGAAGATGGTGGCTGAAAATAGAAGGGAAAGAAGAGGCATAGGGTTTTTTTTTAATTTATGAAAGTTTTTTATTTTTCAAGTAATTAATTATAGGCGAACATACGACATTAAGGAATGATGTGAAAGAAAATTAAAATTTCAGGAGATGTTTGTTGTGAATAATATGTGGATGGCTCACATGAATAGTTTGTTACTATTTATGCACAGTATTTTCACTATTCATTTGTGGAAAATTTGTAAAGTGAATAGTGCTTTCTTTTGTTTATATATTTGAAGAAGAGAAGAAGAGGTGAGTGACTTACGGAAGAGGAAGAGAGAAGAGTGAGAGAGAGAGAGGAAAGAAGAGGAAGAGAGGAAGAAGAGGAAATGAGGGGGAGATTAAAGAGAGTTATCTTTGTACTCCTATTATTTCAAATTATAATGAAAGCACCGCTGCTGCCCCGAGGACGTACTCCAGTCACACTGACTGTAGAGGAACCTCGTAAATTTTGTGTCTTATTTCATTTATTCTACTGCACCCACCGTCGATTTTACAACACGTTATTAGCATGAAAAACTCTCATGTCAGTGGAAAGCACAACACCATAAATCTGGTGAAGCATTATCTACCTCTCACCTACGTCAGCTAAAATCTCACAGAGTAGAGACGGCAAGCCAGACATGTCAAACAGGAAGATCATCTTGTCACAAAATTCCATCAACCTTTCTTTTATTACTTTTTCTTTTATCACTCTAACTATTGATGTGCTAATCCTTATCCCTGCTAGATCTGCAATCTGTTTTCTCTCTCGTGGACAAGAAAGATGGAGAGATCTTACAGACAAACAAAGGTGCAGCAAAACAAGCAAAGGTATGTCCATTTTCCGTCTCTCCCAACTCGCCAGAAGCGCCCCACTGAATTCCAGTGAGAATTGAAATTTACAACGACCTGTAGTCGTCATGAGATGAGAAAACTTGTACTTGACAATTGGTTTCCAGAGATCCAGAAGAATCTCATCAGACTTGGAAACCCAGATCGCGTCATTTTTTATGGATCTCGAGAACTCCCATGAATACTCGGTTGTTTGAGATGGTGATGGCAAAACTAACTCCACTTAAGCCTCCATCTCTTGTGCCTCTGTCAACCCCACTGTCATCTATGTCTCTGTAGGGAGGTTCTTGCTTTGCGATGTCATGTTCTCTAGGCCATGTAAGAACAACGCCAGTCTCTAGTAGCCATTTTGGATTAAATTGGTTTTGTGTGACCTCCATAACAACCCAGCTGGTCCTGGGTTTCGAGACTAGTAGAGACAGATAAAGAAAGAAAAAGGGGGAAGTTTATGGAATATGCATGGCACCATCTGAAAAATGCAATAATGCACAACACCATTTGAAAAGGAAAGAAACAAAAGGTTTTGGTGCTTGGTGCATCTGCACCATTTGAATGAAAAATAATAATTAAAAATGGAGAAATGGGGGCCAAAGCTTTGGAAAGAAAACAAAAACAAAAAGCAAAGCAAAGTTTTTGAATGGTGCACGGCACCATGTGAAAAAATGAATAAGAAAATAATAATAATAAAAAAGGTAAAGGTTTTTGGATGGTGTTATACCATCTGAAAAGAAAGAAGAAAACATATATTTATTTATGTGAATGGTGTTGGCTTAAAACACTTTCACAAGCTCTATTTATTTAAAGCAATTTAGTTACAGTGGGTAGAATTATTACCCTTTGCTTTAAAGCTTTGATATTTATGTGCATGATGTTGGTTTAAAATCCATGTCACAAGTTCTATTTACTTTAAAGCAATTTATTTATCATGGACGGTTTTACCGCCTACTGCTTTAAGTTTTGATTTATGTGAATGGTGCTGAATTAAAACCCTTGTCACAAGCTTTATTTACTTAAATGCAATTTATTTACTATGGCTGGAATTACCACCTATTGCTTTAATTTATTTATTGTACTTATCTTTTGTTACTATGAGTATATACAGGACCCAAAGTTTCTTGTTCAGATCAGAACCTGAAGTTTCTTGATCCTCATCACATAAAATAATTGGACCCAAAGTTTCATCATACAAAAAGATTAGGCATGAAGTCCCTTGATCCTGAAGATCAGGACATGAAATTCCTTGATGAGTACGGTAAGTTTGAAGTGCCACAGTGCCTCAACTTAATTGTAATAAAATCCATAAGAGTCTTAGTCTACAGACTATTTAATAAGGACCAGAAGTTCCTTATGTCCATACTCAAAATGGTTTAGCAGAAGCATTTATTAAGAGGATGAAATTGATTATCCGCACTCTGCTCATGAAAATGAAATTGCCAGTTTTGACATGGAGACATGTCATTTTACATGATTCATTATTAAGTTTGGTTGAGACCAGTTGCCAACCATTAATATTTCTCAGTACAACTCGTGTTTGGGCACCAGCCAAACATTAACATTTACGAGTTTTTGTTGTGTTATCTATGTGCCTGTAAGACTGCCACAACGTACTAAAATAAGACATCAATACAAACTGGTAATTTATGTTGAATTCGATCCACCATCTATCATTCAACATTTGGAGCCCTTGACTGGGGATATATTTACCGCATGATTTGCGGACTATGATTTTGATAAGACAGTTTTCCCACCATTAGGGGGGAGAAAATAACATTGTTCCAGAAGAACGATGAGAAAATATCATTCCAGAAGAATGATAAGAAAAGACCGTTCTAGAAGAACGAAGAGAATTTGTCTTATTTTGATTCACGAAGCAATCAATAAGAAAATGAAATAGGAATAATTGAATGATGCAACGAAAGTGATGAAATCACATATATTTACTGCAAATGTGCCTACAAGAATTGATGTCCTTGTTGGACAATATAGTGAGGCAGTAAATGATTTATCTGTTGCACGCCTGAAGCGTGGCAGACCCTTAGACTCAAAAGGTTCAGTCATTTGAAAAGAAGAAGAATATGGCCCTACTGAACTATTGCATTCCCGAAGCATAACTGTTGCATGTTAGAAGCATGACAATCGCCGCATGGATATACGTCCCAGAAAGAACAATCCACGAGCATGAGAATGTTGATGTCTCATGCATGAAGCATGATAGACATATAGATTCCAATGACTCAACTTCCAGAAGTGGAGATTAAAATCTAAGCTCTATAATGCTTAAGAAGAGGTTATGATCCACATTCTCTAAATTACAACTATCCTGGAAGAGATAGTGTAATGCCCTTGAAGCGGCAATGGATATCCAAAGAAATGAAAAACTTTTATGCATGTGCATGCACATGAGAATATGGGATCACTGATTGATGATAACCAATGGTAATTTTGGTTTTTACAAGTAGCTACTAAATTCATCAATGAGCTGTGTTAATATTGAGTCACGTTCTTTTGTTCGTTGACAAAAGGAAAATTATTGGCCAAAAATGGAGAAAGGCAATTCCATTACAATTTTATAAGAACGTGGAAAAATGGACCTATATATTTGAATACAATACAAATAGCCAAAAGATGTTGAACCAAGGAGGTTATATATGTGCATTTGTAATACAGTGTAATACACTCACATGATATGACATAAGGTTGTAAACGAGTTCATATGAATGGAGAATTATATACGAAGGGTTGTGAGTCGCCCACTCATATCTCCATAAGTAAATCCCTCAAGTATACATGGGAGCAAATTGCTCTGTATAAATTCCAAAGGAAAATGTGTCATGAAGTGTAGAAAATCCCTGAAGGATTCAAATTGCTTGAAGTAAGCCCCCGAAGGGTAAAACATAAAACATATACTCAATACCAATGGATGGTATACATTGCCTTAGTGAGTATTATCATTATGATATTGTTGCAACATACTAAAATCTCTTGCAAGAAGTTGATGATATTAAATTAGAACTCCTGAAGAGTTGAATTGAAAATCCTGAAGAGTTAAGAAAGATTATAAAATGTTGAGAGAATTATTGTCTTGAGTTGCAGATCGAACAATCTACTAACACGAATCTTATCCATGATGTTTATGATATTAAAAGAACCATATGGATTGAAGATTATGAGTTGAATACTCAAATGATGTAGACACTAAGAATAATCATTTATCTTCGTGAGGGTAAAGATAAATTGATATTTGGTCTAGAAGTACCACATCTTAGTGAAGTATATGCTTTATTGTATTTGGCACAATACATTGAATGAAATAAAGCTTATGTATTAATATCTCCAAGAAATTACAGATATGTATATACACATGAGTTAAAACAAACAAACAGGATGGAGCCTTCACAAAGGTTGCTCATGTGAAGCCTCAGTACTCGGAAGTACCCCAGAAGGGGGAGGCACTGGAGATTGATCATGTGGCACCCAGTACTTAGCAAAACACTAGAAGGGGAAGGCATCGGTTGCTTTCGAAATCTAGCAACAAACCTCTGGTGATCACTTTGAATCCGACTTTCGAATTCCTGCAGTTGGTCGAGCTTTCTTTTCATGCTCATCGAGTAATTATTTGCAAGCACGTGTAACACTTTATTCTCATGCTTGAGCCCTCTGATCTCTTGTTTAAGACTTGCCACCTCAGCCATCAATGATTCAACTTGGCGAGTTTGAGCAAGTGGACGTTGGCCCATATTGGAAATAGAGCCCGCACATTGAACATTGAGAGCCAATGAGTCTTGAACGGCCAATTCATCATACTGTTTTGAAAGGATCCTATTATCCTTTGGAGTGAGAAGATTCCTAGCTACTACAGTAGCGATTATGTTATTCTTCATCATAGAGTCCCCAACCGTAAGAGGATCATTAGAAGATAAGAAGGACGGGCGCCATATATTATCCTGACGCTGCTCGTCTGTATCACTCCTAAGACTCAAATCTAAGCAAATGTTAGATGTGCAAGTCATTTTCAGAAATGATGAAGAAAAAAAAAAAAAGGTCAAATAAAATTTCAAAAGTGCAAGGTGAGGGAAATTTCTACAGGTAGCAACTTTTTGAGCATACTCTTGAACACAATTGATGTCTTTATAAAAGAAGAGGCAACAGAGCTACTCGTTCAGAGATCAAAGAGGCACCGCTCTCCGAATTTCAAAAGCCAGATTTTCCTGAATAAAGTTCGTTGGCATTTTTCAGACGCAATCTTAGCTTTTTTGGATATCGCGTGCAACTTTGTCAAAGATCTCTGACAAAGTTGAAAACGCGTAAATCTTACTGTTCTATTTACATCACAGTTGCTGACAAGAGTAAAAGCACAGCACCACCACTTGCTATTGGGAAATCTCTATATATGTCGACCTCTGTTCTCCATAACAAGGCAGACCTGCAACTTTGCGAGAATACCTAACTCTTCCTCATCTCAGAGAATGCATCTTTAACAAAGCATCTCGAAATACTTAGTTTTCTTCCTCTCCGAGAATACCTCTTCAAACAAATCACACCAGAGCAAGATTATCTCATATCTTCAGGGACGAGAGCAAGAGTATCTCATATCATGCAATCTCCTTGTCATTTCCTTTGTCCTTGTTCTTACCAGCAAAGACAAGGATAAAGAAAACAATATGTCGGAACCTCCACTCAAACTCCCAGTAAGGAACCGACTGCCTGGAACCTTTCCTGATTGTTTACCTAGCTTTCAAGTAGTCATCTTCAACTGTTGTTGGAGCTGGGTCTCCAGTCACCAAGAAGTGATGAACCATCCAAATGCAAAGGTTGCATTCCACTCCTGCATCAGAAGGCAAATACTGCAGGAGAAGATGCCACACATACATGGGGGAAAAGCAGGGAAAATACTACTTAAGCAAGGGAAGCAAGTAAGGAAAGTGAAAATGATACATTGAAGCATGTGGAGACAAGCGTAACAAACACGTGCTGATTCATCCCCTACAAAGCTGAAGATCATTTGCCACGTGAAGCTTCTCATGGTCCAATTTCATTCAAGATCAAGCCTCGAAGTCCTTGAAGAAATCACAAGTCCAATTCAAGATCAAGTGTCCACTACCCTTGAATCAAATTCCGCTTCAGATAAAAGGAGTAAATTCAGATCTTCGATGCAAGTCTAGCAGAAAGTCCTACAACCCAGTTCAAGAAAAAACCTGTGGAAAGTTAACAACAAGTAAAGCACCTATTTCGGCAACTCTTCTTACTAAGAGATTGAAGCAGAATGATCAACGATTAGCCTAAATGATTTGAAATCAGGGGGAGATACTCATCAGGGGGAGCATTCAAAACAGATCAAGATTTTACAGAGTCAATTGAAGACTTGTGGCCATCTAAGGGGGAGTGTTGTGAATAATATATGGATGGCCCACATGAATAGTTTGTTACTATTTATGTACAGTATTTTCACTATTCATTTGTGGAAAATTTGTAAAGTGAATAGTACTTTCTTTTGTTTATATATTTGAGGAAGAGAAGAAGAGGTGAGTGACTTACGGAAGAGGAAGAGAGAAGAGTGAGAGAGAGAGGAAAGAAGAGGAAGAGAGGAAGAAGAGGAAAATAAGGGGGAGATTAAAGAAAGTTATCTTTGTACTCCTATTATTCCAAATTATAATGAAAGCACCATCGCTGCCCTGAGGATGTACTCCAGTCACACTGACTGTAGAGGAACGTCGTAAATTTTGTGTCTTGTTTCATTTATTCTACTGCACCCACCGTCGATTTTACAACAATGTTAGTATTATTTATCAAACTTGAGAGGGTTCTGTGAAAAAGGAATAAACATCATCGGTTATTAATGTAATTAACCCTTTTAAACCGCTAGTATAGGTCCCACACACCTGCCACGTAATTAGGAAGATGAAAAGATGAACGGGCTTAGGCCAAGGACTATTTCTTAACATTTTGTCAAATTCAAAGACCAAATAATGAATTTTTAGTAATTTTTTTTTTTTCTGTTTTGAACTTCTTTTACCGTTCAACTAATTTATATATTCAGACTTAGGCGAAGGATTATTTCTGAACATTTGTCAAATTCAAGAACCAAATATATGAATTTTTGGTTTTTTTTTTTAATTTTTTTAATTTTTTTTTTAATTTTAACTCTCTGTTCAGCTAATTTATATACTTTGAACTTTGAGCATCCGTCATGTATTCCCATATGATAATATAATTTAGGTAAAAATGTAAGGTTGAATTGATTGCATGGTTGCATTACCTCTGTTTGTTTTTTTTTTGTCACTCTGGCACTCAATGAAGGGGATTCCATGAGTCCAATGCTTACCTGTAATCTAGTCATATGCTTCTTTTTTGGTCCGACCAAGTGATTGATTTGACTAAGTGAAATGTTATGTCTAAAACACCATTGTGATAATATTGTTTTTCGCCAATAAACTAGTGATGTGATATGTTGGGCAAGAAATAATGGATGATTTTCTTCTGTTTCTCTTCTCTCTCATCTCCTTTTCTTCGTGGCATTATCGCTCTTCTTTTTTGTTTTTTGTCACTTTGGCACTCAATGAAGGGGATTGCATGAGTCCCAACAAGATCATTTCTGAATTTTTCGGTGAGGATTTTAGAGATCTGCGAACTGTATCTGTTTTTCGTATATTGTGCGATTAATTTTTATTAGATACTGTTTATATTTAATTTTAAATAAAAATATTTAAAATAATTTTTTATTAACAATGTAAGATGAACATATACGATTCATAAATCTCCATGATCCTCACAAAGATGATTAGACGAGAATCCGGATTTGCATGAGTCCAATGTTTACCAGTAATCTAGTAATATGCTTCTTTTTTGGTTCGACCAAGTGATTGGTCTGACTTTTTTTTTTAATTTTTTATTTTTTTTATGGTCTGAGTGATTGGTCTGACTAAGTGATATGTTAAGTGCTAAACACTATTGTGATAATATTGTTTTCGCCAGTAAATCTAGTGATGTGATATGTTGGGCAGGAAATAATGGAGGATTTTCTTCTATTTCTCTCCCCTCTCATTTCCTTCTCTTTGTTGTATAATGTATGTGAGGGTTGTTTAACAGATTGATAAGAACGGTAATACAATCTAAAGATTCTCTCTGATCTTCTATAACTCTAAGACTTTTGAGATAACTGTCAAGTTTTGCCACGGCGTCAAGATTTACTTGAGGTGTCAACAGTAACAAGCATGCAAGAGGAAGGTAAAAGTTGGTGTGGACATGAGTTGATAAGAAGGAAGATTGTTAAACCAAAGAAATAAAAAAATAACATGAAATATGTGGCACATCTTTAAGACATCAAGTTTATTTTGAACAGACTAGATTTAAAAGAGAGGATGGGAGGGGATAAAAATAGGAGGGAAATTTAGAAAAATAACTAAAAATTAGACTTCTTTTTTATGGCTTATTTTATCTCACGGGAAGAGAGGGGGCGGAAGGCATAGAGAGAAAATAGAGAGAGATGTGTGTTTGTAGGATTGTGTAGAGGTTGTATTATTCTCATGCCTTTATTTATAGTAATAAGGGAGGGAATATTCCTTCTTTTCCAAGGAATATAAGTCCTAATAGGGAAGAATAACTAGAATCAAATATAATCTAGGATTTATACAATCATACTTAAATACAAAGTTTATAACACTCTTATAGAATTATACCACTATTTTAAATTAATGATAATCAAAACCAAAAGTTGATATGAAAGTACACGTATACCCATAAGATTGTTGGAAAATTAGTTATTTGTTTTATTATTTGAATTTGGGCCTAGTTCGTTAGAATTAGGTTTTTGTTTCCTTACTTATTAAGGATTATGGTTACTTTATTATAAAAAGAGAGCTTTGTTAACTCGTAGAAAATAAGATAGTCAAGATGTAGTCAATTCGAGTAATGTCGTTGTCTCGACAATGTCTATTTTCAGTTAATAAAATATTCTTC
Source organism: Malus sylvestris (assembly GCF_916048215.2). NCBI lineage: Eukaryota > Viridiplantae > Streptophyta > Magnoliopsida > Rosales > Rosaceae > Malus > Malus sylvestris. The sequence goes on along the minus strand of NC_062273.1, from coordinate 20,226,386 downwards.
TTTATTTTATATTGTTGGTCTCTGATTTTCAACTTGGTATCAGAACAGGTTCAATCATTCTGAATAATCTGCTTTGGGTTGTTATCAGTTTCATATGTTTGTTGCTTCTATTGTCGTTTAGGTTTAGGTTTAGTTTGATATTAAAAAAAAAGGTTGCTGAAACATTGTCATGCCTCGCGTTGTTTAAAATTGATTTCATCGCTGTTCATTGAACCCCTAGGCCCGCTGACTCCACTGCTGCACTTGCCGTACCTGTATCCCCGCCACCGTATCTGACTCACCCCAAACCTTGTTGCCAAACAAATCAGCCCTTATTCACACTATTCCTCACATAATATTCACACCTCACTTTATGCCTAAACCTTCCACTGCATCGTCATCACGCCACCAAGTCAAGCTTGCAACATGCTGGCCCACCACCATCTGCTGCTGCCTGAACCCACCTTCAACTTCGATCCATCATCATCTAGTTGACTGTCCACTATTTGTTTTGATGAAGCTCAGATCCAAGAACCCACACTCGGATCAAGTTCGTCTTGGCCTTGCACTTTATCGTAGTCTCGTACTCACACCATGCCGCCAAACCCACTTGATCAATGAAGAAAAGAAAAGGATAAAAAAATGAGGTTTGTTTTTTAGTGTTTTAGGCCCATACGGTTATTGGTGTTGTAGGACTATTTAACTGAAGTATTTTAAAGGAATAAACAAAGGGAGGCCGACAACAATAAGAGAGAAAAGAGAGAGATTCAATTGTGAGGTATGTGTTGTATCACCTCATTGTGCTTTTATTTATAGTAATAGGATATGTAGAATACTTATCCTTTTAGGATTACAACTCTAATAGATATTTAACTACCAAGGTTCAAAGATATCCCTAGATTCATTAGGATTTACACAATCACATTCCTATTCTAAGTATGACTGCGACACTCCTCCTTGAGTGTGTAAATACTTAAACAAAACATTGCATCAGATCTTCAGCAGATAAGGTAGAACAATTAATGTGAATGCGAGTCTCAAATTTAAAGAAAGTATGCATTGGTGGTAAAACTCACAAAACCTCACTATGGTAAAACCTAAGGTAGGTAAAAACCCATAGACTAAGGAGAAAAGTGAGAATCATGCATAATGTCTAAACAAACGTCAAATAGGACGAAAGTAGTGAACTCAACGGAGTATGATCATCCTAGGATGGGTGCCTCATCAAAACCTCGTTAGGTAGCAAAAACCCAGTGGGAAAAATGCGCATAATCGTAGGAAAAAAAGTATATTAAGACCAAGTGAGTATGCTTCAGGATATTCCCACTGAGTTAGACATAACTTCCAAATAAGAGAACTACAAGCGATTCAACTTAGATAATTTACGCACATCGAATCATTAGACGAGTTTTTGAAAAGTAGACTTGGGCAATGACTTGGTAAAGAGATCAGCCAGGTTGTCTTGGGAACGGATTTGCTTGACTTCAATGTTTTGATGATGTTGCTGATGGTGAGAATAAAAGAACTTCGGCGCTATGTGTTGGTTTTATCTTCCTTAATGTATCCTTCTTTACTGCATGATAGATGCTACATTGTCTTTAAAGATTGTTGTAGGAATGTCAATGATGGAAATAAGACCACTAGTGCTTCAAATATGTTCCATGACTGCCTCAACCAAAAACTCTAACGCGATGCTTTATGCAGGGCGAGAATCTCAACATGGTTCGAAGAAGTGGCAACTAGCTTTTACTTGGTAGACCTCCAAGATATAGCAGTGTCTTTAATGGTGAAGATATAGCCTGCTTGAAAATGTGCCCTATGTGGGTCAGACAGATATCCAGCATCTGTGTAACCAACAAAGCAGGAATCAACCCGAGAATCGAGGGGGACAGTGGCTCCTTTCGAGGATTCGTGGCTGTAGAACAAGCCCAAATCTGTCATACCCTTGAGGTAGCGGAAAATGTCTTTCACACCATTCCAGTGTCTGCGCATAGGCGCATTGCTGTATCTAGCCAAAAGATTAACAGCGAAGGAAATATCGGGTCTAGTGCATTGAGCTAAGAATAATAAAGCCCCAATTGCACTTAGGTATGGAACTTTAGGCTCCAAAATCTCTTCCTTATCCTTCTTAGGAGGAACGGGATCTCGTTTCACATCTAGAGTCCAAACGACCACGCTTTATGATAGGAGCATATTTAGGCGACTTAGTTAGCTTGTTTTCTTGCATTTATGTTGTTAGTTCTTAGTTATTTTAGTATTTTAAGCTATTTTCATGTGTTTGTAGGTCCAAAGGGCTAAGGAGGCAAGAAAGTGCATTTTAGAGCATTTTGGAGCAGTTTTGGGCTTGAATGGATATCACATGCTTGGAGCAAGGGAGATGGACGAAATTGAAGACCTAAGGATGCTAGGAATCCTAATTGAAAAATGATTCCTAATTGAAGAAAGATTCCTAATTGAAGATGGATTCCTAGAAGAATGAGGATTTCTACTTACACAAGGATTCCTACAAGAAGAAGGAATGTTAAGCCAAGGTTTTCTACTTTGGTTTTAACCTTTCCTAATCCTAAAAGTCCTTAAGTTCCAGCAACAAAGAAGACTCATAATCATATTAAGACACTAAATAAGAACTTCTAAAAGTCCTAAACCCCTTGCCACACCTCCCTTGTCCCTTTCTCTTCCTTGTCGTGCAAGGGAAAGCTTTTCTTTCCTATTTCCTGCACCAGATCACATTCCCTTTTTAATTAAAAGCCTTACCGCATATCTTCTTACTCTTTCCTTTGATTTTTGATTTTGTTTTCCTTTTTTTAGTAGTTTTGACTTAATTTCTGTTAACCTAAGTTAGGGTTTTGATTTCCTAAAACCTTAAATACTTCCCTTTGCCGCACAAAAATACATCATTCTTCCCATCCATTCTCCAATACACACATCCAGCCGCACTCTTCATACAATTCTACGAATTCATTCACTCCAAAAACACATCATTCATTCTCTGCCCCACCCATACACTTTCATCACCCATCACTCATCCACCACCACAATTCACCACAAAAATCATCAACCATACCTTGTTCCGTAGCAAAGAAGAAGAAGGAGAGCCCTTGGACGTGTTTGCCATTCAAGTTAGAGTTGCTGGAACGTTTTTAGGTGTAATCTTTCTTTTGTTTTCAATGTTTAAGTTTAATAATATTTGTTTTGCGAGTATGAGGAACTAAACCCCTCTTAGCTAGGGGGAATTTCGAAACCATGACTATACTTGCAATATGATTTGATTACATCCAGTTGTAATTTCATAAATTGTGAATTCAATTTACTTATCTGTTTGAATTAAAACTTGTTTGTGTATGTGGGTTGAGAATGCACACTTAATTTGCATGCATAAATTTGATGCTAGGATATAAGGGAGTTTCACCTAATCGTTATGAACTTATATTCATAAGTAGTGGAGGTTGCTAGTCACAATCGTGTTAAGTAAATTTCTGGCATAAGTATCATGCGCTTTCATAGTTACGAATGCCTTGTCAATACTTATGATTTTCATAGAACTTAATGATCTTTGATTGTATCTCTATTATGCGCTTTCATGTAGGGAACTTTTGAAGAATAATTTGATTGCGATGTGCTATTTCCATCCAATTCAATGACATATGGAAAATCTGAGTGTTAATTTAAGCGTACCTAATTAATCTGGGGTGTTGATATTTATGGTTTATTGAAAGAAACAACTGCAAATCGATTTGTATGCAAGTGTGTCATGTGTGGAGAAGAACCCTCTAGCTAGCCCATCATCCATCCAATTTACCCAATTTCATCCAAACTTTGTTTTAGTTTACAATATGTTTGTTTTACTTTCAAATTCGTCAAAACCAAATCCCCCTTTACTTTGTTGAGTCATATTTGTTAGAAACTGTTTTAGTTTGTGTTTTTCAGTGTTTTGAGTCAAGATAAAACCAATTTTCGTCCAAATTCACTCTTAGTGTCTGTTTTGAGTCAATTAGCTTGTTTTGTGCTATTTTGAGTCATTTGAGTTGTTTTAGTGTATTAGAGTCTAGTTTTGCATTCTTTGAGTCTAGTTTAGTGTTCCAAACTTAGTTTTACGTTTTCAAGTCAGTTTTAAGTGTTTTAGCAATCCCTCCTAATCCCCAGCCTAGAACGATCCCTACTTACATATATACTACAATTGTCAACAAGAAGGTTTAATTTGTGTGCTTATATATTTCGCATCAAATTTTTGGCGCCGTTACCGAGGATTAGCAACTTTGCTAATCCCTTGGATCTTTTCTTTCCATTTATTTTAATTTGTTTTAGTTTCTGACTTTGCTTCGTTTTCTTGTTTTAGGTACTAGTTTATGACTCGAAGTTCTCAACCTATTTGTGGGCACATCTTTGACTTTGACAACAATTTTGAACGAACTTTGAGACGAACAAGGAATCAACAAGAGTCCCAACCACCTCAACTTGCACCAGATCTTGAAGAAGACGATGTATAAGTGGAAGAGAAGGCCATGGCTCATATTTTAGAAGAAGTATAAGACATGGCAGCGGATAATCAAACAATCAAGGAGCTTTCTGCTGCGGGATTGGACAATGCCGCACCCCTATGCATTTCATACCCCACGACAGCTCAAGGCAAAACCGAGGAGTTTGAATTGAAGTCTAGTTTGTTGGACCACTCCCAAAGTTCCATGGGCTGTCTATGGAAGATCTAAACAAGCAGTTGAAGGAGTTCGAAGTGGTGTGTTCAAGCATGATTCTTGTCAACGTCGATGAAAGCATATTGAAGATGAAGACTTTTCTCTTTTCTCTCTTGGAAAAGGCTAAAGATTGGTTGTATAAACTAGCCCCCAGAACTGTCACATCTTGGGAGAGCATGAAACAGGTGTTCTTGGAGAAGTTTTTCCCATCTTCTTGAGTCATTTTTCTACGCAAAAAGATTAGTGGCATTCAGAAAAACCAAGGTGAATCATTTCCAATGTACTACGAGTGATTCAAGACCCTTGTAGCCTCATGTCCTTAGCACCAAATGAAGGATGAGCTTCTTCTTCAATATTTCTACGAAGGGCTTCTACCAATTGAACGCCAAATGCTAGTTGCCTCAGCGGGAGGAGCTTTGGTGGACAAAACACCCATAGCTACCAAGACCCTAATTGCCAACTGAGCCTTGAATGCTCAACAATATGAAGGCGTTAAACAAAGAGACACCCCACGACAACAACATGTGAATGAGGTAAGTGCTATTTCCGAACTTCAAAACCAAATGGCTAATCTTACTACTCTTGTTTCATAGGTGGTTGAATGACCAAATGTACAAAGTGTAGCTGCTTGTGGCGTGTGTTCAATGCAAGAACATCTCACAGATAAGTGCCCTCAATTGATCGAGAATGGAGGGTGGGAATCTGCCAATGCCATGGGTTTTGGGAGCCAACACCAACCAAGGAGTGATCCTTTCTCTAATACATACAATCCAAGTTCCAGAGATCATCCAAATTTCAAGTGGAGAGAGCCCCAACAAAACCAATAAGAAAGTGCATTTAGGCAGCAACCTCTGGGTTTCTATCCAAGACCATTTGCACCAACTCAACCCCAACAACAATCTGCCCAATCTAACTCAAGTACATTAATGAATAATGATAATACATTTAAGTTGCTGACTACATTTGCATAGGGAATGCAAACACAAGCCAAGAGGATGGATGAGTTAAAGAAGCAAATGGCACAGATGGCAGAATTCATGGGTCAATTCAGAGAGCAAGGCAAATTGCCAAGTGCAACCATTGTTAACCCGAAAGGAGGATTTGAATCTGTAAAGGCAATCATGTTGCAAAGTGGAAAACAGGTTGGAACAGCCCTATAACCATCTAAATCATCCCTAACAGAGGATGAGAAGTTACAATTCGAGGAGGAGGAACAAGAGCAGGCCACGTCAAGGGTAGAACCACCCTTGCCATAGCCACCTAAACACCCCCATTAGTCATTCAAAGGTAAGGAGGTTCCAAATTCGATTATTTCTAACGTTATTCCTCCAAATGTACCATTTCCTCGCAGGTTCATGCAATTAACGAAGAAAGAGGCTGAAAAGGACATTCTGGAAACATTTAGAAAAGTACAAGTCAATTTACCACTTTTGGATGCAATTAAGCAAGTTCCAAGGTATGCCAAGTTTTTAAAAGAACTTTCCACCACTAGGAAGAGAATTTCGAACAAGGAGGTTGTCAAGGTAAGTGAAAATGTTTCATCCATCTCACAACGTAAACTGCCCCCTAAATGCAAGGATCTTGGTAGTTTTACAATTCCTTGTGTTATTGGGAATAATCGTTTTGAACATGCCATGTTAGACTTAGGTGCATCTATTAATGTCATGCCTTATTCAATTTATGCATCTATGAACTTAGGCGAGTTAAAAAATGATGGTGTGATTATTCAATTGGCCGATCGATCTAATGCCTATCCAAAAGGAGTTTTGGAAGATATTTTAGTGCAGGTCAATCACTTAATCTTTTCGGCGGATTTCTACGTGCTTGAAATGGAAGAATCAGACCATTCCCCTTCATTGCCAATCCTCCTTGGAAGACCATTCATGAAAACTAGCCGCACTAAGATTGATGTGTTTAATGGGACCTTGACAATGGAATTTGATGGGGAAGTTATTAATTTCAATCTTTCTGAATCTATCAATTATCCTAGTGATGATCATTCGTGTTTTTCTATTGATGTAATTGATTCCTTGGCGTAGGACCATTTTGAACAATTGAATGAAGATGCACTTGAATTGGTCATTATAAGAGGAATGGAATTAAAAAACAATGGATTAGCAACAATGTACACCCATGGCATGCATGGAGAACATCTTGCCGTGCCCCCTAATGAAGATGTGATTGAGATGGTGGTTGCCCTCGAATCATTGCCACCACAATCTGGTAAGTTTTTTTATCCAATTTCAATTTCAGTTTTGGCTAATAAGTTACTTCTTTCAGTTGTGCAGCCACCTTCCCTTGAACTTAAACCATTGCCAAGCCATTTGAAGTATGTTTTCTTGGGAGACCAAGAGACCTTGCCCATCATTGTCTCTTCCTCACTCATGGCACAAGAAGAAGGAAAGTTGGTGAAGGTGTTAAAGGAGTACAAAACAACAATTGGGTGGACGTTGGCCGACATCAAAGGAATAAGCCCTACCACATGTATGCATCGTATACTTTTGGAGGAGGGGTCTAAAACATCTCAAGAGGCTCAACGCCGACTCAACCCTCTAATGATGGAAGTTGTAAAGAAGGAGATAATCAAGCTACTTGAATATGGAGTGATCTATCCAATCTCAGATAGTCGTTAGGTTTCGCCGGTTCAATATGTTCCAAAGAAATCTGGAGTAAGTGTGATGACAAATGCATAAAATGAGCTTGTGCCTACTCGAATCCAAACAGGTTGGAGAGTTTGTATCGATTATAGGAAGCTCAATGCCACCACATGGAAAGATCATTTCCCTTTGCCATTCATTGATCAAATGCTTGAAATGTTAGCGGGTTATGCATTTTATTGTTTTCTTAATGGATATTCAGGTTATAATCAGATTTTGATAACCCTAGAAGATCAAGAAAAAACCACTTCCATGTGCCCCTTTGGTACATTTGCTTATCGTCACATGCCATTTGGTTTATGCAATGCACCTGCCATAGTTCAAAGATGCATGATAAGCATATTTTCAGATTATGTTGAGAAGATTATTGAGGTTTTTATGGATGATTTCAGCGTTTTAGGTAATTCATTTGAAGGTTGTTTGAATAATCTCAGTTTGATTTTAAAACGATGCATTGAAACTAACCTTGCTCTAAATTGGGAAAAATGTCATTTCATGGTTAAACAAGGCATAGTTTTAGGTCATATAATTTCTGAAAAAGGAATTGAGGTTGACAAATCAAAGATAGATCTTGTGCGCCACTTACCCTCTCCTACTTCAGTTAGAGAGGTTCGTTCTTTTCTTGGACATGCAGGTTTCTATCGAAGATTCATCAAGGACTTCTCAAAGGTTTCCCAACCTCTTTGCCGGCTCCTTAAAAAAGAAGTGGCCTTTGAGTTCAACGAGGAATGTGAAAAGGCTTTCAAACACCTCAAGGACATGCTTACTTCGGTCCCCATCATCATTCCACCAGATTGGAGTCTACCTTTTGAACTAATATGTGATGCATCCGATTATGCAATTGGAGTTGTTTTAGGCCAAAAGAAGGACAAGAAGCCGCATGTTATCTACTACACATCTCGAACATTGAATGATGCTCAATTAAACTATTCTACCATTGAAAAAGAACTTCTTGCCATTGTCTTTGCTTTAGATAAATTTCGATCATATTTACTTGGTACTAAAGTTATTGTTTTCACTGATCATGCAGCTTTGAAATATTTACTCACCAAGAAAGAAGCCAAGCCAAGGCTAATTCGATGGATGCTGCTTCTTCAGGAGTTTGACATCGAAATTCGAGACAAAAATGGGAGTGAAAACGTAGTGGCTGACCACCTAAGTCGTATGGTGCGTGATAAGGAGTCCATACCCATTGCTGAAACATTCCCTAATGAGCAATTGCTGTCCATTAAGGTAAGTGAGCCTTGGTATGCCGATTTGGTGAATTATTTGGTGGCTAAACAAGTTCCAAACACTTTAAACAGAAACCAACGTGATAAATTGAAAAAGGATGCTAGATTTTATGTTTGGGATGATCCATACTTGTGAAAATATTGCTCGGATCAAATTATATGTAAGTGTGTGCAGGATATAGAGTTCAATTCCATTTTAACCTTCTGCCACACTTATGCATGTGGGGGACACTTTGGGACACAATGCACAACCCTTAAGGTTTTAGAATGTGGATTTTATTGGCCAACTTTATTTAAGGATGCTAGAACCTTTTGTATGTCTTGTGATCGTTGCCAAAGAATGGGTAATATAAGTGCAAGGGATCAAATGCCGCAAAATGTCATACTTCCTGTTGAAATTTTTGATATTTGCGGCATTGATTTTATGGGTCTTTTTCCTTCATCACATAGTTTCCTTTATATCTTACTTGTTGTGGATTATGTGTCGAAATGGGTGAAAGCAAAAGCCACCCGAACTAATGATTCTCGAGTGGTTGCAGATTTCATTAGAACTAACTTATTTGCAAGGTTTGGAATGCCAAGAGTAATCATAAGTGATGGAGGTTCTCACTTTTGCAATCGAACCATTGAGGCGCTATATAAGAAGTACAATGTCAACCATAAGGTTTCTACACCTTACCACCCTCAAACAAATGGCCAAGCTGAGGTTTCGAATCGAGAAATCAAGCAGATTTTAGAAAAGACCGTTGGGCCAACAAGGAAGGATTGGAGCTTGCGTTTGGATGATGCACTGTGGGCGTATCGCACGGCATATAAAACACCCCTTGGCATTTCCCCATTTTGGCTCATATATGGTAAACCGTGCCATCTTCTCATAGAATTAGAGCACAAGGCTCATTGGGTTGTTAAAACATTCAACATGGACCTTGATGCCGCTAGAATTCATAGAAAGCTCCAATTGAATGAGCTTGAAGAGATTAGGCACGAGGCTTATGAGAACGCTTGAATTTACAAGGAAAAGACAAAGGCTTTCCATGACAAGATGATTCGTGGCAAATCATTCTCCATTGGGCAGAAAGTGTTACTCTTTAATTCCCGCCTTCGATTTTTTCCTGGTAAATTGCATTCTAAGCGAGTTGGCTCGTTTGTTATTACTAGTGTCTTTCCTTATGGTGCAGTCCAAGTTCAAAGCTTGAAAATAGGACAAGAATTCAAAGTGAATGGACATCGGTTAAAGCCCTACTATGAGAATTTCGAGGAGCATGTTGTGGAGGATGTACCCCTCCATGCTGTGGACACTAGTGAAGCTTAACATGGCAGATTCGTCCGGCTGGAAGACGTTAAAGCAAGCGCTTCTTGGGAGGCAACCCATGCATTCCACTTAGGAACGATGGAACTTTCACTCCAAAACCAGATTTGCATCCTCAAACCTTCTCTTTTACTGTTTTATTTTCCCATGTTTTGTTAGTTGTTTGTTTGTTTGCTTATATGTGCATTCCTGTTTTAAACATTGAGGACAATGTTTGGTTTAAGTGTGGGGGGGGGGGTAAACAAGCTGTGTTTGCATGATTTTCGTGGGATTTTATCACCTATCACTTCTAATGTTGTTACTCACTGTTTTTAAGTGTTTTTAGTGTGTTTTGGCGTGTTTTAATGTGTTTTGAAGTAAAAATCCGAAAATTTGAAAAAAATCTAGAAAAAGTGTTTTGATAAACCCAGAAAGAGTTGTTTTTGTGTGTTTGTTTATGTTTTAGGGTACCTTCCAACACAATGATGAGGATTTGGTTTTTAAGTGCATGACTGTTAAAGTAAGTTAAAAGCATGGATGGAAGTTTGATATGCTCTTTGGTTTATGCTTGGTTGTAGTTATAGTTTACGAATTCACATGTAATTACAAAAGGAAAAAAAAATCAGTTTTTGTAATATGCTTGAAGGAAGGAACTCTAACTAACGCTACATCCCTGAGATACTTGAGCCTAAACGTTTATTTTGAGAGTTATTAATCTGTGCATTCATGTTTTCAAAAGTCGTTGCATTATCTCATTATTCTTTGCGTGGTTGCTACTTAGAATGCGTTTCATCATTATAGATCCAAATACTAGAACTCATGCCCGTTCCATTCAAAGCATGACATTGATTTGCATAACACATATTCAAGATGAAGTTGTTTAGTGAACCAAAGCCAAATAGCCGAACCCACCTTTGTCATTTGTTTTGTAGGTTTAAACCCCGTTGAGCCTTGTTTAGCCTATTTTCTTTGTTAACCACATTATCCTTACCTAGCCTAGAATAGGACTTTCCATACCCTTGTTCTTAAAGAATAATGAAGCATGACTTAGAGTGAATTCCTTTTGATCAACATATGCAGAAAAGTAAGTGTCGGGGAAGAATGTTTCAAAGTGTGTGTTTTGTATGCCAAAGACAAGGGCACGGAAATAAAAAAGTAAAAAAAATAAAAAAGAAAAATTCGTGGAAAAACAAAAGGAAAAGAAAAAATGTGTGAAAAGAATGAAAAACAGTAGAAAATAAGTGAGAATGAACTCACATGTGTTGGTTGTTGAAGGAAGGGTCCAAAAGTTTGAATTTGACCCTAGGTATTGCATGAATCTTCCCTTGTGTTTACAGTTGATTTTTGCATTCGAAAGTGAATTCTAAGTGTCAATTTCATTACTTTGCTTGCTATTTCTTTAAGAACTTTTGTTTATCCTTTACCTTTCTTTGTTAGCCAACACCCTTAACCCCTTTACAACCCTTGACTTCCATCTTGAGTGTTGTGTGTTTCAATATGTGGAGTTTGGAATTGGTATGAGCATATGATATCACTGGTTCTCGCGTCTAAGTAATGGCATTCAATTCATGAGATCATATATATATACCCGTATTAATAATTCCAGAAAAGTGCTTTCTTTGCTATAACATATGTGAGTACTAGTCTTCATGTTTACATCAATCTTTTCACATATACCTAGTGTAGGGAGTGTAGTCAGAAATTCTTGTGTGAAAATAAGAGTGTACTTAGTAAGGAATTGAGTGAACTCTCTAAGACATGTTACTACATTCAAAATGTTGTTTTAATTGATTAAATGCGAGCTAGTGGATGGTCACTATGATTAAGTATGTGCTCGAGGGTAGGGATGGCCAAAATTTGTGTAAGTAATGATTTTTAGCATGTCATGTTCATTGGAAATCCCTGAGGTAATTGTTGGAAGGTCAAGATTGTGTTTTGTTTCTTTTGTTTGTTTCGTTTTGCTTGAGGACTAGCAAAAGCGAAGTGTGGGGGAATTTGATAGAAACATATTTAGGCGACTTAGTTAGCTTGTTTTCTTGCATTTATGTTGTTAGTTCTTAGTTATTTTAGTATTTTAAGCTATTTTCGTGTGTTTGTAGGTCCAAAGGGCTAAGGAGGCAAGAAAGTGCATTTTAGAGCATTTAGGAGCAATTTTGGGCTTGGAATGGATATCACATGCTTGGAGCAAGGGAGATGGACGAAATTGAAGACCTAAAGGTGCTAGGATTCCTAATTGAAGAAGGATTCCTAATTGAAGAAAGATTCCTAATTGAAGAAGGCTTCCTAATTGAAGATGGATTCCTAGAAGAATGAGGATTTCTACTTGCACAAGGATTCCTACAAGAAGAAGGAATATTAAGCCAAGGTTTCCTACTTTGGTTTTAACATTTCCTAATCCTAAAAGTCCCTAAGTTCCAGCAACAAAGAAGGCTCCTAATCATATTAAGACACTAAATAAGAACTTCTAGAAGTCCTAAACCCCTTGCCACACCTCCCTTGTCCCTTTCTCTTCCTTGCCGTGCAAGGGAGAGCCTTTCTTTCCTATTTCCTGCACCAAATCACATTCCCTTTTTAATTAAAAGCCTTGTGATGCGATGAAAGTTAAACACTCAAATTAAACCCTCTTATTGTCAAATTGTAGTAAAAATGCAAGTAAGGATCGTTCTAAATTGGGGATTATGAGGGCTTGCTAAAACCTCTACACTAACTCAAAAACATAAAAACAAAGTTAAAAACGTTTGAATAGACTCGAAGGACTCAAAACAGATTCTAAAGACGCAAAACAACTTAAAAACACTCAAAATTGCCTAAAAACACTTACTGGGCAGGTTTGACTCTAACACAACTTTGGATGAATTTAGTGTTTTGGTTTGAATCAAAACACTCAAAAACACTAACGAAATAGAAATTTAACACTTTGAAACAACAAAGTAAAAGGGGGATTTTGGTTTTGACAAATTCGAAACAAACAAACAACTTATAAAATTAGACAGATTGTAAAGTGAATTTAAGAAATGAGATGATGGATGGATTAGTTAGAGGTCCGTTCTTCACACATGACACACTTGTACATGAATTGATTTCCAATTGCTTTTCAATAAACTATGCTGTTCAACACCCCAGATTAACCGTGATGCACAAATTAACCCTCAGATTTTCCTTTGCTCATTGAGTTGGATGAATGCATGCAACAACCCAAATCATTCTCTAAAAGTCCCCTATATGAATGCATAATAAAGATACAATCAGAGATCATTACTTTCAATGAAAATCATAAGTGTTGACGAGGCAATTATAACTATGAATGCATGATACATTTGCCAAGAATTCAATTAACGCGATTGTGATAAACAACCTTCACTACTCATGAATATAAACTTGTAACGATAGGTGAAACTCATTTATATTCTAGCATCTAATTCATGCATGAAAACTAAGTATGCATCCTTAATAAACATACAAGAATCAGTTATGAATAAAATAGATAATTGAATTGCAATCACAACTTATCAAATCACAATTGGAAGAAATCAATTCATATCTCAAGCATGTTCATGGCTTCAAACTTCCCCCTAACTAAATAGGGGTTTAGCCACTCATAATTGCAACAAAATTAGAAAATAACAAAGTAGACATTGAAAGCAAGAACGAAGTACACCTAAAACGCTCCAAAGTTCCAAGCTTGAAATGCCAAGGACCTTTGTTTTCACCACTTTGTTGCAGCACAAGTGTCTAGGCCAAGGGAAGGAAAATATATGGAATTGTGTTTGATTTTTGGTTGGATGAGTGCCATGGCAAGGAATGAAAGTGTAAGTGTATGGAGTTGTGAGATGTGAAATGTAGTGTCTTTGGATGATGGCCCCCAAATTATGGTGAAGGGTGGATGTATTTATAGGCTAGGGAGAGGAGTGTATGGAGTTGTAATGAGTGGATGTAATAGGTATAATGGGTGAGTGTTGTGGTAATGAGTGGATGTAATGGGTGTAGTGGGTGAGTGTTGTGGTAATGAGTGGATGTAATGGGTGTAGTGGGTGGATGTTTGGTAATGAGTGGATGTAATGGGTGTAGTGGATGAGTGTTTGGTAATGAGTGGATGTAATGGGTGTAGTGGATGAGTGTTTGGTAATGAGTGGATGTAATGGGTGTAGTGGGTGGATGTTTGGTAATGAGTGGATGTAATGGGTGTAGTGGATGAGTGTTTGGTAATGAGTGGATGTAATGGGTGTAGTGGATGGATGTTTAGAGTTGTAGGTCAACACACTTGCACACACACATGCTTATTTCTAGCCTTCAAATCTTCAAAAACGTCCATCCTCATGTCTCCATGCTTGCACTATCCAATACTGGCTCAAAAAATGCTCTAAAATGCTCCAAAATGCACTTTCTTGCCAACTTTATTATTATGACCTACAAACACATGAAAATAGCTTAAAATACATAATTAACTAAGAAATAACAACACAAATGCACAAGAACAAGCTAACTAAGTCGCATAAATATGCTCCTATCAAATTCCCCCACACTTAGCTTTTGCTAGTCCTCGAGCAAAACAAAAGAAACAAAACGAAACAAAACAAACAAAACACAACCTAACCTTCCAACATTTGCCTCAGAGATTTTCAATGAAACATGACATGCCAAAGATCACCACTTACATAGATTTAAGCATTCCTTACCCTCGAGCATACTTAATCATAGTCACCATTCACTAGCTCACATTTAATCAATTAAAACAGCATTTTGAATATAGTAACATGCCATAGAGAATTTCCTCATTTCCTTACTAGATACACTCTTATTTTCACACAAGAATTTCTGACTACACTCCCTATACTAGGTATATGTGAGAAGATTGATGTAAACATGAAAACTAGTACTCACATATGTTTTTCAACAAAGAAGCAATTTCTGGAATTATTAATTCATGTATATATATGATCTCATGAATGGAATGCTAATACTTAGATGCGAGAACTAGTGACACCATATGCTCATATCAATTTCAAACTCCATAAATTGAAACACACAACACTCATGATTGAAGTCAAGGGTTCTAACAGGGCTTGGGGGTAATGGCTAACAAAGAAAGGATAGGAATAACAAACGTTTTTAAAGCGATAGGAAGCAAAGTAATGGAATCGACACTTGGAATTTACTTTAGAATGCAAAAATCAACTTTTAAACACAAAGGGAAGATTCATGCAACACTTAGGGTCGAATTCAATGCTTTGGACCCCTTCTTCAACAAACAACACTTTAGAGCTCTTTCTCATAAATTTTTCAACTCTTTTCACAACTTTTCTTCTTTTCATTCTACTTTCCACAAATTTTCTCTTTTTCTTTTCCTTTTCTACCCGTGCCTTATGAAGGACTTTGGCACACACACACACAAAAATCACTTCCCCCACAATTGTTTTTCTGCAAGAGTTCAACAAAAGGAATTCCTTCTAAATTATGCTTTACTATGCTTCAAGAACAAGGGTATGGATGGTCCTAATCTAGGCTAGGTGAGGATAGTGTGGGTAACAAAGAACATAGGCAACACAAGGCTCAACGGGGTTAAACTTAAACACATAATGAATGGGATAGGCTTTTTGGCTCTTGGTTTACTAAACAACTTCATCTTGAATATGTGTTATGCAAATCAATAACATGGTTTGAATAAAATAGGCATGAGTTCTAGCATTTGGAACTAAATGATGAAATGCCTTCTAAGTAGCAACTAAGCAAAGAATAATGAGATCATGCAACGACTTTAGAAAACAAAAAAATTGCACAAATTAATAACTCTCCAAATAAACGTTTAGGCCCAAGTCTCTCAAGGATGTAATGTTAGTTTGAGTTCCTTCTTTCAAGCATGTTACAAAAAAAACTGATTTTTCCATTATGATTGCATGTAAATTCATAAATTATAACCACAACCAAGCATACACCAAAGAGTAAATCAAATTTTCATCTATGTTTATAACTCTCTTTAACAGTCATGCAATTAAAAACCAAATCCTCATCATTGTGTTGGAAGGTACCCTAAGAGACAAATAAAAACATAAAAACAACTCTTTTTGGGTTTTTTCAAAACAATTTTTCAAATTTTTATGAGATTTTCGGATTTTTATGTCAACATACACTAAAACACTCCAAAACAGGTTAAAAACACTTAAAAAACAGCAAGGAACAACACTAGAAGTAATGGGTGATAAACTCCTACGAATTTCATGCAAAACAACTTGGTTACCCCCCTCAACACTTAAATCAAATATTGTCCTCAATGTTTCAAGCATAAACTCACACAAAAAACAAGCAAACAAACAAACAACAAATAAACATGACAAGTATGGCAAAGTAAAAACCAGACAGAGTAGAGTTTAAGAACGCAAATATGGTTTTGTAGATAGATGATCTTGTTGTCTTTCCACATCTTTGATCTCGAACTGGTTTGGAATTCTGAGCGAGGAATATGAGAGTTCCTTGGTTTCAATTCAGACTCCATCTGCTGGGTTGATTTGATTGTGCAGTCTACATTCTTCTTTGCTTGTTTCTTCTGCACGGCAGGCAGGCACGAGGTAGAGGTGTTGGTCTGTTTCTTTCTTCAATCTTTCCAAGTGCCCACCTCTTGATTTCTTTCTCATTGTCCCTAGCTGAGGATGAATTGGCAAATTGTCTCCACATGCTTTGAGGTATCATTTTCACTTCCCTTATCTGTTCCCCAGGCAGATGTGGTAGACGAAGAGGAAGCATAAAATGATGACGATGAGTACTCGAGAGCAAGGCTAGGTAAGCAATCAGTCGGTTCCAAATCGGAAGATTGATACCAAGTGCTGGCTGATTGCTCTCTTTCTCCTTGTCGCAAAACATCGACAAGGAGAAGGACAGTGAGAAAGCATGATATGAAATACTTTTTCTTTGGATAAGTTGTTTGCAGAGGTACCCCAAGGAATAAGGAACACTGAGTGACTCGAGAAGGTTTGTTAGAAAGGCATTCTTGGAGAAGAAGAAGGGTTATGTATGTCTGCCTTGCAATGGAGGGTGAAGGGTGACATTTATAGGAATTAATAACCGGTACTATTCTTTCACTCTTGTCAACAACCGTTGGATGATTTAATAGTAAACTTCATGTGCTTTCCATTTCACAAGAGATCTTCGACAGATTGCCTATAATTTCTGCAAGGCTGAGTGTGCATGTGATAGGCGCTGACACGTCTGGAAAAACAAGTGCCTCTTCGATATTTGGAATCGGCGCTTTGACAAATTGCCCGTGATTTTCGCAAAGCTAACTCTGCATATGACAGATGCTGACACGTCTAGAAAAGTGCTTCGACAAACTGCCCGTGATTTCCGCAAAGCTGACTTTGCATGTGACAGATGCTAACACGTCTAGAAAAGCAGATGCCTTTGCGATATCTGGAATCAGCGCTTCGACAAACTGCTCGTGATTTCCGCAAAGCTGACTCTGCATGTGATAGATGCTGACACATCTGGAAAAATAGATGCCTCTCCGATTTCCGAGCTTGCTTCTTCGATCTCTGAAATCTCGTCGAGTGCAGAGGTTGCATGTGACAAGTGCGAACAAATCTGGAAAAGAAAATTAGCCGTGGTTTCTGAGCAAGCCTAGCTTTTGAGAAATCTAGCACCTCTTTGATTTTTGAGTTAGCCTCTTCGATTTCTGAGCTCACCTCTTCGATCTCTGAAATCCTATCGAGTGCTGATTTTTATAGAGGTATGCAGGACGTTCAAAGCATATTTGAATTTCTGCCTGTAGAAACTCCCTTTTTGCACTTCTACGATCTTGACTTGTCTGACTTCTTCTTTCTTTAACACCTCTGAAAATGTCTGGCCCCTCCGACCGTCATTTTAACTTGAACCTTGGTGAAGAGGTAGTCTCGCCTTCTCCAGATAACATATGGCGCCCATCCTTCATATCCCCTACTGGTTCCCTTACCGTTGGGGATTCGGTGATGAAGAATGATATGACAGCTGCGGTGGTGGCCAAGAACCTTGTCACTTCCAAAGATAACAGACTACTTGCCAAACGGTCTGATGAGTTGACTGTTAAGGATTCTCTGGCTCTCAGTGTGCAGTGCGCAGGTTCTGTGTCTAATGTGGCCCAACGCCTATTTGCTCGAACCCGTCAGGTTGAATCATTGGCGGCTGAAATGATAAGTCTCAAACAGGAGATTAGAGGGCTTAAGCATGAGAATAAACAGTTGCACAAGCTCGCACATAACTATGCTACAAACATGAAGAAGAAGATTGACCAGATGCAGGAATCTGATGGTCAGATTTTACTTGATCATCAGAGGTTTGTGGGTTCGTTCCAACAACATTTGCCTTCATCTTCTGGGGTTGTACCGCGTAATGAAGCTCCAAATGATCAACCTCCGATGCCTCCTCCTTCTGGGGCTCCACCGACTGCTGAGGCTTTGCCGACTACTGAGACTTCTCCTAAGTAGCCTTTGTGAAGGCTCCCTCTTATATTTTCTGCTTAATGTTCCTTTTTTTTCATGAAAATGAATGTAAAATACTTTGCATATCTGTCAGTGTTTCAAAAATAAACCCACACAAAAAACAATTAAACAAGCAACAAATAAAAATGACAATCATGGCAAAATAAAACTGCAGAAAAGGGAAGGTTTTTAGAAATGCAAAACTGATTGTGGAACGATTCAAAAATCTTCCTTATTTGAATACATGGGTTGCCTCCCAAGAAGCGCTTTCTTTAACGTCTTCTAGTCGTACGAAACTTCCTTCTAAACTTGGATAGGGCCCATAGCATGGAATTGATCCTTGAATGGACGGTGATACTTGACGTGATCCGGCAATGGTTTAAATTCTAGTGTAGGTGCCTCAATCATTAAAATCAGCAAGTTAGTATATAATAAAATCGAAGTTGGAGAAGATGGCTTACTTGCTTGCTCCAACACAAACTCAATTACGAACACCACATCTTTGAAGGTTGCAGGGATATGCGACTTGGCCATATTTGGTGTTTTGAGAGTTATGACTTGTCTCGTGTCATAAAATCCAACTTCTTTGGGAATTTTCGTCTCAAGTGTATCTTCTTTGATGAATTCTAGAGATTCCCCATCCACTTCTTGCTTTTGAGTCTTTGGAAAGGTTTCGAAGATGCCTTTCTCACCCTCTTCTTCCTTGGATTGCATGATCCTGCAAGGAATAAGGACATTTGGTGAAACGGGGTCAGGACAAATTGAATTTAGGCTTACCTTGGTTGTAGTGGACGTCATAGAGGGCATATGGGGCTGCGGCAAAGGTGGTTATTCCCTTGCCGTGGCCTTGTTATTCTCATTTTCTTCGAGCAGCAGCTGCTCATCTATGTTTTGGCTTGGTTTGGATGTCTTGGTTTCACCTCCAACCTCCATAGCACTTCCCAAAGTGATAGCATCATGGATTTCAAAATCTTCCTTCAAATTCTCAATAGTTGAGTTGGAGAGTTCACTTTGCTCTTGAATTTGTGCCATGAACTCCATAATCTGCCCAATTTACTTCTCCAATTCACCCATCTTCTTGGCTTAATTTTGCATCTCTTTGTTTCCATTTTCTACTTCCTGGTTCAAAGAGGTGCGTAACTTATTAAACATATCATTATCCAAAGACATACCTGAATTGAATTGGGCAGATTGTTATGGTGGCTGCATAGGTCTTGAATATAACTCCTCATCTTGCTGCCAATACCCATCTTGTTAGAATTGTTGAGGTTCTCCCCACATGTAATCTGAATAATCTCTCCAATCCGAATTGTAAGCGTTAGAAAACATGTTGTCCCATGATTGGCTACGGCCTTGATAACCCCAAGCATCTTCATTCGCAGCGAATTGAGAACATTGATGAGTTGGATATCCTTGCCCATAGGACATACCATATGTAGGGACACTTTGCATTGTGGTCCTTTCAACATATTGTGACAATTGAGAAGTAAGTTTCGCCAATTGAGCTTGAATGGTAGCAAAATCCATGTCTTACTTCTCTAGTACCTGAAATCAAGGAAACAAAACTAAATCAAATATCATAAGTAAATATAAAAGACACAAATAGAAACAAAGTCAGTAACTAAAACAAAAGACATGAAAAAGAAACAACAGGGGATTAGCAAAGTTGCTAATCCCCGGCAACGGCGCCAAAATTTGATGCGATGAAGGTTAAGCACTCAAATTAAACCCTCTTGTTGTCAAATTGTAGTAAAAATGCAAGTAGGGATCGTTCTAAACTGGGGATTAGGAGGGCTTGCTAAAACCTCTAAACTAACTCAAAAACATAAAAACAAAGTTAAAAACGTTTGAATAGACTCAAAGGACTCAAAACAGATTCTAAAGACGCAAAACAACTTAAAAACACTCAAAATTGCATAAAAACACTTGCTGGGCTGATTTGACTCTAACACAACTTTGGATGAATTTAGTGTTTTGGTTTGAATCAAAACACTTAAAAACACTAACAAAATAGAAATTTAACACTTTGAAACAACAAAGTAAAAAGGGGATTTTGGTTTTGACGAATTCGAAACAAACAAACAACTTATAAAATTAGACAGATTGTAAAGCGAATTTAAGAAATGAGATGATGGATGGATTAGTTAGAGGTCCATTCTTAACACATGACACACTTGTACATGAATTGATTTCCAATTATTTTCCAATAAACTATGATGCTCAACACCCCAGATTAACCGTGATGCACAAATTAACCCTCAGATTTTCCTTTACTCATTGAGTTGGATGAATGCATGCAACAACCCAAATCATTCTCTAAAATTCCCCTTATGAATGCATAATAGAGATACAATCAGAGATCATTACTTTCAATGAAAATCATAAGTGTTGACAAGGCAATTATAACTATGAATGCATGATACATTTGCCAAGAATTCAATTAACGCGATTGTGATAAACAACCTTCACTACTTATGAATATAAACTTGTAACGATTAGGTGAAACTCATTTATATTCTAGCATCTAATTCATGCATGAAAACTAAGTATGCATCCTTAATAAACATACAAGAATCAGTTATGAATAAAATAGATAATTGAATTGCAATCATAACTTATCAAATCACAATTGGAAGAAATCAATTCATATCTCAAGCATGTTCATGGCTTCAAACTTCCCCCCTAACTAAATAGGGGTTTAGCCACTCATAATTGCAACAAAATTAGAAAATAACAAAGTAGACATTGAAAGCAAGAACAAAGTACACCTAAAAAGCTCCAAAGTTCCAAGCTTGAAACGCCAAGGACCTTTGTTTGCACCACCTTGTTGCAGCACAAGTGTCTAGGATGTGTATGGATATATGGAAAGGTTAGGAATGTATTTAGGATTGGTGAATGTCTCGACCAAGGGACGGAAAATATATGGAATTGTGTTTGATTTTTGGTTGGATGAGTGCCATGGCAAGGAATGAAAGTGTAAGTGTATGGAGTTGTGAGATGTGAAATGTAGTGTCTTTGGATGATGGCCCCCAAATTATGGTGAAAGGTGGATGTATTTATATGCTAGGAAGAGGAATGTATGGAGTTGTAATGAGTGGATGTAATGGGTGTTGTGGGTGAGTGTTATGGTAATGAGTGGATGTAATGGGTGTAGTGGGTGGATGTTTGGTAATTAGTGGATGTAATGGGTGTAGTGGATGAAGGTTTGGTAATGAGTGGATGTAATGGGTGTAGTGGATGAGTGTTTGGTAATGAATGGATGTAATGGGTGTAGTGGGTGGATGTTTGGTAATGAGTGGATGTAATGGGTGTAGTGAATGAGTGTTTGGTAATGAGTGGATGTAATGGGTGTATTGGATGGATGTTTAGAGTTGTAGGTCAACACACTTGCACACACACATGCTGATTTCTAGCCTTCAAATCTTCAAAAACATCCATCCTCATGTCTCCATGCTTGCACTATCCAATCTTGGCTAAAAAATGCTCTAAAATGCTCCAAAATGCACTTTCTTGCCAACTTTGTTATTATGACCTACAAACACACGAAAATATCTTAAAATACATAATTAACTAAGAAATAACAACATAAATGCACAAGAACAAGCTAACTAAGTCGCATAAATATGCTCCTATCACCTTGCCGCATATCTCCTTACTTTTTCCTTCGATTTCTGATTTTGTTTTCCTTTTTTCTAGTAGTTTTGACTTAATTTCTGTTAACGTAAATAAGTTAGGGTTTTGATTTCCTAAAACCTTAAATACTTCCCTTTGCTGCACAAAAATAATCATTCTTCCCATCCATTCTCCAATACACACATCCAGCCGCACTCTTCATACAATTCTACGAATTCATTCACTCCAAAAGCACATCATTCATTCTCTGCTGCACCCATACACTCTCATCACCCATCACTCATCCACCACCACAATTCACCACAAAAATCATTAACCATACCTTGTGCCATAGCAAAGAAGAAGAAGGAGAGCCCTTGGACGTACGTGCTTGCCATTCAAGTTAGAGTTGCTAGAACGTTTTTAGGTGTAATCTTTCTTTTGTTTTCAATGTTTAAGTTTAATAATCTTTGTTTTGCGAGTATGAGGAACTAAACCCCTCTTAGCTAGGGGGAATTTTGAAACCATGACTATACCTGCAATATGATTTGATTGCATCCAGTTGTAATTTCATAAATTGTGAATTCAATTTACTTATCTGTTTGAATTAAAACTTGTTTGTGTATGTGCGTTGAGAGTGCACATTTAATTCGCATGCATAAATTTGATATTAGGATATAAGGGAGTTTCACCTAATCGTTATGAACTAATATTCATAAGTAGTGAAGGTTGTTAGTCACAATCGTGTTAAGTAAATTCATGGCATAAGTATCATGCGCTTTCATAGTTACGAATGCCTTGTCAATACTTATGATTTTCATAGAACTTAATGATCTTTGATTGTGTCTCTATTATGCGCTTTCTGCTATGCGCTATTTCCATCCAATTCAATGACATAAGGAAAATTTGAGGGTTAATTTAAGCGTACCTAATTAATCTGGGGTGTTGAGATTTATGGTTTATTGAAAGAAACAACTGGAAATCGATTTGTATGCAAGTGTGTCATGTGTGGAGAAGAATCCTCTAGCTAGCCCATCATCCATCCAATTTACCCAATTTCTTCCAAACTTTGTTTTAGTTTACAATCTGTTTGTTTTACTTTCAAATTCGTCAAAACCAAATACCTTTTTACTTTGTTGAGTCATATTAGTTAGAAACTATTTTAGTTTGTGTTTTTAAGTGTTTTGTGTCAAGGTAAAACCAATTTTCGTCCAAATTCAGTCTTAGTGTCTGTTTTGAATCAATTAGCTGGTTTTGTGCTGTTTTGAGTCATTTGAGTTGTTTTAGTGTATTAGAGTCTAGTTTTGCATTCTTTAAGTCTAGTTTAGTGTTCCAAACTTAGTTTTACGTTTTCAAGTCAGTTTCAAGTGTTTTAGCAATCCCTCCTAATCCTCGGCCTAGAACGATCCTTACTTACATATATACTACAATTGTCAACAAGAGGGTTTAATTTTTGTGCTTATATATTTCGCATCACTTTATCCTCATTAAAATGTCGCAACATTTTTTTGGTGTAGTTTGATTGATGTACTAGGATTCCATCTGAACAATGCTTGATCTCAAAACCGAGAAAATATCGAGTTTTTCAAGATCCAAGTAAATGACAATTTCCTCAAGCTATTGTGTACACAAATACATCATCGATGATCATCTCATTTCAATTCCAAACCTCATCTAATATTGCGTAGTGGACCGAAGTCTCACGATTCTCAAGAGGTCAGGTTGTCTTGTCTAAGACATCACCATAATTTGGAATAACCTTTTACATTCGAATAGATGAGTGAACGATGTTTGGATTTAAACGAGGGTTACTAGTTTATGCCTTTTTCCTCTTCAAGGTTTTAAAATCCTTTGAAACAAGGGGTTTGCCACGCTTTAAGGTCATAGCAGATGATTCGCTAGCTAACAATATATCAGGCTACGTGGAAGGTGCAGCATCCCTAACTTCGGGGACGGTCCGACTTTCCTAGGCGATGTTAAGACTTACGCAAGATACATCTATCTTTACAGGTGTGTTTGCAATAGGTATATGTGATCTTGTCATTTTAGCTAGATCAGTAAAAGCATCCAGCATGCTTTGAGCAATGTTCTGAAGATCTATAATTCGTCGTACCTCAGTTTCAGACTGGGAAGTGCGGGGATCTAAATGAGACATATTGGGAGCATACCATGACAATTCGAGGCATTCTTCAAGAACGTTTGCATGCTTATCTCACCGTAACAATGAGAATACTGTCTCATCAAAGTGACAATCTGCAAAATGTGTAGTAAAGAGATTTCTTGTCAAAGGCTCTAAATAGCGAATAATTGATGGTGAATTATAACCGACATAGATTCCTATTTTTCTATGAGGATCCATTTTGGTAGGTAATGGCAGCACTATTGGCACATAGACTGCACACCTAAACACACAGAAATGCACGACGTCAGGCTCGTATCCAGTAACCAACTGTCATGGTGAATGAAGTTGGGGAGCGGTGGGCCTCAATCAGACCACCATAGTTACGTGCAATATTGCATAGCCCCAGGCAAATACCAACAATTTGGTTTGCATAACCAAAGTCTAAGCTATCAATTAAGGCGCTTTATGAAAGCTTCTGACATGCCGCTTTGGGTGTAAACATGGGGTACATGATGTTCGACTTCAATCCCTACTGACATGCAATAATCTTCAAAAGTCTATGACGTAATCTCTCCAGAGTTATACAGTCGAATCAACTTAATTGGATAATCAGAGTTGTGAGCCCTTAGCTTGATAATTTTTGTTGGGAGTTTCACAACTGCAGTGTTGCTTGTGGACAACAGGAAAATATGTGACCATCGTGTCGATGCGTCAACCAACACCATAAAGTATCTAAATGGTCCGTATGTTAGTTGGATAAGTCCACAAATATACCCTTGAATCATCTGAAGAAACTTATGAGGGTTATGAATAATCTTTGTAATCGAGGGTTGAGTATTCAAGTTTCCCAAAGAACAAGCTTTGCATGGCGGGAATCCAAGGTAGGGGTAAATGATGCCCATGTGATGGTTTGAGGATATGGCGCATCATGTCACGTTTGGGATGTCTCATACGGTCATTCCAAAGCAGCAAGGTGCTTTGGAACTTAGGCATAGGGCCGGCCACATGGTGGCCTTCTATGCCACGAATGGTTGTGATGTACAACCCACTCGGGAGACGTTCCAACTTCTCGTGAATATGCTTCTGACCATCCTTGTAGGAAGTGATACAAAGAAATTCAGAACCATTCTATTCGGTGGTTTCAATAACATATTGATTATCTCGAATATCTCTAAAACTCAGCAATGTTCTTCCGGAACGTGGAGAATAGAAATCATATTTAATGGTTAAGACAGTACCATTAGATAACATGATAAGGGCCTTTTTGTATCCTTCAATCAGGTTAGACGAGCCTGAAAGAGTCGTCAAACGTGCTTTCTTAGATACAAAGTTAGTAAAATAGTGTTGCTCACACAATATGGTGTGCGTGGTAGCACTATTTGGTGAACTTATGTGCCCTATATTGTTGTTGCAGGACAATATTGGTGGCATGAAATGTCAAATAGGTCTTCTTCAGGAGATCTGCATCTATAAAGTCCACTTTACAGAACTTAAGCAGTGATCAGATTCTACAAACTTTGCGGTAAGATGAAGTTTCACGCCTTGAACCCACTTCATGTAGGTTCTTCTAGATACTTCCAGAGCAGTGAAATAGAACTTGTTCAAGTTCAATGTGTCCCTAAAACAAAGTGTACAACAAAATGTAGTTAGTCATATGGTGATCCATAGACGTACATCGTAGAACATTAGGGTCCTATAGACATGTATTGGTTTAATTTAAACATGAAAGCTACATGCTTCATGTGGTAAGTTTTGAATGAAAACCTCAGGTTTCAAAGGCACTAAATATGAAACTACAGGTTCGATTTAGTTTTATTAATGATTGGTTCATAAGTGAGAGGTTCCAGCAAGAACACAGAATGCAATATGCTAATTGAAGTGTATTGGATTTGAGTTGCTTTGGGAACTCAAATGTGAGAGCTTCAAGACTATGAAAGGATGTCAACGTTTCAAAGTATATAATTAAATTATTGAATCATTAATGTCCAAAAGTGATCTTCAGGTCAATAATTTTGGATTAATTATCAGATTAACGGACTGCATGTCACTTTTAATTAATTCAATAAATCTAGACCAAATGGGGTCGATCATGGAAGTAAAATAATGACAAACGAGTTATATTAGCTTCGGTTGGTGAAAACCAAATGATAATTAAATTAGAATTAATTAACGTAAACTAAAGAACCTCAAAAAAATATTTTGGGCATGATTTATAACACGGGGATGCCAAAAATTGGCATCAGGTCGAAAAAGTAATACTGGAATAGGCCCTGCAGTTCGGCTGTAGGTGTGGTGGGCCACGGTGAGGGATGCAGGCCTCTGGGCTGTGTGGTCTGGGGAACCCACAACAAAGGTTGCTGGCATTGGTCCTAAAAACCAAGTGTGCGTGCAGACCCAGCATGTGCTGGCCCACAAGTTGGGTGCAGGGAATCCCAGGCGAAGCTGGATTTCTAATTTTTGGGTTGGGGCAAGTCAAGCCTAGCAGTAAAAGGCTGCAGACGAGTGGACTGAAAGCTGGGATGAGGCCCAACTAGCTATGGGCTGCTACGGGCAAGCTTAATCATGGGACAAGAAAAAGCCCAGCAACTCTAGGCTACTGAAGTTGGGCTAGGGACACGCGGGATAAAGGCCAAGAAGGTTGCAGACTTCTTAGTTTAAGCTGGGGGGCTTCAGGTCTGTGTAAGCCTTCCAGGTTGAAGGCCTAGGTTGTCTAGCGTGAGTAGCAAAGCCCAAAGGGCTGCTTCCGTGTGGTCCAAGGTGTCACATTGATACCGTTCCATGATTTGCTCCATGCGGCTGAGTTACAGGCCAACACGGTGGTTCGACAGTGGTGTGGTTGCCGTGCCGCATGATCCCATATTTTTTTTTCTTTTTTTCAACATCTTTAGTGTTTGAAAAACCCGAAATTGCTTCTAATTTATTTATATGCTTTGACTCACAAATTCCACATAGCAAAATAATTACGTAATGCATGAAACGTATATAGATTGACAAATATATGAATCATATAAAATATATATATATATATATTGGAAGGAAAATATAAATATAGGGGTTTCATCATGGGGAATGTTTTCGTGCATTGTGGACGTTTCAAATATCTTACTTTATTTTAAGCGTACCAAAAAGCAAAACTAAAATGAGGATCGAGTGCCAATTTGAGGAATTAATCTCTATTTTTGCAGATTAAATAAAACATACTCTGAGGAATTATCCTCCTTACCGTGCACCACAACCAACCCACATACCGCAGCGATAACCCCACTGATGGTGTAAGTACCAGAAAATGAGCACGAAGGCCATCCCAACCCTCCCCTTGAGTGAAACCTAGCTCCTCTTTGTAGTGGTGAATGAAGACGGGCTTGAGCATATAGGCCACACGGGGCCAAGTGCCAAAGCGCGGTGATGTAGACATGGATGACGAAGAAGAGGAGGAAGATGACAATGCTAGAGAAGAGCAGCTGAATTACTTTCTATCTTGGGAGAAGAAGACGGACTTGGACCTGTAGAAGGAGGTGACCTTCACTTTCATTGTAATTGGAAAACCTCATTTTAGAGGTATATTAGTTCTTTCATATCAACTTTTAGTTGTAATTATCATAAAGTTAAAAAGGAGCTTATAATTCTATATGGGTTATAAATTTTGGTTATTTTTCCCAATTTCCAAAGAGGAGAAAATTCAAGTCGGAAATAATAAAAATAAAAATAAACGTTCACTTGTTGTACAAAGAATGAAAGACCCCTTGGCCTATTCTCCCTCTCCAGTTATCGTTGGTCCCTTTTGGGACGTCAACAGAAAATTGAAAAGCAGAAAATGTAGAAACTAGAGACTAGAGATAGATTTCTTCCTCTCTAATTATTGTTGGCCTTTTCGGGGTGGGATTTTTTAGTAAATCAAATGTAATTATATAATTAGTTGATTTTTTTTTCAAGTTTTCAACCAATTATATTATTACACTTAGTATATCGAGCCGTGTTCTCTGAATACTAAAAATTTATGGACCTCTTAATCAACACAAAATACATAAAGAGATTTCTCTCTCTCCAATATTTCTCTATTTCTGGAGTTTTTTCTCAAAATAATTATCCCTGTTCGTTAGAGATTGTATTTATTTTGGTAACAAAAGAATAAATAAATAACCGACCATCTTCCCACCCTGATGGTGAAGTGCGCATGCATGAGACTTCTTATCTTGGGTTCGAAAGTTGGTGTGCTACTTATAGAAACTCAAGGCTTTCTCTAAAAGCTTTTCTTAAACACTAAGAAAAGTATAATTCTCATTAATTCATCAAATAGAGAATGCTACCACTAATATATAATATGACTATTTACACTCTAACTAACCAAAAACAGAATACATTACAACAAACTCATAACAAACTAATGACTACATTTGTTATGGCATGGCATGTTCATCTTTACACCCCTTCAAGCCAAACTTGGAAGAAGGAAGAGTTCTAAGTGAGAGCTTGGATTGTAGAAACTGAAACCTATTTTTGGACAATGACTTTGTATGAAATTTAGCAATCTGATCTTGGCTACAAACATATTGAACCCTGATTAAATTGGCAAGAACCAATTCTCGGTTATAGTGATAATCGATTTCAACATGTTTAGTGCGAGCATGAAAAATGGGATTAGAAGCAAGAGATATGGCTAAAATGTTATCACACCAAAGAATGGGTTTAGCAGACATAAAAAAACCAAAATCTCTCAGTACTTTGCATATCCAAGTAATTTCTACTGCAATTTAAGCCAAAGACATATATTTTGCCTCAGTAAATAAACGAGCCACTGTTGTTTGTTTCTTTGCACACCAGTTAATCAAGTTAGAAAAAAAAACACAAAAACACAAAAACCACTAGTAGATCTTCTATCAAATGTGTAGCCAACCCAATCTGCATCCGAGTAGGCAGAAAGATGTAAAGGACTATGTTTAAACACAAGACCTTGAGATATAGTACCCTTGAGAAATCTTAAAATTCTCTTTGTTGCTTACATATGAGTAACTGTGGGTGCATGCATAAATTGACACACTGGATTTACAACAAATGAAATATCATGTCTAGTCCAGGTAAGGTATTAGAGACCACCAACTATGAAGCGATATTCAGTGGGATTAGATAACAGTTCACCACTGTGATCTAATTTTGTAGAATTGAGGGGTGTACAACAAGGTTTAGCTCAAGCCATATTGGTCTTGTGCAAAAGATCAAGTATATACTTGCCTTGGTGAAGAAAAAAAAGACTATCTTTGGTTCTGTGAACTTCCAAACCCAAAAAATAGTGCAAGGGTTCTAAGTCTTTAACTGGAAATAGGGTACTCAACGGTTGAATGAAGTGTTGGCAGAGAGAAGCATTAGGACCACTGATGAGTATATCATCTACATAAACCAGTACAATGGCCAAGGATGGAACTTTAAGAACAAATAGAGAAACATCTGAAGATGATTGAGCAAAGCCAAGAGATTTAAGAGCCTGAAACAACTTATCAAACCAGGCCCTAGGGGCTTGTTTGAGACCATATAAAGATTTCTTAAGCTTACACACATGATTGGGACGAGATGGATCCCAGGAGGTTGTACCATGAACACTTCTTCTTTCAAATCCCCATGAAGAAAAGCATTGCTAATGTCTAACTGATTAAGAAACCAGTTGAACTGAACAACAAAAGTTAACAAGATTATGCTAGTTATAGGTTTAGCTACAAGGTTGAAAGTCTCTTGATAATCCAAAGCTTCTTTTTTATGAAAGCCATTGGCAACAAGCCTGGCTTTGTATCTTTCAATGGAGCCATCAGGGTTCTTCTTAAGTCGAAATACCTATTTAAACCCAACAACATTCTGAAAAGATGTAGGAGGGATAAGAATCCAAGTACATGTGGATTGAAGTGCTTTAAACTCATTTTCCAATGCCAATCTCCAATTCGCAGATTTTGAAGCTTGCAGATATGTAGTAGGAATCACCTCAATGGAAGGAGGAAGAGGGTGTTTAGTTGCACTGAATGCCTTTGGTTTAGAAATAATATTCTTAGACCTTGTGATCATAGGATGTACATTCTTAACTTGCTGCATATGTGTAATTTGCTGCTTAGAGAAGTGATTGAAGTCTATAGTGCCACTCGGCAAAATTGAAGTAGATGAGGGAGATGCAAGACAAACTAAAGTAGTGGGTGAAATGCAAGTTTAAGTAGGAGAGGAAATAGGTGAGGGTAGAGAAAACTCCAAATCGAAAGTCTGATATGAAGAAGAGGGAGTAGAAGACATAGGGTGAGGAGAACCATGAAAAGGGAATGTAGTCCTATTAAAAAGCGCATGTCTTGAAATATAAACCCTTTGTGTTTCTGGATCCAGACATCTATATCCCTTATGTTGTAAGCTATATCCCAAGAAAACACAGCTTTTTACTTTTGCCATAAAGCTTGGATAACACATAAGGCTTTAACCATGGAAAACACAAACAACCAAAGACCTTGAGTATGGAGTAATCTGGAATAGTATGAAATAATAACTCCCAAGGTGATTTTGTAATCCCAAAGATAGGCAATTGGTTGATAAGATATAGTGTAATAGTGAAAGCTTCAACCCAGTATTGATAAAGAACATGTGATTGCACTAATAGAGTTCTAGCGGTCTCAACTAGATGGTTATGTTTCTTTTCTACACAACCATTTTGTTCTGGTGTGTGTGGACAGCTCAATTGATGAAAAATTCCATGAGTATGAAGATAAGATTTAAAAGATGAACTAGTAAACTCACCCCCTGAATCAGAACGTACAGTTTTGATTTTATTGCCATTGGTGTTTTCTACATAGTTTTTTAAGATTACAAAATTAGAATACATTTAAGATTTGACCTTTAAAGGAATGAGCCAACTATACTTCTAAAATCATCAACTATAAGTAGATAGTTAATGCGAAAATTATCTTAACACACAAATTTAACCCTCTTTTGACAATTGTAGTACAAGTATAAGTAGGGATCGTTCTGGACCGGGGATTAGGAGGGCTTGCTAGTAACCTCTAAACTGACTCAAAAATATAAAACTAAACTTAAAAACACTTAACAAGACTCATAAGACTCAAAGCAAACTTAAAATACTCAAAACAACTTAAAACAACCAAATAAACTTTAAACTAGACACTAGGAATGACTTTGGACGAAAATTGACTTTTACTTTAATCAAAACACTTAAAAACACAAATTAAAACAGATTTGAAACACTTTGAAACAAAAAAACTAAACGGGGGGTTTTGATTCGGATGAAGTTGTAACAAACAAACAAGTATGAAAAACTAGACAGATTGTAAAATAAATTTGAGAAATTAGATGATGGATGGGATAGCTAGAGGGTTTTTCTCCACATATGACATGTATGCAAATAACTCGATTTCCAATTACTACTTCATTGAATTATGAACGACAATGCTCCAAATTAACCGTGACATCACTAGTTAACTCTCAGATTTTCCTTGTTTTATTGGATTGGATGACATCATTCGACAACCCAAAACATTCTTCTAAAGTTCCCTACATGACATCATAATAGAGATACAATCAAAGATCATTACGTTTAATGAAAATCATAAGCATTGACAAAGCACTTGCAACTATGACATCATGTCACTCATGCTAGGAATTGAACTTAACACGATCGTTTATAAGCGACTTTGACTACATGTGAATATAAGTTTGTAACGATTATGTGAAACTTCCTTATATTCTAGCAATGGATTTATGCATGCGAATTAAGTGTCAACCCATAATTAACAAATACAAATAAGTTATCAATCAAATAGTTAAAACAATTGCATTCACAATTCAAGAGTTCATAACTGGAATTTATCAAATTATATTGCACATATAATCATGGCTTTGAAATCATCCCTAGCCAAAAGGGGTTTAGCCACTCATATTTACAACAAAACGAAAGGAAATGAATTTAAACATTAGAAACAAAAAAAAGAAAACACCTAAACACTCCAATGATCCAAGTTGGACAGCAAGCACGTCTAAGCACTTTCCTTCCCTTCCTTTGCTACGGCACAAGGTGTTGGTGAGTGTTTGAAGGTTTGTTTGTATGGAGGAATGGATGTGAAGATAAATGGATGTGTTTGGATGAAGGTTGTGTTGAAATGGGAGTGAATGATCCAACCAAGTATGAACTAAATTTATGTTACACACACTTCCTTTTATAGAGGAAGTGCATGGCAATGGAGAGGAACATGGAGTGGTGTAGCAATTGAGTACAATGATTCAATGTAATGATGCATGAAATTTGAAATGATGGAGGAAACAAGGAATGGTGTAGTAATTGAGTGCAATAAGTGGTGTTTGAAATGATTCAAAGGTGAATGGTGGAGTGACACTCCTTTGTGACTAAGCTCTTTGTCCCTTTTACATTAATTCTTCTTTCTCTTTAACACATTCCTAGCCTCTTTAGTCTTCAATTTCATCCATCCACCTTGCTCCATGCATGTGCTATTCATTCCAAGCCCAAAACTGCTCCAAAATCACCAAAATGCATCTTATTGCTTCATAAGGCCTATGGACCTACAAACACACGAAAATAGCTTAAAATACATAATTAACTAAGAAATAACAACATAAATGCATGAGAACAAGCTAACTCAGTCGCATAAATATGCTTTATCAATAGTACTTAAATCCACTCACTGAAGTTATAGAAGCAGGACCTCACAAATCACAATGTAACAATTCTAAGCTATGAGTAGTTGATGAAGTGGAAGAACTAAAGGGTAACTTGTGTTTCTTTGCTATAGCATAGTCATAGCAAAAGAAATCCACAGATGATGGTCATTTGACTGCAACTTTATTAGTGGATAATAGTCTGCGAAATATAAAAGAAAAATGATGGCCTAGCCTACTATGCCAGAGCCTGAGATGAGCTTGAACATTGACAAGTGCATGAAAGGAGCTGGAAGACGATAAACCAGGGGGATAAGAGCTTTGCAAAGGATAAAACCCATCTTTAAATGGACCCTGCAAAAGTGTCTTCCCCGTATAACGATCATTTACAATTGACCCATCAGAATCAAGTGTCAATGCACAATAATTATCTTTAAGAAACTGATAAGTAGACAACAGATTATGCTTCATTTTTGGAACATGAAGAACATTGCTTAATTTAAAAGCAGCATGAGAAGTATGCAATGAAGAAAAACTAGTATGGTATATGGACAGACCTTTACCATCACCAACATAGACTTTGTCATCTCCAATGTATGGTGTTGGTGAGTTGATGTTGGCAATGTCATTTGTGATGTGATAAGTGGCTCCAAAATCAATGAGCCAAGAGGGAGATGGTTTGGAGCTGTAATGAGCATACATGGCCGTAAGTTTTGCAAGTGGAATTTTTCCAGAAATGTCAGGATTAATGCAATCGCAACAATCAATGGCTTCGTGACTGGTTGAGCCACAAATCTAATAGATGATAGAAGTTCCAGAGAAATAAGAAGCACGAAACCCTTGATTTTGACCTCGATTTGAAGAATTTCCACGAAAATTGCCCTGATAACCACGATTGTTATGGAAACGATTGTTGTTGTTGAATTAATATCCTCGATTGTTGTTTCTTCCACGATTAGAGTGAAATCGAGAAGAATTTGGTTATGAATGTTGATTCTGAGTGACAAATGCTTGAGGCGATGAAGTAGGAAGCAGAGGTGCTTATGACTGCACAGAAAACACCTGAAACGGTTCAATATTGGATGAGATCTTCTTGCGATGAAACATGGATAGTTTTTTGGTGAGAAAAAGTTCATGGAGTTTATCCAAAAAGGTGGATGAAAGGCGAATCATGAGTGAATCAATGAACTATTCAAACTCATCTGGGAGACCAGCCAGTGTTGCCACCATTAAATCATGATCGGAGATCAGTGCTCCAGCAGTAGAGAGAGAATCAAAGATTTCTTTCAACTATTATAGATAACCTGACATTGATTGCGAGCCTTTCTGTATAGCTTGGAGACGAGATCGTAGTTGGTGAATATGAGCATCAGAAACACCACCAAAGCATTGCTCAAGATTAATCTAGAGATCGCGAGACGAAGATACACTAATAGTAAAGGGAATTACATCTACAAATAGTGTTAAATTCAACCAGATCAGAAGATTCTGATCTTTCTCATACCAGATCTCAAAAGCAGGATTGATGGAGTGATCCAGGAGAAAAGGCAGTGGACACAACTCGGTACCATAAATGATTCCAAGAAGCTTGTAATGGCAGAGAATCGGGGCAAACAGTGCACGCCATGGAAGATACTTGGATCATTTGAGCTTGATTGGAACCATGCTTCCAATGTTCTGAATCATAAGATATGGATATGAATTCGATGAATTTAGGAAACTACAGTTCGAAGAAGAGGAATTTGGTACTGGATTTTGAAGCGGTTCATGCTAAGATGATGAATCGAAAGGAGAATCCATGACATCGAAGATGAAATCCTAGAAAACAATCACGAAATCAGAGATGCGATGCGAAGATGATAAGGATCGAGAAGGTTGGGAAGCAAGAAATGGTTGATACCATATAGAAAGTTAAGGCTTTCTCTGAAAGCTTTTCTTAAACACTAAGAAAAGTATAATTCTCATTAATTCATCAAATGAAAATACAACCACTAATATATAGTCTTTGACATGGCAAACTAATAAACTACATTTGTTATGACATGGCATTTTTATCTTTACTGCTGACATGATGCTTCGCTTCTGTTGTGCCTTATCATAAGTGAATGTGATTAACAGATCTAAAGAAGAAAAAAAAATTGAATAAATAATTTTAGATATATTTCCCCCTCCTCAACGTCCTATTTTGACAAAATAGTGCTGACAAATGGTGCTTCGAAATCATAAAGTAATCAAAGTGGAGATGTCTTTCTCTACAATGTACTTATAAAAATGTAACATTTTTTCCATCAAGCGATTAATTGTTTTAAGAGTTTAATCTTTAACATGATCTTGCAACTGTAAGCACGAAAATTCTGTAATGAATGAAACAAGAACACGTGTACAAAGTAGATTTGTATTAATGAATTTGTAGGTAACAATCTCTATTTATAATTTTTCCTTTTATTCAGTCTTCAAATTTGATATAGATGTGTAGGTTGTTGATCCAAAGGTCGTGATGACTTGATCTCGGATGAACTACTAAACGGTTGCTTCAAGTTTTTGAGCTTCAAACAATGCATGGATAGTCTTCATCTTAGGCTTAGTGTTGCGGCAAAGGTAGCGTTGATGTCAAAATTTGTTGATTCAAGGGTCTTGGTGACTTGATCTTCAATCGAACGTCATTACAAGTTTTGAGCTTGTAACAAAGTGTTGAAGGAATCAACACAAGTGCTTGCTGCTTTGGTTGAAAGAAAGAAAGCTTCGACTTTGGTCAAAAGAAAGCTTCAGCTTTGGTTGTACATTCTTCGAAAAGAGCTTTGGCACTTATTAGTCTTCAAAAATTTGGCAGAGGTTCTCCTTTTCATTGAATTTCAAAAAAAATTGTCGACCCTTCTGCTTCTCTTGGGACCTTGTATTTATAGACTTCCAAAAGCCATGCCTTGGGTGGATTTGGCTTTGATTTGTGTCTTGATTTGTCCATAGGAGAATTTAGGCATGTCTTGTGTCTTGTTTTTAGCCACTTTCCCTTGCTTGGCCAGAATCCATAAGGCTTGTTGCCTATTTTGTGAGCAATCTTTAATTCTTGCTTGTTTTGTGAAGATGCTTTAGCTTTCTTTCCAGTTTTGAGAGATTTTTTACCCCTTGCTGCTTTTAAGGAAATTTCTTCCCTTTTGCCGAATTTTAGGAATGCTTTTGAGCTTTATTTGCTTGATTTGTGCCACATTTCATTGATAACTTGTCCATTTGTGATAAGTCATATACCACGTGGAGCTTTGTGATGCATCATTTGTATGCAACAAAATTTACACGTCTATAATTTGCCCCCATTTCAAGGTGCGTTATAGGCATGTGCTTGCCACATGTAGAAAACGTGTTTTGAAGTCATGCAATGTGAATGATTTAACTCAAGGATCGTTGAGACTTGATCTTGAATTAATTCACTTCTTCAAGGGCCGTAAAGGTGTTTTTCTTGAATTGATGTATTTCGTTAAGGGTCGTTGAGGTGTATTTCTTGGATGAAATATTTCTTCAAAGGCCGTTGAGGCTTGGTCTTGAATGAAATGAAAATTTTCTTCAAAGGCTGTAGAGGCTTGATTAATTTTCATTTCAAGGGCCGTAAAAGCTTGGTCTTGAATGAAATGAAAGTTTTCTTCAAGGGCTATAGAGGCTTGGTCTTGAATGAAAATTTGAA
Organism: Malus sylvestris; assembly: GCF_916048215.2. Lineage (NCBI taxonomy): Eukaryota > Viridiplantae > Streptophyta > Magnoliopsida > Rosales > Rosaceae > Malus > Malus sylvestris. Next base: position 20,190,039 of record NC_062273.1, on the reverse strand, counting down.
AATGGATAAATCAGCACATACTTATTATGCATATTTGATTTTCCATAATCTTTTTCAAAATACATTTGGTGTATTTTGGGACTTGATTTTTTTTTCCTTGTCATCAGACCGTTTGGAAAGTAGTCTGTTATCTTTGGGAATGAGAAGGTTCCTGGTCACTACCGCAGCAGTCATATCATTCTGCATCACGGAATCCCCAACGGTAAGAGGACCAGTAGGGGATAAGAATGATGGGCGTCATATATTGTCTGGAGAAGGCGTGGCTGCCTCTCTAACAAGGTTCAAGTCAAAACGACGGTCGGAGGGGCCAGACATTTTCAAAGGTGTTGAAGAGAGAAGAGGTCGGATAAATCAAGATCTTAGAAATGCAAGAAGGGAGCTTCTACTGGTGGAGATTCAAGTGTGCTTTGGAACTTAATACCAGCCTCTATAAAAATCAGCACTCGATGGAGCTTCAGAAATCGAAGAGGTGCCTGCTCAGAAATCAAAAAGGCGTTTGCTTTCTCAAAAGCTGGGCTGCTCAGAGACCACGAGGGCCGATCTCAGGAAATGAAGAGACGTTTGCTTTCTCAAAAGCTGGGCTGCTCAGAGACCACGAGGGCCGATCTCAGAAATCGAAAAAGCACCTACTTTTTCAGCCTTGTCAGCACCTGTCACATGCACACTCAACTTTGCGTAAATTACGGGCACTCTGTCGAAGATTTCTGGTGAAGTAGAAAGCACGTGAATGTTACTGTTCAATCATCCACTTTACACACGCAACATCTGCTCACGGGTACCACAGATAACTTTGCCAAAAATCTCTGACAAAGTTTAGACACGTGAAGCTTGCAGCTCCCATTACATCGCTATGACCAAGAAGGGTAAAAGAATAGCAAAGAAACAGCACTAACAAAGTTTAGACATATAAATTTTGAAGGTCTAGCTACCATATTATTACCCACAAGGGTAAAGGAACATGACCACTGCTGGATAATTGGAAAGTCCCTGTGTGTCAACCTCTGTGCTCCTTGGCAAGGTAGACTAGCAAACAGGCCTAACCTTTACTCACATTCGAGAAAACACTCCCAACAAGATTGCTTGCTTCAAGATCGAAAAGGCACCACCCTCCGAATCTCGAGAGCCAGACTCCCAACATGATTACTTTCTCAAAAAGCGACGAGACACCGCTCTCCTAATCTCGAGAGCCAGACTCCTAGCAGGATTGCTTTCTCAAACATCGAAGAGGCACCGTTCTCCGAATCTCGAGAGACAGATCCTCGACAGGATTGCTTGTTTGAAAACTGAAGAGGCACCGCTTTCTCAACTTCGAGAGCCCCTTAGATAAAGCTTGTCTGTAATCCTCACATTGCTTTGTCAACTTCGAGAGCCAGATCTTCTTGGATAAAGCTTGTCTGTAATCTTCACACGTAACATCAGCTTTCCAGATACCACAAACCACTTTTTCAAAGTGCTCTGACAGAGTTAAAACACGTGAAGTTGGCAGCTCCCACTACCGTGCTATGACCAAGCAGGGTAAAGGAATAGCATTACTCCTTGTTGTTAGGGAGACTCCTATATATGTCGACCTCCATCCTCAACGGACAGGCAGACCTGTAAAAATGCTCAACCTTTCCTCATATCTGACAGGGCACTCCCAACAAAGCCTCTCAAAATACTCAGCTTTCTTTCCCCCCGAGAATACCTCTGCAAACAAGCTACACCAGAGCAAGAATATCTCATATCATCAGGGTTAAAAGTAAGAGTATCCCATATCATGCTTTTTCCCTGTCTTTTCCTTTGGCCTTGTTCTTACCTGCAAGACAAGGAGAAAGAGAGCAATCAGTCAGCACTTGGAATCAAGCTTCCAGTCCGGAACTGACTGCCTGGAACCCCTTACCTGATTACTTATCTGGCATTGCTCTCGAGTACTCATCTTCAACATCTTATGCTTCCCGAGAAGATACCACATCTGCATGAGGACCAAATAGGGCAAGTGAGAAGGATATAAGGAAGCATGTGGAGACAAGCGCAACAGAACACGTGCCGATACATCCACTACTTTGTCAACAGCAAAAGTATCCCATATCAGCAGGGTCGAACATACTCTAGATTTGATGGACTTGTTTTGACCCTCAAATTCTTTAGTCGGCCTTATACTCTGGCGGAAACCAGAAAACCCTCCAACTCAGTTCAAGAATAAGCCTGTGGAAAGTTACTTCTTCAAAAGAAAAAGTATCTCATATCACCTTTTCTCATTTTCTTCTCTTTATCCTTCATGCTGCCTGCAAGATAAGGAGAAGGATAACAATCAGCCAGAACTCGAAATCAAACTTCTGATCTGGGACTGATTGCTTGGAGCTCTGATTTCTTACCTTGTCTATCACCTCTTTCAGCAGATCCCCTAGCTCGGCGACTTGGGAGACTCCTACTACATGGTTTGTATCGCGCTTGACCAAGCCTGAAACTACAAGTAAGGGTCAAGTGAAATTGATACATTACCTTGTGCATCTCCACCAGTTAAAGATACCACCCCTGAAGGGAGGAAGAGTACTTTCAAAGAAGATGCCACATCTACCTATAAGACAGATAAGGCAAGTGAAGACGATACCACACTTCGGTACTTAAAAGTTTCGTGATTACGAGATCATTCTCCCATAATATTTCCTAATGTCATTTGTACTAAATCATTCACTTGTTCTCACTAAAAGAGAGCTTGAACCTATGTACTGTGTAAACCCTTCACAATTAATGAGAACTCCTTTACTCCGTGGACGTAGTCAATCTGGGTTAACCACGTACATCTTTTGTTTGCTTCCTGTCTCTATCCATTTACATACTTATCCACACTAATGACCGGAGCAATCTAGCGAAGATCACAAACTTAATATTTAAGATGATATTCTTTGGTGTATGTTTTTCGCAAACAATATAGTGTTGATAGATGAAACGCAGGAAGGGGTAAACGCGAAGCTTAACCTTTGGAGAGAAGTGTTAGAATCTAAAGGTCTTCGCCTAAACCGATCAAAGACAGAATATATGGAGTGCAAGTTCAGTGCAAACGGAGGCCAAAATGAGTTAGGGGTGAGGATCGGAGATTAGGAAATACCAAAGAGCGACCGTTTTCGCTACCTAGGATCTATCTTGCAAAAGAACGGAGAATTTGATGGAGATCTCACCTATAGAATACAAGCTGGATGGATGAAGTGGAAGAGTGCATCCGGCGTGTTGTGTGACCGTCGTAGGCTACTGAAGCTCAAGGGAAAATTTTATAGGACGGCAATAAGGCCGGCGATGCTGTATGGCACAGAATGTTGGGCGGTGAAGCATTAACACGTAGGTGTAGTGGAGATGAGGATGCTTCGTTGGATGTGTGGGCACACGAGAAATGATAAGATTAGGAATGAGGATATCCGAGGCAAAGTAAGAGTAGCTGAAATTGAAGGAAATAGGAGAGAAAATCAGTTACGGTGGTTTGGACATGTGCAAAGAACGCCTACTGACGCTCCGGTTCGAAGATGTGACTACGGGACAAAGGTTCAGGACCGAAGAAGTAGAGGAAGACCTAGGAAAACTTTGGAAGAGACCCTAAGAAAAGACTTAGAGTACTTTGATCTAACGGAGGACATGACACAAAACTGAGCGCAATGGCGTTCTAGGATTCATATAGCCGACCCCACTTAGTGGGAAAAGGCTTTGTTGTTGTTGTTGTTGCTGTTGTAGGTGTAGGAAAAATGTTTTTCCTTCCTTAGGTAGGAATCTCTTTAAATTTTGGTAATAAGGGTGATTTCCTTCAAGCTGTTGGAAAGCTTTAATGTTTGTCCTTGGGTAAATAGCATTTGCATTTTTGTTTTTCCTTTTCCTTTCCATTTTTCGACCAAGGGGTGTTTTCCCTCTTGGTTTGGGAAACTTGAAGACTCATCCTTGCTTTGGAGGGATTACCTTTTGTATTTTGGCAAGGAAAGGTACTGTCCTTTGATGTTTTGGAAATTTTAAGGCTTTCCATATTTCTTTGTTTCTGTTTCTTCTCTTTGCTAATTTTGTTGCAAAAACAACATGTTTTTTTTTTCTTTGTGCCGAAATCAGCTTGCCCCTTTTTTGCTTGGAATTTTCTTCATTCTTGCAGTTGGAATGTGCTTCTTCCTTTTGCTATTTGGTATGTATTCTCCCTACAACATTTGTAAGCAATTGACCCTTATTTATAGAACAATTGGGTATGTGTTTTTGTCACAACAATTCCTTGCCATGTGCACTATTCTTGCTAGGCTTGGCAATTTCTAACACTACCTGATAACCCGACACAATAACAAATTAGGTCGTTATCGGGTAACCCGATAAGCACCTGTTAAGATAACGAGTTGGTTTGGGTATACAAGTGGGTAACACGATACACGATAAGCAAAATATCTATTTTATAATTTTATAACCCTAAAAAATACTATAATAATTATATATATTAATTTAACAATTTTATACCCCTAAAAACTATAATTATATATATATATATATATATATATTAAATTTTAAATATTGGTGACTATTGGATCGGCTGAGATTTAATCTCAGCCATCCATTGTGCATTAGGTTAGAGGCTATCCTTATCTTCTCTCTCATTCACTCTGATCTCTCCAGTCCAGACTTACTCATGCACCATCTCCTTAATCTGCATCTCTCTCGCATCCTCCTCCATTCACTTCCTTCAATTCGATTTCAGCAGCCACATAAAGCCACACACAGGCAAGCACACGTTAAAGGTATGAATTTTGTATTTTTGGGTATTCTGTTTTTTTTTTTTTAAACAAGTGATTTGGGTTTTCGTTACAATTAAAACTAATAGCTAGGGATTTTTTGGGTTTGGGGTTTCTGGAGTTTTCTGATTGTGGAGATTCTGGGTTGGGGCATGTTTGCAAACATTCAAAAAACCCAACAATTGAGGAAGCGTGCTTCACATTGGCTTCGCAAGCTTGAAAATCACAAAAGGACGAGGCAGAAATAAAATCAAGCATTGGAATTTGGGAGTATAGATGTAGTTATGTAAATTAACTTTATTATGTCATGCCATTTAGTCGTATTGTAAGCCATAAGGTGAGATCCATTACTTAATGTCATATATATATATATATATATATATATATATATATATATATATATATATATATATATATATTGGGGATATGTTATCAGGGGACTTGGGAGGTTATATATTATATATATTAGGGATATGTTATCAGGGGACTGGGGAGGTTAGAATTCAGGTGGTATGTGAGGCAGGCAACGACAGAGTAGTGACGCCCCACCTATTTTTGTTTTGTTGTAGTAGATGCAATGTCTTAATTATTTGTATGGAATTATTTTTCCCAAGTATTGGCAATTGGCAGGTAGGTCCTTTTTTTTTATTGTGAACGTCGTGAGTTCATTTGTATGTATGTTTCATTTGGGGTCTATTTATTTGAAGTTAATAAGTGGGGTCTATATTTGTTTTCCAGATTTGGAACAAGCAAAGCAATTAAGCAAGGCTGCAACCTACAAGTGCAAGGCATTTTTAATTGAATTGTGAATATGAAAGTAAATTTGAATTTGATTGTGATTTGTGGATATGTGAATTGGATTTGGATATTGAATTGGATATGTGAATTTGAAATGGATATGAATATGTGAAATTGAAATTGAAATGGATATGTGAATTTGAATGGATATGGATATGTGAAATTGAAATGGATATTGTATGAAATTGGTATGAGCTAGATTTTATAGTTTTGTTTTTCTTTCTTAAAGTAATGGATGTTATAAAGCAAGATTTTAATAACCTTAGTGATGAAGGGTCAGTGGAAGTTACAATGGGAATACAACTTGATCATGGAAGTGAAAATACAAAAGATACAAATACAAGTCTGGCAAAGAAAAAGCTAGAGTGATCAAATTAGGTAAGCGAACACTCAATTCTCCTGTTTGGAAAACTTTCAACAAATTGACAACTATTTTTGAAGATGGTAAAAGTCATGTTCAATGTAAAGATTGTAAGAAACTGGTAATAAATGATAGTCATTATAGGACGGGTAATATGAATAGATATTTGAAAACATGCCTTGAACCGACTAGTGGATTATTATCAATGTTTGAATTCTGTTCCCATAACTTTGATCCTGTGGTATACCGTGGCTTATTGGTAGAGGCGATCATCAAGCATAATCTTCCTTTTAGTTTTTTGAATATGAGGGAATTACAACTTTGTTTGTGATAGGAGCATATTTATGCGATTTAATTGGCTTGTTCTTGTGCGTTTACGTTGTGTTTCTTTAGTTATTTTAGTGTTTAAAGCCATTTTCATTTGTTTGTAGGTCTTAATAACAACCTTGGCAAGAAAAGTGCATTTTGGTGCATGTTGGATCAATATTGGGCTCAAATGGATTGCATGCATGAGGATGGACGTTTTGGGCATATGTGTGTGCAAGTGTGTGTGTGTAATTGCAAGGATAAACAATGACAACTCATACACATGCAAAGAAGCCCACATGCAAAGTGAAAGACTCTAAGTACAAAGTATGCAAGAAGATGCATTTTGGAGGCCTTTGGAGCATGTTTCGGGCTTGGAATGGATAGCAAATGCATGGGCCAAGTGGATGGACGAATTTGAGAACTAAAGAGGCCAAGAATATGAAGAATTATGGTCCAAAAGATGAAGAAAACAGCAGCCCAAAAATCTGTCACCCCAACTTGCATTCCTTGCCATGCAAACCACATAGAATTCCCTTTGGATTCCATGCCATGCTTGATCACTCTTGTCCCCTACATAATTTCTAATTTCATGCTTCAATTCATTTAATTATTACACTCAATTGCTTGATACCTCTTGTTCCCTTCACTCATTAGATTTTAGACAACATTTACATCCATTACATGCACCAATTGATGCTCCATCATTCACATTTGGAATCCCATGCCTTGTGTACCACATGTTGCTGCACCTTTGACCCATTTATTGACACATTTTCACCTCCCTTTCCATCTCTATGCAATGTACACAATCATTCATGCTCCCTAGCTTCAAGACCACTCCATTTTACCCTTCACACTTTGCATCATCACTTCATTTTCACCCTTGGACCATTGCACACCACACACACAAATTGCCATGCATTTCATCCTTAACCTAACCTGATTTTCTAAGGTTTTTGGGGCCTATAAATACATGTTTACACCCCTTGGCCAAAGGACAATCCCCCATATTCATCATTTTATCACAGAAATTCGTCCATACACACCCTAGGAAGCAAAACACCCCAAAAACACCATTCTAGTGCCTAGAAAACATAACAGCCACTCCACCTTCTTCCACCCTCTTTGCCTAGTTCTCCACCACCTTCCAACCATCAAACACTCTTCCACACTCACCCTAAACCCCTCCATATCATTCCCCATCCATTCTACACCATAAATCCACCCAAAAATCTGTCCACAAGCTTCATGCCGCAACAAGGAAGAAGGGAGATCCATTGATGCACTTGCTTTCCAAATTGGAGCATTTTAGGTGTTTTCTTTCCTTTGATTTTAATGTCTAATTTTATGTATCTTTGTATTGCAAGAATGAGGAACTAAACCCCCTTAGTTGGGGGGTGATTCGAAACCATGTACATGCTTGCAATATGATTTGATTACATTCAGTTGTTATTTCATAAGTTGCGGATTCAATTCGTTCATCTACTTGATTGATAACTTATTTGTGTATGTTGATTGAGAGTGCACGCTTAGTTTTCATGCATGAATATGATGCTAGATTATGAGGGAGTTTCACCTAATAGTTGCAATCTTATAATCACAAGTAGTGAAGGTCGCTTGAAAACGATCGCGTTGAATGAATTCTTGGCACTAGTTTCATGCTCATCATAGTAACGAATGCCTCGTCAACACTTATAGTTCTCATTGTGCTTCATGATTCTTGATTGTATCTTTATTGTGCTCATCACGTAAGGAACCTTTGAGGAATGCTTTGAATTGTTGTATGCGCTTTTCCATCCAATTCATTAACTTAAGGAGAACTTGAAGGTTAATTTAAGCGTATCTAATTAACTTGGGGTGTTGAGTTTCATAATTTATTGAAAGAACAACTGAAAATCATTTTGTTTGCAAGTGTGTCATGTGTGGAGAAGAACCTCCTAACTAGCCTTTTATCCATCCTTTTCATCCAAAAACGTTTTACAATCTGTTTTGTTTTAAAGTTTCTGTTTTGTTTTCAATTTTCGTCCAAAACAAATCCCCCTTTATTTTGAAGTCTTAGATTAGTTAGAAAGTGTTTTGATTTGTGTTTCTAAGTGTTTTGATTCAAGTTTTCATCCAACTTCGTCCAAGTTCTTGTTAGGTTCTCAAAACTGCCCAGAAAGTGGTTTTTAGGCAGTTTTGAGTCATTAGGTTGCTGTTTTGAGTTTTATGTTTGTTTAAGTATTTGAAAGTATAGTTTTGCATTCTTTGAGTCTAGTTTAGTGTTTTAAATTTTGTTTTTATGTTTTTAAGTCAGTTTTCAAGTATTTAGCAATCCCTCCTAATCCCCGGCCTAGAACGATCCCTACTTACATACTTTACTACAATTGATAAAAAAAGGGTTTAATTTGTGTGTTTAGTTATTTTACGCATCAGTTTGCATATATATCTCCTGATATTAAGTTATCGTAGAAATACAATTAAAGCCTGTGTGTTGAGGATGTTCAAAAATGAAATACAAAGGCTTCATAATTTGTTAGGCTCAGTTGAAGGTAGAATTTGTTTGACATCTGACTTATGGACTTCGCAATGTACTAATGGGTATCTTGTTCTTACTGCTCACTTTGTAGACAAAGATTGGAAATTGCATAAAAGAATTTTAAGCTTTTGTCACATGCCTCCTCCGCATACTAGTGTTGCATTATCTGAGAAAATTAATGCATTAGTGACTGAGTGGAGGATTGAGAAGAAGTTATTTTCTATTACTTTGGATAATGCTTCTTCAAATATTTCTTTTGTTAGCATTTTGAAGAATCAATTGAATCTTGGAAGTCTTCTCGTGATGAATGGTGACTTCTTTCATGTGTGTTGTTGTGCTCATGTTTTGAATTTTATAGTCCAAGATGGACTTAAAGAAATTGATTCTTCGGTGATAAAGATTCATGAATGCATCAAGTATATAAAAGGCTCTGAGGCTGGGAAACTAATGTTTTATGAATGTGTTAGACAAGTAGGGATATTGGATAATGGGAGAGGTTTTAGACAAGATGACCCTACTAGATGGAACTCAACCTATATTATGCTAGATAGTGCAATTTTCTATCGATATGCTTTGATTCATTTAGGGTTGAGTGATTCCAATTTTAGTAGTTGTCCTTCTTCTGAAGAGTGGGATAAAATAATGAAGATTTCCAAGTTTTTGGGGTACTTTTATGAGGTTACGTTCTTATTCTCTGGGACAAAGTACCACACATCAAATGTGTTCTTCCCTAAGGTGTTCATAATCTAATTTCAAATTAACGCAGCCATTGATGACTCTGAAAGTTTCATGAATAAGATGGGGACTTACATGTACACGAAGTTTGAGAAGTATTGGTCGGAGTACAGTTTGACTTTGGCAATTGCAATCATCTTAGACCCTCATTATAAATTGCATTTTGTGGATTGGGCTTACACAAAGCTTCATGGTGTGAATTCGGTCGAATTTACAAAGGTTATTGACAAATTGAATGTTCTTTTTGGTGTGTACTTGGAAAAACTTTTGCATCTTGATAATTCAAATACTCCAGTGAATTCAATGCCTAATCATCAACCAAAATCTGGAGATGTTCTCTTTGAGGTAACTTTTATTTACTTTATATATTTGTGGTAGTAGTATAAAAAGTGTTGATATTATATTTGAAATTGACATGATGCATGATTCTTATTACGTTTTCGTTTTTATTTTTTATGATGTAGGATTTTGATAATAATTATGATGGTTCAAGTTGGATTGAAAAAAATGAATTGCAAAAGTATTTGGAGGATAAAAGAATAGATAGAAAAGTAGACATAGAAGTTCTTTCTTGGTGGCAAATGGATCATTTTTCATTATCCAATACTTTCTCAATTAGCACAATATGTATTAACAATTCCCATTTCAACTGTTGCATCAGAATCTACATTTAGTATTGGGGGTGGAGTACTAGATCAATATCATAGTTCATTGTTACCATAAACAGTTCAAGCTTTATTGTGCACCGAGATTGGCTATTTGGAAAAGGAGGTAATATATTTTTTATATGGTATAGTACTATTGTTTTATTTCTTTTCATAATTATTTTAGTAAACTTCTTATAATTTAAATGTTTTTTAATGTTTGGTTTTTCTATACTTAGTTTATGCAGAAGATAGTTCTGACATGGAAAACCTTACTGAAAACATCATCAACCTAATTCTTGACGGCAATAGATCAGGCCAAAGTTCCAATATAATTTCCTCATGATGATCAATGAAAGTTGATGATTTTGTAAAAGGAATAACATGCAAGCTTTGAGTTCCATTGGCAAGGTCTAAACTTTTGAGAAAGGCTTCACAACCTTGAAAACAAAAACTCTTTCATTTTGCATATCCTTGCACATTTAATATTTTGTAATAGACGACTAGTGTATGGATACTTTTTTTATTAGGCTCTTATTTTCGAGTGTAGATGTAGTACTTAAACGACAAATGTGTTTTAATTTTTTGAAGTAATATTTATATGGCAATATGTGGTTTGTGCAAATTTAAGAAGAAAAAAAAATATTTTTCTTAATAGGTCATAACGGATCGATTCACTTTACCTATTGGGTAAAGTGACCCGACCTGTTAAAGACCCGTTAAGATAACAGGTGTGACATTACACGACCCGTTAAGATAACAAGTGTTACACGAAAACCACACGAACACTACAGACATGACCCGTTTACCAGGCCTAGCTGCTGCCATGTGTGTTGCTTGCTATCGTGAGTTATAGCTGCTTGAAGCTTGTTGCAATGCATCACTTTTTATCGTGTGGTGCTATGCAAAAGACTATAATGATGTTACGTTGTGTAGTGCCTTTTGGTCGTAGTTTTCCTTCGGTGGTGATGTTGCCGTGCGGTGAAAGAAACTGCTTGCATAATCGTTACGGGGTTGCATAGTGTGATTGCGTAGGATTTTGATTTTCTTTGTTAATGTAACGTGATTTTGTTGGACATATGCCCTGAAAGTCAATCTTTGGAAGAAACCTTTCAGGACAATGAATGTGCGTATAGATGACTCTTATACATCCAAAGGCAAAGATACTAATTAGGACTATCTCAATTAACGATATATGTCCTAAATAGTGAATCCATGGACAATGGATCGATGGAAGAAGTAATCTAATGATGTTAGACTACAGAGACCTTCTTCTTATAACCATCATGTCCAAAACGTTCCTGGTCATAAGGATTGTCAGAGGGATACTGACAATGCATAGACCAGTACATATTATGTCCCCTTCAATTGGAAGGATGGAAAGTCTCATCCCATTCGTGTAGTGACACTAAGACAGGTATGTAGGTGCTCATTAAGGGAATGAGTTCACTGAACACAATCGAACGAGAGTACTTACATGGAGGTCTACTCACATGTTAAGCAAGTAACTCTAATGGTTGGAATAATGTAAGTAGTCCTTTGACCTGAGGCATCATAGTTGTCTTGTGGTTAGGTTCTTGATCTTTGATTATGAAAAAGTCACTTCATCCGCGGGTGTCCACGGCATAGTTGGGGTTAAGCCACTTAGCCATGGAGGCAAGTGAATGCGCAACAAGGGATCTCTAATCCTCGTTATGAGAGGTTGAATACTCTAAGATATGATTCGGGAATCTTCAGCCGAAATATCGAGCGTAACAAAGGAAAGCATTCCTATACAACTCAATTGAATCATATAACATGGAATAATCACATTAGGGGTTTGACATAATATATCCATACCCTAATAGTGTGATTGAGAGTATTGTTTTAGAGAAGGATCGAATTACATTGTAATTCCAACTGAATAGGTTCTCCGAACAAATTCTACATTAGCTTGGGTAGCCATGATATATGGTTAGATGTCACTCATGGCTTGTGAGTTCTTCTAGATGATTAAATAAGTAGTCGTCAAAGAAGAAGGAGAATTAAAAGTAAGTTTTAATTCACTAAGTGATTGGATTAAATATAATCAATTGGATTGGTGCCAATCACTTCACTGCCTTGCTAATTAGAACCTAAAATAATTGTACACCGATACACTCTTATAATGAGACAACTAATGGATGATGGAAATAATTAATTGGATTAATTAAGTTTTGTGATTAATTAGAAAGCCTAAAGAAATTATAAAAGCGATAAAAGATCGTTTTGGGCTTAAAGAAAAGTTCGGGTTTATTTGGGCCCATTGAACCTAAACCCATTGGGCTTTTATTCAAGCATAGGATGACTTGAAATGATAAAAGCCCAAAGCCAAAAACAAAACACAAAGGGCCGGCCAAAGAGAGGGAGAGAGAAAGTCAAGTTGTTGACTTGTTTCTTTGTGTTATAAAAGGAACTTTATAGTGAAAAGTTTCATTTTAGGGTTTTTTGTGTGTTGATTTAACAAAAGGAGAAAACATATCTCTCTCTCTCTCAAACACAAAGGCTGGCCACCATAGGGGAGATTTTAGCTAATCATCTTCTCTCCCTTTTGGTTATTCCTCCATCCATCTCACTACACTAGTGGGTGTGGATCTTTAGAGGTCTTCAATCTTGGAGACTAAAGGAGAACAAAGGAGCACTCATTTTAGCAAAGTGGAGGAAGCAAGGAGGGAGGCTAGGCTCAAGGAGTTCCAACAACAAAGGGCTTGGAGGTGGTCTATCCTTGGTCTCAAGTCTAGATCAAGAGGTATAAAACTATACCTTCACTTTGTTCTTCAATAATTTCTTAGATGCATCAAATATGGACCTATGCTTCTTGAAGGGGATTTGCATGACTATAGCTTTGATATTATGTGATAACATGCTTCCGTTACTTATGTATATAAATTTTGAATTGTATATGCATGCTAGTCACTAGAAATCCCACATAAATCTCATTATTTCCCTTCAAGTGGTATCAAGAGCCAAAGGTTTATATTTGATGTGTCCTTTTGGATTTTATGCATATGGGTTTTAATTTTATGTTTGACATATTATTTCTTCATTCAAAATTTGTTTATCTTTTGTTTTTCAAATGTTGAAAAATGTGAATCAAGAGTTGAAAAAGATATGCATGCAAAAAGTGTTTTGGATGCATGAATGAAGATTGAGTTTTGGAACAAAATCTGGGGCTAAAATTCCATAGGGGAGGGCACGGTTTTGGGGGAAGTTTTTGACTTGTGTTTGTGTTTTATTTTAAGTCACACACACACACTTTGAAGCTAGAAAGTAAAGGCCTTGTCACTTTTGTTTTTTTGGTTTGATAAAGTCACCAAGAAAGTACAAATCTTGAAATTGTTTTCATGGTTTTGGTTTTGGTGTAAGAGGTTTTGTTTTGTGTTCACACTTCATTATTTGAATTTAGATGGTATACTTGCCATCAATAGCCTTTCATTTTGATTGACTCAATCCTAGACTTCACTAGGAAACCTTACACCCTTACACCTTTTAAGCCAACTTGTGCAAGTGGGTAACAACTTGTGCAAGTGGGTGTCAATGTGAATGCTAGGCCTTTGCTTTATTTTGAAACTTAGGGGACATGTATGACACACTCCCCCTCCCCCATCACATAACCAGCCACCCTAGTGGATTAGCCACTTGTGGGGCTATTTTGCAATTTTAAAAGTTGATTATACTTTCTAGTATTTACGGTTTGACCCATAACTTTTTATATTTGCATATTAGGCCCCATCTCTCTAAAAAGTTAAAATATTTGATTTTAATTTTGTTAGTTGTTTAAAATCATCATACAATTATGCCCATATGCACTAAATCTAATTGTTTATGTTGCATTCCAATTAATTATTTAATGTGATTAAGTAGTTAGAAAATGGTTGACTATGAACTTATGCCTTAAACGATAATTGAGCTATGAGAAAGGCGCTAAACTCAAATTGTTTGAACCTTGGGAATGTGTTTTAATTACTATTTCAATTGGACCTTGTCATGATAGACATTAATCTTTCTCTCCCTCTTAGTATATGTAATTTGTAGGAATTTGTACAAATCGGTTTGTAATTCTTATTACTTCTTAATCTCTTTCAATTAGTTGATTCCCTCTAGTACTAGACTAGAGTTTCTTTAACTATTGGTAAGGAGACATGATTAGAAGAGGGTTTTTTACATGAGATTAAAGATTAATTGGGTCCAACGCCCTAATTAGCAATGAATGATTGTCTTTCATTTCTAAAGGCTCAATGAAAATGTTTTAATTGGATTGAAAGCGCGTAATTAAAACGACAGAACCTTCCCTAGATCTTATTCAACAATGTTGGCTCGTTGTTGAATTAACCCAATAAGTCCATGGTCATCCAAAGAGCCTAAGATAACTATAAAGTCCAATTTCAAAGGAATGCAAAAACCATAGTAGTAGTAGTTACTTCCAATATTTGAAAAATTCGTTTTTGATATTAATTTGTTTTTCTCAAAACAAATAGTGGGAGTATCATATGCTACTAAACTATAATGAACACAATTAGTAGTTATATATATCTCCAATATTTTGAAAAATGTTTTGATATTGATTTGTTTTATGAAAATGAATAGTGGGGATATCATATGCTACTATTTCATTAACTTTGGACTAGTAGTTATTATAGGACACAATTTATTTTAATGTGATTAAATAAATAAAAATGATGAGACCTTAAAATCCCTCAACCAACATACAATATTAAGTTGAAAGTGGAGAGGTGCTATTGAACACTTCTTCTTGGCCTTCCACCATGGTAGGCTCCAATCGTTTATGACTCGTACACCGCCTTCACCCTATCATGGGGGAGTGCAAAGTGCGTGCTTATACTCAAGAGAAGTCTATTTAAACATTTGATGTGGTTAAGGTAGGCAACGAGTGTGGCGAACATCGTATCATCGTGAGGTCATACTTGGACCCCTATCTAAACCGTCATGGTGGGACAAAACTTAACTAAGAGAAATGGTGCCAACATCATATCATTGTGAGGCATTGTTCTCTAGAGGCCAAATAGATGGGTAATCACAAGAGGTTGTTGTGAATGGGTAATTGTACCCTCTCATTATTATTTTTGCTAGCCGACATCATATCATCGTGAGGTGGGCTTGGTAATAGTGAGCCTTCCATAACCCGCTAGGAGCTTTCTTTGAAATCTCCCGGATTCCATCTTGAGGGATATGGAATTTTCCAAAAATGGTGGGTGGTGTCATTCGGTTTAAAGACCCGAATCGTTCGACTTAATCAACAATCAAACTAATTTATTTTATTGTTTATGTATTTAGATATGGTTGGAAGCACACTCGCGAAAATACTCGACAAACATTGCCTAGAGGGGGCACAATTTCCCATCATGGTATCGTAATGTCAAGATTCTCCTAACCTTGGAGAAGATTGTTTACGTACTAGACAAGGCTCCACCTCACATACCTCTTGGCCTTGGGGCCACTGAGGATGAACGTGCTAAGTATGACAAGCACGTTGAGGATGATACATAAGCCAAGTGCTATCTGTTAGCTTCCATGAATGAAGAGTTGCAGAGACAGCACGAGGGCATGGACAGTGCATCTTCCATCATACTCCATCTTACGGAGTTATATGGTGAAGGGACGCGCAACCGTCGCTTTAGCACTGTCAGTGAACTTGTGAAGACCAAGATGGTCAAGGGAGCTCCAGTGCATCAACATGTACTGAAGATGATTGGACTCATTCAACAATTGGAGAACCTAGGGACTCCACTTAACGGGGAATTGGCCCAGGACTTCATCTTGGCTTCTCTTTCTGACTTGTTCTCGCGGTTCGTTATGCACTACAACATGAACAAGATGGATAACACTTTCTCTGAGTTACTAAACATGTTAGTAACCGCTGAGAAGACTATGAAGAAAGAGAACGTTGTAGGGACTGCAGCAGTAGCCTACAACAAGCCATCCTCTTCCAAGGCCAAGCCGAAAGGCAAAGGCAAAGGGAAGGAGAAGAAGTCACTCACTCCTAAACCGCAAGGAGGAGTGAGGAAAAAGAAGGCAAAGGAGCCCAAGGGGACTTGCCACCACTGTGGAAAGGAAGGGCATTGGAAGAGGAATTGCAAGTTATACCTTGCAACTCTTAAGGACAAGCCACAAGGTATGGTTTATGTTCTTATCTTTAATTCTAATTGTTAGATCTTCTAATCTTTATATTTGATATAAAATGCTAATCACTTATGCAATTGTATGTAGGTGATGGAGCCAAGTAGAAGATGAACAAGCAAGGAAAAGGATGGAGAAGGGTTCGGCCATCAATTTTTGCTAACTACTTAGGAAGTTTGTTAGGCACTTAAAGATAGTCTTTAAACATTCTTATTTTGTTAAGAACTTATTATGTGGCTTCATATGATGGAAGACCACTATTGGTGCCTAAATGAAGGTATATAATTAGTCTCTAAATATAGCGTGTTGCAAGTCCAAGTATCGTTCCCACGAGGATTCTAATTAAATCTCCAATTTGATAAACTAAACCAAATCTAATAATATTAATGACACACAACCCCAAACAACGAACTAGACTCGATCTTAATTAATAAATCAATCAAGGATGTAAAGAATTTGTTGTGATGATTTTATAAATGAACAAAAACAGAACCTTAAGTAAAAACTGAAATCAAAGAAAAGAAAATGTTGTGTTTTAAGGCAAGTGATGAAAAGTCTAGGGATTCGGAATCAACCACAAGCAATCTAATTTAGGTTTCAATGCATTCAATGGATCTTTCAATTCTTTAGATGATAATTCCCGTATCTAAGTCCTTGTCAGGCACATTAGACCATAGTTTTCCTTAAATGAATGATTCTCTCCTAGTTTAGGCAAAGGTCGTATATCCTAACATGCAGTCTATCCTGGGTAAGGCATAAATTTAACAAGTAGGACTCTTTACGCTCTAGAAAACAAGGGAACCAAGCAAACCATTATTCTTTGTCAAGCAATAATGTAATTTACCACACTTAACCACAAGAAGCTAATTGAATTATATTGCTAGTTCAGCCTCAAATTCACCTTCCAATCTTACTAGATGCAAAGCCCTAAGGTGATCAATCAAAGAACTCATACAAAGAGTAACAATTCAAACAGTAATTAAGCATTCATCTAAAAGAATCTAGAAATCCAATGAATAACATTAAAAACCATAAACATTCATGCTAGGGCATCATCCTAACCCTAGAAAAAGAGTTTAGTTACTCATAAAATAAGAAAACATAATTAAAAGTATTAAGAACATGAAAAACTTAGGAAAAATGGAAAGCGGCTGCTGCTCCTCCAAAAACACGCAGAGAATCCCTCACCAGAGAACCCCCTTTGCTTCCTACAATCTCTCCCTTATAGATTCGTCAAAATCCTAGCATCCTTAGGTCTTTTTTTAATCTTTTCCTCATTTGTATTGGATAATTGATGATGTGGCAGGTAAGTTTCCCAAGTAAATTACTCCAGACCCATTTGAAATAGGACTAAAATCATCTCCAACGTTTTCTATCTTGGGCTTTGGGCTTCGACTGAATTATGACTTGAAAAAACCCAACAGACTTTGCAATTTCCGCGTAGACTTGGCTGACCGACGTCTTGTACAAAAACTTTCATAACATCGTCTAGGAAACTCGAAATCACAGTCCGTAAAATTCCTCTGAAAGCTAACATCCATATCTTTCCAATGGTATAAGGCTCAACAGCTGGTTCATTCTGAGGAAGTACAGTTTATTCCGTCAAGTTGGCTGATCTGCACAAACAGCTTCTGCTTCCAGGGCACATAACTCACTTCAATCGCCAAAATGCTCATTTTTCTTCTTTCTTCATCTTCACTCTTCAAATCTAAGAAAAACATAAAACTAAATGAAACAAACTAAATTCACTCAAAAACATAACAAAAATCTAAACTAAAGGGCATTAAAATGTATGCAATATTGGTCGTATCAAATACCCCTAAACTTAGACTTTGCTTGTCCTCAAGCAAACACAACAAAGACTCAAAATTAAATTTAAACAAAACACAATGCAGTTAGACTTTCCAAATATATTCCTCAAAGATTGCATGGAAAATATAGTTCAAAGAATAGAGAAACATTGTAAGGATTCTATACATGATTCAAAAGTTAACAACACCTTACACAACCATTCTTCCGGTACGTATAAGACTAGCCAATAATTAACACAACACTTGCAACTCGGATAGGTATATGCACATAAGTGTGATTATGAGTGATCTCTGAATAATGAATGTATCGAACCCCATAGGCTTGCTCTTCATATCGTCTCTCCACTAATGTAAATCAGTGCAACACCAAAGATCAACTGGACTTTACAAAGGTTGTAACGTTAGGCTAGGTTATTGGCTATGAAAGAAAGGGTAGGAAAAAACTAGAACCTGAGATATACCAAGACTTCTTCATATGTATTTCGGTCGAGCCGCTTTTGAAATATAATTCTTGGCGTCCAGGACTCATGTTAGGAATGGAACACTTTCAAACTTTTTATTTCTTTCTTTCTTTCTTTTTTTTTCTTTTTCTTTTTTTTTTTTTTTTTTTTTTTTAACTGAATAGTAATATAACACATGGTACCTCGGTACACGCCACATCTTTGATGTACACTCAACCTTTATCGCTGTCTTCATCATCTTGGTATTCATCTCAAGCTATAAGGTATGGCTAATACGGGTTAAATGGGTAAGGATTAATGTGGGTAATGAAAGAAAAAGTTAAGTGTTTGGCTTCAAGGGGCTAACTAAGGATAACATAACATAAGAGGTTGGGTATATAAAGGCTCAAACGGTCCAAAAATGGCCAAAATCATCTCCCCAATATTGCATGATTTAGGATTTCGCCTCGAGAGATATTGAAGCAAGTTCTAGTGTTCGTTGAGATCTTAATGAGTACTTAATCTGCATATAATTCTCTAAGCAAGCAAACAATTGCATTAACCTTGGCTAAGTGCATGAGAAAGGTGTAAAGAATGATCTTATAAAGCATAGCTAACCAAAGAATCAAACAAAGAACACAAACAATGCTTATCAATTTCTTAGAACCATATTTAAGTGGCAACCGAGTTATTATCATTGGATTTGGAAAGGACTAACCAACAAGATTGAGAGAAGAGCAAAAAATAATATATATATATATATATATATATATATATTATTTTTTTTTTTTAGACACTAATGAAAACAGGACAACTAACAAAGACTAACAGTCAAGACTTGAAAACGAAGACTTCATGCTCTGCAATAACCAATTTCTGACCTCTGTTCATTTTTTTACATATATCTTGCAAACTACTTGGTAGAATTCAACGTTCTTTATATGGTTGGATTCAGAACGAAAAATTAAAGAACACAACGCGGACCAAAACTCAGAATCAGCAACAGATTGTTCCAGAATTTACTAAAACAGAGAGCCTACGTTTTATGACACAAAACAACTAACTGAAAAACTATCAAAATGAGATCTCTCCCCCAAACTTGAATAACACATTGTCCTCAATGTGAAATGAAAAACAAGGCATGCAATGAGTTAAACGAATAAGGAAAAGTAGAACGGAATAAAAATAAGATGAAAAATAAAGAGTAAAGTTTAGGACTCCCCTGGTTAAGTGGTCGCTAAAGTCAGACTTGCCGCACATACCAACTCCATCTTCTTGCATCAAATGCTTGGGTTGCCTCCCAAGAAGCGCTAAATTTAAAGTCTTCAGCCGGACTTAGCGACCTTCAAATGAATGGAGAATCATTGAGGTACAAAACCTCCTCATTCATTTGTGGGATAGGGTCCAGGTATTGCTTCAAACGATGGTCATTCACCTTAAATGTCAAACCACTCTTCATATCTTGAATTTCCACAACACTATGGGGATACGCTTGCACAACGAGATAAGGTCCAGTCCATCTAGATCGAAGCCTAGTGGGAAATAACGTGAACCTTGACTTTTTCCACAAAACCTTTTGGTTTGGTTCAAAATATTTCCGAGGTAAAGCTTTGTCAGGAGCAACCTCAAACTTCTCTTTCATTCGATCCACAACATCAATCTGAAAACAATCATGAGGATCCAAAGGACTCTTCAAAGCTTCAAAGATCTGAAATTTTACGGTAACGTCCTGCACAGTCATGGTTAGTAAACCAGCTTTTACATCAATTTTAGTACCTGCAGTAGCCATGAAAGGTCTACCAAGAATGAGAGGTAGCTCATTGCCTGGAATTTCAGCTTCTTCCATGTCCAAAACAATGAAGTCAGCAGGAAGAATGAATTGATCAACCTTGACAAGTACATCTTCAATAATGCCCCTTGGATATTTCACAGAACGATCTGCAAGTTGTAAAGACATGGAACAATGTTTTAACTCCCCCAAACTTAGATGTTTGTACGCAGAATAAGGCATAAGATTGACACTTGCTCCCAAGTCAAGTAAGGCTCGTTCAAATTTTCTTTCTCCAATAATGCACGGAACTGTAAAGCTTCCTGGATCCTTGAGTTTTGGTGGCAATTTTCGTTGAAGCACTGCACTTACCGTTTCTGATAACATCACCTCTTCATATTTTCCATACTTTCGCTTGTGAGTACACAGTTCTTTCAAGAATTTTGCATATGATGGAATTTCTTTGATGGCTTCAAGCAATGGAATGTTGATTTGAACTTTCTTGAATTGGTCCAATATATGCCCCGAGTACTGATCTTTTCTTCCCTTCTTTGCACGCTGAGGGAATGGTAGAGGAGGATCATACACCACATCCTTAAGCATTGGATCAAATAAAGTTCTTTTCGGCTCAGATAGTGGCTGTTTTGAACTCTTAAAATAATGATTTTGCTGCTGGTCATTCATATCCGTTCCCCTCTCCTTCTCCTTTTCAACTTTCTCATGCATCTCTACTTTGTTGTCGATCATCTTCCCACTTCTCAAGGTTGTAATGGCCATCACATGCTCATTATTTCTTGGATTAATTTCTGTTTGGCTTGGAAATTGCCCTTGTGCTCGCTCCAATTTGTTCAAAGTAGTAGCTATTTGTCCCAATTGAATCTCAAAATTAGATTGAGCCTTTTCCAACACCGTCTGACTTTGTCTAAGCGATACAACTTCCTGTTCATACCGATCGGTTTTCTTTAAGAGTTGAGATAGCATGTCCTTGATAGAAGGGTCTTCTTGTTGAATTGGAGGAGCTTGATAAGGCTGCTGATATTGCTTTGTTGAATTGGATGGTCCCATGCTATTTTGGGAATCTCTCCAAGAAAAATTCGGGTGTTCTCTCCATCCCGGGTTATAATTATTTGAGTACGGATCATTTCGGGGCCTCCCACTAAATGCTTTGACCTCATGCATGCCTTCTAGATTAGGATTTGCTGGACAATGTTCCATGTCATGGGCGATGCTTGCACATAAGCTACATGGCTGCGTGGCTATCTTGCTTACTAGTGGTGTGAGAAGCTTCGTGAGAGCTGCTACTTGTGCCTCTAAACCCGTCCTTGTATCAACTTCATAAATGCCTCCTCTTTTTGTTGACGATGCAGTTGGAACTCTCGAATCTTTTGTAGGAAAATCCCAATGCTCAGAATTTTCACATATAGTTTCAAAGGCATGAATGGCATCTTCTGGAGTTTTGTCCATCAAGGTTCCACCAACTGTTGAATCAACCAAACTCCTACATTGAGAGAGTTCAAACCTTTGTAAAAATAATGAACCTTTTGCCAAGTGTTGAAACCATGATGAGGACATTGCAGAAACAAGTCCTTATATCGCTCCCAACTTTCATGAAACTGTTCACCTTCTTGTTGCCGAAAGCTCATGATTTCATTGATCAGAGCATTGGTTCTTCGAGCGGGGAAGAACTTGGACAAAAACTTCTTGGATAATTCTGTCCATGTGTCGATAGATGCTTCGGGAAGAGAATCCAACCAACTGCTTGCTTTATCCCTCAAAGAGAATGGGAATAACCGAAGTCGAATTTGCTCTTCAGTAACATTGGTGAATGTGAATGTGGAACATAGCTTGAAAAACGCCTTGATATGATGGTATGGATTTTCTTCCTCCTTCCCAAGAAATATAGGCAGCAACTGAAAGATTTGTGGACGAATCTCAAATCGCTGCGCAATTGGAGCCAAAACAATGCATGACGGTGCGTTGTACTCCGTTGGCTTTGTATAATCACGCATGAGCCTTGGTTGTGGTGGTAGCAATGGTGGAGGATTATCTCTACCATTATTGACTTCCCCCATGGCTGGTTCTTGAAACACTTGCTGCCTCCGCTGTTCTCTTAAAGTAAGCTCAAGTTCTTGATCTATAGGAATCAACTCAAGTTGCAACGAACGTCTACCTTGCATATACGACCAGACTATGCTCCTTGTTTGACCACTGCTCAGTATTTTGTACATTTCTTTCAGCTCAAAAATCCAATCATTGATCTGTTTTTTGGGTTGAAAACTAGACTTCTGGGGCTTTCCAACGATATACAATATGCCTGGTAAAAAATCGAATAGTTTAGTCCAAAACTGTGTCGAAACAGTGATACAGAAACTGAAATAAAACAGTGACGAAAATTACTTTTACTTATCTTAATAGTTATGACTCTTACTCGAAACTAGAGAACAAAACAAAATCAAATTGAATAATCTACAATAAACTACTTATTAGATATGAAATAAAATATCAAATTGGGGGACTCAATTAGAGTCCCCGGCAACGGCGCCAAAAACTTGGTGTAAACTTGCAAGTGCACAAGATAGTCGTAATATAGCGTGTTGCAAGTCCAAGTATCGTTCCCACGAGGATTCTAATTAAATCTCCAATTTGATAAACTAAACCAAATCTAATAATATTAATGACACACAACCCCAAACAACGAACTAGACTCGATCTTAATTAATAAATCAATCAAGGATGTAAAGAATTTGTTGTGATGATTTTATAAATGAACAAAAACAGAGCCTTAAGTAAAAACTGAAATCAAAGAAAAGAAAATGTTGTGTTTTAAGGCAAGTGATGAAAAGTCTAGGGATTCGGAATCAACCACAAGCAATCTAATTTAGGTTTCAATGCATTCAATGGATCTTTCAATTCTTTAGATGATAATTCCCGTATCTAAGTCCTTGTCAGGCACATTAGACCATAGTTTTCCTTAAATGAATGATTCTCTCCTAGTTTAGGCAAAGGTCGTATATCCTAACATGCAGTCTATCCTGGGTAAGGCATAAATTTAACAAGTAGGACTCTTTACGCTCTAGAAAACAAGGGAACCAAGCAAACCATTATTCTTTGTCAAGCAATAATGTAATTTACCACACTTAACCACAAGAAGCTAATTGAATTATATTGCTAGTTCAGCCTCAAATTCACCTTCCAATCTTACTAGATGCAAAGCCCTAAGGTGATCAATCAAAGAACTCATACAAAGAGTAACAATTCAAACAGTAATTAAGCATTCATCTAAAAGAATCTAGAAATCCAATGAATAACATTAAAAACCATAAACATTCATGCTAGGGCATCATCCTAACCCTAGAAAAAGAGTTGAGTTACTCATAAAATAAGAAAACATAATTAAAAGTATTAAGAACATGAAAAACTTAGGAAAAATGGAAAGCGGCTGCTGCTCCTCCAAAAACACGCAGAGAATCCCTCACCAAAGAACCCCCTTTGCTTCCTACAATCTCTCCCTTATAGATTCGTCAAAATCCTAGCATCCTTAGGTCTTTTTTTAATCTTTTCCTCATTTGTATTGGATAATTGATGATGTGGCAGGTAAGTTTCCCAAGTAAATTACTCCAGACCCATTTGAAATAGGACTAAAATCATCTCCAACGTTTTCTATCTTGGGCTTTGGGCTTCGACTGAATTATGACTTGAAAAAACCCAACAGACTTTGCAATTTCCGCGTAGACTTGGCTGACCGACGTCTTGTACAAAAACTTTCATAACATCGTCTAGGAAACTCGAAATCACAGTCCGTAAAATTCCTCTGAAAGCTAACATCCATATCTTTCCAATGGTATAAGGCTCAACAGCTGGTTCATTCTGAGGAAGTACAGTTTATTCCGTCAAGTTGGCTGATCTGCACAAACAGCTTCTGCTTCCAGGGCATATAACTCACTTCAATCGCCAAAATGCTCATTTTTCTTCTTTCTTCATCTTCACTCTTCAAATCTAAGAAAAACATAAAACTAAATGAAACAAACTAAATTCACTCAAAAACATAACAAAAATCTAAACTAAAGGGCATTAAAATGTATGCAATATTGGTCGTATCAGGCTTCATATGATGGAAGACCACTATTGGTGCCTAAATGAAGGTATATAATTAGTCTCTAAATGTATAGAGCTAATTCTTTTTGTATTAAACATTATGAATGTTTGAATTATCATATCAATGTAATGTGATGAATGCCTTCTACTATACTATTTCCTCAAAGTAGTGTTATTAATTGAATATTGTCTTGTTGTATCCTAGTTGAGATACAAGATTTATGTCACTTATGTAATGCGATATCCAAACTTTGGACTTATCAATTATGGATAGATCTCACATGTTGGCCATAGATGGATACAATGAATCTTTAGATTTAGTTCCAATTGCCTACATATGAGTTCTATATGAATTGAAAAGGGTCTAGAGATTCCTTTCTTGAAGAAAAGGAAGATTACATTATAATGATATAAGTAATAAAGAAAAACGTTTCTTATATGGTTATCACTTACTTAAACACAATAATCAAGATCACTCTTGATACAATTAGTAGTTTTGAACAACTAATTGGGCATTCTTAAAATTGTTTTTAAATGTCAAGTGTGTTAGTGATTAAACCAAGAACAAAGTGTCTAAATCTATGAAATGTTTAAAGACTTTAGTCACTTAATAGCAAGACATCGACTTAGTGGAGATTGAAACAAATGAGCTTGAAAGGTTTTAAAGCTACTCCACAATGTCCTCTACCCGTATACTCCACGTTTATACATTTTGAATGTATGAAGTGTTTTCTCATTAAAGTCATGAGAAATAGTGGGAGGTGAGAAAAAGGATATAAACTTGAATATGATTGGTTTATAGTTGTCTAATTAATAATAGTACTTCACTATTATTAAGAGTTTGTAATTTTAATTGTTAAAAGACTCTAGCTCTTCAAAACGTTAAAATTCTATGTTGTGTAACATTCTAAAGAATAGTCTATGAATGTTGGTTTCATCAACCTAGCATAAAATGGTTATATGTTGGGAGTTGTCCATCATTCTCTTTTATGAGAACAAGCTAAATAACAAAGCATATGGACAAATTGATGAAACAAAAGGGAATAGTTTCAAAAATGAGTCACAACATATGGTTTAACAACAAGACAATCCAAATTCGGCACCTCTTGTAACTATAACGCTCTATGTAGTTTTGATAAAGAATTATATCAACCACCTAGAAGGAATGGTTGAGTTTCTATATCCTTAGTAGGAGTCATGCTTCCACTAAAGACTTGGGTAATTCTTATATGACTACATTAAAGGTCTTAGTACGACTAAAACTTGAAGTATGGTGTATGACACCATATAATTTAAATGAATGGACTTGATAAAGCAAGTCATACGTTTCAAATGGAATTACTTGAGAAAGAATTCTTTTGTGTATGTTCGTTTAAATAACTTATGTTAGCTAAAGTTGTTGATAGTCCCAAAATTGTTGAGACATCATCAAATAAGCTAATGGATCTCAATGATTGTCAATAGATCCAAGACAAGTTAGTGGGAGCAATATGCATTCAAATCAAGAAAATGTAAGTGTTAATTTTTGAATGAATGCTAAGTTACAACAAGGCTAGTGGGAGTGATGTCATATTTTGAGCAACAAGATATGAATAAAGTCTATTTGATAGACTTGATAAAACATAGATGTTACTCAAAAATGACAAAATTGTGACACGGTCAATTTTGAAGTATAGACTTGAAATTGGACTTAATGATATAGCAAGGTTATCTCAAGAATGTTTAATGGGAAATTAAATCTCAAATGTTGAAGATTTGAGAAGGTGTTTTCCTATATGATAGAAAATCACTTTCATAACCCATATAATGAATGTGTCATAAAATCACAAAAGGGACACATGTATGGACTTGTGAAATGATATCCAAAGGTGAAAAACCATTGGGGTTGTCACTTTAAGATATTACTATAGCCCAGGATCAGAACTGTAGCAACTGATAGAGTATTATTGCCTTTAAGAAAGGAACATCAGAGTCGGACTCTGGAAGCATGCATTCACTTAGGTTATGAACCAAAGTGAAAATAACCCATTTTGACAAATGGAACTTCATAATGAATGAAGTACTAATCATATGAATGTATTGTTAGTATTGTACTACAATGGTCTCAAGGTTGGAGCAAAGTATGTATAAAGTATACAAACGAAATATATGTCGATATATAGTTT
This sequence comes from Malus sylvestris, assembly GCF_916048215.2. Classification (NCBI taxonomy): domain Eukaryota; kingdom Viridiplantae; phylum Streptophyta; class Magnoliopsida; order Rosales; family Rosaceae; genus Malus; species Malus sylvestris. The sequence goes on along the minus strand of NC_062273.1, from coordinate 20,163,512 downwards.
TAGAAACTGCTTCAAAAGGTGTTTTGAATAGAAGGGGTTCTTTTAGAACCAATGATTGAATCCAAACCATAAGGTCATTAGTAAGACACTATGACGTAATGGGGCGATAGCTTAAGCCATGGAATCAAGGTCTCATCAAAGTATTTGAACACAAGAAATGAGACATCATCAAATGCTTTAAAAACATTTGATAAGTAAATCCCTTTTATAAATTAAAAGGATTAATACATAACCTAGTTTACCTATGAGCATAAGTTCACTCGACTAGCATGTATAAGATACACTAGTGATTGACTTTAGTGCAAGTGGGAGATTGTTGGAGATATGCCCTGAAAGTCAATCTGTGGAAGAAACCTTTCAGGACAATGAATGTGTGTATAGATGACTCTTATACATCCAAAGGCAAATATACTAATTAGGACTATCTCAATTAACGATATATGTCCTAAATAGTGAATCCATGGACAATGGATCGATGGAAGAAGTAATCTAATGATGTTAGACTACAGAGACCTTCTTCTCATAACCATCATGTCCAAAAGGTTTCTGGTCATAAGGATTGTCAGAGAGATACTGACAATGCATAGACCAGTACATATTATGTCCCCTTCAATTGGAAGGATGGAAAGTCTCATCCCATTCGTGTAGTGACACTAAGACAGGTATGTAGGTGCTCATTAAGGAAATGAGTTCACTGAACACAATCGAACGAGAGTACTTGCATAGAGGTCTGTTCACATGTCAAGCAAATAACTCTAATGGTTGGAATAATGTAAGTAGTCCTTTGACCTGAGGCATCATAGTTGTCTTGTGGTTAGGTCCTTGATCTTTGATTATGTCAAAGTCACTCCATCCGCGGGTGTCCACGGCATAGTTGGGGTTAAGCCACTTAGCCATGGAGGCAAGTGAATGCGCAACAAGGGATCTCTAATCCTCGTTATGAGAGGTTGAATACTCTAAGATATGATTCGGGAATCTTCGGCCGAAGTATCGAGCGTAATAAAGGAAAGCGTTCCTATACAACTCAATTGAATCATATAACATGGAATAATCACATTAGGGGTTTGACATAATATATCCATACCCTAATAGTGTGATTGAGAGTATTGTTTTAGAGAATGATCGAATTACATTGTAATTCCAACTGAATAGGTTCTCCGAACAAATTCTACATTAGCTTGGGTAGCCATGATATATGGTTAGATGTCACTCATGGCTTGTGAGTTCTTCTAGATGATTAAATAAGTAGTCGTCAAAGAAGAAGGAGAATTAAAAGTAAGTTTTAATTCACTAAGTGATTGGATTAAATATAAGCAATTGGATTGGTGCCAATCACCTCACTGCCTTGCTAATTAGAACCTAAAATAATTGTACACCGATACACTCTTATAGTGAGACAACTAATGGATGATGGAAATAATTAATTGGATTAATTAAGTGTTGTGATTAATTAGAAAGTCTAAATAAATCATAAAAGCGATATAAGATCGTTTTGGGCTTAAAGAAAAGTTCGGGTTTATTTGGGCCCATTGAACCTAAACCCATTGGGCTTTTATTCAAGCATAGGATGACTTGAAATGATAAAAGCCCAAAGCCCAAAACAAAACACAAAGTGCCGGCCAAAGAGAGGGAGAGAGAGTCAAGTTGTTGACTTGTTTCTTTGTGTTATAAAAGGAACTTTATAGTGAAAAGTTTCATTTTAGGGTTTTTTGTGTGTTGATTTAACAAAAGGAGAAAACATATATCTCTCCCTCAAACACAAAGGCCGGCCACCATAAGGGAGATTTTAGCTAATCATCTTCTCTCCCTTTTGGTTATTCCTCCATCCATCTCACTACACTAGTGTTGGAAATATGCCCTGAAAGTCAATCTTTGGAAGAAATCTTTCAGGACAAATGAATCAATGTATGGATGATTCTTATACATCAAATGGCAAAGACACGAATTAGGACTATCTCAATTAACGATATATGTCCTAAATAGTGTATCCATGGACAATGGATCGATTCAAGAAGTAATCTAATGATGTTAGACTACAAAGACCTTCTTCACATAACCATTGTGTCCAAAAGGTTCCTGGTCGTTGGATTGTCGGAGGGATACTGACAATGCGTAGACCGGTACATACTATGTCTGCTTCAATTGGAAGGATGGAAAGTCTCATCCCATTCGTGTTGTGACACTAAGACAAGTATGTAGGTGCTCATTAGGGGAATGAGTTCACTGAACACAATCGAACGAGAGTACTTGTATGGAGGTCTACTCACATGTCAAGCAAGTAACTCTAATGGTTAGAAAGATGTAAGTAATCGTTAGACCTGAGGCATCGTCGTTGTCTTGTGGTTAAGTACTTAATCTTTGATTATGTCAATGTCTCCCCATTCAAGGGTGTCCACGGCATAATTGGGGTTAAGCCACTTAGTCATGAAGGCAAGTGTATGCGCAACAAGGAATCTCTAATCCTCGGTAAGAGAGGAAGAATACTCTAAGATATGATTCGGGAATCTTTGGCCGAAGTATCGAGCGTATTGATTGGAAAGCGTTCCTATACGACTCAAATGAATCATATATGAAGGAATAATCACATTAGGGGTTTGACATGATATATCCATACCCTAATGATGTGATTGAGAGTATTGTATTAGAGAATGATTGAATTACATTGTAATTCCAACTGACTAGGTTCTTTGAATAAACTTCTACATTAGCTTGGGTAGCTATGACATATGGTTAGATGTCACTCATAGCTTGTTAGTTCTTCTAGATGATTAAATGTAGTCGTCAAAGAAGAAAGGTGAATTAAAATGAAGTTTTAATTCACTAAGTGATTGAATTAAATATAAGCAATTGGATTGATGCCAATAACCTCACTGCCTTGCTAATTAGAACCTAAAAGATTGTTCACCAAAACACTATTGTGGTGAGTAACTAATGGATGATGGAAACAATTAATTGGATTAATTATGTGTTGTGATTAATTTAGAAAAGTCTAAAGAAATCATAAAAGCGATAAAGATCGTTTTGGGCTTAAAGAAACGTTCGGGTTTGATTGGGCCCATTGGGCATAAACCCATTGGGCCTAAACCCATTGGGCTTTTATTCAAGCATTGGATGACTTGAAATAAATGAAAGCCCAAAGCCCAAACAACACAAATAGGGCCGGCCATATTATGTGGGGAATGAGAGATATTTAGTCAAGTGTTGACTAGGTTTTCTTTTGTCTATATAAGGAACTTTATAGTGATAAAGTTCATAAGGGTTTTTTTGAAGTGTTTAAACAACAAAGAGGCAAAAGAAAAAAGCTCTCTAACACATCAAAGGGCCGGCCACCATTGGGGTGTTTTAGCTAACAATCTTTCACCCTTTTGGTTATTCCTTCATCCTTCTCACTACACTAGTGGGTGAGGATCTTTAGTGGTTTCCTACTTTGGAAACTTGAAGAGAACCTAGGAGCACTCATTCTTTCAAAGTGGAGGAGGCAAGGAGGGAAGCTAGGCTCAAGGATTTCAAGGAGAAAAGGGCTTGGAGGTGGTCCATCCTTGGTCTCAAGTCTAGATCAAGAGGTATAAGACTAACCTTCACTTTGTTCTTGATTCTATAAATTGTTTTGATGCATTATATATAAACCTATGAACCTTGAAGGGGATTTGCATGACTATAGCTTTGATAATATGTTATAAATGCTTCTGCTGCTTCCGTATATTAAATTTGATTTGGATATGCATGATAGTCATTTTGAAATCCCATGCTAGAATCTCATAGTTTTCCCTTCAAGTGGTATCAGAGCCAAAGGTTTATGTATAATGTGTCCTTTTGGATTTTATGCATATGGGTATTAATGTTATGTATGACATATTATTGTTTCATTCAAAGTATGTTTATCTTTTGTTTTTCAATAGTTGAAAAATGTTAGTCAAAAGTTGAGAAAGATATGTATGCAAAAGTGTTTTGTATGCATGAATGAAAAATGAGTTTAAGACTAGTATGACATATTATTTCTTCATTTAAAAGTATGTTTGTCTTTTGTTTTTTCAATGGTTGAAAAATATAAATCAAGAGTTGAAAAAGATATGCATGTAAAAGTTGTTTTGTATGCATGAATGAAGAATAAGTCATGAACAAAATTTGGGGTTTTGTTGCTAAGGGTAGGCACGGTTTTGGGGGTGGTTTTGGGTTGTGTTTGTGTTTTATTGTAAACCACTCACACATCCTTTTAAAGCTAGAAAAAAGAGTTCTTGTCACTTTTGTTTTTGGGTTTGAAAAATCACCAAGAATGTACAAATCTTGAAATTGTGTTCATGGCTTTGTTCTTGGTGTTCATAGTTTGGTTTTGGGTGAAAATGTTTTTAGTTGGTTTTCATGCATGGTTTCATGGTTTTGGATGATGTTCTTACCATTCATAACCATATTAAAACCTTTTAAAACCCTAGACTTGTCTAGGATATTTCCATCACTTTTTCATTAAAACCATTTAATGCCAAAACCAAGTGACAAGCAAATTTGGATTTTTCTTCTTTGCATTGAATTAAAGCTTGATGTGTAAGAAACCTCCCATCCCCTTAATGTGGCCGGCCTCCCTAGTGGATTTATCCACTTGTGGGGCTATTTTGTAATCTTTGAAAAGTTGATATTTACTTTGAAATATTTACGGTTTTACCCCTAACTTTTCATATTTACATTTAGGCCCCTACTAACTAGAAAGTTAAAATATTTGATTTTAATTTTGTTAGTTGTTTAAACTCATAATATTATTATGCCCATATGCACTAAATGTAAATGTTTATGTTGCATTCCTTTATGATTATTTAAATGTGTTTAAGTAGTTATGAAATGGATGACTTTGGACTTATGCCTTAAACGATAATTGAGCTATATGATAAGGCGCTAAAATCAAATTGTTTGAACCTTGGGAATGTGTTTTAATTACTGTTTAATTGGATCTTGTCACGTTTGACGTTAATCTTTCTCTCCCCTTTTAGTATATGTAATTTATAGGAATTTGTACAAATCGGTTTGTAATTCTTATTACTTCTTAATCTCTATTCGTTAGTGGATTCCCTCTAGTGCTAGACTAGAGTTTCTTTAACTATTGGTAAAGGAGACATAACTAAAAGAGGGTTTTTTGACATGAGATTAAAGATTAAAAGGGTCCAATGCCCAAATTAGCAATGAATGATTGTCTTTCATTTCTAATGGCTCAATGAAAATGGTTTTAATTGGATTGATAAGCACGTAATTAAATTGACACAACCTCCCCGAGTTTATATTCAACAATGATGGCTCGTTGTTGCAATAACCTAATAAGTCCATAGTCATCCAAGAGCCTAAGATAACTATAAAGTCCAATTTCAAAGGAATGCAAAAACCTTAGTAGTAGTAGTTACTTCCAATATTTGAAAAATTCGTTTTTGATATTGATTTGTTTTCTTCAAAACAAATAGTGGGAGTATCATACGCTACTAGACTATAATGAATACAATTAGTAGTTATATATATCTCCAATATTTTGAAAAATGTTTTGATATTGATTTGTTTTATGAAAACGAATGGTGGGGATATCATATGCTACTAATTTCATTAACTTTGGACTAGTAGTTGTAATAGGACATTATTTATTTGATTGTGATTAAATAAATAAAATTGATGAGACCTTAAAATCCCTCAACCAAACAAATATTAAGTTGAAAGCGTAAGAGTGCTTAGAACACTTTTTCGTGGCCTTCCACCGTGGTAGGCTCCAAGCGTTTATGACTTGTACACCGCCTTCACCCTATCATGGGGAAGTGACAAAGTGCATGCTTATATTCAGGAGGAGTTTATTTAAAACATTTGATGAGGTTAAGGTAGGCAACGAGTATGGCCAAACATCGTATCATCGTGAGGTCATGCTTGAACCCTTAGCTAAACCAGCATGGTGGGAAAGAACTTAACTAAGAAACATAATGCCAACATCGTATCATCGTGAGGTATTATTTTCTAGAGGCCAAAAACATGGGTAATCACAAGAGGTTGTTGTGAATGGGTAATTGTACCCTCTCATTATTATTGTTGCTAGCCAAACATCGTATCATCGTGAGGTGGGCTTGGTAATAGTGAGCCTCCCATAACCCGCTAGGAGCTTTCTTTGAAATCTCCCGGATTCCATTATGGGGGATATGGAATTTGCCAAAAATGGTGGGTGGTGTCATTCGGTTTAAAGACCCGAATCGTTTGACTTAAACAACAATCAATCTAATTATTTTATTTGTTTATGTATATAGATATGGTTGGAAGCACACTCGCGAAAATACTCGACAAACATTGCCTACAGGGGCACAATTTCCCATCATGGTATCGTAATGTCAAGATTCTCCTAACATTGGAGAAGATTGTTTACGTACTAGACAAGGCTCCACCTCACATACCTCTAAGCCCTGTGGCTACTGAGGATGAACGTGCTAAGTATGACAAGCACGTTGAGGATGATATACAAGCCAAGTGCTATCTGTTGGCTTCCATGAATGAGGAGCTACAGAGACAGCACGAGGGCATGGATAGTGCATTTTCCATAATACTCCATCTTACGGAGTTATATGGCGAAGGGACGCGCAACCGTCGCTTTAGCACTGTTTGTGAACTTGTAAAGACCAAGATGGTCAAGGGGGCTCCAGTACACCAACATGTACTGAAGATGATAGGATTCATTGAACAATTGGAGAACCTTGGTACTCCACTTGACGGGGAATTGGCCCAAGACTTCGTATTGGCTTCTCTTTCTGATTCATTTGCTCAGTTTTTAATGAACTACAATATGAATAAGATGGATAGTACTCTCTCTGAGTTACTAAACATGTTAGTAACTGCTGAGAAGACTATGAAGAAAGAGAGCGGTGTAGGGACTGCTGCAGTAGCCTACAACAAGCCATCCTCTTCCAAGGCCATGCCGCAAGGCAAAGGCAAAGGGAAGGAGAAGAAGTCACCCACTCCTAAGCCGAAAGGAGGAGTGAGGAAAAAGAAGGCAAAGGAGCCCAAAGGGACTTGCCACCACTGTGGAAAAGAGGGGCATTGGAGAAGGAATTGCAAGTTATACCTTGCAAGTCTTAAGGACAAGCCACAAGGTATGGTTTATGTCCTTATCTTCAATTCTAAATGTTAGATCTTCTAAATAATTATATTTGATATAAAGAGCTAATCACTTGTATAATTGTATATAGGTGGAGAAGCCAAGTAGAAGAAGAACAAGCAAGAAAATGTGGTGAAGGGTTCGGCCACTATATTTTTTGCTCACTACTTAGGAAGTTTGTTAGGCATTAAAGATTGTCTTTAAACTTTCTTATTTTGATAAGAACTTATTATGTGGCTTCATGTGATGGAAGACCACTATATAGTGCCTAAATGTATAAAGGTATTTATATTAGTCTCTAAATGTATAGAGCTAATACTTTTTGTATTAAACATTATGAATGTTTGAACCATCATATTAATGTAATGTGAAGTATGCCTTTTTAATATACTATTTCCTTAAAGTGGTGTTATGAATTGAAAATTGTCTTGTTGTATCCTAGATGAGATACAAGAGTTATATCACTTAATTGTAATGTGATAAACCAAACTTTAGATTTATCAATTATGGATATATCTCACATGTAGGACATAAAAGGATACAATGAATCTTTATATTTGGTTCCATTTGTCTACTTATGAGTTCTATATGAATTGACAAAAGTCTAGAGAATCCTTTCTTGAAGAAAAGGAAGATCACATTATAATGATATAAATAATAAGAAAAACGTTTCTTATATGGTTATCACTTGAAACACAATGATCAAGATCACTCTTGATTCAATTAGTAGTTTTGAACAATTAATTGGGCATTCTTAAAATTGTTTTAAAATGTCAATTGTGTTAGTGATTAAACCAAGAAAGAAGTGTCTAAATCTATAAAAGGTTTAAAGACTTTAGTCACTTAAATAACAAGACATTAACTTAGTGAAGAATGAAACAAATAAGCTTGAAATGTTTCAAAGCTACTACACAATGTCTTCTACCAATATAATCCACTTTTATACATTTTGAATGTATGAAATGATTTCTCATTAAAGTCATGAGAAATAGTGGGAGGTGTGAAAATGGATGTAAACTTGAATGTGATTGGTTTATAGTTGTCTAAAGAATAATAGTACTTGACTATTATTAAGAGTTTGTAATTTTAATTGTTAAAAGGACTCAAGCTCTTCAAACGTTAAAATTCTATGTTGTGTAACATTTAAAGAATAGTCTTTGAATGTTGGTTTCGTCAACCTAGCATAAAATGGTTATATGTTGGGAGTTGTCCATCATTCTCTTTTATGAGAACATGCTAATAACAAAGCATATGGACAAGTTGATGAAACAAAAGGGAATAAGTTTCAAAATGAGTCACAACATATGGTTTAACAACAAGACAATCCAAATTCAACATCTCATGTAACGATATTGCTCTATGTAGTTTTGATAAAGAATTATATCAACCACCTAGAAGGAATGGTTGAGTTTTTATATCCTTAGTAGGAGCCATGCTTCCACTAAAGACTTAGATAATTCTTATATGACTACATTAAAGGTCTTAGTATGACTAAAACTTAAAGTATGGTGTATGACACCATATAATTTAAATGAATAGATTTGATAAAGCAAGTCACACATTTCATGGAATTGCTTGAGAAGGAATTCTTTTATGTATGATTCATTTAAATTAGTGGGAGCAATATGCATTCAAATCAAGAAAATATAATTGTTAATTTTGAATGAATGCTAAAGTTACAACAAGGCCAATGGGAGTGATGTCATAATTTGAGCAACAAGATGTGAATAAAGTCTATTTGATAGACTTGATGAAACATAGATGTTACTCGAAAATGACAAAACATGACACGGTCAATTTTGAAGTATAGACTTGAAATTGGACTTACTGATATAGCAAGGCTATCTCAATAATGTTATATGGGAATTAAATCTCAAATGTTGAAGATTTAAGAAAGCATTTTCCTATGTGATAGGAAATCACTTTCAAAACCCTTATAATGAATGTGTCATAAAATCACAAAAGGGACCCATGTATTGACTTGTGAAGTAGATATCCAAAGGTGAAGAAACCACTGAGTTTATCACTTTAAGATATTACTATATCCCAGGATCAGAACCAAAGCAACTGATAGAGTATTATTGCCTTTGAGAAAGAAACATCAGAGTGGGACTCTGGAAGCGTGCATTCACTTAGGTTGTTAACCAAAGTGAAAATAAACCATTTTAACAAATGGAACTTCATAATGGATGAAGTACTAATCATATGAATGAATTGTTAGTATTGTACTACAATGGTCTCAAGCTTGGAGCAAAGTTTGTATAAAGTATACAAACAAAATATATGTAGATATATAGTTTTAGAAACTGCTTCAAAAAGGTGTTTTGAATGAAAGGGGTTCTTTTAGAACCCATGATTGAATCCAAACCATAAGGTCGTTAGTAGAGTACTACGACGTAATGGGGCGATAGCTCAAGCCATGGAATCAAGGTCTCATCAAAGTATTCGAACACATTAAAGAGACATCATCAAATGTCTTGGAAACATTTGATAAGTAAATCCCTTTTAAATATAAAAGAGATTAATACATAACCAAGTTAACCTACGAGCATAAACTCTCTCGACAAGATGTATAAGATACACTAGTGATTGACTTTAGTGCAAGTGGGAGATTATTGGAAATATGCCCTGAAAGTCAATCTTTGGAAGAAATCTTTCAGGACAAATGAATCGATGTATGGATGATTCTTATACATCAAATGGCAAAGACACGAATTAGGACTATCTCAATTAACGATATATGTCCTAAATAGTGTATCCATGGACAATGGATCGATTGAAGAAGTAATCTAATGATGTTAGACTACAGAGACCTTCTTCACATAACCATTGTGTCCAAAAGGTTCCTGGTCGTTGGATTGTCGGAGGGATACTGACAATGCGTAGACTGGTACATACTATGTCTGCTTCAATTGGAAGGATGGAAAGTCTCATCCCATTCGTGTTGTGACACTAAGACAAGTATGTAGGTGCTCATTAGGGGAATGAGTTCACTGAACACAATCGAACGAGAGTACTTGCATGGAGGTCTACTCACATGTCAAGCAAGTAACTCTAATGGTTGGAAAGATGTAAGTAATCCTTAGACCTGAGGCATCGTCGTTGTCTTGTGGTTAAGTACTTAATCTTTGATTATGTCAATGTCTCCCCATTCGAGGGTGTCCACGGCATAATTGGGGTTAAGCCACTTAGTCATGAAGGCAAGTGTATGCGCAACAAGGAATCTCTAATCCTCGGTAAGAGAGGAAGAATACTCTAAGATATGATTCGGGAATCTTCGGCCGAAGTATCGAGCGTATTGATTGGAAAGCGTTCCTATACGACTCAAATGAATCATATATGAAGGAATAATCACATTAGGGGTTTGACATGATATATCCATACCCTAATGATGTGATTGAGAGTATTGTATTAGAGAAGGATTGAATTACATTGTAATTCCAACTGACTAGGTTCTTTGAATAAACTTCTACATTAGCTTGGGTAGCTATGACATATGGTTAGATGTCACTCATAGCTTGTGAGTTCTTCTAGATGATTAAATGTAGTCGTCAAAGAAGAAAGGTGAATTAAAATGAAGTTTTAATTCACTAAGTGATTGAATTAAATATAAGCAATTGGATTGATGCCAATCACCTCACTGCCTTGCTAATTAGAACCTAAAAGATTGTTCACCAAAACACTATTGTGGTGAGTAACTAATGGATGATGGAAACAATTAATTGGATTAATTATGTGTTGTGATTAATTTAGAAAAGTCTAAAGAAATCATAAAAGCGATAAAGATCGTTGTGGGCTTAAAGAAACGTTCGGGTTTGATTGGGCCCATTGGGCCTAAACACATTGGGCTTTTATTCAAGCATTGGATGACTTGAAATAAATGAAAGCCCAAAGCCCAAATAACACAAATAGGGCCGGTCATATTATGTGGGGAAGGAGAGATATTTAGTCAAGTGTTGACTAGGTTTTCTTTTGTCTATATAAGGAACTTTATAGTGATAAAGTTCATAAGGGTTTTTTTGAAGTGTTTAAACAACAAAGAGGCAAAAGAAAAAAGCTCTCTAACACATCAAAGGGCCGGCCACCATTGGGGTGTTTTAGCTAACAATCTTTCACCCTTTTGGTTATTCCTTCATCCTTCTCACTACACTAGTGGGTGAGGATCTTTAGAGGTTTCCTACTTTGGAAACTTGAAGAGAACCTAGGAGCACTCATTCTTTCAAAGTGGAGGAGGCAAGGAGGGAAGCTAGGCTCAAGGATTTCAAGGAGCAAAGGGCTTGGAGGTGGTCCATCCTTGGTCTCAAGTCTAGATCAAGAGGTATAAGACTAACCTTCACTTTGTTCTTGATTCTATAAATTGTTTTGATGCATTATATATAAACCTATGAACCTTGAAGGGGATTTGCATGAATATAGCTTTGATAATATGTTATAAATGCTTCCGCTGCTTTCGTATATTAAATTTGATTTGGATATGCATGATAGTCATTTTGAAATCCCATGCTAGAATCTCATAGTTTTCCCTTCAACTAGTGGGTGTGGATCTTTAGAGGTCCTCAATCTTGGAGACTAAAGGAGAACCAAGGAGCACTCATTCTAGCAAAGTGGAGGAAGCAAGGAGGGAGGCTAGGCTCAAGGAGTTCCAACAACAAAGGGCTTGGAGGTGGTTTATCCTTGGTCTCAAGTCTAGATCAAGAGTTATAAAACTATACCTTCACTTTGTTCTTCAATCATTTCTTAGATGCATCAAATATGGACCTATGCTTCTTGAAGGGGATTTGCATGACTATAGCTTTGATATTATGCGATAACATGCTTCCGTTCCTTATGTATATAAATTTTGAATTGTATATTCATGCTAGTCACTAGAAATCCCACATAAATCTCATTATTTCCCTTCAGATTTGAAAGACCATCTTGTAGCTACCCTCTTTGCAGTGCTGCTCAAGCTTTGTGGCTGATTTCTTTTCATCGTTGTGACTTTGTCATCGTCATCCTTCAACGCTCACAAGGTTTATCTCGCATGTCTTTTTCTTTAGTGAAGCAATCTTTTTTTTTTCTTGCCGTCCCACCTTGTGCTTATATTGTCTTTTTTTTTTTCGTTGCAACCATGGTATTTTTCAAGTTCTTTAAGAGCAATACCATCATTATTCATTAGAAGGAAGGCGATTCACAAGATAGGGGAACGATGTTGAAACTTTGTGCGTCGTTGACTGGCCCTAAGTGAAGGATGATTTTGTGAAAACATGTTCATTTGAATAACATCTATAGCATGCATTTAACAATTAAAAGGCGGAAACATGGTTGCATGCATTCAAAAACAAAACATTACCCATGAAATTCAAAGCCTAGTAGATTGGTGAACCAAGACTCAACTCAAATCAAAGTGAGTTGAGAAATATATACCTTTGTAGATTCCTCTTTGCATAAGCAAAGGCTAATCACCCAAAGAGAGGGCCTTCATTCCTTGCATCTAAAATCTATGGATTTGGATGGAAGAATATGGTTCTCCAAGTTCCCAAAATTGAGAACCTCTAAGTATCCACACCAAGGTAAGATTGATGAAGAAATGAGTGACCTTGGAGTAGTGGGATTGCTAGATACACCCTCCAAGGGGGCCGGCCTCTTTAGAGAGAAAGGAGAGCATTGTGTTCTCTCCAATTTCCTAAAAGAAAACCCTAAATGAATTTTGGCTATAAAGTCATATTTATACCTTTATTCATTGGAGTGGCAAACTTATAATTAAAGCAAGTTCACTACCCTCCTCTAAATGGCCGGCCATAGGGTTTTGTTTGGGCTTTTTGGGCCTTTGTGAATTAAGTTGTCATACAACTTAAGTCAATGGGCTTGACGTTCGAAGCCCATTGGGCCTTAAGGTCCAAAACTATCCCGAGGTCTTTAACGAACTTATTCGTTTAATTAATTAACATATTAATTAATCCTTGCCATAAATAATTAAACCATTTAATTATTCTTACTCATCTCCATTGTTTCTTCAATCTCCACCTTACACGGTGTACGATCCATTAGGTTCCTTTTAGCGAGGCAGTGGGTGATTAAAACTCTTTAAAATCGATTGTGAATTGAAACTTACTTTCAATTCTCCCTTTAGTGTTTATACACGTTTAGGGCTTCCACAAACCAAGAGTGACACCTAGCAGCATATCATGGTTACCCAAGCTAATCAGAAGAGGTAGAGAACCTATTCAGTTTAGGATTACAAATGCAATACGGTATTTCTCTAATACAATACTCTTGACCACATTATTTTGTTTGATAGTTTATTCATGTCTACTATCCAATGTGATTCGTGTGCTTATATGATTACCTTGAATGTGATTTAGAACGACTTTTCTAAATCTCATTCATACTCTGATCAGAGATTCTTAATCATATCATAGAGTATTCTCCCCCAAACAGTTTGAAGGTTAGAGATCCCTTGTTGCGCATTCACTTACCTCCATAGCTAAGTGGCTTAACCCCGACGATACTGTGGACACCCACGGATGGGGTGACTTTGACATAATCAAAGATCAAGGACTTAACCACAAGACAAACGTGATGCCTCAGGTCAAATGACTACTTTGCATTATCCCAACCATGAGTTCTCATGTGACATGAATATGAGAACTCTTCGTTGATCGTGTTCAGAGAACTCATTCTCTATTGAGCACCTACGTACTTGTCTTGATGTCACACACACCAATGACTCGAGACTAGTCACTCTCCCTGAGAGAATACACAACACGTACTGATCTTAACGAACTGTCAATGCCCAATTGGCAATCCTATGATCAGGAACGTTTAGGATGTGTCTACGAAAGAATGGTCTCATGAATCTAACTTCTTTAGATCGCATTCTCCCAATCACATATTCCTTGGACTTATCGTTTAAGCATATAACATTTATATGAGACGGCTCAAACAATAATATTTGCCCTTGATATTAAACTAGATTAGTTTAACATGTGAAATGTCCGTAAAGTGTCATCATATGATTGGTTTTAGGGCACATTTCCAACACTAAGGTGCTTGTTCTTCCTACAGAAAACAACTTAATGCAGATCAAGTCATGGTCTACTCTTAGGAGGTGATAGATTTTGGTCGATCAAATACGAAGAAGAAGGCTTGTACGTCAAGAATTCTTATCTTGAATCCTTTGCACCATGTTCGCGACAATTCACCGGCTTCATTTGAGCTTCTTGGTGATCATATCTGTAGCGAAGCTATGACTTTGAATGCCATCTTGTCTACTACTGGAGAGGCTGTCTTTGCTGAGTTTTATTAGGAGTGGCTTAAAGATTTCTTGAGTTGATAGGCCAAAGATGTTCTTACCAACGTGGGCCTTTATCATGCTGTGTACGTATCCTTGTTTAGTTATTATCGTCATCTTTCCATCCTTTGTGTGTTCTTTGAGTATTGGTGTTTAGCAACAAACACACTTCACACGTCATAAAGGGAGATGTCGATTTCACTTTGGGATCTCCACAAGATAAGAGGCTTGCCGATCTACGGTTAGTTTTATGACGAGGTTGTTCCTAGCATGGAGGAACTTTCTCATCGTAATAATCGAGTATTACCTGTTAGTTGTCGCTATTTGTTTTGGGCGTATCACAAGCTTTCCCAAGAGCCTCAGAGCATGTCAGGTGTGAAGATATCTTCATGGATCCAATTTTGGAATTGGGGTTCCATGAAGTATAAGAAACCTTAGAAGAAAAGTGGTCGTAACAAGACAAACTTGATGTAGCGTCAGAGCATGTAAAAGAATCTTACTTAGCCGTTTTCTTAGGGTTTGTAAGTTTGTTTTTCCCAAAGACGACGTCAACTTTATCGATCCCGGAGTCTTCAAAGTCTTGTTATTCTGGCCTTAGCCAATATTTACAACGGCTTGAGTATTGTTTCGAACTCAGCGAGCACTGAAGATCGTGCTGTGTTACTTTCCTACCACTATGTGTATGGTTGGTTGGGTAATTTTGATGATGATTTTTATTTTTGATTTTTTTGTACACAGTTTATGCTCTTGCGGGCCAGGAGCGTTGAGTGTTCATTTTAAGCTCGTGCAAACAATGAGCGTTGAGTGTCGCCATTTAAGCTCGTGGGAACAAGGAGCGTTGTGTCGTGTGCAATTTAGGCTCTTGCAGGTGAGGTACATTGCTTGTTTGTTTTAGGGGTAGTAGCACGTCGGGAAGATGTCGATGTAGAACACCTCATCGTCAGGCAAGTCGTCCAAGATTTTCTAATTGACTGGGATTAGATGATCGGTAAGGAAGTCTACTAGGGCTTGTCCATTGACGGCTTTAGCTGAAACGTAAATGATCTCATGTTGGTTAAGAAGTAATGCTTATTTAGCTAGTCGCCCTGTTATAACTGACTTGGACATAATGTACTTGACCGAGTCAGCTTTAACAACCAAGTGGATGGTGTAAGCATGTATGTAGTGTCTAAGTTTTTGGATGGTAAAGATTAAGGGAAGGCACATCTTCCCAATTGGTAAGTAGTTAAGCTTGGCACCAGTGAGGGTTTTACTTAAGTAGTAGACTGCTATTTCCTTTTGGTCTTCATTTTCTTGTGCTAAGAGTGCTCCAATGGAACCTTCTTATGCAGCAATGTATAGAATGAAAGGTTTTCCGGGCACGGGTGCTCCTAAGACAGGTAGGCTTGCCAAGTACCGTTTTATGCTCTTGAAGGCATTGCGGCAAGCGTCATCCCATATGAATGGAGCGTTCTTCTTCATGAGTCGACTAAAGGGTTGACAACATCCAGCAAGGTTGAAGATGAAGCGTCTAATGAAGGCAAGTCGTCCTTGTAGACTTTTCAACTCGTGTAGGTTCCTTGGCTCAGGCATGCTTTGAATGGCCTTGATCTTTGATTGGTCCACTTCAATGCCACAGCGCTTGACAACGAAGCCGAGGAATTTCCCAGAAATGACACCAAATGCACACTTCAACGAGTTCATTTTGAGGTTGTAGTGTCGTAGTTTGTCAAACACCATTCATAAATCCTTCAAGTGATCAGATCTCTTCTTGGTCTTGACGACTACATCATCTACATAACATTCTACGTTTTTGTGTAGCATATCGTTGAAGATTTTTTTCATTGCACGTTGGTATGTAACTCCAACGTTCTTCAGACCAAAAGGCATTCCTTGTAGCAGTAGATACCTTTTAGAGTGTGGAAGATTGTTAGTTCCTTGTCTTCGAGAGCCATGCAAATTTGGTTATATCTAGAGGAGTCGTTCATGAATGCCAGTGGTTGCGTCCTCCATGATTTCGATGATTGGCAAGGGAAAGTCATCCTCCGGGTAAGCATCATTGAGGTATCGGAAGTTTACACAAACACGTATTTGTCTAGATTTTTAAGGACAATGACAATGTTAGAGATCCATTTAGGGTATTACATCTCTCGAATGAAACCTGCTTTGATTAGCTTGTAATCTCGACCTCAATTTGTGGGATGAGCTCGAATCGATAGTGCTTTTGATTTTGCTTTATCGATCGCGTTCCAAGCTTGACTGCAAGACGATGCACGGTGATGGTAGGATCAAAGCTGGGCATTTCCTTGTAGGTCTAAGCAAAGACGTCTTTGTACTCCAATAGTAGTTGGTAGTATTTCTCTATCTCGTCTGCACTTGGTAGCGCTTTTATGAAGATAGGCTTCTGTTTTTTTTTATGCCTAAGTTGAGCTTCTTGAGATCATCAACAGTGGCTTGCCCCCCCCCCCCCCCCCCGGTCTTCGAGTTGTGGTGGCACAGCAATGACATCTTCCTCAGGGACTTCGTCTTGGACCTCATCTTCAGTGTCATCCCCTTGGGCTTGTTGGCATGAAGATTGGCCAGTATGGATAATGGTGTGCCTTTTTACCTTTAGTTGTCCTTTTGTGTTAACTTCCAAGGTTGCTTGGCACTTCATCCTTAAAGAAATTGAGCTTCGAATGTCGTCTTTTTCTGCTAGACCGTCAAGATTTTCTTCCTTTGGCATTGTCTTCTTCTTTCTAGAAGGCTGCTTGGTTTCTTCAAGTATTTCCAAGGCCGACCGTTTTGGAGGAGAGCTAGTCGTGTCACTGTGCTTTTTAGGTTTTGACATCCTTTCGAACATATAGCTTTGAGGTGTTGGAGTGTTAAGCTGTTTGAAGACAGAATTTCGATCTTGACCACTAATACGATTAAGTGCTGAGATTCTGGGTTTTGAACAATTCAGCCTATCAAAAACTGACGTTCAACGCTTACACTAATGTGTTGAGCGCTAGTGTTTTTTGCTTTTCTTGAAATCTTCATGGGTGTATTTGGTGTGAAGCCAAGTCCAGCTTTATTATTGTCAACTCCATAACCAAGATCCTTCAACTTCTTTTGAGTCTCGGTAAGGTCACATTCTTTGTTGTTAACGGTGTTTTATAGAAGAAGAGGCGAAATCGTACTTAGCCTTTGACATGAGTTTGTAGGCGTTTGGGTCTAAACCTTCTTCGGTCATTTTGGCTGGAATAGTGCTTGGTTTTTCCCCCTTTGGTAAAGTTTTACAAAACCTGGTGGTTTTGAAACTGTAGCATCACCTAGTTGTGTCAGAGGTAAAACTGCATTTGTCTTGAGTAGCTTTACATCGTGCTTGTACAGTTGTGTGCCGGCTTTGCTTGTTCCAATTTCGAACGGGGATTGCAAATTCTTTCTTCTTGATACTGGGATGTATCAGAAGACGGGTGTGTTTGGTCCTTTTGAGGGCGTCACACTCCTTTGGTTGTTCTGGGTTTAGCAGTCTCATCATCGTTTTTACTTAATGATGGCAAAGCTTCCCCTTCTTTCTTCTTAACCAAGGCTTACCACTTCTTTTTTTTTTTGGTGCGGCTTTGCTTGTGGATTTGATCTCTTTTGGAAGAGCTTCGGGTTCCATGTCTTCATCCATGTAGAACCTGGCATCCGCGAAGTGTGATTCAACTTCGGTGAACGGCTTGGTGTTGCCTTATATCACTTTCACCCCTTCTCAGTAGAACTTTAGGCATTGGTGAAAGGTGGACGACACTGCTCCATTCTTGTGGATCTAAGGCCTTCCTAAGAGCAAGTTGTAAGAAGTTCTTGCCTCAATCACGTGGAATAACGTGCTTGACTTGAGTTTGCTAATGGTCATCTCGCCTCAAATCATGCTCATTACTCTTTGTCCTCCTTGGTTAAAACCATGGATTAGCAGATGGCTTCAGGATAATTCATCCACCTTGATGCCAATTATGGTCATTGTTGACTTTGGCTTGATGTTTATGGCTGACCCGCCATCCACAAGCATACGATTGATTTTGTTCTCTCTCACGTACCCAAACACGAAGAGAGGATGATTGTGAGGCTTTGATCCCAGCAGCAAGTCTTCTTTAGTGAAGTTGATTGCATTATGGGTGGCACAACACATGGCATATTCATGTGGTCGAAGCTTCAAGCCTTCGTCCTCGTTTTCTTGCACTTCGTGGGATCAGGGCTCACCAAGACCACTACTAGTGTTTTTCGCATCTCCTTGGGCAATCGTAATGTTTCCTCAATGCTAAAGTATATTGGTAGGCCTTCTTTGGGTGTAAGGGTTTTCTCTTGCTCGACGACGATAACTTTGCCTCTTGAGGGCTCTTCTATCTCTATTTCAACCATGTGACGGGCAATGGTGATAGGAGCATATTTATGCGCCTTAGTTAGTTAGTTCTTATGCATTTATGTTGTGTTTTCTTAGTTAAGTTAGTCTTTTAAGCTATTTTCATGTGTTTTCAGGTTTTAGAGACAAAGTGAGCAAAAGGATGCAATTTGGAGCATTTTGGAGCAAAAATTGGGCTAAAATGGAGTTCATGCACATGAAGCACAAGGGATGGACGAATTTGAGGAATTGGTGAAGCTAGGAAGGCGTTTCAAAGTTGAAGAATTGAAGATACAAAGTTTCTTAGTTGAAGAAGGAAATGACTTGAATGAAGGATTCCTAAATGAATTGGGATTCCTAATCACTAAAGGAGTCCTAATTGAAGATGGATTCCTAGATATATGAAGTTTCCTACTCAAGCAAGGTTTCCTACATGAAGAAGAAGAATTAAAGCCAAAGAATCAGCTCAAGATAAGGAGTATTATCCAAAACCTCATCCATAACCTTATCTTAGCTTATCTTATCCAATCAAACCTTATCCTATCCTATCTTATCCTTATCCTAAACTATCCACATTCCAGCCACTTAGGAGGGTTTCTAATTAGATTAGGATGCTTAAAATGGGATTTCTAGATGACCTTATCTTATCCTATCAAGATGACACCTAAGAACCTTTCTAGAAGCCTAAAAATCTGCCTTGCATTATCCTTCTAGAACCCTAGATCCTTGCCGCACCTAATTCCTATTTCCCTTGGGATTTTTGGTTTCTAGAAGCCTTATCTTTTCACACTCTTTTTGCTGCACATTATCTCCCAATCCCTTTGGGTTTTTGACTTGTTTTCTTTATAGGATTGGATGTTATTATCCTATGCAATTTAGGCCTTTAAAACCTTGTCCTTTGCTACCTAGGAATGTGATTTTTCAGCCTATAAATACAAGGCCTTGCCGCACCTATTCATTCACCACCCTCTACCAGATTTTCACTACACCATTCACCATTCATACCTCTTGTGCCGTGAGTTTGCAAGGAGAAGAAGGAAGACAACTTGGAGCCGTGCATGCCATTCAAGGAGCTTGGATTGTGGAGCGTTTCTAGGTGTTTTCTATCTTTATGTCAATGTTTAAATTTATTTGTCTTTGTGTATTTGCGAACATGAGGAACTAATTTCTTTATAGTTAGAGGGGAATTCAAAGCCATGATCATATGTTTTATATGACTTGATTTCTTCCAATTATGATTTCATGAATCGCGAATGTGGTTTACTTATCTATTTGATTGATAACATGTTTATGTATGTTAATTGAGGGTCGACACTTAGGTTGCATGCATGAATTTGATGCTAGAGTATAAGGGAATTTCACCTAATCGTTATTAACTTATATTCATAAGTAGTAAAAGTCGCTAGTCACGATTGTGTTAAGTAAATCCTAGGCAAGAGTAACATGCGTATCCCATAGTTATGAATGCCTCGTCAATGCTTATGATTTCCATTGAACTTAATGATCTTTGATATGTGTCTCTATCATGCGTATTCCATAGTTAGGGTCCTTGATAAGAATAATTTGGTTGTAATGCGTATCCCATTCAATTCAATGAATCTAGGGAAATCTGAGAGTTAATTGGTCAATCTAGTTAATTTGGGGCATTGTCATTCATGGTTCGTTGAAAGAGTAATTGGAGATCGAGTCGTATGCATATGTTTCATGTGTGGAGAAGGAACCTTCTAACTAGCCTTTCCCCATTCTATTTCATCAAAATCGTTTTCATTAAAGTTTGTTTTTAAAGTTTTTGTTTTAAAAGTTAAATTCGTCCAAAATCAATCCCCATTTACTTAGTTGAGTCATAGTAGTTAGAAATCACTTTAGTTTATGTTTTTAAGTGTCTTAGGTCAAGATAAAACCAATTTTCGTCCAAGATTGAGTCTAGTGTTCAAAACTGCCCAGATTGTGGTTTTAAGGCAGTTTTGAGTGTTTTTGGGCTGTTTTGAGTCTTTTGGTTTGTTTTGGTGTTTTAAAGTTTAGTTTTGCATTCTTTGAGTTTAGTTTAGTGTTTTAAACTTGTTTTTACGTATTTGAGTCTGTTTTCAAGTGATTTTGCAATCCCTCCTAATCCCCGGTTTAGAACGATCCCTACTTACATACTTTGCTACAATTGATAAAAAGAGGGTTAATTTGAGTGTCAACATAATTTTCACATCAAATGGTAATGCAGTGTTGGAAGAAATCCTTCGGGAAGTACTCGTGTAAGGAGACAGGAATACGTGGCTCTTGCTCCATAGGTTCCCCAATGTATGTTGGTTTGGCAGCTCTTACGCTTCTTTTGGGGTTCCTATTGTTGCGGCGGTAATGTTTTCTCCTTTGTTCCACATTTGGCCTTATGGCTTGTTGTCTTGGCTTCCTTGTCTTTTTGTAGGTCACCAATGTCCACCCTTCTTCATCATTGGAAGGTGTATTTTGGTTGCTTACCCCCAGCGATGGTTGCACAGAAGGTGTCATGTAGCTTGAGCATGGACTGGAGTGGTCATGCATCACTTGGAGAAGCATGGGATCGAATGATCTAAACACAATCAAAATAGTATGTGTTGCGGTCGTGTCTTGAAGGTCAAGTTTGATTTGCCCTTGTTGTGCCAGCTTCATGACGAGCTTTTTGAGGACGAAGCACTTGCTAACAAGATGGCTCCCGATACAATGGTACTTGCAGTACCTAGGATCATTAACATGATTCATCTTTTCAAGGCACTTGCATTCGGGTAGCTCGATCACCTTCTTTTCCAACAAGTCTTCTAACATTGCAGCCACGTTAGAGTCATGAAAAAGGTACATTTTCTGCTCCAGCTCCAGCTCTCTCAACGTGTTTTTGTACCTGTCTTGGGTACGAGAAGGCTCACGTCTCTTTATCTCCTTCGCTTTCTTCTTGGAGGAGATCTCGACAAGCACAGATGAGGTCTTGATAAGGGTAGTATTGATGGTAAAAGCTTTATTAGTGGGATTCTTCCCAGTCTTGTCTACTTTTGGGCAAACACCTTATCCTTCTTGAAGCCGGTGATCGACTCCTTCTTCCCATGATTGGTAGTACTCAGCTCCATGTCGTGGGAACAAGTTGCCAACTCCACAAATGTTCTCGGTTTTATGCCTTGGAGAATATAATGTAACCCCTAGTGCATGCCTTGAACACACATCTCAATGCCGGAGGTTTCAAAAAGTCAATCTTTGCAATCCAGACGTAATGAATGCCATCTATTGATACAGTTGACGATAGGTTTGTCCTTTCACTATTTTGTACTCGTTAGCTCCAGCATGCTTACAGTGTGGCGAGTGCTGTAGAAGCGGTTGAGGAATTCTCTTTAGAACTGATCACAGTTGTTGATGGACTCGAGCTCGAGGTCGATATACCAGTAAAAAAGCATTACCTTTTAGCAAGCACACAAACTGCTTGACAAGGTAGTCTCCCTCCGTCCTAGCATTGTTGCAGGTTTTGATGAAATGGGTAATACGTTGTTTGGGATTTCCTTTTCCATCGAATTGCATGAATTTTGGTGGCTAATAACCCTTTGGCATCCTCAAGGCGTCAATCTTTTTAGAGTAAGGCTTTGAATACAGCACGGAGTTATGTGAGCATCCTTCGTACTATGCCTTGATAGTGTTTGTGGTCATCTTTTGCAGTTGTTGGATAGAGAGAGATTTCGTGAGCGTCGTAACTCGGTTCACCTCCAGCTTCTCCTCAACTTTCTCCACTAAAGGCTCATCTTTCTCGTCGGTTTCTTCCTTTGGCGGATCAACCTTTGGGTCAGCTTTCTCTTCGTGATGCACCTTCAGACAGTTGATAGGTGTAGCAATCTAGAAGTTATTTTCCTCCATAGCCCTTGTCAGCTTTGCAATTGCTTCTTTCATTTAGGCCAGCTGCTTCTCAATAGATGTCGTACCAGTAGTCATGACTTGCATGGCTACAGGATACGAGATGCTACTTGAGTCAACATTAGAAGTCAATGACTTGGAGTACCTCCTCGAGCTTTCTTCCCTTGGTGCTCTTAACGAGGCCAAGGTGATCACGGGGTCATGCCTCGGCTGCTCTTGCTCCTTCGACAAAGTTGATATAGGGGTGGAAGGTACAGTAGGGAGAGCTCTTGCCTTGCTTCGGGTTGTGACGCCTAAAGTGCCACCACTTACGGTAAAGATGTTCTGTACTTCGCGTTGATTACGAGAACAACTTGATCCTTTCTTAATGCCATGTGTGTTTCTTATGGATTTGAAGACAGAGATGAAAAGTAGAAAGGTTCCACTGGGTGTGTCAAATTTGTAAACACGAAAATTATGTAACGAATGAAACAATAACACATATACAAAGTAGATTTATATTAATAAATTTGTAGGTTACAATCTTTGTTTAGAATTTTTCCTCTAATTCAGTCTTCAAAATTCTTATAGATGCATAGGTTGTTGATCCAAAGGTTGTGATGACTTGATCTCGGATGAACAATTGAACGGTTGCTTCAAGTTTTGAGCTTGAAACAATGTGTGGATAATCTTCACCTTAGGTTTAAGGCTGCGGCAAAGGTAAAGCTGATGTAGGACTTTGTTGATTCAAGGGTCTTGGCGACTTGATCTTGAATTGAACATCATTACAAGTTTTGAGATTGTAAGAAAGTATTGAAGGAATCGGCATAAGTGCTTGTTGATTCTTCAAGGGAATGCTTCGGCTTTGGTTGTATGTTCTTCGAAGAAAGCTTTAGCAGTGTATTAGTCTCCAAAGATTTAGCAGAGGTTCTTTTTTTTGTGAGAATTTCGGCCCTTCAATGTAGAAATTGTCGACCCTTCTGCTTGTCTTGGGACCTTGTATTTATAAACTTCCAAAGCCATGCCTTTAGGTGGATTTGGCTTTGATTTGTGTCTTGATTCGTCCATGGGAGAATTTAGGCATGCTTTGTGTCTTGTTTTCAACCACTTTCCCTTGCTTGGCTGAAATCCATCGGGTTTGTTGCCTATTTTGTGAGCAATCTTCAATTCTTGCTTGTTTTGTGAAGATGCTTTAGCCTTGTTTCTGGTTTTGAGAGATTTTAGACCCTTTGTCGGTTTTAAGGAGATTTCTTCCCCTTTGCTGAATTTTAGGATTGCTTTTAAGATTCCTTTGCTTGATTTGTGCCACATGTCATTGATGACTTGTCCATTTGTGAAGAGACATATACCACATGGAGCTTTGTGATGCATCATTTGTATGCAATGAAATTTACATATCTACAGCAACATTGAAATGATTAGTTTTATATTGTGGAGCCAAAAATAATCAAGAAAATTATGGAGGTAACAAAAGGACTTTTAGGTGAAAATGACAAAATTACCCTCGAGGCACACCAAGATTCCCACACGCATGCAACGGACAATAACGGCTCAATCAAGGAAGAGTCATAAGTGATCAAAATGGTATTAATTCAAATCCCTCTGATCACTCATCATCAAATCCTTATTCAAAAGGTAACTCCCAATTTTCCTATTCAATTTAGGTTTAATTGCCAAGTTAATTGCAAGATATTATTTCACATAATATCTTGCAATTACACTCACAATTTGACCATAAATGGTCAACCCCTATTTTCCAAATAGGGTCGGTCACTCCCATATAAATAGTCATATTCTCCCACTAAAAAGCTAATCATTCTCCCCAAAATTTTCCAAGCACATTTTCTCTCAAATTCTAACTTTGGCATCGGAGATTCTTCTGCCAAAGCCCCCCCAATTCATTATGGGTGCGAGAGGTTTTTGGCCTTAATCTTCGGTGTTATTATTTTGCAGGTGCATTTTCATCAAAGGAGAAGACGACGGAAATTCGCATCCACAAAGGTACTTTCATTGAGAGTCTTGATTCACGTGATCGAAGAAGACT
This sequence comes from Malus sylvestris, assembly GCF_916048215.2. Lineage (NCBI taxonomy): Eukaryota > Viridiplantae > Streptophyta > Magnoliopsida > Rosales > Rosaceae > Malus > Malus sylvestris. Next base: position 20,138,935 of record NC_062273.1, on the reverse strand, counting down.
CTCACATTCAAAGTTTCTAATTTCTCTTTCATTTGTAGATTTTCTATTCATTCTTATTCCTAGAATTTTTTATAAAGTTCAAGGATTTGGACCATGATGATCCATGAGGCTCAACGCGACAATGAGTAAAGCAACACCACCCTAACGAGGCATCACCGTGGTAGCAACCACGATAGCAACCCTCAGCGAGCCCACTACCCATGATGAGTAAGCCACCTCACAGCAGCAGTAATTAGAGTAACCCAGCTCGTGCCATAAGTCAACCAGCCCAGGTTCAACAAGCTCACGATGCTACAAACGCAACTGAGGCCCAAGTAGCTGCAACAATTGAAGCAGCCTGGCCCTCGTGGGCCCAAGGCCAGCGCTAGCTTAGCAAGCTCCAAAGCCGAGCCCAAGCCCAGGGCCTTACTCCACTCCAGCCTACACGAGCCCATGCCCAAGGCAAGCGAGGCCAAGCCGCGACTTAGCGTTAGCCCAACGCGATCTTAAGCCGAGCCCAAGCTCAACACCTACATGCGTCGCATGTGGAGTAGCCTACTCTCGTGGCCCAGCCAACTCATGTCACTTTCCAAGTAATCTAAACCGGTCTAAAAACGGTTCAACCATCATGGTTTCAGAATTCTGGACCAACGATTGAACCGAGGGTATTTTCACCTTATTTCTCCGTAAAGTTGAAATATCCCAACTTAAATCTCTCACCCAGAGTCCATTACATTTTCACTACTCAAGGAAATGTATATTGTCCAAGCTCTTCTAAACCCACATGGCGAACAAAACTTGTCTCGACAAGTCATAGAGTTGACAAGCACCCTTACGCAGTAGACAACCTTATTGAATTAGCTCTTTCAGCGTACCAAGATGCAGCGTGCCCCAGACAAAGTGTCCTGAAGTAGGACAAGGGCAGACGATGAACCTCTCTAACAGCATCCAGGAAAGTAGCCCTTTGACCACCCACGAATCGAATGTTCAGACATTGTACATTCCCGACTGGCCTCTCGATTTAGAGTATACTTTCGTCTGAGCGCACATAAGAGCGTGCACTCTCAACTAGGCCCACGAAAGAGCATACATTCACAGTTAAGGCCACACTACTATAATCAACATGAGCAACCTTCCAAGCGAAGTGTTCATTCGCAGATAGGCCCATGAGAAGCATCATCCACCTCATATCGAAGTAGGCAGCATGATGAATGGAGATAATCAATTACTCAATCTGGCTCAAGTTCAACTAGCAGCCTGCGAGAAATTGGCTTACCTGCTGGGAACATACCACATGCACTGCAACCATGGCATAGACGAGCCCAACACATGGAAAAGCAACCTAGACCAACAAGTCACGAACAAGGGCAGCCGAGAGCTTTGCTACCTCAGCAAGGGCAAATTCAGGAAGAAGTAGTAAAGCTCCTAAACAAGCGATTGCACGATTTCCAACGTAATGAGGTCATTGACAAGGCATTACGACAGGACGTGACCAACATAAACAGGTCACCCTTCATAAATGAGATCAAGCAGGTAGAGTCTCCACATAAGTTCAGCATGCCATATTTCACATCTTTCAAATGAAATGGAACCTGGAGAAACACCTTAAACACTATCGAAGCACAATGGTTCTTTATCAGACCAACGATGCTCTTATGTTTAAGATATTCACCACCATTTTGCAAGGTAAGGTGCAAGATTGGTTCCACACTCTGCCATATCAATCCATTTGGAATTTCGATGAGCTTTCTTTGGTTTTCACCAAGGAATATGCATTCTACCACTCGATCAAGAAGAAGTCCAACCATTTGTTCAACATTAAGAAGAACCCAAAAGAATCGCTTTGCAATTATATGAAGAGGTTCAAAGTAAAGAAGGCAAAGATAGTCGGATGCAATGATTCGATAGCTAGTACAACCTTCCAAAAAAGACTCCTAGCAAACCACCTGCTATTTGAAAAATTGATCACGAAAGAAGATATAACTCTAGCAGACTCATTCATTCTGGCAGAGAAGCATGCAATTTGTGATGAGGCTCGGTGAAAAGACAAGGCACCCGAACAACCTCGAGTATAACAACAAAACCAAGCTAGAAGCAGCGGATGACTTATTTGCATGCCTGATGGTATCTGAAGTAGCAATAAGCTCTACCCTCATATGAGTAGAGTTGGGGCCTGACTATCTATATTCCACAATTTAAAGCACTTCTCGATGAGGAAACCAGCTACCAGAATGACACATTTAGAAGAAAGTTTTGTCTTTGTCACCCTAGAAGATTCTACATAGGAGTAACATATACTGGCGGTTGAGCACCACCTCCTGCTGCACGTCACATAGCAGCCGATCTTTGCTCTGTAACTTAGCTCTAGAGTGGATCAATACTTGCAGTTGAGCATCGACTCCTACTACGTGTAACATGGCCCTAGCACCGCGGTTCCCTGCCTCTCCTATCTTGCATCACGACTCCCGACCATGAAGAGTCATACTCTATGGCTCTTCGCTACGTCGAATCCAACTCTGTATCTTCTTGCCATGCTAATTATGTCCACGGCTTTTTAGACTTCAAAGAATTCAATGACACAAGAGAATACGAGGCTTTACCAACAAGCCTCCAAATGCCAAAAAACTTAATGGTGAAAAAGCTCGCAATTCATTCCAATTCCTAGCTAATCACCAGCCAAACTACCAAGGAGTACATGACAAAGCATCTGAAGATGGCGTAATACCTAGAGAAGGTATGAAGGCAGCTTGAGGCATTTCAGACTTACACGCTAGCCAGCCTAAGCTCCACCCTCGACCATTAACTCAAGCGCTCTATTTTGGTAGAGTATCTGAACAAGCCAAGCATAGAGTGGAGCCAGCAACCGAGGTGTCACAGGTTAGTACAATACCAAACTTGCAAGATTATATTATAAACTACCTGGTCAATAGCACATTTCTCATGGAAAGATTGGAGTCTAGAAAGCTCCAAACAAAGGTAACATTCTACTATATGTGGAACGACATTCTCGTCCGAAGATCCTACGTTGGACCACATCTTCGCTGCCTAGCACATTCCGACGACCTAAAGGTTCTAAGTTCAAGGCATTTATGGAAATCACTCCAGAGGCCAATCCTTTGCACAGAAGGTTCTTAACGCAGGCTACTACTGGTCTGGTTTGCATCAAGATGCTAAGGATTAGTACAAAAGTGTGACCGCTACCAATGCTACAAGCCAATACTAGCACTACCTGCTAATGAACTACACCCGCAGACGAGTCCTTAACCGTTCATACAGTGGGCAATCGACTTGGTAAGGCCAATGCCGCCCGCTAATGGGGGCAAAGGCATGATGATCGTGGCAACTGACTACTTCACCAAATAAGTAGAAGCATAGCCTATGATAACCATAACTCAGACGAACATAGAGCGCTTCATATGAAAGAACATCATTTGTCGATTTGGCACTGCTTAATCCATTGTCACAGACAATGGCCCACAATTCGTAGGCAAAGATTTGGCAAAGTTCTTCTAGATATGACATCAAGCAGCACGTGTCCATATTGAGGTATCTCCATGGAAATGGGCAGGCTGAAACATCCACCAAGATAATTCTTGACTGCCTCAAGAAATCCTACTTTGACAAGAATGGAAAATGGCCAAACGAACTTCCCAGATGTCTATGGGTGTATCGCACAACCAAACGACGAGCAACCAGTGAAACTCCTTTCTCTTTGGCATTTGGTTCAGAAGTAATCATTCCTCCCAATGTCATCGTGCCAAGTATCACCACTCTACTGCCAAGCATCGAGCATAACAGAAAGGAAATGGCCACAAACTTAGATCTGGCAGAGGAAAAATGCGATAAGGTCATCACCCGCATCGCAGCCTACTAGCAGCAGCTCCTCTTCAGTTACAACAAAAGGGCCAAGATCCGTCAGTTCCAACCTGGAGATCTAGTCCTAAGAAAAGCTTTCATCATTGCCCGCAAAGAAGGCTCCAAAAAGATGGGTCTCATCTGGGAAGGTCCGTACAAGATCAACAAAGTAGGCGGTAATGGTAGTTACACCCTGGCCACCATGAACGACAAATATATCAAAAAGAAGTGGAATACATACAATCTAAGGAAGTACCATGCGTGACCTCCTGCTACATCAAAGCCCGAAGACTCAAGCAACACGATGGGTACCACCTCGCAAGCTGATGATTATCCAGTTGTTATGCAGTTCCTACCTTACAGGTAAGTTTTCATTCGTTTCACTCATTTTTCAATAAGGAATTCATAAGTAATTAACAACTTGGCTTGGCTGTATGCTTACAACAAATGATCACTCTTGCACTTCAAAAGAAGACCGCACCCTTTTTAGGGACTCATCATAGGAATTGCAGCCCCTAGAGACCAACCATGCTCTCCAACGAAAGAGGGTAAACCAATTCTCTGACACCTACATAGGTTTGTTCTCCAATGTTGGAGGATAAACTATACACTCTGAATATCCAGATATGGATGAGTTGGGCTACCCTAGTGTAACTAGGTACATGATGGCTTGTGCCGGGATTCTTAGAAGTAGCCATAATGGTCTTTTTCAATGCTTAGTTAACTAAAGGATTTTAGGTCTCTTAGCTTAATTCGTGGGGAACCGGGCCTCAGAGACGGAGAAGGCACATTATGCAGTATGCCTATGGATGGTTGCCTTAGAACCCTAAAGCTGCTACCGAGTGCACTAAGGTAGCCTACGGTTTATGGAAGACTGCCTATGGCTTGCCCTTCAAGCAGTAAGCCGCGCTAAACTTATACAACCACACATTTTCATGAAAGGTTAAACAATTTAGTGTGTATATGAAGCTTTATCCACTGCCGACATATTACGCTGTCGATAAGCTTCACCTCTGCCAAGAGTGGAATGATCGTTTAGATCTATACTAATTCCTAAAGTGTTGTGATACTTGTTATAATTAGTTACATAAAGAGCAAGGAGTTCTCTCGGACCTTTGCTTACGAAATTCCATACAACTGCGTACTTTTGATATGAAAGGTTAGCGAATTTCATGGCCCAAAAATCTTTAGTATGTTGTGATGCGGGCAACATACCTCAAATGATTAAAGAAAGCCAAGGTTAACATCCAAGTGGTCACGCAGACTCGTCTGCTTCTGTAAATAATGCATTCGGCTACAGACCCTATGGCTAACAACTTTGCAAAAGTTCTACACCAACAATTGAGGCTGCATAGGCTACGCGGGCCTGTCTGCTTATAGAAAAATACCACGGATGCCGCTAGTCTAAAGGTAAAAGGTTGGGCATAAACAAAAGAAGCGAAGATGAAAAAAAGCAAAGGAAGCAAGTTTATTAAATTTTCTAGCAAAATTGATAAACAAATAGCAAAGGCCGAATGAGTTCAAGCAAAACAAAGTAACAAGGAAAACAAAGAAAATCCTAAAAGGCTACCTAGAAGACTACCCTTCAGCAGCTTGGACATCCCACCACTACTTGGCCACCACACCTTCAGCAGTTGTGACGCTCTTAGCAGCAACATCATCCAGCACTTCACCTCTGGCTGCTCCAGCTTGGGCACCAATGTTTCCGACTACTTCACCAATGGAGCCTCAAAAGTAAAGGCCAACAAGTCTTCTGAAGAAATAAAGAATGTCTTGAAGTATTTCCTAGCAAACTCAAAGTTAAATGGTCTACCAAGGAAATGATCTACATAACCCAGCTTGTAGAAATCGGCCTGACTTTGAACAAGCAAAGCCTCAAGCCAACCTTCTAACCTTTTAACTGCTCGTTCTCCTTGAGTAAACCAACACAGATGCGTTGCAGCTCATCCACTTCTTTCTTCAAACTTTCGTTGATCTTTAGCACACCTTGGAGTTCAAACATATAGGGTTTAAGCCTATCAACGATCTTCTTGAAGTGGATCAGTTGGTTATAAGCAACAATTAACTCATCATCCTTTGCGTAAGTAGTGGAATGAAGCTCAGAAACAACACACTCAAGATCTTGAATCTGAGGTATGTAACATCAAATCTCTTTCTCTGCACCTTCATATTTAACTTGGATCGCGTCAAGCCTAGTCTTTAAGTCAACGATCTCTTGGCGAACGGTCTCAAGTTACAAAGAAGTGGGGGCAGATATATTAAACCCCTTCAAAACGGCGAGCTCAGACTTCAACCTCTTGATCTTTTCGGCAGAGGAATAAGCTTCAGCTGCCATAGTTTTTGCCATCTCTTTGGTAGCTTTGGTATCCTCTTGGTCAAGGATCATAGACTCGGTTGTCAAAATAGCCATTTTTTGCATCATGGCAAGCAGAGCAGTCTTTCTATATTGGGATGTATGCTTCGCTAAGGAACTTTGGCAAATAACCTTTCTAACGCCATCAACAAGCTTGGCACAATGGCTTAAAAAATGCACAGATTTCAACAATTTTTGGCATAACAAGCGTCACCGGCTCATATCTAGCAGCCTCATCTTTCTTTCATTTGGAAAAAGTTAAGTCAATCACAAGTGGCAGACCCTCACGAGCAATGGAGGAAGTCTTCAATTTTTTCTCAACCGACATCTTTTGCGCAAGCGGGGAAGATCTCTTCTTTCTACCTTAGTCCACAGTAGGCTCTACGACAGCAATCGGATGAGCTAATGCCTCCACCTTGATCCATTTTATCTCCTCTCTCAAAGGCAGCCCACATTTCTCCCGGCGAAGAGGACTAAACAACCAACTCCATTCACGGTACTCCGCGAGGATACCTAAAGCAACATGCATTTTCTTCATATATGGAGAAGTCTTGGGAGTTGAGCTGAATTTCGAATCTACATAAGCGGAGGAGGACAATCAACAAATCAAATAATAGCTTAGAAAAAGCATAACGCAACCTAAAGATTAAGTAGTCTACTTACCGGTGATGAAAATAATTGGAATGGTAGCTCAATGGAAGAATCAGACTCCCATTTCTCCCTCTCAACCTAACATGACAGGCAGCCTAGCACACCAGGAGGCCCAGCGCACCAGGCACTGCCATTCTCTAGGCCAAAATGCCTCACGGCCTAATCCAAAATGAAGGGCTGGCACCCTTACCCCCCTCTTTCTCATCTCTCCCTCACGGGCCCAAGCCAAGTGGTCCAACGATCAGCGCCTTAACGCCTTATACCCTCGGCCCAAGCTCAGATGTTCCTGACCCGAGCCGAGCCCTAGCTTGTCTCCGCGACCCATGCTGCTACACCCAGACCTCGGCCCGCACCGAGCTGCCGCCGTACCAAGCCAACAGCAGCCATGTCGTGGGCTCTTCAACCATTTTTTCACACATCCTTAACCCCCGTCGAGCTAAATTTTAAGCCCTGAGGCTCCCAAAATTTAAAAGACAAGGAAAAATTAATTTGTTCTTACCTTGGTGCGGCGTGAAGACGAAGAAATCAACGCAAGACAGTCCTTTGCACGGGCAAGTGTAGAAGATTGCTAGGGGATGGGGAACAAATATCCTCTAGCTTTCTTTCTCTTGTAAGGGAAAAAAATTGATCTCTGAAGCTGATTTAATCATCTACTTAAGTAGACTTAAATAAACTTTGGAAGTGATTTATTTCCCTTTTCTAGAAAGATCTAATTTTCAATTAATGTGGGAATCTACATCAAAATAGGAAAACAACCTTACGTTTCCTAAAGCAATAGAAGATCTCTACAGCTGCTGCCCTTTCCTACGAACATCCCAATAGGTGTGGAGGCATTTGTGGGGCCAAAAATAATCAAGAAAATTGTGGAGATGACACGTGGACTTTTGGGTAAAACGGACAAAATCACCCTCAAGGCACACCAGGATTCTCACGCACATGCAACGGACACTAACAGCTCAATCAAGGAAGAGTCAAAGGTGATTAAAATGGTATTTAGTCAAATCTCTCTCATCACTCCTCATCAAATCCTTATTCAAAATGTAACTCTTAATTTTCCTATTCAATTTAGGTTTAATTGCCAACTTAATTGCAAGATATTATTTCACATAATATCTTGCAATTACACTCGCAAATTGATCATATATGGCCGGCCCTTATTTTCCAAATAGGGCCGGTCACCCCCTTATAAATAGTCATATTCTCCCACTAAAAAACTAAGTCATTCTCTCCCCAAAAATTTCCAAACATATTTTCTCTCAAATTCTAACTTTGGCATCGGAGATTCTTCGGAAACCTCCCTCTCATTCTTTGTTGGTGCGTGAGGCTTTTGACCTTAATCTTAAGTGTTATTATTTTGCAGATGCATTTTCGTTAAAGGAGAAACCATCGGAAATTTGCATCCACATATATGTTTTCAATTTTTTTGCAAGTCCAATCTTCTAAAGTCATAATCGACATGGATTCTAATCTTCTGCCCCCTTTCATGAACGAATTCTATAAAGTTTCACCTACTTCGATCCTTATCATTCCACCCACAAAATCTGTAATTGAACTCATGAATGACCTATGTGGTCTCAAAATATCCAGACATACCTGTTGACAAAGGGCCAACCATGCGCGCCTTATCACTCAATTGGTCCTTGTCCCCATGCTGCATGATAACCAGGTTTAATACAGGGCAGGGCCACTAGGGTCGATATTTAGTGGTGAATTGAATAGTGGAAGAAATGAGACAAAGATGTGGTTACGGTGGCTGTGTTAACTAGCGGTTCGCCCCAGCCTTGCATTCCTGACACAGTGGCACTTTGCAGTTGACGAATGGACGGTGTTATTTCATTATGTGGCGCAATGTAATGTCCACGTCACAGTGAAAAACAGAGGGAATTCGTGTAAAATGATTTGTTCAATTATAGGCTAATAGAGGTGTAATATGCAAGTAATTAACCTTAACTTTGTATTTGATTGACTGACATGACCGAATCCTAATAAGATGGTTTCATCTGATTTTTATCACAAATAATCTTTGAAATTGACTCACCTAATTAAAATGGTCATTGAAATTAAAAATTGATCAATGATCTTTATATGCAATTAATTCAAATTATAAAAATAAATTATTTTTAAGTCCTAATAATATGGTTCTGTCCGAATCTTTTTTTCTTTTAGCGCTCTACAAAGAAATTTTTGGGGCAAGCATTTTCCACGTGTACTTAATTATGGTGAAGTTTATTATTTTTCATCTCGTTGAGCAAAACATTGATATGTCCAAATCAAACGTTGAGTGGTAGGCAAGGACAGAAAAGAAAACTAGCTTCCATTATTTGGAAAAGAGAGAAAACGGAAAGAGAAAGGAAAAAAAAACAAAAAAAACAAAAACTTGCATTATTTGGCATGTCCACGAGGCAATCTTTTCATGCTGACAGCCAAACAGTTGTTGATCCCATGAAGCTTCTATATTGCTGGATAAGCTTGTCACTGTCAAATATGAGTCGTCGATTTGGAATTAAACCTTCAACCAACCACAAGATACCTATAGATATCACTGCCTACTGAATCTGATTCCCCGCCATTATCCGACATTTAACTTGGATCTGCTTACTATTTATATCAAAATTTAAGTGAATAACTAAAACAATAGATATCATTGCCTACTGAATCTGATTCCCCACCATTATCCGACATTTAACTTGGATCTGCTTACTATTTATATCAAAATTTAAGTGAATAACTAAAACAAAAGAAGAACCACTACAACTAAAAAAATTAAAAAAATTAAAAAATAAAAATAAAAATTTATTTTTGTCGGCCTAAAGACCTTTTCGTCACCTCTATAAGTTTGCCCGACAACATTCCATTGGGCAAAGTTTGTCACGCATAACTTATTGCTTAAATATTTGCTCGACGAAATATAAGCCAAAGTTGACCTGACGAAATAAAGTAGTTGCGCTAAAGAGTGTTGAATGTCTTGGCCCAATTAGGGCTGGGTTCGGTTCTCAACGGTTCGGTTTTTTCCCAAAACCAAAACCGAACCGAAATTTCGGTTCGGTTCAGTTTGGTTCAAATTTTTTCGGTTTTTTTTTCGGTTCGGATTTTTCTGTTCAGTTTCGGTTTTTTTTCGGTTTTTTTTTTTTTTTTTTTCTTCCTCCAAAAATTTAAAAAAAATTGAAAATATGAAAGTTTACATTCAAAGTCACTTTAGAGTCATCCTTTTTCGGTTATTCAACAGAACACAACACAACATACACACACCATGCCCATTGTGACCGCTGATGCTCGTCATAGATATTTGTTTGGGCATAAACATCAGGTTTATGTTGTACTGAGGTGTGAGTCCTCACTAAGCTCAAGCAAACAAGGACGAATAGTTTTCTCCACCACCTGTGCAAAGCGTGTTACGCATAAGTGCTTTCAGTGCTTTAACTCGATTTCAGTATTGTATTTTGAAAATTATGCTCCTTTGCGTAAGGACTATCAAATGAAAAGATCTCTATTACTTACCGATTGATCAACTATCGGAATAATCGACTGCAACACCTTAGCCACATTGAACTTGATGTTTGGTACCCTACAAGAAGAAATTCTCAGCCCTACCGTGCAAACTAAATCAAACAAAAAGCGTAGTTTAACTTAATAGCTTCTAATCTATACCTGTCTTTTGATGCAGTGCCAGTGACTATCACCGGTACAAGCCTGGAACAAGTGAGTTCTGATCCCAAAACAGGGGCAAGTAGGGAAATGGCATTCAAATTCAATACGAAAACTTTAACTAATTTACATAATGTTAATGACTAGGATTTCAGAATTTAAAAGCGTTTCTTGGTCTCTTAAACCATAAAACTTCAACAAGAGTTGCTCATGCTTATACTATCACTATGTTCCTTTGCAAGTGCTAAAATTTCCTTATCAGATCATCATTACTGTCTGTAAAAGTAAAAATTTAGCACCATACTGCAAAAGCTTTTTCTGATTCACCAACATTGCTTCAGCACAAATCTTAGCTATATGTCACATAAAAGCAGTATGCTACTAAACAGGTCTACCTTCCTCGAGAATCTAGAACAAAATTGAATACCACATAGTCCAACCACCAGATATAAGTATGTACTTTATAAAAAAATCTCATGTTTAACCACCAGTTCGACACACACAGAAAAAAGAATATGTAAACATACAGAAAGAAAAACTTGTGAGGAGTCAATACCTGGAGGACTTTGAGGCCGACGAGGTGAGAGGACTTTCGGATGGTATGCGGGTCGGGCAAGGACCTAGAGGAGATGGATTTGAGGTCCATGTTGGTGAGCTCCAACTCCACCGAATCCACCACAGTACGCGTGTCATCGGACAAGGCGGAGTGGATCAGGATCATCGCCTTCACTTGTTCGAGGTCGCCAAAGCACCATCCTCTGGTTCATAGGGTTTCGATTGCAGCGTCGGAAGCAACGTCGGAACTCCCCCCATCCATTTTTCAACGCCTGTTTGCCGCGGCGTTTGATTTTTGGGGCTCGAAACGGCAAGAAGAAGCTCACGACAAGGGCGAGGTGTGAGAGATTGAGAGTGAGAAGGGTCGCGCCGTCGCGGGTCGCCTGGGATTCAAGACCAAGAGAGACAGAGAGTTTGAGAAAGACAGAGATGAAGCTTGGCTGCGCGAGAAGGTTACTGGGTTAGGGTTACACTGGAGGCAGGGAAAGGAACGAGAGAGAGAAGAGGGGAATGAATAAAAGGTGTGGCTGCTAGTGGCTAGGGTTAACTTAAAGGGTTTTGTTGATTTCTCAAAAAAATTAAAAAACTTTTCTGAAATGTTGGAGGCGAGGGTTCGAACCCTTGCGCTGCAACTTGAAAATTTTCCCTGAAACCAACTTGGCAACAGGTTTTGTTTTGTTATGATTGTATGACTAAACTATTTATAATATTTAAAAAAATAATTAAATATATATATCGGTTCGGTTTGGTTCGGTTCGGTTCGGTTCGGTTTCCGAACCTCAAAAACCGAAACCGAACTGACCAGATTAGGTTCGGTTCGGTTTGACAGTTTCGGTTCGATTTTTTTTCGGTTCGGTTTTTTTCGGCCTCGGTCCGGTTTGGTTTTCGGTTTTTTTCGGTTTTCGGTTTTTTGAACCCACCCCTAGGCCCAACAAATGTAGCTTGCTCGATGACTCAATTTCATCTACTTTCTGGAAATAAATTAGGTATAAAAAATTTCGCTCGACGAAAGATTCGTCGGACAATTGTTTAAAAAATACAATACAGTTTGTTCGAATATTCAATTAAAAATAAATATTCATACAATTGTATGTAACAAAAACTAAATTAAGTATGATTATTTCGGTGGTTGCTGAGGTGGCTAGTGGAATGGTGGTTGAAGGTTGCTCAGCAGATAGGAAATGCGAATGCTAAAACCTAAGCACGTGATGAGTTACTATTTATGAAGGATATAATGAACATGTAAAGGGATGATATTATATGGCACTACGTGCATAATGATTTGATATTATTATTGTATTTTCTATAGTGACTAAAATGGCATCGCTTGACTGGCGTATTACATATTCTACTCACTGACCGACGTGGTTGTTGCTCACCTCTCACCTTTTTATTTTATAAATAAGTTATTTGACAAGACAGGTGCTAAGCGAGCTGGGATTGGGTTAGATAGGGATTTAAGAGTTTTCTTTATTTTTGTACACTCTATAAGGATTTTGTAATAATTACTTGTATAAGAGAAGTTTTTATTTTTCGTTTTTATCTTTTGGCTTCGTCACCCTTCGGGTGATGGCCATCACATCGTGATTCGAATGTTCAGCTAGACATTCCAAGTCGGGGTGTGACATATATATAATAGAGAGTATAATTTATATTTTATTACTTTTAATCCCACAAATTATGGGTTTTATTTAAAATCTCATTAATATAAACAATTGCAAATTTCAATTTTTAATTTAAAAAAAATATAGTAACTTACATTATTACATTAATGTCAGGGACTTCAATCAAAAACTAAAAACTAACAAGGTGTCCCATATTTTTTTGTAGTTAGAATTGTTTTGGGTTTAAAGATTCTACCAAAAGTTTTATTTACAATAATAATGTTTAGGTTAATTTGATGAATGTACCCATGTTCATATATGTACATATTTTCTATGGCAAAACATTATTTTCTATTGTTTTTTAATTTTCTTCCACGGAATAGGAGTATAATTTATTCTTTAATCTTTTCAATCCCACAAATAATGAGTTTATTTAAGAGTGCTACTAGACCCATCCCATTGTTTTATTTCCCCACCCACCTTATAATTTGACCCACTATAAAAAGTTAAAAAATTGAAATGTTATTTCTTCACCCACTGTTATTCCTAAAATGTCCTCTAATTTATATATAAACTCATTCTATTTTAATTTATCAGAATTTCATCACCCCAGCCGCACCACACCCTCAAAACGTCACCCACCCCCGTCAGCAACCAAACCTTTGACACCTTCTTGGTGGCATCTCCCTTGGGAACAGAGAAAAACGGGGGACGGAAGTAGAGAGAGAAACAGGAAGGGATGAAGAGAGAGAAGGACGAGGGAGAGAGAGGACGAAGATAGGACAATAGGGTGGGTTTATCACCACTTTTATTTAAAATCTCATTAACATAACCAAATACAAATTTTATTACTAAATTAAAAAAATATAATAACGAAATACATAAATACATTAATATCAAGGATCTTGATAAAAAACTAAAAACTGGTAGGGTTTCAGTCAAAGAACATAGTGGCTAGGGCATATTACAAATCTCTGTTCAAAAGAGAACAACATGCAATTAACAAAAGCCAATGGTGAAAAGGTATTGAGCCCTTACATGACGTCGTGGGTTCAAACCCCATCGATGGTTAATCTAACATCTAATCTAACAAAATTTCCAAAACAGGTATATCTCTATTAAAATAGCGGTTTCTGAAATCTGAATGATTTTAATTAATCGCCTATACGAATATATCTTACTGCCTCAGTATTTTATTTAACTATTTTGCATATATTATACAGGAAGCATTGTAACATATAGCAATTAAATACATAAAACAGTGAAACAACCGATGAACGTGACCGGCTCTGGATTTAGTTTGGGATCATTACTTGGAACATATCATCCGGCCCGTATTTTTGTGCAATTATTTTTCCGGTAAATTATAAGGTCTCAGTCGATCGGGACCTGGGAAAAAGGACCACGTTGCTGTTGTTATTATTATCATTATTATTATATATTTTTTATGGTCAACCAGGACCACGTTATTAATTTATTGACTGAAAATTTTCGAAAACGTTGCACAATATTGTATAGTAGTTAGTACAAATCACATCCAAATATAGCAAGCAACCTTTAGAAAATAGCAAGTTGTATTGATACTCTTTTATTTTCCAATTTGAATTTCAGAACCTCGTGGCTCGTGATCAGTTACTAAATATGTAACATCTCACATCATTCAGGGAAGTGATCCTTAAATATATATTCATATCTATACCTAGCACGAGGTCTTTTGGAACCTCATTGGCTTCCGGTTTCATAGGAACTCCGAAGTTAAGCGAGAAGGAAGTCAGAGCACTCTCAGGATTGGTAACCCACTGGGAAGTTGCTCGTGAGTTCCCAAAAACAAAACCGTGAGGAAATGGTAAGCCCAAAGTGGACAATATCGTGCTACGGTGATGGAACAGACCCGGAATGTGGTGGATCCACGCTGGGATGTGACAAAATAGATCCAATTATTTTGGTTTGTTGAATAAGGATGCTCTCAAAGCATTTAGTATTTTTAACCGAAGCGATAACGATAACGATAACTTATTAATAATAAAAATACGTTTAGAAGAGGGTGTCAATTGGATTATCTATTTCGGTGACTAAATGTTTGATATGGAAAGAATAAGCGCACAACAAGTAAGCATAATAAACTCCTATGAGGCAATCACAATAAACAAAGAACACATAGAAATCAATGGTGCAAATCTTCCATAATAAATCGGTGATGGGAAATTCGAAATTAAGGATCACAAAAAATCATCGCTAAAAAAGCAAGGCCACACAAATCGCTAGGGGTGGTTCGGTATGGGATCCCATACCGAAACCCTTGTCCCGATTCCCAAACCAAAATTTTCGGGAATCTCAATTTCAATACCGATCTCAAACCAAATTTTCGGGAATCCCGAAATAGTTTCGGGATTTTGGGACAAATCGGGAATCCCGAAATGGTTTTGGGCTTTTGGACAAAAAGCCAATATTGGGCCATGCCCAAAATCTGTCCACCCAGCCTAGTAATGAATATGTCCAATTGTATAGTCACTCAATTCAACAGCCCATATGGGCTTAAACCTAATTCAACAAAAAACAATTTTATTTCTACTACACGTCAAATCTGTGTACAAATCTATTTTAAAGCAATTTGCCAAATATATTCAACAGCCCATAGTGAAGTACAACATGTCAAATCGAAAAGCAAAAATATTAGTTACAAGTCAAGGTTTTAAAATAAATAAAGTAACAAACTCAAAAGCAAAAAAATTAGTTCCAAGCCAAAGTTTCAATAATTAAGTTACAAACCAAAAGCAAAAAAACAAAGCCTAAAATTTATGAAGATTGTTGGCCTCTTCGGCCCCTAATACCGAGACCATATGTGCACTAGATTGGCTACTAGACCCGTCCATCCTACTTAACAAATAAAATAACAATGCACATTAATATATATCACAACCACAGTTCAGCATATATCCAAATTCCAATCAATAATCTGAGCATAGAAAAATCTGAGCATTCAAAAATCTGAGCATTCAACATGGAAAAATCTGAGCATATATCGTGTATTTGAACTACAAAGCAAATAAAATCTGAGCATTCAACATAGAAAAATCTGAGCATTCAACATAGAAAAATCTGAGCATATATCGTGTATTTGAACTACAAAGCAAATAAAAACCAGGGTGAAAATTTGAAAATCATATACTAACTAATTTTCATATAACACATACAAAACTTGAAGCATTAAAGCAATCGCATAGATATGAAAATACTTACACTCCAAGAAGAAACGGCCACACTTCAGCTCGAATACTTGGATCAACACCCTGCATCAGAAAGTAAGTGATTAATATCCAACAGCTGTAAAACATACATCAATTTTAAAGTAAGTTGACGGAAATAGAAAAATAAGTCTGACAAAAGTCAAGAACATACTCCGCTACGAACTTTCTTTAAAAACTTGAGACCCCCATCAGTGAGTTTCCCATCTGGTGAAACAGAAACAATTTCCATGTTTCAACACATAGGAATAGGATGTCACACACTTCACGTCTTATTATCTAATCACCTAGCCAGGGATGCATAAGTAAAGTTACATACAGAAGTGTAGTTTTGAAAACCATATCACACATACCTGGAGAAGCAAAGTACCATCATTGCATTTATCTGCAACCCGTTTGCTCACATGGAAAGGATCTGTAAAATGCACTGCTAGGGTCCTGCACAAATTAATAATCAATAAAAGACATCTACAATTTTGAAAGATAAGAACAAAAAGTAGAACAAAATAAAAGAAAAATACCTCTCAAATATCTGATTGTGAGATACACCAAATTCAAGTTTGAGTGCTATCATCCTCATTCCATCCACAATGCTCTGTCTCTGGGGAGCCACTGCATAATGCATTATGTACAGGTAAGCAGTTGGGACTCAATAGAGTATTTAAATGTAGAACACACATATTCACAATCTGAAGATGATCCTACTGCAAGCTTTTCACTGATACTCAATCAAATTTTTTGTCGTATTTATTCAAACATCGAAAGATATTGCATTTTCTCCCCATACATCCCTTCTACATACCAATTTCATTTGGGAGAGGATGAGACTTGCAAAAAACACGCAGCGCATAAACCTGGTAATCCTGGTAGCCGCAGCAATCTGGTAATCCTGCAAACATGCAGCGCATAAAAACATTCACTCTTCAAAATTGAAACCAGTAAGGGAAGATTCAAGATTGAAATTAGGTTTCAAAACGAAGACAGAAATTAAGATTCAAGATTCAAACCCTAAATTAAATTTCAAAAGGAAGACAGAAATTAGGTTTCAAAACACTAAATTAATTACCTAATTTGGGGTGAGGTGAGACCGTGAGAGTGACTTCGAGTTCGATGAGAGATTAGATGAGAGATTAGGGCTGCGTTTCGAGACTTCGATGGATGGAAACAAATGAACGGAAAGAGTAGAGTACCATTTGGATCTGACCTAAAAACAAATCAACGGCACATATTAAATCCAAAATAATCAATGGTTGAAATAATTCTCTTACAATTAAAAAATAATATATATATAATTTTTTTTCGGTTCGGTATGGGAATACCGAAAAATGGAGATGCAGTACCGAATCCCATACCGAAAATTTCGGTTTGGTTCAGGATGACATCCCGAAAATTTCGGAAATTTTGGTTTGGGATTTTTTTGGTTTGGGATCGGGATTTTTTTGGTTTGGTTTGGGATTTTTGGGATTTTTTTCCAGCCCTACAAATCGCTAAGCGACATAAACATACAAAAATAATCAAGCCAAGAAGAAAACCACTGTTGACTCGTCTCCCTCGTCCCAACCATCCGCAAAATCACCGGACCAACGATAAAAAAATAGGAGGGAAATTAAAGCCCTTCAGCTTTTTAGTATTCACTTTCCTTTCTCATGTAAACCAATAAAACATTGAATTTTTTTATGACAAATGTGTTTTTGTTAACAATTAAAAGTGTTAAAGTTCAATTCTTGTTAAAAGCGAATTTAAAACAAATTATTGCTAACCTACTTTCCTACTCTTTTAATATAGATAATATTATTTGTTAAAAAAATGCTCATTTCCATTCCCATACGAAAAGACATGGAAACTCATTTCCCTTAAAATCCTTTATGCGTACCAGACAGCTTCAGGTTTGGTAAGCGATGAAGAAGGATAATGTAATAGGTTAGATTTATGATTAATATAGGTTTAGTCTTCGATTTCTTCCAAAATAAAATAGAAACATGCTATGTTAATGCACCGAGCAAGGTTCCCAAATATCGATGAATACATAAACGTGGACATGCAGCAGTGATATATCTGACATACCAGATCGAGTTAGTATATGAACTGGGAGGCAGATTCTACGCCCTTCCACTTTTCGTGCTCTCTTGTGCTCTTCTGTTTGTGTGGTTACGGTTAAATCACGTCAATATTTTATATTACTATTTATTTTTATCTTATTATCTCTATAAAAAAATAATATAAAATATTAACATAACTTAACCATGACCACATAAAACATAAAGGTACAGAAAGGTACTAAAAGTGGAAGGGCAGAGAGTCTGCCTCCTATGAACTGTACCGAGTACAACTTGCAAGCTACATAGAGCAGTGCAAAACGTCAAACGTGTTTTGAACAAAACAGATCACTGAGGGTGGGCGGCTTTACCCATATTCGGTGCCGCTGTAGTAATTGCTCGATTTGCTATTAATTATTAAAGTTTTACTTATTGATGATTGCATTTGCATGTCCTTCTGGCCAAACAACTCACTACTCAGCATCAGCTACCCTCTTCAAATTACAAAATGTAGAGGTACGTAGTTATTTAAAGAGTATATGATACTTTTGAGAAACTAATAGCAGAAAACAGAGGCCCTCGAAATTATGAGCATGTGAAGGTAAAAAAGTTTTATATTGGTGAAAGGAGAAATATTGTAAGGCCTATAAGAGGTTGAGCTACTCCTTATATTGTCAATTGGTTTTTTGGTGGACCTCAACTTTCTTTATGATATGAGAGCATGTTGTTTTAACGTGTCAAGCCCAACTGCCACAGGTGCTCAGCGTCACCTAATTCGTGTTGTCCATATATTTGGTTTAAAAATTAGACACATATGACAAGGCGTGTTAGAATGTGAAAATAAAAGATCCCCATATTAGTGAAAGGAGAAACATTGTAAGGACTTATAAGAAGTTGAATTACTCCTCATGCTACCAATAAATTTTATGGTAGAACCTTAACTTTTTTTCAAAACCTAAATTCAAACATATCTTCTAAGAGCAAGTCCACCCCTAAGGACTTTATGCCAGCACCCAGCCCATTTATCCACTCCAGTGAACAGTAACAGACTCAAATGAACAGTAATAGGTCAATGCATCTCCACCCTTTAAAAAATGCGTTGGCACCCAGTGAAAAAATGCGTTGGCACAAACGATCTCCATCCTTACAAAATGCGCTGGCACCCAACCCATTTAAAATATTTTTAAATTTTTTCTAAAAGAATAAAAAAATAAAATAGTTTGAATTTCGGATAGGATTTTTAACCAATCTCGTCACGCCACGTGTCATTATCTGAACGTACTATTTTGTGAATAGATTTCCGCTAAGATTTTCAACTAATCCCGACACACCACGTGTCACTTCCGTTTTACAATAATTTAGCCAAGATTTCGATAAGATTTTCAACCAATCACGTCATGCCACATGTCATTATTCGAACGTACTATTTTGTGGATAGATTTCCGATAATATTTTCGACCAATCCCGACACGCCACATGTCATTTCCGGTTTACAATAATTTAGCCAACATTTCGATAAGATTTTCAACCAATCACGTAGTGTCACGTGGCATTGTCCAGAACCTCATCCTTTCTTTTTTTGTCCATATAAACCCTACATCCCTACATCCATCCTCACACCAAGCTCAATCCTTCTTTTTAGCTCATAATCCTTGTTCATCGTTTTCAAATCTTGAGTTCTTATTACAATGTCTTCTTCAAGAAGGGTGTATAAACAGTTGCAGGAGCAACAACAAAGGTTGTTGGCACAACAGGCAGAATTGGCCAATCTCGAGAAAGGTGGAGGTGGAGGTGGAGATGAGGCTTTCTTCATGGAGGAGGATGAGGATGATCACCATAGAAGGCAGAAGGCCTTACATTCCCGCCGTGTCATGGAAGCCATGAGTCAGATAGCCAAACCAAGACGTGTTGCAAACCTCGATAGAAAAAGGGAAAAACGAGGTAAAAATCTATAGGAAGATTATTTTATTCCCAATAGCATATTCCCTGATCATATTTTTAGACGGCGTTTTAGAATGCAACGAAATTTGTTCAACAAAATCATGAGTGATATTTGCAACTATGATCCATACTTTGTGCAAAAAGAAGATGCTTTTCATGTTCTAGGTCTTATTCCCAAGCAAAAAATTACGGCATCCTTGCGAATGCTTGCATATGGAGCATCTGCAGATCAAGTGGATGAGATCGCGAGGATGGGAAAAACAACTGTTCTGGAATCCCTGATGCGGTTTTGCTCTGCAATTGAAGCCCTCTACACCAATGAGTAACTCCGGACACCTACGCCAAGGGACATGCGAAGGCTTCTAAGGAATGGTGAGATGCGAGGCTTCCCTGGCATGATTGAAAGCATTGATCATGACTGCATGCACTGGACTTGGAAAAACTGTCCAAGTGCGTGGCAATGAGCATATGGCGACAAAAAATGAGCCAAAAGCATCATTTTGGAAGTGGTGGCTTCATTTGATACATGGATTTGACATGCTTTTTTTGGTGTTCCAGGAGCTCAGAATGACCTAAATGTCCTTGCCTAATCCCCAGTGTTCGACGAACTGCTGCAAGGAAACTCGCCGAGATACACATATTGGGTTAATGGTACCCAATACGAGGGATCATACTACCTTGCAGATGGCATTTACCCAAGGTGGTCAACATTTGTCAAAACAGTGCCACATCCACAGACTGAAAAGGAAAAACACTTTGCAAAATGTCAAGAAGGGTGTAGGAAGGATGTCGAGCGTTGTTTTAGTATCCTGCAAGCTCGTTGGGCGATTATCAGGGTTACAGCTAGAATGTTTGATGTCGATGCTCTTCGATCCATCATGATGACGTGTATTATTCTCCACAACATGATTGTTGAAATGAGTATGATTATGATGCTGTCGATGAATATGAGCTGGATCCGATGAACAACTCAAGAACACGTATCTATTGTGCTCATGACCGGACCGAAGATCCAGTGCAACATGAGCCGTTGGAACGCGATGGACGTTACAATGAATTGATCGTTCAGCGGTACACTAATGTGCAAGAGCCATACTGGCACGTAACCTGCCAGAATGATTTGATTGAGCACCAGTGGGGATTGCATGAAGGCGAAGATAATTAGAATGAGGCTTGTGGTTGAAGAATAAATTGTATTTTTTTTAAGTTTATGTAATTCTATGTAGTGTGTTTTGTTTTTAAGTTTATTTGGTGAGTTTATGTAATTCTATTTATTTGGTGAGTTTATGTAATTCTATGTAGTGTGTTTTGTTTTTAAGTTTATTTGGTGAGTTTATGTAATCTTATTTCATGTGTTTAAATAAAGTACAAAAGAAATAAAGTTTTAAAAATAAATAAATAAATAAATAATTGCATTAAAATTGCATAATAAATTAAATAAAATAAATAAAGTTTTAAAAATAAATAAGAAATAACATAAAAATTACATAAGAAATTAAATAAAGTTCAAACCTAAAAAAAGAAAAAACATAAAAATTACATAAGAAATTAAATAAAGTTCAAAAGAAAAAAGAAAGAAAAAACATAAAAAATACATAAGAAATTACATAAAAATTATACAAAGTCTCTCGAGTTAGGATATGTGGTGCTAGGATCTTGGTTGCCATGATTTATGTAGCTAGAACCCCCTTGACTTGTTTCCGCATCTCTTGCACGCCTCCTTCGCATGACATCTCTTTTTTCCGATGTCCAAAAATATTTAGAATTCGGAGACAGTCCTACTAGAGACTTGCTCATAGTGTCACGATTTGCTTGAGCCATCCTTTTTTCTCTAAGCATTTCATTTTCTCGAAGAAGTGCTTCTCTAACCAGCTCGTTCTCTCGATTAACTACTTCTCTTTGTCTCTCAGCCGTCGCATCACGGGCCTCAGTATCTGCTAATATTGCTGCCATAGCAGCAACTTTTTCCTCATCTCTAGCCTTTTCCCGTGCCATGTTCAGTTCACCTTGGCGAGCAAGTTCCTCCATATATTTAGTGTAATCATTTTTGGAAGAACTACCTTTTTTCTTTGACGCCTTTTTACCTTGAGGCCTGAGGGACTGACGAGTCGGTTGGGTCTCGGGCACTTGTTCAGGCATCCCTTCTGTGTCTTGAAATGTGTCGACTTCTTGTTCGGCCATGTCTGGTTCTGGAGAACTATGTAGACCCATACCGTGCATAACAACTTCTAGACCGGTTGCCACAATTTTGTATTTAGGGCAATCTTTGACAATTTGCCAACATTCCCATCTAGTGAATGATTTGTTCCCATTCTTTGAATTGTAGAATCCTTGAGCTTGTAGTGTCTATAAAAATGTGGGATAACATAGTGTTAAAAAATGCGGGTGTAACACAAATAAATAAATTCAAAATATTGATACGGGTGGAATGCATATAAATTACATAAAAATGACATAAGAAATTAAATAAAAATTACATAAGAAATTAAATAAATTAAAATTTTGATGCGGATGGAATGCATATAAAAATTACATAAATAACATAAAAATTATATACGAAATTAAATAAATCAAAATATTGATGTGGGTGGAATGCGTATAAATAAATAAAAATATTGTCACCTGATCCGCTAAACTTGTCCCACTACGGAGGTTACTGGAAGCATGAGAGATGGCATTTTTCCAACAAGTAAAGGATGCGTTGAGTTTTTTCCAACGACCTTGAAGACCTTGACTTGTTCTGGTGTCTTTTCCATGTACATCGCAAAATGCTTTCGTAATTTTACTCCACATTTCTGGCTTATCCATCTCATTACCCGTAATTGGGTCATGAGTAGTGTGAACCCAACATTCACACAACGTAATATCTTCAATGAGCTTCCACGAAGACATTTTTTTCTCTTAAAGTGTAGAAAATATTGAAATGTAGATAGTATAGAAAGTGTAGAAAATATTGAAATGTGGTGTAAAGATGGAAGATGAGGGTTAGGTATTTATAGGAAAAAAATACCTATTTTTCAAAATTTTCTGTATTTTTTAATAATTTTTCTGTGTTTTTTAATAATTTTTAATGAATTTTAATATAGTTAATTAATCTGGACCGTTGGATTTGAAAAATATTCAAATCCAAGAGCCAGGGAGTTGCCACGTGGCCAACGGTCATATTTCTGACCGCTGGGCCTTTTTTTTTTTTTACTTTTTTGTGAAAAAACGTGGACCGTTGATCTTTGATCCGATGGTCTATTTTAAAAGTAAAATTTAAATTTTTTTTATTGTTGGAAATCTAACGGCATAAAGGGAGCCACATCGCCAACTCAGGGGGGGACTGAGTGCGCCTGTCACGCGGGCCCGCGCTCCGAAATCCTGTTGGACACTCGAGCCACGCCTCCGTGAAGCGCACGCACCAGGCCAACAACCCGGCTTCTTGCTCAGTCTCTTTTGGGCTGGTCCAGAGCCCAGCTCGGGCTGGGTACCAGTCAAGTTGAGGGGGTGGACTTGGTTGACAGGTGTTGGCCTTGTTTTTGTGCTGGGTCCTGGGCAAAGTCCACTCCGTGGACTTGCTCTAATAATTTGCTCCAGCGGGTAGAAATCATATGGGAAAGAGGACCTCTAGGGATTGAACGGGGACCACATGGGAGGATGCTTTGTGTAGGATTTGGTAACATCTGACTGAATCTGTGCATGTGGCTGATATCAACTTCCCATATACAGTGGAACGTTTCAGGAAGTTTCGAAATAAATGTTTGTCTAAAAACCCATTTCGAATTAGTAATGACGCTGAATTATGTAAAAGAGAGTATGGAGGTTTTCCAACGAAAAATTAAAGACTTATAGTTGGTTGTGTAGATCGAGGATCTACGCTTGACTTCTTGTTGGTTGCTTGAAAATAACAATGGCTGGCGGGTTACTAGCATGAAGATGTCAAATATTCAAGGAAGAGAGATAATGGCGGAGCCATAATTTTAGATTAGGAGGAACCTCCACAAAAGTTTTTTAAAAAAAAAATTAATTTAAACGGATAGTATTTACAACACTACTAACCAAAATATCATAATATATATATATATATGAAAAGTAACCAAAATTCAAAATAACATAGCATCCATAATATTACATATTTCCATGAATCATAATAATTGTCCTCGACAAGTTTTCATATTTTGAAACCGTTGCATGATAGCCTCGTTCTCTATACTATTAAAAACATGTTTCTCAATATAAACAACCAAACAATCATTCATCCACAAATCACCCATTCGATTGCGTAAGGTGTTCTTCACAATGTTCATAGCAGAAAAGACTCGATCTACACTTGCAGTTGCAACAGGTAAGATGAGTGCTAGTGTCAAAAGTAAGCACACTAATGGGTAAGTCTGATCTTTCTTTGTTTCAACCATCTTTTGTGCAAGATCGCTAATTCCTTTCAAATCTGCAAACTCACTATTAGAGGTCATGTCCCAAATGTAATTCTCGAGTTATTCTCTGAGTAACTCAAGATCATGCTCGGAAAAATCACTTGGATAAAATTGGGCAAGACGCATCAATTTTTCTTTGTCAAAAGTGGATAAAGAATTACTTGGATTTAAACATGCCACACAAAGAAGTAATTCATTATTCTTCTCAGTAAATCGATTGTTTAACTAAGTGAGTTGTTTATCTATGACATCGATGAATAAATCAACACGATAATGATACAAATTTGTGATGGGATGAGCTTTTTGGTCTGGCCAATCTCCACTCGAAAAAATATCATCTATGCTAGGACTTTTAAAATGATTCTTGTCACAAAAGGATGAAACTTAATCAAATAAAGATTCCCAACCACTTTCTCTCAACCTTTGCAATCTTCTTTTGCATATATTGACCAAGTTAATTGCATTCACAATATCTTGATCCTTCTTTTGTAATGCGTGTGATAGATTATTTGTGATTCCCAAAACCTTTTTCATTAAGTGTAGACCAAAAATGAAGTTGAAGGATTGAATAAAAGTCAAAAGAACCTTTGCTTTAAATTTTTGTTCTAAACTTGTTCCATCTTTTCTTACAATCTCAAGCACTTCTATCGATGATGAGAACATGCGAGCCAAACTGATTAAATATTTATAGTGAGAGCTCCATCGTGTATTAGTAGCCCACTTAAGAGTAGTTTCTTGATTCTGACCTTGTCCACTTGAAAGCTCGTTATTTTCTAGTGCTTCCAAAACTATATAAGCATGTTTCTCTCCAAGGAATATCATGACAATTAGAATATGTCACCACAACATACACCACAGAAGAAACCATAGTGAAGAGATCCCCAATTTCTAAATTCTTTTTTGCCACTGCTACTAAAACTAATTGAAGTTGATGAGCAAAACAATGAACATAAAAGGCAGACATATTCTCATTTAAAATTAGAGCTTTAAGGCCATTGAACTCACCTTGCATATTACTTGCCCATCATAGCCTTGTCCACGCAATTTGGATATACTTAATCCATGTGTAGAAAAGAAGTCATCAATGGCTAACCTGAGTGAGGAAGCTTTAGTATCTGCAACATGCTCAATACCTACAAAGCGCTCTATCACTTGGCCCTTATCCATATAGCATAGTACAATGGCCATTTGCTCATTTGAAGACTTGTCTCATGATTCATCAACAAGAATGGCAAATAAAGAATCACCAATATCACTAGTGATTGAACTGATGATTTCATATGAAATAACATTTGAGATGTCCTTCTGAATATCAGGTGATGCAAATTTCAAATTTTTAGCAGCATTTTCTAGTGTGACAGCTTTTATACCCTCATTATAGTGACGTAGCCACCGCAAAATTTCAAGAATGTTTCCTTGGTTGAGTGAATTTTTAGATTCATCATGCCCATGAAATAGAAGACCTTGTTGTAAGAGCATTATACTCACACCAATTGATGCACCTAATCGAGTTCGATAATCAATTCGGTCTTTATCAGTTTGTTTTGAAATAATTGTTTCAATATGTTGCTTTTTGTTTAGCAAGGCCTCACAGTTTCTCCAAGCATTATTATGAGAACTATTTGGTCCTCCAACATGATTTTCTAGTTTCTTCTTACACTTCCAATGCTTAAATCCAACTCCAACAAAAGTATCCCCATCAAATTGATCTCTAATGTCAGGTTTGAAGAGATAACAACATAAACAATAGGCTACATCTTATTATATGCTATACTCCAACCAAGTAGGAAACTGAGTAAACAAAGCACGATTGAACCTTCTAGGTTTTGTTCCAAAATTTGTGTAAGGAAATGTATGGGTTTGTGGTTGACAAGATTTGTTTTGCAAATAGGCTCTTTGAACTTGGTCTCGAATATGAGGATGATAACTCAAAATCGGTCTACATAATCCAGGATCATATTGGAGAGTTTCCATGTTATTCTCCATAGAATCCACTAGGGGTGGGCACTTAGAACTGAAAACCGAAATCGAAACACGAACCAAATCGAACCGCACTAAACGGTTTGGTTTTGCGGTTTTGAAACGGTTTCGGTTTTGAAACCGAACCGCAACATAGAAAATGGTTTGGTTTCGGTTTTAGCTTTTGAAAACCGCACCGAAACCGAACTGCACCACAAATATTAATAAACATTTAATTAGATATTCATATTAGATTTCATGTTTTCATTGTTGTGATAGGAGCATATTTATGCGACTTAATTGGCTTGTTCTTGTGCGTTTACGTTGTGTTTCTTTAGTTATTTTAGTGTTTAAAGTAGGCCTGGCAATTCCTGACACGACCCGATAACCCGACACGACACGACACGAAATTAACAGGTGTTCCGGTCGACACGATAATGAAACGGGTCGTTATCGGGTAACCCGATAAGCACCTGTTAAGATAACGGGTTTGTTCGGGTATACACGTGGGTAACACGATACTGATAAGCAGAATATTAATTTAATAATTTATAACCCTAAAAAAATACTATAATAATTATATATATATATTAATTTAACAATTTTATACCCCTAAAAACTATAATTATATATATATATATATTAAATTAACTATAATAATTATAATAATTATATATACTATAATAATTATACCCAAAATATTAACTATAATAATTATATATATATATATATTAAATTTTATACCCCTAAAAACTATAATAATTATACATACAAAATGAATAGATTTAAATCTACTTAATAAATAAATATATATATATACACACACACACACCATTGAACTTCATGGGATACGAATTATATGAAACTAATTTCAACAATCCAACCGTCAAACATGTTTGTATATACTTCGAGATCGCATACGCCAAAAATTGCAAAAAAAAAACATTTAGAGAGCAAGTAACGGGACAAAACTTTTCGACGGTTATAAACGAAAAATCACGATTTAACGGTCATTGTAACTCCGATTTTGATGATTTTTTAGAACCACACTCCTTGACCCTATATGAATACAATGATTGAATTCGATCTTCAATTTAAAATATTTACACTAGTGGATACCACAAAATCTTATGTTATACTTAATAAAAGTATGAATAAACTCTTAAGTATTAGTGAATCTATTGTTTTGATAGGATACTCATTCTACAAAACTATTTTCAATGATCAAACCGTCAAACATGTTTGTATATACTTCGAGATCACATACGCCAAAAATTGCAAAAAACAAACATTCAGAGATCAATTAATGGGACAAAAGTTTTTGACGGTTATAAACGAAAAATCATGATTTAACGGTTATTTTAACTCCGATTTTGATAATTTTTTACAACTACACTCCTTGACCCTATATGAATACAAGTAATGAATTCGATCTTCAATTTAAAATATTTACACTAGTGGATACCACAAAATCTTATGTTATACTTAATAAAAGTATGAATAAACTATTTAGTATTAGTGAATCTATTGTTTTGATGGGATACTCATTCTACGAAACTAGTTTCAAAGATCCAACCGTCAAACATGTTTGTATATACTTCGAGATCGCATACGTCAAAAATTACAAAAAACAAACATTCAGAGATCAATTAACGGGACAAAACTTTTCGACGGTTATAAAAAGAAAAATCACGATTTAACGGTCATTTTAACTCTGATTTTGATGATTTTTTGCAGCTACACTCCTTAACCTTATATGAATACAATGATTGAATTCGATCTTCAATTTAAAATATTTACACTACTGGATACCACAAAATCTTATATTATACTTAATAAAAGTATGAATAAACTATTAAGTATTAGTGAATCTATTGTTTTGATGGGATACTCATTCTACGAAACTAGTTTCAATGATCCAACCGTCAAACATGTTTATATATACTTCGAGATCGCATACGCCAAAAATTGCAAAAAACAAACATTCAGAGATCAAGTAACGGGATAAAACTTTTCGACGGTTATAAACGAAAATCACGATTTAACGGTCATTTTAACTCCGATTTTGATGATTTTTTACAACTACACTCCTTGACCCTATATGAATACAATGATTGAATTCGATCTTCAATTTAAAATATTTACACTAGTGGATACCACAAAATCTTATGTTATACTTAATAAAAGTATGAATAAACTATTAAGTATTAGTGAATCTATTGTTTTGATGGGATACTCATTCTACGAAACTAGTTTCAAAGATCCAACCGTCAAACATGTTTGTATATACTTCGAGATCGCATACGTCAAAAATTACAAAAAACAAACATTCAGAGATCAATTAACGGGACAAAACTTTTCGACGGTTATAAAAAGAAAAATCACGATTTAATGGTCATTTTAACTCTGATTTTGATGATTTTTTGCAGCTACACTCCTTGACCTTATATGAATACAATGATTGAATTCGATCTTCAATTTAAAATATTTACACTAGTGGAAACCACAAAATCTTATATTATACTTAATAAAAGTATGAATAAACTATTACGTATTAGTGAATCTATTGTTTTGATGGGATACTCATTCTACGAAACTAGTTTCAAAGATCCAACCGTCAAACATGTTTGTATATACTTCGAGATCGCATATGTCAAAAATTACAAAAAACAAACATTCAGAGATCAATTAACGGGACAAAACTTTTCGACGGTTATAAAAAGAAAAATCACGATTTAACGGTCATTTTAATTATGATTTTGATGATTTTTTTCAGCTACACTCCTTGACCTTATATGAATACAATGATTGAATTCGATCTTCAATTTAAAATATTTACACTAGTGGAAACCACAAAATCTTATATTATACTTAATAAAAGTATGAATAAACTATTACGTATTAGTGAATCTATTGTTTTGATGGGATTCTCATTCTACGAAACTAGTTTCAAAGATCCAACCGTCAAACATGTTTGTATATACTTCGAGATCGCATATGTCAAAAATTACAAAAAACAAACATTCAGAGATCAATTAACGGGACAAAACTTTTCGACGGTTATAAAAAGAAAAATCACGATTTAACGGTCATTTTAATTATGATTTTGATGATTTTTTTCAGCTACACTCCTTGACCTTATATGAATACAATGATTGAATTCGATCTTCAATTTAAAATATTTACACTAGTGGAAACCACAAAATCTTATATTATACTTAATAAAAGTATGAATAAACTATTACGTATTAGTGAATCTATTGTTTTGATGGGATTCTCATTCTACGAAACTAGTTTCAAAGATCCAACCGTCAAACATGTTTGTATATACTTCAAGATCGCATACGTCAAAAATTACAAAAAACAAACATTCAGAGATCAAGTAACGGGACAAAACCTTTCGACGGTTATAAACGAAAAATCACGATTTAACGGTCATTTTAACTCCGATTTTGATGTTTTTTTACAACCACACTCCTTGACCCTATATGAATACAATGATTGAATTCGATCTTCAATTTAAAATATTTACACTACTGGATACCACAAAATCTTATATTATACTTAATAAAAGTATGAATAAACTATTAAGTATTAGTGAATCTATTGTTTTGATGGGATACTCATTCTACAAAACTAGTTTCAATGATCCAACCGTCAAACATGTTTATATATACTTCGAGATTGCATACGCCAAAAATTGCAAAAAAAAACATTCAGAGATCAAGTAACGGGACAAAACGTTTCGACGGTTATAAACGAAAAATCACGATTTAACGGTCATTTTAACTCCGATTTTGATGATTTTTTACAACTACACTCCTTGACCCTATATGAATACAATGATTGAATTCGATCTTCAATTTAAAATATTTACACTAGTGGAAACCACAAAATCTTATGTCATACTTAATAAAAGTATGAATAAACTCGTAAGTATTAGTGAATCTATTGTTTTGATGGAATACTCATTCTATGAAACTAGTTTCAATGATCTAACCGTCAAACATGTTTGTATATATTTCGAGATCGCATACGCCAAAAATTGCAAAAAACAAACATTCAGAGAGCACGTAACGGGACAAAACTTTTCGACGGTTATAAACAAAAAATCACGATTTAACGGTTAATTTAACTCCGATTTTGATGTTTTTTTACAACTACACTCCTTGACCTTATATGAATACAATGATTTAATTCAATCTTCAATTTAAAATATTTACACTAGTGGATACCACAAAATCTTATGTTTATACTTAATAAAAGTATGGTATAGTACTATTGTTTTATTTTTTTTCATAATTATTTTGGTAAACTTCTCATAATTTGAATGATTTTTAATGTTTGGTTTTTCTATGCTTAGTTTATGCAGAAGATAGTTATGACGTGGAAAACCTTACTGAAAACATAATCAACATAACTCTTGAAGGCAATAGATCAAGCCAAAGTTCCAATGCAATTTCATGATGATCGATGTAAATCGAGGATTTTGTAAATTGAGGTTTAAACTTTTGAGAAAGATTTCACAACCTTGAAAACAAAAACTGTTTCATTTTGTATATCCTTGCACATTTAAAATTTGTAATAGATTAGTAGTGTATGTATTATTTTTTTATTAGGCTCTTATTTTCGAGTGTAGATGTAGTACTTAAACGACAAATGTGTTTTAATGTTTTGAAGTAATATTTATATGGCAATGTGTGGTATGTGCAAATTTAAGAAAAAATATATATTTTTCTTAACGAGTCATAACGGGTCATAATGGGTCGGGTCACTTTACCCGTTGGGTAAAGTGACACGACCTGTTAAGGACCCGTTAAGATAACGGGTGTGACACGACACGACCCGTTAAGATAACAGGTGTTACACGAAAACGACACGAACACGACTGACACGACCCGTTTGCCAGGCCTAGTTTAAAGCCATTTTCATTTGTTTGTAGGTCTTAATAACAACCTTGGCAAGAAAAGTGCATTTTGGTGCATGTTGGATCAATATTGGGCTCAAATGGATTGCATGCATGAGGATGGACGTTTTGGGCATATGTGTGTGCAAGTGTGTGTGTGTAATTGCAAGGATAAACAATGACAACTCATACACATGCAAAGAAGCCCACATGCAAAGTGAAAGACTCTAAGTACAAAGTATGCAAGAAGATGCATTTTGGAGGCCTTTGGAGCATGTTTCGGGCTTGGAATGGATAACAAATGCATGGGCCAAAGTGGATGGACGAATTTGAGAACTAAAGAGGCCAAGAATGTGAAGAATTAGTGTCTAAAAGATAAAGAATTCAGCCCAAAAATGTCACTCCAAGTTGCACACTCCTTGCCATGCAAAACACATAGAATTCCCTTTGGATTCCCATGCCATGCTTGATCACTCTTGTCCCCTACATAATTTCTGATTTCATGCTTTAATTCATTTAATTATTTCACTCAATTGCTTGATACCTCTTGTTCCCTTCACCCATTAGATTTTAGACAATCTTTACATCCATTACATGCACCAATTGATGCTCCATCATTCACATTTGGAATCCAATGGCATGTGTCACACATGTTGTTGCACCTTTGACCCATTTGTTGACACATTTCACCTCCCTTTCCATCTCTATGCAATGTACACAATCATTCATGCTCCCTAGCTGCAACACCACTCCATTTTACCCTTCACACTTTGCATCATCACTTCATTTTCACCCTTGGACCATTGCACACCACACACACCAACTTGCCATGCATTTCATCCCTAGCCTAACCTGATTTTCTAAGGTTTTTGGGGCCTATAAATACATGTTTACACCCCTTGGCCAAAGAACAATCCCCCATATTCATCATTTTATCACAGAAATTCGTCCATACACATCCTAGGAAGAAAAACACCCCAAAAACACCATTCTAGTGCCTAGAAAACATAACAGCCACTCCACCTTCTTCCACCCTCTTTGCCTAGTTCTCCACCACCTTCCAACCATCAAACACTCTTCCACACTCACCCTAAACCCCTCCATATCATTCCCCATCCATTCTACACCATAAATCCACCCAAAAATCTGTCCACAAGCTTCATGCCGCAACAAGGAGGAAGGGAGATCCATTGATGCACTTGCTTTCCAAGTTGGAGCATTTTAGGTGTTTTCTTTCCTTTGATTTTAAAGTCTAATTTTATGTATCTTTGTATTGCAAGAATGAGGAACTAAACCCCCTTAGTTGGGGGGTGATTCGAAACCATGTACATGCTTGCAATATGATTTGATTACATTCAGTTGTTATTTCATAAGTTGCGGATTCAATTCGTTCATCTACTTGATTGATAACTTATTTGTGTATGTTGATTGAGAGTGCACGCTTAGTTTTCATGCATGAATATGATGCTAGATTATGAGGGAGTTTCACCTAATAGTTACAATCTTATAATCACAAGTAGTGAAGGTCGCTTGAAAACGATCGCGTTGAATGAATTCTTGGCACTAGTTTCATGCTCATCATAGTAACGAATGCCTCGTCAACACTTATAGTTCTCATTGTGCTTCATGATTCTTGATTGTATCTTTATTGTGCTCATCACGTAAGGAACCTTTGAGGAATGCTTTGAATTGTTGTATGCGCTTTTCCATCCAATTCATTAACTTAAGGAGAACTTGAAGGTTAATTTAAGCGTATCTAATTAACTTGGGGTGTTGAGTTTCATAATTTATTGAAAGAACAACTGAAAATCATTTTGTTTGCAAGTGTGTCATGTGTGGAGAAGAACCTCCTAACTAGCCTTTTATCCATACTTTTCATCCAAAAACGTTTTACAATCTGTTTTGTTTTAAAGTTTCTGTTTTGTTTTCAATTTTTGTCCAAAACAAATCCCCCTTTATTTTGAAGTCTTAGATTAGTTAGAAAGTGTTTTGATTTGTGTTTCTAAGTGTTTTGATTCAAGTTTTCATCCAACTTCGTCCAAGTTCTTGTTAGGTTCTCAAAACTGCCCAGAAAGTGGTTTTTAGGCAGTTTTGAGTCATTAGGTTGCTGTTTTGAGTTTTATGTTTGTTTAAGTATTTTAAAGTATAGTTTTGCATTCTTTGAGTCTAGTTTAGTGTTTTAAATTTTTTTTTTATGTTTTTAAGTCAGTTTTCAAGTGTTTAGCAATCCCTCCTAATCCCCGGCCTAGAACGATCCCTACTTACATACTTTACTACATTTGATAAAAAGAGGGTTTAATTTTGTGTGTTAACTTATTTTTCACATCATGTTGTTTGTTAGAATCCATACACTTAGTAAGGACTCAACCACACAAGAATATCATCATTCATCACTTTTTTTCGTTCATTAACTTGAAGAACCTCTGTTATTTTATACCATCACACACACAGACACACACACAAATATGTACAAGGGTGGACTAATCTTGTTATCAAGAGTCGAGCAATGATCTAATGATTTCCACTCATTTGAAGCATGATATCACATATTATAGTATGAAAGTTTCACTCATGTTAAAGAAAAAGACATTGAAGTTTCGTTCCCCACGTAATTGACTTGAATATCCTTCATACATGATGAGTATGCGAGAATGTGAATTACAAAATCCTACATGGGTGATAGAACAAGCCTTGCAAGGGCTTATAAAGAGTATGATTACTTCCCATATTACCAATAGGTTTTATGGTGAAACCTCAACTTCTTCTACCAATGCTCTCTTCATACCAAATAAAAGACTGAGTAATCATGCATTCCTCAGTCACCTAGTAAAAGAACAATTTTAACGTTTCCATACCTATTGTACATGAATTAGAGACTATGGAGTACCTCAAACATTTTTTAAAAAATTTGCTAGTTTAGCTGGTGAACAATGTTAAAAAAAAGGAGTTTTAACAAAAAGCCCGCGGTACTATTAACTTTAACGAAAAACCACATTTTTACACTAAAAAGTCAAACCTGGTACCAATCACTTTACCCTTTATTTTGTCCTTATTGTTAAAACTCAAAGTTTTCAAGCCATTTTTATTAGTTTTCCTAAAAAAAAAAATAGGTATCTAGGTTCTTTAAATTTTCATCTTCAACAACACTCTTTATTTTAACGAACTTTAAATATTTTACGATGAATTATTTCAAAAAGAAAAACACAACCCACTTAGTTTCTAAAATCACTTTCTCTCTTCCTTTTCTCCTTGGTTCACGGGTCCACCATTGAGTTTTATTAATTTTTTTAACATTAGCATATGAACCGTGTCTTTATAAATGTAATAATTTTTATCACAAATGGTCCTTCAAGCTGACCCACCTCATAATGATGGTCCCTAAAATTAAAGATCGATCAATATAATCCTTGAAAATGAGTGTCGCAAAATAATATGATCATTCCGTCATAATTTTGTCAAAATTCTATTTTGTGCTAATGCGGCACGTAACTGGATCCCACAAATATAATTAAATATTGTCATGTAAATTAAAAATATTTAAGTAATAAAAATAATAATTTTTGGGAATTGTTATTAGCACTCCAAAAATCTCATTTTATACTCCTCACAAGTGTATTTTGCTTTCTAATAATACAAAGTTTGGAGTGTCAAATGAGATTTTTGGAGTGCTAATAACAATACCCTAAATTTTATTCATAGTTAAAAACTTAAAAAATGAAAAATGAAAAAAAGAGGATAAATTTGTCACATCCGTCCTAATTTTAATTGTATATTATTTCCAGCACTATAAAATTATAAAATTGCCCTTGACGGCCTAAGTGAAAATCCTACGTGGACATTAAATACTTCATAAACTTTAACTCTTTTCTTGTCTTTCTAGTTAGTACGTGTCCTTACGAACACGTGAGTGCGAATGAGACGTAAATTAGACGTGCAACGAACAATTTAGGCACCTTTCCTACCCTGGGGATTCTACTACCTGTTTTTTCGAGACAACAGTGGACTGTTGGTATTACGGGTTGTAAACTATGATATTCTGGCTTATTTGTTGGACTTGTTAAAGAAATGGACAAGTAAGTTGTTCAATTGAGTATTCTTAATTAGGCCTAGTACCTAATTAATTATTGTTTGGGCTTGACCACCAAAGGCGCACACATATACTCTCGAAGTGCTTGATGATAAAAAAGGATAGATGCAAAAGGAATTGAATTCAAAGTTACAACAGAGATTTTACAAAACTTTAAAGTTCAAGGGTGATATTGTAATTTTACTTATGTCAATGCACCTCCCAAATATTTTATTAATTGAATATATTCATTTTTGACACTTAGTGCTACAGTCTAGTAGTATTCATCTTCACTTGTAAGTGAGAGGTCTTAGGCTCGATTCTCGCCAAAGATGAATTTGAACCACATTATTACTAGCCTATTGTGAAGCTAAGCTCACCCCCTCCCTTTAGTGTAGATAATATTTTAAAAAGAAAAAATATATATTTATTTGTTTCTAGTCTATCTCTTTCTATATATATATATATATATATATATATATATATATATATATATATATATATATATATATATGGAAAGTTCAAAAATCATCATATAATAATCTAGAAATTGCAATAAAAAAGAAAAAAAATGTAGGTTTGTGATGATTTTAAAATCTTTTATACTAGGTAATCTAGTATCCTTATGTAGGGGTTGGTTCACAGGTACAACCTTTGTAACTTCATGGTATACCCATGAATTAGCAAGTTCCTATTTGGAAGGTTGTAACTTCTTAACAGCTGCAATTTCCACTCCGGCTAATAGTTTAATGCACTTGTTGTTGTTACTATGGGGTCCTAAAGCGCAGGGCCGTCTTTGAGATTTCGGGGGCCTTGTGTGAAATTTATAAAAAGGCCCCTTTTTAAGATATTTTTTTAAAGTATGACAATATATTGGTACTAGAAAATAATAACTTAAATCAAAACAACTTTTAGGACTCACTGATTGTAAGTTTACAAGTGTCATTAAGTAAGTAAAAGTTATAAACATAATCTTCACTAAATAATAAAAAGCAGTTCAATCTTAAGCAACCAAATAAAGAAAAAAAAAACTTCAAAAACTCTAACTTTAGAGTTTCATTTGAATATATAGCATTATTATATAATTAATAAAATTGAAAAGAAAATCGTTTTTTAAGGTGTTGTTATTAACACTCCTAATATTTCATTGTGCATTCCAATTTTTTATATTTAGAAAGAAAAAAAAAGTTTACACTTATAAAAGTGCACTATAAGATTTTAAAGTGCTAATAAAAACATTTTTTTAATATAACATTATTACATATAAATATAAGATACCGAAATTTTTTTAGGGCCCTTCAAATTTGGGGGCCTTGTGTGATTGCATCTTTCGTTCCCCCTCAGCGCCGCCTCTGCTAAAGCACAAGGAGATTTTACTCGATGATGTCAACTAGGTGGTATATGAACTTTTGTTGCTCTACACGGCACTAGTGGATCTTAAATAAAAAAGAGTTTGTATAGAATAAAATATATACAATTAAATACGTATTTATTTTTCACTAGTGGCTTATTTATATCATTTGACCAATTATAACTTCTTGATTTTCAATATTGGAAGTAGTTTGGAAAGATTCAGAATAATTAAGGCCCATTTCTAGTTTGTTCTCTTCGTCCATCATCACTCCCCCTCTTACTAAGTAGTTCGGAAAGATTCAGAATAATTAAGGCCCATTTCTAGTTTGTTCTCTTCGTCCATCATCACTCCCCCTCTTACTCTCTTCCTTTCTTTATCTTTCCCTCTAACCCTCATTCTCTCTCATGACTTCATCACTGTCTCTCCCAATGAAATACAGAGACGCGGACCACTACCACATGCTAAAAACTCTTCGAACCCACACCATAGGCGACCACCACCCCCGACTCAATAAGCTCCCATACCACTCCCTCTAGTTCATTTTTAATTTCTGGCATGAATTCAATCTTACATGTGGTTTAGAACCCACACCTAGTGGCGAAGCCAGGAATTATTGAGGGGAGGGGCGAAATTTGAAAGGGTAAAAATTGTTACTGGAGAGGTTTCATGTTATTAAAACATTCCATAATGTGCTCATTCACTGCATAATGAAACGTTATTAGCAAGGGTAAAATGCTGTAGGAAAAGGTATTGAGCTGTCGGAAAAACTTTTCAGGGAAAAAATTGTCGTTGATCGTCGCAAATTCTTCTATGCGAAATAATTTTTTTTTCTTTTCTGATTAGTCATCCAAAAAAATACATTTTCGACACTAATCACCCTTCGGTTTCGGTTAAATACTCGTCGAAGTCGAATTTTAAAAAGGTTAATAATCCTAAATTAAAGAGGTTTTTTGTCAATCCGGTGCAAATATAGTTTACAAGTTAGCTCATATAAGGTTCTCAAGCTCACAATGTCATAAATTTAATAAATTATCATACAATTAGGTTGAAGATAAAAATTAATACACTTATAATACATCTTATGATGTATTATGAGAATTTTAAAACTTCGTGACCCATTCTAAAAATCATTCCAAATGTGAACAGTGTAAATTGTAGTTGACCTATTTTTTTAAGGTAAACTCCAAATACATACGACTCTTCATTTTTTTTTACTCATTTGAAAAGATTAAAATGAACACTACTGTGAAAACGATCAAAATGAACACTACCAATTATCGAATATTTACATATATGTAAGAGATTGAATTATGAGCTAACTATTAATCTACATTAAGTGATTGTAGACTAAAATTTATATTCATGTATACAAAATTAAATACATTGCCAATATAATTTAACAATAGGGTATATTTGTGAATTGTGAGTTTTGGGGCATATTTTGCTGCCCTAGGAATTTAAAAAAAAAAATTATAACCCTTCGCTGCTGCGTGCAACAACAAAGAAACTAGAGCAGTAGCTGGGACACCATCATTTCCAACGGGACCAGAGGGGCGGAACCATCGCAACTGAGCTTGATTCCAGTGAGGGGAGGGGCATCCGCCTCTCCTCGCTCCTATGTAGCTTCGCCCATGCCCACACCCGTGTCTATCCAGAAGCTTAACCTACCTTTTTCCTTTTCGACTTCTGCATAGGACTCTGGTGAGATTTCTTGAATCTCCCGACCACGGTTGGCCCTGAAATCACCTTAAGTTGTTTTCCTTTTGTGTTCTAAGTTCATTCCTAAGCTTGCATGTGAAAATTGGGAATGGATTGGTGCAGATTTGATGTGGGGCAAACCTCTCTCAAGTTTTCTAGCAAGGACCCTTGTGTTTTAGGTTGTCTTCCAGCCATCTCCAGCCACCTAGTGTCCTTAAAATGGGTATATTTCTCATCCTTACGTTTTTTTCAGCTTTAAATCTCTACATAGCACGCTAGATTTGGTTATGAATTAAGCTTGAAATGGGCTCTGGAAACCATGCCCAGAAATCGACCACTCTCAGCCCTCTCGAAAAAGGCGAGTACAACCCATACTCGCGTGAGTATGCTTTGCGTGGTATTGCAGTGCCCAGCGTGTTAGCACACACGCCTCCCACCAGAGGTATTGTGCTCCTTCACCAGCCACGGTGGAATTTGGCAATCCCAACTTGGCGTGTGGCGGCTCGAGCTGTCGCCACATGATGGTGTGTGAGGGTGCGTGAAGGAACCTAATGCCATCTCCAATCGAATGGTCCAGATGGCCAGAGGGCCGAAAATAGCCCGAAAACCATCTCAAATCGAGGGCTAGGCTAGAGGCCTGTGGAATCTGAGAGGGCCCCACGGAATCGAAGAGGGCTAGAGGGCTGGCTAGAAAATCATCTATCCTGTCGGTTATAACCGACAGGAATTCTTAAAAAGAAATTTGAATCCAACGGCTAACTGGCGCCAGTTACCGTTGGATTCAATTTTTTTAGGCCCTTTTTTTCCTATAAATACCTAAACCATTCATTCACCATTCCTAAAAAAATTTCACCATTCCTACACCATTTCAATTCTCATATTTTCTTTCCTCTTTCAAAAATCTATCCTTCAATTTTTTCAATAATTTTCAAATGGCCTCGTCTGCAATGAAAGGTAAGGCTCGGACCCGAAAAGAAGATGAAGCTATTTGCAAGGCTTATAGATGGGTGTCGGAAGATAGTATGTGGGGTAACTATCAAACAAATGACGGTGTTTGGACTCATGTGTCCAAAAAATATTTAGAGTTCTATGAAGGCACCACTCTAGTGAATATTCGAAACCACGAGAGTTGTTCTTCAAGATGGAATAAACATCTTCAGCCAAGTTTGAACAAATGGCATCAAGCATTGTTAGCAGTCGCAAGTAGACATGAAAGCAGCGCTAATTACTACAACGAAGTAAGTGTTTTCACAATTTATTTTAAATATTTAATTATATTACATTTAATTCCATAAATTAATTTCCTTTAATTTTTTTCTAGGTATGCCAAGCGGAGGAATTGTATATGGAAAGCAACTCAAAACCTTTTCAGTTTCACAGTTGTTGGGAAATTTGTAAAGGGTGGGTGTTATTTGAAGATCCACCACAGAGAGCTCCTACGCCGATGTTCGGAACTGCATCCTCAGCTGTAGATATGGATGAAGATGGATCTCCAACCATTCAACAAATAAGGGTAGAAAATCCGTCTTCGGGTGAAGGTTTCATACCTAGGCTATGGGACGAAACACGGCGCGAAGGTTGAAGGAAAAGGGCAAGGCAAATGATGATTACGCCGCTCAACATGAAGTGGCGTCCTCATTGTGATTATTGGCGGAGCAAAATGCCCTTGAGGCGAAAGAAATGAAGTGTAGGCATGAAGAACAGGCCAAACAAATACAAGAAGAGATGGATGATAAGAATATGGAATGGAACACTTCGAATTACATTCCAATGAGTAAGGCCTATTTTGATAGAAAAATAAATAAATTATGAGCCAACGGCAATTGTTTACCTCTGACTATACTCCTACGATGGCGAATGATGAAGATGATATTGATTATGGATATTAAATTTAAGTTGTTGTATTTTTTAAATTTAATTTGTCTTTAAATTTTAGTTGTAGTTTTTAAATTTAAGTTGTTGCTTTTAAATTTAAGTTGTTGTAGTTTTTAAATTTAAATAATAAATTATGTTTATCCCTATGGCCCTCGGTTGGAGACGGTTTTTTGTGACATGGCTAAAACGAGCCCTCTGGCCCTTTAGCCCTCGGTTGGAGACGGAGGCAAATATGGTCTTGTACTGTTCATTAAAATATTAATATCTTGGAGGATCCTGGAGGGCCAGAGGACTAAAATAAGCCTTTTGGCCAGCCATCGGTTGGAGATGGCCTAAGGTCCCTTTTTAGGTTTGTCAATGTGCTGCATCTGAATGCGCCCTCCGTTTTCCAAATTCGACTATTTTAATATAGTTTCTCTAATAGTCATACTTTGTACAAATATGTGAATTTACAATCATCCTTAGTATTTACATTAGGAGTTTTGTTTTTAGGTAAAACACATCTCAAGAACCTCCAAAACTTGCAAGGCGATTTTCAACTCGACAACTTGGTTGTGAATGGATCTTTTATTTTATGTTATATATATATATATATATATATATTTATATATAATAGTTTCCTCAATAACTGTTTTATGCTTACTGATGTGGTGACATGCCATATTTAGCTTTACAAGTAATCATTACATACTATTTACGTTTATTATATTATTTGTAAGCATAAAAGTGTGGCATGATCACAGTTGCATAATATCTGCTCATCATTACTTGATTAGGACGGTGTCTTTTAGATGTCAAGCCCATGTGTGTGTTCACATGCACCATTTACATTCGTTTTGGATTCATAATAGGTGTTAGCATGCCCCTAAGGTCGATGATTAACTTGTATGTGATGCGCCTAGTGCCATCTTCATGTGGTAATAGTACTAGAGTGTAAAACCTACACCCAGCATGTTCCATGTTAGAATATCTATTGTTGGACTTGTGTACCAACGTAGACTAATGAGCATTGACATGTACTTGACTTTGTTGAGATATCTGTTGCATATGTACCTTATATCCCTTGACATACTTTGTCATCCGGGTGCTATACTCTATACTTTAGTATATTTTATCTTGAAAGCTTTATACTTGTTTTATAGCGAGAGGTTACAATTTTCAAAGACGGTTTTGCAAAACTTTGCTTTATAGTCCAACTCACCTTTGTTTGTTCCTCTCAAGGATTTAGTAATAAAGCTCTTGTAACGATGAGGATTTCTAGAAAAAAAGTTGACATGTAGGAGATTTCTCCTTTCGGTATAATCATTCTTACTTTAATATTGCATTGTTATCTATGCTTTGACGTCAATATCTGCTAAGGGTTCAACCTCGCTTATATGCTCTAGTATTAGTTACTTTAGGTTTTACTTTATTTGATTTCCACATCACCATCACTTTATGACTTGTTGGCCAGCATGACTCAATTTGGCTGTCTAGATAAACATTTCGGGTAGGGATGTGTCAGTTAGGTATCGGAACATAGATTTAGGCAGTTCTGCATTCACCACACACGTGGTGTAAACACAATCAATTCTTGAACTCTAATGTTTTAGAATTATACCACCTCATC
Organism: Malus sylvestris; assembly: GCF_916048215.2. Taxonomy (NCBI): domain Eukaryota; kingdom Viridiplantae; phylum Streptophyta; class Magnoliopsida; order Rosales; family Rosaceae; genus Malus; species Malus sylvestris. The sequence goes on along the minus strand of NC_062273.1, from coordinate 20,097,189 downwards.
AATCACAAACCACACTAGCTTTTCTTAATTTTGGGTGACTTAGAATGGCTATTGTTGACACCATCTAGACGACTTTGTGCCCTTCCCAGAAGAATGATTTGGAGATCGTCTGTGATCTTTAAGTAAAGAACTCCTACGGCACAGAGACTCAAAATAGCCGAAGCTTGGTTCAGACATGTTAAGAAGATGTTGCATTTCATGCAGAGGCAAGGAAACTTCCCAGTTGACCAATAGATTGTGACTATAGTATGTTTCCTCCAAGGACCAGCAATATCGTGGTGGAAGTATAAGATGAACAAATCCCGAAAAACGAAAAAGAAACTAGATATATTCAAGCAACGGTTCGTGAGCATGTTTATGCATCTGGATTACAAGACTTTAATAAGAGACGAGTAGATGAACTTAAACTAGGGCATAAGTGTCGATAACTGAGTGCCACATGAAGTTCACCGATCTATATCACAATTATGCAGTCATCCCTACCAATCATTTCAAGACATATCACCAGTACAAGAAAGAAAATTGCAAGCAACTTTTTCCTTTAGTAACACCTACACAATGTACCAAACATTAGGAATTCTACAAGGCTTAGTGATAGACCCTAAATCAACCTTGACTCTTAAGCTGCCATAGAAGTCGAGAGAGAATATGAACAAGAAGAAGACAATACTATTTTTATCACACATCCTTTGTATCTTACAATTCTTGCTATATAGCAACTAACCACAATAATATTTTCCTATTACAACCAACTAACAACTTTTATAGCTAATACAATCTTATTCACTAATATGATGACACTTGGCACCATCTCAGTTGTCATACAACAACCCTTTATCCTTAAGATTCCTATCAATTACTCCCCCCTTTGAAATTAGCCTTGTTTTCAAGGCTGGAAGTCAGGAAATCGAGCTTTCAAATCATCCAAACACTCCCAAGATGCATCGGCAACATGATGATTCCGCCATTGCACTAAGACTTCGGTGACACGAGTCGACCCATGTTTAATAACCCGTCGATCCAGGATAGCTGCTGGTTCATCTTGAATCAGACTTGCATCATGAGCAGATGGAAGCAATATAGTAGTAGAGGCTGATGTGCCCATTTGTTTCTTGAGACAAGAAACATGGAAAACTGGGTGAATCTTAGAATGAGGTGGCAATCTTAACTTGTAGGCCATAGGTCTGACCTTCGTAAGAATTTCAAAGGTACCATAAAACCGAGGATGCAATTTATGATAAGGATGTAGAGCTAGTGACTTTTGTTGGTAAGGTACCAACCTGAGATACACATAATCACCACCTTCAAAAGACCTTTCAGTTCAATGTTTATCTACCTGACTTTTCATTCTTACTTGAGCTACTTCCATATTAGTCTTGAGAAAAGATAAAATCTGAGTTCGATCTTGTAAGCACTGATCCATCGAGTCAATCTTCGTAGTTCCGGATTCATAGATTGGAATATATGGAATAGACTGCCCATACACTACTTCATAGGGTGTAAGTTTCGTTGCAGTATGATTAGATGTATTGTAACTCTATTCCGCCCATAAAGCCATTTCAGCCATTGCTTGGGCTGTAAGCTACAAAAACACCTTAAGTATGTTTCTAAACACTAATTTAAAAGCTCAGTATGTCCATCAGTTTGGGGGTGAAATCCTGAACTAATACACAATCTGGAGCTTTGAAGTTTAAAGATTTCTTTCCAAAAAGAGCTAATGAAAATGGGATCTCAATCTGAGACAATGGAGGTTGGCATCCCATGTAGTTTGAACACTTGATTGATGAAAAGCTAAGCTACGGAGTGAGCAGTATAAGGATGAGACATGGATAGAAAGTGTGCAACTTTTGAAAGTCGGTCAACCACAATAAATATGACAGATTTGCCTCTGCAAGGAGGAAGTCCAGTGATGAAGTCCATGGATATGTCAATCCACACTCTTTAGGGAATAGGTAAAGGATTCAGTAGTCCTACGGGAGCAAGGGACTCATACTTGTTTTTCTGACAGATATCACAACCAGCAACCATATCCCTGATGTTGTTCTTCATACCTTCCCAATAAAAAGACTTAGAAATGCGTTTGTAAGTCTTAAGAAAACCTGCATGACCTGCACTGGGTGTGCAATGAAACTCTTCAAACAATTTTGCCCTCCAAGAACTTGTAGGACTTAGGACAATCCTATTTTTGTATCTCAAAAAACCATTAGGAAAGTGATATCTCAAGAATTGCAATGGAACAGAATTCGAAGTTTTATTCAAAACTGATTGTGATTTGGCTAAGATCCAATCATCTTGCTCAACATGTCGGCGAAGGTTATCGAGCCAAAGACATATAAGGATAAGATATGGCAGTAAGTTAACTGCCAAGTACTCCCGGAAGCACGAAATTAGGAGCAACACTATTCGTGGCAAAAACAACCAGAGTGGTTGAAGTAGTGTCAGGTGGAATCCTCGAATCTGAGAACATTTGAGACAAAGCATCTGCTGCCTTGTTATCACTCCCTTTCTTGTACTGAATTTTGTAATCAAAACCAAGTAATTTCGAAACCCATTTTTGCTGAAAAGGAGAATTAGCACGATTCTGCAGAAAATACTTGAGGCTGTGATAATCTGTTCATATAATGAAATGGTTCCCAAGGAGATATGATTGCCGTTTCTTAACTGCATGAATTACGGCTAACATTTCCCTTTCATAAGTCGATAAAGCCTGATTCTTTGGTCCTAAAGACTAGCTTGTAAAAGCAATCGGCCTACCTTCTTGTTGCAACACTGCTCTTATACCCGTACCTGAAGCATCAATTTCAATAATGAAGGTTTTTGAAAAATCTGGGAGAGCCAAGACTGTATGAGACATCATGGCACTCTTAAGTTTCTGAAATGCAACCATTGCCGCAGAGGTCCAATGAAATCCATCCTTTTTAATGAGTGGAGTCAAAGGACCACAGATTCTGCCATAATGGGGAATAAATTTTCTGTAATACCCACTGAGGCCTAAAAAACCCCTTAAAGCTTTCACAAAAACCGGTTTAGGCCACTCTGCAATTGCTTTTAATTTCGAAGGGTCAACAGTCACTCCTTTATTAGAAACTGTATGCCCCAAATACTCAATTTGCGTTCTCCCAAATGCACACTTAAAGAGCTTGACAAAGAGGTGATTATCTCGTAGTAAACTCAAAGCAAGATTCAAGTGATGGAGATGTAATTCCCAAGAAGCACTATATATCAAAATATCGTCAAAAAATACCAAGATAAACTTCCGCAAATAAGGTTTGAAAATCTCATTCATTAGACCTTGAAAGGATGTTGGGGCGTTAGTTAAGCCAAATGGTATAACAAGGAATTCATAATGTCCCTCATGAGTTCGAAATGCCGTTTTATCAATATCCTTGGGATGCATACGAATCTGGTGGTAGCCCGACCTAAGATCCAGTTTCGAGAAATACTTGGCACCAAAGAGTTCATCTAAGAGCTCATCAATCAATGGTATAGGATATTTGTCTTTAATTGTCAACAAATTGAGTGCCCTATAATCCATGCACATTCTCCAAGTACCCTCTTTTTTCTTCACCAACAAAACTGGAGAGGAAAAAGGACTATGGCTTGGTCTTATAAAACCAGAATCTAGCCATTCTTGGACACATTTTTCGATTTCAGTCTTTTGGAAAAGACCATATTTGTAGGGTCTTGCACTAGGAGGCTTGCACCATTCTCTTAAAGGAATCTTGTGATCATGTGACCGTGACCGAGGCAACCCTGATGGTGGTTGAAATATAGACTGAAATTGATTCAACAAAACCTGTAGATCTTGTTCTTGTGGAGAAGGCAGTTGCAGAGGATTGGAAGGAAGTATAGTCTCCTCACTGAGTTGTAAAACAAATAGTGCAGCTCCCAAACAATGATCATTATTGAGTAATCTATCCATTTGCAAGGAAGATATTGACTGAGGATCTTGAACTTGAGGACTTGTGATAGAAAAGGTAGTAGTGCCAACAACAAACTGCATAACCATTTTTTTCAAAATCCCACAAAATGGGTCCCAACGTTCTTAACCATTGTACTCCAAGAACAATATTACACCCTCCCAAAGGAAGAGCGTAAAAATCCAACACAGCTACATAATTCTGAATTCTCACAGAGACTTATGCTAAACAACCTGGACTGGTGAGTGAACCTCTATTTGCAATTTTAACAGAAAATGGATGTGTAGTATCTAAGTGACCCCTCAACTGTTTTACTAAAGCAATGTCAATGAAATTGTGAGAGCTACCTGAATCTATAAAAAAAATAGCCGGATAATTCAACACCAACCCATTGACTTTCATAGTTCGAATAGACTTTGGAGCAAGCATACCATAAACTGCACAAGCCGTAACTTCAGGTTCATCAGTATCATCAGATTCATGCTCAATCAAATGGCCATTTTCATACACATCTATCAGTAAAATTTGACATTTAGGACCAGCATACACATGGTCTTTAAAAAATTTCTCATCACAATTGAAACACAATCTATTCTTTCTTCGGAACTCAATTTCTGCAGCTGTTAGTGGTCGAAAATTATCATTTCGTGTTGAAGATTCAGGTTTTGGTATATTGGTAATGTCAGACAGATAACTAGGCTTGAATTGTGATGCAGGGAATGGATTTCTTGAAAATGATTTTACCTTGAGTTCTGCCAATTTAGCATCCACTTATTGCGAATAGGCGATAGCTTCATGAACATCGAAAGGCCGAAGGATCTTGACATCATGCCAAATCTCCGGTTTCAAACCCCCAATGAAGCAGCTTTTTAAGATTCTTGGAGTCATTTCCACAGTATGATTCGCTAATCGACGGAATTCCATGATGTAATCCCTGAGTAACCCAGTTTGGAGAAGCTTCACTAAATTCTCAGTGAAATCCACAAGATCAGGTGATCCAAATTCGCGACAAAAAATCTTTGTGAAATCTTCCCATTTAGGGTAATTCTTGACACAATTCACCCATTGAAACCACTTAAGTGCTTCATTTTCCATGTGAAAGGAGGCACATTTTTATCCGTCGGAATGGTGAAGTAATCGAAGTAGTGCTCCGCTTTATAAACCCAGTCGAGAGGGTCATCACCTTCATGAAATCGAGGAAAATCCAATTTCACCAATGGAGGTCTTGGGTGAAAACCTGAATCTTGACGATTGAATTGCTGATTTCCTGCATCTTCATGCAAATTGGGATCTGAAGGGGTCGCATAAGATGAGTCCACATGAAAACCCATATCACATTTCGCCACGAAATCGCAATGAAATTTCTCAAATCGAGCGTCAGATGAATCTTGGCGTTCTTCCATGGCGTCAAACCTTTGAAGCATGATGTTGAGAGTGTTGTTTATTGCTGCAAGTTGATTATGTGAATCAATGGCTTTCTTTGTAGAAGCATGAGTCATACGGCACCGAGAAGGGATGAAAGATCGTGACTGGCTCTGATACCAATGATAGACCCTAAATCAACCTTGACTCTTAAGCTGCCATAGAAGTCGAGAGAGAATATGAACAAGAAGAAGACAATACTATTTTTATCACACATCCTTTGTATCTTACAATTCCTGTTATATAGCAACTATCCACAACAATCTTTTCCTATTACAACTAACTAACAACTTTTACAGCTAATACCATCTTATTCATTAATATGATGACACTTGGCACCATCTCAGTTGTCATACAACAACCATTTATCCTTCAGATTCCTATCAATTAGCATCAAGGATTTCAAAAATGTCCCGAGTGACAATATTGACAATCAGAGTGGTAGCACTCAGCAGAATAAATGCTAGAAAACAATCACCTTTGATCGCCGACAGTACCAGTCTTTCTAGAAGACAATATTGTCCAGTATCCATGAGCTGTCAACCGGTATCTAGGCGGTACGATTTTTTTTTTATACTGAAACCAGAATGCAGTATTAGGGAGTCATACCTCAGTACTCGGACGCTGGTTCACAGTTTCATGGAGGCAGGCAATACAGATTAGAGCTTAGTGTCAAATAATGGCGTAGTCGGTAGACAAGCTAACAGAGGTAATCAGGTCGAAGGAATTAAAATCATAGAAATAGAGGAGCAGACTGTACGGGAATACAATAGACCCATGGTCGTGTTAAGAATATCACTTACCAAAATGATCAGAACAAGTCTTACCTGGTCACAGGTACCTTAAAAAATCTAATCACTTCGCTAAGGTTTTGATTGACCCGTGTGCTACCCACTCTGTCATATTACCCTTGTTTGCTCAATTTACTTAACCACAAGGTACCCAGTCGGGTACGACTTAGGAATTGCAATGCCACAACGCAAAACCTGTTACGTGCAGTGGGAATGCAGAGGATGCATTGTTCACATTCCCAATCAACTAAGGCCAATTAATATCAGTCTGTTTGATATCGTGAACTTCAATATGATCTTAGAAATAGATTGGCCGCACTAGAATCACTCTGGTGAATCGCCGATTGAAAGTGGTCACGTCTCTGACGACCAGCCATGCATGTGGTTACATTCACGGGCGAACAATGGAAGTTGAAACACAGATTAATCTCCGCCATAAAGACAAAATGGATGCTAAGAAAATGCTGTGAAGGCTTTTTAGCTCATGTCGTAGTGGAAGAAGGCAATCCGGTACAGCTTCAAGATCTACCTGTAATACTGAAATATCGAGAAGTGGAGTTCACCATCGATCTACTTCCAGGTACAACGCCTATTCTTCTTGCACCTTTCTTGAGACTCCTACAAAATTGAAACAACCAAAGGCTCAGTTGCAAGAGCTTATTGATAAGGGATTCATCCAATCAAACACTTCACCATAGAGGCCCCCGTTTCTATTCTTGCATTACCCGTTAACCTGACATGAAAATAACGGGTACAAGTTGACATGTTAACTAATCGAGTTGTTATCGGGTCACCCACTAAGAACATGCTAATAATGGGCTCTTAACAAGTCTACATGGGAGTAAACCGTTTCAACCCCTTAAGAAAAAGCTTAATTTGGTATTTTAACTACTAAAAAATCTTATTACAATAGCCATAGGATTTAATTTCACATAAGTGAGATTAAATCCTTACCATTGACAACGCTAGTCAGCAACGTTGGTAGAAAAACTGCAATTTTTGTGGTTATATTTGGTGTCATTTAAAGATAAAACCAAACTATTTGGTTTTGGTTTGGTGCTGTTTCAAATTTTAATATGGTTTTTTTAATCCAAAATGGTCCATGAGATTTACATAACACATTACTTTGGTTCCTGAAATTGAAAATCGATAGAAATGGTTCTTGAGATTGTCCACCATCTATTATTTTGATATTCCGTTAAAAACCCCGTTAAGTGTCTCGGAGCTCTTGGTCGGAAGTTTGGACAATTTTCAAAACTTTGTAACTTAATCATTTTTTAACCAAATTCGACCCATAATATATCAAAATGAAGATAGGAAAGTGTAGAATATGATTATACCCATTTAGAAGCCAACGGTTGCCGGAGTTGGCCGGAAAATAGCCTGAAAGATGAATGGTCCGCGGGAAAACTAGAAAACTTGCCAGAAACTGGTAAACTTTAAACATTCATAACGTTTTCAATACTCAACTAAATCGAGTGATTCAAAAACAAAAATCATACTTCTCGATGAGAAAAAGAGAATGGTACATTTCTCGAAGGCTAACTAGCCGTGGTTTGGCCAGAAAAAGGCTCAAAAATGGCTGTCTTGGTTGTTGAGTTAGCCACTTTCGAGCCGTTTTCCAGCCAAACCGTGGCAATTTAGCCATCAAGAAAGGTACTATTCTCTTCATCTCATCAATAAGTATGATTTTTCTTTTTGAATTACTCGATTTTGTTGAGTATTGAAGAAGTTATGAACGTTTAAAGTTTACCCAGTTTTTGACGAGTTTTTCCAATTTTCCCGCAGACCAATCATCTTCCAGGCTATTTTCCAGCCATCTCCGGCAACCATTGGACTTCCAAATCTTGTTCTACATTTTCCTATCTTCATTTTGATATATTATGGGTCGAATTTGGTTAAGAAACGATTGAGTTACGAAGCTTTGAAAATTGCCCAAAGTTCCGGCCAAGAGCTCCGGGACACTTAACGGAGTTTTTAACGAAATGACCAAAATAATGGATGGTGGATAAGCTCAGGGACCATTTCTATTGATTTTCAATCTTAGGGACCAAAGTGATGTGTTATGCAAATCTTAGGGACCATTTTGGCTAAAAAGCATTTCTTTAAATATTTAGGAAAAACTGGTAGAATTAATGGTATTAATTTATTAGATACTTATATGACTAAAATAAAATGACTAATAAGTGAAAAAATTTGGAATAAATGGCAAAAGCATCCAAAGGAAAATTATATTGCAATAGGACATAGAATTCAACATGTATGTGAAGGTAACAGTGTAGCCAAATAACAGCAAATAGAAAGATTATGAAATAGTTTTATATGAGTTGTAAAAAAATAGATTTACCACAACAATATGGTTGTCATAAAAAGAATAAGCATAAGAAAAATCATAAGAACAAATATAGATCATATAAACCTTATAAACAAAATAAGAATTTCAGCATAAGACCTTCCAAAACATATTAAAAGAGTAATGATAAGTCAATATTATACTATATATTTTACTCTAATCTTAGTATTAATTTATTGGTTATTTTGTGAGAATTTTGATACTTTAAATTATATTTCCAATGTAGGACTTTCAACTTTATCTTGAGCAAAAAGTATCCAAATGGACGAATTTTGGAGTGATTCCAAATGGAGAATTTTGATACCTTGAAATACAAATTGTCAAAGCCTAGCTAAGATCTCCAAATTGATGCGTTCTCTCACCTTAATCTAATGGCTTAATAGCCTTATTTATAGTACTACAAAATAAAACCCTACCTAGAAAAGGTCTTAGAATAAAACTAGGAAACATTATAAAATAATAACTAACAAATAAAAGGTTTCCTATTTAAACTAAAATTCGGACTGCAGAGAAGACCCATCTTTTGACCAAAATGTCTCTTTTTAAAGCTTGAGACGTCCCTAATAAATCCTCAGAAGGAATCTTACTCAAAACATGCTATCTTGACCTTCAAAATAACCAAAGTGTCTAGAAACGTCAATCTAGAAAAGATGCGCACTGGGCCTTTATTTCATTGCCATGGTCAAACGGGTTAGTAGAAAAATCTGAAATTTTGATACAATCATCTAAAAACACTCACGAACATCCTCCAATTAGAATCACTCCAAAGTTCATCATTAGAATGCTTTTTGCTCAAGAGGAAGTCAAAAGTCCTGCATTGAATATATAATTCAAAGTAAAAAAATTCTCACAAAATAATCAATAAATTAATACTAAGATTAGGGTAAAATATATAGGATAGCATCAACTCATCACCTAAATATACTTCAAACAATTTAGGAAAAAAAGTGGTAGACATTGGATAAGAAAATACAAAGCACCAAAAGATAAAGTAATTGTAAGTGCTATCTATGTGGAGAAGTAGGACATATTATACTTAAATGTGCAAAATTAGGAAAGCAGTTGAAGGATAAAGTACATTTAATGGAATTATTTAAATTAGAAGAGGATGAAGATATAATGGTGTGCCAAAAACAATGAAAACTTTCCCGTGCAATGGTGGTGGGTTTAGGGTTACTGGGTGTAGAGAGAAAAAACCCATACTTTTTTTTCTTATTTATTAAGGGCAGATTTGAAAACTTGTTGAAGAAAATTATTTAATTGGGTGTAGAGATAAATCAAATGGGTCTAAATAAAATTTCCTTTATAATATTAGTGTGGTCATTGACTTTTTTTTTTCCCTATAATAACCTCATTAGATAATAGTAAAGTAATTAACAAGTAACAGGATACTGTTTTTGGTCTAATGATAGTCGAGTATGGCATGAAATGTAGTCCAGTTGGATGTGTGATTCAAAATGTCAAACATGCATATTGGATTGTTTAAGTTGATCGAATTCCACTCAGTTCAGGCCCAACTCTTTTTTCACGGTTCTTTGTACATCTAATTTTTATTTTTGGCACACAATTTTTTCTTAATTTAACGACCGTGGTATACAATTAATCAGTTACGTTTTGCCGTTTTGGACTAAATCATTTCAGGGGGTTGTAGCTAGGCCTGGCAATTCCTGACACGACCCGATAACCCGACACGACACGACACGAAATTAACAGGTGTTCGGGTCGACACAATAACGAAACGGGTCGTTTTCGGGTAACCCGATAAGCACCTGTTAAGATAACGGGTTTGTTCGGGTATACACGTGGGTAACACGATACACGATAAGCAGAATATTAATTTAATAATTTATAACCCTAAAAACATACTATAATAATTATATATATATTAATTTAACAATTTTATACCCCTAAAAACTATAATAATTATATATATAGATATATATATTAAATTAATTATAATAATTATAATAATTATATATACTATAATAATTATACCCAAAATATTAACTATAATAATTATATATATATATATATATTAAATTTTATACCCATAAAAACTATAATAATTATACATACAAAATAAATAGATTTAAATCTACTTAATAAATAAATATATATATATATATATACACACACACACCATTGAACTTCATGGGATACGAATTATACGAAACTAATTTCAACGATCCAACCGACAAACATGTTTGTATATACTTCGAGATCGCATACGCCAAAAATTGCAAAAAATAAACATTCAGAGAGCAAGTAACAGGACAAAACTTTTCGACGGTTATAAACGAAATATCACGATTTAACGGTCATTTTAACTCCGATTTTGATGATTTTTTACAACCACACTACTTGACCCTATATGAATACAATGATTGACTTCGATCTTCAATTTAAAATATTTACACTAGTGGATACCACAAAATCTTATGTTATACTTAATAAAAGTATGAATAAACTATTAAGTATTAGTGAATCTATTGTTTTGATGGGATACTCATTCTACGAAACTAGTTTCAATGATCCAACCGTCAAACATGTTTATATATACTTCGAGATTGCATACGCCAAAAATTGCAAAAAACAAACATTCAGAGAGCAAGTAACGGGACAAAACTTTTCGACGGTTATAAACGAAAAATCACGATTTAACGGTTAATTTAACTTCGATTTTGATGATTTTTTACAACTACACTCCTTGACTTTATATGAATACAATGATTGAATTCGATCTTCAATTTAAAATATTTACACTAGTGGATACCACAAAATCTTATGTTATACTTAATAAAAGTATGAATAAACTCTTAAGTATTAGTGAATCTATTGTTTTGATGGGTACTCATTCTACGAAACTAGTTTCAATGATCCAACCGTCAAACATATTTTTATATATTTCGAGATTGCATACGCCAAAAATTGCAAAAAACAAACATTCAGAGAGCAAGTAACGGACAAAACTTTTCGACGGTTATAAACGAAAAATCACGATTTAACGGTTAATTTAACTTCGATTTTGATGATTTTTTACAACTACACTCCTTGACCTTATATGAATACAATGATTGAATTCGATCTTCAATTTAAAATATTTACACTAGTGGATACCACAAAATCTTATGTTATACTTAATAAAAGTATGAATAAACTCTTAAGTATTAGTGAATCTATTGTTTTAATGGGATACTCATTCTATGAAACTAGTTTCAATGATCCAACCGTCAAACATGTTTGTATATATTTCGAGATCGCATACGCCAAAAATTGCAAAAAAAAAACATTCAGAGAGCAAGTAACGGGACAAAACTTTTCGACGGTTATAAACAAAAAATCACGATTTAACGGGTAATTTAACTTCGATTTTGATGATTTTTTACAACTACACTCCTTGACCTTATATGAATACAATGATTGAATTCGATCTTCAATTTAAAATATTTACACTAGTGGATACCACAAAATCTTATGTTATACTTAATAAAAGTATGAATAAACTATTAAGTATTAGTGAATCTATTGTTTTGATGGGATACTCATTCTACGAAACTAGTTTCAAAGATCCAACCGTCAAACATGTTTGTATATACTTCGAGATCGCATACGTCAAAAATTACAAAAAACAAACATTCAGAGATCAATTAACGGGACAAAACTTTTCGACGGTTATAAAAAGAAAAATCACGATTTAATGGTCATTTTAACTCTGATTTTGATGATTTTTTGCAGCTACACTCCTTGACCTTATATGAATACAATGATTGAATTCGATCTTCAATTTAAAATATTTACACTAGTGGAAACCACAAAATCTTATATTATACTTAATAAAAGTATGAATAAACTATTACGTATTAGTGAATCTATTGTTTTGATGGGATACTCATTCTACGAAACTAGTTTCAAAGATCCAACCGTCAAACATGTTTGTATATACTTCAAGATCGCATACGTCAAAAATTACAAAAAACAAACATTCAGATATCAAGTAACGGGACAAAACGTTTCGACTGTTATAAACGAAAAATCACGATTTAACGGTCATTGTAACTCTGATTTTGATGTTTTTTTACAACCACACTCCTTGACCCTATATGAATACAATGATTGAATTCGATCTTCAATTTAAAATATTTACACTAGTGGATACCACAAAATCTTATATTATACTTGATAAAAGTATGAATAAACTATTAAGTATTAGTGAATCTATTGTTTTGATGGGATACTCATTCTACGAAACTAGTTTCAATGATCCAACCGTCAAACATGTTTATATATACTTCAAGATTGCATACGCCAAAAATTGCAAAAAACAAACATTCAAAGATCAAGTAACGGGACAAAACTTTTCGACAGTTATAAACGAAAAATCACGATTTAACGGTCATTTTAACTCCGATTTTGATGATTTTTTACAACTACACTCCTTGACCCTAGATGAATACAATGATTGAATTCGATCTTCAATTTAAAATATTTACACTAGTGGAAACCACAAAATCTTATGTTATACTTAATAAAAGTATGAATAAACTCTCAAGTATTAGTGAATCTATTATTTTGATGGGATACTCATTCTACGAAACTAGTTTCAATGATCCAACCGTCAAACATGTTTGTATATATTTCGAGATCGCATACGCCAAAAATTACAAAAAACAAACATTCAGAGAGCACGTAACGGGATAAAACTTTTCGACGGTTATAAACAAAAAATCACGATTTAACGGTTAATTTAACTCCGATTTTGATGATTTTTTACAACAACACTCCTTGACCTTATATGAATACAATGATTGAATTCGATCTTCAATTTAAAATATTTACACTAGTGGATACCACAAAATCTTATGTTTATACTTAATAAAAGTATGGTATAGTACTATTGTTTTATTTTTTTTCATAATTATTTTGGTAAACTTCTCATAATTTGAATGATTTTTAATGTTTGGTTTTTCTATGCTTAGTTTATGCAGAAGATAGTTATGACGTGGAAAACCTTACTGAAAACATCATCAACATAACTCTTGAAGGCAATAGATCAAGCCAAAGTTCCAATGCAATTTCATGATGATCGATGTAAATCGAGGATTTTGTAAATTGAGGTTTAAACTTTTGAGAAAGATTTCACAACCTTGAAAATAAAAACTGTTTCATTTTGCATATCCTTGCACATTTAAAATTTGTAATAGATTAGTAGTGTATGTATTATTTTTTTATTAGGCTCTTATTTTCGAGTGTAGATGTAGTACTTAAACGACAAATGTGTTTTAATGTTTTGAAGAAATATTTATGTGGCAATGTGTGGTATGTGCAAATTTAAGAAAAAAAATATATTTTTCTTAACGGGTCATAACGGGTCGGGTCACTTTACCCGTTGGGTAAAGTGACATGACCTGTTAAGGACCCGTTAAGATAACGGGTGTGACACGACACGACCCGTTAAGATAACAGGTGTTATACGAAAACGACACGAACACGACTGACACGATCCGTTTGCCAGGCCTATTGTAGCCACCATCTAATTATCTCTCTCTCTCTCTCTCTCTCTCTCTCTCTCTCTCTCTAAAATACCCCAAACCCTTTATCCGTTATCTCTTCTCAGTTTTTTAATTCCTCACCGAACTATTAATGAACGACGCTCCTCCCACCTTCAATTCGGTGGGTTTACAGACAACCATTTTTCAATCACTTGAGATGGTGCTTTGGCTTATAATAGAAGAAGAAAAGTCACTGCATGTTTCTCCAATTTCTTGTGCAATGGGTCTCTATAGCTTTTGCCATTAGGTTGGTGGGGACGGGTTTGTGAGGGGGTGTTCAGTTGGATTCACAGTCGAGATGGTTATGGCAATTTGTTTCTCTATTTAAAAGTAGGCACAATTTTGTAACTTAGTACTACGGTCTAGTAATATTATTCTTCATTTGTAAGTAAAAGATCTTAGATTTAATTTTTGCCAAAGACGAATTTGAACCTGTTTGGGCCCAAAATATTGGTTTGGGCCGAGTTTTATTCTCGACCCGGAAGGTCTTACAAAAAGGTTATCATGGATCGTCTAGTTCACGGGCTTCCTAACCTAGGTCGGCCAAGTTGTGCTGCGAGACGAGTAATTGAATCCTGGCACAATAAGGAGTCTCGGCAAGATATAGATATTGTTAATGAGGAAATGAATGCGGCTTGATAAAGGACTGGGTTCAAAGTCATAGTGAAAATAGGATTGGTCGAGATAGTGTTTGACTAGGATAAGAAGTCCTAATCCGAGTAGGGTTTTAACTCGATCTAGAGAGGACTTGATGCTATAAATAGAAGAGGCTATGCATCATTCAAGGTCCTCTCCAATTCAACACACAACTGCCCTGCGCAAATTCTCTCAACAACCTTGAGATTTTTTCTTTTCTTTTTCGCCGACACATCTTCAGTTGGCATAAACAGAATTGTGAAGGCAACTGATGATATCTTCAGTTGGCATAGATAGCATTGTTGCCGTAGAATCAGCCGATCTCGCAGTATCTTCATTCGGCATAGACAGCACTGCGTCGAGGGCGACTGGTTATCTATCCAAGTCTCGGTTGAGAAGGATTTCCGAATCCTTGTTGGTTGAGGTCATCTCATCAACCTTCTCGGCGAAGTGAGGTGTTACAGTTTATCTGGCTCAGCACATAGTACGCCGAGTTATTTTATGATTGGATACTCTCAAGTGGGATTTAGAGTTCGACGCTTCGACGGTCGAACCACGTTTACTATTAAGACTTATATCCGCTTCGAGTATTTGTGTCCTTACACTTTGGTGTCGATTCGGCGTGAGTTTACTATGACGAATACCATCCCTGTGACCGAAACCAACGACGACGATTTGTGAACTTCATAAGAATAGTAGCCTTGTCTTCCGGTTCGAGAACCCAAGAGACCGAGATTTGTTCCTTCCTCGGTCGCAATCGCAAGACACATAAATCAGCCGCGCACCAAACGCAATATCAACACATTTTACTCTTTGGCCGAACTCGGTCGACGAGTTGGCACGCCCCGCATTCAACCGAAGGATGTAGTTAGCTCATAGATTACTCGGCCTGCGTGCCACGTAGGCTTGATAGTTTTTAGGGTCAACAGAACCACATTATTGCTAGTCCATTGTAAGATTAAGTCTACCCTTTTCTCTTTAGTGTAGATAATATTGTTTGTTAAAAAAAATAAAAATAAAGTCAATTTAAAAAATAGTATAAATTTACATGGCTGTTCAGAGAATATGTAAATTTAATTATGGGTGTGCAAAGAATAAAGTGTCCAATGATAAAATTTTGGGTCTAAAGAACCGCTCTTCACCGAACATGCGATTTTTTTTTTTGTCAAAACCAAACATGGGATTGGACCCGCTACCAATCATGCCCAACAATGCAGGCCTACTAGACATCTCAACCCTATGCAGACAATGTTAAAACCGGAATCTGACATCGGGTAATTTGTAGAATAAATTATAACTAATTGCACTTGTATCTTTTGTGATAAAAATCAACACATGTCTGGTTATGTATGTGATTAAGTTGGAACAATATTAATAGAATTAGTACAAATCGTTAGCCTAACTCTTAAATCTTAACGTGATATCAGAGCAAATTTTCAGACTACAACTATTTCCATTTTTTTTTTTTGGTCATTAAAACTACAACTATTTCGATCCTTAACAAAGGACCCCAATTCAACCTGACATAATTATTCTAGCTGTGCACAAGACCCTGACCCAATAACTACTCTTTAGCCACTTGAGAAAAAATAAAATATAAGGTTAACCACCCTGGAAATTTTTGCATGTGTAGCCCACTAAAGACGTGATACGTTGAGCTAGAGTTTTTAATAATGCAATCCCGCGTGGAATACTTTAGAGAATAAATTGTAACTTATATTAAAGTTGCAACGATGTCTTTTGTGACAACTCAATATACTTGTCGGGTTATACATGTGATTATGTTGATGCAATCTCGGTGTGAATTTTTCATGTGATTAAATTAAGACAATTTGAATGTCATTAATGGTGATCTGTCGGTCCTGCTCAATATTTGTTTTTTTTTTCTCGATAAATGCATCGTGTTTGGAATAAAACTTGAACTTTGGGCTAAAAGGGAGTTAGCCCAAAAGAAGATCCAGAAGGAGGAAAAAGTCTAAGGTCCAGCCGAAGCACAGAAGAAAGAAGGAGCCTTTTTCTTGACTAAGTGCAGATCATTCAAAACACCTACTCACCTACCTAGAGGTCAAGTGATGTAGACCAGCCAGCTAATCAGCCCAAAAATACTTTACAATGGCAGTACAAGTAAAAAGCTGATGAGTCACTACCCTTCAGATGCAACAACAACAACAACAACAACAAAGCCTTTTCCCACTAAGTGGGGTTGGCTATATGAATCCTAGAACGCCATTGCGCTCAATTTTGTGTCATGTCCTCCATTAGATCCATGTACTCTAAGTCTTTTCTTAGGGTCTCTTCCAAAGTTTTCCTAGGTCTTCCTTTACCCCTTCGGCCCTGAACCTTTGTCCCGTAGTCACATCTTCGAACCGGAGCGTCAGTAGGCCTTCTTTGCACATGTCCAAACCACCGTAACCGATTTTCTCTCATCTTTCCTTCAATTTCGGCTACTCCTACTTTACCTCGGATATCCTCATTCCCAATCTTATCATTTCTCGTGTGCCCACACATCTCACGAAGCATCCTCATCTCCGCTACACCCATTTTGTGTACGTGTTGATACTTCATCGCCCAACATTCTGTGCCATACCGCATCACTGGCCTTATTGCTGTCCTATAAAATTTTCCCTTGAGCTTCAGTGGCCTACGACGGTCACACAACACACCGAATGCACTCTTCCACTTCATCCATCCAGCTTGTATTCTATGGTTGAGATCTCCATCTAATTCTCCGTTCTTTTGCAAGATAGATCCTAGGTAGCGAAAACGGTCGCTTAAGTATATAAATGGATAGAGACAGGAAAGCAAACACAAGATGTACGTGGTTCACCCAGATTGGCTACGTCCACGGAATATAGGAGTTCTCATTAATTGTGAAGGGTTTACACAAATACATAGGTTCGAGCTCTCCTTTAGTGAGTACAAGTGAATGATTTAGTACAATTGACATTAAGAAATATTATGGGAGAATGATCTCGTAATCACGAAACTTGTGGTATCGTCTTCACTTGCCTTATCTGTCTCATAGGTAGATGTGGCATCTTCTCTGGAAGTACTCTTCCTCCATCTAGGGGTGGTATCTTTAACTGGTGGAGATGCACAAGGTAGTGTATCAATTTCATTTGAAGCTTACTTGTAGTTTCAGGCTTGGTCAAGCGCGATACAAACCATATAGTAGGAGTCCCCCAAGTCGCCGAGTTAGGGGATCTGCTGAAAGAGGTGACAGACAAGGTAAGCAATCAGAGCTCCAAGCAACCAGTCCTAGATCAGAAGTTTGATTTTGATTTCCGGCTGATTGTTCTCATTCTCCCTATCTTGCAGGCAGCATGAAGGATAAAGAGAAGAAAAATGAGAAGAGATGATATGAGATACTTTTGCTTTTGAAGAAGTAACTTTCCACAGGCTTATTCTTGAACTGGGCTGGAGGGTTTTCTGGTTTCCTCCAGAGTGTAAGGCCGACTGGAGAATTTGAGGGTCAAAACAAGTCGATCAAATCTAGAGTGCGTTCGATCCTGCTGATATGGGATACTTTTGCTTTTGACAAAGTAGTGGATGTATCGGCACGTATGCTGTTACGCTTGTCTCCACATGCTTCCTTGTATCCTTCTCACTTTCCCTATCTGTTCCTCAGGCAGATGCGGTATCTTCCCTGGAAGCATAAAATGTTGAAGATGAGTACTCGAGAGCAATGCCAGGTAAGTAATCAGGTAAGGGGTTCCAGGCAGTCAGTTCCTGACTGGAAGCTTGATTCCAAGTGCTGACTGATTGTTCTCTTTCTCCTTGTCTTGTAGGTAAGAACCAGGTCAAAGGAAAAGACAGGGAAAAAGCATGATATGGGATACTCTTGCTTTTAACCCTGATGATATGAGATATTCTTGCTCTGGTATAGCTTGTTTGCAGAGGTATTATCGGGGGGAAAGAAAGCTGAATATTTCGAAAGGTTTCGTTGGGAGTGCCCTTTCAGATATGAGAAAGGGTTGAGCATTTTTGCAGGTCTGCCTGTCCGTTGGGGATGGAGGTCGACATATATAGGAGTCTCCCTAACAACAAGTAGTAATGCTATTCCTTTACCCTGTTTGGTCATAGCACGGTAGTGGGAGCTGCCAGCTTCACATGTTTTAACTCTGTCAGAACACTTTGAAAAAGTGGTCTGTGGTATCTGGAAAGCTGATGTTTCATGTGAAGATAACAGACAAGCAATCCTGTCGACGATCTGGCTCTCGAGATTCGAAGAACAATGCCTCTTCGATTTTTGAGAAAGCAATCTTGCTGGGGGTCTGGCTCTCGAGATTCGAAGAACGATGCCTCTTCGATTTTTGAGAAAGCAATCTTGCTGGGGGTCTGGCTCTCGAGATTCGGAAGGCGGTGCCTCTTCGATTTTGGAGCAAGCAATCTTGTTGGGAGTGTTTTCTCGAATGTGAGTAAAAGTTGGGCATGTTTGCTAGTCTACCTTGTCACGGAGCATAGAGGTTGACACATAGGGACTTTCCAATTATCCGGCAGTGGTACTGTTCCTTTACCCTCTTGGGTAATAATATGGTAGCTAGACCTTCAAAATTTATATGTTTAAACTTTGTTAGTGTTGTTTCTTTGCTATTCTTTTACCCTTCTTGGTCAGAGCGATATAGTGAGAGCTGCAAGCTTCACGTGTCTCAACTTTGTCAGAGAATTTTGGCAAAGTTATCTGGGGTACCCATAAGCTAATGTTGCGTATGGAAAGTGGGTGATTGAACAGTAAGATTCATGTGCCTTCTACTTCATCAGAAATCTTCAACAGAATGCCCGTAATTTCTGCAAAGCTAAGTGTGCGTGTGACAGGTACTGACAAGGCTGAAAAAGTAGGTGCCTCTTCGATTTCTGAGATCGGCCCTCGTGGTCTCTGAGCAGCCCAGCTTTTGAGAAAGCAAGCGCCTCTTCGATTTCTGAAATCGACCTTCGTGGTCTTTGAGCAGCCCAACTTTTGAGAAAGCAAACGCCTCTTCAATTTCTGAGATCGAACCTCATGGTCTTTGAGCAGCCCAGCTTTTGGGAAAGCAAACGCCTCTTCGATTTCTGAGCAAGAGCCTCTTCGATTTCTGAAGCTCCGTCGAGTGCAGATTTTTATAGAGGTTGGCATTAAGTTCCAAAGCACACTTGAATCTCCACCAGTAGAAGCTCCATTCTTGCACTTCTAAGATCTTGATTTGTCCGACCTCTTCTCTCTTCAACACTTTTGAAAATGTCTGGCCTCTCCGACCGTCGTTTTGACTTGAACCTTGTTGAAGAGGCAGCCACGCCTTCTCCAGACAACATATGGCGCCCATCCTTCGTCTCCCCTACTGATCCTCTTACCGTTGGGGATTCCGTGATGAAGAATGATATGACCACTGCGGTGGTGGCCAGGAACCTTCTCACTCCCAAAGATAACAGACTACTTTCCAAACGGTCTGATGAGTTGGCTGTTAAGGATTCTCTGGCTCTCAGTGTTCAGTGTGCAGGTTCTGTGTCTAATATGGCCCAACGCCTATTTGCTCGAACCCGCCAAGTTGAATCATTGGCGGCTGAAGTGATGAGTCTCAAACAGGAGATTAAAGGGCTCAAGCATGAGAATAAACAGTTGCACCGGCTCGCACATGACTATGCTACAAACATGAAGAGAAAGCTTGACCAGATGAAGGAATCTGATGGTCAGGTTTTACTTGATCATCAGAGGTTTGTGGGTTTGTTCCAAAGGCATTTATTGCCTTCGTCTTCTGGGGCTGTACCGCGTAATGAAGCTCCAAATGATCAACCTCTCATGCCTCCTCCTTCTAGGGTTCTGTCCAGTACTGAGGCTGCGAATGATCCCCTTCTGGTGCCTTCTCTTTATGGGGCTCTACCGACTGCTGAGACTTCTCCTAAGCAACCTTTGTGAAGGCTCCCTCTTGTTTGTTTATTTTGACTCATGTATATGTACATATTTGTAACTTATCGGGGATATCAATAAATAAACTTTGCTTCATTTCAACGTATTGTGTTAAATACACCAAAGCCTTCTTCGCTAAGTTCTTTGAGTTTTTATTTTATTGAAGCTTTGTGAGTGGAGCATGTAGGTTGAGGTAGTGTTCCCTTAATTTCCCGAATGAGGAAAACTTCTCGGTTGGAGACTTGGAAAATCCAAGTCACTGAGTGGGGTCGGCTACATGAATCTTAGAACGCCATTGTGCTCGGTCCTGTGTCATGTCCTCCGTTAGATCCAAGTACTCTAAGTCTCTTCTTAGAGTCTCTTCCAAAGTTTTCCTAGGTCTTCCTCTACCCCTTCAACCTTGAACCTCTGTCCCATAGTCGCATCTTCTAATCGGAGCGTCAGTAGGCCTTATTTGCATATGTCCAAACCACCGTAACCGATTTTATCTCATCTTTCCTTCAATTTCGGCTACTCCTACTTTACCCCGGATATCCTCATTCCTAATCTTATCCTTTCTCGTGTGCCCACACATCCAACGAAGCATCCTCATCTCCGCTACACCCATTTTGTGTACGTGTTGATGCTTCACTGCCCAACATTATGTGCTATACAGCATCGTCGGCCTTATTGCCGTCCTATAAAATTTTCCCTTGAGCTTCAGTGGCATACGACGGTCACACAACACGCCGGATGCACTCTTCCACTTCATCCATCCAGCTTGTATTCTATGGTTGAGATCTCCATCTAATTCTCCGTTCTTTTGCAAGATAGATCCTAGGTAACGAAAACGGTCGCTCTTTGGTATTTCTTGATCTTCGATCCTCACCCCTAACTCGTTTTGGCCTCCATTTGCACTGAACTTGCACTCCATATATTCTGTCTTTGATCGGCTTAAGCGAAGACCTTTAGATTCCAACACTTCTTTCCAAAGGTTAAGCTTTGCATTTACCCCTTCTTGAGTTTCATCTATCAACACTATATCGTCTGCGAAAAGCATACACCAAGGAATATCATCTTGAATATGTCCTGTTAACTCATCCATTACCAACGCAAAAAGGTAAAGACTTAAGGATGAGCCTTGATGTAATCCTACAGTTATGGGAAAGCTTTCGGTTTGTCTTTCATGAGTTCTTACGGCAGTCTTTGCTCCTTCATACATATCCTTTATAACTTGGATATATGCTACTCGTACTCATTTCTTCTCTAAAATCCTCCAAAGAATGTCTCTTGGGACCTTATCATACGCTTTTTCCAAATCTATAAAGACCATGTGTAAATCCTTTTTCCCATCTCTATATCTTTCCATCAATCTTCGTAAGAGATAGATTGCCTCCATGGTTGAGCGCCCTGGCATGAACCCGAATTGGTTGTCCAAAACCCGTGTCTCTTGCCTCAATCTATGCTTAATGACTCTCTCCCAGAGCTTCATTGTATGACTCATTAGCTTAATACCCCTATAGTTCATGCAATTTTGTACGTTGCCCTTGTTCTTGTAGATAGGCACCAACGTGCTTGTTCGCCACTCATTTGGCATTTTCTTCGTTTTCAAAATCCTATTGAAAAGGTCAGTGAGCCATGTTATACCTGTCTCTCCCAAAACTTTCCACACTTCGATCGGTATATCGTCTGGGCCCACTGCTTTTCTATGCTTCATCTTCTTCAAAGCTACAACCACTTATTCCTTCCGGATTCGACGATAAAATGAGTAGTTTCTACACTCTTCTGAGTTACTCAACTCCCCTAAAGAAGCATTCATTTCATGTCCTTCATTGAAAAGATTATGAAAATAACCTCTCCATCTGTCTTTGACCGCGTTCTCTGTAGCAAGAACCTTTCCATCCTCATCTTTGATGCATCTCACTTGGTTTAGGTCCCTTGTCTTCTTTTCCCTTGCTCGAGCTAGTTTATAGATATCCAACTCTCCTTCTTTGGTATCTAGTCACTTATACATATCATTATAAGCCGCTAACTTAGCTTCTCTCATAGCTTTCTTCGCCTCTTGCTTCGCTTTTCTATACCTTTCACCATTTTCATCGGTCCTATCCTTGTATAAGGCTTTACAACATTCCTTCTTAGCCTTCACCTTTATTTGTACATCCTCATTCCACCACCAAGATTCCTTTTGGTGTGGAGCAAAGCCCTTGGACTCTCCTAATACCTCTTTTGCTACTTTTCGGATACAACTAGACATGGAATCCCACATTTGGCTAGCTTCCCCCTCTCTATCCCACACACACAGGGTGATTACTTTCTCTTTGAAAATGGCTTGTTTTTCTTCTTTTAGATTCCACCATCTAGTCCTTGAGCACTTCCAAGTCTTGTTCTTTTTTCTCACTTTTTTGATATGTACGTCCATCACCAATAAGCGATGTTGATTAGCCAAGCTCTCTCCCGGTATAACTTTGCAATCCTTGCAGAAAAAGTACAAAGTACGAATCATCTCAACCTTCGCTACAAATGACAAAGCAATCAGGAAATCCTTCTTCTCCATCAGGACATGTGGTCCTGGAAAGCCCAACTTCATCTGGAAGGTCTGAAGGAAAAGGAACTAATGAAGAACTGCAGGCTACTATGATACAAGTGTTAAAGAGCATGGAAAGAATCTCTTTGGAAACTAAGGGAGAAGTAAGTAGACTTTGTACCTTAACAGGGAATCTACAAAGGAGACTAGATCTGGAGTTCTCCACCCCAAAAAGGTGCTTAAGGAAGTGTGATGAGCCAAGCTACCGCTAGAAGTGAACCAGTTATTCCCCTATTTCCATTATTGGAAGAAAAAAAGGATAAAGGAAAGGAAAATGAAGTTCTTGAAGGAATGCAGCCAATAATTGAATCGGTTTTAGAAAAGGAATTCCCTAGCTTTCCATTGTTATCATTTAATAATAGGAAGCAGAGCGAACAATAAAGGACGAGGTATGGGATGCCCATAATAACTAGAGAACCCAGCGGAAAAGAAGGCTTCGTCACCGCAGATAAGCCTCCTCCTTATAGGCCACCTTCGTTGGCTAATAAGGGAGGAGGAGTCAACTGGAGAAAGCCCGAGTCCAAAAAGGAAGCAGGTACGGGCAACGACCGAAGCCCGAAGAATAAGGCTGCTCTTATCTTCTATCATAATAATACAGTTACTCAACAACTGAGGGAGGAGTTGGCTGAATTAAGGAGAATGGTGGCTCATAATGCTCAACCACAAGTTCGTCCAGTATTCAGGGTTACCTGTCATAAACCTTATCCTGAATATATTGATGAGCAGAACCCATTTCCTATCAACTTCAAAATGCTTGCATTCCCAACATTCACAGGAAAAGATGGAAGTGTGTCCTCTAGAGATCATATTTTCAAATTCTCCAATCATTGTGTGGCACATGAAGACAACCCGAACTACAAGTTGAGGTTGTTTGGAAATTCATTGGCGGCACTAGCATCTCAGTGGTACTTTCTATTACCCCCTAACTTTATTGCCAACTGGGGACAGATGGAAGTGGCCTTCCATGAACAGTTTTATAGAATAGAACCAGAAATGACTATCAATGACCTGGTTGAAGTCAAACAATACGACCATGAGGCTACATAAGATTTCATGATGAGGTTCAGAAATACAAGAATGAGATGCCAATTCCCTGTTAACCAAGCTCAGCTTATATCAATTGCTCAGAGGGCTTTGAGATTACCTCTGAGGAAAAGGTTCTATGATACACAATTCAACGAGTTACATGAGTTGGTAATCGCCGCCACAGTGTATGAAAGGTTGCTACTAAAAGAACAACAAGTGAAGCATACTTCCAAGGTTCCTTCCTTTTACAAAAAACAAAGCTGTAATTCATCGTGTAGAGGTAAAAGAAGCAAGGCCAGAGCATGAAGACGACCATGGTAAAGAAGAGATTAATGTTTGTACTGCTGAAATGACCACGCCGTTCAAACCATTGATCGTGAAAGGGTTGATTCAACCCATCAAAGACCAGAAAATCATAATGAATGATGGAGGGTTCGTCCCTATGAAACCTCCCAAGTACCAGAGTTATTCATTTTACTTAGCCAAAGCTCTTGAGATCTATGAAGAACTGGTGCAGGCAAGAATAATTTTGCCCGACAATACTAAGAAGATGCCTAAGCAGAAGAGCTAAGGGGGAAGAAGTATTGCAAGTTGCACTATACCTTCAACCATTCTATAGACAATCGTGTCCAGTTTAGAGATTGGATACAAGACCTTATAGTGAAGGGCAAACTGTTGCTTGACAAGCCCCAAACCAGTATGATGGTTGATACAAACCCGTTCTCGGAGGCCCCAATCACTACAATCAACCTGGTTTGGGTAGAAAAGTCAGGGTCATCATTTGTTACAAAAGAAGAGGGAAATAAATCCCATGTTGCCCCAACACCCCCACGTCAATAATAGAATCAGAATGAGCACTAATTGATCATGATCAGGTCCTTAAACTGGTATTGGTAAGGGAAGCAGAAAAGAAAATAAAAAAGGGGCAATGAGTTGCCCAAAGATATAACATGGAATTTACAATGCAAATGGGGCCATGAACAAGACAAGCAGAGGAAAAACACATGTTCTTTTTTATAAAAGAAGGGTTACAAGTGATTCTAGTCTAACAGATTTACATCTTTACTCAGAGTAATTATTTTGGAATGATAAGTCTGCATGATTGTAAAAATTCTACCAGGTTCGGCCAGAATAGTGTTGCTATTAGCAAGTTGAGATCTAGTGTGTTCTAGCTCTAAGTTTGACTTCTTCACTTCTTCAATTTGATGTTTAAGGGTACCAAGAAGGGTTGTTTGCTCAGCCTTAAGAACAACAAGTTTTTATTCCAACTTCTGGATTTCAGAAGTTACCACACCAATCATTTCTTTTGTCAGCAAGCCCTCATCCATTAATTGTTCGACCTGAGCAGAGGTACTCGATTCCTTCTCCCTGAAGCATTTTACACGATTGGCTTGTCTCTCAGCTCTCTGATGTTGATCCCTGAGAGCCCTCAAGTTCTCAAAGAAAGAGAAAAAGGAATCATGTTGGGTTTTGGATAACTAGCCGGCCTTAAAGAGCTCTATTGTAACCTTCTCTATGTCATGAAGAACCTTAAGGCTGAACGAAGCTAAGAAGTCTTTCTTCACCCAATCTTGGAAAGCTCGACGTTGCTCTTGAAAGCCGGAATGTTCAAAAGAACGCTTTGAAGATTTCAGCCTTGTTTAAGTTACCCAAATTCTTCAAAAAGTTCGGGCAAATTAGCAGTTGTTAAAAATGAAAAAGAAGGGGGAGATGATGGTACTCCAGTTTCTTCTAATGGAGTAGTAACCACTGATGAGGCGACTTCAGTCCCCGTCCTCTCAATTCCAGGAAGGAAAATCCTTGTATCTCCAGAAGTTGAAGGAGGCTGGGGGAACTTTGTTTTATACACCACACATGGGGGAGACTTGCCCAAAGCCTCTCCTATGGCCTGTTGCGAGAACCAAAAAAGACTAGATTAAGGCAAGAAAAACAGTTAAACAGTTTAAAGTAGAAAGAAACTTTGGGAAGAAGAAATATGCCTGAGTGGGCCCTGGGTTTTAAAAGAAAAAGTATCAGTTCCTGTTTGAGGAGGAGAATCACTACCACCAACAGGGGAAGAAAAAGCTGTGCCCGAACCTTTACCAATGCCATAAGAGCATCCAGGGATTACAACAATTGTTAATAAACAGGTTATGAGAAGAGAACAGAAAGAAAAATATATCCATACCTGAGTGAGGGGAGAAGAAGGAGGTTCATCGGTAGTAGCTATTGGGCAAAGAAACACTTGCAAAATAGCTACCCTTGGGGTCACATGAATTTCAGGGGCTACTGGTTCTTTAAGTGTTACCACTGATGGTCATCGTGATTCATGTATGGGAGATGGCTGGAGGAAATGTAAATGGAAAGTTAATACGGGCACAGTGTATAGAAGTTCAATATCAAAACAACTGCTCACCAAACTGCTGTTTTCATTTACAAAATGCAACATAACTCCTGTTGCTGGATTAAATTGAGAAGATAGAGTTATATCCAGAGTAGAAGGAGAAATAGAAGACTTTGGAGGGGAACCTTGGCTAGGCAAGGGGGCAGATACCCCAACCTGGAAGAAAATAAAGGAAGAAAAAAGTTCAGTCATCTGTTCCAGAGACCTCGGGCAGAAAAATCTTTTCTTCACTTACGGACTAATCAAGCAATCATGTTCAAAATTTAAAGAAAAGAAAGGGAGATCATGCAGATGAAAATACAAGCAAGTACCTCACGCTCCCTGAGGGTGGCCTTCTGCAGATCTTCAGCTCTTTGGTGCATTTCAGCTCCCAGTGGACCCTCTCTAGGTGCGATAGTTGGTTTCTTAGAGGTATAAAGCCCTGATTTCAAAGAGAGCAGGGACAATCAGATAAGGAAGAAGGGTGGCAGTCTAATTAAAGGAAAGCAAAAAACTTACTTGAAGACTTTTGCTTCGTTATGCCTCCTTAGAAATTGGAGCTGAGGAGGCTGAAGACTTGGAAGCTTGGATAGTCCTCGCTCTCTTACTCCTTTTGGTGGGAATTGGCCGTTTAGGTTTGGGTGGTGATGCAGGTTCAGATTCTGAGGTCTCAACCACAACTACTTTTCTCCGCTTAGGTGTATTGATGTTTGCTTCGGGTACTTCTTTAGCATCTGAATCTCCAAAAGATTCTGAAACATCTCCGCCTATTCCAGCTTCTCACCTTTGAGCTTCTACTGCGGCTCCATGAAGAACTGCTGCATCAACGAAATTATCCTCTGATTCAATGGATGCCGTTTCGACATCTACTTAAGCTGCAGGATCAAGGGAAATAAGACTAAATAACTTTAACTTCAAAGGAAGGCAGGGTCGAGTCGGGGAGAGAAATAGGTTCTTCTGCTGAATCATTTCCTTCCAGTTTTCAAGTTCGCCCGAACTTGGGTATGACTTGAGGGAAAGTTAACAAAAGAGACAGTCGTGAGTTTCTCGTAAATCCCCTCCATATTTCTTGGTCCATTTGGTTTCCCACCAGGTGGAGAAGAGTGAAATACATACGAAGTTCAGAACTATGGACTTTTAGACAGCCTGATTCATAACTTCAAGACTTCGTCGGGCAGCTCAAAAGGTCACCTCTGAAGGGGATGGTAATCGGAAGGAAGTGCCACAATGGACAGAGTAAAAAAATGGGATAGGGATGGCTTGCCTAAAGCCTAATTGCCTGCTACAAAAATTAGGGTGATACACTTCCAACCCGCGATCATAGTGGTTGCCATGAACTCTCCAGGCTATGTCTCTTGGTTGAATACAGTTGATGAATTTCTCCCTACAAAATGAGATGGCATCTTCTCCGGGAGCGTCTTGGAATGCTTGATCAGAGAACCAAGGATATAGGCGCCCCACTCCAGGTATGATCGGGTTCTACAAACCTTGAAGAAATAAAAACAGGCAAAGGTAGAGTGATATATGGGAGTAGCTTCAGCTAGGATTCAGGCATGGGCCACACCTTCTGGGAATTCTAAGTTACTGGCCCGAAATTCTGGGAAATACCATTAGAGCCATATTTGGATCATCCATATGGGTCTATTCAGATTGGTTTCAAACGGCTCACCTTGAGTCATTTCAAATAGGAGATGATAAAGGTGAGAAAGAAGAAATGGACATGTGGTTACATCATCAAAGTTATGAAGGGCTTCCACTAAGGGGATCCATTCAACCTTCACCCCTTTAGATTTATTTGGGAAAACATGCTTGTTGAGCCAGTATAACAGGAAATACATATGTTCCTAATCTTTGTTAGCATGAGAGGAATTTGAACCAAAATTCTCCTTAACAAAGGGGATGAATCCCTTGAAAGAAGTCCCGTAACTTTTAAAGGTTGCAAAGTTGTATTCCAATTGAAGAAAAGAGGCGGAGGAACCAAAACTGTCAGCAATTGAAGAGGAAGAGGGAACCCAGTCTTGGGTAACATCTACAATCCTGCCCGATGGTCTTAGCCCGAAGACTTGGGCCATATCTAGAACAGTTGGAGACATGGGACCCATGCGAAAAGTAGAAGCAGTTCGGGCTTGAGAACAATGGTAGTTTTTGAAAGCATTATTAGTTCGTAAATACCATTGTTCATCCACTTCTTCTTAAAGATTGGCTCTAGTTCATCAATCCACTAAGCCCAAGTTGGGTCGTTCACTAGGGGAAAGCCTCGACGGTATGATGACCACTTAGCTAAAGAGATGCCCGACTTGGCCAAGAAAGGATTAGGGGCAAACTAGTTATCCCTGGGCATATTATTTTGTATCACAGCAGGGACGCGAGAAATCCATGCAGGACCCAACGATTGTATTCCATGGGCTTCAAAGAAAAGTCCAGAGCACAAACCTACCTGAGGGCGATGCAATCCGTTGAGTAAGCGGCGTAAGGTAGTGATGCCTTCACCAGATTCGTATGATAGCTGGACTTGGCCGGATCCTGAAGCCATTTGATAAGTTTGGAAGAGGCGTGATAAGAAGGTGATGAGGGTAAAAGATATGGAACGAAAAGCAAAAAGGAGTCTGAAAATTTGGAAGAAATAAAGTATCTGGGAAGGTAGAAAATTCTGAAAAGGGGGATTTCGTATTAAGGATAGCTGATGATTTGTGGGTTAGTGAAAAGATTGCAGGTAAGTGACGGTTGTTTTTTTTTTGAAAAGGGGGCAAGTCCTAAGTAAAGACATGGGTATGAAGGGCAGCTATTCAATCAATATTGGCGCCTGGAATTCCAGCCTGAATATTAATTGAAGAGGGCACTGTTTGGGATAAAACTTGAACTTTAGGCTAAAAATGGGGTTAGCCCAAAAGAATGTCCAGAAGGAGGAAAAGTCCAAGACCCAGCCGAAGCTAGAAGAAAGAAGGAGCATTTTTCCTGACTAAGTGCAGATCATTCAAAACACCTGCTCACCTACCTAAAGGTCAAGTGATGTAGACCAACCAGCTAATCAGCCCAAAAGTACTTTACAATGGCAGTACAAGTAAAAAGCTGATGAGTCATTACCGTTGAGATGCATTCGGGCAAAATCAATATTGCAGGCAGCCAAGCCAAATTGTCTATAAAATTAGGAAGAAAAATCAGAGACAAGGACACTAAATCAAACAAACAAATACAAGAACAAACTTTGCTCAAACCAGATTTGCCTTCATGAAGCTGTAGTCAGCCCCCAAGCCTTCATCCCTTTCGGGATCAACCTTCACCAGAAAGCCTTTGTAAAAGCTCTGCTACCATGTCTAACTCTTGCTGTGGTATTGATTATCTCTTGTAAACTTATATCCCAATCTCCCTTTCTAGCATTCAAACCCTTTGTAAATCACAAAGAGAGGAAGTTGCAAGACGATCACCCTTGCCCGACAAGGTGAAACCTTGCCCGACCTCCTTTGTTTTTGTCTTTCATTCATAAATCTAGTAATATGATGTATATTTCCAGCTGCATCTAAGTTATTTCTAACCATTCAGGTAGACATGATTGATCAATTAAAAGTCCTTGATCTCAAGTCATGAAAAGAACCCTATATGGACTTAACCCATCCACGACAGTTCTTGATAACAAGAAGTCCGAAGTTACTTGGGGCTCAAGTAATTAGCCTATTTCTTATTTTTACTTCTGTTATATCATGATTGCTACAGAACGCTTGAGTATAGAATTAATTCTGATGGGAAGCCTCAAGGCCTATATCTAAGGCTCCACAAAGGCACCTATCTGAGTTCATTCTGCTTTGCGGGCTCGAGCGATTAAGGTATAACGGTTGTGATACTTCTGCAACAATAAAACAACCAATATATGTTCGAGTACTTGGTTAGTTTTGATTGGAAGCCTCAAGGCCTACACCTAAGGCCCCACAAAGGCATGTTTCATTACTAAATTCGGGCATATTTAATCAAACTGAACATTTGTTTTACATCTGTCATGCTAAAGATGGCAGTGGCACGCCTGAACATCTAAAGGTTAATTTTGATTATAAGCCTCAATGCCTACACCTAAGGCCCCATAAAGGCACCTTTCAGGATTAACTCTGTCCTTCTTTTACAGCTCATCAATAAGCAGAAGCCCGACAGACAATATCAACTGGTGCCAAACCTCTCGGGGAGCTGTGTGCTCGTTGGCCACGAAACGTCCCCACTAGATATTCCTCAAGACGAACACATCGAATGGTGCCATTTAACATGGACAAAATGTTTTTGGCATGTTTTATCTCAAGTTTTAATATCATGACTATTATCTTCTGAAATATAAGGTTGTATATTATGTGTCATAGTATAAACGAAGGGATATTGAAGCTTAAAAGTGAAGTATATTAACCTTATCGTTCACTTATATTCTAAAACTTTCACCACCTTAATTATGTTACATGTACACATAAAAATTTGGCCATTTATGAGCCAGCACGCTCTCAAGTTAGACACACGTTCAACTCGGTTCAAATGCCCATCTTCTCTACTAGCTACCTCCATCGTTTCCATGACCCTTCTTCACTTAACTGGCAGATCCAATTAACACAGAGAATATATGAAACAAAAACAAAACTAGGAACACATGAAAATCTAAATCACCCTTTTGTCGACGATCGACACCATGCCTTATTCTTCCTCCCTTACTCTCTTGTCGCCACACACACCTCCCCCCCCACCCTACTTACACTCATATTTCGTTAATTCGTGTGTACATAATCATCTTCAAGACTGTGGAGCAAAAAATAATCAAGAAAAGTATGGAGGTGACACATGGATTTTTGGGTTAAAATGACAAAATTACCCTCAAAGCACACCGGGATTTCCACGCGCATGCAACGGACGATAATGGCTTAATCAAGGTCAAAGGTGATCAAAAGGGTATTTTTTTCAAAATCCTCTCATCAATCCTCATCAAATCATCCACACAGGGTAACTCCAAATTATTCTTGTCAAATTGGGATTAATTGGCAAATTAATAGATTAATTACCAAATTAATTGATCGATTAGCCAAATTGATTGCAATTACACTCAAATCACCACCATAAGTGGCCGGTCCCTATTTCTCCAAATAAGGCTGGCCACACCCCTATATATAGCCCCTTATTTCTCTAAAAACCTAAGTCCAATTCTCGTCTAAAATTCTCTAAAATTTTTCTAAATACTTTTCCCTCAAAATTCTAACTTTGGCAGCGGAGATTCTTCGGCCAAAGCCCCCCCCCCCAAAATTCATCGTGGGCGCGTGAGGCTCTTGGCCTTGATCTTAGGTGTTAATTGTTTTGCAGGTGCATTTTCATGCAAGAAGAAGAAGGTGGAAATTTGCATCCACAAATTGGTGCTTTAATTGAGAGTCTTGATTCACACGCTCGAAGAAGACTTTCGCATTCGAGGTTTTCTTTTTTCTTGTTCATTTGTAGATTTTTCCGTATGTTCTTGTTCATAAATTTTTTTCATAAAAATTCTTTGAATAAACGTAAAAGAAAAGTACAATGATAAGAGATTCGGAAACCACGACAAACAAAAATTCCAACGTTCAAAACTTTGGACCACAGCGATCCACGAGGTTCAACGCAACTGCGAGTGGAGCGGTACAACCCCCACGGGGCACCACCATGGAAACCTTTGGCAGGCCCATAACCCACGGTGAGCAACAAGCCCAGGCGTCTAAAGTAGCCTAAGCTACTGCCTCAGCAGCGCGAGTCCAAGCTCAGCTCACAGCCCTAGAAGTGAAGGCCCAAAACATGCCGAAGACAACACAGCGCCCCATGCGTCTCCAAACCACACGGGCCTAAGCCCAAGAGAAAACGACCCGAGCCACGACCCGACGATAGCCCAGCGCGCACCTGAGCCGAGCCTAAGCCTCGCACCCACGTAAGCCACATGCAATCCAGCCCACTCTTGTGGTGTCCCAAGCAACCCAAACCGATCAAAAAATGGTTTAACTGTCCTGGCTTCAGATTTCTAGGCTGACGATTGAACATGGGGCACTTTCACCACATTTCTCAGTGGATTTGACATTTCCTAACTCAAATCTCACGCTGGAGTCCATTACACTTCCATTACTCAAGGAAATGTATTCCGTCCAAGCTCTTCCAACCCAAATGGCGAACAACATGTGTCTCGATAAGTCATCGAGTTGACAAGCACCCTGGCGCAGTAGACGACCTTGGTGAATCAGCTCTTGCAGCGCACTGAGATGCAGCGTGCCCCAGACGAGGTGTCCCGAAGTAGGACAAGGAAAGATAAAGAACCTTTTCAGCATCGTCCTGGCGAGCAACCCCTCGACCAACCACGAACTTGGAGTTCGGGTAGTGTACACTCCCGACTGGGCCCACGAGATAACGTATACTTTCGTCTTAGCGTGCAGATGTGTATGCACTCTCTGTTAGGCCCATAGATGAGTATACATTCACGGTTAGGACCACACTTCGATAATCAACATGAGTAACCTCTAGGTGAAGTGTTCATTCGCGGCTAGGCTCGCAAGGAGAATCCTTCACCTCACATTGGAGTAAGCAGCATGATGGACGGAGAGAAGCAGTTACTCAATCCGACTCAAGTTCAACTGGCAGCCTGCGAGAAATTCGTTTACTCGTTAAGAATATACCACATGCACCGCAGCCCCTGCATAGACTAGCCGAACACATGGAAGAGCTGCTTAGACTAGTAAGTCACGACCAGGGGCAACCGAAAGCTCCGCTACCCCAACAAAGGAAAATTCAAGAAAAAGTAGAGAGGTTCTTAACTGAGCGATTGCGTAATTTTCAACCCATCAAGGTCACCGATGAGGTGTTTCGACTATACATGACCAACATTAACAGGTCATCCTTCACGGATTAGATCGAGCAAGCAGAGCCTCCACGTAAGTTCAGCATACCATACTTCATATCTTTCAAATGAGATGAAGATCTGGAGAGACACCTTAAGCACTAACGAAGCACGATGGTCATTTATCGAAACAAAGACTCTCTAAGGTGCAAGATATTTGCCACCACTTTGCAAGGCAAGGTGCAAGATTGGTTCCACACTAAGCCTTCACAATGTATCCGGAGTTTCGATGAACTTTCTTTGGTTTTCACCAAAGAATATTCATCCTACCGCTCGATCAAGAAGAAGTTCGATCATTTGTTCAACATCAAAAAGAACCCAAAAGAGTCGTTTCGCAACTATGTGAAGAGGTTCAAAGCAGAGAAGGCAAAGATAGCCGGATGCAATGACTCGATAGCAAGTGCAGCCTTCCAAAAATGACTCCCAGCAGACCACCCACTGTTCGGAGAATTTATCATGAAAGAAGATCTAACTATAGCAGACTATTTCGCTATGGCAAAAAAAACATGCACTTTGAGATGATGCTCGGCGAGCAGACAAGGCACCTGAGCAGCCTCAAAGAGAATCGGCAGTAACTCAAAAGAAATATGACAAGAAGCAGTACAACCACAAAAGCAGACAGAATGCCAAACGTAGGGACCGATCCACAACTAAAGAAGGTCCAACACACAAGAACTATTCTAAGTTCTCAATCATGATCCACCAAATCCTCCGTGACATCAAAAATAAACCTTGGTTCAAGTTGCTAAAACAAACAAAGGGAGATAGTTCGAAGTTGGACCACACCACGTATTGCGTATTCCATTGAGGTCCTAGTCACACAACAGACAATTGCTACACTTGGAAGAACTACTTAAAGAAGCTCGTGAAAGAAGGCAAGGTTGATAGATATTTAGACTAGCCAGCTGCGCAACCTAGAAGAAAATCAAACGCCGACGAAGAGCCGCTAACCAAGACAATTCGGATCAATGGCATCTTCATCGAATCTAAGTAGTTGGGGGCCACCAACAACTCCAAGAAAAGGAAGATCCAACAAGCTCTACTAGTCTCATAGGTCCAAGCAGTCAACACCTAACCTGGACCCATTGTTGGCTTTACCGAGCAGGATGCAGAAGGTATCGACTTCCCACACGATGACGCACCAGTGGTATCTGTCTTGTTAGCCCATAATATGGTTAACAAGATGATGGTTGGCAACGGAAGTGCGGTCAACCTACTTCAACTCTCAGTAATTCAGAAGATCGGCTTGGACAACATAATTATACGCTAAGCGGAGGTGCTCACTGGATTCAATGGACACACCTCAACTTCTATCGACAACATTACACTTGATATGAGAACATCATCAACTGTCTCAAAAAAGATGTTCACGATCGTAAGCGACCTATCTCCTTACAATGGGATTCTTGGGAGACCTTGATTGATCAAGCTGGACGCTCTAACCTCCGTCAAGTATCAAAAAATCCAATTTCGCATCTTGGGATGAGGAGTTGGAGAAATCAAGTTTGACCAGGTGACATCTCAACAATGCACAATGCAAGTACTTAAGGAATCAAGAAAAAAGACATTTACCCCCGTAGAGGCTACGGAGGTCCAAAGGGACGATGAAGCTACCAAATTGCAATTACAGCAATCAGATTAAAAAGATGTTGTCCAAGTCAACACGCCAGTAGACGAGAGGGGATGGAAACTCAAAGAAGACATCGAGCACATCATCCTTGATCCTCAGCAGCCGAAGAAGAGTGCTAGAATTGGCTCACATCTGAGCCCGAAGGAAAATGAGGAACCCACGACTTTCCTTAGGGAAAATCATGGCGCCTTTGCATGATCACCTTCCAACATGCCTAGCATTGATCCCAAGATAGCTTGCCACAAGCTACACATCCACCCCACTTCAAAACCAGTGATCCAAAAGAGAAGACATTTCACACTCGAACAAAAGGAGATCATCGAAGCGGACATTGACAAGTTATTAAATGCCAAATTTATAAAAGAGGTAGCGCACTCAACATGGCTTGCCAACGTCTTGCTAGTAAAGAAGAAAGAGAAGGGCAAATAGAAGGTTTGTGTAGACTACACCGACCTCAACAAAGCATGCCCAAGTGATCCTTATCCACTTTCCCGAATCGATCTATTAGTAAATTTAACTTCTGGGAACCAGCTGTTCAGTTTCTTGGATGCATACTCCGACTACAACCAAATAGCCATGTATAAGCCCAACAAGGAGAAAACCACTTTCATGATCAAGTGAGGCACCTACTGCTACAACGCCATGCTCTTTGGTCTTAAGAACGCATGAGCCACTTACCAAAGGTTAGTAAACATGATGTTCAAGAAACAGATTAAAGTAACCATGGAAGTTTATCTTGACGACATCATGGTGAAGGGCAAGCAGCGATTTGACCACATTGGTAACATGGCTAAAACTTTCAACATCCGAAAATACAAGATGAAGCTCAATCCCGCCAAATGCACATTTGGAGTATCTTCAGGCAGATTCTTAGGGTACCTAGTAACCCAACGAGGAATCAAAGCACATGCTAAACAAATCCGAGTGATCCTAGAGATGAAATCTCCAACCACCTTGAATGAGATCCAAAGCTTGAACGGACAAGCAGCCGCCCTCAACCGTTTTTTCTCGTGATCAACCGATCGATGCAAGCCTTTTTTCAAGGCCATCAATAGGGTGCAACGAGACAAATAGGATGATGAATGCCCAAGACCTGAAGAAAGGCTGGTTTGGTATTACTGTGCTTTGAAAAAAAAAACTGCTTCTGCTCTGCTGTGAGAATAAGCAGCTGTGAAATAAAGCAGTAGAGCGTTTGGTAAACTTTTTTGTAAAAGTGCATTTGGAAAAAAAAAAAGGCAGTATTATAGTATTTGGTAAACTTTTATGTAAAACAGTTGTGACTGTGTGAAATGACCAAAAAAGGTATAATACTAGATGTGCCATTAATTTAATTTTCTTAACAAATGAAGGTGAATTACTAAATATACTTTATTTTTAGAAGAAAATATTTATAAACTTTATCTTAAACATATAATCCAATGTTTAACAAGAAATCACAATCCAACTTCAACATATAACATATAATCCAACATTTATAATATCTATTTACTATACAATTATTACTCTTTATCATAAGCATCTCCAACACTAATGGTTATTATATAACAATAAAAAAAATAAACTAGTTTATTATTTAAAATCCAACTTCAACATATAACATATAATCCAACATTTATAATATCTATTTACTATACAATTATTACTCTTTATCATAAGCATCTCCAATACTAATGGTTATTTTATAACAATAAAAAAAATAAACTAGTTTATTATTTAAAATCCCTATCTTTTTATGTTTTATTATCATAAATAAAATCAGTCCACATTTTTCTAGAAACACCTCGCAAACCCTCTTTCTTTCACGTGGCTCTCTTTTCTTTTCCATTCTTGTCCTTTCCGCCGCTTTAACCCATTTCACATTTTCTTTCTTAATCTTCCTCTCTCCATGCAATATCTTTCTTTCTCAATTGAAATCCTAAAAAAAATGTTCCTCTGTGTTGGATGCTTCATTGACGGGTCAGATCGCAGGTTCAAAAACCAGGTCGATAATGGAGGAGGGGCCTAGGATAACTTTGCTTGGTCCAAAAGCTCAAGGTCCGCTGCTCCAAGGTCTTGAAGTATGACCTCATGATCTTGAACAACCTCAAAAAAAAAAATATCTAGTCTTAGCATGGAAGGTGAGTGTTTAAGCTTCGGATTGTTGGTAATTCCATCTAGGATTTTGTTAGTTCAATTGGGTTGTGAGGATATTACCATCAGAGGTCAACTAGATATCACCATCGAGAGAGGCATCTGGTGCCGCCGTGAATAGAGAGGGTTGGTGCAATCATGCCCGCTGCATCATCGCCTCAATTCTGACAGATTCCGAAACAGCTCACCTAAAAAAAAATGGAAGATGATAAAAGCATCTTGTGTGATTGTAAATTATTTAATTGTTTAAGGTCATTTTGGGTAAATGAAAGTTTCATTAAAACGCTCATCGCCTTTTAGAAAAGAGGTTTGCGCAGAAGCTGAAAAGCCAATTTTTCAAAGTTGCCTTTTGCTGCTTCTGTTTTTTGGCTTTTTTTCATCCAAAACTGTGAAAAATAACTAAAGTTAAAAGTTTACCAAACACAAAAAAGCTCATTGCTTGCATCTGTCTGTCTGTCTCTTTCTTAAAACTCATCTTCATTTCTTCTACAGTCGACATTAGTGCCCTGAACTCACTGTTTGCATCTCTGTGTGTGACCTGGCAGCTTGCATCTCTACGACTTCACTGACCTTTTTATCCATGGCTATAGTGTGGTTCTTGCCATCGTCGAGCTTTAGTGGCCTTGGTGGGACCATTATATCCATCCCATCATTCCCATGGCTTCTAGCATAATATACATTACTTAACTGTACAAATCCTTTTACCTGTAGAACCAATTTAAATGAGAAAATTCTTTTATGTGCAACACAGTGTTTATTGATGAACATTTCAAAATTTCTCAAGATTATATTGATGACTTAATCATTACCTTATCTCTACTCCTTCCACTAATTACTACTGTTAGAAAATACTTGGCAAGAATTGTCATAAGATCACCCACTAAGTCCAAATGGCTAGAAGTAGAACGTACCACCCGAGAATTATAAGCTAAATTTGAGGAGAATGGTCTATTAAAGGTAGAGATGTCATGCAGGTTTGACGGTCTTATGCATAAATAGGTGTATATTTTAAATTGTACATTTTTATTCTCAAAAACCAAACTGAAACCATTTGAAACCGCACCG
The DNA here is from genome assembly GCF_916048215.2 of Malus sylvestris. Taxonomy (NCBI): domain Eukaryota; kingdom Viridiplantae; phylum Streptophyta; class Magnoliopsida; order Rosales; family Rosaceae; genus Malus; species Malus sylvestris. The sequence goes on along the minus strand of NC_062273.1, from coordinate 20,058,999 downwards.
CACCGAACCGAACCAAATGGTTTGGTTTCATTTCAATTTTTGCTTCAAAACCGCACTGAACCGCACCGCACCCACCCCTACTTATTATCCAAGCTAGAAGCAGCAGAGGACTTATACATTTACTTGGCAGTCTCTAAAGTAGCAGTAAGTTCTGCCCTCATACGAGAAAAGTTTGGGGCCAAACTACCAGTATTTTACCATTCTAAAGCTCTTCTTGATGAGGAAACTAGATATCCAAAGATCGAGAAATTAATTTTGAAGCTAGTTGTTGTGGCTTGGAAGCTCAGACCATATTTTCAAGCTCACACAGTCATCGTCATGACTTAGTATCCTCTATGATCAATCCTCCATGGTCCAGATGCTTCTCAATGAGTAATGAAGTGGGAGTTGGAACTTGGCCAATACGATTTAGTTTTTCGAACCCGCATGGCGATAAAGGTCTAAGCATTGGCGAACTTCGTAGCAGAATTCACGCCTAGCCCAAGCGACACAACAGAACGGCCCAATGATGCCCCAAAGGCAGTTAAGCACACCCTAGCCGTGCTTGCTCCACCTGATGGAGACTTCTGGCATTTACATGTTGACAGCGCATCCAACTACAAAGGCTCGGGATCAGGCATGGTCTTTATCACCCAAACAGTTTAATTCTCGAGCAGGTGATCACTCTATGCTTTAAAGCATCCAACAACAAAGTAAAGTACGAGGCCTACTAGCAAGCCTCCGAATGGCAAAAGACTTGGTGGTGAAAAAGCTTGCAATTCATTCCTATTCCCAACTAATCACTGGTTAGACTACTGGGGAGTACACGGCAAAGCATCCGAAGATGGTACAATACCTAGAGAAGTTACGAAAGCAGCTTGAGGTGTTTTAGACTTACACCCTTACTCAAGTTCTGTAGGCAGACACGCGAGCCGGCCCAGGCTTTGCCCTTGACCATCAATTCAAACGCTTTATTTCGATAAGTATCTAAACAAGCCAAGCATAGAGGTAGGGCTGGCAGCTGAAGTGTCATAGGTTAATACAACTTTAAACTGGCAAGATTCCATTATAAACTACCTGGTCAATGGCACACTCTCCATGGAAATATTGGAGTCTAGAAAGCTCCAAACAAAGGCAGCACGCTATTACATGTGGAACGGCACTCTCGTCCGAAGATCCTACACTGGACCACATCTTTGCTGCCTAACGCCTCCCGACGACCTAAAGGTTCTAAGTTCAATCCATGAAGGTGTTTGTGGAAATCACTCCAAATGCCATCCTTAGCATAAAAGGCTTTTAACGCAGGCTACTACTGGCCTACTATGTAGTACAAAAGTGTGACCGTCGCCAATGCTACAAGCCGGTACCAGCACTGCCTGCCAGCAAGCTACACCCATAGACGAGTCATTAGCTGTTTATGCAGTGGGCAATCGACCTGGTAGAGCCTATGTCGCCCGCTACTGGGGGCAGAGGCACGATGATGGTGGCAATTGATTACTTCACCAAATGGATAAAAAATTAGCCCATGATAACCACAACTCATATGGACATAGAGCACTTCATATGGAGGAACATCATTTGCCGATTTGGCATCCCTCAATCCATCGTCACAGACAACGACCCACAATTCATAGGCAAAGATTTGGCGAAGTTCTTCCAAAAATATGGCATCAAGTAGCATATGTCCACGTCGAGGTATCCCCAAGGCAGTGGGTAGACCAAGGCATCCAACAAGACGATTCTCGATTGCCTTAAGAAATTCCTCTCCGACAAGAAGGGAAAATGCCTAGACAAATTCCCCGGATGTTGATAGGAGCATATTTATGCGACTTAGTTGGCTTGTTCTAGTGCATTTATGTCATGTTTCCTTAGTTATTTTAATGTTTAAAGTCATTTTCGTGTGTTTTCAGATTTTAAGGACAAAGTAGGCAAGAAGATGCATTTTGGAGCATTTTGGAGCAAAATGGAGCTTGGAATGCATGTCACATATTTGAAACCAAGGTTTGGACGAAATTGAAGACTTAAAGAGGCTAAGAATGTGAAGAATTAGTGTACAAAGGATCAAGAACTCAGCCACAAAAGGACACACATCCTTGCTGTGCAATCCACATAGCATTCCCTTTGGATTCCCATGCATGCTTAATCATCCTTGTCCCCTAAAATATTTCTGATTTCATGCCTCAATACACTCAATTATCACACTCAATTGCTGCATACCTCTTGTTCCCTTCACCCATCAGATTTCACACAACTTTCACAATCATTCCATGCACCAATTGATGCTCCATCATCCACATTTGGGATCCAATGCCATGTGCAACACATGTTGCTGCACCTTTAACTAATTTCTGAAACATTTCACCTCCCCTTTTCATTTCCATGCAATGAACACAATCATTCATGCTCCCTAGCTGAAATACCACTCCATTTTACCCTCCATACTTTGCATCATTGCTCCATTTTCATCCTTGGACCATTGCACACCACAAATTCACCCTCATTGCTGTGCATTTCCCCCACTGCCTAATCTGATTCTCTAGGGTTTTTGGGGCCTATATATACATGTTTACAACCCTTGGAAAAGGGTTCAACCTCTTATATTCATCATTCATGCAGAAAATTCGTCCATACTCACCCTAGGCAGCAAAACACCCAAAAACACCATTCTAGTGCCCAGAAAACATAACAGCCACTCCACCTTATTCCACCCTCTTTGCCGAGTTCTCTACCATCCTTCAACCATCAAACACTCCTCCATACTCACCCTAAACCTCTCCATACCATTCCCCATCCATTCTACACCATAAAACTACCCAAAACATCTTCACAACCCAATCTGCCGCAAGCAAAGAAGGGGACAGATTCACTACGATTGTTTGGCTATTCATTCTGAGTTGTTGAACGATTTTAGGTGTTTTCTATCTTATATTTCAATGTCTAATTCATGTAATCTTTGTTTTGCTTTAAGTATGATTAGCTAAATTCGTTTTGGCTAAGGGTGGATTCAAAACCATGATTATATATGTGAAATAAATTGATTACTCTCGGTTATCGTTGCATGAGTCGTGAATACAATTTGCTTAACCGTTTGATTTAGAACTTATTCTTGTATGTTGGTTGAGAGTGCACGCTTAATTTGCATACTTGAATTTGATTCTAGGATATAAGTTTGTTTCACCTAATCGTTATGAATTTATATTCGTAAGTAGTAAAGGTCGCTAGTCACGATCGTGTTAAGTAGATTCTTGGCAAGAGTATCATGCTTTTCATAGTTACGAATGCCTTGTCGATGCTTATGATTTCCAAAGAACGTAATGATTCTAACCTGTATCTTTATCATGCTGTTCATATAAAGAACTTGTTAGGAATAATTTGTTTGCGATGCATATTCATCCAATTCAATGATTCTAGGGAAATCTGAAGGTTAATTTAAGCGGATCTAATTAACTTGGAGAGTCGAGGTTCATAATTTATTCAATTGATAACTGGAAATCGATTTAGGTTGCATATATTTCATGTGTGGAGAAGAACCCCTTAGCCATTCCATCATCCATTGATTCTTCATAACTTTGTATTACAATCTGTTTCTCTTACAATCTGCCATTTAAGTTTATTTTCGTCCAAATCAAATCCCCAATTATTTTGAATTCCTAGATTAATTGGAAAGTGTGTTGGTTTATGTTTTTAAGTGTTTTGGTACAAGTTAAAACCCAAATTCGTCCAATTTGATGCTTTGTGTTCAAAACTGCCCAGAAAGTGTTTTTAAGGCAGTTTTGAATCTTTTGATTGCTGTTTTGAGTTTTTGGTTTGTTTTAATATTTTAAACGTGAGTTTTGCATTCTTTGAGTCTAATCTAGTGCTTTAAACTTTGTTTTTACATTTCTAAGTCAGTTTTCAAGTGTTTAGCAATCCCTCCTAATCCCCGGTCTAGAACGATCCCTATTTACATACTTTGCTACAATTGATAAAAAGAGGGTTTAATTTTGTGTGTTAACTTATTTTTCACATCAGATGTCTATAGGTATATTGCACCACCAAACGACGAGCAACCGATGAGACTTCTTTCTCTTTGGCATTTAGTTCAGAAGCAATCATTACTTCCAATGTCATCATGCCAAGTATCAGCACTCTAATGCCAAGCATCAAGCATAATGAAAAAAAGATGGCCAAAAACTTAGATCTGGCAAAGGAGAAACACGAGAAGGCCATCAACCACATTACAGCCTACCAGCAGCAGCTCATCTCCAGATACAACAAAAGGGCAAAGATTTGGAAGTTCCAACCTGGAGATCTAGTCTTAAAAAAAGCCTTTATCACTGCGTGCAGAAAAGGCTAAAAAAAGATGGATCCTATCTAGGAAGGTCCGTACAAGATCAGCAAAGTAGACGGCAATGGTAATTACACCATCGCCACAATGAACGACAAAGAGATCGAAAAAAAAATAAAACGCCTACAATATGAGGAAATACTATGTGTGATCTTCTGCTACATCAATGCCTGAAGACTAGAGTAGCTTGACGGGCACCACCATGCAAATCGAGAATTATCTAGTTGTTATGCAGTTCCTTACAGCTAAGTTTTCTTTGGTTTCACTCGTTTTTCAATGAGAAATTCAGAAATAATTTACAATTTGGCTCGGCTTCATGCTTATACCAACTGATCACTTTTGCACTTCAAAAGAAGATCGTGCCCTTCTTAAGGACTCATCGTAGAAATTGCACCCCCTAGGGACTAACCATGTTCTCCAGTGCGAGAGGGTAAACTAATTCTCCGACACCCACATAGGTTTGCTCTCCAATGCGGAAGGATAAACTTTACACTCTGAATATCCAGAAGTGAATGAGTCGGGCTGCACTGGTGTAACTAGGTACACGATGGTTTATGCCGGGATTCCTAGAAATAGCCACAATGGCCCTTAGCTAACTGAAGGATTTGGGCCTCTTGGCCTAATTCGCGAGGAACCAGGCCCCAGAGATAGAGGAGGCACATTACGCAGTATGCCCTACGAATGGCTGCCTTGGAACCCTAAAGCTACTACCGAGTACACTAAGGTAGCCTACAGTTTCCGAAAGATTGCCTATGGCTTGCCTTTTGAGCAGTAAAATCACACTAGACTTATACAACCGCACATTTTTATGAAAAGTTAAACAAGCTAGTGTGCATATATGAATCTTTATCCACTGTCGGCATGCTATGTAGTCAATAAGCTTCACCTCTGCCAAGTGCTGAATGATCATTTAGATCTACACTAATTCCTAAAGTGTTGTGATACTTGCTACGCAACCCACGAAATTGGTTATATAAAGAGAAAAGAGTTCTCTCGAACCTTTGCTTACAAAATTCCATACAACCGCATACTTTTGATAAGAAAGTTAGCGAATTTCATGACCCAAAGATCTTTAATATGTTGTGACGTAGGCCACACAGCTCAAAGGATTGAAGAAAGCGAAGGTTAAATAGCTTAATGGTCACGCAAACTCATCTGCTTCTGTACGTAAGGTGTCCGGCTGCTAACCCTATGGTTAACAACCTTGTAAAAAGTTCTACACCAACACCTACGACTGCTTAGGCTACGTTAGCATGTCCACTTATAGAAAAGTAGCACGTCTGCCGCTGGTCTAAAAGTCAAAGGTGGGGTAAGAACAAAAGAAGTGAAGATAAAAAAAAAAGCGAAGGAAACAAGTTTATTAAATTTTCTAGCAAAATTGATAAACAAATAGCAAAAGCAAAAGGAGTTCAAGCAAAGCGAAAAGCAACAAAGAAAACAAAGAAAATCCAAAAGGCTACCTAGAAGACTACCCTTCAACAGCTTGGACATCCCACAACTACTTGGCTGCCACACCTTCAGTAGTTGCGAGTGGCATCATCCGGCGCTTCCCCCCCAGGCTGCTTCAGCCTGGGCATCAACTTATCCGACTATTTCACCAATGGAGGACTTAAAAGTAAAGGCAAGTAAATCTTCCAGAAATAGAGAAAGTCTTGAAGTCTTTCCCAACAAAGTCAAAGTCAAACAGCCTACCAAAGAGATGATCTACATAACAGAACTTGAAGAAATAGGCCTGACTCTGCACAAGCGAAGCCTTGAGCCTAGCCTTCTCACCTTCAGCTACTTGTTCTTCTCGAGCAAACCAACACGGACACGTTGCAGTTTATCCACTTCCTTCTCCAGACTCTCGTTGATCTCTAACGCACCTTGGAGTTCCAACACATAGGGCTCGACCTTATCAATGACCTTCTTGAAGTGGATCACTTGGTTATAAGTAGCGATCAACTCTTCATCCTTTGTGTAAGCAGCGAAACGAAGCTAAAAAACGGCACACTCAAGATCTTGAATCTGAGGTATGTGACATCCGATCTCTTTTTCTGCACCTTTATACTTAACTTGAATAGTGTCAAGCCTAGTCTTCAAGTCAATGATCTCTTGGCAAGTGGTCTCAAGTTGCAGAAAAGTGGGGGCAAAGGCATTAAAACCCTTCAAAGCAACGAGCTCATACTCCAACCTCTTAATCTTCTCGGAAGAGGAATAAGTTTCGACTGTTATAGCTTTTGCCACCTCCTTGGAATCCTTGGTATCCTTTTGACCAAGGAGCATAGACTCGGCTGCCAGAATAACCGTCTTCTGCATCATAGCAAGCAATGCAGTCCTCCTGTACTCGGTTATATGCTTTGCAAAGGAACTTGGGCAAACAACCTCTATAATGCCATCAACAAACTTAGCACAAGCATCCATGTCTTCAAGTAGATTTGGTTTAAAAAATGTGTAGATCTCAACAGCTTCCCCAGAAGTAGGCTTAGTGGATTGCTCATAGTTACCCACACGAACAGTCTCCTCTTTCCCAGCAAGGAGAGTAGACTTTGGCATTACCTTAGCAGCATAGTCCACCTTATTGCTCTTTATAGTAGCAAGCCTCTCCAAAGGTGAACCAAACTTAGCTCCCGGTAGACGCCTTGGCATTGGTTTCGACATTGGGGTCACGACGGAACTTCTACGCTGAGCAATCTTATCGACAATCGAACTAGCCATCTTTAGCATGGCAGGCGTCTCTAGCTCAGATCTAGCTGCCTTTCTTTCTCCCCCTTGGAAGAAGTTAAGTCAATCTCAAGTCTGAGGGCAGCTGGCGAACCCTAACAAGTGGCGGAATAAGTCTTTGATTTTTTCTCAGCAGGCGTCTCTTGGGCAGGCGGGGAAGATCTCTTTTTCCCACCTTTATTTATAGCAGGCTCCATAATGGTGATCGGATGAGCTAATGCCTCCTCATTGATCTATTTTATCTCATCTCTTAGAGGCATCCCACCTTTCTCCCGGTGAAAAGGACAAGCAACCAACACTATTCACGATACTCAGCAGGGATACCCAAAGCGACATTCATTTTCTTCATGTCCGGAGAAGTCTTAGGAGTTGAGCCGAATTTAGAATCTACATAAGCAAAAGAGGACAATCAACAAATTAGAGAGTAACTTAGCAAAAACATAAAGTAGCCGAGGGACTAAACTGTCTACTTACCGGTAATAAAAGTTGTCAGAACACGCAGCTCAGGGGAAGAATCAGACTCCCATTCACCACTTATCTCCAAAGTCTCCTTAGCCCAGTCGTGATCTCCCTTGCTCGAATGACAAAGAGCCTATGGCGGGATCGCAGCTGCCCAACTTCCTCGATGCGGCCTATGTTAAAGAAGTACCAAAATTCGTTGACAGTTAGATCCAAGTCAAAGAATTGGCTTAGATTAAGGAATCCCACCATCACACAGACCATATTCAGAGAACATTGAGCAGGGGCACACTTTATGGAGCAGAGCACTTCTTGGAAGAAACGCAGCATGAGAAAAGTAAATCCCAACACAAAGTAATAGGGGTGAAACTTGATGGCTATTCGAGCCCTACTACATGGCTCATGATTGTTACCATCCTTGACACGCTTCACACGCACCCCTAAAGGAATGGCGTGCCTATATGCCTCAAGAAAGTCTCTAAACGAGTCATCAGAGCTAATCTTGAAGTGAGCAGCCTTAAAGTAGCCTACCTTACTCAAAGATCCACCTTGACGATACAGTGGTGGCACACCATCATCACTTTTGTGGCTCGAGGAAGATATGCTCGAAGAAATTCTACAAAGACACAAGGAAAATTCGGTAGACAGTTGCACAAAAAAAAAAAAAAAGGAAGAGAAAAGTAGGCCCGAGCCTCATCGACCCATATCACGTGCCACCTTGACCCTTGTCAAGCCAAATTTCAAGGCCCGAGGCTCCCAAAAATCAAGAAAACAAAGGAAATTAATTTTTTCTTACCTTGGTGCAGCTTTAAGACAAAGAAAGCAATAAAAGACGATCATTTGTAGAGCAAGTGTAGAAGATTGCTAGGGGATGAGGAACAAATATCCTTTAGCTTTCTCTCTCTTATAGGTAGGGATGGGCAAAATACCCATGGGTTTGGGTAATCGCGGTTACCCGCTCATTTAAAGTTCACGGTTACGATTATGGGTAATCGTTTAGATGAACAAACGGTTATGAGTATAACCGTTTATCTGTGAAATTTAAATGGGCGGTTATGGGTATTACTCACGGTTATAACGGGTGTCCATCGGTTATGGGTATTACCCAAGGTTATACGGGTATCCATTTACCCATTTAATTTAATATATGTAAAAATTAAAAAAAATTATCGCAGGGATTTTGAGGGGTTTTAGAAGTAGGCTCTCTCTCTCTCTCTCTCTCTCTCTCTCTCTCTCTCTCTCTCTCTCTCCTCTAGTCGGTACCCTCTCCTTCCTAGCTCCACTGCAGGGATTTTAATTATTGCAGGGATTTTGGGTATGCTAAAATTCTAAGTACAGGTTCATGGTGTAGGCTCCGGCCATGAACTTTTTCCTGCAAAGTGCAAATGCAATAACAACATATATATTAATACAAATTACACAATATAATTAATCAATTAAAATACACATAATCATCCAGTTGATCTAGTCACCATGTCTGTATGTGCTATCAACAGAACATCTGCAACTTGCCATCTTGATAGTTGATATGATGATATATCATTTTGTGAATATGATCTCATAAACTATTATTTCACTTATTGGAAATGTATGAGGACTTAAATAATTAAAATATAAAAATGCATGATAAAATGTACCTATAACAATGCCTAATTGTCAGAAAACGAAAATTATGACAAATTTTTCTTTTGTAATTTTTAAGTTGTTAAAAAAAACATGTAAACGGGTGAAAAAAAGGTAAATGGGTAAAAAAAATGATAAACGGGTTCAAAAATGGGTAAATGAGTATGGTTAAATGTGTACACGGTTATGGGTATGGGTATAACCATTTATACAATTACCCAATGGATAAACGGTTATACGGGTATGAACATAAACGGTTATGGGTAAATAACAGCGGTTACCCGCCTGCCATAACCGTTGCCCATCCCTACTTGTAGGGATTGCTTTCTGAAGTTGATTTAATAATCTACTTAAGGTAGACTTAAATAGACTAAGAATAATCTGATTTCCTATTAATGAGGGAATCTACATCGAAATAGGACCAAAATAGGAAACAATACTAAGTTTCCTAAAGTAAGGGAAAATCTCTACACCTATTGCCCTTTCCTACGAGCAGCCCAACAGGTGTAGGGGCATTTGTGGAGCCAAAAATAATCAAGAAAATTATGGAGGCAACACATGGACTTTTGGGTGAAAATGACAAAATTACCCTCGAGACACATCGGGATTCCCACACACATGCAACGGACGATAATGGCTCAATCAAGGTTAAAGGTGATCAAAAGGGTATTCTTTTCAAAATCCTCTCATCGATCCTCATCAAATCCTACACACAATGTAACTCCCAATTATTGTTTTCAAATTGGGATTAATTGAAAAATTAATTTGATTAATTACCAAATTAATTATTGATTAGCTAAATTGATTGCAATTATACTCAAATCATCACCATAAGTGACCGGTTCCTATTTCTCCAAATAGGGCCGGCCATACCCCTATTATATAGGGCCGGTCCCTATTTCTCTAAATAGGGTCGGTCCCTATTTGCATCCACAAGGACATTCACATGCATCATGATTGTGAGCCTTAATTGGCTGACAGCGGATTACTACTGATCAGCACTATATTGTTGTTAATCATTTGTATTGTCCCAATTCAATCATGTAAGACCATATACACCGACATAATAAAACGTTTTTGTTGGATATCTAATTAATGTGGGACTTCATATTGTTTAAGTGTACTTGTCATAGATTATGTTCATCAAACATTCTATCATATAAAAGGAAGAACAACATGAACCCTCAGGTGGAGGGTAAAGGATCCCACCTGCTTAGGTCACCTCCAACCAAAAAGGCTAAACATAGCCCGATCCAAAATTATAGTCCCAACAAAAAAATTATTTTTAGATGAACACTGTTGAAGCTATATTCATATACTATATCCAACCGAAGAAGCTAAACATAGCCCCACTCAATGATTTATTAGTTTAACTTTATATTTTAAATTTATTGGTTAATTTAATTAAACTACAATTTGATGTTTTCAAATTTAGCAGTTAAGTTTGAATCAATTATTGCAACTAATGAGTTGGGCCCTAGAAAAATGGACTAAGGGAAGGGCTACATTTGGCTGGTCTGATGTTCCTTTGGCCAAATAATAATCTGGTGAATTTCATAGAATTACAATCCAGTCATTGGTTGGAGATAAATTTTTTGACAAAGCGAGTTAATTTTTGTTTTTCGAACCTTTAACCCTCTCTATTGGAGATGACCTTAAGATACAAGCCCTTTGAGTTCATCATACATTACACGAGATAAATTTATTTAAGACACAAAGTGTGAATAAATCTCTCACGTATGAAATATTACTTGTGTGACTGCTAGTGTACATTTTTTTATTTAATAAAAAGGTCCCTAGATACATGATTCATGTGGATGCATGATGAATATTAAACAATATGAACTGGTTTAGACTAATTTCTAAAGATATTACTGATGCTTCTATACTCTTCGGGAAAAAAGGACGATACTGAGTAGTTAGCACTTCACGTGCAAGAAAATATCGACCGACACAACTGTGTACTGTCAACCCACATGGTCAGAATATGTATTGACAAGAATTTCTTTTAGTTTGATATATTTGGAACTTAGCGCGGGTATCATATTTAAGGGAGTAATGCTAAGAAATTAAATTTGTAGATAAAGTTTTTTAAATTAAATGACATAAAAGTTGATGTTTGAAATTATTACTAAAAGGGTAATGATATGGAGACTAAATTTGGAGATAAAGTTTTGAAAATTAAATAACATGTAAGTTGATGATTGATATATTATTTAAACGTTGACAAATGTGATGATTCCTATTGGTGACATATAATTTATTTTGCAAATTTAGTCTTTTTAGCATTACCCTTACTTTAATGTTAATAAACGTGCTCAATTTCTGTTGGTGATACACATCTAATTTGTAAATTTTATTTATAAATTTAACCTCCTAGTATTACTCATAGGAAAGACACGGAACCCATTTCAAATTTTCCTAGAGTTTTCTTGTTCAAATGCATCCCTATCAGTTCTATAATTAATGCATGTTGTAAGTTTCTCAAAACTTTTTTTTGGGAAACTTTTTTTTTAAGTTTCTATGATACTGTGAGCGTTTTAGGGCATCCACAATGTTTTTTTCAGATACTACTTGTGTTGATGCACACAACCTCTAGTATCCATCGTTTGGCTAGGACAGCTAGACCTCTTCTCTTAATTAAGTGATACATGGAAATACTATACATAACTATAAAACCAAATGATAGATGATGACGAAGAAACTAAGCGTTTGTATGTAAAAAAACACTGATAAAGAAAAGTGAACTAGACTTACGACGAAAACTGAAAATTTCCCAAGGATCTAAACTAGAGATAACTAACTGAAGGTGAAACGAAAAAACAGAAGAACAAATGATCAACAAGATAATAACAACCAAGAGCGAATTAAATTTAGAGTGATTGGATCCGTTTTGATACCATGTTGCCAAAACAAACCAAAGAACGAAAATAAGAAATATTAATTGCAAAACTCTGAATTGTAATACATAGCCACAAAAGTAAGCACACTACAAAATTACCTAGCATAATACACTAGGAAAAACTACATCTAGCTAGGACCTAATTCCTACGGGGTTAAGGTGTATTTGTAAAGATTTTATTTTGAAACAAACATGAAAGCAATCTTAACCCTAAAAGGAAAGTAATCACAGCCCTTTACTTACTAGAAAACCCTACAACAACAACAACAAAAGTCTTTTCCCACTAAGTGAGGTCGGCTATATGAATTCTAGAACGTCATTGCGCTTAGTTCTGTGTCATGTCCTCCGTTAGATCCAAGTTCTCTAAGTCTTTTCTTAGAGTCTCTTCCAAAGTTTTCCTAGGTCTTCCTCTACCCTTTTGGCCCTGGACCTCTGTCCCGTAGTTGCACTTTCCTAGGTCTTCCTCTAACCCTAAACTTACTAGAAAACCCTAATACATAAAATACCAAACATCCTAACATAATATTAAACTATATTGCTAAATTGTTAACATTTTTAACACGGATTAGAACCTCTGATTTTTTTAAACTTAAATGCGAAGGTAAATGCTCGCTACTGCCTACAAGTCTTACGCAACAAATAGCCAATTTTAGAGAGATGCATGCATGGCCGTGGTTCTTTTGAAAAAGGCTATGCCTCAAACTAGTATTGTAATCATGACCTAGAAAGAAAGAAAAAAAAGTACTATTGTTATCGATCCCAATTAACTCGGTTGTTTATTTGTCTCTGAGGAACTTAGAAACAAGAACAAGTAAGGTCGCAGCTTCCTTAAAGGTTTAAGAGTAGTGTTAGGAAGACTAAGAGTAGTACTATTGAATTATTAATTAAACTTTAATAAGCGTATTTCATTTCTTATTGGTGACATATCATTTAATTTGTAAGTTTAGTTTCTCTAACATTATTCATGATTTAAAGAAACAAATAATATACATTTTAATTAGTTCCATAAATGGTCTTAATACAGATCGAAAATTTGAAAATGCAGCTTCCCTTCCCTTCTCCCTGCATGAATCAGATTATGAGGTCTGTATGCGTGTTGCAACCACGGGTTGCACCATTTAAGCTGACATTTTCTATTGTCCTCGAGTAGTTCTAATTACAAAGTCTTCAGAAATATATATATATACACACACACACACTCACAAAACATATACATATACACATTTAAAAAAAAAAAATTGAAAAATGGTGGCATTGGGTTTTGGTTACAGAAGAAACATAAACAGTCTGCGAAATTGAAACATCACAGTCCGAGTAATTAATACACGGACAAAGAGGAATCCATGGCGTAACTGCTGATGTTGACTCCACTTTGTAATTATGGTAAAATGATTCAGACTTCTGAAAAAGTCAGAGAAGCCATTAAAGGCATTTAGTGTTGCATATGCAACCAGCTTCAGAAATTGGAGACAGAAAATATATTGCATGAGTGAGAGAGACAGAGACAGAGGCATACAAATGCACTACACGCCAGACCATCAGGGCTAGTCCTCATATATCCTTGGTGACGATTAAGTTCAGGTATGCTATGCTTCAGAAATTTTGGCCGTTAATTCTGTTCATTATATCTTTAATCAATTACTCAACAGCCAAACTCCCGGAGTATAAACCGGGAAGCATGATAGAAATCCCCCAACATTGATTCAAATTTAACTTGTTGCCCTTCCCTTTCCAAATTTCCAATCACTTGTGTTCATTTCATCATCCTTTGTTCCTTTTTCTTAACAGTTTTCTGTACCCTGATATGAGTCCTCTATGTAACAGCAAACTAGATGAAATCATACACGAAATCATCACAACCCTACACAGGCCCCCCACCATACCAGTCCCTTTCACACTGCCACACATTTTGAGAGAAATAAGTTACAATGTGCCATGAAATCTTAAGCAAATTAAGAAGAATATGAAGATTAAGAACATATTATACATTAGGCAAACACTTGTTAATTTAGTGCCGGTACTGTTCTAAACAAGTTGTTACGTTGTCGATATGCGGTCGATATTAAGTTAACATTATGCTGGATATTTAATTTGCTTAAGAAAATGACAATTGAGCACATTATAGGACACAAGTCAAAACCTTGTTAATTTGGTGTCAATACCATTCTACACAAGTTGTTATACTATTAATATTTGGTCAATACTAAGTTAATATTTGGGTAAATTACATTTGCACCCTCAGGTTTGTGGTCATTTGCAACCTCATTCACCATCTTTAAAACATTTCAATCAAATACATTTAGTTATTTTTATTTCACTTTCATATAACCGCCAAAAAATCTGTTAAGTTAGCAGTTAAGCCCACCCATACAACCGCCAACGTTAATGAACACGTTAACTTCATATAAACGGTTATGAACTTTTAACAAATTTCACACCACAATTTCCTAAACTAATGCCTCTAAATTAAAGTCGCCTAATCTACATATATTCCAATGACACTGTTGACCCTAAAAACTACCAAGCCTACGTGACGCGCATGCCGAGTAATTAGTAAGCTAACTACGTCCTTCGGCTGTATGAGGGGCATGCCAACTCGTCGGCCGAGCTCGGTCGAGGAGTAAAATGTGTTGATGTTGCGTTGAGCGCGCGGTCTGACTTCTTGATCTCGCAACTACGGCCGAGGAAGGAACACGTCTCGGCCTTCAGGTTCTAGTACGAAGTTCACAAATCGTCGGCGCCGGATTCGGTCACCAAAGTATAGGGACAAAAATACTCAAAACAAATGTATGTCTTGATTGTGAAACTGGTTCGTCTGTCAAAATGCCGAACTCTAAAACCTACTTGCGAATAACCAATCATAAACGACTCGACGTTCAATGTGTCGAGTATAGTAACTTACAACACCTCGTTTCGCCGAGAAGGCTAACGAGATGACCTCTGCCGATAAGGATTCGAAAATCCTCCTCGACCGAGACTTGGATAGATAACCAGTCGGCCTTGTCGCAATACTGTTTATCGAAACTGAAGGTGCTTCACGGTCGGCTGATTCTACCACAACAGTATTGTTTATCCAAACTGAAGATGTTCGCCGGTTGCCTTCACAGTGCTGTTTATCCAAACTGAAAATGTGTTGGCGAAAAAGGAAAATAAAAAATCTCAAGATGTTTGAGAGGTTTCGCGTAGAGCGAGGGTTTGCGTAGGGCAATTTGTGTATTGAATTGAATGAGCTTGTTTCGATGTCTTCCTTCCCTATTTATAGCAGCCAACCTGTATTGAATCCCTATCACTCCCGGATTAAAACTCCTTCTCATGATCCAACTTTATCTCGGCCAATCCTATTCCTACCAGGACTTTCAACATAACTCGTTATCATACCATATTCAATCCCAGCATCCTGATCTCGTCGAAACTCCTTCTCTTAACAGGATTTGTCCACATTACCAATTTCCGATAGGATATCGCCAACTTCAACTACGTGGCCTATGGGCTGATTATCTCCCAATGACACCTGCACATGACTTTTGGGCCGAGAAGGATTCTAAACTCAGCATATCCAACACTGGGCCGAGAAAGATCTAAACACGGCCCAAAATAATATTTTTAAGCCCAAACATTGCCCCCTCGCTTCTGAGGTCGTCAACCTACTCCTTTAGTTCGAGCCTCGACCTTGAAGAAGTGAAACCGACTCTCGGGAACTACCACCATGCATACTTATGAGATGTAATCCCACGATCTCGATTTCTAAATCGTCCTGCCACGTGTCAACCCCCTGGTTGCCCTAGCAGCCTTTAATCATGATCCTCGAAAACATGCGACCGCCGAAACTTCTCTTTTGCATTAAATTCGCCGTAACACGCCATCGTGTGTCCTCAATCCGCGAAAACCTCTTGATTTTCTGAACATTTACAATGATTAGTATCTCTCCCGCTTGATTCTACCCTTGATTTTGAAAATCAACCGTTTAGCCTTCTGTTCCCAAAGGTCTATAAATACATGGATCCCTTCCATTCGTACCTTACGCTCTCCCAAACCTTTGAAATTTCCTTGCCGTTCTGTTTTTCAAACTTTCAAAAACCAGGAATTCTGAAACTTTTATCTCAAAAATTTCCAACCTTTCCTCAATGGCCTCCTTTGTCTCAAAACTCTCCCCTAAGTGCAACAAGTGCAAAGATTTCATCGATCAGCATGCTATCAAGACTTTGCGTTTCGAGGGTGAGTCAAACATTACATACCAGGTTCTGGGCCCACTCTTCAAGGATACGATGCCATCATCTATCACCAACCTGTTCAAAAAATATTGTTAGCAGGTTTGTTGCACGGATTCAATTGGTTGAAGTGGTGCTAAACAAAACCCCAAGGATCATGGCCTTCACCCAATGCAAATTGGGTGGCATGGGTCATTCGAATGGAAAGATTTTTCGGTAAAGAGTGGAAAACACTTGGTATTTACGACGCTATCAAATTCTCGACCATGGTGATTACAATGGATAAAGAGCTCCTCATGGCAGCTCTTAGCCTCTGGTGCTCGACCACCAACACCATGGTCCTTCCATTCGGCCTTATGACCCTTACTATTCTCGACATCTTGACTATCATTAGAATTTCTCCTTCTGGAATCTCAGTCGACGCCACCCTCTTTGGATGCCCTTCTAATATCGACCTCAAGATGTTGTTTGACGATCAGGCCGTCGAGACGTTGAGCCAGGAAGGTCAAGAGCCTTCAAAAGACGATGTTCAGAAATTGCACAAGAATTTTCTGAACTACAACACCCTTATCCTCCATTTTGCTGGTCGAGGTGAGCGAGTCTACGGAAAGGGGAACACGAGGCCTTCCTATTTAACTAGTACAACAAGTTCATCTGTTGTACCAAGTCAAATAAATGCTTGGTCGAGAATATGCCCGTGGCGAAGGCCCTGGCTAGTGGTCACTCTCTGGTGCTCAGACCTGCCATCCTTGCCAACCTTCTTTGTTACTTGGCAGAGATGACCATCGACAAGATCGACCCGCACCATAATGGATCTCTCTGGGTATTCCAACTCTGGCTGCAAGTTTATTTCTCTACACTTCGGCCAGAAGTCTCCGAACTTCAGCCTACCGTAGCACTCGACCTTCAATTGGCCTCTCGACCAATGCCCCATCACCAAGCCGAAGAAGTCTTTAAACACCTCTTCGGCCTGGATGTCCTTCCTGATGATGAATTTTTTATATGTCATCGTCAAGAATAACCCCGCTCCATCAGACTTCCCACCTCAACTTGGAGTGAAAGCGAGGATGCTGTTTTGCGCCAAAACTGGGGGTCATTCGTGTTAACTCATGACCTTCCTCATGGTTGTGATGCTCACCGATCAAGTTGGGAAGTTTATCACCCCCACTTTACCGCTCGACAACTCGGCTACCTCCATGGTTTTCTATTACCTTTAGTTTCTTCTCGCTCCCTTCTAGACCGAGGGCGCGTCTCTGGTTCTTCAGAAATGAAGTGTAGAGACGCCAAGAAAGAATTTCAGGAACGATGTAAGAAATTTCATCTTCAACCAAATTCACTTGAATCTCTCGGCACTGATATCTTTGGCAAATGGTGGGAAGAATATACTCACCATTTTTTGGCGCTTCGGTCAAGGAAGTAGTCAACAAAATTTTTGGTGACCAACCCAAGAAACCCTCCACCCCTCAATCTAAAGAGGTGTCCCAAGGTATACCCCTATTTCGACCTTTATTTTTAGATATTTATGTGATTTCGCTACCGAGACTTTGCTTTCTTGGGTGGTCGAGTATCGAAACATACGGACGTGGTTGTCCCGGCAGTGGTCAAGAAAAAATTGGCCCATTCCTCTAAGAAGACTAAAACCAATGCACAAAACCTACCTAGCAAACGACCTCACCCGGACACCGAGACGGCAGATGAAACTCCCCGTCCCCCAAAATGCGTCAAGAAATTGGCGAATAAGGGAGCATAGGAGATTCATGTTATCTTCAGCCACACCACTGGGATGACTACTCCGAGTGCCTCTCCTCCTGCCCCCGTTGTTCGGGCCCGGTAACCCAAGCTCAACCAATACTTGAAGTCTCTGAGGTCATGATTGAGCCGGTTGTTATACCATTGGTTAACTTGCCTACAGCTCCAGGGTCAACAAGAGTACCCATTCTGGGGGAAATGACCCCTTCGATTGGGAAGGATCTCTCTAAGAATCCAAAGCATTCGGCGGTCATCGTAGAAGAGGTACGATTATGCCGTCAAATCCCTTTACTTATTAAGCAACAAAGATGATTAACACTTTTTTTTTGTTTTAGGATGATGAGAGTGACGAGACTCCGCTAGTGAGTCGCTCTCGACTAACCTAAGCTCATTCTGCTTATCTTCCCCCCGTAGTTGATGCAGCCTATCAGGTTGATCTTCCTACAGTCGATCGTGGAAAGAGGCCTATCGTAGAGCCTGAAGCGACATCAGAAACTCAGACTTCGCTGGTGAGTCGCTCTCGACCAACCCAAGCTCATTCTGTTGATCTTCCCCCCGTAGTTGAGGCAACCGATCAGGTTAATCTTCCTACGGCTGATCGCTGAAAGAGGCCTATCATCGAGCCTGAAGCAACGTCAGAAACTCCAATTCACCCTCAGGACCAAGACCTCGACATTCCTCCTTAAGCAATGACCTCAACTTTTGTAAGGCTCAATTACTTTCTTTTGTCAATTTGTTATAACATGTCTGAACCGAGAAAATATTAAATGTCAGGTGCCCAGTTATTCATTTCACCAAAAATTTTATGCGCCAAAAGGTGTTATCTATATTTCCTGGCCACCTCAGTGGCCATCGAACGTAGATAACCTTCATCGGCCGCGTGAATTAAGAAGCAGTTTGAAACATTGGGCTCGGCCATTAAGTTCTTTAGGTTCAAGCAATGAACCCGAAGACATGGCCGAAGTCTCCTCTCGGCAGGTTTAAAATAAAAACCTTCTTGCTATATTCTTTTGTGATTTTCCTTGCACTTAAACTGTTTTCATGTGCAGCTTTCATGGGAAGTTGAGTTTGATGCTTTTCTCTCAAGCACTTCTGGAGCGGCTGGTTTTTCGACAACTACGACCGAACCTGCCGAATCAGCTGCTCTTGTTCGGTTGCAAGAAGTTTTGTCTCTCTCAGCTTCACAAGTCCTCGAGCGTAAAGGTCTTGATTTGTTAGGTGCGTGCCTAAACGACCTCAGAGTTGATGGCCAATTGAGCGCCGAAGCTATTGTTCAGGCGTCGTCCGCCTTGGAACGAACTTGGGAATCCTTCAATATTCTCAATACCGCAATTCAGGCTGATGATGGCTTGAAAGCTGCAACAGCCATTCGAGACAGTCTTCGTCCGAAGATCGATGCTTTAAAGGTAAAAAAAGATGCCCTGGCCGACCTTGACAATCAAATGGCCGAACTGGCAAAATGAAGGTCGGCCATTTCTTCTGAGCTTGTGAGGGACTTTGAGCCAGGTGGCAAATCTTGCTTAACCGAATACGCGACAAACGTGAAGCGAATCGAGCAGCTGAAGATGGACAAGAAGAACTGGCAAGCTAAGGTTATAATGGGTGAGGTGAAGTGGTTGGAGCTGAAGGCCCTTCTTGGAACTCTTCTTCCTTCATCACCCTAGACTTATTTGATTGTAAACCGACCTATTAATGAAATAAACTTGATGAAATGGAATGCGTTTTTATTCCTGCATCTTCCATGTGACTAGGTAGTATTTCTTTAAAAACTTTCCATTGATTGGCAACTTGTGAGTGATACCGGTTCGATCTTTAAGATGGTATGCCCCCTTACCGAGGACTTTATGAATAATGAATGGCCTTTCCTAATTCAACAACCATTTGTCGAACCTAGGGTTTTTAATTTCTATAGGTAGTATGGTTTGCCAAACCAATTCTCCTTCGCCGAACGTTTTTTGTCTAACTCGCTGATTATATGCACGCTCAGCGATTTTCTTTTAAGCCACTAATAAATTATAAGCATCAAACTGGGCATATTCCAAATCTTCTAGCTCTTGTGTCATGGCTTGATTGTACTCGGCGCTGAATAAACTACTCTGTACAATTATTCGCAACGAGTTTACACTTAGTTCGACAGGTAGCATTACGTCGTGTCCATAAGTCAACGCATACGGAGTCGTTCCGTTCCTATCCGTGGAGAGGTTCGATAAGCTCATAATGTTTCGTTTATCCTCAAATGCCACTTGCCTGGCCCTTCTTTTATCATCTTTTCAAGAATACCAATAAGAACTTTATTACTTGCTTCGGCCTATCCATTCGACTGCGGGTAGTATGGCGTAGATTGCTCAAGTCGAATCTT
Source organism: Malus sylvestris (assembly GCF_916048215.2). NCBI lineage: Eukaryota > Viridiplantae > Streptophyta > Magnoliopsida > Rosales > Rosaceae > Malus > Malus sylvestris. The sequence goes on along the minus strand of NC_062273.1, from coordinate 20,038,690 downwards.
TAGATTTGCTGTATAGTCCTTAAATCTGTCGGATGTAAAAATCGTACCGTTATCTGTTATGATTGTTTCTGGCACGCCGAATCTACTCATAATGTTTTCTTCAACAAAACTACAGACTTCCTTAGACGTTAGCTCAGCATATGACTTGGCTTCGACCCATTTGGTGAAGTAGTCCGTTGCAACAAGTATCCACGCATGTTTGGCTACACCAAAAGATAGTGTGATTTTACCGATAACATCCATGGCCCATCCTCGGAACGGCCATGGTTTGGTGACCGAATGTAATGATTCAACCAGTACTCTCTGTATCGGCCCATGGATTTGACACTGTACACAACCTTTTGCATACTCAATGCAATCCTTTAGAATACTCGGCCAAAAATAGCCGTATCGTCGAAGTAGCCAACTCATTTTTCGTCCAGATTGGTAGGCTCCATAAATTCCTTCGTGTACTTCTGCCATTGCTTGAGCAGCTTCTTGCGGGCCAAGGCACATCAGCAGTAACCCATCCTCACCTTTTCGATACAACTCATTCTGGTATAATACGTAGTTTTTGGCATGAACCCTTGTCCGTCGGTTGTGTTTCTCGTTAGGGTTATTAATATATCGCATAATCGTCCTTCTCCAATCGTCTGGTAATGCTTCAACGGCACAAACCTCGATAATATCCTTACGTTCTAACAACGACAGCAAAGACATAACTCGTGTACGAATCACGCAATCGTGTTGGAGAACTTGCCTATTAATCAAGGTGGAATGTTCCTGTCATAAAATAGGTATTTCTCGACCTAACTTGCCCCCCATGAGTTGGGCTCCGAAGGCTATTTGAGCTTATTCATCAGCGTCAGTGTTATGGACTCGGGAAATATGTTTAAAAGTTATTCCGTCGAAGGATTAGGCCAAATAGCTAGCAACCAGGTGGTAAGGCGCCAGAGTACAACTCACGCAACGAAAAGTCCCGTTGAGTTGATTAATAACAAGTTCGGAGTCACCAAGAACAAGGACACGAATGGCCCGTAAATCTTATAGCATGCCGAAACCAATAACTAAGGTTTCGTATTCGGCCAGATTATTTGTACAATCGAAATCGAGCTTGAAAGAGAAATACCAACGATTATGAGTGAAGGATTGAATAACGATCCCAACGCCAGCCGAGACTGAGGTATTGGATCCATCAAAGTACATCGCCCAGTAATTATCACGTGTTTGTATGAGGCCGATGTCAACGTTAGTGCTGCCGAATTCGTATAGGGAAGGGTGGTGAGCCAAAAAATCAGCTATAGCTTGACCTTTGATAGCCTTCTGGGGTACATATTGTAAGCTGAATTCAAAAAAGGCCATCGTCCATTTGCCGATTCAGCCCTTTACGATTGGCCGAGTGAGCATGTAACGAATGACATCGGTCTGAGAGATGACATCAGTGACTGACTGTAGCATGTAATGTCTGAGTTTTGATGCGGAGAAAAATAAAGCAAGTTAGAGTTTTTCGACAGCGAAATAATTAATCTCCGGTGGGTTAAGGCTCCAGCTTAGGTAAAAAATGGCATGTTCTCGTCCGGCGTCATTATCCTGTGCAAGAAGGCAACCGATGGATTCTTCTGCTGCCGAGTTGTATAGCTTAAGAGGTCAACCCCATCGTGGTGGGACGAGGACGGGTGGAGTCCTTAGAGAGACTTTGATTTGTGTGAATGCCTCTTGGTGCTCGACACGCCATTCGAAGGTGTCGGAGTCCTTGAGGTTTAAAAGTGTGGAAAAGGCTTTCATTTTCCCGACCGAGTTAGCAATGAATCGTCGGAGAAAGTTGATCTTGCCGAGCAACGACTGTAATTGTTTCTTAGTCATCGACGGTGGAGCATTAATGATTATGCGAGCCTTGTTGTCGTCTACCTCAATCCCATAGTGATGGACGAGGAAGCTTAAAAAATTCCCAACTGATACACCGAAAATGCATTTGGCAGGATTCATCTTCAGATTGTGCCAACGCATGCGTAAAAAAGCCTGACGTAGGTCATCTAAATGCGTCCGTCATCGTGCTAATTTGACAACCACATCGTCAATATAGACTTCGACGATGGCACCAATTAAATCATGGAAAATACTGTTCATGGCTCATTGGTATGTGGCCCCGGCGTTCTTGAGGCCAAAGGGCATGATGACCCATTCGTATGTGCCGAGTACACCGGGACACCGAAAGGCAGTCTTGTGGAAATCCACCTCGGGGATGAAAATCTAGTTATAACCGGCATGCCCATCCATGAAGGATAGAATATCGTGATGTGTCGTGGCGTCAATTAACAAATCAAATATGGGCATCGGGTACTCGTCTTTGGGCGTTGCCAAGTTCAGGTTACGAAAATTGATGAAGATGCGGAGTGCGCCATTTTTCTTTAATATTGGGATGATATTGGCTAGCCACTCGACGTATCGAGCGGTCTGAATAAAACCACCTTGTAAAAGTCGAACTAGTTCATCCTTTATACCGAGCTGTACTTCAGTTGAGAACCGACGAGGGGGCTGGCAGAAAGGCTTGTAGCCAGCTTTGATGCGTAATTCATATTCAACAAAGGTCCAATCGAAACCCGGCATCTCATGATAACTCCAAGCAAAACAATCTTTAAACTCATGAAGTAATTTACGAAGTTCAACTTTCATGGTATGAGGTAATAATGCACTAATAAATAACGGCCGAGGGTCATTGGTCGTTCCAACATTTATTTCCTTTAGAGGATCCTTAACTTGGGGTCAACTGTCTTCGGGTTCGGCTGGTGCGGCCTGAACTTTATCCAACGACAGTACCGGGCCGTTATCTTCCTCGGCTAAAAATTTGATTAAGTTGATGCCCAAATGTGGGTGCTTGGAAATAGCATACCAATGGGCCAGCAGGCATTCCATCGTGGATGAAACCGCAGCCCGACGCCTCTCGCTTTTGATGTCCATCATCAGTGGTAGGGAGCAGATTGGCCAAACCGAGTCTCACTGAATCCTGGTGGATAGTCTCGGTGCCTACCTCGATGGCTTTCTAAAATGAGATCTGAGTCGACCATCCATCTTCATTAAAACTCTGTAGGGTAATATAGTTGACGTGATCATCATAATAGCGGGCCTAAATCATGTTGGTTTCAAATGGTTGAGTATCGGCTGGGTGGACCACGACCGATTTACCATCCTAAAAAATGAGAACTTGGTATAAAGAAGAAGGAATGCAATTCATTTGATGAATCTAATCCCTACCAAGCATTATATTCGGTCTTGGAGTCAACGATAAAAAATGTGGTCATGTGATTGCGACCTGCAATGTTGACCTCTAAAGGGAGTACTCCTTTTGTTTGAGACTTGTCACCAACGAAGCTGCTCATGGTTATTCCCGAAGGAATGAGTTCGTCGTTGGATCGTCGTAATGCTTTCATGACGGATACAGGCATGATATTGACCGTTGCTTCGCAATCGATGAAAATTTTGGAGATTGGGTAGCCTTCAATATGGGTCGTGACATACAACAGTTTTAAATGCTGAAGAATAGCCGAGGAAGAACGGGGCAACAAGATGTCCAAGGCTGGTTTAAGTTTATCGTCGTCGTTTACTGACTCATCTTCAGTGGTAGTGACGAAATCAACTTGTGTTGCTTCCTTGGCAACCACATCACCATCCAAGGAACTTGGTTAGTGTGTAGTCAGCTGGAATTCAGTAGGTAGAATATGGACCATGCTGATTTCCATATTTTCAAGGACTAAAGGGCCCATTGGATCATGGTCGTCATCTTCCGAGTTGGTGAGGACTATAGCATCGTGTGTTAGAGCATTCTCGACCAGATTACTCTGTGTCTCAACATGCTCTTGCACTTGTGCCATATAATCCGACTCTATGTCCTTTTGACTGTCGTCGTCGGGCTTGCATGCATCTAGTGTCTGACTCTGCTCCTGCCGCATCTTACGAGCTCGTTCCTCATAGATGATCCGGGCATTCCTTATATCTAGGTAGGCGTCCAGACGTGCCACCCAATCTTTCTTATCGGTCGTTAAACCGAATAAGGATACGACCGAAAAGACTTCGAATTGATATTGAAGGTGTTGAAGGTCTTCAAGATAAAAAGGGAGTTCGACCGTGTTAATGTCCGTGTATGGGTCGACCTCGAAGTCGAGAACCTTAGCCTCTCGAATGTGCTGGAATCTAGTAGTTTTTTGGATGATCTGCTCAGTATCGGGGCAAGTTAATGCCAGGTCAAAAGCTTCTTGGCATGCCTTGGGCAAACCATACAAATCGTTGGCGAAATATTTCTTGTGAAACTCTTTCATGTATTCCAAAGATTCGCCGAGGAATTGTGGGTGCAGATTCCGCCGAACTCTGATTAGCAATTCTTTCAAAGGTAATAGGGACAGTTGGCTTTCGGCCTCTTTCTTAAATTGCTCGAAGTGAGTTTTCATCTCCCCAGGTTGAAGAAGGAGTTTGATGCGCTTCTCGGACTCTTTAATGGTTGTTTTCAAGTCGCGATTGGTTTCCTTCTGCCCCTGTAACTCAGCCATGATTGTTAGGGTTGGCCGATCATCTTTGCTCCCTGCTATCTCTTTCGACTGCCATTTAGTGGCCAAAATAGGCTGGGCCACTTGCCGTCGAGCCAAGCAATCTATACGCTGATGTCAACATTTCTGAGATTTGGAAAGCGCGGTATACATACCGGTGGGAGAATTGTAGCTATACCGTCATTGGTCACGTGGTTCAGGCGGCCTAAAGGTTTTTGGATTTGCTAATGAGCTTGAGCTACTGGAATTACGTGAATAATAATCCTCGTTATAAAATGGTGCATCAAAATCAAGGCGTCGTCTGACCGAAGTAAGGCCATATGTCTGTTTTTTAGGGCCGAGCCTATCGAATACTTTATGGCGTTGGCCTTCATTGGTTCTTTTGAAGGTGCCTCCGTGGTTGCCGATTATTGTCGTGATGTAAGCATCTACGTCTTAGGCAGTTTCTCCTTGGGCTCAGTTAATACAACGCGTGCCATATAATTGCTGCATAAAATCATCGGCCCGCCATTTTCTTCTTCGCTAGAGTCTGACATGGATTCAACTATGGCCGGTCTTGAGAGCTCAGTAGGTGGTGTATTGGAAAATAGGTCGACCTTGAGTCGAGGCTGGGAACCTTTCTTTAGGATGTGTTATACTGGGGTAAACCCGACCTTCTTTTTCCCTTTACTCTTGGGCAAACGGGTGTCTACCATGCCAACTGTTGCCGAAGGGAATGGATCAGTATCAACCGTCATGCGTTTTTTAGGAAATTTTAACTTGCCTTTGTCAATCCAGCTCTAGATATCATCATGAAATATGACACAATTGTTTGTGGCGTGCTTGGTCAAGTTATGATGTTTACAATATATCTTTCCTTTAAGCTCTTCGACCTTGGGAATGTGATGCCCTGGCCGAAGTTTGATGATCTTTGCTAATAACAATTGATTGAAAATTGTTTCAGCCTTTGTGATATCAAAAGTGTAGACTTTCGCTGTTTTCGCTGTCTTTTCAGTGGCCACGCAGGGTTTGGCATCTTTGGAATTAATTTGAGTCAATGCCTTGCAAACATATGGTTTATCTATTACTATCTCGCTTGCGTCGATGCTGACGTATTGAGAATCCTCACCTTCGGTCAATGCGTAGTTAACCGTGGGATTTTTGTAAATCGTCCCTCGATATGGGGATTTCGAGATCTTCTCTTCTTAAAGAAAATAATCATATTGCTCAACATGCTGGGCTAATTTATACATATCCCGAAAGTTTACCCCCAAGAATTTCATTTTGTATTCTACGTCGAGTCCGTTCAAAACAAGCCTAACAAATTCGACTTCGGGGAAAGGTACTCGGCACCAATTCTTAGCCGATTTAAATCTGGTAAGATAATCCATTGGTGACTCATCAGATGCTTGAGCCATCCTCACCAATAAGGAAACTGACATTTCCATCCCTGGCCGATAAAATTACTCGTGAAATTTCTCGACCAACTCCTCCCAGCTTTAGATAGAATTAGGTGGGAGGTTGATATACCAGGCAAATGCTGAGCCTGTTAACAAAAAATTGAACAGCTGCAGCTTGTGAAAATCATTGTTAACATCTCCGCATTACACGGTGAAACGAGCCACATGTTCTAACAAGGATAAGGACAATTCTTTAGCGAAAAGGCTAAAATCTGGAACTTTGAAACCTTTAGGATATTTGAACCTTTCCACATAAGCTGGATACGAATGGATAAATTTAGGGAACTATGGCCCCTTTTTCATGGCCGAATCGATCATCCGCTGGACCTTGGTCATATCGACGGGTGTTTCTTCCACTCTCTGGTCGGATCCATCTAACCTACTACTCGATCCTTCCCTTTTCTCTAAGTCAATTATCTTAAGCTGAATAGACACCACTTCGGCCTGTAAGGAATTACTTTTAAGCGGAAGCTACCGAGTCTGATCAACAGGTTTCTCTTCGAATACTTTACTAACTATTAGTTCGAGCAATCGGGTTTGGGTCTCTTCAGTGCTTTGTATTGCTTCAAGCAAACGGTTCATTTTATGGCCCACTGTCTGTTCCACTTGTCAGGATTGCTCATCAAGTCGTCTTCAAAGAAACGACTTAGTCGGATGATCAGAGCCTCCACCACCATCTTCATCGCAGTCCTTTACTATTCCTTCAATGAAAATGCCTGCAGTTTGGTTGAGTACTTCTGTATTTCGAGGTTGGCCACCGAGGCACATTTCCTTTTCTCAGTGCGTTGCACTTGTAGCCTCAGGGGTCACGGCGGCGATAGGATTTCACGCATGTGATACCTCTTAGCCATGACTTTGAACCGGCAGATCGGTCGCTGATTTTCCCATAGTTGGTTTCTTTTTTACTGATCGTGTCTCGATGGTCATGAACTTCATAGTCTTAGCATTGGGTCCCACTGGACGTGCCAAAATGTTCACCCTAAAAACTACCAAGCCTACGTGGCACACAGACCGAGTAATTAGTAAGCTAACTACGTTATTCGGTTGTATGCGGGGCGTGTCAACTCGTCGGTCGAGGAGTAAAATGTTTTGATGTTGCGTTGAGCATGAAGGATTTATTTTGAAAAACATGTTCATTTGAGCAACATCATATGGCATGCAATTAACAATTAAAGGCGGAATCATGCTTGCATGTACTCAAAAACAAAACATTACCATGAAATTCAAAGCCTAGTAGATTGGTGAACCAATAATCAACTCAAAACAAAGTGAGTTGAAATTAATACCTTTGTAGATTCCTCTTTGCATAAGCAAAGGCTAATCACCCACAGAGATAGGGACCTTCATTCCTTGCTTCTTAGATCCATGGATTTGGATGGAAGAATAGGTTTCTCCAAGTTCCCAAAATAGGGAACCTCTAAGTCTCTTCACCAAGGTTTGATTGTAGAAGAAAATGAGTGACCTTGGAGTAGTAGGATTGCTAGATGTACCCTCCAAGGTGTTAGCTTCTTTAGAGAGAAAATGGAGAGACAATTCTCACCAATTTTCCCCCAAAATAAACCCTCAATCACTTAATGAATATTTTGTTATAAAGTCATTTATATAGTCACTTCTTTAAGTGACCTAAATAACCAAAACCCTAATTCATCACACTATGGCTTGCCATTTAGGGGATTTTGGGCTTTAATGAATCTTCATTCATTAAATTGTCATACAACTTAAGTTAATGGGCTTGACGTTCGAAGCCCATTGGGCCTTAAGGTCCAAAACTATCCCGAAGTCTTTAACGAACTTATTCGTTTGATTAATTAACATATTAATTAATCCTTGCCATAAATAAATGATTAAACCATTTAATCATTCTTACTCATTTCCGTTTAATCTTCAATCTCCACCTTTTATGGTGTGCGATCCATTAGGTTCCTTTTAGCGAGGTAGTGGGTGATTAAAACCATTTTACATCGATTGTGAATTGAAACTATTTTCAATTCTCCCTTTAGTGATTACACACGTTTAGGGCTTCCACAAACCATGAGTGACACCTAGCAGCATATCATGGTTACCCAAGCTAATCAGAAGAGGATAGAGAAGCTATTCAGTTTGGGATTACAAATGCAATACGGTCCTTCTCTAATCTAATACTCTTGTCCACATTGTTTGGTATGATAGTTTATTTATTCATGTCTACTATCCAATGTGATTCGTGTGCTTATATGATTTCCTTGAATGTGATTTGGAACGCATTCCCTAATCTCATTCATACTCTGGCCAGAGATTTCAAATCATATCATAGAGTATTCTCCCTCAACTGTTTGAAGGTTAGAGATCCCTTGTTGCGCATTCACTTGTCTCCATAGCTAAGTGGCTTAACCCCAACGATGCCGTGGACACCCTGAGGGGGTGACTTTGACATAATCAAAGATCAATGACTTAACCACAAGACAACTGTGATGCCTCAGGTCAAAGGACTATTTTGCATTATCCCAACCATGAGTTCTCATGTGACATGGAATATAAGAACTCTTCGTTGATCACGTTCAGTGAACTCATTCTCTATTGAGCACCTACGTACTTGTCTTGATGTCACACACACCAATGACTCGAGACTAATCACTCTCCCTGAGAGAAGACATAGTACGTACTGATCTTAACGGACTGTCAACGTCCAATTGGCAATCCTATGATCAGGAACATTTAGGATGTGTCTACGAAAGAATGGTCTCATGAATCTAACTTCATTAGATTACATTCTCCCAATCACATATTCCTTGGACTTTATCGTTTAAGCATATAACATTTATATGAGACGGCTCAAACAATAATTTATGCCCTTTATATGTAAAACTAGATTAGTTTAACATGTGAAATGTCCGTAAAGTATCATCACATGATTGGCTTTAGGGCACATTTCCAACAATCTCCCACTTGCACTAGAGCCAATCAGCTTGGTCATCTTGATGATACCTCTTATGTAGTCATTTCATAAATGGCTGAATAGTAGGCCTAGACAGTGGACATCTATATGTGTTATCCATAGAAGCAACCTTGAGAATAACGACGTCACCATTATACATGATTCTCAATCATGTGGTTCAGTCTCTCATTTGAGTTCGGATCTTGATGAGACCTTGATTTCCAGGCTTGAGCTATCGCCCCATTAGTGTCATACACTTTCTGGTTGGAACCGAATTGAGAGTTCATAAATGAACTTTCCCATCCAAACAACATTGTTGTAAACTTCTATATGGCAATATATCTTGCATTCATAATGGAACACACTAAAGTCATACTTTAATGTTTCCATCCAAATATCTCTTTAGTCATAATAAAGAGATATCTGTTTATCTCTTCATTCATAATGAAGAAACATCCAATGATGGATTAGATTCATAATCTAATACATTTACGCTTCCATTACGTCACTTTGATTCTTCCTCGATCTTTGAGGAATTTATCCTTTAGTATTTCTCAAATACTTAAGGACTCACTTGACAGTTGCCATGGTTCTGATCCTGGGCTTGCATTGATATCATCTTGTACCGTTCTAGGTACAACTCATATCAATGTTTTTCATACAATATGAAATACATAAATCACCTTTCTGCGTATGCATAAAGGATTCAATTTACGCATTATTTCTTTGGGAGTCAAAGGGTACGTTCCCTTTGAGAAGGGCAACTTGCTAGTCTCACTAGAATCGTCCTTCTTATTGAAGTTTATCATCATATGAGAAACTTCCTAGCATCCATTGTCTATTATTAGGGATTGATATAATCCAATTATATCATGAAATATATCATTATAGATTTCCATCCCATGTATATAGACTATATCTCCCATATACATTCTATCGTTTATAGAATGCTTAAAGTCATAACTTTAACGAAGAAGCTTTCTTTTCATTTCCAAAATTAATATATCATATATACTTAAATTTTAGGAACATGATTAACTCCCACTAATCTTTTGTAAAACTAGTAAACAAAAGATTCATTTACATCTTTATGAGAAATCAAACGATTTGATCCTTTTCTCATAAAATGCAAATAGCTCCCACTAACTTGCTAAGATCCATGATGGATGGATCTCTACAACTTACATGTCTTGTGATTTATAGTTTTAGACATATATTATCAAGACTATCTTAATAATGGTTTCGGAAACCCATATTATGTCAAAACATTGAATCACCATTTAGTTGTAGCTAGCAATCTTCGAATTAATTGAAACCAAGACTATCTCAAAGATGGTTTCTTCAAAGTCAACCATTCTCTTTGATTGTAGTCACCTTAAGCTACCAATTAGCTTGAAGGTTTCATTATTTCGAGTCAAATGGTACTTTACCATTTTCTTGAGTATATATCGTATATGCACTCAATGTAGTCATAAGGATTTTCATTCTTATTGACTACCTTGAAGCTTGTGGTATAGGAACTAGGTTGTTATATTTGTTGATTACTTTCTTGTCTCTCAAAGAACCCATTCTTTGAGTTCTATCTCTCGTTCATTTGCATCTTAGGCAAATCACATTGTAGGATTACAATGAACTACCTAACAAAACAACCTTTGTTAGTTGGTTTATAGAAGCGATATCCAAAAGTTATTTTAAGGATATCCTACAAGATTGTTATCAAACAAATATTGCTAGTTAGCACACAACCCCAAATCTTTAACATGCTTAAGATTTGTCTTTCTTTTCCAACTACATCTTATGGAGTTATGAAAATTTTGGAAGATCTTCTAATTGACAATCATATTGTTTTAGAAGTATATATCCTATATATGGGTAATAGATAACATCTAACGAACTAAATCTTATTTGAGTTCGTTCTTCTACTAATGGAGAAATACATTATCTTATGATGCTATTTTCCTTGATATCTTTCAAGGAAACTCATCTAAAGTGTTACCTTTCCTTGGATCAAATCTAAGGAGGTAAATACTTTAGATATCTTACTCATCTATTTACATTTCTTGAATTCTTTGAAACCTTTTGCAAAGTATTCGGACTTGTGTTTATTCAAAATAAACTATAGTCCAACCGAGAGTGATCTTCGGTGAATGTCATATAACATGAGTAGTATTATGTTGTGGACAAGTGCCACTAACATCTAAGTGAATTAACCTCAACAACTTTGTGATTCTTTCTTCTTTCCAAAAGAATAAAGATTCGAACATTTCGTCTCTATACAATTTTAACAAGAAGGTATTGGATCCGGATCTAACGATCCAAAGCATCCTTGTTTCACCAACTCGTAACTTATGTTTTTAGAGGTATCACAATTTAGTTGGGATTAGTCACTACCTTGCAACCTTTTGGGTTTTAAGCATCATTATATTCTAAACAGTTAACACTACCATATCATCTCTACTATAGAGACAATCAATTAGATTACTATAATCCAATTTCTTTGGTAGTTCATATGAGGAAGTAAGTACTATCTGCTTTCGCAGAGATCTATATCTTATTCACGTTCCGTATGTGAAGCACCTTTTCTTCTCTCATATATCTTCTACTTCTTATTAGTCACACTTTTACAACGATTTGTAAAACATAGTTACTAATACGGAATCATACATTCAAGTAGAAGAACCAACTGTTTTGAACTATTCAAGAACAATTTACAACACCTTCGAAAGGTGTGTTCTTGACACTTGCAAGACATTTCTTGCAAATACCCCTTCCAATGTCCATCATTTCATAAAGAAAGTTTGTTCCCTTGGAGTTATTTATCTTCTTTATTTGACTTTCACCTTTGACTACATTAGTCATGGTCCCTAAACTCCCACTATCTCTCTTGAAACCTTTTTCAATTGTGTTATACACATCAAACAATTTGGAGAGTATGTGGTTATTGTTCACTACATAGTTTACCATAAACTTAGTGAACCATTAGGATAGGGAAACAAAGGTGAAGTCCTTGCCTAGTTTCCGTCTCGTTAAGTGGTTTAACACTTCAACACTCAATGATTCAAAATCATCATAAGTCCATGTTAATGGACTATTTTTGTCAACCAACCATTATGTTCTAAACATAATTACAAACTTTCAAGAGTTGTACAAGGCAACTCTCATTTCTTCATACAACAATTTGTAAGTGAAGAATCATGGCACATAAAGTGTCCATGCCCTTGTGCTTACTTCTCAAGTTCTTTGTTCAATTAACAAAGAAATAAGCACTAAGTGTTTGTATTGACTAAGGGTTGTTCAAAGCAACTCTTATTTCTTCATACAACAATTTGTAATTGAAGAATTATGACATTAAAAGTGTTGTCCTCTCTATGATAGACCTTTTCTAACATATTCTTCTAATGATACATTATCAATAGGAAGATTGTGAGGATGAGACTACTTAGGTACATTTACAAGCCATTAAAGACAATCTATGGTTTTGTAGTACCAAGTCCGTAAACTAAACGTTCGGCTTTTATTTGTCAAGTGTTGGATAGCGTTTGCAAATATATTGGTAAACAAATACATAACGTATATAAATTGATTGATTTTAAGCCATTTGATTCGGGTCTTTAAATCAAATAGCATCACCCACTATTTTTGGCAAATTCCATATCCCTCATTGGAATTCGAGAGTTTTGGATGAAACTCTTAGTAGGTTATGGGAGACTCACTACTACCAAGCCCACCTCAGAATTATATCATGTTGGCTAGCGTTAATAATAATGAGAGAGTACGCTTACTCATTTGCAACAACCTCTTGCAAGGACCCATCTAGTTTGGCCTCTAGAAAATGATGCCTCAGAATTATATCATGTTGGCGTCATTGTACTTAGTTAAGTCATTCCCACCATGCCTAGTTCGTGTAGGTGTTCAAGCATAGCCTCAAAATTATATCATGTTGGCTAAACTCGTTGCCTACCTCACTTCATCATGTATGTATATAGAACTCCTCCTGAGTGTAAGCACGCACTTTGTACTCCCCCATTATAGGGTGAAGCCGGTGTACGAGTCACAAACAATCGGAGCCTACCACGGTGGAAGGCCACGAAAGAGTGTTCTAAGCACTCTCCGCTTATCAACTTAATATTGGTTTGGTTGAGGGTTTTAGGTCTCATCACAAATCAATATACATTTTAATCTCTATTAAAACAATTTTGGTCCTATTACAACTATTGGTCCATATGATTGTTTTAGTTGTACATAATACTCCCACTATGCTTTTAAAACGGTTTTTAAAGCAAGAGTATATGTTACTACTAACATAAGGTTTGCATTCATTTGATGGACTATATAGTTGCCTTAGGGCCTTAGGATGACTATGAACCTTTGTTTAGATTCAACACGAGCCTTGTGTTGAATCTCGGTCTAGGGATGGAGATTGATTTTAGTTACGCGTTTAATCACATTAAGGCGTGTTGTCTTAGGGGCGTTGGACCCAATTACTTCATTTTCATGCATATCATATAAAGCAAGAAAGAAATACTTCAAAGTAAAGGATGAGCTTATGCTCATTACAACATTTGCATAAAACAAATTACCTTAAAGTAAAGAAGGACTTATGCCCTTTTACAACATTTGATCAAATCAAATTACAACCAAAATCTAATCTACACATTCCCATGGTTCAAACAAATTTGAAACGCCTTTCACATAGCTCAATTATATTAGGCTTAGGTTCATAATCATCCTTTAATTAATTAACGCTTTAACTAATTAATTGAATGCAACATTTTCATTTGGTTTTTGTATCCATAAAATTGATTTAAGTGGAGCTAAACAAAATGAAAATCCAATTCTCATTTAAAGAGACAAAACAATTTTGTTATCATCCTATTTGGGCCATCATGCAATAACCACAACTTTTTGGGCCATATTGCGAAAACATAAACTTTTGGGGTCACTTTGTAAAAACACAAAAGTCACTACTTCATGTAAATACAACTAGAACCCAAAATTTAAATAAATTCAAAACTTCATTAAAGGAGCAAAACAATTTGTCCTTTAGCGTTTTTAGGCCTTAACGTCAAAACGTAAACTTTCGGGTCAAAGTACAAATACACAAAAGTATCAAAACTTTATGTAATTGCATAAAAGCCCCAAAAATACCCTATTTTATTAGGGTGGCCGGTTTTTAGGGATAAAAAGGAGTGGTGGATGTTTTGATTTATTAGTTTTGTCAAAAACAATCAAGTAGTGCTTTCACCTTTCATAAAAATAATATATGTTTTGATGATTGATATTTCTTTCATCATTTATACAAATATTTAACACTTTAAATACTTTCATAAAAATAATATATGTTTTGATGATTGATGTTTCCATCATCATTTATACAAATATTTAACACTTTAAATACATGATAAATCATTTGAAAAACATATATCATAAACTTTATGAAACAAATCAAAACTTTGAATCAAAACACCAAACCTTTTTGTTCTTGGCAAGAACATCAAGAACAATGAAGAACATCCATGAAAAACCCAAATTTTTCCATGAACTTTTTTTCACCCAAAAACATTCCAAAACCATTCTTACTTAAGGGAAATAACATCTAACCAAACTAGGGTACTTAGGGATTCCAAAGAACACATTAAAACACTTTTAACAAGTCAAACAAGAACCCAAAATTCCACCCTTTGGATTTGGCCGAATTTTCCCAAAAGCATGGCACCAAATTTTAGCTCCAATATTCATGCTCATATGAACAACATCTACAACATTTGAGATAGCAAATTTTCCAACAAAATTTACTTTCAAAGAAGCAAGAATAAAGCTTGTAACAATTACAACTTTTAAATCACAAACTTATGAACTACAAAACCCAAAAGGATTCACCAACTACTAGACCTAGGCTCTGATACCACTTGAAGGATTTATTTTGAAAAACATGTTCATTTGAGCAACATCATATGGCATGCAATTAACAATTAAAGGCGGAATCATGCTTGCATGTACTAAAAAACAAAACATTACCATGAAATTCAAAGCCTAGTAGATTGGTGAACCAATAATCAACTCAAAACAAAGTGAGTTGAAATTAATACCTTTGTAGATTCCTCTTTGCATAAGCAAAGGCTAATCACCCACAGAGATAGGGGCCTTCATTCCTTGCTTCTTAGATCCATGGATTTGGATGGAAGAATAGGTTTCTCCAAGTTCCCAAAATAGGGAACCTCTAAGTCTCTTCACCAAGGTTTGATTGTAGAAGAAAATGAGTGACCTTGGAGTAGTAGGATTGCTAGATGTACCCTCCAAGGTGTTAGCTTCTTTAGAGAGAAAATGGAGAGACAATTCTCACCAATTTTCCCCCAAAATAAACCCTCAATCACTTAATGAATATTTTGTTATAAAGTCATTTATATAGTCACTTCTTTAAGTGACCTAAATAACCAAAACCCTAATTCATCACACTATGGCTTGCCATTTAGGGGATTTTGGGCTTTAATGAATCTTCATTCATTAAATTGTCATACAACTTAAGTTAATGGGCTTGACGTTCGAAGCCCATTGGGCCTTAAGGTTCAAAACTATCCCGAAGTCTTTAACGAACTTATTCGTTTGATTAATTAACATATTAATTAATCCTTGCCATAAATAAATGATTAAACCATTTAATCATTCTTACTCATTTCCGTTTAATCTTCAATCTCCACCTTTTATGGTGTGCGATCCATTAGGTTCCTTTTAGCGAGGTAGTGGGTGATTAAAACCATTTTACATCGATTGTGAATTGAAACTATTTTCAATTCTCCCTTTAGTGATTACACACGTTTAGGGCTTCCACAAACCATGAGTGACACCTAGCAGCATATCATGGTTACCCAAGCTAATCAGAAGAGGATAGAGAACCTATTCAGTTTGGGATTACAAATGCAATACGGTCCTTCTCTAATCTAATACTCTTGTCCACATTGTTTGGTATGATAGTTTATTTATTCATGTCTACTATCCAATGTGATTCGTGTGCTTATATGATTTCCTTGAATGTGATTTGGAACGCATTCCCTAATCTCATTCATACTCTGGCCAGAGATTTCAAATCATATCATAGAGTATTCTCCCTCAACTGTTTGAAGGTTAGAGATCCCTTGTTGCGCATTCACTTGTCTCCATAGCTAAGTGGCTTAACCCCAACGATGCCGTGGACACCCCGAGGGGGTGACTTTGACATAATCAAAGATCAATGACTTAACCACAAGACAACTGTGATGCCTCAGGTCAAAGGACTATTTTGCATTATCCCAACCATGAGTTCTCATGTGACATGGAATATAAGACCTCTTCGTTGATCACGTTCAGTGAACTCATTCTCTATTGAGCACCTACGTACTTGTCTTGATGTCACACACACCAATGACTCGAGACTAATCACTCTCCCTGAGAGAAGACATAGTACGTACTGATCTTAACGGACTGTCAACGTCCAATTGGCAATCCTATGATCAGGAACATTTAGGATGTGTCTACGAAAGAATGGTCTCATGAATCTAACTTCATTAGATTACATTCTCCCAATCACATATTCCTTGGACTTTATCGTTTAAGCATATAACATTTATATGAGACGGCTCAAACAATAATTTATGCCCTTTATATGTAAAACTAGATTAGTTTAACATGTGAAATGTCCGTAAAGTATCATCACATGATTGGCTTTAGGGCACATTTCCAACAGAGCACGCGGTCTGACTTCTTGATCTCGTGACTGCAGCCGAGGAAGGAACATGTCTCAGCCTTCAGGTTTTAGAGCTTGAAGACAAAGCTACTAGTTCTGCAAAGTTCACAAATCGTCGACGCCGGATTCGGTCACGGTGATTATATTCGTGAGAGTATAAGCACGCCGAATCGACACCAAAGTATAGGGACATAAATACTCAAAACAAATGTATGTCTTGATTGTGAAAGTGGTTCGGCCATCATAATGCCGAACTCTAAAACCTACTTGCGAATAACCAATCATAAATGACTCGGTGTTCAATGTACCGAGTATAGTAACTTGCAACACCTCGTTTCGCTGAGAAGGCTAACGAGATGACCTCTGCCGATAAGGATTCGAAAATCCTCCTCGACCGAGACTTGGATAGATAACCAATCAGCCTTGTCGCAGTGTTGTTTATCCAAACTGAAGATGTTCCACGGTCGGTTGATTCTACGACAACAGTGCTATTTATCCAAACTGAAGATGTTTGCCGGTTGCCTTCACAGTGCTATTTATCCAAACTGAAGATGTGTTGGCGAAAAAGGAAAATAAAAAATCTCAAGATGTTTGAGAGGTTTCGCGTAGAGCGAGGGTTTGTGTAGGGCAGTTTATGTATTGAATTGGATGAGCTTGTTTCGATCTCTTCCCTCCCTATTTATAGCAGCCAACCTGTATTGAATCCCAATCACTCCCGGATTAAAACTCATTCTCATAATCCAACTTTATCTCGGCCAATCCTATTCCTACCAGGACTTTGAACGTAACTCGTTATCAGACCATATTCAATCCCACCATCCTGATCTCGTTGAAACTCCTTCTCTTAACAGGATTCGTCCACATTCCCAATTTCCAATAGGATATGGCCAACTTCGACTGCGTGGCCCATGGGTTGAATATCTCCCAATGACACCTGCACATGAGATAGACGGTTAGAGAAGCAGTGTGGGGGAGGAGGAAAAAGATAAAAGAGTAAATGAGAGAGAAAGAAGAAGGCATAGACCTAATTCATGAATTAGTGTTTGCCTTATAGAATGGTTCGCAGGGCAACCACTAAGACACCGTCGAGTAAAGGCTCTACCACTAAATTTTTAACACGTCATCGTCGTCCATGCTCAACAAACTGGAATTGTAAGTCGACAAATCTTTACTGAAAACCTTTGCGTGCCATTTTTTTTTTCTCTTAGTGCCAAAATCTTGCTCGACGGATAATTTTTTGCCCTATGATATTGTTCGTCTCGTAAAGATTTTCAGTAACCCCAAATTGTTGACCAAATTTACCCTATGAACTGGAGATTTCGTCGGGTAAAGGTTGTTTAACCAAAGAAATCATGTTCATTGTACAAGTTTTCATAGGGCAAGCCCTATTTTTTGGTAGTGATTAATTGTTCAAATCTTCATTTATACTAAGCTAATATTTTGCTGGAAAATTTCATTTTCTTTAGATGACGAAGATTAAACGCATATTATCGATACTTTGTAGTTGATAATAAAAATTGTGAGAACATGATTTTCTAGACTTGGCATTTGTGTCGTGTTTTTCATGTTCGTATCATTTTTGTGTCATACCCAATATCTTAATGGGTCATGTCGTGTAACACCTATTAAAATAAATGGGTAAAATGACCCGACCCGATAATATTAACATATAATATGACCCAACCCGTTACCCGTTAAGGAAAATATATTTTAAACCAATAAATAATCAAATGAAAAACAAATGTTGTCTTCAGGGGGTGAATTCAAAGTTGGATGTACTTAGGGGAAAACAAGTGCCATGGTTCTATCCTTTGAAATCAAAGTCGGATGTACTCTCTACATTTGTTGTCTTCAGGGGGTGAATTCACTAGTAATTCTTTTGCATCATATCTCAGTAAACATGGCATTCTCCATCATTTCAGTTGTCCTCATACTCCTGAACAAAACGGTTGTGCAGAGAGAAAGCATAGGCATCTTGTTGAGACAACTCAAACTTTGCTAATTGCCTCCCATGTCCCTCATATCTTTTGGGTAAAAGCATTCTCCTGCCATATACCTTATCAATCAACTTCCCATCTCCGGAATTTCACAATCACCTTGGGAATTTCCATTTCATCGTCATCCTGACTACTCTAAACTTAAATTGTTTGGCTGCCAATGTTTTCCTTGGCTCAAACCTTATATTCATAGCAAATTGGATCCCAAAAGTAAAAGTTGTGTCTTTTTAGGATATAGTCTTCAACACAAAGGCTATAGGTGTCTTGATCCTACTACCAATCGAATTTACATTTTCCGCCATGTTGTATTTGATGAAAGTACTTATCCATTTCAATCCTTCCTTCTTCAGAAACCACCATGTTCAGATAGTCATTCATCTTCATCACCACCATGTTCATCCTCTCTGGATCTCCAATTTAGTAAACATATTTCCACTACTTCCAATATTTCATCTTCATTACCTTCTTGTGCTTCTATGCCTGTTCCCATTACTCAACCTTCCTCCTCCACTGAAACCATTTCAGTAGATAATTCTTCCAGTTCTGTTCATAATTAAGAACATTCCTCTTTGTTATCAACTCAACCAAGTCATCCTCCTATTCCAGTTAATTCCCATCATATGATTACAAGATCTACGGCTGCGATATTCAAATCAAGAGCATATGTAGCAACAAATCACCCACTTCCAGTTAATATTAACTATGTTCCTACTACATATTTGCAAGCTTCCAAGCATGTTCACTGGAGAAAGGCCATGCAAGATGAATATAATGCTTTGCTGTTCACTGGTACTTGGTTCCTAGTTCCCTCTTATCCTTCTCAAAACATAGTAGGCTGCAAGTGGGTTTTCAGGATTAAGAAAAAGCCCGATGGCATTGTTGATCGATACAAAGCCTGACTTGTAGCAAAGGGCTTCCATCAACAGAAAGGTGTTGATTTT
The DNA here is from genome assembly GCF_916048215.2 of Malus sylvestris. NCBI lineage: Eukaryota > Viridiplantae > Streptophyta > Magnoliopsida > Rosales > Rosaceae > Malus > Malus sylvestris. The sequence goes on along the minus strand of NC_062273.1, from coordinate 20,019,162 downwards.
CAAGAAACTTTTAGTCTGGTTACCAAACCGGTTACAATTTGGATACTTCTTACCCTAGTTGTTCAATATAATTGGTTTCTTAACTAATTGGACATTAGTAATGCCTTCCTTCATGGAGATTTAAAAGAAGATGTCTACTTGCAACAACCCCTAGTTTTGTTGATCCTCTATATCCTAATTATGTCTGTAAGTTGAGAAAATCTTTGTATAGCCTCAAACAGGCTCCTCAAGCTTGGTTTGATAAGTTGTATCAAGCTCTTCAATCTCTTGGGTTCAAACAATCCTCCTCCGATGCTTCTTTGTTTGTTCTCAATGGTCCCAGTTGGTAATTGTTCTTGTCTATGTTGACGATATTATTATCACTGGACCCAATTCTCAACTTTGTCAACAATTTATTTAGCAACTCAATGCCAAATTTCCAGTGAAAGACCTTGGTCCTCTACACTATTTCTTAGGATTAGAGGTACACAGATCTTCACAGGGCATATTTCTCCACCAAACCAAGTACGTACTAGATCTTCTCAAGAAAACAAACATAGAGGGTGCAAAACCTTGTTGCACTCCCCTTAGATCCATGAAATTAGATCACAGTGGGCCTCTCTTGTCCAATCCTACCGAATATTGTTCAATTGTTGGTGGTTTACAATATCTAACTTGGACTAAGCCGGATCTTGCTTTTACTGTGAATCAGATCTGCCAATTCATGCATGTTCCCAGGGAACAACATCTTCACACAGCTAAAAGAGTTCTTAGGTTTCTTTAGGGCTCTATTTCTCATGGTTTGTGGTTCACAAAAGGTCATGTTCATCTTTTAGCATATTCTGATGCTGATTGGGCTGGCTGCATATTTGATCGGCGTTCTACCAGTGGCTATTACGTGTTCCTAGGCTCTAATCTAATTAGCTGGAGTGGCAAGAAACAAAGCACAGTTGCTCGGTCATCTACACAAGTTGAATATCGCTTCTTAGCTCACACAGTTGTAGAAATGACTTGGGTTTGCAAGATTCTCAAAGATCTTCACTTCCCTCTATCTACATTGCCTACACTTTGGTGTGACAACATCTCACCTATATCCTTAGCATCCAATCCAGTTTTTCATGCTAGAACAAAGCATCTTGAGATTGACTATCACTACATTCAAGAATTGGTTCTGGCAAATCTTCTCAAAGTGCAGTTTATTTGTAGTGAAGACCAATTAGCTGACCTTCACACCAAGGCCCTATCTAAAAACAGATTTAACTATCTATGTTCCAAGCTTCCAATTGGAATCATGTCTGATTCCTGTTCTTGCTTGAGGGGGTGTATTAGGGAGAATGACAAGTCATCCATTCCAGTTATTGTTACAACTAAATGTAATTAGTTGTGGTTACTATTGTAATTAGTTAGGGGAGTTAGGGGTATCTATGTAAATAGTCAAAAAGTCAAAAGGCTATATATACCAACACACTATGCAATTCATCATTTAGTTAATGCAATAAGAAAACTTACAGAGGAAGTTTTCTGTTTCTTTATCAGGGACTGGAATGAGCTTGTTTTCACACTTTAGGTGGCATATGGGTTGAGATTTGACTTGGGTTTTGAAATTTCAAGCTTTGCCTTCCATCGATCCCTTAAATCTTCAATCTGTAAGTCAATTTCCATAACCCAACATATCGTTTTAAAGTATTCAACAACCAAACCTGAATTGCAGCCGATAAACTTGAACAATTTTATGAGTAACCCAAATCTAGAATTTGCTTAGATTCTATTTGTGTTCTCCAATTGATTTGCAATATGTTTATTAATCTTAATACGTGTTTTGGGGCATTTTAGAAAGTATAATATGGGGGATAGTTTTGATTGTGGTTCTTAAATTTAGGATTTTTTATTTTTGTTATGTTTTGAAAAAGTAAAAAAAATTAAAAAAAAATAAAAAAGCAGTCGTGGACTCGTAGAAACCCACCCGTTTAAAATGGGTCGGGTTAGGTCCGGTTCATTTCTACAAAACTCCCAATCCGTCCTGCCCCGATAAATTTATAAACCAGTCTGGTCTGATCCCTCCAATTTTGTGCCCGGCTCTGCCCGTGGCCACCCTTAGCTACAATGTTCTTATTTTTATCAAATTTTTCCAGAAGGCATAACCGTCTCAAATCTGACACGCAAAATCGATAACAGCAAACCAGCCCAGCCAGTCACAACAACATTACCAAATTGACAAGCTAAATTGTGCCTCCTCCAAGTGAGTTAACTTTTTGCCATACACTATCGCGAAGATAGAGATGTCAGACTTTTGTAGAGTTTTACGAAACTTAGTTTCGAGCCACGTGGAAGACGTTATCATCGTTTTACCACTCATCGCGCTTGCTAGATTTCTCTGCGGTATTCCTCAAGTTCTTCCTCCAACCCATATCAAACACGTACAACGCGCCACCACAACCTATGAGTTTAGGATACACACAATAACGATCAAGTCAACGGTTAACCTAAAGGCTCCAACCAACTCAAGTTTGCCTTGATAAGATAAAAACAAAAGTCATTTGCAAACCACTACGTGACAACTCCACACTTGTCCTCCTCAACTGCTAGCTTGCAATGGAAAAACACAAGGGGCATACTAAACGGAGAAAGAAGAAAATTTTCATGAATCCAAATGACGCCTATCCTATATGGCCGTTATGAACCAGATTCCCACACATGAGGAAGTCCGAATGGAAAATTACTCCGACTTACTCGAAAACTATTCAGAGCAAAATGGAAGTCAGTTACCTTTGTAGTTCGATCATGGATTAAAATTCCACCATCATCCTGTTTTGGAGCCTCACTAAGATTGACTGTGCTTGTTCCCACAAGATACAGAAACCTACTCCAGCAAAGAATCATAGAGTTTCCTATAATCTTATAGTCCTTACTATTTAAGGATTGGCGTTCGCCGTAAGTAGTCACACTCCTAAGAGAATGCAATATCTATTCCTAGATATGTTCTGGGATTCCAAAGGCATCATCAAAGATAAGTGAGGAAAACAACTCAAAGGCCCATCCAACAGGTGAATAACCTTGGTCCAAACCAAGGTGGTGCTCCAAGAGATAAGTACTTTTATTTATTTGATTATATACATGATTAAATGCATATCCATGATAGATGACCCAAAGCAGGAAATTATCTTTTCAAATCTTCGCCATTGTTTGTTCTTTCTTACACTATTCATTGCAGTACATGAAATAACCTAAATTCCAGAATAATTATTCACAGTTATAATGTCAAAGGAGTCTCATTTAGCCCAGTCCGTAGAATTTGGTTAGCAGCTAGGTGTTAATAGTATCAAGAAACTAAGAAGAAGAAGAAGAAGAAACTATGCAATAGTATCGAAGAAGAAGAAACAAAAAGAAAGAGAGAAAGCAAACTAATTCTGAACTGTTTTTCATTAACTACGCCATATGCTCACATACCGGTACATATAGTGAATTTCTAACTAACCAACTTGACTTATCCAATACACCTGACTTATCCAATACAACCATACCTATTGTATCTATCATTATCTCTTCATTCCACCCAATAGCCTTCTGACATATGTTATTACTCCCCCTTAATCTCAGCCGGGATTTCCTATCCTGAGGTTATGACAATGCTTGATGAATAAAGGACTATGCAATCCCTTTGTAAGTATATCAGCAACTTGAGACTCTGTTGGTACATAATGCACTGTTATATCTCGATTTTGAACTCTTTCTCGGACAAAATGATAATCAGTGTCAAGGTGTTTGATGCGGGAGTGAAACACAGGATTGGATGAAAGTGCCAAAGTTGACAAATTATCACAATGTAGAGCTGGAGGACAACTCAGAACCTGATGCAAGTCTCTTAGTACTGATATGATCCAACACACATCAGCAGTACAGTTAGCTAAAGCCTTATACTCAGCTTCAGTTGAACTTCTCAAAACTGATGCTTGTTTCTTTGACTGCCATGAAATGGGATTGTCACCAACATACACTACATATCCTGATATCGACCTCCGTGTGTTGACATCTGTAGCTCAATCAGCATCAGAGAATGCTGAGATATTAATGTCTTTGGATGGTATATAAGTAATGCCACAGTCTAATGTACCTTGCAGATACCTTAGGATTCGTTTTACCAGGAAAAAATGTGCATCAGTTGGTTGAGTCATGTATTGACACAGTACATTCACAACATGTGATATATCTGGCCTGGTGAATGTCAAGTATTGCAGTGCTCCAACTACACTCTTGTATAATGTTAGATCTTCCATAGGTGTACCTTCTGAGACAAGCAACTGTGTATGTGGCTTTGAAGGTGTTGGAGCAGGTTTACATGAAGTTATCCTTACCTTACTGAGCAGCTCCTTTGCATATTTTGATTGGTTGATGAACAAACTGCCATCTGGTTTGTATTGCATATGTAGTCCCAGAAAGTATGTCAGTCTTCCCATATCTTTTAAATCAAATAATTCTGCAAGATGAGTAATGATAGAATTTGAACCAGTTAGAATAATATCATCTACATAAAGTAGTAAGATGATAATATCTAGACCATCATGTTTAATGAACAGACTTGTATCAGATTGAGACATAGTAAACCCAAGAGATGGCAAGACTCTAGTGAACTTGGCATTCCAGGCTCTTGGAGCTTGTTTAAGCCCATACAAGGATTTAACTAACTTGCATACATGATTGGGATATTTTAGATCCGAAAACCCATGTGGTTGCTTCATATAAATTTCTTCTTGAAGCTCTCCATATAGAAAAGCATTCTTTATATCTAGTTGCCTTAGTTCCCATTTGTAACAGGTAGCCAAAGCCAATATCAGTCTCACTGTGGTATGACGAACCACTGGACTAAACGTTTCTGAGTAATCAACACCTTGCTCTTGAGTGAACCCCTGAGCGACCAACCGTGCCTTATATCGTGCTATACTCCTATCAGGATTTCTTTTGATCTTATAAACCCACTTGCTGCCAATGATTGATCGATTGGATGGTTTGGGAACAAGATTCCAAGTCCCTTGAGTTTTCAGTGCATCGAATTCTTCCTGCATTGCTTGCGGCCATTTAGGATTAGATGCAGCAGCTCGAAACGTTTTTGGTTCATCACCATCATTAACATCAGCAATAAAGGAATATCCACCAGATATGGTATCACAAGTATCATCAAGTTGTAGGGACTTAATTTCTGGAATTGAAGCAAGATAAGCAGCATAGTTTTTCCTTTCAATAGCTCTTGTCTTTATCCTTGTTTGCATAGGGTGTGAGTTGTGTGATACTAATTCTTGAATGGGAACAGAACTCGAAGACACATTAGAAAGAAATGAGAGAACTACCTATAATTGTGCCGGATTGAGGACAGGCAACAAAGGTTGAAGTTGACCTTGACCTTGAGAATGAGCCTGTGAATTTGTAGTTTCAGATCCCCGTGAAGAGGCTTGCATGATATCAGTTGTTGTGGGAACACCATCATTCTCAGAAAAATTATAAACTGGGACTTGTGAGACCTGTCTACAATGAGAAGTAGAATCTGAATCATTATGTGATCCTTGCAATGACAGGTGACTGATATTTACAGATTGTGTTTCAATTGACCTCTGTGAATGTGTTCTGAGAGAATCACTATTAAGCAGAATTGGACAATTAGAAACTGTTGACATTTGTCTCACCACTTCTATGACTTTAGGTTTCTCAACCTTGGCTGGAAAAATTGACTCATCATGTAAAACATGCTTGGACAGGATTAACCGTCTTAACTCCAAATTATAGCAGATAACACTTTTATACCTAGGAGCATACCCTAGAAAGATACTCACAGAAGTTCTAGGTTGAAGTTTGAAATCATTATAATGTCTTAAATATGGATACACAACTGATCCAAATATCTTCAAATCATGTAACTGTGGTGATTTATTAAACAGAGTGTAATAAAAATATCTTCAAATCATGTAACTGTGGTGATTTATTAAACAGATTGTAATAAGGAGATGCCATCTGCAAGGTTTTACTTGATTCTATTAATCAAATACACTACATGAGCACTACCAAAAATCTTGAGGTAATCCAGCAACATTCATCAATGTTATAGCAGTTTCAATTATATGTCTATGTTTCCTCTCAACTAAACCATTTTGTTGAGGTGTGTAAGGACAAGAAATTCTGTGAATCATTCCCTTGGAGGCAACAAAATCCTTGAAAGCTTTGTTGACAAACTCACCCCCTCCATCAGATTGCATACTTTTGATCTTTATACCAAATTGAACTTCAACAAAATTGTAGAACTGAACAAACAATGAGAAAACTTCATATTTATTGAATAATGGAAAAATCCATACATGTCTAGTACAATCATCCACAAAGGTAACATAAAATCTATAGCATTCAATTAACTTAACAGATGATGGCCCCCAAACATCCATATGAATTCTTTCAAAAGGAAAAAGACATCTCACAGATTCAGAAGCAAAAGGTTTCTTAGCTATCTTTCCATGAATACAACCAGTACACATCTATGCACATCATCTATAGCATGAGATATTTGAGACTTAGCTAACATGACAGACAATACTTCATTTGTTGGATGTCCCAATCTCTGATGCCACACTGAAGACTTCACCAATTGTCCAATAAATGCTGCTGAAGATGAAAACGTTGAGGCAAGGATCTGAAACAATTCTCCAGGCTTAATCCTTCCTTGGAACAAGATTTGCTTTGTTGCCTTGTCCTGCACAAAGAACAATGTGTCATCACAAATAAACCAACATTTATTGTCTTTGCACAGTTAAGTCACAGATAAAAGATTAACTACTATTGAATGAACATGTAACACTTAATTCAGTTTTAGATAGCTGAAAGGTGTTTTTATCATAGTACTTCCAATATTACGAATTGATAATCCCTGACCATTCCTAATCTTTATTGTTTCTGCACCTTTAAAAGGAGTTATATTGTTCAAACTTGCAATGTCAGAGGTCATATGATGGGATGCTCCAGTATCCAGAATCCATGTCGAATTCTGTGCAGAAATCTCAAGTGCAGCATTCTGAACAGCCATAGCATGGCCTTGATATGATGCTTGATTCGGATCAGAGACAGTTGGACAAAACCCTGGAGTTTGATAGGAATAATGTACCATGAAAGGAGCTAATAGACCAGAAGTGCCTTGTTGTTGAGAAAATACTGAAGTAGATGGAATTGGAGACACAGATGAAGAAGTAGTGAATGTTGGTGTCTGAGAAATAGGTGGCCTTGAAGGTTGATATGCATAGTTTCCCCTGTGGTAACACTCCATTGCAGTGTGGCCACGCATTCCACAAATCTGGCACTCAGTTGAATAACCAGTAATAGGTGATTGAGACCCCCTGAAGAAACAGTTTAGAGCAGTGTGACCTCTTCGTTGACATATTTGACATTCAGGATGCAAAATTGTTCGGGACTCAGTATTTCCAGACCATGTATTGTTATGTCTGTACCCATTCGACCTTTTTCCTTTGTAATTTGACCTATATCCTCCATTATTCCTCTGTTGACTACCATTGTATAGCCTTAGTTGTTGTTGTTGTTGTTATTGTTATTGCTGCCCACCATGATATTGAGTTGCACCAGACCATTGCCCAGAACCTGAATCAGGATGACTACTACCAACAAAACCAGTTCCATACTCAAAGGTGTGACCAGGAAAATAAGAAGCACCTCCAGGTAACTGAGAAGTAAACCCTGGTGGCACAGAACTATACGGAACCTGAGTGATTCTTCCTCCAGTAGTTAACTCAACATTAGACGAATTAGAACTCGAAGCACCACTATGAAGTTGTGAAGTACCAGACAAGCTAGATGATGCACTATTCATATACAAAGCTGACATGCTATTAGACAATGAATTAAGCACTGTTTCATTTTCCCTTTCAGCACCAAGCAATAAAGCTCTGAATTCTTTCATTGAGATAGTAGTATCTCGAGCCAAAATTACAGTTCTAATAGTTGCATACTCCTTTGGCAATCCAACTAAAGCAGCAATAATGACATCACTATCTGAAACAAACTCTCATACTGCAGTTAATTGATCCCTAATAGATTTAAGCCGAAGCAAATACTTATCCACCGAGTCTCCACCTTTTTGAATGGTATGTAACTCGTCTTCAAATGATTAACACCAGTTTTGGACACAGAAGCAAATCTCTCCTCAAGACTCAACCAAGTATCTCTAGCAGTTCTACAACCAATAACATGTTCCATCGCATCATCAGACAATGTAGCAATTAACAGACTCAACAAAGCCAAATCCAATGATTCCCATTCTTGATAATCTTCTGACATATCTTTACTCACTCCAGTTTCAGGAATGACAGTAAATTTGGGTGGACAATTCACAGACCCATCGAAATGACCAAACAATTTGTAGCCTTTCAAAACTGACTGAAACTGAAAAGCCCACTTAGTATAATTGTGCTCACTGAGTTTTATGGTTAACATACTCAACAAACCTTCAATCTTCACAATAGACGAAACCATGATATCAATTTTCAACAAGAAACTAAATGATCAAATCTTTCACAAGAATCACACACTGTAATCTTCAGAATTCAACTAACTACAACAGAAATTAATATTATCGAATTTTTTAAACTCTCAATCTTGAGTAAGCAAATTCAATAGACATCAGTCTTCTTGAGAACAATCAAATTTAGACACTAAAACTTCATCGATGAACAACAAATTTTCTTTCAGAGACATTCTATCAAATAGTTTATCTGCGAGTGTTCAAGATAAGAAACTATACACCTGAGATCGCTTGGAAATTTCCACCATTGAATCTTGCATACTATAACCAAAGAACTCTTCTCGATCACTACAGAACTTTTAGAACGCACCTCGAAGAACCACAGATACAACAGAAGATTTACCACGGATCGAAGACAGTGGAAGATTCACCATGGATCGCACCTTGGTTCTGATACCATGTTAACAGTATCAAGAAACTAAGAAGAAGAAGAAGAAGAAACTATGCAATAGTATCGAAGAAGAAGAAACAAAAGGAAAGAGAGAAAGCAAACTAATTTTGAACTGTTTTTTCATAAACTGCACCCTGTGCTCACATACCGGTACATATAGAGAATTTCTAACTAACCAACTTGACTTATCCAATACACCTGACTTATCCAATACAACCATACCTATTGTATCTATCCTTATCTCTTCATTCCACCCAATAGCCTTCTGACATCTGTTATTACTAAGAAGGTCAAAACCGTATGAACCCTGGTAACAATAGGCAGGCTTTGAGCAAGGGGACATGGCTCTTGACCCGAAAACCCAATGCACCATTTGGCCTTCAGACAGTTTACACAACCTAAGGATTGTAGGTTATAACATTCTAACATGGGCTCGACATCATTCTCAGAAATGATTGAAAGGGCAATTCGGAAATCATCTAAGAGGTAAATATGAGATTTCGACCCTAAGTACAATTACTTCCATCTCGGACCAGCGTACTAGGTCAAGTACATTCTATATCACATATGTTTAAGAAGTTCGAATGAGGCATCCAGACTAGAGCTACCTAAGTCAGATCAGACTAGCCTTTATCAAAACAAATAATTCAGACAGAGTCAGAGTATAGCAAAGAGAGGCAACCATGGTCAGACAGAAGCCTATCAAAAATAGTACTTGTTTAGTAAAGAAACCCTAATTCAAGTCAAATTGGGATAGCTTGGGGATTAGGTAACGTAATCATGATCCTAGGAGGATTGGGTATCTTATCCTAGATTCCCTCCTGGATAGTCTCTCGATTTAATTGGGATCCCTTTTCCTACAAGGACTCTCAAGATATGTATAAATACCTAGCATGGGCATTTATCTCACTAAGTCTTTTATGATCCAAAACCCTCATAATTTTTCATCTTCTACAATATACACATATCCTCTCTATGTTTAACAAAGGCTTATCTTACATATATGATGCCGTCTATACGTAGACACGTCCATGGAGAACTCATCTCCTTAACGTCCCTCCATAGGCTATGTCAAGGATGGTTCATGATGTACTACTCATCACACCATTCTTTCATATAACTACTCTTGTGGTTGGATTCTCCTTCCTAGAGATATGTATGCAGTTCTATTGTGGTTCAACCACACCCCCAATTAACCCCATTCTCACATTGCCGAAGATCATGGGCAATTCCGACTGGATTTCGCATCCATTCGTAGATGTGCATAAATTTGGTTCTAACAAAAATGTATGAGTTAAATATCCATAATATATAAGATTGTAGATTGATACTCGAGACCAACTAATTCATACGTGTGTGTATGTTCAACTTCCAAATTTCCAAAAGATATTCATGGCCTAGACTGACAAACAATATAAACTCATGTTTATGTATGAATAATGGGACCAGAACAATTGAAGTAGGAAACTCAAGCTACTAATTAACAACTTGCTTATCAGTAATTTAAGAATTAATTTAGGGTCGAAATCCACCAGAGTCAGAGAAGTCCAATCTATCACATCTTTTTTCCCTTTTTCCTCTTTTACATGACATTGTCTTCCTTGGAGCACAATCAAGATTACATTATGTTTGGAGACAACTCAAAGTTTAAAGAGAGTAATTTCAACAGTGTTAGCAACTGGGTTGCTTCTCAGATACAACTTTGTCATACATCTCACTTACATCTGTCACCCCTGATAGATTATTCCTTTCTTTTCAATTTGTGTGATATGATCAGATCTTTCAGAGCTACTGTAAAAACATCAACGCAAACTGAATACACATATACAAAGACATAATAACATAATCAAGAAACAAAGAAAAAAAAATCTGATCTTTAAGATCATCCAGATCTGAAGAAATCCAATATAATCTGACAAATAAATGTTTAATTAATGGATGATTAAGATAAAGTACAAACAAGACAAAGCTCCGGAGATTACAACGCTCTAAAGCTGAATTAATCCACCAAACCCGCTACCGCCAACAACAAAAGAAACAAATTTAAAAGAAGAACAATGATCAAATGCTTGTTTTTTTGCAGCATTATGTATTCACGTATAAGAAATATTAATCAGAAGGAAAAATGAAAAATAAAAATGTTTTATAGTAACTGAACAAGATTATTTAAGAGAGAGACAGTAATAGCAGCGTGTAAAGTGTACGGGAGGACTACGGTGCTATAATGCACAAGTAAAATTAGGGTTGTCGAAGGCAAATTTAAAGTACTCAATTAGCCCCTGTGTTCACCAATAAAAAAAATTACCCAATTAAAAGTTGCTGTGGTGAGATTAGAAAGAGAGAGAAAGCAGAAGTGGACAGAGAAGATTCTTGAAGCCATCATGAAAAAAACCAGTCCAATGATATGAAAACCTGTTGAAAGAGTTAGGGACTGACAAAGAAAACGCAAACCTGCATATGTGCTGCCCAATTTCATGAAATTTAGAGATAAAAATGAAAGAGTAATCATGATCTTTCCCCACTTTCGTCAGAGTTAAAAGCAAAAAAAAATAAAAAAAGCATAAAATATCAGTCAAAACCTTTCATCATTACACCAATCTGCTTCTGCCTGGTCAACAACCCATGTACAATTTCTTCAACGAAAAATAAAAAGCCGTCAGAAAAAAATAAAAAGAAAATAATGTTCATAAAAATATACAAATATGAAGGCTGGGAAAAATCAACAGAAATCTGGAAAGATGTTATCTTTGGATGCTCGGTGTAAATATATGCGATGGGTAGTGAAGATCTGTGTGATTGGAAGCAGTAATTGGGGGGAATGAAGCCTGGTCCGAGGTCGTTAAACGCAGAATCGATGATCTTTCTCAACTGGTACTGTAAAATTTTTAAGGTTGGTGGTTAAAATTGTCGCCAATTGAGATGGAGATCATAGATCTAGCTAGGGGCCTCGAGCCAAACAACATTCCCCTCAATAACCAAATTTGCTTCCTCTTCTTCGATCTTTCTTCCTCCATTTCACAAAAGTACCCTAACTATGAACTAGAGAGAGAGAGAGAGAGAGAAAGAGAGAGAGAGAGAGCAGGAGGAGGAGGAGGAGAAAGATGGGGAGGGAGGAGTGGTGTGTGATCGTGGTGAATGAGAGAAATGAAATGGGTGGTACGAGATATGAGAAGGGAAGGATAGAGATAAAAAGGCTGAGTCTAGAGAGAGAGAGAGAGAGAGAAGGGGGGGAGGGGGGGGGGGGGGGGGAAGGGTAAAAATGACAAAGTAAGTTAAAGTCAGCAGAGACCCTACCAACTGGGTCTTGGGTTACAGAAATGACCACGACCTAAACAAAAACCCTTCACTCTTTGTCCTCTCTCTTTCTCTTCTCGCTCACACACACACACACACTCTCTCTCTCTCTCTCTCATTTGTCCCATCGTTTACCATGCACACACCCTCACTCATAAAAACACAAACACTTACACGTTAATATCCAATCTCCCCCCCATTTTCTCTTATTACTGCTAAATCATCATGACCTAATCATATCATCACTTAAAAACCTAATTCCATCAATCTCTACGCAAAGATTTCGACTTTAACAGAAACCCATTTCAGCCATGTTTAAACTAAGCACAATTAGCTTTTCTCTACATATTATATATGTATATGTGTGTGTGCGCGAGCGTTATATTAACGTGGATGAATAGTAGTTATCAAAACCCTAAAAATGAAGTTATTCTATACTACGGTCTAGTGGTATTCCTCTTCACTTGTAAGTGAGACTAAACTCACCCCCTTCCCTTTAGCGTAAATAATATCGTTTGTTAAAAAAAAACCCCTAAAAATGAAGACCAATTGTGAGCCGTACGATGGTGATGACGAACATGACAAGATGAAGCACAAAAACGAGCAACCAAAAGGATGAGTCAGTGGCAAGGTCTAAAATATCGATGATATCGGAAATATCGGTAGTCCAAAAACACGGAAATTTTGATGGAAATATCGGGATATTATCGATATCGATAAAAATTGAATAAAAACCAAGGAAATTGTAAGAAAAACTTGGAAACTTTTATTGAAACTTTGCAGGATATTTATTTAGTCAATTATCTATTAGTTTATCACAAAAAATTGGAAGAAAATGCATTGCATGATGGATTTAACTGATTTAAGTTGATTATATAGCGAGCTGGCAAACATTGTAAGTGTAGAAAATATGTAGTAATTAATGAAAGAAGTTTAAACACACCATAATCATTTATATATAATGACTTAGTACAATATTTTACACTTTATACATTGCATGGTAAGATACATAAGTGACTTAGTACCACATAGAGTTTCTATTAAGGTCTAAAATATTGATGATATCGGAAATATCGGTAGTCCAAAAACACGGAAATTTCGATGGAAATATCGGGATAATATCGATATTTTAGACCTCGATCAGTGGTTTAGGTTGGCTAATTCAGCGACCCTTACATAGGAAAATTTGGGATCCACTTTTCCTTTGCTTGCATACATCGTTGTTACTTTTTTAATTAATTTGATTATTGCATAATTTGGTAAAACATTTGATAATGAGATCATTAGAGTCAACCGCTCAAATTTTACATTTTATTTATTAAGCATTGGTTTGTTTTTAGTTTTTTTCTTGAAGCCTTCTAAATTATAATTGAACTGCTTTACCTTTATCCATGTTCTTTTCTTAATTTTCAACTAGCATTTGCCTACACACTTTGTGTGTATGAACACATTTTTTTAGAAAATGAGAAGGAGAGAGGGAGAGAGAGAGAACATGTGGGGAAAGTGGGAGGTTTTTTTTTTTGGTTTTTTTTTTAATTTTAAAATTTTAAATATTAGAGATATTTTAACATCACTTGTAGGTAAGGTTTCAATAAAAATAATAATAAAATTTGAACTTGTGAAATTACATTATTGCCCATCGTTTTTTTTTTTTTTTGTGTGATAGAAGACTAAGTTGTATTTTCACCCTCTTTTAGTTGACAAAGAAGGTTTCATTAATTAGTAGAGATAATAGATTAATAGAGATAATAATTTAAACTTTAAAGAAAATAAGAATTTTATTATTATTAAAACTGAGATCAAGAATCCCTAAATTCATAGAAATTGTTTTCTAAAACTTCAATTTTTTATGTCTAGTCCTTCTCCTTTTTTTTCTCTTCTGAAAATAAATGTCATTATTTTAATAATTAATTTAATATTATATATTTTTTTATAAAGTTTTAATATGCATTTCTTTAGGATTACAAATAACATGCCATTAGTTTTTTACACACCAAAATTATGATAATACAACATATCGATAGCTTTGGTACGTATTTAACCAAAAATTACTTAATATACCAAAATACTAATTCGTACACAAATTTAGATTATATAACGGTACATTACATTTAATATATATATATATATATATATATATGTGTGTGTGTGTGTGTGTGTGTGTGTGTGTGTGTGTGTGTGTGTGTGTGTGTGTGTGTAGGCATATATGTCATGTATGTAATATCATTTATAATTTTGGAGAAGCTTGGTACGTTTAGAACAGCACTGTTTGGTTTTTTTTGCACCGATAAATTAACCTTTTTCTTTTGTTTTATAAAAAAATTATTGTGTTTTTTTCTTTTGAAATTAACAAGATTTTCTTTTGCAAGCTGTTAAGTCTTTATCTTTTGGATTTAATTAGTGAATTAATTAACATTTTATAAAGTAGTTTGATCAATTCTATATTGAAAATGACCAAAATGCTTTTTAAAAAAATATTTTTGAGCTCCAAAAGCATTTAAAGTGTTTAATACAAGAAGTGCATTTCAATTTTAAGTGTTTTTTTTTTTTCAGAATTTACTTGCATTCTTACTAAAGCATTAGTTCAAAAAAAATGTTTTTATCAAAATCGTTTTGAACAATTTTAAATGTACTTCTAAATAAGCTGTTGAACCCGCTCAGTACTACGGCCTGATGATATTCTTCTTCACTTGGAACCGAGAGGTCTTAGGTTCGAATGTTATAGATGGCGAATTCGACAAAAAATTGGGCTGCCTATTGTATGGTTTAGCCGAATTTTTCTTCCACTTAATGAAAAAATAGATGTATTAAAAAAAATCGTTGAATATTTCAAAAATCAAATATTTGGATCAAAATGTACCTTTAATTATATTCATGAAAAGGGAATCCCTCGTTCAGTGGGTTTTCACCCCTTTTCACTACGGTAGCGGGGAATTCAAGATGACGACAGAGAGTGACTGACAAATAAAAAGGAGAGAGAGAGAGAGAGAGAGAGAGAGGAGCCAGCATTTGCATTCTGTTACTAATTATAAAGATCTTCTATTAACTTACCGTCATTATTTGGTTATATGTTTTCGTTTGGTCAACTGAATTTAGTTGATGAAGTTTTAGCTTACCTTGATCATGCATGAATTGTCGTCTCTCAACCATTGATCGTTGTAGAGTTAATTACCATTAATAATTATAAACACTCAAACTAGTAATGCTAGTATTTTCTTTGGTAATATTGAAACGTGATTTCTCGTGTCTACAATTATAATTATTGAAGAAACGACAATTACTAATTAAAAGCATTGATCTAACCCAATTTTATTGATAACGTGACTCACACTAGTACAAAAACATGTTTGCGCGACGGAAACTTGCGCGACGTAGCAAATTTCGTCGCGCAAAGTATGTTTGCGCGACGCTATACAGAACACGTCGCGTAAACTAACTTTGCGCAACGACACTTTGCGCGACGAAGCCTGGAGTCGTGCAAAGCTGTTTTGCGCGACGAAGGTAACCCTACGTCGCACAAAACAGCTTTGCACGACGCCAAGCTTCGTCGCGCAAAGTTTTGGCGCCAAACCAATATGCTTTATGATTTTTTCCTAACTTTGCGCGACGTAGGTGCACCGACGTCGCGCAAAGATGTTTTGCGCGACGTATGTCTTCGTTGCGCAAAGTGTTTTTTTTTTTTTTTTTAATTTGCCTTTTTGTTTTCTTTTGGGGTTCTTGCATTGCCTTTTTCTTTTGTGGTATCCACTTGTGTAAATGTTTTAAACTGACAATCGAATTAGTTCATTGTATTCATATAGGATCAAGGAGTGTAGCTGTAAAAAATCATCAAAATCGGAGTTAAAACTACCGTTAAATCGTGATTTTTCGTTTATAACCGTCGAAAAGTTTTGTCCCGTTACTTGATCTCTGAATGTTTGTTTTTTGCGAGTTTTGGCGTATGCAATCTCGAAGCATATAAAAACAAGTTTTACGGTTGGATTGTTGAAACTAGTTTCGTACAATGCGTTTCCCATCAAAACGATACATTCACTAACACTTAGAGTTTATTTATACTTTCATTAAGTGTAACAGAAGATTTGTGGTATCCACTTGTGTAAATATTTTAAATTGACGATCGAATCAATTCCTTGTATTCATATAGGATCCAGGAGTGTAGCTGTAAAAAATCATCAAAATCGGAGTTAAAATAACCGTTAAATCATGATTTTTTTCGTTTATAACCGTCGAAAAGGTTTGTCCCGTTACTTGATATCTGAAGGTTTTTTTTTTTGCTATTTTTGGCGTATACGATCTCGATGCATATAAAAACAAGTTTGACGGTTGGATCGTTGAAACTAGTTTTGTATAATGCGTATCTCATTAAAACGTTAGATTCCCTAACACTTAGATTTTAGTTTTACTTTCATCAAGTATAACAGAAGATTTTGTGGTATCCACTTGTGTAAATATTTTAAATTGACGATCGAATCAGTTCGCTGTATTCATATAGGATCTAGGAGTGTAGCTATAAAAAATCATCAAAATCGGAGTTAAAATAACCGTTAAATCATGATTTTTTCGTTTATAACCGTCGAAATTTTTTGTCCCGTTACTTGATCTCTGAAGGTTTGTTTTTACGATTTTTGGCGTATGCGATCTCAACACATATACAAACAAGTTTGACGGTTGGATCGTTGAAACTAGTTTCGTACAATACGTATCCCATTAAAACAATAGACCCACTAACACTTGAGTTCATTTATACTTTCATTAAGTATAACATAAGATTTTGTGGTATCCACTTGTGTAAATGTTTTAAATTGACGATCGAATTAGTTCATTGTATTCATATAGAGTCAAGGAGTGTAGCCGTAAAAAATCATCAAAATCGGAGTTAAAACTACCGTTAAATCGTGATTTTTTGTTTATATCCGTCGAAAATGTTTGTCCCGTTACTTGATCTCTGAATAATTTTTTTTTGCGATTTTTGGCGTATGCGATATTTGAGCATATACAAACAAGTTTGACGGTTGGATCGTTGAAATTAGTTTCGTACAATGCGTATCCCATCGATTTCAATGGTATATATATTTATTAAGTAAATTTAATTTTATTTATTTTGTACATATAACACTTAAAAAATTTAATGGTATGTATATTTATTAAGTAGCTTTAAATTTATTATTGTAGATCGGGTCGGGTTTTTGTTAGAAAAATATATTATTGTGGGTTTTATTTTTAAAAAATTGAATTTGAAAGAAGTAAAAATTACATTTTCAGTATATTTAATAATAATTTTTTTTTTATAAATGCCTTGCGTGACGTCACAATATGATCGTTGCGCAAAATCATATTGCGCGACGTCAAAATGTATACCTGCGTCGCGCCATGTAAAAAATAGGCGCTTTTTTTAAATTTTCGCAGCAAACCGTGCAATTGAAAAACTGTCTCTTCCCTCTCTCTCACTCGGTCTCTCTCTTCTTCCTGTAGCTTCCTCCTCATCCTTGCTCCCCATCGCTCATTTCAGCCGGTCCTCATCCTCCTCATCCTTCCCTCTCACTCATCGCTTCTTTCCATCGCTCATCTCAGCCACTCCCGACTGCAAACCGTGCCATAGATTCATCTCAGAATCAGGTATCTATCTTTTCTTAATTCTTAATTTTTCTTCTTTCTAAGGTCAGAATCAGGCTTTAATGCCTTAAGTTTAAGATTTTGGTATTGTAATTAGATTCAATTTGGAAAGTTAAATTAGAAATTGGGGGTTTTAGTGTTAAATCGAATTTTAGGGTTAGGATTCAATACTGGCGAAGTCCTTCAATGGTATTGGTGGATTCTTCACCCTCTGCAACCAGCCATAGATCTCACACTCTGTAACCAGCTAAGTTTTTGTAAGTTGATTGCAATTTTTTCTTCGTTCCCTTGTATTGGTAAGGTTCTTTTGTGTTGTCTTCGACATGTTGTTTTCATCTGCATCACTTAGTTATATGTGTCGGTGTTCTGTTCAACTTAATTTCTTGGGGTTGTGGTTGTGGATATATTGGAGAAAATTGTGTGTGAAATAAATTACTTGTTTCTGATATTAGGATGCATGGAAGGAAACAATTCCAATATTCTAATTTACACATTGAGATCTTATAATTTATTGTTTGAAGGTTGATGTAAAAAGTGTTTATTTTTTCAATGACTATTTATTTTTCGAATTGGAGGGTTCAGGTGAATTTAGTTTAGGATGATGAACAATAGCATAGCAGGATTAGGACTTTCGTTTTGATGGAGAAAACAGAGAAAGTGGGAAGGTGGTTTTGGTTGAGAGTTTCGATCATGGTTGGTTACATTGTGAACTTTGAGAGAAGATGTATGCTTTTGAGCATTGGAGGAAGTTACTATCAGTTTACAACTGTGATTAGTGTTAAACACTATTTTCTAGCAAATTTCATCTCCTAATGTCTGATTGGTTCTATCAATTTCAGTCCCTTGGATGAGAAAAAGTTATTTGTGAGAAGATGTATTGATCAACGTAGTCTTGTTCTGATCGTAGCAATTTTTTTCTTCTTTCTTATGTTAATTTGTTACTGAGTTTGATATTTGAAATTCATCTGATTTGCATTACATACATGGTCTAGCTGCTCGAGGAGTTCATTATATACATTGGGCAGGACAGAGCCTACATCAGTGAGACCCTTTTCACCTTCATCTTCTTATCTTTTGTATTGGTAAGGTTCTTCTGTGTTGTCATCGACATATTGTTTTCATCTGCATCACTTATCGGTAAGTGGTGGTAATTTCCTTTTTGTCTACACCATTTCATATTTTTAAATATTTTTTTTTTATTTGTTACTTTAATTGAATTGAGATCTGGACTCATGCTGGTATAAACTATATTGTTGTTATTGTGGTTTAATCTTATCCAAAATTGTCCGATTTGGTTACATAAAAATCTTCTGAGCATGCAAAAGCACCCCTTTCTGATCTATAACCCATATAGCCTTTTTTTTAAATATTGTTCTGGGCTTCCTAATACAGAAAGCACCCCTGATTGATTATTATCTTGGGTGACATTGTTTAATTGATTCTTGAGTCTTGACATACATACGCAAATTCCCTTGTTGTTAATATTTGACATGAGCACACTGGGTTTGGTTGTTGAGTTCATATTTTCTCAGATGTTTCATTCCCATCAATGAATTATAGTTTATCATGTGTACTCTGGGTTTTGTTGGTTGAAATGTGCTTTAAAATCATAGTTATGACTTTGGTATCAAGCCTTGACCCACTTGCTGCTAGCTAAAATATTTGATTAACCAGAATGAAGTTACCATCTTATCATCTTATTTTCAAGTGCCTCTATTGTTGTAGTTGTACACTCAAAATTATGGTGATATTGGATTGCTAATTGGATCTGACGATAGTACTAAAGTATGAAATGGCTAATTGGAGATGATGATCATTCAAAGTCTAAAGGATCACAAAATTGACCACCATCGTCTTGTCTGATGTTTGCTACATACACCCATCAACAAGAAAGCACATAAGATAATGAGTACAAAATAGCTCATTACTGTATCCAGATTGGCAGATTCTAGGCAGAAATAGGATGGTCCATCTTGTTTGGGGTTTGTGGAGTGTTCTGAATAGATTTTAAACACTTGGGATTCTTTACAAATGAGTTTCTTTATTTGTGGATGGTCCATCTTAACTCTTACTAGAGTAGTATTTTAGCCGAGTATATATTTTGCATAGTTTATTAACCCTCCAAATCAGGAAAGTAAAGGCAAGTAAAGGCCAAAAGGCGAGGATGCAAGTTTTCAGATCCTGAATGAGGTCCTGGATCAGAAGTTCGGTCGTTGTCATGGCAATGTTGTTCGGTGTATGGGGAAGGCGTGGGTTCATGAGACGGGTGCCTCTTCTTCCAGATCGACCACATGAGAGGTCAATGCCTTGAAGGAGGACGTGACAACCTTAAAAGGTCAGCTTGCGGCCTAGGGTGAGAAGATGAGGGCTATTGTACGGGCCTTACAGATGTCCGGCCTCCAAATCTCGATGCCAACACCTGATCTTGCTCCACCTTTGACCTTCCAGCCACTTCACCCTGCTGATACTAGTAGCTTGAAGACTACTTGTAGTTTTTTCTTTTTTGTTCGGACATCTTGTATGTACATTTTCATATATTTTATAATCAAATACTTTTTTCTTGGTTTATTAATTATTATTTAGAATTTAATTACAATATTTATTAAAAATTAAATAAAATTTTTTTTTGCCAAAAAAAGGGTTTGCGCGACGCAGGTCCTACGTTGCGCAAAACTACTTTGCGCGACGTAGGTTACTTATTCGTCGCGCAAAGTAGTTTTGCGCGACGCAGGTCCTGCGTCGCGCAAAGCGGGTTTGAGCGACGTAGGTTACTTCTTCGTCGCGCAAACCCTTCTGTCACTGCCTTGCCGCGACGGTTAACGCGCGACGCAGGTTCGTTGCGCTAATTTTTGCGTGACGTTTTTTGGACTTTGCGCGACGAAGGACCTACGTCGCGCAAAGTGTTTTTCCTACTAGTGTCATTACACTTTTCTTTTGTTAAAGTAAATTTAAAATGAGTAGAGATTGTAGAATCAAATTCTTATGTAAATTAGGGAAAACTATAGTGGTTGGAGAGAAAAACAGAAAAAATATCTGCTACAGATCCTTTCCTTTGGCATTGGGGTCGGCTTAATCTCTCTTGGTCTCGTCCCTATCTTCCCTCCATATTTTTCTATGTCGTAATTGTCTTTAACTCGTAGTTATACTTGCTCTTTCGCTCAGGCGAGAAGAGTCTTCGTGATTGTCGATGATATCTCAAAATGTTGAGTAAAGCCTTTGTCGCGCCTATATGACTCAAACCCAAATTATTGAGCGGCAACTGTAATTAGAGCTGATGAGGATGGTTTTTGTATTTCTTGTGATTTTGGGGCATGGCAAAGGACTATGACAAGGAAGCTTGATGTTTGTTGAAGGTGAATCATAGTAGTGCTTCTTTGTTGACGATTACAAGATCATCAAATGATAGTGCAATATTTTTTCGTGAAGCCTTTATGGAAGGTAGGTTCTTGCAGATTTAGTTTTTGTGAGTGTTATCTTTCATGTTGGTTGGACGTGGCTAATCAATTGTATCAAGACGTAATGAGAAAAAAACAGTAAAGTTGTAGTGTTTCTTTTACATGCGTGTAGACTCTTGGTTTCATTTTGTATGTATACTCTATACACGTTTATTGTTCTTAATAAAGTTTCATTTTATCTAAACAACAACTTTATGTATTTTGTTTTTCAACTCACTACGTTTTGAGTTCAACCTGTCCCTCTTCCTCTCCTTGAGTGTAGATTAATATCGCTTGCATTAAAAAAATAACATTTATGTAGAAAACGATTTTTGTTTTCCTCTTACCATAATGTCAATATACCATTTATGATATTTCTTCCCTTATGAATTTAGAAGACATGAGTTGTCAAATCCATGCCAACTACAAATTGATGTTTATTTGTCATGTAGCTTATTTGACAAAATATAAGGCCATAGCCTTTTCAAGTTATAGATCAACTATCATTTAGCTACAAGATCAAATTCAAGCTTTGTCAAAGAATCCACAGCAACCACAGAAATATTATTTTGAATTTGCAGGTTGAATGAGATAAAGACGTTTGAGCAAAATCATAGAGAGAGTTTGAGCAAAATCAAAAATCAAGTTTACACATATTTACTAGTTTATAGTTCAATTGTTTAAAAACATTCTCTTGCACTATAATTTCGAATTTAAATTTGAACTTTTCTCTAAATTCGCTTGTAATAAAATAATTGGACAATACTCACCATCAGAATATTTTTTTAGTGCTTTTCTCACCCTCCAAAAGTCACCTCTATTAATTATCGTTAAATTAGTTTGATTTAATTGATTTATGATAAGAATCTTAATCTAACGACATTTATTGAAGGGAACTTTAACGAAAAGCACCAGGTACTGTTCACTTTAACGAAAAACCACATTTTTACACTAAAAAGTCAATCCTGGTACTATTCACTTTACCCTTTATTTTGTCCTTATCATTAAAACTCAAAATTTTCAAGTCCTTTTCATTAGTTTTCCTTTTATTGAAAGGCCGGGCATTATCCTCATTTTAAGGTTGGAAGAATGCAAATATTAGGCAATCCAAAAGAATAAAAGTAAAGAAACACACAATAAATAGGAGGCATGCCTACATTTTGGTTGGACCACATAAATAAAGTGTCCATTGACCTGAAGTCACCTTTTTTACTCTAATCTCATGAGATTTGCATCTCTCTTTTCCCGAGCTCCCTAATTTCATGGTGATTGACCTTAAAAGCATCTTTAGACGGACACCAAACTTCATCCAGATTTTTGTTCTTTCCCAATTCCCACCACACATATTAACGGCATCGTCTCCCCTCTCTCCATTTCCTCTTCAAACATTCATCTCCACAGCTCAGAACCCGCTGTGGCCAATTTGTAGAGAAAAATAATAGTACTCGGCCTATATCTTTTCTATCATTCATATGTACAATTTTGAGATGAAAAACTGAAGATTTAATATATAATTTCTCTCCAAACTCATGACACTCTCAAGACGTCTCTTCATTTTATTCATAATGTTGGTTGTTATTCGAGCTAGGTTTATGTCTTCATTTTTTTCTAATTGTAAATAAAATTTTGTTGCTTGATATATTACATCAGACATAAATACAAATACGTGAGGTCAATAACACAAAAGCAAACCTCGCATAACGCTTCGTTAGTGGCCGGCGCATTTTCCGAGCTACCCCAATCAAAAATATGGATCTCAATTAAACATTTACAATTTGTTTTCTTCCAAATCAATTAATTAATAAGCTGATTTTGAAAGCACTTTGTAGTAAGCAGCCACTAATCGTTATGAAAAGCTTAAAGTACCCCCCCTTGATTAATATAGGTGTGTACTATCCACACACCCCAAATTACTTCTCACACACTTCTTGTTAATTTCTATTCATTGATATTCTTCAATTCATCTGATCCAAGGATCGAAAATTAGAAAAGTGTGTAAGAAATAAAATAAAGTGTATGGATATCACACCCCTTAATATAATCTCGTTTGGCCTCGTTCTCATACAAAATAAACACAAAGAAAATGAATGTGCAAGAGTAGTTATAAAGTGAAAAGGGTGACGGCCCTTTTTGCTATGGCTTATTTTCTCCCACTCCAAACCAAGTAGCCGGCCTTGATTGAGCAGACAAGATTCTTTACAAACTACACAACGTAGAAAATAAAGCCAAAAGATTTGGTGGGGGTCTCTCCCTCTTTTATTTTTAATGGTTTAGGATTAGGGACACATGCTTTTGACATACATTTAAACAAATATTTTTTGAAGCTTACTCCGTAATGTCTTTTAACGATTTAAACCGTTTATCTTTTATGTCTTACCTCAAAAATCATGTCTACTAAAAATCAATCTAATCCGAAACTAGTTGACCATTGGATTAAATGAAGGCTTATTATACTAGCACCCTAAATATTGTTGAATACATCCCATATTTACTTTTTTTAATTAAAAGTTATCTTTATACACCCCACGTACTTTCCCTTAATACCCTCATACCCCCCCAACTCTCAACATACACCCCACATGTTTTTATCTACACTCCACTTCATATATATTTTTTTTTTAATTTTTTACTCAATTAAACCTAATTAAAGAAGAATGTGGGGTTGATAAAACGCATCCATGAATCAATGGATTGAAGAATTTCATTGTATGTACAAAACAATCAATCATATGTGCATCTGCGAGAGCTTTTGGTATCACAGCCAAAGAAGCGAGTAGCTTGACTTGGACGCTCCTCTCATTCCCTTCCTGTTTGGATGTAATTTGAGGCATCATAATTAACAAGAATATGCAAGTTCTGAGTCCCTTCTATGAAAAACATCATAACAAAGCAGATTTGTTGATTTCATATGGAGATGAAGTTGTAGTGGTATGGTGAATGAAAATCAGGAGGCCATTGATCATTATCCCTGGGCTTTAAAGTTGTGATCAACATGTTTATAGTTTCATTGATTTAGGTTTTGTACTACAATAGAGGATGAGATTGATTTTGAGAGTTGAAGAAAAATAATTGTAGGATATACATGTTAAAGTTGTGATTTTTAGATTTTTTTATTTAACTTTATGAGGTTAAAATTGTCATTGCATATTAGATATATAAGTGATTTAATTTTGAATTTTAATGTGGGGTGTATTCAACATTATGTGAAATGTTAATAAAATTGTCTTAATTGTTTTGATTTGTCTAATTTTTATAAGAATGATCCATGAATTATGTACTAAATATTAAAATATAAACGGTACGAATCGTTGAAATACATTATAAAATGATCCTTACAAAACGAGTCTTAAAATGTGTGCCAAAGCATGCATCCAAAATCTAAACCTTTTAATATATATATATATATATATATATATATATATATATATATATATATATATATATATATATATATATATATATATATATATATATGTGTGTGTGTGTGTGTGTGTGTGTGTGTATATGTATATATGTATTATCAAACTTTGCAAACTTCAAACTCAGACATACAATATCACGACTGATTCAGCTTCGAGTTTGGTTTTTATATAAATGGTCCAATGAAACAACTGAGAGACAGGGTGCAGGTGCTGCTGCTGGGAGACAGATTTCTGGCAAAACTATCAGCACCAATATGCATGTCAGTTTTGGATTTTTTTAATTTTAATTTTCAATTTTGTTTGGTTTGTTGGAATGTTTTCACTATCAGATTATTTTGTTGGGTCGTTTTGGTTTCGAAAATTGAGGAATGCAGTGTGGCTGATTAATTTGAAGGCCCAAATCACAAAAACCCTTCTCAATTTGGGCTAAATGTATATTTGACAGTAGAAATGTTAAGCAAGTCCAATTTGTTTCTTATACGAGCGATGTTAGAGATGTGAGAGGATTCAAACCCGAAAACTCGGATGAAAAGATGAACGCTGTTGACGAATTGAGCTACGAACTTCTTGCTAAACATGTCCACTGTAAATACCAAATCAGTAACAAAATGATTTTTTAGTTACAGACCTAAACAGAACCAAGAGGTCGCATTTGGTGCGATGGCAAGTGCCTTCGCCCATGAGCGGTAGGTCTCGGATTCGAGACTTGGGAGCAGCCTCTCCATAAATGGGGGAAAGGCTAGCCGACATTCACCTCTCCCAGACCCTGCGTAAAGCAGGAGCCTTATGCACTGGGTACGACCTTTTTTTTTAGACCTAAACCGAACCAAACAGGACTGTAATGTTCTCACTAGTCTGGTTGCCTGTTGAAAGCCTGAACCTAACCAGTCTACACTCACCCCTAAAAGACCTACATACTACATGCACAACTATTTGAATTGTACTTCTCAAAAACCAACACATTTTTTTTTGTCTAATTTGGAATTGAGTATGGTTGTTAACCTCATGCACCCAAATGAAATAAACTTGACAAAATAAATAATCAAGACGACGCCAATAACATGATTTTTACAAAAAAATTTACTATATTACAAAGTAAATTGACAAAGTCTCTAGGCATATAGGTGTAAAGGTGAACAAAGTCATTAAGCTCCCACATGTTTAAGGAACTACACATGTAATATAGAATCACTCATCATTTTGAATTCACTACTTGGTAGATTACAAGCACGGCAAGATGTGGACAGTAACAACATGATACATAAACGAATCATACACTTAAAGCTCTGGCTTGACCTTCACATCTCCATTTGGTAGTGTGCTCTGAGCTTGTGCAAGCCGTTTTGTTTCCTGTATCATACAAAACGAGTTTAAACCATATGAGAATGGTAATTAAACATACCTAAATACACAACAAAACACAAGGAGATGGTAACATGAGTGCTTCCAAAGAAGGCTCCGCTTTTCTCTAAGAATGAGAATGAAATATCGACAATAAACACAAACAAGCTGGCTTCTGCTGAGTGCATAGTCAACACATCTGTAGCAGATTTTATCAAAAATAAGTAAACCATCGGAGAAAGGTTGTTTGATCTGGATAAACGACCACAAAGAAGAAAGGCCGAAAGGGATGAAAGGGTCCATGGAAGACTTTCTTCACTTAATTTTGACAAAAAAAATATGTTTAACAAATGACATTTACGAAGGAGGCCAATAAGCTCAATAAACTCATTGTTCAAGATATTGGTGGGGGAATTCATGGTATCTTACAGCAGCAGATGCAGCACGTATGTCTCTGTAAGATTCAACTTCATCCGGAAAAGCCTGTTCAAGTTCCTCCAGGAGATGTTTGCGTAAACTCTGAAAAAATGCGCACAGTAGGTTCATCATGACAGACTTCAAACATCAAAACGGAACTAAATAATTATTTTCACACTGGAAAAGCTACCTTGAAGGTATCAGTTTTTCCTTTTGTGATCTGATTCTTGGCAATGCAGCCGTTAATGACATCCCTTGTGAATTCATCAGGATTCTTCCCATCATCGATCAAACTAGGCAAAATTGATAAGTCAAGCGTCAGAACTCTCCACAGAAAAGGAATAGTCAGTTGCTAAAAGCAAATTACAGGAGAGTCCTCACTTAAAAACTTCCATAGGAACCTGGATATTGCATTTTTCTGATAGCTTAGCCATGTTGTCAAGCTCCATAACAAGAGCATTTCTGATAGGTCAAACCCAATGTGAGAAAGTCTCCAAGCAGCAATAAAATATATTGAGAATGTAAGGTTTGAATAAACATCGAATAAGCTCAGACGGAGAAAATTACAGGCGTTGGAGGAGGGGGAGCTGAGACGCGGAATTGAACGAAGACACGGTGAGGTAGAGTTGGTGAATGAGGCCTAAGGTTTTCTGAATAGAGTTAATGACCTGATTCAGGTTTTGCTTTGGATCATCAACCACTGCCGGTCCAGCTGTATCATTGGTTTGAGGGACCAACGTTCCGTTTCCACCACTCCCACCGATTCCTGCTGTTGCATTCTGTGATGTATCCATCTCAGACCAACTCTAAAGCTCTTCAAAGGCGCACCTGGTATACAGAAATTAAACGAATTAATAATTTCTTTTTCTTCGAGAAATTGATCTTTAGAAATTCCCACAAGATAAACGGGATAATATAACAAACCAACGATGACTTTAGTATAAACTTGAAATCAACTTTTATCCACTATTTTTTTTTTTTTTCAAGATTACAAAGTTAAGAACAACAGAATGCAGGAAATGAGAGACTCGAGATTTATCTACAAGTGCAATTTCAACCTGTCTGCTTAAACCCCATATGTTTCCTAACCCAATCTCGAATCCACTGATAAAAATTCCAGTTCCAATGGGTAAAATTTCAGCTTCTTTTATCACAATTTAGAGTCAAATTTCAGTTTCAGTTAATAAAGCAATCAAATTTCCGAAATATGGATTGAAACCTTCAATTTCCAATTCCAAAGGCTCCAACTTTCCAAATAAATCTGCAAAAAGATTGATTTCCGTTTCCGAAATTCATCCAAACCCAGGATAATAATTCCACAAAGTACAACATTCCCAATTTCCCGGTACCCCGACACATCTGTCGAACCCTAATTGAAATTCGTGCCCTAATCAACCAAACAAGGGACCTCCCCAATTTTATTTTATTTTCCAATTTAAAGATGGTAACTTTGAATAAATCAAGAGGTTACCTTGGTGTGAATTGCTCGTTGAGGTGGAGGCGGTGAAGCTGCTCAGCTACAAACGGAAAGACGAGGTTTCTGACTCACTGAAGCGACGTCGCTTTTCAGATATTTGTTTGGGTTGAGTCAACTGCCATGTAATTCGGCATCTGGATTAGATTGGACTTTTGAGTTTCTAGACCAGGCCCATTTTCACATTGCATTGTTGGTGAGGGCTGACCTCAATCAAGCCCAATGAAAAGCACAAGAGCACACTTCCCTTCTTACAAGGCAAAGCTTTGTTTAATGTTTCAAAGTCATGTTCAATTTCTCCATTCTATTATACGGAAGAATAGTGCTACAGCCTCGTTCAGTATAGAAGATTAGATTGTAATGAATAACTTTCAAGATTTAATTTTTTTTCTTAAGAAAGAGGAGAATAGTTTTTCATGTAGAGTTGACAGGATTAGAAGATAATTAGATATGCAAGGAACTTCTCCCTCTTATTCCTCTCATTTTGGTGAGGATTGGAATGGATAACTTTTATTTTTTAGGTAGTCCATCTACTACCTCCAAGTTGGTCACCAAGCTTTCATTTCTCCTTTCAACGTACCTTGGAAATAGTTGCTTATCCATTCTAATCCAATCTTTGATGCTAAACGATGACACACAAGGCTAATGACCTCCCTAGTAACTCACAAGTCACAACATTGCATGTAGTACTTATTTAAATTAAAGAGGTTGACAATAATATGATCAATTTTGTGTCTACGTAATAATACTCTCAAATAAATTGGAAATTTTGTAAAAATGTCGTTTTTTTATGGAGGTCATTCTTTATCAAAAATGTCGTTTTTACTTGTGAAAACTGATTTATAGTTTTAACTGGACCAAAAACATTTTTGACAAGAAGCAATAAAGTAGTTTCCATTGAACATCACAAACAATTACAAATGTTGCCAACCGGGTACACAACTACACTGACCAAGTAATTCATCTAACGTGAATTTGCACAATTAAACAAACTACCAATACAAATTCAACACAAAATACAAAATGCCACTAATACAATGTCGCAAAATGATAGAAGCAACAGACTTATACCAGTAACTACACCAGTAATCGCAAATGAACAAGACCACATAAAATCGTAACGGTAGAGTGAGACCACATAAAGTCACCATTGAAACCTGGGAGCACATAACTCGTTGCTCGAAGACCACATACAATATACGCGCGACCACAACAACAAAATACACACTACTCCGAGAATGTAACCACTGGTCAGCTCATCAGAGAGAAAAAGACACTTTATCCAAGACTACACGCACCATCTCCTCACAAGTGAGCTATTTCGTGTTCACGAGTCGAGACAGCGCCAAATCCGGTCACATAAGGCAGCGGAGTCACCTAATTGGATCAAAAACCTTTCTTTGCCTAATTCTCATTGTTCGAGACCCCTTCGAGAAAACTGCAGACTCTTCTCCACCCTCTCGAGTAATATGGCAACTAACAAATATATCACTCGAGATAAAAGAACTTACTCAAGAACTCGAGATTGGCTCGACCTATGGGAAAGGCAAGGGCCTGAATGCAATCAAAACTAAGCGGTTAGTTAAGTCCATTAACAAGTAAAAGGAAAAGAAAAGTTCTCAGTATTTTTGATAAAAAAACAAAAAAAAGGGACTGAGGGGGCATCTTTCGATCACGTGTTTTGCGATGTACTGGGAAGGTTAACTCTATAGAGCACTTTTACCCTAATGTTCTCGCGATGCCCTTTTATTCGGATTTAGATTCTCTTTGGATTCTCTTTGGATCCCCTCACTAGGGATCTCGGGGATCAATGCATGGTAACCGTTCATCAAAGATCATGCGGCCATAATTGAATGTTTTTTATATTTTAAAAGTAAAGCAGCCTCGTTTTACTTGAAAAATATAAAACTTAAAAAAAAAATTGTGACCGCACGATCTTTGATGAACAGTTACCATGCATTAATCCCTGAGATCCCCAATGAGGGGATCCGGAGAGGATCTAAATCCCTTTTATTCTATGTTTGGATGAGCGACTTTCTGTTGGAGATTTATCAACAATCAATAATAAATTTATACATATAGAAAATTTTGAATATGCTAATAAACAAATAAATAGCAACGCTGCATATTGAATAAACAAGACTGATATTAAACAAACGAAATGAAGATCGAGGCTTGCATGCGGCAATGTCCTTGAAACATAATTTTGTCCCTACTTTGTGCTTGTAGTTCAATGGACGTCTGCTTCACCAAGATTCAACAATCTATGTCGAGAATCCAACACCGAAAAACTAGACATCTAGCGAATATCTTTGTGGTTCTCTCAGTATGATTTGTATTGAAGGATAGATGATTTTTGGTGGTTTGAATGATATGCAAATGCGTGTATTTATAGTAAATTAGTAAGCATATGCCTGTTCGCATCATGCATGTTTTTGGGAGGCAACTGTTCAACATAAAGGGTTGTGGCTTCATCTTTTCCTCAAACTTTTTCATACATTCTCAAACGCTCTCAAACTTCATTCAAAAGAATGAGTCTGTTGAAAAATAAAAAAATTAATTAAATCCAAAATTAATTTAATAAATTAAAAAATTAATTGCTTAAGTTAATTATTAGATGTGAGCGTCATGGCCCATCTTTCAATAATTAAATATTTATTAACTATGCATTGATTATATTTTAATTATCACACCCAAAACCCAAACCCCCATCTTTTGATAATTAAATACATACTAATTATGCATTAATTATATATTAATTATCACACCAAAAGCATAAAATCCCTTTTTTATAATTAAATACATATTAATTATGCATTAATTATATATTAACTATCACACCCCAAAGCTCTAATCCAAGGTTTAAGTTCAATTTTGCTTCCAATGGTTCATCTTACCAATCATTCTGTATGATGGACTTGATGTTATAAGGTGTGAAACTTCACAACTTGACGTGGAACAAATGAGATGCAAGGAAATTTCCACTCTAAAACTCTAACGACATCCCACATTTGAGTTGAAATTTCCTTCTAACACTAACACTTTCAAAGTCTCAAGAATATTAGATTCAATTGTTTAAATGCATTAAAAGACTAAACAAAACAAATATAGGGAATTGTTCCGGTCACAATGACAAATTTCTCTCCTTGGAGGGAGTTTGTGTCGTAAATTTATTATCCTTGAGAAGAAAAAATGGAGTTTTAACGAAAAGCCCACAATACTGTTCACTTTAACAAAAAACCACATTTTTACACTAAAAAGTCAAATCTGGTACTATTCACTTTACCCTTTATTTTGTCCTTATCATTAAAACTCAAAGTTTTCAAGCCCTTTTCATTAGTTTTCCTAACTATGAATTCCATCTTCTTAATTGCAAATAAGAGCTAACTTAGGCTACAATTCCCATGATAAACTTCTAAAGTTGTCCGGTTTTGAAATGGCCAGCTTCTGCCTAGTTTGGATTTAAGGATATGGGAACCATGTCCAAGTACCAAAATCTAACACTTTAAATAGACAGAGAAAGAGCACGTAAAGTAAAGCAAATGAAGCATCAACCATCCCATTAGCGTTGCTTTTGCCATGTGACCCATCATAATTGTAGAAGTTTACTAATAATACCACTTTTTCCTTATATTTTATGGCCTTCTTTTTTGAACTAGAACAGAATGATCACTTCCTTGAACTTATATTTTACAGTATCTAGTTAATGGTTATGGAAATGTTCTGCTGACCAATTTACCTCATGCAACTGTTGTTTTTCACCAACCAATTGCTCATTGAAGAATAAAGAATATGCAGATATGGAAGCTTTACACCAGGTTGGCATCGGCATATAATTTTTCAGAATTTTTGCAAGTGCTTCGTTTTGATGTGAAATTTCAGCATATGCAAAATATCTTATAAAAATAAACTGATAAGGATAAATCCATGATCGATGCTGCTTTAGTCAATGTCATGATTTCCATATGGACGTATTTAAACAAAGATTATATGGTTAATTTTGAGTACAAATTAATGAGCGGATGAGCTTTTATATATAGTGACATCATATCAACTATATAATTATTTTTCTATTGTGTTTCAGTCACCATAGGCTCATAGCTATAACTTGAACTTAAAGAGATGGAGATCAGTCGACTATTTACGTTATAAGGCTTGTTAACCAGAGGGAAAGGCACACGAAGAAAATGAGGGATTGAAGAAGGGTGGTGGGAATGAAGGGGTAAAAAATATTACCTAAATTAGAAACTGTTTTAGGTTTTTCATTTTGGCTATCATCCATATATGTACATTAATTTCTTCCACATAACAATTTATTTTTTAAGCAAAATATATGTGTGAATATTTTTCTGTATATGGAATTATTATAAAACGAATGGCAATAATACTCTATATCAGAATGAGAATAAAATGAGTCATTGCACTGAACTCATCATCTTTTTCTTGCTTCAGGTATTCTCCCAGGAAAAGGAATAAAGCCTCATTGAATCGAATCTATGATAAATTAATTTACGTGATCATATACAAAATTAATCATCTATCAATTCATATCAGACTTGTTTTTTCAAAAAGTTAATTTAATTAGTAATTTTATACGATTATAGTTGTTGATCAAAGTCCTATTCGAGTCAACGAAAAACCTAGCCACTGTCGTCGGCCACTGCTTTGGCTTTAGGGTCGGCAGCAGTCTTTTTGAAAATCATCTTTGGTCTCCTCCCTCTTCCTTGTTGTTTACTTTGTATGGTGTAGAATTATCGCCGTGAAACGTTGTAGTCATTGTCTTTTGACCCATGCACCCTCGATGTAGGGTTGCAGCTGGAAGCCATGGAAGATGTCAGATTGCGTCGGGATTGGGTTTAAGAAAGACACAATGGTTAGTTGGTGCAGTGATATTGGTCTCGAATGTCCGGAGGATATGTGTACCTGCAACATGATTTTATCCTTTTATTTTGTTTCTATCTAATACTTCCAGGAATTGTCTTTGAGTTTGGTTTTGACTTCTCTCTTTAAAAGTGTTTGCTAGCTTGATTACTATAGAAGAGTTGTTTGATTTTAATTTTCGTTTTGGTGTGTGCTGCCTCTTTTGGATCTATGTGTAAAGAATGGAGTTGTTTGATTTGTTGGATCTACTTCACTTGGCGTTTTGGAATAGTGGCGGTGATTAAGTGATGTGGTCGACCCATGAGCATCTTACTCCCTGTCCCAATATATGATTTGAGATTTTATTTTCACATGATCTCCGTGTAACACGATGTTTAATGGTTTTATTGATCTGTGTAATCTTGCGGTTCTCGATGAGCTTGAACGAAAACTCAAAGTCTACTTATTACTTTACGATTAGTAATGTTTTATTGTAATATTTTTAAATCTAGTTTGCAAGGACCATTTGGAGACGAGTTATTCATGATATGTATTTGCAATGCTATTTTTCAATCAATGATCGTAATTTTCTTATAAAAAAAAAAAAAAATCCTATTTGAGTCCTATCATACAAGTGGCACGCATCAAATGTCAAGTGCAAAACTTGATCTGCCAAATAGAATACTTCTCTAAAATTAATTTAATATAAGGGTAAAATATCCACGCGACATCTTTATTTTATTGAATCCTACTTAGTAATTGATTACCATAGGTAATAAGTAGTAGGGCATAAATTTTAGTGGTTGCACCAGAGTTAACTACCTTTTGATTTGTGGTCAAACTTTGAGAATCAAAATCAACAATTTGTGGAAATTAATTAATTGGATAGATTTGAAGCCAGCTTCTCAAAGAACACTGAATAGATTTAAGGTTCAGAGCGATTCAAATTGGAATGAGTTGAGTGAATGTGGACCTTCCAATAGCCCAGTAGATATGAAAAAAAAATTCATGTCCAATGATGAACTTTTGTTTCATCTTACTTTGTTTGAGTGGGAAGACCCATCCACTAATATTGACTCAACTTGAAACTAGTAAAGTTGAGGCAGCTGAAGAGTAGATTTGGTCCTATTCACATTATAATGTGATAAAAAGAACTTTATTTACACATACAGATAAAAGTTTCTTGTTTTTTTTCCCCTAAAAATGCTAAGGAGACTCTTACAATTATGATTCTTTATGGATTATCTGTCACCTCATGTGTTTGACAAAATATTTTATAATGTTGGCACGAGAATTAACGTTAAATTACGAGTAACAAAGAGTTTTACTTTAAAAGTCCCCTTAGCATTTCGTATTTTCTTAATTATAAATACACTTGTAATATTTTCTTATTAGGCTTATATCAGTTTGTATATATAAAGGCAGCTACCCCGCGTAAGACCATCTCCAACCTTTGGGCTAAAAGCCAAATTTTTTAGGCCGGAAAATTTAGCTTTTAGCCCAAAAACATATTTTCTGCTCCAACCCTTCTACCCTAAAATTTTAGCCCGGAATTATTAAAGAATGAAATTAGCCTAAATTTTTTTCTTAAATCAATTTTTTTTTAAAAAAAATAAATATGTAGATTATTGTAAATTAATTTTATGAACATTTTAATCTAAAAAAATTTAAATTCCGATAAAAATTTCGCATTTAGCCCGGGGGGAAAGCTGGGGGGGGGTATTTGGCCCAGAAATAGCATTTGGCATTTAGCCTAAAATTTTAGCATGGGTTGGAGAGTGTTTGGGGGGTAATTTGGCTTTTAGCCCAGGATTGGAGATGGTCTAACTTTTTTCTTTAATTTATATAAAAAAATGGATACTCTAGCATTATTATATGTTAAATCTTATTTTATTTGTCAAAGTAGCTTCCACTAAGAAAAATTTCTCACCTCGTCTCGGTTTGCAAATGGCATGAACATTTTGTTATTTAGAAAGTATCTAATGCCAAAGGGTGTTGTTAACTCCAATAAATCATTGTGCATTAGAATTTTTTTATAATTAAAAATAAAAAATACATGTATGAGGAGTGTACAATGACTCTTTTAGAGTGTGAATATCATATTCCATGTCAAAACACACTTCTTAACTTATAATGTAGAAACAACCTTCTGTTTATATCAGGGACGAATCCAAAGTAGCTCGGTTGCTCTATTATACTGCTTCATAGCCCAACCAAGATTTGGGATCTCTTTTTGGTTTGTATACTGCTTTATGACTAGTATAACCTCCAAAAATAATATTAGACAAGAAAGCATTAGGAAAAAAATAAGAAAAGACTCCTAAGAAGCAACTCTCTAGATTTTTCAAATTATTTTAATTTCTGTATTTAAGATAAGATTCCTGAATAACAAATGAAGGAGACTATTCGGAAGTTTCAATTGATAAAAAAAAAATAGCTTAAATGTGTAGCGCACCCCGTTTAATAATCTTGAATCCCTTCCAGTTTGAGATGGCCAAATCATACAAGTTGTTATAGGTGAAGGTTTTGATGACGAACAAGTACGGAGAAATATATTTGTGATGGACGACAATAACATATTCCCCTTTTCCGTTTTGACTGCTGCGGGTGGAAAATCAAGTATTTCTTAGTGAACATAAGATGCGAGACCCAACATAAACAGAGAGTCCCACATCCAGCAATACACATGATGCAGTCAACTATTTTTTTTGCCTTAACTAAAAATGCCAAACGAATCTAGTGTGAATATTTGGCCTTATATATTAAACAAAATTATGAACGGTTCTAATGCAGACACATGAGATGAGGCCATCAATTACTGATGTCTTCAATCTGAAATTGAACACATGCATCAGAACATCTCTATCGATCGATCGATTGAGCAACAAGGATTCTCGTCGTTGATAACCATTTAAAGCCAAATCTCTTGAACAGTATGGTCAATTCAATGTCTTCTCACTTTTTAACGTGGGTGGTCATTTGAGATTTCTTTTGATATGGTTTGTCGTCCAAGCAAACATGTGGAGTATTACAACCTTGATTGTTGATAAATGATACCCAATTGCTAAAATTTGTAGAGTTAATATTAGAACCGTGGGTGTGGGCATTGAGATCTCTTTTCATAAGGATTTATTTTGATAACCTTGTACTTATCATTAAATGCTCACACCATGTAGAATTATTGGATTTAAAGTCTTCAGCTTCCAAGATTAGGATTCTTAAAGTATGAAAATATAATTGACATTGACTTGCAATACTTGCAGAACAAAAAAAATCCTAAGAGCATTTTATTCTTCCAATTTGATTTAGGTCTAAACTGAAATATTAACTTCAAAGTTTAGTTTGGTTCACTTTAGGCCTTAAAACTATTAGCATTGCCAAAACAATAAATGCTTGTTCAATAAGGTTTTGCAAAATACTTTTTCATTTTTAGATACAAAAAAGGGTAGTGAACAAAGCGTTTGATTGACTATTTTGTGAAAATAAACCCAGAAAACAATATTTAGCTTAAGTTCTATAAAACAGTTTCCAAAATAATAAGAAATAGAAGATACATTATAAAACAAGTTAGAGTTTTATTTAAAAATAAATTCATGTATGCCACCATTATCGTCACATCACCACCACCAACACAACATTCTACACCTTCTCATCATCACCATTGCCACCGCCACCATATTTGACACCACCACCTCCCACCACCATAGCTGCCACCACCATATCCTCCACTGCCATCACCCTCACCACCATGGCCACTACCATTCTTCACTATCTCACTATCGCCACAACCGATACTACATCAATTATCTCACCATGACCACCACCACCACCACAACCACCACTACCATCACCACCACCATCACATTCTCCACCCCATTACCCTCACCATGGTCACGACCACTGCCAACATCATCCCGTCCGCCTCTCAACCACCAATTTGACAAGCATCCCTCACAAGCATTGTTGACATAACTATCATCTGTCACTATCACAGTCGACGGCTGCAACCGCCATTGCCCCTTACTCCACTATTGCCACCACATATATCCCACAACTACTAATTAACACCTCTATTGTAACCACTACTACCCCCACTTGAACCACTATTGATACCAACACACTCTGGTCTCAAGCACCATCTCTACCACCATGGCTACCATTACTACCAAACACGGATATATATATATATATATATATATATATTAACATTTTAGCAGCTGAAACCCTATTTGTCATTTTATTTTACAAAATAGATTGTCAAAAATCGTTTTGTAAAACGTTAGGACAGACCCTAAATGATTAACTGGGTTCAGTTATTTCCCGTCATAAATAGTTACACAAATAATTTATATTCTCTTATATATTTGAGAGAGGGCTTTAAATTAAACAATTTATGACGGGAAATATAAATTTAAATTCTTTAGGGATTTTAAATTTCTTTTGATAAGGTTTGTCATCCAAGAAAACATATAGAATATTAGAGTATCTCCAAAGAAAAAGTCAAATATTAAATCTTCTTCTCTTCCAATGATCCAAGGGTATTTCAGTGGAGGACTCATCTTGAATCGGAAAGGCTAGGAGAGGAGACTTCCTTGGACTATGATGTGACCTTTACTCGTGTGCTATGTGTGTGTATGTGCAAATTAGAATTCCCTACCCACCCAGAGTTACCATGAGAGATGCCCATGCTAGGATATTTTTGGAACAGAGAATACTAAGGAGATCATATTTTTCTAAATCATATTTTATAAATCACGTGATATTGCGATAGATGATTGGATACATTTTTTTAATGATTTAACTATCAACTGTCATATTATCTAATTCACAAAATATAATTTTATTAGTTTGGTGACATCCCCTTTCAGTGGAGAATATGCATGTGGAGATTGAAGGAGGAGCTTTGGTGCGCGGGAAAATCAGGGTCGTCGATTTTAGGCCACTGCATGTGACATGCAGTAAGCAAAGCCACCAAAATAATTCATAGGGCCATAGGGTCTCACCACTGCATTATGCATGGCATGGGGACCGGCCTCATGCTGCTGCTGCCACATTGTATAAAGGTCGTGGCAGTCATGGAAGTTATAGGAGTACAACAAAACAGGAAACGATAGGCAAGGTAGCATCAGCATCAAAGTCATGGTCCGACAACGTGTAAGAATCAGGCAGCTATGTCCAATTTTCTGAGATTTTTTTGAGATTTTTTTTTTGGGTATTCAGCATTGTTACTGATTGTTCATGGGTCACTGAATATTTAGCTTTTAAGTACAGTTAAATGGTAAACAAAGGTTTATGGTATTGATACTTGTAAATGAAATTCAAGAAGTATTTTAAGATTATTGTAAGCTTTGGATGTGGCGACGAGACAGTTGTGATTGTGGTGGTGGTGGGATGGTGGGGAGGGAGCGAATATTGATCCAAAACTTAAGATTGTCTTCCAAGAAATTTTATTTAAACTACGTATTCATTTAAAATTTAACAATCAACATTTTAATTTAATCGAAGTCAACATCTCACTCCAACTAATGAAATAGTCTCATTGATTTGACATTTTTTAACCATCTGTAATATGCATTGATTTGCAAGGAAAAACTCATTGTCATATGTAAATTAGAAACTTTTTATTAATTTTTCTATTAAAAATAAGAGAAATTAGATTCTCATTCCTCTTTCTTCTATTGCATTAATTAAAACCTTCTTTATTTTTAATTTTTTATAAAGGTCTCTAACTTTTAATGAACGTCATTATTTCAGTTATAAATTATTCACATATCAACATAAATTTTATTTCTAAAATATATTCATTTAGTGTTAGAAACGTTACATTTGGTATATTTATATTTATGGTTAAACTTTGTATCATATATTTCTACTTTTAGTTTGTACCATTTTAATTTGCAACCCTTTTTTTAATTTGTGCTAATTTTCTTTTTAGTTTTAATTTGTACCCATATATTAATTTCATTTTGTGCTCATACTTTTTAAATTTTTATTTATACTCATAATTTATTTATAATTTACCCATTTTTCTTTATAAATGTACCACTTTGTTATATGTAAAATGTATCATTTGTTTTTTTGTTAAAATGTATCAATTTTTTTTTGTTAAACCAATTTTTTTTTATGTAAAATGTACCCATTTTTTAGTGTAAAATCTATTTATTTTTTATTTATAAGGTATACATATTTTATAATACAATGTACCCTTTTTCAAATTTTGGAACACTATGGGTACATTATTATTTCAAAGTTATTTTGTTACCTGTTTTTATCTATTTATTCTATCAAAATTTTTTAGTATTTTTGTGACAGTCCATCCTGAAATGTTTTATCAATGGTGTGAAATGACTTATATGCCCTTTAATCGTTGAGTTGTGTGTGTGTAAATTGGCTAAGGTTTTGGACCAATTAGTTCTATTCCTAATTAATTGGACCCAATTAGAACTAAAAGGCTTAAGGTTTTGTTTGATTGGCTGCAAACTGGACCACACACACTCTCACCCTCTCGTTGACCCTCTATCTCATTCCCTCTCGGATTTTCTTCCATTTTTTCCGTACAACCCGTATGGTCATCATTCAACCAACTCCATCTCTCACATATCGAGTTCGTGGAGACCATTTTCAAGTTCCTTGCAAGCTCATGAGTAGAGCTATACCATTTGTTTGGAGGAAGAACCTCAGAAACCCGAGAAACCAGAAGCTCCGACATGAGGTACAGTCGTCAAGTGTGATCGCGGAGGTTTCATCGAGTTTTAAGGTTCTAGTGAACCTTAGAACTTCTTCACGAAGCTCATGAAAGAATTTTGGAAGGTTTTGAACGTCAGGAAGCTCGGGTTTGGCGAGTTGCAGAGGTGGCCGAATTATCGAAGTTTTCCCAGTGAGATTTAGTGGGTTTTATGACCTAAAAGTGGTAAGGATTTGTTCCTCTCATCTTAAGCTTCATTTTGGTGAAAGTTTCATGGATTTTGGTTGAGAAATGGATGAGATATTGAAGTTCTAAGTTTTTCCAGTTTCCGACGATCGCAGCGGCGGCCGGCGCTGGACTCCGACAAACCAAGGAAGAAGCAGGCTAATATTCCGTCAAAGTTGACGGAATATTCTAACGGCGTCAGGTATCTTTAATAGCATATGCTTTTATTTAATGGAATATTCCCTAACGCCGTTAGGGAATCCATTAGTATGCCAGGCACGTGCTTGCGAGTGGGCGGCGCGTTTGGCCGTGCCTTGGCCAGCGCGTGAGGGCGCAGGGACCTCGGAAAATTTTTCTAAAAATATGGGGATGTTTGTGGGGTTAAGTAGGTCACGGTGGTATTTTTCAAATACCCCAATTGAGCAATGTATGAGAAGTTATTAGCTAGTTTTGTTTATGTGCTTAAAAATAACGTTTAAATAGTTGTTTCGCATATAGGTGAGACCTATCCTGAGGACGAGCACAGTCAAGCAAGGCTAGGGGGTTACGATCCTTTCACATATCAGTGAGTGGGCTTTTGGTTTTTAGTATATATATATATATATATATATATACACTTGGTATTTTTCCTAGAAAACTTAATTAAATTGTTTGATACTTTGAAATGCCATGTCACATGCTCTTTATGTTTAATTGTGCATTATTATGGTTACATATATATTGTTGCTTGATGTTGTGGATGCTCAGGTAAGCTTCAGGTGAGTATATTGATGGTAGTGATGGTAGTGAGTACATTAGTGCTGAGATATATTTCGAGCTTATTATCCTGCACCCCGATGTAAGTACTTCACCTGAGGACAGGGTCTAGCGTTCACGTGATCGTTCACCTCCCGCACCACATGTTCACCTTAGATCCAAGGCAGGTGCCAGCCTGTCGTACATACCACTTTAGATGGTTCCGACTCGTAAGTGACTTGCGATACTTCGTACAGCTTTCACGTGATTGTAGCACTTAAGCGTATTTATTTACACCCAGCCTATCGTACAGACCATTTTAGGTGGTTCCGACTTGTGTGCAGAGAACTAGTTGATGAGTTATAGATCCAGACGGACATGTCATGTTAGGTGACTCCGGCTGGCTTACCGTTTCATATTGGTTTATTTCACCTGGCTTACTTATTTCTTGCTGAGATTTGACATGGTATATTTGTGGAATTGTTATTTCAAAAGTGGTTTTGAGCTATAAGCATGTATGTTATTTTCTGGGAATTATACAGGTTTTACGACGAGGGGTTACTACTTTTGATAAATGAAATGGTTTTGAAAAGCTTTGTTTTTACCCACTCACACTTTCTGTTTTGCACCCCTCCAGGTTTTAGGTAGGAGTACTCGTTGGTGGCTCACGAGGAATTGACGGTGGTTCTGACAGATCATCACAAATGTAGGACCATCTTTGGTATTGTATAATTAGTATTCGTCATGCAGGACTGCACTTAGGCTACCTACTCTTTGGTTATGTGTAGTCACACTTATTCTCGTCTTTCACCTTATCTTATCTAGTGTTTTAGTCTGTTTGGCTTTTATTTATTCGCATTTTTTTTATATCTTATTATTCTGCACTGCGCACATGGCTACGTCACCCTCACGTGACGGCCAGCATGCCTCGATTTAGGTTGGGCTGTGTTAATTTTCTTTTTTATTGTAATGGTTTTTAATTTATATGCCATATAATAGGGGATTTTAAATACCATAACATGTCAAGTAATTAATACCAAACATATGAAAATACATATTAATAACAATAATTAGGTGTACAAAGTTAAGGGACTTTTGATATAAAAAAAAAATTGAAAACCATTAAGGTTTTAGTTAAAAAAATGTTAGTGGCTAGGGACCAGATGAAAAGTCTCCCTTAAAACTATGTATACACATGTAATACTCTACGGGTGCGTTTGTTGCACCGGATTATCTCGGACTGGACTAACTTCAGGGATTAAGTTGGACTGGCTTAGACTAGACTCAGCTGGACTAATTTAATGAAGTGTTTGGTGCAGTGTAGGACTAAAAAGGTGGACTAACTATATATTTTTTTAAATTTATTATTATCAAAATTAATATATGAATAAAAAAGGGCATATCCCTCTTCTTTTTCTCGAATTGCAGGTAGACTCTTGCAACTTCGACCCCATTCAAAACCCAGAAAAAATCAGAATTTAATCCAACCCAACAAAAGAGATTAAAGCATCAGAATTTAATCCAACTCAACAAAAAAAGAAATGGAATTTTAATAAATAAAAAAAAAGGCAAAGTATGATCTGCTTAAGAAGCAAAACTGGCAAAATTAAAAAAAAAAATAACACCAAAGATTGGTAGCGATCAATTGTAGCCGCTTGGCAAACATCGCGAAACTTCGTGAATTCGAATTTGCAGCCAAAAGGATGCAGTCGAGAGGTCGGAGATGACACTCGGAGACGACGCTCGGAGATGGCACTCGGAGACGACATTCAGAGGCAACAAGGAGTCATCATTGGAGATGGCGCAATCGAGAGGAAGCAAGGGAATGGTCTTAGCAATCCCATGGTTCTTGGGGGGTCTCGCTAAGATTGTTTAGTGAGCCCATTAGTTTAGGTGAGTGAGACTTTATCCCATTAAAGTTAGTCTTGGTGAGAAACAAACATTGGACTACCTTACCCTTTAATCCAGTCTAATCTAGTGAGAGCTAAAGAAGCCAAACAAACACACCCTACATGTATAGGAGGCTTACAAATTTTTGGGGACCCTCATAAATGCGGGGCTCTGTGTCAGTGCACTTTTTGAACGCCTCCAATGCCACCCTTGATAATTATGTGAGCTGACGAATATAATTTAGGGAGTTTTAACAAAACACTCCCGATACTGTTCGCTTTGAACGAAAAACCACATTTTTACCTTTAACTGGCACTATTCATTATACCTATAAAAATGACTTTTCGTTAAAAGAGTGTTGTAAACATTCCTAGTTTAAGTATGATTGTGTAAATCCTAGATAAGATTTGATTCTAGTTATCCTTTTCTATTACAACTTGTATTACTTGGAGAAGAAGGAATATCTTCTCTCCCTTTACTACTATAAATAAAGGCACAATGTAGGAGGGATAACAACACACACATTCCCCTACAATTCTACAAACACACATCTCTCTCCTCTCTCTCTGCCGCCGGCCCTAGTCCATCTGTCAGATAAAATAGACCACAACACGTTATCAGCACGCTCCTACCGCTGCGCTTAGGAATCTGACGTTGGAGATTTTTTCTGCATCAAACCAGTTCATCCA
Organism: Malus sylvestris; assembly: GCF_916048215.2. Taxonomy (NCBI): domain Eukaryota; kingdom Viridiplantae; phylum Streptophyta; class Magnoliopsida; order Rosales; family Rosaceae; genus Malus; species Malus sylvestris. The sequence goes on along the minus strand of NC_062273.1, from coordinate 19,976,147 downwards.
TATCATCACGCAATCAGGTTCTTTCCAAACAACGGTTTTTAACTCGATATTTTGCAAGCCCTGATAGCATGAACATTCACCATGATGCATGACCCAACTTTACGTTTTACGTATTTTAGATTCTACATAAATTGTGTATGCTTCATAATCAAAATTGCTACAATTATGTGAATTTGATATTTGTCATGAATTGAATCCTACATATGTACATGCATTGAAACTATTATTTGCATATGCATCAACGTAAATATGTGATTCATTAAAATTATACATGCATATAATATAATTGAATACAAAAAAAAAAAACAAAAAAAAAACAAAAAAAACAAAAAACAAAAAAACAAAAAAAAAAAAAAAAAAAAAAAAAAAAAAAAACGAGAAAAAAAAATTTTAGGGCTGCATACAGCAGCCCATTCCTTTCTCACCCCGTGGGCCTGCAGCCTACACCTGGGGGTACTCGGCCTATATTTTTAGGCCCCGAGATTTTATTATTTAATTTTTTTTTTAAATAATATGGGTTTTTTTATATTTTCACCCACACTTTAACTTGGCCCCGAAGACCAAAAATAAATTAATTCACTTATCATTATACAATATTTCTGCATATATTCTTTGCATATTTGTTTGCATATATATTTGTGTTTGCCTGCAGGAATATATGAACCTGAAGTTCTTAATTACTTTGAAACCCGAAGTTTCTTCTAAACATGCCTTGTTTGAAAACCTGAAGTTTTCACTTAAATATATCACCCATGAAAACCCGAAGTTTTTCATGCAAAATTAACCAATACATGTCTATTAGAACCTGTATGTTCTACTCCTATGTGAATGGATTGATCTTTCTCCATTACACTAACCACATCTTGTTCATCCATTTTGTGATAGGAACATGTCGAATTTGAACAAACTCGACTTCACCGCTTTAGAGGTTTCTGGAAGGAACTACCTCAAGTGGGTTCAAGATGTGAAGCTCCACCTCACTGCAAAGAACTTGCGTCCTGCTATTGAAGAAGCAACAGATAAACCTGTTGGCGAGGCTGAAAAAGCCACTGCTATGATCTTCATCCGAAGACATATCCATGACGCTCTACAAACTGAGTACCTTGCTGAGGAGGATCCACGTGCATTATGGGTCGCTTTGGCTGATCGTTTCGATCACCAAAAGGACATATTCTTGCCTGAAGCAAGACACGACTGGCAGCACTTGCGCTTCCAAGACTTTAAGTCCGTGAATGAATATAATTCTGAAGTTTGTCGAATCCGATCACTTCTCAAGTTTTGCAATGAAACTTTGACTGAAGAGGATCTCCTGGAGAAGACCTACTCGATCTTCTCTGCTTCTAATATTGTCCTGCAGCAACAATATAGAGCTCAGAAGTTCACTAAGTTCTCGGATTTGATCTTTGTTTTACTTCTTGCTGAAAAGCAGAACCAGCTGTTGATGAAGAATCATCAAGCTCGACCTACTGGGGCTACTGCTGTGCCTGAAGCACATTATAGCACTAATCAGCACCCAAAACGCAAAAAGAGGCGTGGTAAGGGCGGCCAGAAGCCATCCCACCAAGGTCAACAAAGCCAAGGCCCATCCAAGGGAGGAAACAAAGCCCAGAAGCACCCAAACCTCGCTCCCAAGGCCCCGAACTTCAAGAATAAGGGCAAAGCACCTGCCACAATGAATGACGATATGTGCTATCGTTGTGGTTCCAAGGACCATTGGTCCCGTATTTGCCGTGCTCCCAAGAAGGTTGTGGATGCATATCATTCTCGTCGTACGAAGTTTGAATCAAACTTCCTGCAAGTGGACGAACCGGAGACTACAAAGATGAAGGTTTCTGATTTTCAGGAGGATACCACTCCTATGGAAGATTAGAATCTTAGACATAGACTTATTTTTCAGTTAAAATAAGACAATTGGGGCCGAATTCCACCTAGTGGCCGAACCCCACCTTGTTTTTTGGTTGATTTTGAACAATTTTCCTTTATGTTTTGGATTATTAGTTGACGATTTATTTTGGATATTAAGTTTTTAATCCTTGAATAAATGAAATTATTTTGAATTGATACTTGTTTTTATAAACTTTTATGCATGTGACCAATTCAAATTAATTTTTCATTCTAGGTATGACTAGTGGGAAAGTTAGTTGTCTGGCAGATAGTGCAACCACGCATACTGTTTTGCGTGAACGCATCTATTTCACTAACTTCGTACCTAAAAATGCACCTCTGACAACCCTCTCAGGCCCATCCAACCTGATCGAAGGATACGGTAAGGCACGTATAATGTTGTCCAATGGTACAATCTTGACCATTGCTGAGGCACTCTATTCTCCACGTTCCGGAAAAACGTTACTAAGTTTCAAGGACATTAGAGATAACAATTACCACGCTGAAACCCACGTAGAAAACGGAGTTGAATTTCTGTGCGTAACTTCCTACGAATATGGCCAGAAGCGTATTCTAGAGAAGATGGAGCGTAACCCGAGTGGTCTGTATACTACGACCATATGCCCCATAGAATGCCACTATGTGGCCGGCCCTACCACAGGGACCGCGCACGAAATTACACTTTGGCATGATCGTTTGGGACATCCTGGACGAATAGCGATGCGCCGTATCCTCAAAACTTCACACGGGCATCCACTAACCCGAAGCTTAGGTTCGATCCATGAAATTGCATGTCAAACATGTTCTATGGGAAATCTTATTACTAAGCCTTCTTATGACAAGATTCGTTCGAATCCTCCCATTTTTCTACAACGGATTCAGGGGGACATTTGTGGACCGATTCAACCTCCCTGCGGACCATTTAGATATTTTATGGTTTTGGTTGACGCTTTTACACGTTGGTCACACGTGTGCTTGTTGTCCACAAGGAACGCTGCATTCTCCAAACTGTTGGCTCAGGTTATCAAGCTCAGGGCTCACCACCCTGATTATCCGATCAAATCTATTCGATTGGATAATGCTGGAGAATTCACATCTAAAACTTTTGATGACTATTGCATGTCGGTTGGGGTTGAAGTTGAACATCCTGTACCTCATGTTCACACCCAGAACGGCCTGGCAGAGGCTTTCATTAAGCGTTTACAAATGATTGCTCGATCGTTGGTCATACGTACCAAGCTCCCGATCGCTGCTTGGGGCCATGCAATATTGCACGCAGCAAAGTTGGTCCGCCTGAGGCCTGTTGCGACACAACCATTTAGTGCCCTTCAGTTGGTCACCGGATGCGAACCCGACATATCGCATCTGCGCGTTTTTGGTTGTGCGGTCTATGTGCCGATCTCGCCGCCCTTACGTACAAAAATGGGGCCTCAGCGAAGGATGGGAATCTATGTCGGATATGATTCTCCTTCGATTATTCGTTACTTAGAACCTTTGACAGGCGATCTGTTTACCGCTCGTTTCGCGGATTGTCACTTCTATGAGACAGTCTTCCCGTCGTTAGGGGGAGATAAGAACGTCAACGTTCCTAATGAACGACGCGAATTATCGTGGACGACTCCCACTTTGTCTCATTTAGATCCCTGCACCGCTCAGTCTGAAGCTGAAGTGCAGCGCATATTAGATCTCCAGAGCATAGCTCAGAGCATGCCAGATGCTTTCACCGATCTAGCGCGCGTGACAAGATCACATATTCCAGCTGCGAATACGCCTGCAAAGATGGATGTACCAAATGTACGACGGACTACCCTCCTGGAAGCCCGGGACGCCAATTCTGGTGATCCACGTACATTAGCGGCTAGCCAATCATCTGCCCCTACACAAAAGCGTGGCAGACCCCTTGGTTCAAAGGATTCACACCCCCGGAAGAGGAAAACCACGGCACAAGGTCCTGAAGAGCCTACCGTGAATCCGACTATCGCTTACTCATTTTACCCAACTCATGAGGAAATTCTAGATTATGGAAGCGTCCTTGAAGAGACGAATCCTCCTCCCGAGAATCGTGAGATTTCGGTCTATTATGCTAGCTTAGATGATGTGTGGCGTAGAAATGAGATGATTGTCGACGATGCATTAGCATTTGCAGTAGCTACTGAGATCATGTTGAGCGATGACATTGAACCGCGTTCCGTTGATGAATGTCGACGTAGAGCTGATTGGTCAAACTGGAAACAAGCAATCCAAGTCGAACTTGATTCACTTGCGAAACGTAAGGTGTTTGGACCTGTAGTTCCTACTCCTCCACATGTGAAACCCGTTGGCTACAAGTGGGTTTTCGTTCGGAAGCGTAATGAGAAAAACGAAATTGTGCGTTACAAAGCTCGTCTTGTAGCACAAGGTTTCTCACAACGCCCCGGGATTGACTATGACGAAACTTACTCACCCGTTATGGATGTGATTACTTTTCGATACCTTATCAGTTTGGTAGTTTCCGAAAAACTGGATATGCAGTTGATGGACGTAGTAACCGCGTATCTCTATGGGGATCTTGATACGGAAATTTATATGAAAGTTCCCGAAGGACTTACATTGACTGGTTCAAATATTTCCAAACCCCGGAACACGCTCTCAATTCGGCTGAGGCGTTCACTATACGGTTTGAAACAATCCGAAAGAATGTGGTATAACCGTTTAAGTGAGTATTTGACTAGTCAGGGATATGTGAATAACGAACTATGCCCTTGTGTGTTCATTAAGAAGTCACATTCCGGATTTGCGATTGTTGCAGTATATGTCGATGACATGAATCTCATCGGAACTCCTGAAGAGCTCGCGAGAACTGCTTCGCACCTGAAGTCGGAATTTGAGATGAAAGATCTAGGTAAGACTCGATACTGTCTCGGTCTCGAGATAGAGCATTGTTCGGATGGAATCCTAGTACATCAATCGAACTACACCCAAAAGGTGTTGCGCCGTTTTAATGAGGATAAAGCGAAGCCTTCGAGTACTCCTATGGTCGTTCGTACGCTAGATGCAAAGCGAGATCCCTTCCGTCCGAAGGAGGATGATGAAGAGATTTTGGAGCCTGAAGTTCCTTATCTAAGTGCGATAGGCGCTTTATTGTACTTAGCTCAATGCACTAGACCCGACATCTCCTTCGCTGTTAATCTTTTGGCAAGATACAGCAATGCACCAACACGCAGACATTGGACTGGCGTGAAAGACATCTTCCGTTACCTTAAGGGTACTACGGATTTGGGCTTATTCTATCCCTACGAATCCTCGAGTGATGCCGCACCCTATGCTCATCGGGTTGATTCTCGCCTTGTTGGTTATGCCGACTCTGGATACTTATCTGATCCGCACAAGGCGCGTTCTCAAACGGGTTATGTCTTTACCGTTGGAGGCACCGCAATATCTTGGAGGTCAACTAAACAGACCTTAGTTGCCACTTCGTCTAACCATGCTGAAATTCTCGCCTTACATGAAGCAACTCGGGAATGCTTTTGGTTGAGAGCAGTAGTGGGCCATCTTCGAAGCTCCTGTGATCTTCATCCCGCCGTTAATGCCCCGACGACGATTTTTTAAGACAACACAGCTTGCATCGAACAGCTCAAGAAGGGTTACATCAAAGGAGACAACACCAAGCATATTGCGCCGAAGTTCTTCTTTACACATCAACAACAAGAGCATCAGAAGATTGAAGTCACGCAAATCCGATCACAAGACAATCTGGCCGACCTCTTCACCAAATCACTACCGAAGGCGACGTTTCAGAAGCTTGTTCATGGAATTGGTATGCGTAAACTTTCTGAGTTGTAACTTTGCTATTTCTCTTTGGAATTATGTCAAACTCAGGGGGAGTATCTTCTGGATACTTGCTTGATCTTAATGTACTCTTTTTCCCTACGATTAGGAGCATTTTTCCCACTGGGTTTTTGCTACCTAACTAGGTTTTAACGAGGCACCCACCTTGGGCTGGTCATATCCCTGATGACGTCCTGTAGACGTTTCTTTTGACTTTGCATTTCTCACGCATTTTTCCTTAGACTATGGATTTTGTCCCTACTTGGGTTTTTGCCATAGCCTTAGGGTTTTTTAGTGAGACTTACTACTTATGCAAGTTCCTACCTTATTGAGAATAAGCGTTGTTCCTTAGAATCAATGCCGACGAGTCGACTTCCTCAACTTCTGCATGATGCTGAATCTACCTTGAGTATTTACCCACTCAAGGGGGAGTGTTGTAAACATTCCTAGTTTAAGTATGATTGTGTAAATCCTAGATAAGATTTGATTCTAGTTATCCTTTCCTATTACAACTTGTATTACTTGGAGAAGAAGGAATATCTTCTCTCCCTTTACTACTATAAATAAAGGCACAATGTAGGAGGGATAACAACACACACATTCCCCTACAATTCTACAAACACACATCTCTCTCCTCTCTCTCTCTGCCGCCGGCCCTAGTCCATCTGTCAGATAAAATAGACCACAACAAAGAGAAGTTTTTTTAGACTTTTCGTTAGTTTTCCTTATAATTTAAACTAATAATATAGAATCATCATGCGACCATCATGTATATACACGTTTACTCGACTATAAATTAACTAACAAAACAAACTAAATTTATAAATGAAGTGGTGTGAAGGAATTATTTTTTGTTACAAACATAACTAAATTAACAAAGCTCTGAGAAAGTCTTTAAAAAAAAAAAAAAATCTCTGACTACTTGTTTGGTTCTACCTTTATTAAAAAGATAATACAAATTCAATATAAAAAAAATGTAATAAGCATAACATTTCTTATTTTTTTTCAGTTACAATTTAAACCAACAACACGAACCAATAATTATTTAGAACTCAACCGTGAAAGTAAAATATGTCTGTTTACATATGAAAATGACAGAATATAGTCCATGTAGTATACTTTTCATTGGATGCGGGTACACTTTAACTAACCTATGTAAATATTTTTAACTGAAGCCATAAAGTAGTTATGTTTGGTTATGGACAGGACTTCGAGAAATTATTTCTTTCTCGTCCGTACTCAAGGGGATACGAACGGACGTGCATAGGTTACTGGAGACGGTTACAAAAATGAAAATCATCATGCGACAATCATCCTTTGCTCGGTTACGAGTATATATTTAAAATACATATTAATAAAAAATTTATTATCAACTAAAAATTTATGAAATTACTATTCTAGCCTTCTAATTAAAATTGAACATCGAGAAGAAATGTGAATAGTAATGTAATTTCATCCAATCAAAATTTTGCTTTTTTTTCTTTTCAAAATCACACGTATATGTAATTCTAACATACATCTATTTTTAAAAAAAAAAAAAAAGTAAAGCTTTGTCCCTATGCTAGTTTTACCTAAGAAAACAAAAACCGATTACTACTTATTAACTTACTACATAATGTATGTATTAGTTTACCAAAAAATTTATGTATTATGAATACAATTTAAACTAACAAAACAAATCATCATTCGAAAATCATTTATACTAATCTTCAATTATGAATGTAATTTAAACTAGCCAAACGAATTGACAACTACGTTTACCTCAACTGGTAATGTAATTTATATGAACAATGCTTAGATACTCAAGAATGAGTAGGAATTCCTACTTAAAATTCTTTGTGTTCGAATTACAGAGTTTTGTGTTTATGATCAGAACCGTTCATATTATGAATCACTTGTAAAGGTCATCTCTGCAAAAAATGAATTAAAACTAAGGTCTTTTAGTCAATCTATTGTAGCAAATATATAGACGGTTCGCAATGTTTTTACCAATTTGTTCATATATTTGTATACAATTCAATGACTAAACGACCTTAATTTTAATTGATTTTTTGTAGAGGCAATCTTTATAGAATGATTTATAATATGAACTACTTTGATCATAAACACAAAATTCTATAAATCAACAATGAATAATTTTGAGTTGAAACTCTTACTTATCCTTTAAGTAGCCAAGTATTATTAGATTTACATTACACTCATAACAAAAGTTACCAAGAGTAAAAAATAATAATCTATTCACTTTAATAAAAGTTTGACAAGATTTCCGTCCTAACTTGCCGTAGCTCACCTTTCCCTAACCTGAATAAAAGAAAAAAAAGAAAAATCCTAGTAACACAAATTACATACTTTAGATGTAAGATTAAAAGATTTAAACTTATAACTCACTCGAACAACTTATTTCATTATTTAACAAACAAAAAAAAAACAATTTACTTCATTAGTTTGATATTTTTCCAAATTAATGAGCGTTCTGAGTCATTGACCAACACATGCCAATATTAACCATTTTAATTTTTTTTTCTTTTTTTAAAGACTAACTAATGGGTTAAATTTCAAATCAGCTTCGAGTCACACTATTATTGTATGTCCCTTGTCGGTTACGCAGATGATTTCTGCGCCAAGCTTTCCAATGTTCCATGACTTCCATATTCCTTCCCGTTTTCAGTTATATGGAATTTGATGTTCCAAATTAACGGTTACCTTTTTTTAATATAAATGAGTAATGTTATTCATACCATGTTTTTATATAACACTTCTATAGCATCTTAGATGACATCTGATGTGGACAGTCATATCATTTGAAAAATTTGTAAAACCCAAGGAAATGAAGGAGAAAGACTTCTCGTATACCATAATCATCATTTAATTAACTAATTTTTCTTAATTATTAGTTTATTAAATAATGAACTAATTTTAAAAATCTGATTAATTCAAATGATGTAGCTATCCACATCAAATGCCACTTAAGGTGGTATTAAAATGTGGTACAAAAACATAATATGAATAACATTACTCTTTTTAGTATCGTATTACAAGCCCTGCTATTTCATGTGACCACAAAACTCTATATAAACCCAAAAATCCCCACTTCATAGTTCAGCACAAAAAAGGAAACCAACACTTCCTCTTCCACTCTTGCCTCCATGGAAACAAAAATTGATGATAGCTTATGGGTTTTGGCAATCTTCTCCAAATGCCAAGCCTTAACCTCCACAACCGCCGTCGTTGCATTCCTCTGCACGGCCGCAGCTTGGCTAAGCGCGGCCATCTTCTACTGGGCATCTTCTCCCGGAGGCGCAGCATGGGGAAAACTTCGATGGAGGAAAAGAAACTCTTGTAATAAAAATGAAATCACCAACTCCAACCCGATTCCCGGGCCACGTGGATTTCCAATAATAGGAAGCATGAACCTCATGACAAACCTAGCTCACCACAAACTCACAAAAGCGGCGGAGGTTTATGGAGCAAAGAGGCTCATGGCTTTTAGCATAGGCGAGACGCGCGCCATCGTCACATGCGACCCCGACGTAGCTAAGGAAATCCTCAACAGCTCCGTCTTTGCCAACCGTCCTATAAAAGAGTCGGCTTACTGTCTCATGTTCAACCGAGCAATCGGGTTCGCTCCTTATGGAAGCTACTGGCGTACCCTCCGCCGCATCGCTGCCAACCATCTCTTCTGCCCGAAGCAAATCTCCACTTCCGAGTATCTCCGTTCCAGGATTGCTGATCAAATGGTGTCCCTTATCTCGACAAGTTGTAACAACAGCTTCCTTGTCCGCGACGTGCTTAGGAAGGCTTCGTTGAACAGCATGATGTGCTCGGTTTTTGGACGTAAATACGAGCTGAGTTCGTCAAATGAAGAGACTGAGGAACTGAATCGACTTGTTGATGAAGGTTATGATCTGTTGGGAAATTTGAACTGGTCTGATCACCTGCCTTGGCTTGCCGGTCTGGACCTCCAGAGCATCCGGTTTAGATGCAACAAACTCGTTCCTCAAGTGAACCGGCTCGTCAGCCGAATTATTCAAGAGCATAGAGCCCAAACCGGTCCTAATAACAATGATTTTGTCGACGTTCTTCTATCTCTTGATGGAGCTGATAAGCTGTGTGACAATGATATGATTTCAGTTCTTTGGGTAAGCGAAAAATTCTCGTCTACATAAAAATTTATTCTTCCATATTTGTTGTCTAACTTTATGTTTGATAGTAGATATATAGTGGATTGTTCCGGTAGTTATGACATATTTTCTTTTAATGTGTTTCACATACAAACTCTTAATATTTTTTAGTGTAAATTAAAATAGAATATTGTTTTCAAGTAAAAAAGATGTATTATATATATAATATAGGGAATTGTTATTCGCACTTTACAAATCTCATTTTTCACTCTAAACTTTCTATAATTAAAAATAAAAATACATTTGTGAGGAGTGTAGAATGAGATTTTTGGAGTGTTAATAACAGTTCCTATAATATAACTGCCTAATGTTTCTCAAGCTAATAGAGTAGTACCACGATTATGAATTATTGAGGTCTTTTTTTTTTCATTTTCTTTTTTACTTCAACTTTCAATAGAAATTATTGAGGTCTTTTAAATTTGTTAATGTTACATTCATACTATAGGAGATGATATTCCGAGGAACAGATACTGTAGCGGTTCTGATAGAGTGGATCCTTGCAAGGATGGTGATGCATCATGATATACAATCAAAGGTTCATGAGGAGCTCGACCGCGTTGTGGGAAAATCAAGGGCGTTGCTGGAATCCGACATTCAATCCTTGCCTTATCTGCAAGCAATGGTCAAAGAAGTGCTCAGAATGCATCCTCCGGGCCCACTCCTATCATGGGCTCGTTTAGCCATCACAGATACTGTAGTGGATGGCTATTACGTGCCAGCAGGGACCACAGCAATGGTGAATATGTGGGCCATAACAAGGGAACCAAAAGTGTGGTCGGATCCACTGGAGTTTCGGCCAGAGAGATTTGTATCTACTAAGAAGAAAGCTGACTTGCAGTTCTCTGTGTTCGGGTCTGACTTGAGGTTGGCACCGTTTGGGTCGGGCAGGAGGAGCTGCCCGGGGAAGACATTAGGGTTGAGTACAGTCAACTACTGGGTCGGGTTGTTGTTACATGAGTTTGAGTGGTTTAAGTCAGATCTTGATGCCAAGGTAGACCTGTCCGAAGTGATGAGGCTTTCATGCCAAATGGCTAACCCTCTCACCATCCAAGTGCATAATAGGCGCTACTAATCAAATTAAAGCATATGCCCGTTACTTCTCGCCCGAAAAAAACCCTATGTCCAAGTTTTCATTTGTTTGTCCTTGGCCTATCACCAAAGACAAGAATTTAGTAAGATATATATGCTACAAAGCTATTTGTAAGATGTAGACCCTCTAAGTAATGTCTCGTTAAGTGTATCGGACTGTACTCACAAACTTCGGTAATACATTATTCGTAAGCGTGTTGGACTATGTGATCCTTACAATGAAGCATATGGTGTTATAATGGACTAAAACTTATTAATTGTAATGTATTTATTCCCATAGTAGCAATCAAACTATCTTTTATTATTATAAAACTTTATCAAACTATAGATTTTTGCCTTGATCGATGTTGGTAATTTTAAGACCCTAACAGTTATCCAGTTCAAATGACAGTTTGAATTGAGAACTTACATGACCTTCATTTTTGTGAGCAAGATTGTCATTTCTTATGTTTCCTCTCGAAATAACTTCTCATTCATGAGAGAAAAAAAAAAGTACAGTACTACATACCAATCATCAAATGCACTAACTTAAATCAAAACTAGGTAGTGTGAAAACACATATGAGAATTGTGGGAGCAAATTTCACCTCGGATTGAATTGACGAAAACTTACATACACAAATAAACAAGACGAACATAGTTAGACCAACACCGATGTGGTTTTTAACATTCAAAATTAGGAAGTCAATCATTGATGAGTATGGGTCAACGCTCATCAATAGTAAGGTTAACTTAGAGAATATAATTGGGATTAATAGTAAGATAAACACGAAGATATATAGTGGTTCATCCATAAACAGGGCTACATCCAATGTAGTTTGTATATATATTTGTATTACCAGAGAATAGGCCCCTTCATAAATAAAAGGGTCCAACCCCTTTCTTCTACATGACAGCCCCTTCATATAGGCCTAAGATCATCCACCAGAATGTCACGTATGTGGCTAGGGGAAGGCCGCATTTACAAGATGATGTGGCCTCATGTAAACCACTTAATAAATATCTAGAGACTAACAAAGATAACAAATATCTAATCTTGGTCAAATAGTCAAAGGGTCTTCACTTAATGGTGGTATATCAGAATAGTACTCTGCAAAGGTGGTCGTCTGTAGAGCACTTTGGAGAGGTGGTCTTCCGTAGAGTACTTTGGAAAAGTGGTCATTCATAGAGCACTCTAGAAAGGTGGTATTCCATAGAGTACTTTGGAAAGGTGGTCATTCATAGAGCACTCTAGAAAGGTGGTTGTCAGTAGATTTTTGCCTTGATCGATGTTGGTAATTTTAAGACCCTCACAGTTATCCATTTCAAATGACAGTTTGAATTGAGAACTTACATGACCTTCATTTTTGTGAGCAAGATTGTCATTTCTTATGTTTCCTCTCGAAATAACTTCTCATTCATGAGAGAGAAAAAAGGTACAGTACTACAGACCAATCATCAAATGCACTAACTTAAATCAAAACTAAGTAGTGTGAAAACACATATGAGAATTGTGGGAGCAAATTTCACCTCGGATTGAATTGACGAAAACTTACATACACAAATAAACGAGACGAACATAGTTAGACCAACACCGATGTGGTTTTTAACATTCAAAATTAGGAAGTCAATCATTGATGAGTATGGGTTAACGCTCATTAATAGTAAGGTTAACTTAGAGAATATAACTGGGATTAATAGTAAGATAAACACAAAGATATATAGTGGTTCATCCATAAACAGGGCTACATCCACTATAGTTTGTATATATATTTGTATTACCAGAGAATAGGCCCCTTCATAAATAAAAGGGTCCAACCCCTTTCTTCTACATGATAGCCCCTTCATATAGGCCTAAGATCATCCACCAAAATGTCACGTATGTGGCTAGGGGAAGGCCGCATTTACAAGATGATGTGGCCTCATGTAAACCACTTAATAAATATCTAGAGACTAACAAAAAAAAACAAATATCTAATCTTGGTCAAATAGTCTAAGGGTCTTCACTTAATGGTGGTATATCAGAAGAGTACTCTGCAAAGGTGGTCGTCCGTAGAGCACTTTGGAGAGGTGGTCTTCCGTAGAGTACTTTGGAAAGGTGGTCATTCATAGAGCACTCTAGAAAGGTGGTTGTCAGTAGAACACTTTGGAGAGATGTTTGTTCATAGAGCACTCTGGAGATGTTCTTGTCAATATAGCAATCCAAATAGGTGGTCTCTATAAAGCACTATGGAGAGGTGGCCTCTATATAGCACACTAAAAAGGTGGTCATCCATAGAGCACTTTAGAGAAGTGATCTCTATAGAGCACTCTGGAAAGGTAGCCTTTGTAGAGCACTTTAGGCCTTTATAGAGCACTTTGGAGAGGTGGTCTCTGTAAAGAACTTTGGAGATGTGGTCTTTGTAGAACATTTTGGAGAGATGGTCTATATAGAACACTCTGGAGTGGTGGTCTATCACGTGCTAAAGGTCCCCTCCATCCAATGGTGATATAGTCCCTAGTCAAATAGTTTGCCCTCACAATGATGACATGACAATAGTGGTATCGGGTCATTCTAAAGACCCGCGTTAACAATGGTGTTAGCTAAAGGCCCTATGATGCCTAAGTCAGAAAGACTGTAGGAAGTAATAAAAGTGTAGTGAGGGTTATTGATTATTAGACTAAAGTACTGGCCTTGGCTATTTATAAAGAAATGAATAATGAACTATAACATCCAGGTTTGTTAAACCTATTAGCAGAGTGTTACATAGTCTTCACACCAATGGAGGAATATTCCTCTAAGAATTTTCGAATATGCTTTGGAGAGTTTTGTCGTGCTAAGAGACTAATAAGCAAGCTCATTACATATCAGGATGATCTGTGTAGGTCACATGGCAATCGACTTGGACTGTCTGTAATGAATCAGGTCCAGTGGCCTATTAATTGTGGGCTTCTAGGACCTTCGTAAATAATGTAGCATATTAACCTGATTAGGGTTTGACTAACGGTCTGTGTATTCCATCAAGGGCATAATAGTTATATTTAATAAATTATAAATGTGGCATGTTCTTATTGGTCTAGATATTTTATGTTCCCTTAAATAGCCCCAGCTCTTTGGGTGGGCATAAGAAACCCAATAAGATGTAGTTTGTAGTCACCCAATTAATAATGGTCTTCAAAATGAAATAAGAAGTTGATCTTCAAGGTGGAATGAGAAAGCAATCTTTAAAGTTAAATGCAAAAGTAATCTTCTTCCTTGATCTCCAAGTTGGCTGGAGAGATTTATTTCCTTTAGATTCCAACAATGAATCAGATTATGTTTCTTCATTCAATTGTTGAAACACTTATAAATAACAATGTTTGAACTCTTCATTCTCATCACAAATATTTGCATGAACATCCATCAAGAGCAAAGAGCTAGCAAATTCTGAATTTTTTGGTGAGCGTCAAAAAGTCTAACTTCGCGTTAATGTTGAAAAAAATAGGCGAAATAATTTTCAATATTGTTGTTGTTGGTTGTGATGGCTTGCTAAGCTGCAGAGCTGGTGGTTCCAACCGGGTCAGTTTGACTCAGCTAGGTGTTGTTTGGCTGCTAGCATCAACAACTTGGCTTAGGTCGGTTAGCAGCTCAGGTCGATGCTCTCTCTCTCTCTTTTTTTCTTCTTTTCTTGCAACTTGCTAATCTTCAGTCTTCTTTTCCATGATAGGTGAACCATATGTTTTTAAAAGAAAACCATCAAGGTGACTAGCTATCATTTGTGGGCCATTTTGTTCCTTCTTTGTTGAATACGGATACTATCGAGAAGTATCGTGATTGGAGGCAAGAGAACCTTTTTTGCATTTCCTCAAGAGTCAAAGCTAGGCTGGTTGGTGACTACTCTGGCTTGAACTTTGCGTGAATGAGAATAATCCCAAGAAAAAGTCAATCATATTTGATATGTTCTATATTATATTTACAATTTAAGTTTTCCATAACTCAATTTTCCATTAAAGTGATTTGCACCATGGGTTTTGTTCCCACTCAGTTGCCACCAAATGAATATAGGGAGTTGATGTGCTTTGCCAACCTAAGTGAGTTCTTCAGGTTGGAGCTGACTTTCAGGGAGTACTTTTATTTTTATAAAATAAGACATTTTGGGTCCTATGCCCAATTCAGGATAAAGATCAAGTTGTTCAGCAAGCCAAGTTAAGGTGACTATGAATGAAAGTGTGGAACAGTGGAGATTAATGGTGGTTAGGAAACTAAAGATTGTGATCTGCAAGTCCCTGTAGTTGCCTACTTTGGTAAGCATTCCTTCTTAGAGATTTTTCTAAAATGAATATAGTCTGCTTCTGAGTGGTCTTATACTAATTGAAATGTGTTATTTTTGTAGGAGAATCGATTGTGAAGAAATTTGTTGTCAAGCCAAACATGACAAAAGGTTAGGCGTGCGCTTGCCATCCATGCTAAATATAGAGAGTCGTGTTGGTTGTTGAATCTTTTGAGGCGTCAAGTGCGTGATCTGCCTATTGTTGAAAAAGTGAAAGGAAAAGCTATGATGTCGCATGTACCATAAAACAGTCGACTCCATGAATTCGTAGTGCTTTCTTAAAAGAGCATAAAACAGTCGACTCGCCGTGAAATTCAAAGTGAAGCGATGGTTCCACCTGCTTATGATGATTAATTGCCTAGCAAGAGGCTTAAGGCAAATGATGCTTTGCCTATTAAGAGAAATGATTCCCTCATTTATCTGTTATGAAGGAAAAATAGTCTTCTGCCAGTAAAAGTTTTGCAGTGCGTAGGCCATTACCATCTTTAAGTGGTCGATTTAGCACCTTATTAAGAAAATCTAGAGACTCGAAGCAGTTCGATGTCAAGTCTGAGGGTGGGCAATCTATAGACAAAGGATTGAAGATGCAATTATTATTTCCCTTACCGATGTCATTGGCCATAACTAGGTAGGTGGCCCTCTGTCGACCGATGTTACTTCGAATGATGCTCTGCTAAAAGGTGACATGTTGGTTGATAGGTTTGCTTGCGTTGCATTGGCGAATAGATGAAGGAAGTTTTCCAATTTGCTCATGGTCTTGAAAGTAAGAACGAAAAAATATTGTTCTCGTTCCAATAGAGTGAACACTTATGGAAAGCGTGAGTGCACACATGTGGAAGGCTGATGGGGCTGATTGCCCGTGGCAGGGTTTTCCTCAGCTCGTTGATGGGAAGCGAGTTGATCGACTAACTGGAGTTGACTACCTTGGCTGAATTCACTTAATCTCCCAACTCGTCTAAGTTGTAAGACGATCAAGGTAATCTTTCTATTGAATTTCTCTGAAAGTTGGGCCACTTCTGAGTGTATGTTCTTTGCCTAGTCAGCTTGGGTTTAGAAGTTGGAAAGTTTGATGTGAGATTCTCATGTCTTGTTGAGTCATTGAGCCTTAGTGCACATGATTGGTCGATTAGTAAGCGCTTAGTGGTCAACCAGAACGAGTGATGTGTGGCCCACATTGGCTACAATTCCCTCGTGGACTGAACTTTGAGCTTGCATGCCAGAAAGCCTTAGGATTTTTTGGGCTAAAGTTTGCAAAACCCATTGATCGAAATATTTTATGTTCCCACAAGAATATAAACAAATGATCAGTTATTGTTAAGAATACTGAATGACCACAAACATCTTATGGACTCAAGGCACCAGATTGCTCGAAATATCTTATCTTCGAAGTCTGCAATTTGACATGGCTACTGCTATGAATTCCTGAAATTCATCTTCACCTGCAAATATTTCTAGTCAATCTCATCATGCGCGAGGTCTCTAACCTTCAGATATTGTCTCTTGGATCTGTTGATGCACAAAACCGGATGGTCTTGGTACAACGTAAATCCGACCGTGAATCTGCATGAAATGTAAATGACACAAGAGTTATCGTGGTTCACCCCAATGTTTGGGCTACGTCCACACTGATTGTATTATATTTCTCTGAGAAGTGAGGGGGAGAGAGAGCTCTAGAAGTGAGAGCGTTGAAAGGGGTGAGAAGGCTTCAGAAATGGCCTCTGAGAGTGAGAGTGAGGCCTCCTCAATTGTGAGGGTGAGGGGTCCTTTTATAGAATAAGGACTCCTCACTTATTACATATTTGCCCCCTTCCTTTATCCCATAATTACATTTAAGTCCCCTGAGTATTTGTACGAGATCTAAATACGAGGCCCTAAATATGGTATAAACAGTAGTCCCCCAAGTCTTCAGTCAAGAGAGTCTTTTGGCTGGAGACTTGAAATTCAGTCCATGTGTGGGCCGAAGTAACTAGATGTCGTCTAGAACTAATGCTTGATATGAGGCGGTGCCCAATCTGAAATGATGCTCAACTAGAAGTAGCACATGTTGCGAGGCCGCTTTGCTTGTAGCTTGTGTTGCCTTGGTTGGCTCGGCTTGTGGCGTTTGAAGGTGAGTGAGTCCCTTTTATAGAATAAGGGCTCTCTCCTCAATACATAAGTGATGGGTTAGAGTTGATGCTCGCAGTGAGACGGTTGCTCAGTAGGCGGCGATGCTCTATAACGAAGGTGAGGGAGTCCCTTTTATAGAATAAGGGTTCACTCCTTAATACATAAATAATGGGCTAGAGTTCCCCAAGTATTTTTCATGAGGCCCAGTTGAGGCCCAATATATGGTACATAATGTAGTCCCCCAAGTCTTCGGTCAATAGAGTCTGTTGGCTGAAGACTTCAAATTGAATCCATGTATGGGCCGAAGTGGCGGTTGTTCGGATGTGGTATTTGTATACCCTGCACTGAAGCTTTGTAGGTGAAGCTTTGCAGGTGAAGCTTTGAAGCTAGAGCTCTGTAAATGAAGTCTTTGAAGCTAGAGCTCTTGTAAATGAAGCTTTTGAAGCTGATTGACATGAGTGATGCTCATGAATGTTTATATTGATTGACATGAGTGATGCTCATGGATGTTGTCATGAGTGATGCTCATGAATGTTGACATGAATGATGGTCATGAATGTTTATGTATGATTGTCATGAGTGATGCTCATGAATGTTTATGTATGAATGACATGAGTAGTGTTCATGTATAATTTGGAGTACTAGGCGTACTTTTGATCGTCTGGTTGGAGCTATTTTGGCCTTTATGGGGCTTCGCCCTCCACATCACATTCCAGCCCATTTACTTTGGGCTTTGCCGTTTTTTTTTTTTTTTTTTTTTTTTTTTTTTACCCTCTAATGGGGTTTATATATATTACCCTCTAATGGGGTTTATACAGATGTCTCCGAAAGATAATAAATTACATCATCAAAAGTAAATCACATTATTTTGATGGGATGTTTATTCCTCACTTTTAATTTCTTTTTGCTTTCTCTTTTCTGCTTCGCTTTTGCTTTCCCATGTGCTATCGCAGAGCAAAGCTTCCATTTTTTCTTTGTTTTTGCATGTGGGTGGTCGACATCGCGCCCTCCTCCTTATCAGTACCTCCAACACCAACTTAGCATCTTAAATACTTTGGAGAGCCACCAGAGTATTTAGTGGTGGTGGTGGGGTTCTGTCTTCAAGATCCACAGCTCCATCCCCCTTCCTATCAACCCCTTTAATCATTTTCCCATACTTTTTCAGCCTACACTTTTGGCATCCCAGGCTCACCAAAACCTTCTACAACTGTTCGTCGTTTGGGTCAACGTCATCGTCGCCATCACTTGCGAACTTGCCACCGATTTGTCGAGCTTGAAAAGCAAAAGCTTGGGATCCGAAGTGTCGATCTCGTTGTGGATGATGCCGAGGGAGAAGAGCTTGTAGAAGCAGTCGATGGCAGGGTAGACGACCTTGGGGTAAGCTGAATCTACGGCGAGGAGGACGGGGCCAAGGGCGAACTCGGCGTCGGAAAGAAAGATTCCAGAAATGGGTGACTTTGGATCGAAGATAGAGGAGTTGGTGACGGAATCGAGCTTGTCGAGGGCGGATTTGCAGGCGGAGACCAACTGGAGTGCTTGCGCCAGGCGACGTTCTTGATGATTTTATCGAGGTTGACCCCGGCGACGCACGATGTATTCATTCAGTTTCTTCATGCCCTTGAAACCACCTGGAACCGGGGCTTCATTTTGGAAATGAAATTGCATGCGGACCCGACCCGACTAGCGTCCAGGAATATACCGAGTTCCCTCCGTTATGAACTCGCCGGTTTTAGGTGGTGCGTGATCGTCGGAGAAGCATAATACATGCCGGACATTGACACCGTTGGAATCACTGACCAAGAAACCTTTTAGGATTTGGGTGTTCCCACACCCAGTCACCATGGATGTGTGCTCGAGAGTTGCTTCTTCTCTTCGTTGACTTCGACCTCCACCATTGTTGTTTGGTTTCTGATCTTTGGTTGAAGTCAGTGAGTCTTCATCTTTCTCTGCTGCTGCACAAGGCTTGTCAACTTTTTTCCACTGGTGGTGGTGATGCCACTGATACCGCCCCATTATTTCTTATGCACTAAAAAGAAAACTTTGATCTTTATTTTTCCTTTTGTTAAATAATTTTGGTCCGCTCCCTTTTGCAGTTGGCAGACAGGGAATGGTCATAGGATTAATAATAAAAAGGTGATCTTATCTCCACTTTTGCTTTCTACTCATTCTCTGTCTACCCACGTTCTATGGCTTTGGAGAGCATCTGACTTTAAGCTTTTAATTGCGATTGCTTTTCTTGCTTTTCCCTAATGACAGCTGCAGAAATGGTAGTGACAAGCCTGGCAATAATAATACCACCACCAGCCACCGAATTATTAGCTTTCCTTTCACCTTCTCCAGTGTTTCCACCCTTTCCAACAGGTCCCAAACGTCGGAAAGATGGAGCTTCCGTCGCTGCGACTTATTCCATGCTCTCACTATCCGACGACGGCTCTGCCGCAGTGGAAGCAAAGTGTTCTATATCCCTGCCCAAATCATCAGATTTCTTGGCAGCCATTGTAGAAAACAGAAGGAACCCAGCAAGGAGGACAGAAATCAGACCAAGTCTTGCCATTAGGTTGAAAGTTTGAGAATTTGAGAATCTGGGTATTAGTTGGCTTGGAATGTGACGCTTTTAGATGCTAAATGACTGAACCTTTAGTTAGGGATTCGAGCAATGATGTTGAGGTTGAAGCTGGAGGTGAGCTGGTTGTTGGACTCTGTCTCTGACCTGGATCTGGAATCGTCTTCAGAGGCAGAACCCAATTGGGGATTTGACTTCGTGACTGCCGCAAAGGGTTTTTCTTCATCCTCTTCTTCTTCCTCTTCACCTACGGTTTCATTGTCGGAGTCCTCCACCACAGCGGCTGGCAGGTTTTCTACAAGTTTCTTCGGAGCCATCGGAGAGAGAAAGAGAGGGTCTTGAATTGGGAAAGCTTTGATTCTGTAACAGAGCCGAGCGACAGTCAGAAGTTGATGCACAGACGGCGCCACACTTAGGTCGGTACCGGTGACGAGGTCGAAGTAATCGGCGATTTGAGCATGGGAATCTCCGGTCTTGAACTTCTTGAGAGCTTCAATGTCGGCCCAGAAAGTCTTGGATTCTGCTAAAAGTTGCAGATTTGCAGCTGAAATTATCAACATAATCAGGAAGGATAGAGACAAATTGTGTATTTGAACACCCATTTGGTGGTTTTTGTTGAAATTTGATTAGTGGGAGTGGGGAATGTCTGATGAGAGAGAGAGATCTGCGAAAGTTTTCTGGAAAAGCCCAAGGGGGTGGTTCTGGGTTCTTGGGTTGTGCAGATTCACGGTGGAGGTGAAAAATTGAAAGAGAACCGACATAGCTTTTCGTGTCGATTCCCACAGACGGCGCCAAATGTTGATGCACAAAACCGGATGGTCTTGGTACAACGTAAATCCGACCGTGAATCTGCATGAAATGTAAATGACACAAGAGTTATCGTGGTTCACCCCAATGTTTGGGCTACGTCCACACTGATTGTATTATATTTCTCTGAGAAGTGAGGGGGAGAGAGAGCTCTAGAAGTGAGAGCGTTGAAAGGGGTGAGAAGGCTTCAGAAATGGCCTCTGAGAGTGAGAGTGAGGCCTCCTCAATTGTGAGGGTGAGGGGTCCTTTTATAGAATAAGGACTCCTCACTTATTACATATTTGCCCCCTTCCTTTATCCCATAATTACATTTAAGTCCCCTGAGTATTTGTACGAGATCTAAATACGAGGCCCTAAATATGGTATAAACAGGATCAATTACAGTTCATAATATTTTTGGAATGATGCTGATGAAGCTCAATTACGATAATTTACATCATTTGGCGCAATCTGTTTCTTCCTGTGTTAAAGCGATTTAAGTTTATAGGTCTCATCAATGGCGATGATCTATGTCCTCCATAATTCGTTCGTAATTCCACTAGATCTCGCATCCTCAACACTGAGTTTGATTTTTGTTGTGAACAAGATCTTCTTCCTTTAATTGTTGGAATGGAAGATTCTAGATCTCTATAGTAGTCTCTTAAACGACATTTCGCTGATGCTTCACGTACAAATGTTCACAGCCTTCATTCCAAGGTTTGGGCCGAGTTTGGGCTTAGGCCCTTTTCTAAAATTAGAGGGAACATTCCGTTAACTCCTAGTTAACTGTTATAAACTCACTGGCAGTTCTTCCTCTATCTGTCAATCTATTATATCTCAGTTGCAACAAAGGCTTTCAGTTAAGGATTTGGGTGATATTCACTACTTTATGGGTATTGAGGTTCACAAATCATCCAGATGTCTCTTTTTAATCAGTCAAAGTATGATTTGGACTTGCGTAAGAAGGCTAATAAGCTTAGAGTTAAGCCTTATTCCACCATAGTTGGTGAACTTAAGTTGGACCATACAGGTTATGAACTCTTTGATCTAACCTGCTATAGATCCATTGTTGGTGCTCTTCAATATCTCACTTGGACAATACCTGATTTAGCTTTTGCAGTAAATCAGGTTTGCCAATATATGCACTTTCCTTGAACAATTCATTTGCAGGCAGTCAAACGAATATTGATATATTTAAAAGGCACAGTTGATTCAGGATTATGGTTTACAAAAGGCTCTCAGTGTCTCACAGCTTGGTTTGATGCAAATTAAGTAGGTTGCTCTGTTGTCAAGAGATCTACCATCAGATATTGTGTGTACTTGGGTCCTAATCTCATCTTATGGAGTGCAAAGAAACAGAACACAGTGGGAAGATCATCAATAAAAGTTGAGCTTAGGTCTTGATCATACTGCAGCTGAACTTACTTGGGTTTGCAAAATTCTTCAGGATATCTCATTTCTCATCTTAAAGAAACCTGTGATTTCTGTGATAACAAAAGTACTATTGCTTTGGCATTTAACCATGTGTTCCATGCTAGAACTAAGCATGTAGAGATAGATTTTACCTCTGAGTGAAAGTTCTACTTGGTCATCTCAATGTTCATCATGTGGCTTCCTTACTTCAAATTGCTGACATTTTTACCAAATCTTTGCTAGCTGATCGTTTTGCTGTGTTAAGTCAAAAGTTTTCAGTTCGTTCCCCTTCCTTTAGCTTGAGGGGGTGTGTTAAGAATACTGAAGGACCACCAACATCTCATGGACTCAAGGCACCAGATTAATTCCCTAGTTTGTTAAGTGATAGTTATGTGTAAATGTTGAGTCAGCATACAATAGATTGAGAAATAGAATATTTGTATATACAGTTATATCTGTAATGATTTATTGATATAATGAAAGATCATTTTACAATTCTCTCTCTACTTTCAGTTGAGTTTTGGTTTTCTACAGTTATATGTGTTTTTTATTAATGTAAGAGCAATTTCAAGTTAGTTTATCTCTTAGCTTTTGCTCTCAGAGTAATTTAGTCAAATACAATAATACCCATTTATAAGCAACTAGTTGAGAGAAGAGAACATGGATTGAATGAAGCTTTTGATAAGGAACGATGAGAAATACTTTGTCCATTACTAAAGTGTGATACATGCTTATTTTATTTTTGGGAACTTTAACGAAAAAATCTCGATATTATTCACTTTAAAGAAAAATCAAATTTTTACACTAAAAAGTTAATCATGATACTATTCATTTTATCCTTTATTTTATTCTTATCGTTAAAACTCAAAATTTTCTATTTCTTTTCATTAGTTTTCCTTTTATTTTTCGTCTAGTCAAGTCCAAATCAATCTTTTGCACGTAAAGTTGCTTTTGCAATCAATTTCTGAGTCCTTCAGTTTGATGTTTGTCGATTGGCTGTACCTGTACCCAGCGATGTTTGTCAGATTGTTGATTGCTGGACGATGACAATATGTCGGCTTTCCAAACAAGTTCGTGATGACAAGATTTTTATGGTAAGATTTGTATGAAATCATTTTTTGTATCCTGTCTTACAAATGAATATGCCTTTCTCATGATGAGACCCTACCCACATATATGCATATGGCGTATCGAATACATGCAAATTAAGGATAATACTTATATTTTCCTTTTGGGATAATGATCAAGCTCATTCCCTTCCTTGACATGGATCAATTCTATATTGACACATTTATTCTTTTAAAGAAAAATAAAATAAAATCCCTAAAGTGTCTTTAATCAAGCGACGCCATGTAATGTACTTATGCTTAATAAACCTAACCCTATAAGGAGAGTCCTAACCGGATTCACCCTTACTAACACAAACATATATAGTCTAAGAGATGAGATTTGAGAAAATTGAGATGAAAGAGATACAAATATAGCCTCATTAAACCAACTACAGTTAGCTCATGGCTTTGTGATGTACTTATACACTACCCAAATGTTTGGAGTGTTGGAATATGAGTATGAAACTAATTGTTAAAAGCCAACTGTTGTGATTTATTGTTGGTGCAGAAAAGTCTTGTAGAAAGAGATTTGAGTTGTTTTAGTTAAGGGTTTCTAAAGAAAAGGAATAAATTACATCACAAACCCAGGAACTAACACTTCCAAACATTATATAGGACAAGGTTTGCACTATTTTTTGAAGTCTGCTATATAACTTCTTCTTCGACTGCTTCTAGAAGTTATTTTGGTTCTTGTGTTTATTGAATTGTAGTTTTGATATTTGTATAATTTGTGGTTTATGAGCTTTATCTGTTGGTTTATGTTTTTTGATAAATTTATTCTTACATGTAGATGTCAAAAGTTCCATTAATGTACAATAAATAGTTTAATTTGTATCCTTTTTTATGGTATTATTTATATTTCTGCCAAGTTTTTTGCATCCAGTCATAATGAAAATCAGATTTACGTTGTTATTTCTATAAAAGAGAGGTGATTAATAACATAATCGGCAATTGGAATATATAAGAACTCATTTGGAAATGTTTTTAAAATAATTGAAAGCGTTTTTAGAAAAAATGATTTTGGATTCCAAAAGCACTTAAAGTGCTTCTTGTAAAAAATATTTCAAGTGTTTTTTCATGATTCACTTGCATTTTTACCAAGGATTGGTTTCAAAAATATTTGCATCAAAAACACTTTCAGCTATTTTAAAAGCACTTTAAACAAACACTAAAGCATTACTGATCATCATCAACTTATTTTTGCTTTCGTTTGTCTGCACTCAGAGTCATTTCAATTAATTACATACGATAGTAACTAGTCATAATTAAGTAACTCGTTAAGAACGGGCGTGGATTGAACGACACAAATGAAGCTTTTGATGAAACGATGGCAAATGTCGATGGCAAATGTTTTGTCCTAACAAATAATACATGGCTGTTTAATTTGTCGTCTGCATGTCTTAGCAAATTAAGTGGTGGTATTTGGTCAAGTCCAGAGCAAATCTTTTGCGATGCCATTGTCATTAAGTGGTGGTACGTACTATTCCTAATATATGTAAGGTTACTTTCTCAATTAATTTGTGGGTTCATCAGTTTTATTTTTGTCGTCTGGGTGTACCTGTACGTGCCTTGGGGCAATATCATCAGCCAATTATTGAACAATGAGCATGTCGTTTTTGAAACAAACTCGTTTGTGATGACAAGATTTTTATAGCAAGATTTGTGTGGAATCTTATTTTGGATCTTATCTCAGAAAATGAATGTGCCGTTTGTCTGTAATGAGATCCTATATTGTAGAAAAATGCCTTCTTTTTTTTTTTTTTTTGTCAAACGATAAATCTTGTTAGATTAGATGTTAAATTAATCACCGATAGATTTGAACCTGTTGGAAAATAGTAATATTTAGGTTTATTTTAGTATTTGAGTTTTGCTTGTTAGTTTAGGATTTGGACCTAACCCATCCGAGTTAGGGTTTCTTAGGTTTCGTTCTCTATAAATAGAGCTTGTAATTTAGTTTGAGAATAAGTTAGTCACAATGTAGCCTTTTAGGGTTTTGTAACCGTTTCGGCATTTTCAGTTTGTTTAATAATATTCTTATTATTATGTTAATCTTGTTCGTTGTGCACTCTGATATTCAACTTGGTATTAGAGCGGGTTCGATCCTTAGGGTTCAATTCTTTCTCGTTGGTATCAATTTGTTTGCCTTTGTCGTCGTTCGTTTTAGATTTGTTAGTTGGTATTGATTGTTTGCAAGGAAAAGAAAAATGAAAGAGAAAAAGAAAAAAAAAAGGTTTTGCTTGCAGTGGAGAAGATTCCCCAGCAAATAAAAAAAAGGGGACGAAAGAGAGAAGAAAGGAAAAAAAAAAAGGAACCACGGAAAGGAAGAAAAAGGAAGGAAAAAAGTAAAAGAAGGAAGGGAAAAAAAATATGGCTGTTGTGTTTTAAGGTTTGGGACCCCCGTGATGCTGCTGTTTAGGCTTGTTTCTGTAGCTTGTTGTTGCCTTCTACAACGATCGCTCAAATGCTTGGATTGATGATCATTCAAGTGACGTTGTGGACAGAGTGAATTGGATTTTTTATTGTTTGTTCGAAAGTTGGAATATGCATTGGCATTGACATTGGCATTGGTATTAGCATTGGCATCAGTATTGGCATTGGTATTAGCATTGGCATCAGTATTGGCATTGGTATTGGCATTGGCATTGGCATTGGCACTGGAATTTGGAGTCTTGCATCCACATCTACTTTGGCAAACCCATGTCGTGTACCGCTATGAGTTTGACGGGGGGTGTTGGAAATATTAGTATTTAGGTTTATTTTAGTATTTGGGTTTTGCTTGTTAGTTTAGGATTTGGACGTAGCCCATCCGAGTTAGGGTTTCTTAGGTTTGGTTCTTTATAAATAGAGCTTGTAATTTAGTTTGAGAATAAGTTAGTCACAATGTAGCCTCTTAGGGTTTTGTAGTTATTTTGGCATTCTCAGTTTGTTTAATAATATTCTTATTATTATGTTAATCTTGTTCGTTGCGCACTCTGATATTCAACTGAACCCACGCCGTCATGCGAGGGCTCAACTTCTTTCCTCCACTGTAGTAAAGAGCCACTTGCGTAGAAAAACGTATTTGGCTCAACTTGTTTTTCACTTATCCTTAAATGTACAACATATAATAAATACAAATCATAAATTAATTGCAAATACACATCATTTACTCTTTCTACAATAAATCTAATGTAGAAGAGTGAATGAACCTATGTAGAAGATTTAATTAGCCTAATTGTTCAATGAACCTAATTAACACTCACCCTTTAGTGGATGGAAATTGCGTTAACAGATTTATGTAAAGATGGCTCAAGCCACTTTTGTAGGACAAGGAAGAGGCTTTTTTAACATTCCCCCTCAAGTTGGAGAGTGAAGGTCGAGAAATCCCAACTTCGTATCATAACCGAGAACTTCTCCTTGCCCAAAGGGTTTTGTAAAAACATCTACTAATTGTTGTAATGACGCCATATGTCAAGTAGTGGTTGTGCCATCAATTGTTTTGTCTCAAATAAAAAATCCATCTCAATATTTCGTGTTCTCTCATGAAAAGTTGGATTCACCGGTATATGTAACGCCGCTTGATTATCACAATATAAAAGTGAAGCTTCTAATTGAGGTATCTTGAATCTTCCAATAAAAAATTGCAAGCTAATAGTTAAAGACGGACACTAATCACAATCCACGAGACTTGCAGCTTGCTACAATAAAAAATATATAGTTGTCCATTTTAGAGAGTAGCACAACTTACTTATAAACTCATGCAAAGTCATTCCTCCCATCAATGCAAGATTTATTCCCAACATGCCCCCTCACATGTGACGAATTTTCAAGTCGAACACGTGGACACAATGGGGTGACATGGAGTACATGTGGCAATTGGGCTTCACACATAGGACAACTTACATACTTTGATACCATAAAGAAAATTGAAGTTCCACCATAAAATCAATTTGCAATATTGGGAGTTGCCCAATTACATATAAGCACATGCAAGGTCCATTCTTTTTGCGATGTTGAACTTTACTCTTAGCACACCCCCCACGTGTATGGACAACACAAATCGGATGATGTGGAGCACTTGTAGCTGTCAAGCAATCCACATACGAGACAACTTGCTTTGATACATTGAAGAAAATTGAGGTTCTATGATAAAACCAATCAGCTATATGGAGAGCTCAACTTACTTATAAGTTCATACAAGGTCCATTCTCTCATCAATGTAAGATTCATTCTTAACAAACGTTTATAATCATTTGTGCTCTATTTAGTAAAAAATGGCTACATTTAATTTTACACTCTGAGTTCGTGGGTTTCATTCTCCTTAAATATTGCGGTTGCGCTCTTTGCTCTATATGCGTCCAATCCATTTTCCTAGTGCACCCAACACCTTAAAACTATTTCCACAACTTTAAGGATAACTGAACATGCTTGTTTGGGCTTCAAAGTGCCCAATAAGAAAGAATCAAGGTATCCATTCTGAAAACCAATTCGACATTGGCTAGAATGAAGACTCAAGCAAACATAGAACTAAAGGGAACCGGAGGTGGGTTTGGAAATGCAGTGGAATGGTACACAAATTTAACTAAACTAGTTCACTTTCGCTAAACTGGTTTGCATGATCGAAATAGCATTACAGTCATGTCTTATATTAAATCACGAGAATAGATCAATACTATACTACAACAATAACTTGGAAGCTTCAAAATCAACATAGAGGGCACAACGATTTAACAAGGTAAAACTCTACCACTCAGGAAAACGTCCTTGCACACTTTCCTAGTCTAAAAACAATCTACTATTATTCAAACAAATGTAAGAGATTGACGCAAACTCAACTTACTAGACTCAACACTAGAAGGTAGTCTCGTCCTCATGCTCTTGCTACTTGAGTAGTACAAATTACTTGCTTTCTACTACTTGTCTCCTCTAAGTGGCAGAAATCTTAACTTGGTTGTGTAACACTTTAGAGAACGAACCATTATCGAGGGCGAACCGTTATCAAGGCTTAGCCCTCCTCAATCTTCATGCGTGAAAATGTATCCCTTTGTAAACCGGTAGTTATACTATAAGATGCTTATGCTCAATTTCCCTAGTTTTGCTATAAGATGTTTATGCTACAAGATATGCAAATGGGCTAGAGAATAACTAGTGGATGCATGGGTATGATGGGCTCGTGAATGTATTTGCTAGACCTAAATATTTGACAGCCAATTAAAACCCCATTTGACAAAAACCTTCCACCCAAAAAGTAATCATGGACAATGAGTTAAATCCAAAATCAAGTTTCAGCTCAAAATTAATTTTAATTTTAAACGCCTCACCACTGTTCCTAAGTCTAAGTAAATGAATGAATACACATTAGGTGACTAGAGCGTCATAAGTTTCTTCAACATGTACGAAACTGTCCCAGGCGGCCAAAAAAAGGGAAACTGCAGCTACCAGTGAGAACAAGGATCCTGACTTCAATCTTGATTTCGATCCTAAGACGATAGACAACTTGAAACCACTACTAAAAAACCTAATTTTTAGGTGGTGGTCGATTTGATGTACTTGGGAGCTTTGTGCCCTACAGCCAAGTTTCTGTGGCTATTCCAATTTACAACCTATATTAAGCAACAGATGCTGCAATTTAACTTTCTGCACCAAAAGAATACAGATATGTTTTCCCTAATTATGGCCCATTTTGGCCAGAAG
Organism: Malus sylvestris; assembly: GCF_916048215.2. NCBI lineage: Eukaryota > Viridiplantae > Streptophyta > Magnoliopsida > Rosales > Rosaceae > Malus > Malus sylvestris. Next base: position 19,947,269 of record NC_062273.1, on the reverse strand, counting down.
CTCCATGTGATTATATGATCACCCACATGGCCAATATTGTTATAGGAACATGTGACATCTTTAGAGCATAAAAATAGTAAAAACTGGCTCTCACGCATCATGCGAGCGGCACATGAGCTTATATATGCGAGACACCCTGTTTCTAGATTTTTTTTTTCTCTATGGAAATCGGTGGTGCCATAAATTTATAAAAGCATTCAGGCAAAATATAGAAACAATATTAGAACTACACAAAGGATAGTTAGGATTCATCGTCCGAAACTGGCCAAAGGAGACATCTTTTATACAAGAGCAACAACCAACAGAGCATATGCTCTTAGACACTTGACTTATTCATAGACCCACCACAAAACACAGAAAAATACACATGTTTACTTTCACTTCTTATTCAACAAACCAGACTCCTGCATTCTAGAAATTGCCTTCTCAAATTGGCTCCACCTCTGCTCCAACGTCCCAATGTACCCGATCGACATCCTCACGAGCCCTGGTGAGATCCCAGCCAGAGCCTTCTCCTCATCATTCATCTCACTGCTTGTGCTGCTTCCAGAGCAGGACATTAGAGTTTCATAGTACCCTAGGCTCACAGCCATGAACCCAAACTGTGTGCAGTTCTGCAAGAGATTCATGAGCCTATTGGCTCTTTCCTCAGTCCCCATGTCCAAACACAAAAGCCCTCCGTACCCGTAATCTTTGTTTCCTATGGCCTTGAGAAGCTCGTGCTGCGGGTGGTCGTCGAGCCCCGGGTAAATTACTTTTAAGCCCATCTTCTTCATCCTTTGGGCATAAACCATTGCCCTATGGCAGTGCTCCTTCATTCTTAACCCTAGGTGGGGAATCCTCTCAGAGAGCTCAAATGCCACCTTGGCATTCATTGTGGGACCCAAGAGCATTAGGGAGCCTTGGTGTAGATCCATCATTGAGTTCACCAGGCTTGCAGGTCCGCACACAACACCTGTAAAAAATTTATGCCACAAAAAAGTTTAGTATTTTGTTGCTAATCACAAAAGCTACTTTCCAAAGAGAAAATAAGAAAGGGTTTAACAAATAATGAGATATCATGTTAGCTGGAAATGGTTGGACGGTCTAGTGGAATCTCTTCACTTTTTGCAGATAATAGATTTATACATAAATCATTAAGAACTTATATATTAAATGACGAAATGAAGGATCAAAACATATTTATCTTGATCTGAAATTGTCAAAGAGTTAGAATTGTAGAAGTTTTAATTCTCAAGCCAAAAAATAGACGACGCATTAAAAAAAGTGATTAAATATTAAACTAATATGACTAGATACACAAAAATTGATAGAATGTGAATATAACATCTATATATATAAAGTGAGAATGATAAAAAGGTGAAACATTCACAATACCAAAAATTGTCCTTCAAGAATTCTAAAATTACAATTGAACCATAAGAATTTAAAGTAATTCACCACATTTTAATTTTGAATGAATTTTAAATTTAAAACTTTAATTAAAAGAAAACTACCATGTTAGTGGATGGTTTTATGGTTTTGCTTAATTTTTTTTTCTGAATAATTTTTTAATAAAAATATAAAATAGTTACTTAAAAAAAAAACATAATCTAATATAAAAAGGTTAATTGCCACACGCTAATGCGTATGGCAAGATGCTAGTCTTAGATTATGTGATGATGACATTAGTACTTAAATTATGGTTCTCTTTTATTGGAATTAATATTTTTTGCTTCACCTTTTCTTTTAATTTTTGTACTGAACATCACATGGAATCTTGCAGTGAACATGGAAAATAACAGTGAAAAATCAAATCAAGGATCGTATAAGATATTCTAGTAAGAAGAATACAATTCCTACCTCAACTCACCCATGTTAATCATGAAGTAAGGTTGCAGATGGAAAACGACACCAAACAAACAGTGTCCAACAAAAACACAAGCAAACATAAACGTATGGTATCTAAAAATAACACAAGCTAACAAAAACGAACAGAAACACCTGTCTTGCTATCTAAATATAACAAGACATGAATCACGAGTCACAAAAGTAACACCCTCGCATGAATCCAAACCGGTCCCTCCCCCACCCTCGCTAAAAGTATTACTCTCCCGGCCCATACTTTTTTTCGGTCTGAACTCCCCATGCTTTTATTATAGGGAACTTTAACGAAAAGCACCTGGTACTGTTCACTTTAACGAAAAATCACATTTTTACACTAAAAAGTCAATCCTGGTACTATTCACTTTACCCTTTATTTTGTCCTTATCATTAAAACTCAAAGTTTTCAAGCCCTTTTCATTAGTTTTCCTTTTATTATATAACCTATAATGTAATCGATTTATTATCGACCGCCTAATTAATATGCCATTGTTATTAAAAAAAAAAAAAACTGATTAATTTTACAACTAAATGTCAAAAACGAATCATTCCAATTATTTATCCTAAATTTTTTTCTATAGATTAAAAGTACTTAACACGCATTTACCTAAAATCGCTAAATTATGATCTTACACTCAGTCTCTTCGTGAGCGTTATTAGATTTCATTTTTATAAACATCTTTAGATCACATTTTTTATGTTATACTGCACGTTACCAATCCAATCATATAATTGACGATATACTGTCATATTCAATAATTTTCGAACCGCAGAAGGTAAAGAAAATCTCACAAGCCAACTATAAGGAAAATATTTACTACTTTTACCTGCAATAATATCAGCACCGCCGCTAATAAACTTGGAAATGCTGTGAACAACAACGTCAGCACCAAGCCTCACCGGAGAGAGAACCATGGGAGAAAACGTGTTGTCCACCACAACCGTGACCCCCTTCTCGTGGCCGATACGGCTGAGCTCCGGTATGTTGGCGACGGTGAGAGTTGGGTTCGACATGCCTTCGAAATAGAGTACCTTGGTCTTCCCGACCTCAATAGCATTCCTCACCATGTCCATGTCGTTGATGTCCACAAACGTCGTCGTTATGTTGCATGCCCTGGGGAAGAAGTGGGACATGAGGGCGTGGGTCCCTCCGTAGACGGTTCTTGAGGCTACGATGTGCTCCCCGCTGCTGACGAGCTGGAGCAGGACGGAGGATATGGCTGACATCCCAGAGGACGTGCAGTAGGCGGCCTCTGTGCCCTCGAGGGCTGCCATCTGGCGACTGAGATTGAGCACGGTAGGGTTAAAGTGGCGGCTGTAGATGAAGAAGTCGCGGTCGGCACCCAGCTCGCCGGAGAACATTTTGCGAAGAGTCTCGGGCTCCATCACGGTGAACGTGGCGGAGGCCTCAATCGACATGTTGACACCACCGTGCTCACCAAACTCATGGCGAGCACTGGCTAATGCCGCGGCTGGGTCTTCCCAGGCTGCAGCTGCAGCCGAGGACAACAACATGGACTTTTTGGCGGCAACGTAGTCTTCGTTGTCTATGTCGTCGTGCTCTGCTCTCTTCTTGCTGTTGATGGTGGGGAAAACTAATCCCTGGCATTTGGTGTCAGCCATGTTTGGTTTTTGCTAATGGAGTTCAGGGTTGGGTTTATTGGGGGCGGGGCGGCGGCGGGGGGGGGGGGGTGTAAATCAAGGGGGGAGGAGGAGTTGTTTGTGCTTTGGGTTTGGGTTTGGGGGGATGTTATATCTTCTATATAGAGGGAGAAAGAGGAGACAGTGAAATTGATTTGTTATTACTATTCAAGGCCAGATTTTGATTTTATTTATTTTCAAGAACAAAGGTCGTATTTGTGGCATGCTTGTAGCGTGCCTTAATTGGTCCCATAGAGTAGCACTTCCTTTAAATCATTGGACGTATGGAAAGTTTGAGTTTATATATAGACACACACACACATACATACATATATATATAGCACGAATAGGTGAAAGTGTTAGGTGTCATCAACTATAAAGGGCATGTCAATAGTATGTATCGTTCCCATGTTATTAATTTTGTAAAGCCAGCCAATATGTGGGTCACAATTTTACCCTATATAATGGGTACTTCAGTTTGGGCAAAGCATATTATTAACTTTTGATTGCCCCGTTGTGAATGGAGAGGGTAGAAAATTTGGGGGAAGAAATTGACAACACTAATTACTAATGGAAGTTTGGAGAAGGTTCTCAAACCCCCTTTCATTATGCGTACCCAACAGTCTAACTCTAAACCAAAAATGCACCTTTTAATTACTTTGAAGCTTTTAATCTACATGAGCTAAGGAGATTCTTTATGGACTTTATCATCTCACAATTTAGCGTCAATTTTCCGTGCCAACATTATAAATCATTGTACCAAAAACATGAGATGACAAAGAGTCCATAGAGAGTCTCATTTTAAAGAGTTTCTTTAGCATTTCTTTAATATGAGAAGACAACACGTTCAAAATTGAAATGATAACATTAGAGAGGCCAAAATTCATTAGTCATACGTTGAAGAGGAAGTTATTCAAAACTATGTATGGGAATGAAAATTTTAAAACGAATTACGTTATTAAGAGTCAACTGTTATAGTGTTCAATTTTCACATTATTACGTAACAATTTTACTACCGATGACGTGATAGAAAGTGGCATTGAAAAATACTAACTTGTAGAGGACAAAACACATCAACAAAAACCATAGTTGTTGTTTAAACACTAGTAGGAAAAACCATTTTTGTGACAAATGTTTGGGCAACAAAGCAAAATTTGTCGCGCAAGTGTGTTTTGCACAACAAAATCAATAGCTTCATCGTGCAAGAATGATGCTAATTTGCACGACGCACACCTTTGTCGTGCAATAGAGTATGCACGATGAAAAAAAGATACTTGTTGCCCAAAGTCAGTAAAAATAACACGAGTATTTTTTTTTTTTTGCGCAAAAAAATGTGCGACGAAGTTTTTCCTGCGAAAACCTTGCGCGACAAAGGCTTCGCCGCACAAAGTTCGTTCAATTTTTGGGTCAGAGCATTCAACGCATGCGAATTAGCTGAAAACTTGTACGACAAAGGATTCGTTGCACAAAGTCCAGTCAATTTTTTAGTCAGAGCATTTAGTGCATGTGAATAAAAGGAATCAATACCATATTTAGTGCAGATGTTTGCACGACAAAGGCTTTGTTGCGTAAAGTCCCTAACCTTCCTATAAATATGCGCTTCTGCTCTCCTTATTCTTCACAATTCTGTTCGTGCTAGAATGGAGGATAAAAATCGGGAGTAGAGCAAGGCCTCTGAGCCCTATGATATGAGGCAATATGTGGAGCTTGCGCATGCGATTGGTGTAGCAATGCAGAACAATTGTCCTACTGCTAAGTGGTGTTCTTGGAAATATGTGCCCTAGAATGTGAAGAAGGCAATGATGGATCAATTATTAGCAAGTGTGACAAATGTTGAAAATAATTAATTTTGTGAAATTTTTTGTTATATGTTGTAATTAATTATTTGCGTATATGTGTAATAGTGTAACTATACTCTTGATGATAAGAACGAAGAGTTGATGAAATTGATGGAGGAGGCATTGAAGGGGGTTACAAGCAGTGGCGTTATGACATCGAGCGGAATGGAGGACCAGCGAAACATTAGTTTTAAATTTATGTTCTTAAGGTCAATATTTAATTTTAAGGTTTTTTTATAGGTTATGTATTTGGACTTAATTAGACTTGAATTCATGTTTTATTGTTTAAATAATTGAATAGATTAATTCAATTTATTTAATTTTTTAATTATTTTTAGAATAAATATTATAATTGAATATTTATTTGTAATTATGAAGTTTACGTAAATATAGATACTAAAAATCTATGTTTACGTAAACTTCATAATTACGATCTATATTTAAGTAAACTTCATAATTACAATGAATTACGTAATTTCATCGCTATAAACTTTGCGCAATGACAATTTCGTCGCGCAAAAGGCGCAAAAAAAACACGGTTAAGTTTACCACCATATTTCGAATCTATATGTTTTGCGCGACGAACCATTCATCGCGTAAGGTGGTAAAACCTTGCGCGACGAAGGCTTCGTCGCACAAAGGTCATTCAGTTTTTAGGTCAGAGCATTCAGTGCATGTGAATCAACAGAATCAATACTGTATTTAGTGCAAGTGTTTGCGCGACAAAGGTTTCGTCGCACAAAGTCTCTAACCTTCCTATAAATATGCACTTCTACTCTCCTTATTCTTCACAATTCGTTTAGGAAATGCTTTACTATTTTGCAAATTATAATCAATTTGTTCTTTGATTGTTGGTACGATGGCCGACTGTGGTGCGTGTTCGTCAAATACAATGGATGGCAAAGGTTATGGAAAAGGTTTGTGTTGTAAATTTTGCATTTTGTATAAAGTTTTTATTTAGCTTCAGTAGTATGAATATATATTTTGTTGCTAGACAAGAAGAAAAGAGCTGCAGTACAGGTTTGACACACTTATGGTGGGAGCCGTTACAGAATTACTGCTGACGAATTAATAGGGGTTGTGAAGTCAGATATGCGCGCTAGCATTTGGTCTGACGTTGGAGTATTGGTGCGTGACAAATGTGTTGTAGATTGGGAGTCTTGGAGAGCCATCCTCGAGGAGCTGAAGATGCACTTGATTGATGAGTTAGCTGTATGTGTTAAGTTATTAGTTAAATAATAATTATGTTTGTTAAATTTAATATAATAGTGAGATTTTAATTTATTAATTTTCGCATGACAGCCTAATTGAGACATTGATAAAAGTAATGCAAATCTGATGAAGGCTATCGACAACATCTTCAAGTCTCGTTTCCAGGAGTGGAAGTCTAATAATCAACGTGCGGCAAAACTACCAGCGAAGGAGTAGAATAATGGTTTTTATTTTAATTTTATTGCTTATTTAATAATGAGATCTGAATTAGATGTTTTTTATTGTGAACAAATTAATTAAATATGTACTTAATGTTTATTTCAAATAAAATTAATGCATGTTAATAAATACTTATATTATTTAATTATGCACGAATGATTTAATGAAATAAGTTCTTGATTTATTAAGTATTTATATTGTTTGAAAAAAATTGAAGACTAAATGGAAAAATTCAATTTTTTTTTCAAAAAAGAACTGAAAAAAAAAAAAGTAATGCACGACGAAACATGGTTCGTCGCGCAAAACTTTTTTTTAAAAAGCACGACAAAATGTGGTTTGTCACTCAAAGTGTTCTAAAAACACGGCAAAGCGTAGTTGGATGGCGCCAAAAGTGGAAGCACCATGTTTTGCGCGGCGATTCTTTTATCTCGCAAAATCTTTTCACTTTACTGAATTTAACCAGAATGCAGGAAGGCAGAAGCTGCAAAACAATTGTAGCAGCTGCCTTTATGTTGGAATTTCCAGCCATTCTAGCTGTGCTACCATTAATCTTAGAGGTATATTTTCTTAATTAGCTTATCTAATTTCCATTCATTTAAATTGTTTTGTACGTAGTTTATAATTGTTGTGAGTTTATATATTTGTATGCAAACATTTTTGTATGGATGTACAAAAAATAGTTTGTAATGTTCATATGAGCTTAGTTTCTTGTTTAAGAATTAGTTGGATTTTGCGAATGGATGCAAAAACATGACTGCGGTCTAATTAATTCTTGAATTGTCCAAAAGTTTTGTACAATTTGAGAATGCACAGTTACATGTTGTATTTTGCGGTTCACGCATTAGAGTTTGAACATGGAAAATTTGGTAGCATCTTTTTGCATTCTTCGGGTGCATCGTAGTTTTTTGTATCTACATTGTGCACTTGAAAAATTGTAGGGAGATGCTACCGAAATTTTTTCACAATCAAACTCTAACGTGTTGGAACCGTAAATTACGGCACGTAACTATGCACTCTTGAATGAGATAGGACCTATACTGGAGGCATAAGGTGGCATGTCATAATTGAAGTTGTAACCCTTGTAAATTTTTTATGTTTGTAGGTGATATGGACAAACAGTGGAAACATAATCCTAACAGATGTGCTAATGATTATTTGGATGGAATAAATCCATTCATTGATTTTGCAATTGCAAACAACCGGGGTTAAACTCAAATTTGGTGTCCTTGTAGAAAGTGTAACAACTCAATGATTGAATATTTTGAAACTATTCAATACCATTTAGTCAAAAATGGAATGATGGAGACCTATACTATGTGGAATCATCATGGAGAACAAATACAACATGCTTCATCCTCACACATTGCCGGAGCAGTGGGACAGTTGAATCTGTTGTGGACCCAAATGAAGAAATTATGGACAATATCAATGATATTTTTTCCAAACACTAGTTTGAATACGAATGAGGAAGTAGAAGATGACGTCCCTTCCACCATGGATAGTGAAGCATTTGAAAAAAAATATGAGAAACTTGTTTGTACCACACTTGACCAATCCCGAAACTACTGAGCACCGGTCAACGTTATACCGTCAAGGACCCAGAAGAGTTTCCCTCCAACCAGGAGGCCAATCACAGCGCGACACGTGTCGAAATCAGAAGACAATCATAGCACGACACGTGTCAACATCAGAAGCCAATCACAACACGACACGTGTCAATGTCAGAATGAAACTAGAAACACTCCTCTATAAATAGAGATCATTCTCTCACAATATTTCCTAATGTCATTTGTAATAAATCATTCACTTGTACTCACTAAAGGAGAGCTTGAACCTATGTACTTTTGTAAACCCTTCACAATTAATGAGAACTCTTCTACTCCATGGACGTAGCCAATCTGGGTGAACCACGTACATCTTGTGTTTGCTTCCCAATCTCTATCCATTTACATACTTATCCATACTAGTGACCGGAGCAATCTAACGAAGGTCACAAACTTAACACTTTATGTTGTACCCAAGTTCTCACTGATTTTGTGCATCAACAAAACTATTAAAAAGTGTCAAGCAAGAATTATACCCCTACTACGAAGGATTTTCGATGCTTATGGCCATTGTTGAGTTGATACATGGCAAAATAAAGTTTCGTATGACGAACAGTGTTTTGATTACTCTTTGAGCGTTTTCAAGAGGATGCTTCCAAAGGACAATTGCTTGCCTAAAGATCATAAAAGCTCAAAGAAGGTGTTGAATGGTCATGGATTGGGATATAAAAAAAATCACGCATGTTAAAATAATTGCATTTTGTTCTACAAAGATAGTAAAGCGTTAGATAAATGCCCTATATGTAATGAGCCGCAGTTTAAAATGACCTCTCATAATATGACAACAAAGATTCCACAAAAAGTTATGCATTATCTCCCATTAAAGCCCAGGTTGCAGCGATTGTATATGTCGACGCACACTGCAAGCGACATGAGGTGGCATAAGGACAGACGAATGGATGACGATGTTATGAGACATCCTACAAATGGAGAGGCCGGGAAAGAGTTTGATCGGCTGTACCCCGATTTTGCATGTAAGCCCCAGAACGTTAGATTAGGACTTGCAACAGACAAGTTTAATCCGTTCTGGGTTCTAAACTAAAACCACAACACTTGGCCAATCTTTGCAATTCTGTATAATTTGCTGCTTTGGAAGTGCATGAAAAAGAATATATGATAATGACATTGTTGATAACCGAAAATCTTGGCATGTCTATTGATGTTTATTTACAACCGTTGGTCAATGAACTAAAAGAATTATGGAAAAACAGTGTTCTCACATACGATAATCTACCAGGAAGATGTTCACTTTGAGAGCACCAGTGATGTGGACTATAAACAATTTTCCTGCATACGTTATGATGTCTGGGTGGAGCACTAAGGGTTATTACGCATGCCCAGTTGCAAAAAGAACACAATGTATGGTTGGCACCCGGGAAAAGTTTGTTACCTAGGGCATCATAGATGGTTGCCATGGGACCATGAGTGGCGTCAAAACGAGACAACCTTCTTCAACGGTACAGAGATTCGGCCAAGATCCAGAGGATGGTCCAGAGATGAAATTTTGGCTCAAGTGAATCATTTGGATTTTGCTCTATTGGGCAAATCCGTAAATAAAACAAGATCAGACACACATCTGAACTGGACACATAAGACAAGGTTGTTCGAGCTCCTGTACTGGTCCAAATTAAAATTGAGACACAACATCGATTTAATGCATGTTAAGAAAAATATGTTTGATACACTGGTTGGAACTATACTAGACATTGAGGGAAAAACAAAGGACACAATAAAAGCTCAGATTGATCTGGAAAAAAATAGGCATTAGGCCAGGTTTATGGATGATGAGGGACAGAGACATAGCCAGAAAGAAGCTTGCATCATTTTTGGTGAAACCGGATAAGAGGAAAGAGTTTTTGTAGTTTCTATCTTCTTTACAGTTTCCATATGGGTATGCTTCAAACATCGGTCGTTGCACAAACGTGGATGGAGGTAAATTTTCAGGCCTTAAGAGTCATGATTGTCATGTGATACTTCAACATCTTCTCCACGTGGGAATTCGACACCTCTTGCTCGAAGATGTGGTGAAGTTGATTATGTTGTTGGCGAGATATTTTTCTCAATTAACTGCAAGAACTTTGCGCAAGTCCAATGTTAAACAGTTGCACGTCGATATTATTGAAGTGTTATGCAAGTTTGAACAAATATTTCCTTCAGCTTTCTTCACAAACATGATACACATCATGATTCACTTGCCGGAAGAGGCACTTCTAGCCAGACCCGTCAACTATCGATGGATGTATCTGATAGAAAGGTATTTAATCGCCATAAATACTTTAGTTCGTGATGTATGTACGATTTGACTAATTTTACACATTATTTTGTTTATTGATGCAGAGTACTCGGTGAATTAAAAAATAGTGTACGGAATAGGGCAAAGCCTGAAGGATCAATCGTGGAGGCATGGGTCACATTTAAGTCGCTTACATTTTGTGTAATGTACCTACAAGACATTGAAACTACGTCCAATTGATAGCAATGCAATAATGACGGTGGTGTGAGAAGTGAAAAACTTTTTGTTTGTGCCCAAATTGCACGACCCTTTGGTGAACCAATCAGAAGGGAGTCATTTAACAAAATGGACATGGAGGTAGCACATTGATTTGTACTTAACAATTGTGACAAGACAATTACCTACCTAGATGAGCATGAAGAGTTGATGAAGCAGGAACATCCTTCACATTTATATGCCAAGAAGCACCGTGAATTGTTTCCCTGTTGGTTTCATGAAAATGTAAGTTGTTCGTGATTTGGGTTATTTGCACAATTGTGAATGGTAAACAAACACATTAACCTTTTATCATTAATTTAGGTGAAGAAATTGAAGGACATGAATTCGCCCGCTTACACTAAAGAATTGTACAACTTGGCTATTGGGCCCCTAAGCGCAAAATTGTACTCTGGTTGTCATGTAAATGGCATCAAGTTTTTGGCAACTGGTCACGTCGCGATGGCAAGCTGTGTACTCAAAATAGTGGGGTAGATGTCCCATTACGGGCAACATTGCAAACATTGATTTCTATGAAAAATTGACAAGTGTTGTGCAATTGCTTTACAAAGACCACTATCAAGTTATCCTATTTAAGTGTCGTTGGTTTGATACAAACCCACGTAGGGTTAGAGGTGTTAAGTAAGACAATAGTTTGCTATCAGTCAACATTAATAAATGTTGGTATAACGACGACCCCTATATTTTGGCAACGATGACCAAACAAATTTTCTATATAGATGACCCTAAGGGCGGGAGGGGATAGAAAGTAGTTCAAAAGATTAAGCACAGAGGGTTGTATGATATTCCTGACCGAGATCCTGTTGACGATGACGATTATGGTGACGTTGCTGACCAACAACTGAAGACTTCAACGGAACTTGGTGCATATACACTAAAGGATATAACTATTGTACAAGAACCGTATTAGGTAGCCGAAGGTCTTGAAATTGAAATACCGACCGACTCCATTATGATTGACCTCAAGGATCTACCGCGGTACAATGCACCCGAGCTCGCAAACGACGATGTTGACGTGCTTACAGACAAGGAGGAATGGGAGTCTAAGTCTGACGAAAGTGAGGATATTTATTCTAGTTCAGACGAGGATTAATGAAAACTTGTGATGTAAATGTAATGATATTTATTTTGTATACAAACAAAATTTTCCTTTAAAATTTGTAAAAAAATTATTAAACAAAAAAATTTATTTATTTATTTAAACAAAAAATAAATTAAATTTACAAATATGCGCGACGACATTTTGGAAACGTTTGTCATGCAAATATTTAAAAATTTGTTTTTTTTATTTAAAAACTAGTCGCTTGACAAAAATTAGAACACCCTCGTCGCTCAAACATGTAAAAATTTGATTTTTTTTGCAAAAATTGGGCGCGTTTTTATTTTGGCGCCTTCACTCTTCTCTCTATCTCCCTCTCATTCTCTGCATGCGAATCTCACTCTCTTCTCTCTCTCTATCTCGATTATGTCCAAATCTCACTCTCTTCTCTCTCTCTTCTCTCCAGCTCTCGCTCTCATCACTCACTATCTTAGTCTCTCCCTCTCTCCCTCTCTCTTTGTTTCCCTGTCTCTCTGTCACTCTCCCTCTCTCATCCGCCACACTCTTACACCACACCATCTCACTTCTGCCGCAACATTACTAGGTAAGCACCCAGTTTCCCTTAATTCAATTATTTATTTGTGCAATTTTTCATTTTTTCTGTTGAATTCTTTTAATTAGAACATTTAGGGATTTAGGGTTCGAATTGGGAATCTTGGGTTAGGGTTTTCAAATTGAGAATATTGGGTTATGGTTTTCGAATTAAGAATATTGGGTGATGGTTTTCGAATTGGGCAGGATGCAGGGTAAATCTAGTTGCTTTATATGGAAGTAGGTCTAATATGTAAAAATATATGGAGTTTATATATATCTACATGATATAGCATCAAGTTCAGACCTTTCTCTTGCTAATGGTATTAATCGATTAGTAGTTCCATAAATGTCATTTAGATGATACATGAATAAGTACTCAATGAACTTGGACATTATTATGAATCACACCTTCCCTTTGTTATACACAAAACTACCATTTATAGCCTTGAAATTCAGATATTTAGTAACGTCAGTGTGAATGAATCTTCCATTGAAGCTAAGAGAAATAGAAGGCTACAAGTTTTTCGTCCAACTTATGAGTCACTTGTATCCTTAGTAAGTTCTTTTTCTTAGAAGCTATAAAAATTGTAATTCGTGGCATCAGTTTCAAACACCTATAGATAATATCTGAATGTAATGTGTGTTGTTTTCTGAATGTAATGATACCACTATATGTTGAATTGTTCTCATGATAATTAAGTGAAAATATGCACAGAGGTTGTAAAGAATCAAATTATCAGAACAACATAGAGAACAAACCGAAAATAAACCTAGTACTTTTAAGCGATCACTTGTTTGAAATATCAGCATTTAAATGTCAATGTGAATCAGGACACGAACCAAAGCTCCGTTGGCCATCTCTTGTTAATGGTAAATCTAGTTACTTTATATAAAAGTAGGTCTAATATGTAAAAATATATGGAATTTATATATATGTGCATGATATAGCGTCAAGTTCAAACATTTCTCTTGATAATGATTATGATTGTTTGATTTATAAAGTTTGACAGGCTTCCCTACATCGTTGGGGGCCAAAGTTTTGAATTGTCATGCAAACTGTTTTCAATACAAGGTTTATTTATTGCATGCTTCCTTGTTCTAGAAGAGCTCATCAGTTCAACTGACCGACAAGGCGAACCTTTTCTGAGGTTGAATGTAGTGTTTCCTTACATCTGCATGTTTTGTCCTTTTAACTTTTCTTTTTCATGTTTATCATACAATGTTTGTGCCCATAGTAAGTTTTGTATAAGGCATGTAAATAGGTTATACATATAGGTTTTCACATTTAATATTTAGGCATGTGGGATACTATGGATGTTCCTATTATGCATGAATATATGTTTTGCGCGCGTATGGGTAATTTGATAATTTGATTCCTTCTTTAATGGTATTGATGAATTTAAAGATATATCTTATTTTGCTTCAAGGTTAGGATATTTTTTTAGTATATCCAAACTAGATTAATTAGTTAATGCCAATCATTATCAACTTACTATAGATGTCAATCTCTCATTTTCTGTCTGATGGTAAATCTCTGGTATTCATGATTTCTACCACTTTTCTTAGCCGAAATCTGCTCTCTCTAGCTTCCTGGTTGTTAATAGGTCAAAGTTATGGAATGTAACTTTTTTATTTATTGTTTTTGTAGATGTCGAACTTAATTTCAAACCGTCGGGCAACTAGTAGGGTCAGTCAGACACCTTCTCCACCAGTTAGTGCTGCAACCACCTCCCCACCTGATATGGGCACGACGGATGTCCCTCCGGTCACGCCTTTCTGTCCAACGGTGTCTACGACTCCTGCATCATCGACTTCTTCGGTGACGCATCTTGTACTAAGCATCCGACGGACTCATTGACGACCCCAGAGTTCTAAGGAGGCTGAGCAATTTGGTGAAGCTTCCTTTGTCCATGGAGAGGGGTCCCAAACAGGTAATGCATCTTTCTCATAGTATAATCGAAATTTTGAATTTTAATTGTTTTGAAAATCGAACTTTTAAATTATTTGGTTTTTCAGGTAAGTTCATAAAAAGTCATTAGTTACAAAATATTGTCAATGAAGATACTAAAATTTGTTGGTGGATGACAAAAGAAGATCCCCAATCTTCTTTAGAAAAAAGTTGGTTGATAAATTCTTTGGTTACACTCTTAAAAAGTTATCTTTCTTATTCCTTTATTTTCTCATTAGTGAAAATTTTGCTAATATGGTGTGTTAAAATTTCAAAGAGACAAGAATACTCACATCGATATTGTTCTCAACTTACTTAATTACATGTGCAATTGAATATGTGTGTAGTTTCTTCGCAAATTCATGCAATTAGAAGTGAAAACACTTGATACAAGTTGTAAATTTTGTTTTAAAGTCTCCAATTGGTATAAATTGTTTGAATTGTTTGGTGGATGTGTTGTTTTTGTTGTTATATTGTCTGCAGGTTTTAGGATATGTTATAGTTTTAAGGGAGGTTCTACCAAATTTTTTGTAGAAAATAGAATTCGTCTAATGTTTACTTTGTTTATTTGGTAGTTCACAAAAAACCAGGGGCCCATGCAGGCTTCTGAAGACATCACAGACCACTCGCACCACGACCCAGAAGATTACCATTACGTGGGATCCTCGACATTGTGCGGCTGCAACAAAAGAGCAACACGGTGCGTTGACCAGCGACATTGGCTTGGTTATCAAGAATCATTGCCCCCTTCTGTGGGAGTCATGGAAAGCTATCCCACCTGAAGTCAAGGAAGTTGTTCTTCATGAATTATCGATAAGTATTTTCAACTTCAAATACTAAATTTTTATTAAAGTATACAAATATTATAAATTTTAACCACTATTTATTTGTTGAGTTTTGCAACATCACTATGAGCTCACGAACCTCAATACCAATCAAAACCAAGCAACCAACGACCTTTGCGCCAGTAGGTTCACCCAATGGAAGAGCGACATCCACAAGCATTATGAGATACATGACGGTCCGGAGGTCGCTCTAGCAGTTGGGTGCCCTATAGAGTTGGTGGACCGCCGAGATGAATGGGAATGGCTCTGCGGCCATTTTCAAACGAGAAATACCTCATAAGTATAATATATATTTCAATAATATTTAATCAAAATTTTTATTTTTTTAAATAATATTTTAATTTTTTCATTAATTTGTTATAAATATCTAAACTAATACATTTTATTAACTCAACAAAAAAAAGTGAAGGCAAACTCAATCAATAGGTCGAAGAAGAAACTTCTTCACCGCTCCAGCTCACGACGCTTCTCTTATAGGTTGGAGGAGCGATGTAAGGTAACCGTATATTTATTTTAAGTTTTCATTCTTTTTACTCTCTATTACACAATTGGTAATCTATACAACAACAACAACAACAACAAAGCCTTTTCCCACTAAGTAGGGTCGGCTATATGAATCCTAGAACGCCATTGCGCTCGGTTTTGTGTCATGTCCTCCGTTAGATCCAAGTACTCAAGTCTTTTCTTAGGGTCTCTTCCAAAGTTTTCCTAGGTCTTCCTCTACCCCTTCGGCCCTGAACCTCTGTCCCGTAGTCACATTTTCGAACCGGAGCGTCAGTAGGCCTTCTTTACACATGTCCAAACCACCGGAACCGATTTTCTCTCATATTTCCTTCAATTTTTGCTACTCCTACTTTACCTCGGATATCCTCATTCCCAATCTTATCCTTTCTCGTGTGCCCATACATCCCACGAAGCATCCTCATCTCCGCTACACCCATTTTGTGTACGTGTCGATGCTTCACCACCCAACATTCTGTGCCATACAACATCGCTGGCCTTATTGCCGTCCTATAAAATTTTCCCTTTAGCTTCAGTGGCCTACGACGGTCACACAACACGCCGGATGCACTCTTACACTTCATCTATCCAGCTTGTATTCTATGGTTGAGATCTCCATCTAATTCTCCGTTCTCTTGCAAGATAGATCCTAGGTAGTGAAAACGGTCACTTTTTGTGATCTTCGCTAGATTGCTCCGGTCATTAGTGTGGATAAGTATATAAATGGATAGAGATAGGAAAGCAAACACAAGATGTACGTGGTTCACCCAGATTGGCTACGTCCACGGAATAGAGGAGTTCTCATTAATTGTGAAGGGTTTACACAAGTACATAGGTTCAAGCTCTCCTTTAGTGAGTACAAGTGAATGATTTAGTACAAATGACATTAGGAAATATTGTGGGAGAATGATCTCGTAACCACGAAACTTCTAAGTACCGGAGTGTGGTATCGTCTTGACTTGCCTTATCTGTCTCATAGGTAGATGTGGCATCTTCTCTGGAAGTACTCTTCCTCCATCCAGGGGTGGTATCTGTAACTGGTGGAGATGCACAAGGTAATGTATCAATTTCACTTGAAACTTACTTGTAGTTTCCGGCTTGGTCAAGCGCGATACAAACCATGTAGTAGGAGTCCCCCAAGTCGCCGAGCTAGGGGATCTGCTGAAAGAGATGACAGACAAGGTAAGCAATCAAAGCTCCGGCTGATTGTTCACATTCTCCCTATCTTGCAGGCAACATGAAGGATAAAGAGAAGAAAAATGAGAAGAGATGATATGGGATACTTTTGCTTTTGAAGAAGTAACTTTCCACAGGCTTATTCTTGAACTGGGCTGGAGGGTTTTCTGGTTTCCTCCAGAGTATAAGGCCGACTGAAGAATTTGAGGGTCAAAACAAGTCCATCAAATCTAGAGTACGTTCGACCTTGCTGATATGGGATACTTTTGCTTTTGACAGAGTAGTGGATGTATCGGCACGTGTGCTGTTACGCTTGTCTCCACATGCTTCCTTGTATCCTTCTCACTTGCCCTATCTGTTCCTCAGGTAGATGCGGTATCTTCCCTGGAAGCATAAGATGTTGAAGATGAGTACTCAAGAGCAATGCCAGGTAAGTAATCAGGTAAGGGGTTCCAGGCAGTCAATTCCTGGCCGGAAGCTTGATTCCAAGTGCTGACTGATTGCTCTCTTTCTCCTTGTCTTGCAGGTAAGAACAAGGCCAAAGGAAAAGACAGGGAAAAAGCATGATATGGGATACTCTTGCTTTTAACCCTGATGATATGAGATATTCTTGCTCTAGTATAGCTTGTTTACAGAGGTATTATCGGGGGGAAAGAAAGCTGAATATTTCGAAAGGCTTCGTTGAGAGTGCCCTCTCAGATAAGAGGAAGGGTTGAGCATTTTTCCAGGTCTGCCTGTCCGTTGGGGATGGAGGTCGACATATATAGGAGTCTCCCTAACATCAAGTAATAATGTTATTCCTTTACCCTGCTTGGTCATAGCACGGTAGTGGGAGCTGCCAGCTTCACATGTTTTAACTCTATCAGAGCACTTTGAAAAAGTGGTCTGTGGTATCTGGAAAGCTGATGTTGGGTGTGAAGATTACGGACAAGCTTTATCCAAGAAGATCCAGCTCTTGAAGTTGGGAAAGTAGTGCCTCTTCGGTTTTCGAACAAGCAATCCTGTCGGGGATCTGGCTCTCGAGATTCGGATAACGATGCCTCTTCGATTTTTGAGAAAGCAATCCTGCTGGGGGTCTGGCTCTCGAGATTCGGAGAGCCGTGTCTCTTCGATTTTTGAGAAAGTAATCATGTTGGGAGTCTGGCTCTCAAGATTCGGAGGGCGGTGCCTCTTCGATTTTGGAGCAAGCAATCTTGTTGGGAGTGTTTTCTCGAATGTGAGTAAAGGTTGGGCATGTTTGCTAGTCTACCTTGCCACGAAGCACAAAGGTTGACACACCGAGACTTTCCAATTATCCAGCAGTGATACTGTTCCTTTACCCTTGTGGGTAATAATATGGTAGCTAGACCTTCAAAATTTATGTGTCTAAGCTTTGTTAGTGTTGTTTCTTTGCTATTCTTTTACCCTTCTTGGTCAGAGCGATGTAGTGGGAGCTGCAAGCTTCACATGTCTCAACTTTGTCAGAGAACTTTGGCAAAGTTATCTGTGGTACCCATGAGCTACTGTTGCGTGTGGGAAGTGGGTGATTGAACAGTACGATTCATGTGCTTTCTACTTCGCCAGAAATCTTCGATAGAATGCCCATAATTTTCGCAAAGTTGAGTGTGCGTGTGACAGGTGCTGACAAGGCTGGAAAAGTAGGTGCCTCTTCGATTTCTGAGATCGGCCCTCATGGTCTCTGAGCAGCCCAGCTTTTGAGAAAGCAAGCCTCTTCGATTTCTGATGCTTCACCGCCCAACATTCTGTGCCATACAGCATCGCCGGCCTTATTGCCGTCCTATAAAATTTTCCCTTGAGCTTCAGTGGCATACGGCGGTCACACAACACGCTGGATGCACTCTTCCATTTCATCCATCCAGCTTGTATTCTATGGTTGAGATCTCCATCTAATTCTCCGTTCTTTTGCAAGATAGATCCTAGGTAACGAAAACGGTCGCTCCTTGGTATTTCTTGATCTCCGATCCTCACCCCTAACTCGTTTTGGCCTCCATTTGCACTGAACTTGCACTCCATATATTCTGTCTTTGATCGGCTTAGGCGAAGACCTTTAGATTCCAACACTTCTCTCCAAAGGTTAAGCTTTGCATTTACCCCTTCCTGAGTTTCATCTATCAACACTATATCGTCTGCGAAAAGCATACACCAAGGAATATCATCTTGAATATGTCCTGTTAACTCATCCATTACCAACGCAAAAAGGTAAGGACTTAAGGATGAGCCTTGATGTAATCCTACAGTTATGGGAAAGCTTTCGGTTTGTCCTTCATGAGTTCTTACGGCAGTCTTTGCTCCTTCATACATATCCTGTATAGCTTGGATATATGCTACTCGTACTCCTTTCTTCTCTAAAATCCTCCAAAGAATGTCTCTTGGGACCCTATCATACGCTTTTTCCAAATCTATAAAGACCATGTGTAAATCCTTTTTCCCATCTCTATATCTTTCCATCAATCTTCGTAAGAGATAGATTGCCTCCATGGTTGAGCGCCCTGGCATGAACCAGAATTGGTTGTCCGAAACCCGTGTCTCTTGCCTCAATCTATGCTCAATGACTCTCTCCCAGAGCTTCATTGTATGACTCATTAGCTTAATACCCCTATAGTTCATGCAATTTTGTACATCGCCCTTATTCTTGTAGATAAGCACCAAAGTGCTCGTTCGCCACTCATTTGGCATCTTCTTCGTTTTCAAAATCCTATTAAAAAGGTCAGTGAGCCATGTTATACCTGTCTCTCCCAAAACTTTCCACACTTCGATTGGTATATCGTATGGGCCTACTGCTTTTCTATGCTTCATCTTCTTCAAAGCTACAACCACTTCTTCCTTCCGGATTCTACGATAAAAAGAGT
Source organism: Malus sylvestris (assembly GCF_916048215.2). Lineage (NCBI taxonomy): Eukaryota > Viridiplantae > Streptophyta > Magnoliopsida > Rosales > Rosaceae > Malus > Malus sylvestris. Next base: position 19,927,431 of record NC_062273.1, on the reverse strand, counting down.
AGTTTCTACACTCTTCTGAGTTACTCAACTCCCCTAAAGAAGCACTCCTTTCATGTCCTTCATTGAAAAGATTATGAAAATAACCTTTCCATCTATCTTTAACCGCGTTCTCTGTAGCAAGAACCTTTCCATCCTCATCCTTGATGCACCTCACTTGGTTTAGGTCCCTTGTCTTCTTTTCCCTTGCTCTAGCTAGTTTATAGATATCCAACTCTCCTTCTTTGGTATCTAGTCGCTTATACATATCGTCATAAGCCGCTAACTTAGCTTCTCTCACAACTTTCTTCGCCTCTTGCTTCGCTTTTCTATACCTTTCACCATTTTCATCGGTCATATCCTTGTATAAGGCTTTACAACATTCCTTCTTAGCCTTCACCTTTGTTTGTACCTCCTCATTCCACCACCAAGATTCCTTTTGGTGTGGGGCAAAGCCCTTGGACTCTCCTAATACCTCTTTTGCTACTTTTCGGATACAACTAGCTATGGAATCCCACATTTGGTTAGCTTCCCCCTCTCTATCCCACACATACTGGGTGATTACTTTCTCTTTGAAAATGGCTTGTTTTTCTTCTTTTAGATTCCACCATCTAGTCCTTGGGCACTTCCAAGTCTTGTTCTTTTTTCTCACTATTTTGATATGTACATCAATCACCAACAAGCGATGTTGATTAGCCACGCTCTCTCCTGGTATAACTTTGCCATCCTTACAAGTTATACGATCCCCTTTCCTCATTAGAAGAAAATCTATTTGTGTTTTTGACGACCCACTCTTGTAGGTGATCACATGTTCTTCTCTCTTCTTAAAGAAGGTGTTGGCTAAGAAGAGATCATATGCCATTGCAAAATCCAAGATAGCTTCCCCATCCTCGTTTCTCTCCCCAAAACCATGGCCACCATGAAAACCTCCATAGTTGCCTGTCTCCCTGCCCACGTGTCCATTTAAATCTCCTCCTATAAATAACTTCTCCGTCTGAGCAATTCCTTGCACCAAGTCTCCAAGGTCTTCCCAAAATTTCTCCTTCGAACTCGTATCCAACCCTACTTGAGGTGCGTACGCACTAATCACATTGATAAGTTCTTGTCCTATTACAATCTTGATTGCCATGATTCTATCTCCTACCCTCTTGACATCTACAACATCTTGTGTCAAGGTCTTGTCCACGATGATGCCAACACCGTTTCTCGTTCTATTTGTGCCCGAATACCATAGTTTAAACCCTGAGTTTTCTAGATCCTTTGCCTTACGACCAACCCACTTAGTTTCTTGTAGGCACATAATATTTATCCTTCTCCTCACCATAACTTCTACTACTTCCATAGATTTTCCCGTCAGGGTTCCTATATTCCACGTTCCTAAACGCATTTTGGTCTCTTGAACTCTACCCTTCTGTCCTAGCTTCTTCACCCTTCCCCGTCTAATAGGATTAAAGTACTTCTTTTGTGTGTCCCGTGTAAAGTTGATAGGAGCATATGCTCCCAAACAACTTTGAGTGGAGTCGTTCGAAAAGAAGTTTCTATAGCCCCCTTGCTCATTTAACACTGCATCTGGGTGCCGATGGAGATACAGCTACCCTTGCTCACTTATCACTGTGCTCGGGCCACACAGCGCGCCACTTACGGGTGACGCCCTAGCTTTAGCGCGATTTCGTTCTGGATTCATTTTCATAAGGATTCGACGTAATCATGGAGTGCCGGCTGTCGACTACCTGACGCCCTCCCCCTCCTCCTTTATCCGGGCTTGGGACCGGCAATGTAAGATAAACTTACACGGCGGAGTTACAATTGGTAATCTATGTGTTAATATTTTTTTTTTATTCAAGGGGTCAAAGTTTCTTAAGATTGATATGTTCAAGAAGGTGTACATTCGGCCCGGGGATGAGCTGACGGAGCAGCTTCATGTAAATTATTTCAATTTTTTAATATTCAATTTATATTAATATTAATTACATGTATATCAAAATTATTTTATTTATTTCATTTTTTTAGTTCACCATGGTGAAGAAGGGCCAGACCATTCTGGAGGAGATGGCTTCCCAACTTCCCCTAGAGACCCCGATCGAGAAGGTGTTTCCCCCTGAAGATGCTTGTTTTTAGATCATAATGGACACACTCGATCAGACCCTCAGTCGTAGGCATGGGAATGTTCATCAGGGGCTTGGGAAAGTCCGCCTTCGGGACCAGTCTGCCTCATCCTCCATGCAGAAAACAAAAGAGGTCGAATCGCTAACATCTAAAGTGGCAAATCTAAATGAGCAAATTGCCGCCCAGCAGTGTCAGCTGGCGGCCCAAAGTAGTTTGATGAACCAAATTCGTCTCGTACTTCAAATCTCTGGCATTCGGTTCCCCGATGTTGAAACATCTCTAGCAACGACCTCTCAGCCCCCCATCACAGCTACTACAACCTCCTAGCCCCATAATGTAGCAGCAACACCACCAGCAAGCGATTGTGAAATGGACGACTACATATTCTAGTTTTTTTCTTAAATTGTTTTCAAATTTAAAAATATTTCTTTCAATTGTATGTACATTTTCAATATTTTTTTAATTCAATATTCTTCTTTACATTTTCTATTTTTAATTTCATTAAATTAATTTATACATAAAACAATATTATCAACATTTAAAAGGAAAAAATAAATAAAAATGATTTTAAAAAATTAATTTTAAAATCTTATTGCAATGGCCTTCTGTCCGTCGTGCAAAGGTCTTGGGGTCGAACCCTAGTTTCGTCACCTGGAGTATCACATGCAACAAACACTCATTCATCACTCTTCGTTTCGCGCAACGACCACCAAATCAATCGCGCAACATTCATTTCATACGACAAAGCACTTTCCTCCGTCGCTCAATGTCTGATGTCACGAGCTTTGGGCAACCGAATTTACACAACATCCTCTTCGTCGTCCAATGTTTTCAGCTACCGTATTTGCCTTTGTGCGACAAATGTCCCTTCATCGCCCAAGTAGTTATGCTTAGTAGTGAAAGGAGATTATAATTTTTAACCAAATAGTACGTAGTCCTCATTTCTTTTTTCTTATAGGAAAGATCAAATACTTAGTGGTATCCGAACCTGTTGTTGTCTTTCTTTAAATATTTGTACCAGATGATGAAGAAATCCGTCTTTAATAGTTGAATATCATTGTATAAAGAAAAATGTGTATTATAACAATTTATTGACAAAATCCCTATTTTGAGTTATTCATCCCAATCTAATTGGGAAGCTATCATTGGCCTAAACCCTTAATCAAAGTATTCTTGTTGCAAGACCTTCTCTCTCTCTGACCCTCTCTCCATCCAAACCCTAGATATCAAATCTCAGCCATCGGCCCTTTACTCTACTTTGGGGTCAGTGTGTGACATCCCTGCCTCCCCTTTGTCTCTCTACCACCTCGCCATTTCTATGTTTCTTCCTCCATCTACCCCACTTGTCCTCCTTTCAACCTTCACCCATCTGCCTCTACTTATTTTTCCCCTTCACTGCCCCATCCACCTCTCGTGACTCGTCTTCTACTGTTTTCAAGTTTCATTTTTTTCAGTTTTTTCTTTTTCTTTTTTCAGTAGACCTTCCTTTCTCAGTCTCTTTCCTTTTCCCCACTAATTTATGAGTTCCTTCTCCCCACTAATTTATGAGTGGCTTTCAGTAGACGTTGGTGGGTCGCATCTTCCCTTTTGGCTAGACATAGTGGCTGCTCTGTATGACCAGTTCAGATGGCACACTTCTTGAAGACTAATTTTGACAACCATGTCAACCAAGGCAATGGAATTGACCTTTGTGCCGCCTTGGGTAGCGAGGTTTGTTGAATTCATACCACTTGGTGCCCAACAAAGGCTACTCTGATGCTCTCCTCGACATGTTATGTGGTTACGTCACATCATACTGCCAAATTTGACAGTCAACCTCATTGAGGATCATATTTGATGACCTTGATAACCCGAACTTTGGGATCCGGTGTTTTCACGTTGCCCTAGGCGACGAGATTGGTTAATTCTACTCCATTAGATGCTCTAACATGGCAACTCTGTCGCCATGTGACCCCATATCAAATTTGGCAGCAAGGGGGAGAGATGCTATTCCATGCCATACCACATTAGATTTGGCTTCTCGGTTGGAAAACAATGATCCTATATTTTATTATTGTTGTTGCTGATTTGGACATTTTGACATTTCCTTTGAAGATGCTCTTACTTTCTAACTGTTTTTTTTTTTTTTACAACAAACAAAGAAAGAGTCAAATATATTTAATTTATTTTTTTAATGCACGTGTCTCATTGACAACCAATAGAATAAAAACTAAAATCAATTTTAATTATTTTTAAAAGTTAATGCAATGATAGGGCCCAATATAAATAATAAAAGGGTAAATTACATAATACCCTATCAGGTTTAAGGTCTATTACAACCTCATACAACATTTTTAAAACATTTCACTTTCAAACCTCACATACTATTTTATTTCAAAATAATACATCCGTTAGATTTTCCATCCATTGGTCTATTAAATGCTGACATGGCTGCCACATTTGTGCTGATGTGGCTGCCATATGGCAAAAAATAATTTTTTATACATTAAAAAATATTATAATATTAACCCTATTAAAAAATAAAAATAATAAAAAAATAAGAAAAATCCAAACCCATAAATCTTTCCCCGCAACCCCACATCCCACCCCCCTTACCCATCTCTTCCTTCTCGTTCGTCCATCCCCTTCATCCCTCCACCCCTCCACCTGAGCACCCCTCAGCGCGGGTCCCACCTCTCTCTTTCCTAGAAATTCTTCCCCGCAACCCCACATCCCACATCCAACCCCTCCACCCGAGCACCCCTTAGCGCAAGTCCCACCTCGACCTATCTCTCTCTCCCCATCCATCTCTCTCTTAGAAATCCTTCCCCGCAACGTCACATCCCACCCCTACCCCATTACCCATCTTTTCCTTCCTGTCCGTCCATTCCAACTTCGACGACCTCCTCATCTTCAACCCTTCCAACCTCGACTTCTCCTGCCTTGCCTCCCCCGACCTCCTACCATATTTCTCGAGTCTGATGACTCCCCGGGGGGGCAACCACCCAACACCTTCTCCTTAACCCCCAAGCCCACCACTTCCTCCAGCTCCACCGCCACTATTGCCCACCTCCAAAGCTTTTCCGTTGACTCTGACTTTTTCAACGACCTGGGCAGGACTCTCTACAGGTTTGGGGGGTTAGGTTATTAGGGTTTCGAAGTGGGGATTTTGTAAATGGGTTGGTTGATGGGTAGAATTAGGTATGGAAGTGCTTCAATGGGGATGAACCGCGGGCTGAGCGATGGATTTTGTAAATTGGAGTTGTAGAGAGGTGAGGAGGAAGGAAGGGAGTGGATTTTGTAAATAGGAGTTGCAAAGAGGTGAGGGGGAAAGAAGGGGATCTGGGTTCAGGTTTTTCTGGTATATATATTTTTTTAATAGGGTTAATATTATAATATTTTTAATGTATAACTTTTTTTTTGCCACGTGGCTACCACATCAACATTTGACAGACCAATGGATGGAAAATCTAACAGATGTATTATTTTGAAATAAAATAGTACGTGAGGTATGAAAGTGAAATGTTTTAAAGATGTTGTATGGGGTTGTAATAGACCCCAAACCTGAGGGGGTATTATGTAATTTATCCATAATAAAATAAATACTTAATATTGAAAAAGAATAAGATTTAACATTTGTATTCAATTGGCCACATCAGCCGCCACTTAGTACTACGATCTAGTGGTATTTCTCTTCGCTTGTAAGTGAGAGGTCTTAGGTTTGATTCTAACCAAAGACAAAGTTGAATCATATTATTGCAAGCCCATTGTGAGGCTAATCCACTCCCTCCCCAACCATTTTGGTCTAAATAATATCGATTGTTCAAAAAATAAAATAAAATAAATTGGCTGCATCACCCATCAACTAAAATTTTGACATATTATATTTGACATCTCCATTTGGAAATGCTCTAAGGAGACTCTTTCAAAGTAAAACTCTTCATGGGCTCTCTGCCATATCACAGTTCAACATCAATTCCCAACCCATACCAACATTATAAAACATTATGCCAAAAATATGAGATGGTAGAAAGTCTATGGAAAGTCACTCTTGAGAGAGTCTCCTTAGACCATTTCACAGATCAAGGATTAGGGTTTCGAGGCCAAGGGTCGAGTCTAAAGTCCAAAGATCATGGTTTAATTGGGACGAGAAGATCAACTTTCTTCATTAAAATGTGTACATAGGACATGAAAAATACTAATTATTTGCATACAGAAAATGATAAAAACAAGGGTACGTACATCTGTAATGGAAATGCCAAAGAAAATAAATTATGTATGTTAATGCAGGAAAATAACTAGATCATGGATCTAATTTGTTAAATTTTTCTTTAGTACGTAGTCATCAAATTAAGCAGGATTCATAGTAGTACTGCCAGTCACGCTCGTTATGCTTATCTTCTTTCCATGGACATTTCATGAACTACTGATAAAAGTCAGAGATCATGTCTAAACTTTCTAAAACACATACTCATATTCTTTAGATGCAGCGAAACAAAACAAAAAACAAGAAAAGAACGGAAAAAATTATCAAGAAGATTCAAATGCAAGATTGACAAGCGATTCTGGAATTTTCCAAGTAATTTTTGGTTTTTTTTTTTTTTTTTTGAAAACTAGAATTTTTCAAGTGATAGATTATAGTGTCAAAGTAAAAAAATTGTGATCCTAAAAAGGATGCTAAATGCATGGAACTTGGCTCGTAATTTGGATTCTTTCAATTTCCCTTTCTTTTTCTTTTTTTTGTTTCAATGCGACTGGTCTTTCACTAGGGTTGCATGCACTTCATACAATCGTATTTCTTGCGATTGTAAGCACATAATATAAAGTTCAAGCACATCTTATTTTCCAAGAGTTCCAAGACTTTATTTGCAACTAGTACGGACCATCATTTTACTTCCAAGCATTATAAGCAGGCATGGTCCCAATGAGATAATGCCGAACCCATGACAGAAAGCACAATCATTATCCTTGTTTAATTGTTCAGACAACTCGTTTCCCAGTCGACGTGGAACGTTATCCACCTTTGTTCAATTCTGTTATTTTCTATCCCACCACCATAGTACTTTACTAGTCACTCCATGTATGGTTAGGATCTAGAGACACGTTTTTTACACACATTCTAACGCTTATTTATGGAGTCCACTTTATAATGCATTTTAACGATCCAACAAATGAATGGATACAGTTTTAAAAAGAAACACTAAATTTAATCAAACGTCATTTGGTTTCGCATTTAGATGATTTTTAGTGTACATAACTTTTGAGGTAAGACATAAAAAATAAACGGTTCTTTAAAATATACAAAGTGGACCTCACAAAAATATGTATTAAAATCGTGTGCCTTCAATCCTAACCCCTATGTATGTATGTATGTGTGTGTGTATGTATATAAAATATATGGTATATATAATATGGTATATTATAATATCATATACATATACATTGAGATTCTCTATATGCATATTAACTAAATAGTATTAGTAGTTTAGAATTAACACAGACAAAAAGAATCGATGTTTTTATAATAAAAATCCAAAAAGAATCCATTAACTAATAATAGAGAGTTTTAACGAAAAATTCGCGGTACTGTTCACTTTAACGAAAACCCACATTTTTACACTAAAAAGTCAAACCTTGTACTATTCACTTTACACTTTATTTTGTCCTTATCGTTGAAACTAAAAGTTTTCAAGCCTTTTTCATTAGTTTTTCTCTAATAAAAACAATAAACTTGCAGTAATGATTTTGTACATATGCATTAGTCAGAAGATAAGGTATCACATGACTAGCTAGTAGATAGCAAAATATATAAATTAAAGCTTTGTCATGATAAAGTGTCAACCTTATTGGAATAATTATCATATAATCATGATTATTCATATTCTAGTCACCTTTGTGTTTATAAAAAAAGTCCACACAGCACTTCTGATCTTAGGTAGCAATCAAATAGCATTGCCACGCACTTGTGACATTATGATTTGGGTTCTTATCCAAACCCTAACCGTATAAAAATAATAATCAGCAAATGATATGGAATTCAAAACAAGAACAACAAAAAATTGGATCTTAGCATATACCCTTAATCTGTGTAGAATTATCAATATTGTAAACATAGAAAATCTTAAACTTGAAGTTTGTTGCAAAAACGGTGGTCTGTTAGATGCTTTGTCTTTTAGTACAATTTTTTGCTCAAATTGGTGTATTACAATGACCCTGATGGGAGAGATTATTACTAGAAACCATCGAGTTCACAAACAAACAAGTAGAAGGGAGAAAGATGATGATTCATTCACATATATGCATGGAAAAGTCAAGCTATGAACAAAATTAAATGAATATTGGACCTTGGACACATTTCTCAGTCTCAAATTTGGATCCACAACCCCAGCTGACGCTCTCCACAAAATATCCATCCAAAAATAAATAAATTGAGGCAAAAAAGCCTCCCTCACGAAATGAAATTTAACACGTGCTAAGTAATGAACGTGCAATAGATGGTCCAGCAGAAACAAATGAGATGGGTCAAGGAATGGGACCTAATCATCAATGATCATGATCCATGTATCTTAATCCCCAATTATCTAAATCTAAATTATCTATATCATTAGCAATTACTAGTTAATTAGAATCTTATCCGAAACATGGCCATTGAAACTTCAGAAAAAGTGGAAGAAAATTAACCAAAATGACAAAAACTAAAGGGGTGTGCAATCACATATCTCATTTTACTTCTTACATATCTTTTGTTAATTTATATCTATTGATTTTCTTCAATTCATCTGATCCGACAACCAAAAATTAAAAAAATGTATGAAAAATAAAATAAAATATGTGAATATCACACACTAAACTAAAAAGTGTGGCAACGTTGTGTTGCTTCGATCTTGGAGGCTTTGCTTTTTGAATTTTGGATGGCACAAGGAACCAGGACGTGTGTGAAGGGTTTGTTAGGGAAAACATGACTTGATGGATCTGTTCGCGTGAGTCAGAGATTTCTTTATTATAATTAATATTGTAATTTTTTTAATAATTGAAATTTTCTTCTTGTTACGGAATTTCTTGTAACTCTATTCAACTATATAGTTTATATATATTTGACTAGTTTAATAATTCCACTCATAATGCCAAATTATTATTGTAATTTTCAACGATGAGTTTTACAAAAGTTTCGAGTAATGCGGATAGGCTAACCATTAAACTGCTCTGGAATAGATGAATCGTCAAAGACAATAACGAATAAATAGGCTTAAAGTTTAAGCCTAGTAAATTGTATAGTTTGTATACATAGTGCCTCCTTAAGAGAAGAATACACATAATAATTCAAACCCTAATATTCTAGTACAATTTTATCGGATGCCAACCCCCAACCCACCCAATTGTCCCGCGCATAATCCAACACACATTGTTTAGTAATTAATAGAAGGGATCAGAAGGATCATGTGACCTAAACTGGATTTTCATCAATCAAGACATCACAATCATATCATGTGCTCTCTGGTCCTACTTGTTTTGTAACACGGTTTCTACGTGGCTCAATACACAATATTTTTAATGCTTAAGTAACTATCTGATTTTCATTTCAATCTTAATCTATTTATTTTTTTGTTCTACTCAGTACTACATACTAAATTCTTTATCTAGACAATAAAATTTTGAGTTTTAATATTATATTGTGTGTTGAATATGCACATTCTTAATACGATATTAGTATTACTTTGTTATTTGTGTTTTATATTTTGTGTGTTATTCATGTGCGGATTTGTTGAATACATTATAACATCCAAAAGTATTTTTCGAACTTATAACTCTCATTTGTTTTTCTCATTTTTCTTTCTTGGTAGTCCGATTCCTAGTATTGAATATTTATTCTGCTTTTGAAATTATGACCATATTGTCAGTAAGGAATTGTCTCATTCAAGTTTATTTAGCCACAAAATGAAAGATAAAAGGTTGAAATTAGCATTCTTTAGGAGTTTGAAAGTTCGAAACCTTGAGTTCTAAAAAATGTCCAAGTTCATACTCACATTTAAGTTGTCCAAAATTCGATCCAACCTCAAATTGTCCTCATCCTACCCTTCAAGGGGAAAATTATTATGAGCTTTGCTTAGGTTGGTCAATCACCCAAACAATAATATTCTCTGAAAATTTGGAAGAAGAATTGCAATTGAGTTGTGGAAAATTTTCATGTCTGAATCAGAAAGGAAATTATCAGATTATGCGTTAGTTTAGATAATTATAGATATTATACCAAATCAATTAAATTACTATATTTACAGAAGCAAAAGCAATGACGCAAGGGCTCCCTCACTAGACACCATCAATTTCCATGACAGGAGCACCGATAGATAAATAAGCAAATCGAGGCTAAGTCACCACAAGTTCCAATAGCAAAAGCGCACACAAAAAAAAAAAAAAGCACTTAAACGAAAAGCACCTAATGATTCTTGGCATATTGGGAGGACGAAACCAAAGAGATCCCCAACAGTTGGATAAGAAAGACGTTAAAGATTTAAAGTGGAGCTACTGTGTTGTAGATATTAGAAAGAAACACATGTGAAATGAATACCAAAACTTAATACTGATGAACTTTCTTCCGAACATCATAGGCGCCGAAAACAACGTACTCGCACCACTACACGTTTCGCATTCTTGAAGAATATATAACTCAACACTGATGAAGTTTTCTCCATATGAATAATGGATTACATTAAGTGTGCATCATAATTAAAAGAAAAGGTCGATCCGAGGCATAATTGCATGCTAAGCTGCAATGTACAACAGCATAAAAGTACAAAGAATCATGTGATTTTAGCTTATTTGTATTGAAATGATCATATTCCATCACATTCTTATAAGTAGTCGTCGTACCCAGTGCACAAGGCTCCCGCTTTACGCAGGGTCTGGGAGAGGTGAATGTCGGCTAGCCTTACCCCCATTTATGGAGAGGCTGCTCCCAAGTCTCGAACCCGAGACCTACCGCTCATGGGCGAAGGCACTTGCCATCGCACCAAGTGCGACCTCTACATTCTTATGAGTAGTCTGAGAAAAAAATACAGTATGTATATAGCAAGAATCAAGTTTTTCCCAACTATACTTCCAAGATGTGCAAGCCCTCTGAACTCCGGTGCACACCTTCCAAATTACTAGTTGAAAAGGCCTCAAGTTTTCCTCTCTGCAGATGCTCAAGGAAATCCATGACGACTGGATCAGTCCAAGGAGCTCCAAATGGAGCTTCAGCGCCTGCAACCCACCCTAGGTGGCCACCTTTGGGTGTGACTATCAACATGCAGTTTGTATTGTCCTGTGAAAACAGTAAGCGATGTACTATATCAAAATGCCGATAGTACATAGAAGGAGATCACAAGAGATATGTCCAAAGAAATATTCTTTACAAGCAGAGGGAACACGAGGGTAGCTCAACAGTCCACCAATCCATTTGATGCAACTGATCTAAGGAAAATGACCTCTTTCTTTAGATTTTCTAAAAATCCCAAGCATATGGGGTCCGTTGAATTTTTACAAGGAAGAGAGGCTCCCTAGTCAATTCATTTTTAAGGGTATGTTCAGTCTAGAACAATCCGTCCACGCAGCCTTCTCCCCTAAACCCTATCACGTTAGTTAGTATTTCAAAATTTGTGGTTTATCTTGGTGTATACGGCATTACATATGCTGAATTATATTGAAAATAACAAAATACAAGAACTATTGGAGAATTAACAAATAAACCACTAATCCCTATGTTTGGATGAGGGACTTTCAAAATACCAAGGAACTCTACACTAGATTGCTAAAAATGCAATACAAGAACACTGCCAATAAACTACTCGAGCACTACAAAGCCACTACTAAAACACTAAATAGGCCACTTAAAAGCAGAATCTTAAATGACACCTTTCAAGGAGTCATTCGGAAGTTCTCTCATATGTATTGCATCTAGTCATTTCCAAGTCTCTCTATCTGACTTTTCTAGAGCATTCCTAACAAATATTTCCTCAGTTTTCATCGCACTATTAAGGCCCTCATCCAAAGTTAAGGTTGAACGTAATTTAGAAAATAGTATCTTGGTCTCGAGACACTACAAACCTTGATATCCTCACGAGGAATTCCCCGGTTTGGAGCAATTGGATCATTTTCCGCCTGAAACCCATAAGAACAATAAGTGAAAGCTCATTTAAGTTAGTTGAATACGCTTTTAATTATTCCACTCATGCAATCAAATTAAGAACACTATGTTCGATAGAAAAGACATAACTCTAAAGGATGGATATGGTAAGTCATGACGAAGGAAAGAAGTAGTTCTGTCCTCTTCTTGTTTCGAAAGGGATAAGCAGTGTGAAATATAATATAAAGCTATGGATTACCACTATCCATCCATAAAGTGGATTGAAGATAGAAAAAAAAAACAGTAATGTCATAACTTGTGCTTATTATGCTCATCAATCCCTCAATCAATCTATTCATTGTTAGAGGGAGAGATTATACTGGGCATGGGGTTCCTTATCCCTCTGTTCTTCCTTTCCACTCAAATAAGCAACTTCAAGGATTGACAATCTCCCTTCCGTCACTAACATCTTGCATCTTTCCTTTGCTCTCCCTTTTCTATCATTCCTACCAAACTGGGTATAAGAATACACCGCCAAACAGATATGCCCAGGCTCGATGTGTCTCATGTTTTTTTATAACAAGTCCATTATAAATTTAACCAGAATAAAAACGAAGCTTTTAGAATCTACACACTTCAACATCGGCTGCAAGATTCATAAAATTTCTATTAACCATATGAAATGTTCGAGAGAAAAGTACCTGAATGCAAAGCAATGGGGTGCAGACATCCTTTATGGAATTTGAACTACTGGAATTGGAGTAGTAGTCATCTACTGACTTGAAGCCAAATGAAACTGCAAGTTTTCATTGAAGGTGTTCTCATCAGATGAATGTCGTGTTATCCCATCTGAAATCAAATGGTTTCACGTACACAATATACGTACCACGAGTTAGTCCATCATCAAACTCCCTGACGGACTTTGCATTGGCAGCCAATGGAATATTATACTCACCACCCATGTCTTCAAAGAGTAGAGCATGCCTACAATGTAGTCCCGTAAAATTGGGTTATTTATTGATCTCAAGCTGAAATAACTGTTGAGAGTGAACTTGCAAGATATTGATCTCAAGACATAAAATTAATAATGCATGATATTTACTTCTTGAAAATTTTGCACAGTGAACTTGCAAGAGCTTTGTCATAAACATTATTAAAGCCCTTATGGAAGTCCTCGTCTGCAATGACCAAATTGAAAGGATTACACAACGAGACAGCACCAGAAAGACGGCATGCATTAGATTCCTGCAGGTACCACATCATTGGAATATAAATGAAATGCAAGTGGAGCAAAAAACGTTAAAGAAAATCCCAGTGCAAATGGTAGGTCCGACTATTTATAAGTGAAGATAAGATGTAACTTCATTGAAAATTCAAGGCCATAGAACGCTACTATATGGACATATATGACTAACATTAGCTCTATATTTACATGCCAAGTGCAGACTGCGTGACAAACCAAATCCAACTAGTACACCATTCTATAGCTTAGTGTCAGCTCAACACGTCATTTGTTGGTCTTAAAGGCATTTATGAATTCCGTTGAGCAGAAACAACAGCTTTCTACAACTAGCTAGATTACTGCCTTCTAAGCAACAGACACCAAAAGTTTTTAGTGCAAATCAATGATCCAAACGAACAAAACGAAATCCTGAAAGCGATTCGTCAATCACAAACTATACAGACAGAATGTGAGAGGAAATGAGAGAAGTTACACTGTACCTGACCCAAGTAGCGAACAAGAATGTTAGCGCCAAGAGACCAACCAACAGCATAGAGATTAGCTTTCGGATACCGAGTACCAACATGAGCCACTACTTCACACATATCTCCTAAAAATGAAGCCGAATAGAACTGCATATCAGCGCCATAAGATAACTAATCACAAAGCTGGCTTAAAAACCACATCAAAAAGTTCAAATCTTTAGCATAAAACTCCCATCAACGATTAAGAACCAAAAAAACAATCTGAACTCGAAAACAACAACCCCATTACAACAAGTATCAATCTTGCCAATTGTAAACAATGCAGCAAAAAATGTTAATTGGGATCATGAATTGGGTTCAATTGAAAAACTAGAAAACTGATTGGGCCAAGTGAGAATACCTGAGGAGTTGTTACAGGACTGCCGCCGCAACCGCGGCTGTTGAACACCAAGACCCGCCACCCTTTACTTTTGGCGCGAACCAGCATGTGCTTCACATACGAGTCATCACTCCCTCCAGTTAAACCAGGCTGCAAAAACACCCATTACCCAAAATCCAAAACTCAATTTCTAACTCAAAAGTTTTCCCCTTTTTTTCTGTTTTTTTTTTGTAATTTTCCGGGAAACAAACAGGAAATAAAGGAAGAGAAATGTGAGAACGAACGAACCAGGAGAATGAGGAGGGGGGAGTCGGGGGGCAAAAGGCGGTCGTCACCGGATACCCAGTCGAGGGCAACGGCACCGTCGTCTGCAGTACGGAGGCATTCGCGACGGAGCCTGACGTCGGGAGTGGACCTGTAGAACGAAGCGAATATGGTCTCGACGTGGCGGTTCGACCCGATTACCGGATACGGGTCGTAGGGTCGGGTCAGGGTGGTGAGGGCGGGGAGGAAGAGGTCGCAGCCGCCTCCGAGGATTTCGAGGGACGGATGGGCCATGGGGGCGGCGATGAGGTGACGTGGAGGGGGGAGCAGGCGGGGAGGCGAGTGTAGCTGTGGAGGTGGGACACGTGGCGTAATTAGGAGAGAGGTGGTGAGTTGCCAAGGTAGGCTCTGGCCAGTGGCCATTGGTTGGTTGGTTGGTTTTGTATTTAGTGGATCGCTTGAGGAGTGGTTTTTGGAAAGACCACAAAAAAATGTTTCTTTCTCCTTTCGTTATTTTTCCTACGAACAGATTATGATTATATTAAAATAAATATAAGGGAATTTTAACGAAAAGCTCCTGGTACTGTTCATTTTAACAAAAAAACCATATTTTTACACTAAAAAGTCAATCATGGTACTATTCACTTTACCTTTTATTTTATCCTTATCATTAAAACTCAAAATTTTCATGCCATTTTCATTAATTTTCCTTAAATAATAATCGTACATTTAATTCGGAAATTGGAAATGATGGTCTTATGAAGTTTAATTTTCAGTACAATGTTTTGAAAACTTTATATAAACCTCCATATATCAAAAAGAGTGATTTCAATGACAAGAGTATCATTGTTATCTCTTCTTCCGACATCACATTAACCCGAGTAAATGACATTTGGAGGTAAAAACAACTTTCATGTACTGTTATTATGAAATACATATAAAATTATAGCTAATTCGGAAATTAGAAATGATGGTCTTATGAAGTTTAATTGTTAGTACAATGTTTTGGTAACTTTATATAAACCTTCACACATCAAAGGAGTGACTTCAATGACACGAGTATTACTATTATCTCTTCGTCCGTCGTCACATTAATCCTGAATAAATGACATTTTGGATAGACCCGGCAGTTTATGACACGTCACGGTGACACGACATGAAAACGACACAAAAATAACGGGTTTCGAGTCAACACGATAACTTATTAGATCATTATCGGGTGACCTGTTAATAACAAGTTCTTAACTGGTATACACGCGGGTAACACGTGGGTAACCCGTTCGATCCGTTAAGAAAAAAATTATTTTGATAATTTTAAAGTTTAATTACTAAAAGATTTATTATAAAATACAATAGCCATATTAATATATACAATATATTTTATATTAAATATATAGTTTTGTATTATTATTCTATATAAGTTTTAAAAAAAAGTTTTAGTCATTATTTATTTTTATTATGAGAGTTCCTTATTATCATTATTAGGATAAATTTTACTTAACATGTTGTTGTCCAAAATTAAAATAAACTAATATAGTATTTGTATAGGCAAGAACTAATAAGACATACATACAAGTATGAAAAATGTGAAAGAATATATAAAGACTCGTGATTCAATATATAAACACTCGTGATTCATCATTATTCCTCCACGAGTAGATAATGCACTTACATTATTGTTTAGATTTTTAAAATCCTCCAAATCTTCATGAATAGTGTTTTTTATTTGAGGGCAAAATTAATAATAATTATTGTAGAAGTGTAAAAAATGTAAAAAAAAATATATACAATCACTCATAGTGACAAACTTTACAACTTTCATGAAGGGGTCAGCTTCGAAATCCAACACTATAATTCATAAACCTTAAATTTATATTTAACCGTCAATTGCTATTTACGCTTTATTCTTCTTACTGAATTTCATTTTTTAAATTTTCTTTTTTGAAAACATAATCATCTAGTGGATGTAAGAAGATGAACGGTTCAGATCTTTAATCACGTTTTGATATTTACGGTTAACTGAAATATGAGTCGATGTCATATAGTTTGTAGAAACTTTATAAACATCAAGCAATATTTTCACTAACCGTAAAACTCTGAATATAATATCAACGATCTAAACCGTTCATCTTCCTACATCCTCTAATATATCAAGTTTTCAAAAAACAAAATCTAAAAAAAAAACAAAATTTGATGAGAACAATGAAGCGTAAATATAAACAACAATCAACGGTTAAATTTTGATCTATGATTTATATGATTATAGTGGTGAATTTCGAAGTTAAGCTCTTCATGAAAGTTGTAAAGCTTGTTATTACGAGCGTTTATATATTTTTTCTATATTTTTTTACACTTCTACATTAATTAAAAAACTATTAAAGACTTTAAATAAGTGAAATATATTTAAAAGAAAATTGAGTTTTTATGTTTTGAATGTGACAATATGATACGTATATATTTATTTAGTATTATGTTTTTCATTTTATTATTTATTGGTTTATAATATATTTTCCTTAACGGATAACGAGTCGGGTCATATTACCTGTTAATATTATCGGGTCGATTTCAGGTCTGGTCATTTTACCCGTTTATTTTAACGCGTATTACACGACACGACCCATTAAGATATTGGGTATGACACAAAAACAACACGAACACGGAAAACACGACACGAATGTCAGGTCTAATTTTTGAGGTAAAACCAACTTTCATGTACGAGTGTAACTTTGTAAGTGGCTTAATATAAAGTTTCACACATGACGGCTTTGAAAAATATAATAAAAAAGATAAATTTTTATTTAACCATATAATTAACCCCCACAAATTCACCTCAAAACCCTCCATTAATTTCCTTAACCTCATTCATTGACCTTCTCCAAATACTTCCGCTTCTCCTCCTCCGTCATGAACGCCGTGACCGGAAAAGACTTCCCGATCCCCATCGGAGTCTTGAAAACGATCTTCTTCCCCGCCGGATCCTCAACACTCATCTCAGATATGGGGACCCACAGAAAAACCTGCTTGCTCTTGATCCCAGTCATCTTCTTCATCCTGCACTTCTCCACGTACCCAGTCACCTCAGTTGCGTAGCTGACACGTGTGTTGGACCCCTCAAAGAAGTGCTCGTAGGGTTGCTTCTGCTTCATCCACACGAACCCAGTTTCTCTGACCCTCCCGCACTCCACGAGGTCCTGCAGGGGGAGGACACCTTTGGGAAACCCTAGCTCATGTAGTAGGTCTATGGACTGCCGGTAGCAATCTTCGGGGCCGTAAACGATCTCGGCCCCGGCACGCTGCTTGTCTTCAACAACAAGTTGCTTGCCACTAGCCATTTCTTGAGGAGTATCGTGAGCAAAATCTTTTATATTTTTCGGAGTTTTTGGATGGAGGGTTTGAAGGCTTGGAGCTTTTTGTTAGTTGGGTTGAATTAATATATGGGGAGAGTGATTAAGAAAAGGGCTTAAAAGTTGTTGGATGGAGGTTGAGCGGAATTAGGGTTTGGAAAGGGATCAGGTGGGTTGTTCACCAAATGGACATTGGGTTTATTGTGCCATTGTCGGTGGGATGCTCTCACCTACTTCGTGTTTATGGTGATAATAATCGTCTAATAATAGATGGGTGATGTTATTATGAGGATATGAGAAATTTTTCAGTATGCTGGAAATACGATTTAGTGTATCAAGTATAATACACTTTGTTGGAAACTTTAAATTGCCAGAATGTTGGAAACTCTTTCAATTCTTTTTCAATTATATGTTCTGCAGAGTGAGTAAAGCCCTCAAGCGGTAATCGAAATTAGCTGTTTTTATTGAAACAACGCGAGCATATCCGGGTACATTGGGGAGGCCGAGTAACCATGAGTGCAGATAAACCAGGGGAATAAAATTTGAACCAATTATATATTACATTGGTATACAGATCCGTATTCCCGACACACTAGAAAATATCTCAAAAGATACACTTGCTGACATATTCTTTATTACAAGCAAAATTCTATATCCGCATATAATAATTGTTTATTTGTATTAGAGTGAGTGTTAGCTAACGTGCCAATTTTATGTATCACATAACATTTAATTGCTCACGACTTAGCTGAAGAAAAGTTAGCTCTGTTCATGTATATTTGGTGTGCTTACCAGTTACCATTAATTTAGGGTTTCTAAAAGGGGAAGGAAAATGCTTGGCAACGGTTTCACATGGTTTGGCGTGTTGGATGATTATACCATGCTATGTTAGATTAAAAGTTGGTCTAATAGGATACCAAAACCAAAACCAAACCTAAAACCCACGGCTCCAATCCATCTGGAAAATGTTTTTGAGGGCTAGGGTCAATAGGTACTTGCAAGTTGCGACCAGGGACATCGTGGGTTGATCTTGGCCATTAAAACATCCATGATCAAGAACAACATGAGCGCGTGTCCGACTGATCTTAACAAATCCATTATAAGATCTTTCCAATCACTATAATATCAAAGAATGTTACGTTGTAATGTTTTCTTACCAGACTTATGTTTTCAAACTCGTGCTTGCATTTTCAAACGAGCATATAATGCATGTCATCTCACTCTGGTAATATCTGCTGGTGACTAGAAGTTGAGAAACTTTTAGGTGTAAATTTGTTTGAATGAATTTTAAACAGAAATGCAAGAATAGGTTCAATTCTGCCAAGCGTACAACGTTCACAGCTGAAAATTAGGTAAAAGATCGGAGTAAAACAACACAAAACTTGACAAGGTTTGATGATCTTACGCAGTGGATATTCCGTGGTACAACAACTACGAGCATTACTAGCTACAAAATTACACTCATAAGAACAAGAAACCTCCAATTAACAGGCGATAGCTTTCTTCGCGGTTAATAGTTACATATATGCATATCTAAAGACCAAAAATCAACTACGATAAACAAGATAAGACATTTTATGAACAGAAAATCCAGGTCAAGTCTTATTCCTAAAGAAATGCCATCATATAATGAACTTTTCCTTAGAAGATAGAAATAAACGAGTAGTAAACTGTTGTGAAAAACACAAGAAGCTCATATCAACACTAGTGCTTTTCCTTGTCCTTTGGAACATCCTTCGGTGGAACCTTTGATTCCAGTTCCTTGGTGATTCTAAGAGAGAATCCATTAAGTTGTATTAAGATGCAAGACCACTAACAAAAAATATATGAAAGCAGAGTAAATTGTTTCCAAATAAACATAAAACGACATGTCACAATTCATCGATTCCTCGAGATCACACTGAAATGGTATCTTACACAATAATCAATGTCCACTGTCCAGGTTTGGCTGGACAAAATTTTGTACACCGCACCACTGTTTGATAACAAATCAATCTTGGTTTATCTTAAAAACTATGGACGCGAAGAATAGAACCAAGTAATACAATAATGAAAGTCTCACGAGCTGCCCTTCTATTTGAGGGCTGATTCCAAAATATAGAAACTAATGCCCTACTCCAACCAAAGAATCAAGACTAGGGTAAAACCGAAAAGCTAAGATAAAAGAGAAAAGGCATGCCTACTCGTTTAGGTAATACAGTACAGCTAAGGATTTGAAAATTAAACCCTTCAAACCCACATCAAACTAACATCTCTCACACAAGAAACCAATTTCACACCATTACTTGCTAACTTACTAAACCTTCCTCTTTTCCAACATCAAGACAAAACAATGAAAACGGTTCATGATAACATCAGAAATCTTCACCCAATCTGAATATAAAGCATGTAGCAATCTGCGGAACGTTAACTCTAATCCATGTTAAGAGTGACACTAGCACAGTACAGAACCATTTTCAAGAAACATATAGAATTCAAATGAACTGCCAAATTAAAATTTTGACAAAATTGAGCCCCAACTTGCAAACATATAAACAATTTCATAGTGAACATATTTTACAGAAAAACAAAACGACAAAAGAAGGAGAAGAGGATTACTTGGGGGATTCTTCCTCCAGCCATGTGCGAATATGCTTGACATTGCGCTTGAAGATGGTAGCTGATTGTCGCACATCACCCCTCAGCATAAGAATCACCGCGCCTACACCAGCGACTGTCAGTATGAAGTTTGTCAAAGCCATACTTCTTTCTGCTTCTTGCAAAACCTAGTTCCGCGACGATGAAATAAATTATTCCGCATTCAATCCAGTAAATGCAGTTCAAACATAAAACCAAAGTTTTAGCTAACTTAAGCAAAAGGATGGATATTCATTCGCAGAATATTGCGATTATCGCTATCTTCTCGTGTGCCATGAACACTATCTTACAAAATGATACGACTATGTAGAAAATTCGTCATATTTATTGCCGAAAAAGCTCAGGAAATAAAACCCAAGTGAGGATTAATTAAAATCAAAGTCCAGAGTTCATCGGAACATTAGTTCAATTCAAGCAACATCAAATATTCAAATCAATAATTCAAAATTTTGAAACTTAAATTGGCTTCCCAACTATTCAAACAGGGAAGCAAAAGCCTCATCTCAACTGGGTCAGTAGCCATGGCCGCTGAGTAATTAAGATTATTATCTTAATACAATCTTAATCTGAATCAAATCACAAAAACGCCATAAATCAGCACTACAATGTAAAATTGGATTCAGAAAATCAATTGTGAATATAAAACAGAAATTAAATATGATAGTGGCTGGAGATTACCGAAGAGAAGTTCGGGCGGTGAAGTGGGAAACTTGGGGCTGCTCCTGGGCGGGTGGCTTCGCGGGAAACAGAGACGGCGGTGCGAAAATGTGGTGGCGGCGAAGGTGTAGAGGGATTTTCTGAGAGAGAGAGCGTCAGCAACGAAGGTTCCGGATCAAGTTAAAATATGGATTTTGGGCTGTCTTGATATTTGCATGGACTAATTTGAAGGGCCAATAAGTCGTTGGGCTGTCTTGATATTTGCATGGACTAATTTGAAGGTCCAACTGCCCTTGGTTGTGTTTTCAATCCTCTCAATTTGTTCTTGGCAACCTTTGGTTCCCACTTGAAAATGCTTATGGAGAAAGCACTTGTGCTAGTGAGCGATTTTGTAAATCAAGTGCATTTTGAAAAACTACTATGAAGGACATATTGAAGAAGCTAGAAGCTTCGATTGAAACCAAATAAAGTTCCTTTGAATATATGAGCATTTTTATGTTTTTGTCACACGTTTTTATAAATAGTTCGGGTATTCTGAGGGTATTTCTTGCTCTACCAAAGCTCATAGCATCCAAAACATGTACCATTCAAGTCATAACTTGTTGAGCGGGAAGGAATTCAAAATTGTCGACGTATGGGTCCACAGCTCGTCTATATATAGGGATGTAATTTCTTTTTCTTTCTTTCTTTTTTTGGTTGAGAAAAGTTTAGCGGCAGGGGAGGTCACCCCATCCCCCGATCCTGGACATATCACAAGCCACTTTGAGGAATTAGAGAGGGGATCTTAGCTCCTTTTTTTTTTATTTTTAAGATCCCCACCAAGAGAGATTGTCGTCTGTGGAACTTGAATTTAGACTTTGGTCTAGCGAAAAAAACGATCTTTACATACTCAACCAACCTTCGTTGCTTGTGATTTCCACACACTCTTGTTAGTTTCTCATAGATTCAAACTATCACATTGAATAAACAAAAATAACTATCAAAATAGATTAAAAAGAGTGTGTTTCTCATTTTGCCTCATAAAAATCGAATCCATACGACGGGAAATGAATATAAGGAAGAATCTAGAGTTTCTAAAAAAAGTCAAGGAAGACTTGCACTAAGAAACCTAACGTGTAAAATCTTCCCAAAGAAATGGGGTCGTGATGATAAGGGTTCGGAATCAATGGCTTTAGTTTTGGGGCTATCAATATTATCCAAATTCCCACCACACTGACCGCACCAAACTTTGGTTCTTTCTTGTCTCACAAGATCTCTCTTTTTCCCTTTTTAAAGCCACACTTTCCCTACCATCATGATTAATCACAAGAAATAATATTTTCAAGCAATATTTTTTGGCTAGTTAATCATATTTCTCTCAAAACGCAGCTACTTGTGTTTTAAAATAAACTCTTAATACATGTAATCATTCACAAATTAACTTCTTATTAGATATAAATTCAACTATATTTATATTCGTCAATGGACGAATTCAGAATGATCGATCTCATAGTTTGACTCATATTGTATGAAGAAAGAAAAAAATTATTATCGCTTGTTATTCATATCGTAAACACTTTAATGACCAAGAAACACTATTCTAAAAATTCTCGTTTAGGCGCAATCGGATGGTCACCGTCCCTATTAATCTTTTGGTGTTTGAAAATTAAGAATAGGTGCTTAAACATACTCAGGCACCCGACTAGATCTCATCTCTCGCTTAGACAGAAAACTTATAACTTTCATTTTTTTAATAACTTGGAAGAGACTTGTTGAATACTTACATGAACACACATTATATGTTTGTTCCTCATGTTTTTATTATGTTCTAATACTTTATAATTTATATGTCATTATATTTTTGTAGTTTATGTATCGCAATAAAACTATATATTTTAAGTACAACATACACTTATTTATACAATATATAATAAAATACAATCAAACACTTATTTATATAATATATAATAAATTTACTTATTTGCCTAGTATGCTAGGCCTTGCCTAGCCTTCTAGACGTTAGGCTCTAGCCGTTCGCTCGACTAGCGCTTAATTCTGTTAGAACCTTGCCAAGAACAATAGAATGCTTTATGTTCAAATATATAATCCTACTCAACTATAGCGAGTGATGTGCCTTATTAATCTAAATAATTTATGACGTGTTTAGTGCAGCCACGTACACCAAACGGTTGTGTGCATACTAAAACACTACTATTCCTAAGAGTTTATGATGTGCTCAATGAGACTACATACACCAGAAGATTGTGCGCATACTAGAACACTTTTAATTACAAGTAATTTTTTACGCTGTTTAATTGCAAGTCCGCGCTACTCGGCTTAAACATGAATCAAAAGGTTTCTTATCGGAAGTTGGAACTACTGTCTAAATATAATTCAAAGAAACTCATGGATATTGATAGTAAAGGGAGTGGGGTGGTTGTCTCGGAATCTCCCTTGCCCGACTTGATGATTCAGAGTGGGTACCACCAATAACTACTAGCGGGGCCCTTAGTTGATCACGAGTTTGGTCATTGTGAAATCTGGACCCTTGGTCACTCGAAACTTGCTTTGACAAACTAAATCTCATCTATATTTCTACTAATTAATAAAACACTCATTGTCAATCAAAATTTTATAAAACTACCAGTTTAATCGTCTAATTAAAACAAAACATGAATAAGAAATATGGGGCAGAAATATAATTTCACACAACCAAATTTTGTTGTTTTTTTTCTTCAAAATCTCACCTACATGTAATTATAATATATCTCTAATTAAATAAATAAATAAAGACTTCCCACTCCCACATTTTCTATTACTCTTTTCATCTCTCCTTCTATTTCAAAAACAAAACAAAAAAAAATTTCTCACACTTTGTGTGTGCCCATATGCTAGTATATAAAGTGAGAAGGCAAAAAAAGTGAAACATTCAAAATGACAAGAAATGTCCCTACCTAATTAAGAATTTCAAAACAAAACAATTTAATTAATAAGGGTAAAATGGTAAACTACATCATTTTAAAGATTACAAACAAAGCACCCACTACGTGGGTGGTTACTTGATAAAATTAATACTAATATATTTGACAAAAAAATTACTAATACATAAACATAATAAACAAAAAGCCAATTAGCACACACGTAGGCATGTGCTAAGGGACTAGTAAATTATAGAATCCCTTAGAATTTCACAGAAGTATCTCTGGTTCCCACAAGATATTTTTAGTGTATTTGTAGTTATATATATGGTTGATTTTCTTTTCAAGATTATAATAAAGCTTTAGGATTTCAAAATTATATATATTCATGTTGTAAAGGACACATGTACTCAATTGTCATTACAAAGTAGCAAAGACTAATACCAAGGTCATAAGAAGAGTTTAATATCGTGAGCTTGTAACTAAAACTATCTCTTAGGAGAGCACTTGGGATCGAAAACTGAAATTGAAATACAGCTTAATTCGGATCCCATCAAATGTTTCGATTTTTGCAAATTAAAACAATTTCGGTTTGAGACCAAACCTAAAGCTAAACTAACAGTTTGGTTTAGGTTCTTAACATCTAGAACCAAAACGAAATCGAACCGAATTGCAAATATTAAAAATATTTAATTTAATTAATAAATTAGGTGTTGGGTGTAATTGGTTATTTAGTATGGTGGTTATCAATTTTGGTGTTAATTTCTGTAAAGTGTTTTTCTATATCGTTTGAGGGCTGAAACAAATTGAAAAAAAAAAATATTAAAACATCCCTTGGAGATGATTTGGACACAAAATCTGGAGGCATTTTTCAGTGCCCCCGGGGGGGGGGGAGCGGCGGAATGGGATCATCTCCGGATCCCTTACACCTAATCCTCCTCATCAAACAATCTGTGTCCTTAAAATTTAATTCAACGACTAAAAACACTGGCCCATTTTAAAAGTTATAATAACTTTAGCCGTTGAATCAAATTTCAAAAACCCAAATTGTTTGATAAGAAATATTAGGTGGAAAGAATCCGGAAATGACCCCTTTCTCCTGGGGTGAAGTGGGGGATGTGCGAGAGAGGGTGAGGTCAAAACATTGGTTGAGTGTGGGTCTCAAAGTATGTTGGTGGGGTAGGGTGGTTATGTTTGTGTCTGGGGCGTAGGAATTACATGATCCAGCAACTAAACTATAGAATTTCTCCTAGTTTCCAAAAAAAATATATATATAGAATTTCTCCAATATTTGGTTTTTTTTTTTTCCACTCTTTGGTTAGAGACGGTCCAAGCATGACATTAAAGTAATTGATTGTATAATTTAGTTCAGCCGGTCTTAAGCCCACAAATACACTCCACACGCTCAAAATAGACAGCAAATAATAAATGATATGATTTGCTCTTAACATTTCGCTACTATACAAAGCAAGTAATAAATACCAAAGCCATACGAGAAATTATAAATACAAATTGAAAAAAGTTTGTGAGCGGATCGTGAGATTAATTCAAGGTCCATAGGCAAATGTATAAGGACTAGGATTCTCTCCCCTCCTTTTTTCATCCCCTTCCGTCCCCTCTTCTCACATTATCTATTTTAACCGTGACTGTTCAAATAGGAGATGAGGGAAGGGAAGGGAAAAAAGATAGGAGAGAATCCTACTCCAATGTATAAACATCATTTGTTTTGAAACTTTCTTCTTCCTCTATCCCTTCCGACTTCATTTGGATTGCAACAAAAACTCCTAATTCGCCTCTAACCAAAAGACTCACGTTCCAGATCTTCAAGAAAGAACCCAAAAGATCACCAAATTCATCTCCTTTACAATGGAGTTTCCTAATTTACTCAAGTAAATTAGGAAACACCAGAGTATCCCATGCTTCATGTGTTGATACTTTAAGAAATAAGCCGAGGCATGTGGTCCGGCAACACTTGAGTGCTTTTGTCTCCCCCATTGTCTCTGCAAAATGTGCACCAATATATAATTAAAATCCCACATCTAATTTGTATTTGTAAATTGTGTGCCATGTGAGCTAATTCCATCTTCAATAATCCCACTTAATTATAATAATAATCACAACTTGTCTTTTTGACTTTTGCATATGCTTATGGAAGTAAATCACTTTTAAGAGGCATGTTATGATGAAACATCTCAATTATGCAGATCATAGTGATTGTGGGAAGAGTATAAAGCCAGGGAATAAGGTCATAATTATAAGATTAAAGTTCTATCATCTATCAAGTTGGTTGTCCATTTGTATTTTTTTTAGTGCATCGATATTTTTACATTAAGGGCAGGGGAAGTTCGATCATTTGTATTCTTTTGTTCTTTCTCTTATTTGCACGTTAATGTCCAGCCTTTCATAGTGATACTGATGTAGACGACCAAAATATCAATTTACAAAGAATATTTGGTAGTGCCAGTTGATTGACAAAGATAAAGATTTGAGTTAAAATTCAAAAACTAAGCTATAATTCATAGGGTTATTCTATACTCTAGAAGAAACAACCACGATAAGATGTGATCAAAATTTTGAGGAAAAAATATAATCAAAATGGGGGGTTGACTATAATATTTACATGTATTTAATATACTTATTATCTGATGGTCAATTATAATTCATGTGAATGTATGTGTTTAATTCAATCACCATATGACCGTCGAGATGATGATTGTATTAAATACATGTAAATATTGTAACTCCTATCAAAAGAGGTTGCACTAAGCAGTATGATATATAATTAGTCGGTCAATCAGTCTATACAGGTGAACAACCAACGCAACATCGCGACTAAATCTATAGATTAATGCTTTAATAAGATAATTATAGTAAATGTTTATCAAAATTTAGTCCACAAAAGTGATAGAAAATAGATCTTTATCAAATTATAGATTTACTCT
Source organism: Malus sylvestris (assembly GCF_916048215.2). Classification (NCBI taxonomy): domain Eukaryota; kingdom Viridiplantae; phylum Streptophyta; class Magnoliopsida; order Rosales; family Rosaceae; genus Malus; species Malus sylvestris. The sequence continues at coordinate 19,900,441 of NC_062273.1, read as the reverse complement.
ATTCAAATTAGGAACATTGTAGATATAACATGTTTTTAATAGTATTTATTGTTTTCACTAAGTACTACGGTATAGTGATATTCTTCTTTATTTATAAGGCAAATTTAATTCTTAGATTCAATTCTTGTAAAAAATGATTTTGAATCACATTATTGCTACCTTATTGTGAAATTAAGCGTATGTACTACTACATCATTTGTTTGTTCTGAACAAAATGAAATTACCGACGCATCACAGGCCTACGTTATTGTTTTTCTCGCAAACCAACCGAGTAAAATTGGGCCAAATTGGGCCGGACCAATCTTAATTTCCCATCCGTTGCCCACGCTCCGAGAGTCCGACCCTCCAAGTCTCCGATCTACCTTTTATCATGTCCCACTCACTCTCTCTCATCAACGGAGAGAGGAGAGAGATACAAAGAGAAAAAGATTCGCATACCAACATAAAGACTAGAGATAGATATATATGGATATAATAATATAATAATTTTTAATTAGCTTATTATATTAACTTCCCACAAATTGATGAATAAACCTCACATACTAAATACACTCTACATTTGCTTATTCAATGAAAAAGTATCTTAATACACCCCACATACTTATACATAATATCCTCACACCTTACATTCTCAATACACACCTTACATTTTCTACATGCACTGTCACATCCTGGCCCGGGTCTACCACATCCCGGGCCTGCTCTACCACCGTCGCATGATATTGTCCGCTTTGGGCTTACAATTCCCTCACGGTTTTGTTTTTGGGAACTCACGAGCAACTTCCCAATGGGTTACCCATCCTGGGAGTGCTCTGGCCTCCTTCTCGCTTAACTTCGGAGTTCCTACGGAACCCAAAACCAGTGAGCTCCCAAAATGCCTCGTGTTAGGTAGGGATGAGAATATACATTCAAGGATCACTCCCCTGGGCGATGTGGGATGTTACAATCCACCCCCCTTAAGGGCCCGACGTCCTCGTCGGCACACTTCCGCCCAAGGATTGGCTCTGATACCATTTTGTCACATCATGGCCCATGTCCACCACATCCCGGGCCCACTCTACCACTGTAGCACGATATTGTTCGCTTTGGGCTTATCATTCCCTCACGGTTTTATTTTTGGGAACTCACGAGCAACTTCCCAGTGGGTCACCCATCCTAGGAGTGCTCTGGTGACACACCCCGACCCGGAATGTCCATTAAGACTCCGAATCAAGCTGTGCTGGGCGACACATGGAAGGTGACGAAGCCATAAAGTGTGATGATGTGGAAAATTGTGAATAAATTTAAACCTAAGAGTGCCTAAATACCAGAGTGCACTGGTGAGCGGGAATGAACCCACTTCACACGTGACGTTAGAGCATAAGCAAGTACAAAATAGTGAATTAAGAATCGTACCCTCGAATAATCTTCAATACTAAGAATCGCCATCATTCCTCAATGATAAGAAAACTCAGCTAAGAAGACCTAGAGGCGGGGTGAAGATAAGACAAAGGTGAGTGGCCCAGTAATTAAAATTTTAATAGAAATCATATAAATTGCTATAACCCCTCACTACAATACCTATATAATTTTGCAGACTTAGAATATAAAAATATACATCTTTATATACGTATATTGATTCAAGTCATGCTTCACATATTTATAATCATATGTTAACTTATTGCATATTCATCACATCTACTAGCCCATCACGTATTCACCACATATGTTATTTCATCACATATATTCATTATATATACTAGCATGTAAGTTGGAGTCACCTCTAGTGACCTATACGACATATTGATATTTCATCATATATCTCATCAGTTATGGCTAGCATATAATAGTCGAAGTCATCTCTAGTGACCTATACGACATTTTGATATCTCATCACATATCTCATCAATCATGGCTAGCATATAAGTCGGAGTCACCTCTAGTGACATATACGACCTATTCATATCTCATCACATATCTCATCAATCATGGCTAGCATATAATAGTCGAAGTCACCTCTAGTGACCTATACGACATATTCATATCTCATCACATATCTCATAAGTTATGGCTAGCATATAATAGTCGGAGTCACCTCTAGTGACCTATACGACATATTCATATCTCATCAATCATGGCTAGCATATAATAGTCGGAGTCACCTCTAGTGACCTATACGACATATTGCTATCTCATCACATATCTCATCAGTTATGGCTAGCATATAATAGTTGGAGTCACCTCTAGTGACCTGTACGACATATTCATATCTCATCACATATCTCATCAATCAACTAATACCGTATACTTACTTGAACTTACCTAAACTTACATGAACTTACCCGAATGTCCTGCGTTCACCTTTGCACTTCAGAGCGTTCACAGCACCACAATTATATATATATATATATATATATATATATATATATATATATATATATATGCAAACAATTCATCTCATCGTTTACGCATTATTTAATAGGCATGGCATTTTTAGAGCATAATTCATTTAATTGCATTTTCTGGGAAAACATCGAGCGTATACATATATACTTAAAACCAAAAGCCCACGCACATTGCTCATTTCCTTAAACAAGGCCGTGGTCACAATTATTTAATCTAATTTCTTATATGGCTGCATCTAACGTCTCGTTAGACTGCCTACGTACCCTAAGCAGGGATCAAGCCATTCGTAGTTCACAATAATCATTTATAGTAATACGCATATGGATAGATCACGATGAAATCTAACTTAACCATCTGATAGTATTTTATAACATATAAATATATATATGTCATGGCATAAGTTTCTTAGTTTTATTTAAAAGCATTTATAGAATTATCAATCATGAAACATAAGATGAGCAAGGAAAGATCCACTCACCTGGAGTCCACGCTACAACTTCTTAGCACGAACATTGAGGTGTCATAAACGATCAGCGCCTATGACCAAGGCCAATTTGGCCTGGAAATGCTCTAATTTCATCAAAACCCGTCGGAAACCCTAGTTTTAGGTGTCTTCAATTTGGCTCCATAGCAACTCTGACGCCTCAACCATTGCCTGGGCTTTGTTCCTGGGTTCTAGAGGAGTGTTTTGATGATGGTAATTAAAGGGGATGGTTTCACAATTGATCGATTTTGAGCAAAGTCTCCCGCGGCACCCATCTCATTTTGTTACCAAAATACTATCAATTTCCTTCTAATTTTTGGTGAAAGAAAAAGAGAAAGGTGAAGGGGATGATTGGAAGTGGTTCATAGGTCCAATTCGTCGGAAAATTGAACGAGAATGGCGAGAAACCGCCGGTTTAAAGGCATGGGTCGCACGGGTCAAGGATGACCCGTTTCCTCCTTTTCCCCTGTTCATCACTCTTCCTCCTTCCCCTCATTTCTTCTTCCTTTGATTGGTCCTCCACTTTCTCTTCTTTCTGGTTGGCCCAACTCCTCCCTCTCTCCTGTTCCGATTGGGCAGCTTTGCCCTTCCCTCATCCTTTTTCTGTTTCCGTTTTTCTTTTCTTTTTCCCCTCATTTTCTTCATCTTCCTCTTTAAATAATTAATTACTAAATAATATCCACATTTAAAAATATATAAAAATATAATTAGTGACTGAAACAAAAGTATTTCTCGAGTTTACAGTTCCTCTTCTAAGGGCATTTTTTGTAAAATCACGCTTTTAAAATTAATAGAAATGTAAAATTTGGGACGGGTTGTCACATCTGGCCTCCTTCTCGCTTAACTTCGAAATTCCTACAGAACCCGAAGCCAGTGAGCTCCCAAAATGCCTCGTGCTAGGTAGGGATGAGAATATACATTTAAGGATCACTCCCCTGGGCGATGTGGGATGTTACATGCACCCCATCTTTTCTTAAATCTTATAAAGTTTTTAATTTGGACAAAAAATGCTAACTGAAATTTGACAAAAGATGCTGCTTGGGATTTAAAGCATATGAGGGTTGTTTTCAATTCCATCATTAAAACTCATGTCGTTTATTTTTGAATATTTGATGGTAATTTTAGGTGTTTAATTCTTTATGTAATCCTTGTGATCTCTAAAAGATGAATACGAATATAAATGCTTGAATAGCGCAGAAAAAGTAAGATTAAATCATTATTGATGTCATCAAAATCACTAAAACGATAAAAAAATATGAAGTCTTACCTTATGTGAAGCTTCCTAAACATCGATTTCGTGTTTCATTCATCAAATTTTTTTTTTTCAATCAACATGTTTGTAGTTTCATTGGTTGGAGGGATTTTGATAGTTGAAGAAAATAAATAATATATTAAAAGTGATCTGAGGTGTATTTAGAATTTTTTTATTTTTTTAAACCTAATAAGGTCAAAATTGTCATTGCATAGTAGAGTAAATAAATCATTTAATATTAAATTTTAATATGAGGTGCATTCAACATTTTATGGGGTTCTAATATAAAAAGTCTTTATTTACCCTACAATGCAATGACAATTTTGACTTAATTAGGTTTAAAAAAAAATAAAAAATTTCGAAATACACCTCAAATTACTTTTAATGTATTATTTATTTTCTTCATCTATCAAAATCCCTCTAACCAATGAAACTACAAATATGTTGATTGAAAAAAATTATTTTTGACTAATGAAACACGAAATCGATGTTTCGGAAGCTTCACATGAGGTAAGACTTCATATTTTTTATATTGTTTTAGTGATTTTGACGACTTCAATAATGATTTAATCTTGCTTTTGCTGCGTTATTCAAGCTTCTATGTTCGTATTCATCTTTTAGAGATCACAGGGATTACATGAAGAATTAAACACCTAAAATTACCATCAAATATTAAAAACAAACGACATGGGTTTTAATGGTGAAATTGAAAACAACCCACATATGCTTTAAATCCCATGCAGTATTTTTTGTCAAAATTCCAGTCAGCATTTTTTGTCCAAATTAAAAGCTTTATAAGATTTGAGAAATGTGGGGTGTATATAAAAGATGGGGTGCATGTAGAAAATGTAAGGTATATATTAAGAATGTGGGGTGTATTTAGCATGTGAGATTTTTTCAATAATTTACTAGCATTTGCCTATACACTTTGTGTGTATGAACACATTTTTTTAGAAAATGAGCTTTGTGTGTATGAACACATTTTTTTAGAAAATGTGAATGGGGGGGGGGGGGGGAGAGAGCATGGGGGAGTTAGAGGTTTTTGTTTTTGGATTTTTTTTATTTTTTATAATAATATTGGAGGTATTTTAATACTACCTGTATGTGAGACTTTAATAAAAAATAGTAAAATTTGAATATGTGAAATTACATTATTACTCATGATTTTTTTTGTGTGATAGAAGACTAATTTGTCTTTCATCATCTTTTGGTTGACAAAGAAGAATTTATTAATTAGTAGATATAGAATATTAATATAATAAGCCATAAATAAATTATTTAATATTAAATTTTAATATGGGAGGGATGCTAATATAAAAAACCCTTTTAATTTATATAATTCCTGCCTTTCAATTCATGGAAAGAGAGCGAAATCTCTAAAAAACTGTGAAAACCAAAGGCAGTTTAGAGAGAGAAAGCTAGAGAGAGAGACTGCTGAGGGTTTTCTGCTTGTTCTGGTGATTTAGACGCCCTGCAGCGCCTGAGCGACAGAAGGCGAAGAACCCTAATTGGCGAGGGGGATACGTATAATTTGAGAAGTTGCTCATAGGAATCGAGGGTGAGTTTTTTCATTGATGCTCTTCGGCGGTGGAGCTGATGGTTGGAAATGGATCGTGTTCGCGGAGGCTAGCACCGGCGGCGGCGGCGGTGGTGGGGGGAGAAGCGGTTCGCTCATCGGCGGCGGCGTCGGTGGCGGAAGCGGCTTCTGGTCTTGGACTGCTTCCTCCAATGTCGGCTTAGCCGTCGCCGTCACGGCCATGGCCGGTATCGCCTTGGCCGCCACAGTCGTCTACTCTCGTAGGTAAAGCAAACAAACAAAAATTCCCAAAGAATTTACTGAATCGAAATCGAAATCCCTAAATTCGTTGTGAGTGCAAAACCCTAGATTCTTCAATAGCTTGACAGATTGATAGGTAGACAAAAAAACACACAAAGATGATTACGCATCAGAAACAACCATTAATGAAAGCCCTACGGCGGATTCACACTTCTTTTAATCCACCTCCACCGTCGTCAAATTCCACATCTTCACCGTCGTCGTCATCGTGGATTCATCTACGATCGGTTTTGTTAGTCGTTGCTTCCTCATCTTCCTCACCAGTTTCCACTGATCGGTGAGTTTTCACTGTTCCTGTTCTCCCCCATATTTCTGTCCCTTAAATTTGGTCCCTTTCAGTCTACTTGGTTACTTAGAAGTTGTATGAATAGGAAGAAAAGCTGGGATTTTTCTGTTTCATTTCACATTTTTGTAAGCACCAAAGGTGGGGTTTTTCTCATCTTTTATAAATTTGATATGTAATCCAATTGATTCTTGTGTTGCGGAAATTGTCCTGTTCAAGTACTTATTCCCTAGTCTTCCTTTACTACTCTCCTGTAGGATTCGGATTCTGAATATTGTTTCCATGCATTAGATGTGGACTGTCGGAAATGAAATTGGGTTCGATTAGGCTTTTTGTGTCACAAATTTAGAGGTCCAGCTCTTTTGTTGTCTCTGATTCATTGAAAGAAAAATCTTCTTTGTGGGTTTCGTGTTTAGTCATAAACCTTGTACTGTCCATCAAAATTATTCTCTCTACTTCGGTGGCAATAGTTCTGTTTGTCCTTTCGTAGTTGACCGTATTTTTTATAGGTGATTTGCACATTGTTCTTTCTTGATATCTTCGTTTGTCATTTGTATACCACTTTGGCTTTTTAGTTATGTTTGTTTTACTTATGCTTCCCGCAGTGAAATCTGATCACTTGTATTTGTCTCTTTCTTCAGGGGCAGTCTTAAATCACCTTGGTCCCGTAGGAGAAAAAAACACGCCCTTCTACCAAAACAATGGAAAAGTTTATTTACACCGGATGGGAAACTCACTGATGGTGGTCTCAAATTTTTGAAGAAAGTTCGCAGTGGAGTATGTTATTGACTTTTGTCAGAACTATCTTCTAATTTCCGTCTAATTGTGTTAGTTGTTGATTTTTTTTATCAATGTATGTTTTACAGCTGTTGGATATTAATCACTTAGTTTCTCATGCAGGGTGTTGATCCAAGTATTCGAGCTGAAGTGTGGCCATTTCTTCTTGGAATGTGAGTATTTTCTTCTCTATGCAATTGCTTTAATGCTTCAAGTTGTGTATCTGATATATGGAAATTAGTTAGTGTATGATTTCAAACTTGTTGCATTGATGACTGTTTGGTTGCCTGGTCCTGGGGAATGCTTGGTCCAGGGAGCCTTGCAGGTGTCTGCTATGAATTATGATGAATTTTTTTATCTACCCAGATGTACTTTGTCCTTTCTGGTGTGTCTCTATGCTGCGTTTTCTGAGTGCTTTGAATACATTCACGTATTGTTTGATTTTTTCTTGGTCTTTATGTACTTCCTCTGTGATTTTCCTAGTGACTAAGATTTGGTACAATGAGGAGGGATGAAAAACCTCAATGTGTTTGTTTTAAGTTCCAATAGTTATTTAAGCCTGGACCCTCATGCATGGTACTTTCTGTTTTTATGGATGTTTTAGTCGCGATTAACATGGGAACCTGCATCTGGGTGCATGGTGTTAAATTATGATAAGGAACTTGTATTTGTATATGTAGTTTCTTTTTCATTATTTATCCAGCCCAATTTGCTTTCTGGAGGTGAAGGTTGGACTTTTGATTCTAGTATGGCATAATGAAATATGGAACCTAATCTCAGTTGCCTTGTAGTCTCACAAGAAAAATGAACTTATAAAATGCTTTTTTCCCTTTTTTGGATGCTGAAAAAAATTTACCTGTGGATTTTGGTACTGGCTGATTTAACATTGATTTGTTCTTTCTCAACAGCTATGATGTGAACAGTTCCAAGGAAGAAAGAGAGACTGTAAAAAACCAGAAAAGGTATTGTCTTTCTGTTCTTTGCCCTCTTCCTGTACGTAAATTTCATATGGCATATTTCCTTGTCACGGTTCCCTATCTCTCACATTTACTTTATATGTGCATGTTCTTCTTCTTCTTCTTCTTCAAGGTGTTCACACTTTCTTAATCACTTGCAATGCAGAAAAGAATATGAAAACTTGCGGAGACAGTGTCGCAGAATTTTAACACAAAGTGATAAGAGCTCGAAGTTGAAGGAAACTTCTGGTAACAGTAGCACTGAGAGCAGCGGGGATTTCAGTCAAGTTTTAGATTCTTCTGACCAAGGGGATGTTACAAGTGCCAGGAGGTACATTTCAACTGAGGGAGGAGACCAATTACCCAAGGATTCAGATAACCCTGTAGGCAATCAAGCTGTTCAGACTTCTGAATCACTTGAAGGAGATGGAGAGAAAAGTGGAGTCACCTGTGATGATCCTTATGCTGCCGATACGGAATCAACTGATTCTGATTCCTCTGAAGAAACTGATATCACTCGACCATTACTATCCACTGATGTTACTGAAGAAAACTATGTTGATGACAAGCCTAAGGAGAGCTCCTGTCTCTCCAATATTGAAAACAAGCCCAAAGTCCACTCAGCAGAAGATTTTGCCACATGGCAGAGGATCATCCGCCTTGATGCCGTTCGCGCAAATGATGAATGGATTATTTACTCACCATCACAGGCTGATGTATCAGAGATGAAGGCACAAAGACTAGCTGAAAGTGTCGGGTTAAAGGATTATGATCACTTGGAGCCATGCAGGATTTTTCATGCCTCTCGCCTGGTTGGAATCCTGGAAGCCTATGCTCTGTATGATCCTGAGATTGGGTACTGCCAGGGGATGAGTGATCTACTCTCTCCTATTATCTCAGTGCTGGAAGAGGACCATGAAGCCTTCGGGTGCTTTGTGGGTTTTATGAAAAAGGCACGGCATAATTTCCGACTGGATGAGGCAGGAATCCGGAGGCAACTTGGCCTTGTTTCGAAGATTATCAAGTGCAAAGATGTTCCTCTTTACAGACACCTGGAGAAGCTTCAAGCGGAGGATTGCTTTTTTGTGTACAGAATGGTGGTGGTTCTCTTCAGGAGAGAGTTGAGCTTTGAGGATACGCTTTGCCTCTGGGAGGTAATGTGGGCAGATCAGGCTGCAATCAGGGCAGGTATTGCCAAGTCTGCTTGGGGAAGGATTAGGCAGAGAGCCCCTCCTACCGATGATCTCTTGCTCTATGCAATAGCGGCTTCTGTGCTACAAAGAAGGAAGACTATCATAGAGAAGTACAGCAGCATGGAAGAGATCATGAGGGAGTGCAACAGCATGACGGGCCGTCTGGATGTGTGGAAGCTTTTAGATGATGCCCATGACTTGGTGGTGACCCTTCATGACAAGATTTAGAAACACCCAATGCTAATGCTAGGCTTTGATCTTTTGCTCTCTCGCCCACCCTCCGATTCTTGTTTTCCTTTTTTTTTCCTTTTTCCTTTTTTTTTGTGTTGTTGTTGCACCTGGTGGGGATCCCTTTGAAAGCAAGGGATCTTTGGGATGAGTTTCGCACTTGCTTGAAACAAGCATCTGATAGGCAAATTCTGTATTGGAGTAAATTATGGGATTTATATATATATATAAAATGTATTGCTCGCACTCTGTTGCCCTTCAGAGTGACTGGCAGCAATTCAGAAATTAGTAAATTCAGATCGACAACCTTACTTTGATTTATGAACGAACTTTCTCCTTGAGTAAATTGTGTTTTTGGTGGCAGTGGTTGACAATCAGATGGTAGCGAGTAATGGAGTTACAATCTGACCTCGGTTGTATATTTTGTTGCATCTTTCTCATCACGCAATGAGATACAGACACAAGAGAAACAACCGGTTAGAAGGCAGATTCTCTTTGAGTTGAGATGTTTCGTCAAATTTAAATCTTGCCATTGGCATCTGATTCTTGCAAAGCTATGGGTGTTACCCTCTTATACCACTCATAATTCAGGTCAATTTTGCAATGCTATAGCCTTGCAGTTGTCAATAAAATCCATAGATACTTTAGATACTTCAAACTCAGAGTTTATGTTTTGTTCAGATAAAATTTTGAGTAGGACATAACTTACCGGAGGAGTTATCTGAAATGAAGACGCTATGTGCAAAAGTTGACATACATGGTTACATGTGATGGGTATGAAATGCCACCTTGACATTCTTATTTCAAGTAAGTCTCTTCCCATTCTTAGGGAAGCCCTCACAAACGGTGGTACTATTCACACACACAATTTTATTTTTTCTCACTTTTTCAATTTCAGGCCGTTAGATTGAACGAATTGAAGATGATTAAAAAACAAAAATTAATCCGAATGAATTGAAGATGATAAAAACAAAAATTAGTACGAGTGTGTGGAAGACAGAATAGAATGTGTGAACAACACAATCTAATTTATAATAACATATAGCCATTCATATGTACGGTTGAATTATTATTATTTTTTTTTCTGATTTGAATTTGAAAGAGTGATCCGAAGAAAACGTTGCAACTTACCAAAATACAAAATTTTAATGTGTTTTGAGTTGGTCGCTTCAATTTAACTCCTCCGGGATCCGTACGGCCGCTTAATTTTTGCTTTGCTCAAAAGTTAACTTTGAACAACGGATCTCTCTCTCTCTACAACCTCTCTGTAACTTCACGGTCAGATCACTCTTCCAAATCCGAGCCCTCCTCCGATCTCCCACAATGTCCACCGCCACCGAACAACTGCACGTCCAGAACGGACTCGTACCAGATCCGACAACAAATCCCAAACCAGAATCCGAATCAGAGCCTGAACTCGAAACTGAACCAGCACCAGCGCCGGAGCCCGAAATGAAACCGGAACCGGAAGCTAAACCCGAGCCAGTGCCGGAGGCCGAAGCTAGACCGGAACCTCTACCCGAACACGAACTGGTGGTGGCCGATGCCGCGGATCCGAAGGTGAACGAAGTGGTCGAAGCCTCGATCCAATCACACAGCCCAGGAGCTGCGCATCCGGAGCTGAAGAAAGACGAAGGGAGCCGTACATTCACGATGAGAGAGCTGCTTAGTGGCTTGAAAAATGACCAATCAAACGACGTCGTAAATGATTCCAGCTCCCCTTACGGTTACAGGTTTGCATTCCTTAATTTGAATTTTAAATTTTGATTTTTTTTGGTGGTGTTATTGTGCAAAATTCTGTTTGTTGTGCTTGAATTTCGTTTAATGTGGAGAATTAGTTCAATTGATGATCTTTTTTCTGCAATTCCCACTTTCGGGGTTTTCGAATACTGGAATTCACATGAAGAAGGATATAAATTTGAATTTTGGATTGGTTATGGTGGATTAACATGTATCTATTTCGACGAAATTAATCAGTTTTAGTTGTAGATCATATTATTAGCGAATGGAATTTGTGTTGGGGGCGGTAAAAATGTAAGTTTTGTATGGTCATTGTAATGGGTTAATGATGAAAATTGCAACATTAAATTGGGTAGGTCGATTTGCATGTCTCTGCTTTCGATGAAAATGATCAGTTTTAATTATGGATTGTCTTTGTTATGGATTACCTTTATACTTTATTAATCGTTTATCTGCTAGTTGTGCCAATTTGTGGGTTTGAATTGTATCAGTGAGGAGAGCCCACAGGAGCAACACTCAGAGCAGAACAATGCTGCAATGGAGTTGATCAACAGTGTTACTGGTACCGATGATGACGGTCGGTCTCGCCAACGGGTTCTTACTTTTGCTGCTAAGAGGTATTGTATTCTTTGTCCTTCCTTCTTACTTGTCAGCTCGTAGGTAATAGTATAATCCTATATTTTAGTACTGAAACAAAGTTTAAGTTGTTTGCAATATGCATGGTCATACTTCTCTTTTCTTATATTTCTTTTCAGAACTATGCGAAGTTTGCAACCGCATAATGTCTAATGGGTGTTGCTTTCCTGGAATTCTTATTTGTACTTAAATTTGGTAGGTATGCTAGTACAATAGAGAGAAATCCAGATGATTATGATGCACTTTACAATTGGGCGCTGGTTCTTCAGGTTTGAGATACTGTCCTGTTTGATATTTGGTTGCATTTAATTATGGTTTCTGGTTATCAAATTTCAACCAGATGGGTTTCTCTGATATTAACTATTTCTTAGCAATGCAACTGTGAGAATGGTTTTAGTTTATATGGCTTTAATGGTAGTAAGAATAACGCACTGAAACTTTGTCTACCCTATGTGTTTTTTACGCTAAATAACCCATTCTACAGTAGCCAACTTTTTCCAACTCCCTATAGTCTCTACATTAGTCAATATTTTCCACTTGGGTCAGATGCGTGGTATGAAAAAAGCTATAAGTACCTTCATTATGTTAGCTCTTTCCTCCAGTTATGTACCTTTAGATGTTTCAGCTTCTTTATAAATGATTACATAATGTGAACTGTCACTTGAATATTTTTTTAAGGACATTTTGTCTTCCTCTTAGGTGCACTAGTGTCAAATCATTTTACTATCTAAATGATCCTCATTTGGAATGCAGGAAAGTGCAGATAATGTTAGTCCAGATTCTACTAATCCTTCTAAGGATGCTTTGCTTGAGGAGGCTTGCAGAAAGTATGATGAGGCTACCCGTCTGTGCCCAACACTTCATGATGTATGTTTACATATCCTTTTCCATTATAATCTCATCAAATGGTCGTACCCAGTGCACAAGGCTCCCGCTTTACGCAGGGTCTGGGAGAGGTGAATGTCGGCTAGCCTTACCCCCATTTTATGGAGAGGCTGCTCCCAATATAATCTCATCAAATAGCTAGTGAAATTAGTAATCTTGAAAGTGCTATGATAGGGCACTTCAGAAGGTGTCTATATGTTTGTTGATGATCTTTCTATAATTTCTGATTAATTATCTCACTTGTGAGAGTGAAAATAATGCGTGATTATTACTTGCCAGGCTTTCTATAATTGGGCTATTGCAATATCTGATCGGGCAAAAATGCGTGGTCGTACAAAGGAAGCTGAAGAACTATGGAAGCAGGTTAGACCATAATTTCAGGGCTTCAGCCTTGCAAGATAGAATTTACTTTCTTTTTTCTGTGTCTTAACTCTTAAGAAAAGTTGCTGCTCGTGTTAATTTCTCCTTCTGCTGCTGTTGTGGCAGCCTTACACTTGGCAGCTGTATTCTGACACTTGGAAGCTGGACATGACTTTAATATTCAAAATACAATAGCACAGAAACATGAGCAATTGCTGATTTTTAGTTTTATTCTTTTGTTAAAAAAAAAGGCCTTTGGACTAGGTGATCTTTTGGAGGTTTTAGGAAATTAGGAGTTTGCTTCGTAAATCAATTTTGCTTCTCCTTAGATGTGGTGGTGCTGGCATCAAGTGGCAATAGCTGTCATTTATTTCTTGTCAAATCATAACCAGTTTGATTTTTAATTTCTAAAGAAAAACATAGTCAAATAAATGAAGTGATTTTTACCACCCCTTGATTTGATTTGCAGGCTACAAAAAATTATGAAAAAGCGGTGTTGCTCAACTGGAACAGTCCCCAGGTATGACTCAAGAAATTGTTGTAGTAGGCTTATTCCTGTTTCTTATGATATTTTACAAAAACCAACGTTATATACAGTTACTTAAAGAGAAACAGATTATATGTTGTACTTTTATGTGCAAATGGAATCGAATTCTAACAAAGTACCAATATCAACGTCATAGGTGAAAGCTAAAACAAACAATCTCAAACTAACACAAGAGATTTACGTGGTTCGGCGTAAAGCCTACGTCCACGAGTGAAGCACGGCGAGGAATTTCACTAAACAAATGGAGATTACAAAAGAGTGTTTAAACTCTCACAACCCAAATCCCACAAATTACAAACCCTAAACCAAACAAGAGGGAGAGAGTGTGTGTTTCCCTCTCTGTAACCCAAAACCCAAAACCCAAAACCCAAAAATAAAATAAAATTTTGGAGAACCCCAAAAGCAAATAAAGAAAACTTGGTCTCCTCTAAATTGGCATAGTGAGTAGAGAACCCAAAACTAACGGAGAAGATTCTCTCAAATTGCTCTCTAACTCACAAATTGACTCTCACCAAATTGCCACACGAATGAGCCACACTAAATACACTAACCCTAAGGTCCTAATTATAGTGCATAGGACTTGGGTTACAATAAGAATCCTAATAGGAAATAAATCCAAATCCTAATCAAATAGGTAATTAACAAAATCTCTCCACCAAGGAAACTAAGAAGTCAAAACCAAACCCAAATAGCTTTTCAAAAAAAAAACCAAACCCAAATAGGACACCAAAACCAAATAGGTAACACAAACCTAATTTATTGCATCATCCTAATATTGAGCCAAAAACCCAACATTATGAAACCTTCTGACTTGATGAAAGGAAAAATGTACTTATTTGCGTTGTCTCCTTTGTTTCCTATCACTAAATCCATGTCATATATTTCAGGCACTTAACAACTGGGGGCTTGCTCTGCAGGTATCTTAAATTGTATTAGTATTTGACTTTGATTTAACTTATTTTAGAAGAAATAATATCTTTTTGAATTTTCTCCTTGCTCGGCATATTTATGTTACATGTCATCAACTCCAAATTAATTTTTTTGTATAAAACAATTTTGCAATTTAGGAACTCAGCGCAATCATTCCTGCAAGAGAAAAGCAAACAATTGTAAGATCTGCAATAAGTAAGGTACCATATAATAATTTTCTGGAGATATCAGAATGATTGGATGAATGTGAAGGGAAACCAGAAACTTATTTTCATCTTTGAAGTGTTTGTTTCTCATTTATACTGTCATGACTCGTGTCACTTTCTTCTGGTGCAGTTCCGTGCAGCTATTCAGCTGCAGTTTGATTTTCATAGAGCAATTTACAACCTTGGAACCGTATTGGTTAGTTTGTTACTTATTTTAATAATTTAGGATAATCTGGTACTCCATTCATAATTTAAATGGATTCTCAGCTTCCTCTATAGTGGATCAAGAAACCACTGGTTCTCTTATTTACTAGTCCCTTGTAGCTTGAATTATCAAAACTTGGTTTTTTCTTTCTTGCAGTATGGATTAGCTGAGGACACACTAAGAACTGGGGGATCTGGACATCCCAAAGAAGTTTCACCTAATGAGTTGTATAGTCAATCGGCTATCTACATTGCAGCTGCACATGCTTTGAAACCAAATTACAATGTAAGGTTCCCATAGTTTTCTTTCTCAATCAATTTGATTTAATATTTATTTGGAGAAAAGGACAACACTTAAGTGATACATAAAATTTACTTGGTTTTATTTTTCCTTTTAGGTTGAAGGATATTCATTTTGATTTGTGTATGCTAAGTTTTTGTGTGATTAATTATTTACAGGTTTACAGTAGTGCCTTGAGGCTGGTGCGATCCATGGTAAGAACTAATACCAATTTCAATAAACCCTTTAGGCTTCTGTATAAATACTTTTGGTCAGTTATGAGATTGGGTCTCTACCCGTTCTCCATTGCGGGACTTATGACAGAACCGTACATGATGTGCTTTCTTGATTATTCCCTGATATTCAAGACTTAATTCTCCCAAATCTTTCAGTTGTCATACCTTGATGTCTGCTTAATCTAGTTGGTTGAGATATTTATTTTTTTTTGGTTTGCTTACATGACGATTTCTAATCTTTACAGCTTCCCTTACCATATCTTAAAGTTGGATATCTTACTGCACCGCCAGCGGGAAAACCAATTGCACCTCATAGTGATTGGAAACGATCGGAGTTTATTTTGAATAATGAAGGGCTTCAACAGGTAATCTTTATCATTTTCTAGTGTATATTAAGCGAAGAAAAATCATCTGCTGATTCGATAACTGAATTAGTTGTAGTAACTTTCCTTGCTTGTGCCACAAATATATTCTTTATCTATTTGTTACTTATTTGTGTTCCTTCTGTTCATCTACTTCCTTTCAGCAGGTTAGCAAAAGTGAGGCAAAGCATGTACCCCAAGGCATCTCAGGCAGATCAGTAGAAGCAGCTATAAAAGTTGACGTTCCAGATATCGTTTCTGTTTCAGCATGTGGTGATCTGACTTTACCACCTGGTGCAGGCCTTTGCATTGATACAATTCATGGACCCGTCTATCTGGTAAGGAATGCCCTTCATAACAGATAAAATTCTTTATATGAAGAGAAGTTCTTTTGTTCTTTGTGGTGGTTACAACTTACAAATCATAGAATTTTTTTCGACCGTATATATATAAAGTGAACTAAAAACATTGCATATATATATGAAAAACTGATTCTAATGTGAATGTCCAACCTCCAGGTTGCTGATTCATGGGAACTCCTTGATGGATGGCTTGATGCAATCCGTCTAGTTTACACCATCTATGCTCGGGGTAAGAGTGATGTTCTGGCAGGTATAGTAACAGGCTGATTTAACGTAGTTTTTATTTTTCTTTTAATGTATCATCAGTTCCTTGATTTTTTTTCGAGTGATGTATAATTTTCCGATTGAGAATGACTTGTTTGAATAAACTCTGTAAATTACGCATTTTTTGACACGACCAATACAATTTTCCTTTGCATGGTCAGATTTCACTCTGTTGAACCAGTTTTTGCATCTCTTCTTAAGTTTTACCTCAGATTCCTTCGGTTTTCGGTGACAAGATGAAATTTTTATTGTGTAAGATCGGATACAACTTGCTACCATTCTTCCCTATACTAAATATTAATTGCTATGATGTGCCCCTTAGTTTTTTTACCCATTTCTCACTAACCTCACACACACACACACACACACACATATATATATGTATGTATATATAAAGCCTTTTCACTCTAGGAACCCAAAAATTTCATGCACATTGGGGGTTTTACTTTGGCCAGAGCAAGAACCGATGCGGGGAGAGTCCACAACCCTTCCCCGCAAATCAACCCGGAAGCAACTGCTGGAACCATCAGCACAGCCTTCTTGCTGTTAATCTTGTGCCATACAAACACAATCAGACTCCCTATGCACATGTCTATGGCAAAGTATGCCCCGACGAGAAATGGAACGCCCATGACC
Organism: Malus sylvestris; assembly: GCF_916048215.2. NCBI lineage: Eukaryota > Viridiplantae > Streptophyta > Magnoliopsida > Rosales > Rosaceae > Malus > Malus sylvestris. The sequence goes on along the minus strand of NC_062273.1, from coordinate 19,883,398 downwards.
ATCTGAAGTGGCATCCATTTTCCGATCTTTGGTGAAAAATCTCTGACTATGTTGACTAGCACCTCGAAAGCAAAAAAGCCGTAGCAGAGCTGGAGGCAATGCTGAGGCAGCGCCGAGAAGCCTTGCACGCCTAGGATCGCCATGTTTCTGTAGATCAAGGCGTAAGGAGCCTTGAATTCTCCGTGCGGGTTTCCCACATCGAACGCCTTGTAGAATAGGAAGAATCTGAGAGCTGTCACACAGCCTAGTGCAGTTTCAAGGGCTTGGCTCACAAACATTGCCCTGGGAGAGGTGAAGGTTAGATGGGCTGTCTTGAGATATTGCATCAGAATACATGCCACGGAGACGACCTATTTGATGAGGCCGCAGCCCGCAAGCCCCGCCACCACACCATGCTCTTTTCCAGTCATTGCTGCCAGCACAAAGAGGGCAACTTTTCCATAGTTGTAGGACATGTTTAGATCGGTTAGACCAGCTCCATAAGCATTGCAGAATGCAAGAGATGGAGCAAGCAGGTAGGCTACTATAAATAACATAATACCATTTGAGCTCCGGGAACATCATCGGGATCGCGATTACGGAAATGATGGAAAAGACAACGTATCCGGCTACTGCAAGCCGCGTAGGGATGTTTTCGCGGAGGAAGATTTCGTTTTGTTTTTTTTCGATCGGCTTCACCTTGCCCTCAACATCTGCAGGGAGAAGAAGCTGATTAGCAAAACTTTTAACTAAAATAACACAGCAGCATGAAACAAAAGCATTAAGAGGTTGATTTTATTACCCAATTGGAGATTCTTGTTTTTCAATCCGACATGAATATTAACAATGGTGCATGTTAGGTACTCAAGCCCAAAAGAAGAGCTCAATCCAAAAGACTAGCCTGATAGGTGGGAGGACCCCAAGGACTTAAGTATCACTACACCATTTCTAGTGTAGCCGATGTGGGATCATAACAGTGCAAACCAGAATCTTGACGAAATTGTAAAGACCGTCACCAAGTATTAGGGCAACTGCGAGAAAAACCTTGTAACCGTATAAACTCTTCATGTCATTTTCGTCTAAACTCTCCGGGAACCAATGTCCTTTACGCCGGCCTATGAGCGGCCATAGTACACCGAAAGAGAGCACAGACCCGAAAAGTAAGGACAGGTTTATTAGATGTGAACATATCATGCCTGCTCCGACGAAGGTCATGCTGAAATCGAAGTAGAACCTGCAACAGATAGCAGCAAAATTATAAAGGATCACTAACAGCAAGCAGAAGCAGGGAGAAACAAATGAGTGATCGATTTTTTCTACGTGTTTTTCCAAGCTTGCAATCCGAACGTGGGGAATTGTGAGAATCCACATTCTGCTCTAGCACTGTAAAACCACTTGAAGAATCCCCACAGGAAGCTGACAGAAAAATACTTCATGAAGCCGTGTACTTGCTTCCTGCAAATGATCATAACTTGTGTTGAGTTTTGCTTCTAATACGGTTATTTAAGAGCAGATGTGGCGTAACTACATTGGTTAGAACGGATCAGCTCTCCCATATGCACCGAGTTTTAATATCGTTTCTATTAAAAAAAAATACATATATGGCTTTCAAAGGAGAGCTAAAGGGAAGTGTTGGCAGATGTTTACTTAGCCATTTTATCTCCCTGAGTATGGAGGCCATTGATGAGAACCGCAGTTGCCAAACCACTTAGATAAGTCAACTTCAAGTCAACTATCATAATCTGTGAATAAACAAAAAATCCATATAAAAATCTACTTAAAAGGAAAAAGAAACCATATTTATCTCCTCAAAGTCTTCAGTTGAACAAGTAACTGAAGACGGTAAGGAGCTTACAACTTAAGTGATTAACATCATTTATCCTGAGATGGAGATCTTGAGTTCAAATCCTCAAGTGAGTAACATCATTTACCCTAACCTGAAGGTTCCTGAGTTTGAATCTTCCCAAATATCTCTAGTATAATAACGAGATTAAAAAAAAAACAATGACTATAAAATCAGTACCTTTCTTAGAGGAATCAAGACAAAAAGGCCAACAAAACAGACTAGAAAAAGGAAGCCTATCATCCAACCAAGCCCAGGCTCCTTAACGGCAGTTAAAGGGTTTCCTTCTGTGTTCACACCTGACAGCAGAAATGTCTTCTTGTTTAATCCCAACAAATAAAACGAAAATCCACCTGTTAACAAAACAAAGTATAAAGTTATATAATGTTTAAGAAACATTAATTTACAAATTAATATAACATACAGAGAAACTTAAAAGTACCTCCCACAGCAATACTATAACCAGCAACTGCACAAGTCTGAATCACAGTATTCTCCTGCCGAGTGAAGGGTTTAGAATTAAATTCTGCCTTCTTGAGCAGGTTCGTCCAGGTTCGGATGATCACGAACGCGAGGAGAGCAGCAGAGACATTGAGATGAGGAACAATCCCAAGTTGTGAGGTTTAGCTTCATAGCTATCACACTGTACGCCATTCCGATCACTATGCTCGCAACGACTCCTTGGAATGTTAGCTGCTGTGTCCATGGAAGGATTGTCCCAACCGGCCCCTCGGATTGAACTATTGTCTCTTCTTCCATGTCATCCCTCTCTATCTCCTTCTTCTCCCTTGCTTCCAGCTCCATGTTAATGGCTTCAAAGTCCTGTTGCTTGTTTGTCAGGCAATGGGAACAAAAAAAGAGTTTCAAAGGGAATCCATGCATGAAATTACCTTTTTTTTTTAACGAATAGAAAGAAGAAGATGCAACACGAGAACTTCTTAGGAGATCACTCATGCATGAACGTACCTTCGAGTTGTTTTATTTTAGTCCTCTCTTTTTCCGTTCCTCGAGCTCAGCTACAATGGATGAGACTAGACTGGACTAGCGTGGCTATGAAATTACATAATCTTGAAAAGTGGATGAAAATATTTGGTGCTGCCTATTGCAGTGAACTAGACAGAGAGAAAAAGGATGCTTCCTTGATGAATATATATAGCCCACAAAGTGCAGAAATTAGTACTTGAACGGGTCTATCCTCTTCATTTTTCTCTGCTCACAAGCCTACAAATTCCAAAACCACATGAACATATCTTATCACTAGAAATTTCGGACTTAGAAATATCTAGGGATAGAAAATTTTCCCGAAAAGTTCCAAACCAAACCAAAAAAATCCCAATCACATACCGAAAAATTTCCCAACTGATAATTCTGAAATTTTTGGGATCAATATTGAATTGATCAACCTTTTGGTACGGCAATTGACACATCCCAACCCGGATTGTCCACTAGGACTCCAAATTGAGTTGTGCTGGCCGACACCTGGAAGGTGATGAAGTCATAAAGTGTGGTGATGTGGAATATGTGAATAAATTTAAACTTAAAAGTGCCTAAACAAGAGAGTGCGCTGTGAGCGGAAATGAACCCATTTCACACGTGACGTCAGAGCATAAGTAAAGTATAGTAGAGTGGATTGAAAATCATACCGTCAAAGGTAATCTCCAATACCAAGACTTGCCACGAACACTTGTCGATACGAAAACTCTGCTACTAGAACCTGGAGGGATAAAAAAAAAAAAGTGAGTGGGCCTGAGTATAAAGCTTTAATAAAGACCTTCTAAACGATATAACCCCTTGCTGCACTACCCGTATAGTTTCCAGGAAATCATACAACATATAAGTATGAAGTCAAATGTAAATCAACATTAAATAAAAAAATAATCCAAAATCACTACATATTGGCAACAACATAATAAAATTAGGTGCTCATCACTCTATGATAATCCATGAGATTGCAGATTCAATCACTTTGCCAAAGATTGCAGAAGTAAACCAGTTCAACAGGTTCAAGTGGCACAACGAATGGAGGAGAAAACCTCTATGTTATTTACTTGTAATTCTGCTGCAATAGTCAAAAGTGAGCATGTTTGGTATATTGACAGTGGATGCAGCAACCACATGATTTCACATGAGTCTATGTTGATTAATTTGGACATAAGTGTTTCAACAAGAATCAAAATAGGGAATGGACAGATTGTTCAAGCTAGTGCAAAAGGAACCTTGGCGATTGAAACCAAGAATGGTACCAAACATATTAAAGAAGTAATGCTAGTGCCAGGACTGGATAAAAATCTTATAAGTGTAGGGCAAATGATGCAACATGGTTATTTCTTATTATTTGGAGATGATCAGGTTGCAATCTTTGAAGATAGAAGTTTGGAGAGTCATGTTGTTACAGTACAGATGACTAGTAATAGGTGTTTTCCACTACTTATGGAAGATATGAATGGTTATGCACTAAAGGTTAGTATTGAGGGTGATGCTTGGGAATGGCACAAAAGGCTAGGGCATTTGAATTTTAACAGCTTGAAATTATTGTCTAATAAAGAAATGGTGATGGGTCTACCCAAACTTAAGAAATCAACTGGTGTCTGTGAAGGGTGTATTGTTGGAAAACAGCATAGAGATGCATTCAGTAAAGAGTTGACTTGGAAAGCAAGTAAGTCTATGAAACTTGTTCACTCAGATGTGTGTGGGCCAATGCAAGTCACAACATTTGGAGGGAACATATATTTCTTGACATTCATTGATGATGCCACCAGAATGTGTTGGGTTTATCTCCTAAATCACAAATCAGAAATGTTCAAAGTGTTCGAGAAATTCAAAGCCATGGTTGAATTGCAGAGTGGCTACAAAATTCTAAAGTTAAGAAGTGACAGAGGTGGAGAGTACAACTCTCATGAGTTTATTCAATTCTGTGAAGACTTAGGGCTTGAGAGACGGTTAACTATGGCTTATTCTCCAAACCAAAATGGTGTTGCTGAGAGGAAGAACATAACCATTGTTGAAATGGCTAAAAGTATACTTCATGACAAGCATTTACCTTATGAGTTCTGGGGAGAAGCTATTAACACAGCTGTGCACTTACTCAATAGGTGTCCAACCAAGGCTGTGGAACAAAAAACTTCATTTGAAGCTTTCAGTGGCAGGAAGCCAAGTATTCAACATTTAAAGGTGTTTGGGTGTATCTATTATGGCCACTTACCTGGACAATTAAGACAGAAACTTGATGAATCCTCTATGAAAAGTATCTTTGTTGGATATGGGAAGATGGAAAAAGGATACAAAATCTACAATTTGAGTACCAAGAAGATATTTTTGTCTAGAAGTGTTATATTTGATGAGAATGGTACTTGGAGTTAGGGGTGGGCACTTGAAACCGAAACATGAATCAAATCAAACCGCACTGTAAACACGGAAATTCCTGCGATGAATGAGACAAGAACACGTGTACAAAATAATATTTTGTATTAATGATTTTGAGGTTACAATCTCTTTTACAATTTGATCCTCTGATTCAATCTTCGTAAAGTGTTGATTTGTGGATGGGTTGTTGATCCAAAAGGTCATCGGGGCTTGATCTTTAGGATGAATAGTGGTGTACGGATCTTCAAGGGCTTTTGGGCTTGATCTTGAAGAACGGTGGATGAATTATGTTGTTGATCCAAAGGGCCGTCGGGGGCTTGATCTTAAGATGAATGGGTGATGAACGATGAACACTTTCTTCAAGGGCCATCAGAGCTGGATCTTGAATTGGTGGAAGTTCTTCAAGGGTTGTTGGGGCTTGATCTTGAAGGAGGATTTGACGAAGAACGAAGAGAGCTTTCTTGATCCTTCGGGATTTGCTTGGGAGCTTTAAAGTTTCAAAGCTTCAAGGTTTTGGTGTGATATGAATTGGTCCCTGATCCTTTGATGGAGAAACCTATTTATAGGCTTTGAGAATGAAGCACCACCATCCTTTTTTTCTTTGGTGAAGTAAATGGATGATGTAGGTAAAATGAGTGGAGGTTGTAGGTGAAGTAAGTGGATGATGTAGGTGAAATGAATGGAGGTTTGTAATTTTAATGCATTGGTCAACATTTATTTCACCAAAATTTTGATGTCTACACGCACCAAACGGTTCGGTTTTGCGGTTTTGAAATGGTTGCGGTTTTCAAACCGAACTGCAAAGTAGGATACAGTTTGGTTTCAGTTTTGGCTGTTGAAAACCGCACCTCAAATTAAATGTAATCTTTTATATGGTTGTTGGTTAGAGTCCATACATTTAGTATTGGACTCAACCACACTAGAATGTCATTCCTTTCCACCCCTATTCTATTCAACAATTATCACTTATCAATGCAGCCTTTCGAAAAGAAAGAGCTATCTTGCATTTCCTTAGGAAACTAAACAGTAGATTAACAAAAATCATCCCCAGCTTCTCCATAACAAACCAAGGTCTTAGATTTGATGTAGATGGTGCAAATTAACACTTGCACTAGGATTAACATGTAATTTTATTGGTGCAAATTTACATACAACGTTTTTGGTATTTTACCATTAGTAATTAACATTTAAAGGTGCAATATATATATGGAGTTGGAATATATGTCAACTGTTACAAGAAAATATAGTATGTTGACTTATAAACAATTCTCCCATCCTCCTCATTTACATGTTCAATGTAGGCCTTATTATGGTAATCAGCCTCTACTGCAAAATACAAATCTTCTTCGTGGCCAAGTGAAAACATGCAGACGATCCTATTTTATTAATTTTCAGCATACATTAACACTTGCATTAGATAGGTGTAAACATGTATTGTTTGAAAAATGAGACCGTCTTATGCGTTGATTGGTGAAAATTTTAAACTGTACATTTTTTTCTCAAAAACCAAACCGAAACCATTTGAAACCGCACCCAAACAAACCGAACGGTTTGGTTTCATTTCAATTTTGGCTTCAAAACCGCACTAAACTGCACCACCAAAAGGTTCGGTTTCGATTTTACTCAAAACTGCACCAAATCGAACCGTGCCCACCCCTACTTGGAGTTGGAATGCAAAAAATGGTGAGAAACTATCATTTCCTGTCATTTTGAATTTACCTGAGATTGATCCATTACCACTGAGAGATGACATTCAACTAGAAGGAAGTGACTGTATAGTTGAATATCAGAGTGTGCAACGAACAAGACTACCAAAATAAGAATATTATTAAATAAACAAGAATGCCGAAATGGCTACAAAACTCCAAGAGAGGTTACATTGTGAATGACTTAATCAGATAAACTAATACAATCACTCATTTATATAGTGAAAACTAAAGCAAAACCCTAATCCTAGACGGGCAAGAAACTTTAATATCCTTGGCCCACAACAATACCATAAACAATAGTAAAATAATAACTAATTTTCCAACATGTATTACTCAAAGGGTCATTGATTCTCAAACTGAGAGTGGTGAATCTAGTTTTGCCAATACCACACCAATTAAAGAAAAGTCACAAAGTGAAATATATGCTAGATGCAATGTTAGCATGATTGAACTAGAATGCTACATTGATGCAACCACTGATGTAGCTTGGAAGAAAGTAATGAATGCTGAAATAAAGATGATAAAGAAAAACAAGACCTAGAAATTTGGTTGATAGACCATCAGTCAAACCTATTGTTGGAGTGAGGTGGATATACAAGACCAAATTGAATCTGGATGGGACAATTCAGAAGCACAAGGCAAGACTTATTGCCAATGGTTATACACAGAAGCTTGGTGTTGATTTCAATGAAACATTTGCTTCTGTTACAAGATTGGATACCATTAGGACTCTCATTGCCTTAGCAGCTCAAAAGAAGTGGAAGTTATTTCAACTTGATGTCAAATCAGCTTTTCTTAATGGAGTGTTGCAAAAGGAAGTTTACATTGATCAACCTGAGGGATTTGTAGTGCAGGGTGCAGAAGACAAAGCCTATAAACTGAAGAAGGCCTTGTATGGATTAAAGTAAGCCATAAGGGCATTGTATGAAGAAACTGATACTCATTTGCACAATTCTAGATTCACTAGAAGTCCAAGTAAGGGAACCTTGTATATGAAGTCAAGGGGAGAAAGTGAAAGCATTATTGTCTCTATCTATGTAGATGACATTATCTACACAGGTAGCAACACTGAGTTGTTAGAAGAGTTCAAGTCTAACATGATGAACATATATGAAATGAAAAATTTGGGTCTGTTATATCACTTTCTTGGCATGGGAATATTACAATTTGAATCTGGGATCTTCATTAATCAAAGGAAATATGCAGTTAGTTTGCTACAGAAATTTGGATTGAAGGATTGCAAACCTGTTAGCACTCCATTGGTGGCGAGTGACAAGCTTAAGAAAGAGGATGAATGTGAGAAAACAAATGAGAATGTATATAGGCAATTGGTTGAAAGTCTGTTGTAGTTAACTGCAACAAGACCAGACATTATGTTTGCAGCTAGTCTACTTGCTAGATTCATGCATGGACCATCAAAGAAGCATTTAAGAGCAGCAAAGAGGGTTCTTAGATATATACAAGGCACATTAGACTATGAGATTGAGTATGAGAAAAGCAAATGATCAATTCTCATAGGCTATTGTGACAGTGATTGGAGTGGGAATGAAACGATATGAAAAGCACATCTAGATATGCTTTCTCTTTTGGAAGTGGGGTTTTCTCTTGGGCCTCGGTTAAACAACATAATGTGGCTCTGTCAACAGCTGAAGCGGAGTACATGAGTGCAACTGAAGCAACCATTCAAGCGGTGTGGTTGAGGTTCAAGATTTTGGTGAAGAACAAAGTGAAGGTACTCCTCTCTACTGTGACAATACATTTGCCATTGCTATGACAAGAAATCCAATGTTCTATCAAAGAACAAAGCACATTGGAAGAAGATATCATTACATTCGAGAAGCATTGTAGTCAAACATCATCAAGCTAATCTATTGCAAGTCTGAACATCAACTTACAAATATTTTCACCAAGGCCTTGCCAAAAGATCGATTCTGCACACTCAGAGAGAAGCTTGGAGTTAAACCAGTTACTAGCTTAGAAGGGAGTGTTGGAGCATAAGCATGGCAGCTGGATCAAGCATTCAAGGTTGAAAATGTCCAAGTGTTGTTCTTTGCTAAGTTTATATATTTGTAATAAATGGTCAAAATTATATCATCTCAATGGTGTATAACTTGACACGTGTACAGTTTGTTATATGTTAAGTGAAACCATGTGAGTTGCACGTGAGCATAGTCATGATGCTTTGGTGTGTTGGCAATGGCTATATGGCTGGTTTGTAGCCGAGTTTTATGCAACGAATCCAACGTAGATTTGAGGGAGCAACGTACTCCTTCTTCCCCAAAAGTTCATCTCTGATATTCAGGCTTTGAATCCATTTCAATTAGTTGTTGAATTGATTACAAATACATAGAGAGATTTAGCTCAAAAATAGCTCAAACACTAACAGACTTTACCACCAGGCCTCTGCATTGATACAATTCATGGACCCGTCTATCTGCTAAGGAATGCCCCTTGTAACAGATAAAAAATTTTATTTGAAGAGAAGTTCTTTTGTTCTTTGTGATGGCAACAAATCATAAAAAACTTTCGGCGGTCTGTCAAGTGCATAAAAACTGGACTTAAAATATTGCATTTCTATATGAAAACTGATTCTAATGCGAATGTTCAACCTCCAGGTTGCTGATTCATGAGAATTCCTTGATGAATGGCTTGATGCAATCTGTCTAGTCTACACTATCTATGCGCGGGGTAAGAGTGATGTTCTGGCAGGTATTGTAACAGCCTGACTTAACGTAGTTTTTATTTTTCGTTTAATGTATCATCAGTTCCTTGATTTTGCTTCGAGTGATGTATAATTTTACGATTGAGAATGACTCGTTTGAATAAACTCTGTATATTACGAATTTTTTGACACGAACAATACAATTTTTCTTTGCATAGTCAGATTTCACTCTGTTGAACCACTTTTTGTATCTCTTCTTAAGTTTTACCTCGGATTCCTTCGGTTTTCGGTGACAAGAATAAATTTTTATTGTGTAGGATCGGATACAACTTGCTACCATTCTTCCCTATACTAAATACTAATTGCTATGATGTGCCCTTTAGTTTTTTTTACCCATTTCTCACTAACCACAGATATATATATGCATATATAAAGCCTTTTCACTCTAGGAACCCAAAAATTTCATGCACATTGGGGGTTTTACTTTGGCCAGAGCAAGAACCGATGCGGGGAGAGTCCACAACCCTTCCCCGCAAATCAATCCAGAAGCAACCGCCGGAACCATTAGCACAGCCTTCTTGCTGTTAATCTTGTGCCATACAAACACAATCAGACTCCCTATGCACATGTCTATGGCAAAGTATGCCCCGACGAGAAATGGAACGCCCATGACCATCGGAAGTGGCATCCATTTTCCGATCTTCGGTGAAAAATCTCTGACTATGTTGACTAGCACCGCGAAAGCAAAAAAGCCGTAGCAGAGCTGGAGGCAATGCTGAGGCAGCGCCGAGAAGCCTTGCACGCCTAGGATCGCCATGTTTCTGTAGATCAAGGCGAAAGGAGCCTTGAATTCTCCGTGCGGGTTTCCCACATCGAACGCCTTATAGAATAGGAAGAAGCTGAGAGGAGCTATCACACAGCCTAGTGCAGTGCCAAGGGCTTGGCTCACAAACATTGCCCTGGGAGAGGTGAAAGTCAGATGGGCTGTCTTGAGATCTTGCATCAGAATACATGCCACGTTGACGACCGATTTGATGAGGCCGCAGCCCGCAAGCCCCGCCACCACACCGTGCTCTTTTCCCGTCATTGCTGCCAGCACAAAGAGGGCAACTTTTCCATAGTTGTAGGACATGTTTAGATCGGTTAGACCAGCTCCATAAGCGTTGCAGAATGCAAGAGATGGAGCAACTATGTAGGCTACTATAACATAATACCATTTGAGCTCCGGGAACATCATCGGGATCGCGATGACAGAAATGATGGAAAAGACAACGTATCCGGTGACTGCAAGCCACGTAGGGATGTTTTCACTGAGGAAGATTTCGTTTTGTTTTTTTTCGATCGGCTTCACCTTGCCCTCGACATCTGCAGCGAGAAGAAGCTGATTAGCAAAAACTTTAACTAAAACAACACAGCACAGCAGCATGAAACAAAAGGAAATTAAGAGGCTGATTTTATTACCCAATTGGAGATTCTTGTTTTTCAATCTGACATAAATATTAACAATGGTGCAAACCAGAATCTTGACGAAATTGTAAAGCCCGTCACCAAGGATTAGGGCAACTGCGAGAAAAACCTTGTAACCATACAAACCCTTCATGTTGCTTTCGTCTAAACTCTCCGGGAACCAATGTCCTTTACGCCGGCCTATGAGCGGCCACAGTACACCGAAAGAGAGCACAGACCCGAAAAGTAAGGACAGGTTTACTAGATGTGAACATATCATGCCTGCTCCGACGAAGGTCATGCCGAAATCGAAGTAGAACCTGCAACAGATAGCAGCAAATTATAAAGGATCGCTAACAGCAAGCAGAAGCAGGGAGAAACAAATGAATGATCGATTTTTCGTACGTGTTTTTCCAAGCTTGCAATCCGAACGTGGGGAATTGTGAGAATCCACATTCTGCTCTAGCACTGTAAAACCACTTGAAGAATCCCCACAGGAAGCTGACAGAAAAATACTTCATGAAGCCATGTACTTGCTTCCTGCAAATGATCATAACTTGTGTTGAATTTTGCTTCTAATACGGCTTTTTAAGAGCAGACGTGGCGTAACTACATTGGTTAGAGCAGCACATATGCACCTAGTTTTAATATCATTTCTATTAAGAAAAACATATATGGCTTTCAAAGGAGAGATAAGGGGAAGTGTTGGTAGATGTTTACTTAGCCATTTTATCTCCCTGAGTATGGAAGCCATTGATGAGAACCGCAGTTGCCAAACCACTTGGATAAGTCAACTTCAAGTCAACTATCATAATCTGTGAATAAACAAAAAATCCATATAAAAATCTACTTAAAAGGAAAAATAAACCATATTCATCTCCTCGAAATCTTTAGTCGAACAAGTAACTGAAGACGGCAAGGAGCTTACAGCTCAAGTGATTAACTCATTTCCTGAATCGGAGATCGTGAGTTTGAATTCTCAAGGGATTAACATCATTTACCCTAACCCAAGGGTCCTGAGTTTGAATCTTCCCAATATCGCTCGATAGTAACGAGATAAGAAAAAAAGAAACAAAGACTATAAAATCAGTACCTTTCTTAGAGGAATCAAGACAAAAAGGCCAACAAAACAGACTAGAAAAAGGAAGCCTATCATCCAACCAAGCCCAGGTTCCTTAACAGCAGTTGCAGGGTTTCCTTCTGTGTTCACACCGGACAGAAGATATGTCTTCTTGTTTAATCCCAACAAATAAGACGCAAATCCACCTGTTTAACAAAGAAAGTATAAAGTTATATACTGTTTAAGAAACATTAATTTACAAATTAATATAATATATAAAGAAAAATAAAAGTACCTCCCACAGCAATACTATAACAAGCAACTGCACAAGTCTGAATCATAGTATTCTCCTGCCGAGTGAAGGGTTTCGAATTAAATCCCGCCTTCTTGAGCAGGTTCGTCCACGTTCGGATGAACACGAACGCGAGGAGAGCAGCAGAGACATTGAGATTAGGAACAATCCCAGTTGTGAGGTTTAGCTTCATGGCTATCACACTGTACACCATTCCAATCACTATGCTCGCAACGACTCCTCGGAATGTTAGCTGCTGTGTCCATGGAAGGATTGTCCCAACCGGCCCCTCGGATTGAACTATTGTCTCTTCTTCCATGTCATCCCTCTCTATCTCCTTCTTCTCCCTTGCTTCCAGCTCCATGTTCATGGCTTCACAGTCCTGTTGCTTGTTTGTCAGGCAATGGGAACAAGAAAAGGATGCTTCCTTGATGAATATATATAGCCCACAAAGTGCAGAAATTAGTACTTGGACGGGTCTATCCTCGTCATTTTACTCTGCTCACAAGCCTACAAATTCCAAAACCACAAAGTGTAGAAATATCTATGGCTAGAAAATTTTCCCGAAAAGTCCCAAACCAACAAAATCCCAATCCCATTCTGAAAAATTCCTCAACCGATAATACCAAAATTTTCGGGATCAATATTGAATTGATCCCGAACCTTTTAGCACGAGAATTGAGATTACATATTTAATAGTTCGAGAATCCCGAACCAAACTGAAAAATATATATATTTATTTTGGTTGCATACATGTTAAATGTTGAATTTAAGTGGTTTGATAATAAACTAATTAGAAATAGAAGTATGAAATTAAGTAGTTTGGAACATCAATTTGGCTTAAGTATGAATGAGCTGGCATTTCAATTGGTGTGAAATTTCAAATTAATATGAGATAAAAAAACTCAAATTTCATTTAATATGAAATTGGGGAACATTTCGAAATACCAAAAGCCCAAATTGTAGCCCACATTTGGTTAATATGAGATAAAAAAACCTAAAATTTGAGATTTTTTTTATGTGGGCTAGATTTCAATTAAAAAACTTAAATTAATATGAGGTAAAAAAAAACCCAAATTTTAGCCCACATCCAATAAAAATCTCAAATTTCAACCCAAAAACCCAAAATCCAATCCCGAAATACCGAAAACATTTCGGGAATCTCGAAAATTAGGAATACCGAAATTTCGGTTCGGGATTGATCTTCAAATTCATGTCCTAAAAATTTTTGGTTTGAGATTCGGGATCCCATTTTCAATTTGAGATCTCATACTAACCACCCCTAATATCCCAGGTTATGGCCTTTGTTTTTATATAATTTCAACCACTTTGCAAAAGTACCAACCAAATAAATAAAGACTTTTCTGAAAGGAATTGGATCTTGTCCTAAGCTTGGGGTCAGAGCCTCATGACCAACACATAAGGGTCATTAGATTTTGATCTAGCAGTTACAATTATTATAATTTTTAAAGGACTTTATATTTGTAGCCGTTAGATCAAAATTCAATGGCTCTTATGTGTTGATCAGGAGTCTCCTGAGCCCAAGCTCAGAACATGATCCAATTCCTTTCTGAAATGTTAGGAGCAAGGCAAATGAATTGCTATATTGATCACAATTATGGGACACGTGATTTGGCTAGTTGACGGGAAAGACTTACATCCAAAGACATTTTATATATTAACTTTCTCGCATATCCTGACCAATAATACAATATTTTATATATTAACTTTCTGCTTGACATTATATTATTATTTAAAAGTCGAGGATGAAATGTAAGTCTCTATCCTGCTTCACTGACATTTGTCTTACTAGCTGACCTTATCGTTGACCTAATTTATGTTTCTTCTCTTGCACAAGGTGTGCCCATATGAATTAGGATAGAAGTGTTGGGGTAGGACTAGTGATTTCCTCCCAATGAAATGAGGTGGTTAAATTGGACCATTGGGAATCTGTAAGTTGTAGATTTGTGGGTCCAATCACCTCTTCCACAAGGTGTGTTTAGGGATGAACAATGGTTATAAAGGACGGGTAACCACGGGTATTACTCAAAACCGTTTAAGTCTTTATCTGCATAACTGTTTACCCGTTCGGTAATTGCATAAACAATTATTTTCATACCCATAACCATTTATAAACAGTTAACCGTACTCATAACCGCGTACCCATGTAACCGTAACCGGATACTCATTTAATCATTTACCCGTTTACTGTTTTTTACCCATTTATAGGTAAATAGAAATAAAATGTTCATCAGCTGCCATTGTGGACTAAGTTTATGCAGATAAAGCAATGTATGGAAAAGACTTGAACATTGTTTGTCAAAGCTTCTGGTAGTATTACGGGTTTGTTCAAATTCATCAATGCTCAACAATGTGAAAACCCTTTGGGCATCACCTATCCAAAACCCAAGTAGAGATAGAGGTATGAGTAAGGATTAGGACATGTTCAATGGGGCTACTACCTACGATCATGATTGCTTCGGTTCAACGGATTTGAGCTTAAATGTTGTAAAGTATCATAGTCTTTTCTAATCCATACAAGTATAACTAGCAAAAATTAATCAAAAAACAAAGATGTTGAAACTTTCCAAATTCCCATTACCACATAGTTTATAGCGCTAAACTTTCGAGTACTCTAATGCTTTAGTCTGTCTAATCACAAAGTCTCATCGACTCATTGTCACCGAAAAAGACCTACATAAATGTAAATTGGATTAGTATCCCAATTAATTTCAGGGTTTTTAGTTTTTTCTTTAAATTTTACACTTATTAAAATAAACGGTCAAATGGGTACCCATTTATAATCGCAAATAATCCTCATAACCGTCAATTTAAATTTCACAGGTAAATGGTTATACCCATAACCATTTATTTGTTTAAACAGTTACCCATAACCATAACCGTGAATTTTAAATGGTGGATAACCGTAGTTACCCATACCCGTGGATATTTGCCCATCCCTAGATGTGCCCTTATGAATTATGACAAAAGTGTTGGCGGTAGGAGTGGTGGATGCTTCCAATGAAATGAAGTGATTAAATTGGGATGAGGATCCTCTCCGGACCTCTTTGTGGGAATCTAGAGGATCAATTAATCGTGTTCATTCATCGTACATCGTGCGGTCAGTTTTCGTTAGGTAATGTTTATATTTAATTTTTAATAAATAATTTAAAATAAATTTTGACAGTACGATGTACGATGTGAGAATCCTAATCCGTTAAATTGAATTGAGGATCCTCCCCGGATCCTCTTTGTAAAGATCCTGGGGATTCTCAAATTGTATCCATTTATTGTACATCGTGCGGCTAGAAAATGCTAAATAGCCAAAATGGTCCCTAAGATTTGCATAATCAATAGAAATGGTCCCTGAGATTGAAAATCAATAGAATGGTCTATGAGATTGTCCACCATCCATGATTTTGGTCATTCCGCTAAAAACTCTTCGGGCAATTTTCAAAGCTTCGTAACTCAATCGTTTCTGAAGCCCAATGGTTATCCGAGATGGCTGAAAAATAGCCTGAAAGGTGACTGGTTTACTGGAAAACTAGAAAACTCGCTGGAAACTGGGTAAACTTTAAATGTCCATAACTTCTTCAATACTCAATAAAATCAAGTGATTCAAAAACAAAAATCATACTTCTCGACTAGACGAAGAGAATGATACATTTATCGACGGATAAATCTCTGTGGTTTGGCCGAAAAACTGCTTGAAAGTGGCTAACTAAAAAATGGTTAGTCACTTTTGAGCACTTTTCTGGACAACCATGGCGAGTTAGCCGTCAAGAAAGGTACCATTATCTTCGTCTCATCGAGAAGTATGATTTTTGTTTTTGAATCACTCGATTTCGTTGAGTATTGAATAAGTTATGAACATTTAAAATTTACCCAGTTTCTGACGAGTTTTCCAGTTTTCCCGCGGACTTGTCACCCTTCAGGCTATTTTCCAGCCATCTCCGGCAATCATTGGGCTTTCAAATAGGTATAATTTAGGGCCGGCCCGGGCCGGGTAGAAGGGTTTTGAGTTTGGGAACCGAACCTAACCTGGCCCGTTTCAAACGGGCCGGTTCGGGACGAGTTCACGGGTCCAATTACTTTTTTTTTTTATTCGGCTTTGGATTTTTATTCGGTTTTGGAACTGCCTCGATATGCTGAGCAGAAGCAAAAGCAAAACCAACAATTTTAGACCCTCATTTGCACTACTCAGAACACAAAAAAACAAATCCTACAAACATTTATGTATACTCCGCACATGTTAACTTCCATGCATGTCCCGAAATAAGCAAACCATGAAATCCTAGATCCATAGTTTCAAACAGAACCCATTACTCATACGCACAAAACTACATCAAATCAATCTCACAAATAATCAAATTGTTCAAATCGGCAAATCGAACCAAAGACGTCATCTTTCCACGGATCCAAGACCTCCACCCTCGCAATTACAAATCACATCAGTTGATGAATCAAAACAAAATCAGAAACCCACATAAATAAAAAACCCTAAATTCCTAAATAAAAAACCCTAATTTCCTAAATCAGAAACCCTAATTTATAAATTACCTAGGGATGCCACGATGGAGAGTTAGGAGAGGATGCCACGATGGTGATTGTACCTCTCCACCTGGTCCAACCGTTCGCACGCCACCAAGATTGTAGATTTGCTTCCCCAAATAAACCTCCAACATCACCTTATCCTGCATGTTTGCCGACCCCTCCAACGAGTCAAACAAGGTTGAGTCCGGCCAGCAGCTTGTGAAACTTGAAGACTGTGTTGACCGTCACAGGTCTCGTAGAAGTGCATCTGCAGCATGTCAGAAGAAGGAGTGGTCGAGATTGAGGTTTGAGATGGGAGCCTGGGCTTGAGAGAGGTCTGAGACGAGAAAGGAAAGAAGATGCAAGGATGAGAGATCGAGGGAGGAGAGTCGGAGTCGGGATAGAAAGAGAAGGTGATGTGAGGGGAGAGACGAAGAGTAGAGTGAATTGGCCCAATTGGGTGGGGGTCTGAGATGTATCTTTGACAAAAAAAAAAAGAGATAGTAGAGAGGGTAGAGAACGGTCTGGGCTGGGGGCCCGTTTTCTCAAATTTTTAAAACCGGCCCGCCTCGTCCCGTTTCGTATTTATAATTTTTGGACCCGTCCCGAACCGTAAGGATCTGCCCCTACCCGCGGGTCCAGGACCCGTTTGCCCACCCGTAGTATAATCTTCTTCTACACTTTCCTATCTTCATTTTGATATATTATGGGTCGAATTTGGTTAATAATCGATTGAGTTACGAAGCTTTGAAAATTACCCATAGAGTTTTTAACGGAATGACCAAAGTCATAGATAGTGGGCAATCTCAGAGACCATTTCTATTGATTTTCAATCACATGGACCATTTCTATTTAAAGTTAAATATGAATAGTATCTGACGAAAATTAATCACACGATGTACGATAAACGGACATAATTCGAAGATTCCAAAGATCCTCACAAAGAGAATTCGGAGAGGATCATCATTCGTTAAATTGGACCATTGGGAATCTGTTAGTTGTATATTTGTGTGTCAAATCACCCTTTATTTAGTAGAAAATGATTGCTGCAGAAAAAAGAAAAATAAACAGTGATGTTTTTTGAGCATGATGGGTTAATAAAAGTCAAGAAGATTCTCCATTATATTTGAAAAGATTACTCTCTATCAATTATAGTGCTCCTGTTCCACATAATTTCAGTGGACTGCAGACATGTGGAGCCATTGCTTGTTAACCTTCAACTACCTAGAGGATTTGTTTGGAAATGCTCAGAATTGTTTTGTTGGAAGCGCTTTTGCTAGAAGAACAACAAAATTATTAGTGAAAATCCAAGTGCTTTCTAGCAAAGTATTTGAAAGTGTTCTGAGAGAGAGACAGAGAGAGAGAACCTGAAAGGGATTAGAGGAAAGCTCGTATTGTATCTCGGACTGCAAAGCCCTGAGCAAGTTGAATTGTTTGAGAGCTTTGCGACCCTGCCCCGCCAGACCCATCGCCCTCGACATTCTCCACCCTCCGCCCCTCTCTTTCCGACACGGGGGACACGTGAACCTTATAAACTTGTTTAAACCCCAAAACGACACCATGGGTTCACCCGAGTACTTTTATAATCCAAAAATATTGCTAAATTATTGTTCCAAAATTCACTAAAAGTGCTTCTTATTTGAAAACGATGCCAGCCATTCCAAAAGCATTGCCAAATAAAATACAAGTTTCTTAACAAAGTACATATACGTTTCATTGATGAATAGAAACATATCAACAGTAAAAATTGAAATGCCAGAGCCACAATCAAAACAAACACAAACATATACGTGAATCACCCATTTTTTACTTCGTCCATGAGGTTGTAGAGTGTACTCATGAATAAATTATAAGGTTTCGTAACAAAGTACATATATATTTTCTTGATGCATAGAACAAATCAAGTCAAAATTGAAACGCCAGAGCCACAATCAAGACAGATACAATGATTCAATGATATATGTGAATCACCCAATTTGGTCTCGTCCACAAGGTTATATAGTGTTCTCATGAATAACTCATAAGATTACATCAAAGGAAAGTGAAATTACATTACATTAAACATCAAAGGAAAGATATCCGTATACATCTTTTCTTATTCAGCACTTATATTTGTTTTAGGAAATTTACGTTTGCATAAGTCCAAATAAGAGTGTCCAAAAGAACAAAATGAGTTTGCGTAAATCATTTCCCTAGGTCAATCCCGATACTACTTATCAACTCAATGTCTTCTAGATGAAAACACTAAATTCAACAATTTAGGGTTTTGTCCTCTACGTAAAAAGCAATGGCCGTGAGCTGCTCACGTACACCGTCCACAGCTATGCTTTTGGAATATTGCTTGTGCCGGCAACTGGCGTTCACACCAGAAAATGAAAGAACGAAATAAAAATGATGACAGATGAAATTAACTGATTGAAACTTCAGACCCCACATGATCAGACAAAGAAAGAAACTATAACGAAAAACTATCGGTATTGTTCATTTTAATGAAAAACCATATTTTTACACTAAAAAATCAATCCTGATACTATTTACTTTACCCTTTATTCTGTTCTTATCGTTAAAACTCAAAGTTTTCAAGCCATTTTCATTAGTTTTCCGAGTAAACTATCGATTTACCCCCTGAACTTTCACTTAACTTTCGATTTCCCCCTTTAACTTTTCTATTGGAAAATTAAGGACTCAAACTAATTTTTTTAGCCAATTTGCCCCTTACCGTTAATTTTTCATATATTTCATCCAAATTTCTGTTAAGTGAGACCATGTACACAACATGTGAAGGTAGTTAAGTCATTTCACTCTTAAAAACGATTAAAAAACTGAAAATAAATTTTAAAAACACAAAACTTTCCCTCTATTTTTTCCCGCTAATTCATATCTTCAATTTTATTTTTCCCTCTTATTCCTATGCAAATGATAATATGGTGTTATTGTCTTCATAAGTAGTTAAAACTTACGATATAACAAGGTATCTTCATAATGTACTTTCAGTCGGTCCTCTTGGAAACTTGGATCTATTATTCCTCTTTCAAACTCTTCTTTCCTAACTTCTTTGCTATATATATACACATTTTTTTTCTTTTCCCCTCTTTTCGATTCTTTTCTTTCTGTGTTTTTTTTTTTCTTATTTTTTACTTCAAAGAAGAATAAAAATAATTCTAACTTCTTTGCTATATATATACACTTTTTTTTTTTTCCTCTCTTTTCAATTCTTTTCTTTCTGTTTTTTTTTTCTTATTTTTTACTTCAAAGAAGAATAAAAATAATCCTACACATGGTACCTCGGTATACACCACATCTTTGATGTAGAACCCAACCTTTATCTTCCTTGATGTCCACTTGGTATTCCTTAAGCTATAGGGAATGGCTAATATAGGCTAAGTGGGTAGGGATGAATGTGGGTGATGAAAGAAAAGGCTTGGTGTTTGGCTTCAAAAGGGTAACTAGGGATAAGATAACATAAAAGGTTGATTAGAAAGGCTCAAACGATCCAAACATGGCCAAAATCATCTCCCTAGTGTTGCATGACTTAGGATTTCGCCTCGAGAGATATTGAAGCAAGTTTTAGTGAATGATAACGCTATCATGAAACTCACAAGAAAGAATATGCAAGATGCTCAAAATCTCACATGGGTTCAATAAATTTTCACTTAAAATCCACATATAATTCTCTAAGTAAGAGATAATCATACTAACATTGGTTATTGGTATAAAATAAACTTGAGAATGATCACGTAAGAATCGGATTAACCATATCAAGCAATTGAAATTTCACATAAGAACCAATTCAAATAAGTTTGTGACCTAGAAGAAAGCGAATTATTATCATTGACTTATGGAAGGTCTAACTAGAAGAAAACGACTCAAGAAAAAGAAAATCTTTTTGAATTTTTGACACCATTTTTTATAAAAAAAAAATTATGACATTAAGACTTAAATAGAAGAACAAAACATAGAATAAATAAACAGAGGAAAAGAACATATGCCAACAGAGGTTGCCCAATATGATAATACCATAGGCAATTCGACCTATAGACAAAGACTAGCAAAGAAGGCCGCACTCTGCTGCGGGTTTGAAACCGTAATCAAAATTTAGCACTCATTTGTAAATTATTTAAAAATAAATGAAAGCAACTGAATCCACATAATATTTATTATTCATCTATAATATAATCCGACAACAAAATCTTGTATATAACTTGACTAACCCACATCATTTCATTAAAAAAAATGCATTTTTATCTTTACTATCACAGAGTGTGTGTTTAAGACATATAAGAAAGGTTTGGCTGGATTGGTTTACAAAAAGAGAGGGATTGTTTGTTGCGTAAAAGGAGAGCTTAACTCTTTCACTCAATTATTTGACATTAATTACACAAACCCAATTCCATATATATAGACAGACAGAAGCTTTATCCTAGAGAGAAACCATGCCCAAATGATTATCTCCAGACTGAGTGTGAATTCAGAGCATGAAGGGGAAGTGAGTTCCTTGGTTCCCACATTGTAGAGACTAATTCTCAAAACTTTGCCAAGCATTACAGGAAACCATGGAAAGAATAAAAATGACCACAAAGATTGCAAAACAATTAACCACAGGTGGTGTTTATATGCCCACTGAGAGAGAAAAGCTTCTGCAAGTGAAAAAACGTATTTATATAAAACAGGCCTGTACCATCTAAAAGAGCCTCTTGCATCCATTCCAATTATACTCATGTCAACCATATCCCTCTACAATTCCCCACCACCAATCAACCATAACTGATTCCAATACCCTTAGCTGCTTTAGTAGACCATCTAGTGACACCTAACTGCCACCAAAATAAGACATGATCAAGACCATACATATTATAGGGCTTCAAAATAAAATAAAAAATAAATTCAAAAGAAATCAAAACTATTAATCCTAAAAACTGTTTAGTAAAGGATAAAACAATCTTTCCATCAAACAAATTTGAGAAACAAAAAAAGGGAACTAAATTTAAGTTGAATAGAGGTGGCAATTGCTTACCCAGAAATCCAAACGAAATCCCCCAAAATTCATGCCCCCAAAACCCTACAAATCACCAGAGTTGAAAACGCTACACTGGGATCATCCACACAGTGATGAACTCCAATCATTGTCACCGATCTCCATCTCCTTCCAGAGCCAAAACCCTTTAAAGAAAAAGAGGGTAATGAATATGATAAAGCCAGTAATGAATGGAATAACCCAATTTCTATCACCAATCACCCTTGCTGAGTGATGATTCACACACTTCCTCATACTTGTTTATGGGTTCCTATCCAACAAAATTTTGACTCAGTACCCAAAAACTGTATCAGCTCACAAACACAGAGAGGTTTATCAAATTCAAAGCAAAACCCACATGTATACTGAAGATTCTAGAGTTAAAAAGGAGCAAGGAGGTTCAGTTACGGAATCCAAAACGCGATTTTAATGAGCAAATGAATACCTAAACTGGGGTTAACAATTTTCAGCAATAAAAAACAGGTCTTTCGATCAAAGTTGCATAAATTACAGAACTTTGGGATTAAGGAGGAACAAAAAGCCCAAATTCCAATCAAGAAAAAAAAAATTGTATGTAAATTTAAGCTTTACCTGTAGATTGGCAGCAGAAAAAGCATACTGGATCCAACGGGAGCCACATGAGAGAACTGGATGCCCAGCCTTTGACACGTTATCGAGTGAGTTTAGGGATCTGGGTTTTGTGTTGGCCATTGAATTTTGGAATGATCTGGAGAAATTTGGGTTTTAGGGTTCTAAGGATTTGAGTGAACCGAAATTGATTTGGATGAGCAACTTTTGGTTTCGATTCACGGTGGAGCAAGGATGAAGAGGTGGAGGAGATAGGAATGAAAGGGTGAGAAAATTTCGATAGGCAGTATTCGGTTTCGATTCGAAGTAGAGCAAGAATGAAGCTCTTGGAATTCTTTGAACCACTCTATGAATAGTATGATCTGAGTGATTGATTGTGTAACAAAAATTAGTAAAAGAGAGTGTAAGAGTATTATATATGAAACTATATCATTGGAACCACTTTATGGAAAGTTGTAGTAACTTTGTCCTTCGGATGATTAAACTTGCACCTTATACAAATTTGCATCTTTGAGTCTCCATAAAGTACTGCAACATGCAAATGGAAAAGGATCAATTAACAGTTCAAGTGCTTAATGCATTATTTCTGCAAAAAGAAGAAAGAATTGAAGTGCTACTTACAGGACAATCTGGTGCTCCAGGTCTCTCGGGAAGGACTTCAGTTGAGCAAGGCCAAAGCATAAATTCAATGGAAAGAACCAATGCAATTTACTTGTGATGTTAAGTTGAACATCCGATGCCCTGGAGAAATTATTGAGTATCAAATGATAAAGCAATCAGATTATAGTAAATTACTAAATGATATTTACAAAAATAAAAAACATAAAGTTAAGAGAACAATGAAAAACTTAAGAATTAGCCTTAGCAAAGTTAAGATAACTTAATGCTTAAACAAAAAGCTAGCACTTACTCAGTCGCATTACCTAGACGCTCTGCTAAAGGTACGGTGCCGACTAAGCTGAAGAAGAAGACCCATAAAGTTAGGAGAACAATGAAAAACTTAAGAATTAGCCTTAGCAAAGTTAAGATAACTTAATGCTTAAACAAAAAGCTACCACTTACTCAGTCGCATTACCTAGACGCTCTGCTAAAGGTACGGTGCCAACTAAGCTGAAGAAGAAGACCCATCCCTAACGTCTACAAAGTAACTGTCAATGGACTAGGGGTGAAGTCAATCTAAATTATTGAAAGAATGTGCGAAAAAGAAACCATGTTGGAGACATTCTTACACAGAACAAAAAAAAAAAACAAAAAAAACAAAAAAAAAACATAAACAGGTATGAATATTAAGTGAACCAAAAGCAGAACAAACCCCTAAAAGTGCTTTAAGTTCAGGTGGGTTTTCTAGTATTTTATCAATAATATCAGATCAACAAAACCCTTAATGCAAATCCAATCCAATATTGAAAACAGATGAATATAAGAGAAGGAAAAAAACACTTTTATTGGGCCTCATATTTACTGCACCACACAATCCACTACTCTCCATAGCAAAAGGAAAATACCATATTCTCAGCTTCAATTTCTTGGAAATTAAATAAGGCATTCACCAGCATTCCCGCATAGAAATCACATAAAGTGTATGACCAATTCACGAAATTTTGATTCAATCTAACTATCAATCTATATGTGTGAAATGACCGATTCGTATATGTACATTATTCATTTAACCAAATCTAAATGGGTGTATTGTATATATGGCAGTTAACGCACGTATACGAAAGTGAATGCGCAAACATACATAAATGAATACATTTGAACATTTGAGTAGGAGGGAATGTATATAATTTGATGCATATAAACGTATGTACCAAGTAACAAACCAATCCATAGTTTCCCTCTTCAAATAACAAAATCCACAGAAACCCAGCATTGAAAATTCATGGACACTCAAAAGAACTGTAAACGAAACCGAAAAGCCCAAATCTCACTGAAGAAAAAGGAAAGATTCCAAGATTACACAAAACCCAAAATAACACAAACAAATCTCAAAGCATTTCTTAAAAGGACATATTACAATAAAAAAAAGTGGAAACCCTAATAAATTACCTCGCAGAGAAGCCCATTTTTTGGGAGCAGTTTAGCCACATGCCTGTACCAACATTGAAAACAAACAAAAAGTTTATAAAATATGAAGAAAAATCGAAAGAAAACAAAGCAGAAAGGAGCATACCTGTACTCATAGATATCATTGAAGTACTTCTCGGAATACTGGATCTGACCCTGCTATTTAATCCCAAACCATGATTTCAAGCAAAATCTCGAACAGGGTTTTTCAAATTTCTCAGTTTAATCTGCGAAATAAAGATGGTTTTCAAGAAATTGAACATATTATATGTGCACTGCACACACTTGCGAACCGGCTTACTTAACTAATATTTTTCTAGGTCAAATTTTAATTATTTGATTCCTTGTACCGTTAATATTAGATGTAAATACATTCATGTTTATGAAATTCGAAGAGAAAAACCATATACCTCAGTTTTTTTCAGTTGATCAGTCACCCTCCCCCGAGTCCCTTGAACGTTAACATTCTCATGAGCTTGGTTGTTCCGTGTCGTGCCTTGCTCCCATTCAGATCCTTCTCTTTCTCCTACTTGGAGAGACTAATTCCAGCAAAATCAAACATTCAGACAACACGTCTCTCACTTGATTGATTGGTACCAAATGAAGGCCATTGATACTTATTTGTAATTTAATTAATAAAAAAAATTAAACGCTTCATAAAATTATACAAAAAATTCCAGAAATTTAACGAAAATAGAGAAAGAGGTTGTACAAATTTGAAAAAACCTGAACTCAAAGTCTCCAACTTGAATTCCTTCATCTCTAAATTTCTTCAAAAAAAAAATAGGACATGTGTAAATCAAAATCGAATATAAATTCAAGTTCGAAATCGAACTCAATTGGAATCAGATCGAAAGCAAAATCTAATAAACAATATCGATTTGAGATATCGAAATTCGAGAAATATATAGAGCACGCACCTGAAGAAGTTATACCCTGTCTGAAAGTTCTTTGTGCAAATAGAAACTGGAAACTGCAAAGCGAAAAAAACCACCGCTTAAGAATGAAACATCACTCAAAATTTATATTAAAAAAAAACTTAATACATATAAAAAGTTAAAAACTACCTGTGGAGTCAGATAGAAATGGTGGCCTACCGATCCTAAAAAGCATCAAACTTTGTCAAATTCATCACCCTTTTCTCTGTTATAGAAGGTAATTTTGGAAATGATAAAAAATTACAGTACACTTGAGAGTTAGGCACTATCTCAGCTGAAAGTTCTTACCTTTCTTCTTTCTCTTGAACACAGTAAGAAAAAATCCAATTGGGTAACTTTTTGAAAGCAATCACTAACCTGGTAACTTTTTTCATTGAAGGTTCTTCTGGAGCTGAAGGTAGAACTACCCAGAAGGCAAAACTCTTGACAAATCAAACCCACAAAGAATTGATATTTGGATCCTCAAAACCCTAACTGAAAATCAACAATTAGATATCTAACTGAACAAAGCTGCTACACACATAGCAATTAAAAGAGGAACCTGAAGCAAAGATCGCACAGATCTCACGAAGCGGAATCGAATCGCCGATCATGTGCAGAGCACAGTTTTTTCCTTTTTGATTTCTCTGCGGTTTCCGAGGAAAAGAAGTCGGGAAACTTATGTTGGACGCCCAGGGTCAAAAATGCCATTTCACTGTATAAAACACACAAAAACCTAAATTTACAGAGCAACTCGAGGGCAAAAAAGGCAAAACACTGGCCGAAGAACAGTGTTTTGGGCTTTTTATTTTCTTTTACTATATACTAGAAAGGAGTACCCGCGCCGCGGGTTTAAAATTTATATCAAATAGTTTACAAATAATGTAAAAATAGTGATACTGTTATAAATAGACAAAATTTATAGAGAGATAACCTTTACTCGGTGAAGGAACGAAGCAGTTGCAGAGTAATATACCGACACAAGCTGTTGCAGAGGAAGTAATGTATATTATTGCTATTAGATATATTTCTCTTTTCTTTCTTCTTCTCATTCACTAATCTTTGCACAATTGAATTGCTCTATTTATAGAGCTACTTCAATGGAAAATTACAAAACATTACTATTTAGCTTATGAGTATATAGTACACATGTGATACTTTACTATACACATTACTATACACATGTGGGCAAACATACCCATCATTTACAACACTCCCCCTTGGATGCCCACATATCAACATCAGTTGCCTCATTAAAACCTTGCTTGGAAAAACCATGTGGGAAAAAACCATAGCGAAGGAAAAAGAGTACAACTTTACCCGGATGGTGTTGAGCATGCTTAGGTTGCCTCGTTAAAACCTTGATAGGAAAAACCCAGTGGGAAAAATCCTAAGCGAAGGAAAAAGAGTACAACATGCATGTATCATGGATGCTCCCCCTGAATTGTATCTCCCCCTGATTCCGCATTTTTCAAATCTGTAAGCCGACGTAATCCGATTCCCTGTACCAACTTCTGAAATGTGCACTTTGGTAGAGATTTGGTGAACAAGTCTGCTAAATTTTCATTGGAACGGATTTGTTTGACTTCAAGAACTTTAGCCTTCTGAAGCTCATGTGCGCTGAAAAATCTTGGAGATATGTGTTTAGTCTTATCACCTTTGATAAATCCTTCCTTCATCTGGGCGACACAGGCTGCATTATCTTCATGGATGACAGTTGGAGTGTCTGTCTTTGAAGGTAGACCACATGAATTCCGGATGTGATGGATCATTGATCTTAACCAAGAACATTCACGACTTGCTTCATGTAAAGCAATTATTTCCGAATGATTGGAAGATGTTGCAACTAGCGTTTGCTTTGTTGATCGCCATGAAATTGCAGTATCTCCATTAGTGAACACATATCCATTTTGTGAGCGGGCTTTATGCGGATCGGAGAGAAAACCAGCATCTGCGTATCCAACAAGGATTTGTTCATTTGTGGGCTTGTCTGAGTAGAAGAGACCCATATCTGTTGTCCCACGAAGGTATCGTAGAACATCTTTGACTCCCTTCCAATGACGAATTGTTGGAGCAGAGCTGTACCTGGCTAACAAGTTAACTGAAAAAGCTATATCTGGTCTAGTACATTGTGCTAAATACAATAAAGCACCTATTGCGCTCAAATATGGTACTTCTGGACCAAGGACCAGTTCATCATCTTCTTTTGGACGAAATGGATCTTTCTTAATGTCCAAAGAACGAACGACCATTGGGGTGCTAAGTGGATAAGCCTTGTCCATGCCAAATCGCTTCAGTATTTTTTCAATGTAAGCTGATTGATGGACCAAAATTCCACTAACACAATGCTCGATCTGCAGGCCTAGACAATATTTGGTTTTCCCAAGGTCTTTCATTTCAAATTCGTTTTTCAGATATTCAGCAGTTTTGTTGAGCTCTTCGGGGGTTCCAACTAGGTTCATATCATCGACATATACTGCCACTATAGCAAATCCAGTATTTGATTTCTTAATGAACACACAAGGGCAGATGACATTGTTGGCATATCCTTCTTTAATCAAATACTCACTGAGACGATTATACCACATTCGCCCAGATTGTTTCAGCCCATATAGTGATCGCCTTAATTTGATTGAGAACATACCCCGTGGTTTGTTAGTTGCTTCAGGCAACTTAAGTCCTTCTGGGACTTTCATATATATGTCAGTATCTAATTCTCCATATAGATACGCGGTGATGACATCCATAAGTCGCATGTCAAGTTTTTCTGAAATCACCAAACTTATTAAGTAACGAAACGTAATTGCATCCATTACAGGAGAGTATGTCTCTTCATAATCAACTCCAGGTCTTTGTGAAAAACCTTGTGCAACGAGTCGTGCTTTATATCTTGCAATCTCGTTTTTCTCGTTGCGTTTCCTTGTGAATACCCATTTATAACCTACGGGGTTCACACCAGGCAGGGTTTGGACTACTGGTCCAAAAACACTTCGTCTTTCCAAGGATTTTAATTCTGCCTGGATTGCATCTTTCCACTTAGGCCAATCTTGTCTCTGTTTGCATTCATCAACAGAGCGGGGCTCAATATCATCACTTAATATGATTTCAGTGGCTATTGCAAATGCAAACATGTCATCGATGATTATTTCATTTCGATCCCACAATTCATTAGTACATGCATAATTTATGGATATTTCTTTGCTTTCATGTACTTCTGTCTCTTCAGGGACATGTGTCTCATCAAGGACATTTTCTTTTTCTGGAAGTACAGAGTCACGAATTGTGGATTTATCATTCAATTCCTTTTCTTGAATGATATCATTTGGGTTCAATTGGGCCCTCATCTTTCTCTTTCGAGGAGCTGAATCTTTTGAACCTGGGGGTCTACCACGCTTCAGGCGTGCACTGGATGAATCATTCGCTGCCACTTTATTTTGTCCAACAGGGACATCAATTCTTGCAGGTGCGTTTGCAGCCGGTATATATGACTGTGTCACTTTCGAAGCATCATTAAATGCATCTGGCATTTGATTAGCAATACCTTGAAGATGAACGATTCTTTTCACTTCGTTTTCACATTGAGTGCTTCTTGGATCAAAATGAGATAAGGTGGGAACAACCCATGTTAGCTCTTGTCGTTCTTCTGGAACGGTCTTTTCTCCCCCTAACGACGGGAAAATTGTCTCATCAAAATGACAATCAGCAAAACGAGCTGTAAACACATCACCAGTCAAAGGTTCCAAATATCTAATGATAGATGGTGAATCAAAACCCACATAAATTCCCAATCTGCGCTGAGGTCCCATTTTAGTTCGTTGTGGTGGTGCAATAGGCACATAAGCAGCACAACCAAAAACTCGTAAATGTGAAATATTTGGCTGATGTCCAAACACGAGTTGTATTGATGAGTATTGGTGGTTGGCTATGGGTCTCAATCTAACCAATGATGCAGCATGTAATATGGCATGTCCCCATGTAGAAACTGGCAATTTCGTTTTCATGAGCAGAGTGCGGGCTATTAATTGAAGCCGCTTGATAAATGCCTCTGCTAAACCATTTTGAGTATGGACATGAGGAACAGGGTGTTCAACATTAATGCCCAGTGCCATATAGTAATCATCAAAGGTTTGAGACGTAAATTCATCAGCGTTATCAAGTCGAATGGACTTAATGGGATGATCTGGGAACTGTGCTCGCAACTTAATTATCTGAGCAAGAAGTCTCGCAAAAGCTACATTTCGAGTAGACAATAGGCAAACATGTGACCATCGGGTAGATGCATCAACCAAAACCATAAAATATCGAAATGGTCCACAAGGTGGTTGAATAGGTCCACAAATATCCCCTTGAATTCTTTGCAAAAATGATGGGGATTCATCATCAACCTTTAGTTGTGATGGTCTAATTACCAACTTCCCTTGGGAACAAGCCTTGCAAGGATTATCATTCGGGACATTAATGTGTCTGCTCAGTAATGGATGTCCATTAGAGTTGGTAATGATTCTACGCATCATGGTGGATCCTGGATGACCTAGACGGTCATGCCAAAGCATGTAAACCTTTGAATCAATGAACTTCTGGTTCATGACAGTATATGCCTCAACTGTCTTTATGTATGTACAATACAATCCACTAGATAAACCATGCAACTTCTCCAATATACGCTTCTGGGTATCGTTGGAGGTAATGCATAAATATTCCACATTTTCTACACTTTTCGTTTCAAGGTGGTATCCATTTAAACGTATGTCTTTAAAACTCAACAAATTTCGAATGGACCGAGTAGCATATAATGCATTCTTTATAGACAATATTGTTCCATTTGGTAACATAATCTGGGCTTTTCCTGAGCCTTCAATTACATCTGATGGTCCTGATATTGTTGTTACCTTTACTTTTGCAAGTACCAAATTCGAGAAATACTTTCGGTCTCGAAGTATTGAATGCGTGGTTGCGCTATCTGCAAGACAAAAGTCTCCGCCATTGATCTTGTTTTGAGAATAACCATAATTTTTATCCATGATCTCTGAGTAAAGAAAAAGCAGTTTATTCATACTGGAATACTACTTTTATTGAATTGAAAATGCGAGCATTAAACCACAGGTACAAATAACATGAGTACATTAAACATAAATAATTCAATCGGACCCATAAACTTCATTCCCTCTTTCATTAATAAAGTCTGTAGCATCCAGGTGGGTTGTGTTTAACTGTCCTGATAAATTGGTCACTGGATCAGGGGTTTCCATTGGTTTAGCCTGGTCAAGGAAATTGATCTCGACACCCTTCTCCTTGAAGGAGGCTTGATATAGTTCCACCAGATGCTTTGGGGTGCGACAAGTACGCGCCCAATGTCCGTTGCCACCACACCTATGGCAACCTCCTTCATGATTTCTAGGAGTGTTCACATGAGCTTTTCCTTTCTGGCGATTGGTATTTTTAAAGCTCGGGCCTGGATTATACCTTGGAACCTGGTTGTGAAACTGGACACCATGGTTCTTGCTTTTTCCTTTCCACCGACCTTGCTTGTGACCACGTCCTCGTTTGTAATTATTACCACGGGAGGATATGGTATTTCTTTCAAGGGACGCAACATTCACTTCTGGGAACGGTGCTGATCCAGTAGGTCGGGAATTATGGTTTTTCATGAGAAGCTCATTGTTCTGTTCAGCCACCAAGAGCACAGATATCAGCTGGTTGTATTCAGTGAAGCCTCGCGCTCTATACTGTTGTTGCAGTACCATGTTAGAGGCGTGGAATGTGCTGAAAGTCTTTTCCAATAACATCTCCTCAGTGATAGTATCCCCACAGAGTTTCATCTGAGAGGTAATTCTGAACAACGCCGAATTGTACTCAGCCACTGATTTGAAATCCTGGATCCTTAGGTGAGTCCAGTCATAGCGAGCTTTTGGAAGAATCACCGTTGTCTGGTGATTGTATCTGCTTCTCAAGGCATTCCAAAGGGCTAACGGATCTTCAACCGTTAAGTACTCGCTCTTTAGTGCCTCATCAAGATGGCGACGAATAAAAATCATGGCCTTTGCTCGATCTTGAGAGGATGAACTGCTTTCTTCCTTGATGGTATCTCCAAGATTTGCTGCTTCCAGATGGATCTTGGTATCCAGTACCCATGTAAGGTAATTCTTTCCAGTAATGTCCAGGGCAGCAAAATCAAGCTTTGCCAAGTTCGCCATTTTCTTTTCTGAAAGAAAAATGAGGTGTGTAAGAACTTGCAGTAATATGTGTACTGGAGAAATATATTGTTAGAACTTCTGGTTCTTACAAATTTTTTTGATCTTCAGGCCAAAATGATAAGTACTCGAAACTTCAGGCTCGAGATTTACACAATTAATGAGAAGGGCAATTGTACCGCACCATTCTCATCGAAATAAGTATAGGATGGGTGATTATCCCGCACTACTTTAAACAGCAGGAAAATTTAAATATGTAGAGCAAGGTGGACGATTATACCGCACCACCTAAAATTGCAATAAAATTTAAATATGCAAAGCAGGGTGGACGATTATACCGCACCACCTAAAATTGCAATAAAATTTAAATATGCAAAGCAGGGTGGACGATTATACCGCACCACCTAAAATTGCAATAAAATTTAAATATGCAAAGCAGGATGGGTGATTATTTCACACCACCTAAAATTGCAATAAAATTAAATAACGGGAAAATTTAAATATGCAGGATAGAGCGGGCGATTATACCGCTCCACTTAAAATTTGCAGTAAAATTAGATCTGCAGTCCAAGATAGGCGATAGAACCGCACAATCTTGGATTGCATAAATAATCAGTGGGTTAGTAGTCAATATCTACACCAAACAAGAAATCAAAGATATAAGTGACAGTTAGTTGGAGAACTAGAAGTAAACATGGTGCAAACAGTTCTTCGCGAGGGTATACCCAGCAATTGAGGGAGAGGAAGAAGAAGAACAGAAAAAACCTTAGAGGAAACATTTTTTTTTTTTTTTTTCTTTCGGTGAAAGGAAATGAGAAAAAGATTAGAGAGTCGTGCTGATAACGTGTTATAAATAGGCAAAATTTATAGAGAGATAACCTTTACTCGGTGAAGGAACGAAGCAGTTGCAGAGTAATATACCGACACAAGCTGTTGCAGAGGAAGTAATGTATATTATTGCTATTAGATATATTTCTCTTTTCTTTCTTCTTCTCATTCACTAATCTTTGCACAATTGAATTGCTCTATTTATAGAGCTACTTCAATGGAAAATTACAAAACATTACTATTTAGCTTATGAGTATATAGTACACATGTGATACTTTACTATACACATTACTATACACATGTGGGCAAACATACCCATCATTTACAACAGATACAATGTTAAGTTAGAAAAACTTTATAAGTAAACAGTTCAATTTGGATAACCTGAGATTTAAATATTACAGTCATCTGTTATATGTACATGCAAAAATTATTACAGTTATCTAACATAGTTTGGTAGTTGTAACTGCTTTTCAACTGGAACTAGCAATGAAATACCAAAAACTAACAGACGCTAGTGTATCAACATGCAAAAAACATTGCCAAGTTCTGAGGAAAAAGAGATTTACATGTCATAAAACACTTGGAACAGTTTTGACATATATTAACAGATGATATTATATGATTTTGAGTGGAGCAGCTGCAGTTTTGGTATAATAGTGCTGATCATTAACAAAACAACCTAATCACAGAAAACAAAACAAAATATATTAGATAAATGTGTTTATAGTGGAAGAAATGATAAAGCTGAAGTATATTACCTAGTCTTTTATTGGTGGTGTGATGTCTCTTTTTGCACCAGTTGGAGACGTTTTTTTTTCAATGATTTGATAGGAACCTCATCAAATTGTTTTAGGTTGGTCTCTGATATTTCTTCCAACTCACTGTTTGAAATGGGAAGTTGGTGTTAGAATATATGGGTACATGATGATTTAAAATTGGTAATTACAAAAGGAACATAATACGAACCTGTGTTCATCACCGGTAAAGAAAGCTTTCCTGTTGGACTCGTTTTCATTTATATGATGGTCCACTTGTTTCTGCTATTGAAGTGGAGGATAAAATGGTGGTGGAAGATACTGTAACTTCTTGGATCAATGGTTGTGGAGTGATTGGTTCCATGGTTGTATCCTCAGACACATTGTAAATAAGAATATCACTTGAATTTAAAGTGTTTCTTCTGTTCCCAAATCGCAAGTGAAATTTTTTTTTCTGCCCAATCAACCTTAGAAACTCGTTTGGCAACAGTTGTTGGTCAACCAATCTTTGATTCAGTACCAAGTCCTTGCATGGGATACCAAAAAGTTATTCGCCAGATTTTCCAATTATCAGAGCATTGATTTCATTGGTGTCATCCTCAAGAACCAAATTGACTTTGTACCTATATTAAAAATCAAAGTATATGAGGGAAAATAACCTGAAATTCAATATATATAAATAGAAATAAAACAGAAAAATAAAAAAGCGTGGTATTTGTTTAGAAGTTAAATGCATAAAGATAACTATGTTTATTAAGTTCATTAACACCTTTTATTTATGGTAACCGTATGAAAATATGAGAAACAGAGAATATGCATGAATACTAATGATAAACAACATTGGAACAAGTTTACGAAACCCAAATGAAAAGAACCAGATTGTAGTTGACAATTAATCAAATTAACATTGTGGAGAGTCTAAAAGTTGTATCAATTTTGTAGAGATGGGTAAACTTGTATGACAACGATTACAATGTGGACGAAGATTGCATTGTATAACACAATGTATTTAAAAACAGTTTAAATAATTTGAAATTGAGAAAGGTCCCGAATTTCATTTTAACATCACAAAATTTAAGCAAAATGTTATCCGTAAGAAAATTTTGGATAGCAAATGTAGAAAACACTGAAAAATGATGATCACTAAGACTGATATTCAGTTTCCAATTCATCTAGACAATATATATTGAAATCACATTTAGGCAAGTATGAGCAAAGATGTGAAAATGTGAAAACAAAAAAGATTTGGTAAATAATTATATTATATAAGCAATGAAAAAAAATGAAGGTGAAAAATATTTTGACAGATTATTATGAACTTGTAACGGTGCATGTTAAATATTACCAAGGAGTTGGAGTTTGGTTTGGATGTTTTTGACAAATGAGTTGTCCAATTGTCAAGTCCTTGTGCATTTGTTTTACACAGTTGGGGCATGCGTTGTACCACCATTCGTTATGTGTGTCAAAACGCTTGATAGATGTTTTACATAGGAATGTATAATTCTGTAAAATAGTTTGTAACAATTTTGTATGAGCAATAGTAATCATGTATACAATGTTTATTGGAAATGTAAAAATGTAGTTGTATATTTGTAAGAAATGTTAAAGAGATGTAATTAGATTTGATACCTTGTGCAAATCGGGATCTAGAAAAGCCAGCTCATCGATTGTTAATTTTTTAGCTGTGCGCAAAATTTCAACCTCATTCACTTGTTTTGCGGAGGGTGCCAATATTTTTATATGCTCTTTACAATTTGCAAACCTAGAGAATTCAAAATGTAATATTATTTGAATAACTTGATAGGATTAGTATTTCTTTTGCTGTTATAACAGCAACCACATTTGGATAAAGCTACATTGATTTGTTTGAAGACTCGTATGAATACTTACACTGATTTGTATGCATTTACTTCTGGAATATCCGGATCAACAAAGAATAGTGAGCAGCCAGTACTGTTCATCACAATTTTTTCTGTGCATTGAAAAAAAATAATAAGAAAGTGTAAAGAAAACACCGGTAAATATTTTTACTCACGTAACCGAAGTTTTGGAATGGCATGGAACAATTAGTTGTGGCACTTATATGCTAGCCTTTGATTAATTTGTTTTTGTTCCAAACGTTGTAGTGCAGTGAGATGACCAATGACATCTTGCAATTAAGAAGGTTAATATAAAAAAGTTGTGAAAATTAATTAGACAAAAAAAAAAAAAACAGTGTTTTTAATATGTATATATCTATACCATGTATAATAATATCACCTGTAAGAATGTCAACATTGTTCAAGCGGGGATAAAATGTGTTGTAATCCTGTAGAAAGAAACGATGTTGAGGAATGGGTGGAAACACATTTGACAGCTTTTTGAAGGCTGTTATACCACTAAATATAAGCTGATTATCATGCGGTACTACATTGTACTGCCCTCTTATTTTAGTGGTCCTAAAATTTGTGATTTCATAGCAACCGCCGGGTTCAAATTTTGACGCTACAATCTCACAGTCAATGTCTGACGTGGAACCTTCAACCGCATGCTTCTTTATTGTTGGTTATGTAAATGAAGAGAACGGTAAAAAAAGAAAAAGGAACAAAGTTAAAAAAGAGATTAATATACAAATTCAAATAAATATTTAAATTGTTAACATGGAGAGATGCAATGACATGAAAAGATAGAATGAACGAAAATAGTTAAAGTGATTTGAAGCAATATTTAAAAAATTAAGAAACAGAAATATTATATAAAAGTATTAACAGAATCAAGTTCATTTAAAAATATTTGGTTTCTTTGTTGATTACCAATCTAAATGCATTATAGGGTTTTGCTGGAAAAAAAACATCTAGTTCATTTTATGGAATGAAAGAATGATGTAAAACTAATAACAAAGTATATATGCATGCGTTGTGATCATCACTATATATTTAACATTGAATATTGAATACATAAAAGAGTATGAGAAACAAAAATGTTAATTTGTTAAATAATCATTTTTGTTATAATTGTTGATTAAAATAAAAGGAAAACTAATGAAAAGGGTTTGAAAACTTTGAGTTTTAATGATAAGGACAAAATAAAGGGTAAAGTGAATAGTATCATGATTGACTTTTTAGTGTAAAAATGTGGTTTTTCGTTAAAGTGAACAGTACCGGGTGTTTTTCGTTAAAGTTCCCTAAAATAAAAGGTTGTTTTCTCATCGTTTCATCAAGCAAAATGCAGTGTAGAGATGTGTATTTTTGAGTAGCTCCATGAATTACTGATTTCCATATTCTACACACACGAGCTTTTATTTTCTCAGCTTTTGTATACGGACGTAATTCAGAGATGAGAGTTACGTTTACCTTTTCCATTTAGTCTACTCAAACCATATATAAATTTTATAAATTATAGAATTGTTATGACATGGCTCACTGACCTTTTCAATAGGATTTTGAAAACGAAGAAGATGCCAAATGAGTGGCGAACGAGCACTTTGGTGCCTATCTACAAGAATAAGGGCGACGTACAAAATTGCATGAACTATAGGGGTATTAAGCTAATGAGTCATACAATGAAGCTCTGGGAGAGAGTCATTGAGCATAGATTGAGGCAAGAGACACGGGTTTCGGACAACCAATTCGGGTTCATGCCAGGGCGCTCAACCATGGAGGCAATCTATCTCTTACGAAGATTGATGGAAAGATATAGAGATGGGAAAAAGGATTTACACATGGTCTTTATAGATTTGGAAAAAGCGTATGATAGGGTCCCAAGAGACATTCTTTGGAGGATTTTAGAGAAGAAAGGAGTACGAGTAGCATATATCCAAGCTATAAAGGATATGTATGAAGGAGCAAAGACTGCCGTAAGAACTCATGAAGGACAAACCGAAAGCTTTCCCATAACTGTAGGATTACATCAAGGCTCATCCTTAAGTCCTTACCTTTTTGCGTTGGTAATGGATGAGTTAACAGGACATATTCAAGATGATATTCCTTGGTGTATGCTTTTCGCAGACGATATAGTGTTGATAGATGAAACTCAGGAAGGGGTAAATGCAAAGCTTAACCTTTGGAGAGAAGTGTTGGAATCTAAAGGTCTTCGCCTAAGCCGATCAAAGACAGAATATATGGAGTGCAAGTTCAGTGCAAATTGAGGCCAAAACGAGTTAGGGGTGAGGATCGGAGATCAAGAAATACCAAAGAGCGACCGTTTTCGTTACCTAGGATCTATCTTGCAAAAGAACGGAGAATTAGATGGAGATCTCAACCATAGAATACAAGCTGGATGGATGAAGTGGAAGAGTGCATCCGGCGTGTTGTGTGACCGTCGTATGCCACTGAAGCTCAAGGGAAAATTTTATAGGACGGCAATAAGGCCGGCGATGCTGTATGGCACAGAATGTTGGGCGGTGAAACATCAACACGTACACAAAATGGGTGTAGTGGAGATGAGGATGCTTCGTTGGATGTGTGGGCACACGAGAAAGGATAAGATTAGGAATGAGGATATCCGGGGTAAAGTAAGAGTAGCCGAAATTGAAGGAAAGATGAGAGAAAATCGGTTACGGTGGTTTGGACATGTGCAAAGAAGGCCTACTGACGCTCCGATTAGAAGATGCGACTATGGGGCAGAGGTTCAGGGCCGAAGGGGTAGAGGAAGACCTAGGAAAACTTTGGAAGAGACTCTAAGAAAAGACTTAGAGTACTTGGATCTAACGAAGGACATGACACAGGATCGAGCACAATGGCGTTCTAAGATTCATATAGCCGATCCCACTCAGTGACTTGGATTTTCCAAGTCTCCAACCAAGAAGTTTTCCTCACTCGGGAAATTAAGGGAACACTACCCCAACCTACATGCTCCACTCAGAAAGCTTCAACATACAAGCTTCAACAAAAGAAAATTCAAAGAACTTAGCGAAGAAAGCTTTGGTGTATTTAACACAATACGTTGAAATGAAGGAAAGCTTATTTATTGATATCCCCGATAAGCTACAAATATGTACATATACATGAGTCAAAATAAACACACAAGAGGGAGCCTTCACAAAGGTTGCTTAGGAGAAGTCTCAGCAGTCGGTAGAGCCCCAGAAAGAGAAGGCACCGGAGGGGGATCATTTGGAGCCTCAGTACTGGACAGAACCCTAGAAGGAGGAGGCATCAGAGGTTGATCATTTGGAGCTTCATTACGCGGTACAGCCCCAGAAGACGAAGGCAATAAATGCCTTTGGAACAAACCCACAAATCTCTGATGATTAAGTAAAACCTGACCATCAGTTTCCTTCATCTGGTCAAGCTTCCTCTTCATGTTTGTAGCATAGTCATGTGCGAGCCGGTGCAACTGTTTATTCTCATGCTTGAGCCCTCTAATCTCCTGTTTGAGACTCATCACTTCAGCCGCCAATGATTCAACTTGGCGGGTTCGAGCAAATAGGCGTTGGGCCATATTAGACACAGAACCTGCACACTGAACACTGAGAGCCAGCGAATCCTTAACAGCTAACTCATCAGACCGTTTGGAAAGTAGTCTGTTATCTTTGGGAGTGAGAAGGTTCCTGGCCACCACCGCAGCGGTCATATCATTCTTCATCACGGAATCCCCAACGGTAAGAGGACCAGTTGGGGAGACGAAGGATGGGCGCCATATGTTGTCTGGAGAAGGCGGGGCTGCCTCTTCAACAAGGTTCAAGTCAAAACGACGGTCGGAGGGGCCAGACATTTTCAAAGGTGTTGAAGAGAGAAGAGGTCGGACAAATCAAGATCTTAGAAGTGCAAGAATGAAGCTTCTACTGGTGGAGATTCAAGTGTGCTTTGGAACTTAATGCCAGCCCCTATAAAAATCTGCACTCGACGGAGCTTCAGAAATCAAAGAGGCGCCTGCTCAGAAATCGAAGAGGCGTTTGCTTTCTCAAAAGTTGGGCTGCTTAGAGATCACGAGGGTTGATCTCAGAAATCGAAGAGCCGTTTGCTTTCTCAAAAGTTGGGCTGCTCAAAGACCACGAAGGCCGATCTCAGAAATCGAAGAGGCGCTCGCTTTCTCAAAAGCTGGGCTCCCTAGAGACCACGAGGGCCGATCTCAGAAATCGAAGAGGCACCTACTTTTCCAGCCTTGTCAGCACCTGTCACACGCACACTCAGCTTTGCGGAAATTATGGGCATTCTGTCAAAGACTTCTGGGGAAGTAGAAAACACATGAATCTTACTGTTCAATCACCCATTTCCCACACGCAACAATAGCTCATGGGCACCACAGATAACTTTGCCAAAGTTCTCTGCCAAAGTTGAGCACGTGAAGCTTGCAACTCCCACTACATCGCTCTGACCAAGAAGGGTAAAAGAATAGCAAAGAAACAGCACTAACAAAGTTTAGACCCATAAATTTTGAAGGTCTAGCTACCATATTATTACCCACAAGGGTAAAGGAACAGTACCACTGCTGGATAATTGGAAAGTCCATGTATGTCAACCTCTGTGCTTCGTGGCAAGGTAGACTAGCAAACATGCCCAACCTTTACTCACATTCGAGAAAACACTCCCAATAAGATTGCTTGCTCCAAAATCGAAGAGGCACCGTCCTCCGAATCTAAAGAGTCAGACTCCCAACATGACTACTTTCTTAAAAATCGAAGAGAGGGTAAATGAACAGTACCATTGCTGGATAATTGGAAAGTCCCTGTGTGTCAACCTCTGTGCTTCGTGGTAAGGTAGACTAGCAAACATGCCCAACCTTTACTCACATTCGAGAAAACACTCCCAACAAGATTGCTTGCTCCAAAATCGAAGAGGCACCGCCCTCCGAATCTCGAGAGCCACTCTCCCAACATGATTACTTTCTCAAAAATCGAAGAGACACTGCTCCCCGAATCTCGAGAGCCAGACCCCCAGCATGATTGCTTTCTCAAAAATCGGTGAGGCACCGTTCTCCGAATCAATCGAAGAGGCGCTCGCTTTCTCAAAAGCTGGGCTGCTCAGAGACCACGAGGGCCGATCTCAGAAATCGAAGAGGCACCTACTTTTCTAGTTCAATCACCCACTTCCCACACGCAACAATAACTCATGGGTACCACAGATCACTTTGCCAAAGTTCTCTGCCAAAGTTGAGCACGTGAAGCTTGCAGCTCCCACTACATCGCTCTGACCAAGAAAGGTAAAAGAATAGCAAAGAAACAGCACTAACAAAGTTTAGACACATAAATTTTGAAGGTCTAGCTACCATATTATTACCCACAAGGGTAAAGGAACAGTACCACTGCTGGATAATTGGAAAGTCCCTGTGTGTCAACCTCTGTGCTTCGTGGCAAGGTAGACTAGCAAACATGCCCAACCTTTACTCACATTCGAGAAAATAGTCCCAACAAGATTGCTTGCTCCAAAATCGAAGAGGCACCGTCCTCCGAATCTCGAAAGCCAGACTCCCAACATGACTAATTTCTCAAAATCGAAGAGAGGGTAAAGGAACAGTACCATTGCTGGATAATTGGAAAGTCCCTGTGTGTCAACCTTTGTGCTTCGTGGCAAGGTAGACTAGCAAACATGTCCAACCTTTACTCACATTCGAGACAACACTCCCAACAAGATTGCTTGCTCCAAAATCGAAGAGGCACCGCCCTCCGAATCTCGAGAGCCAGACTCCCAACATGAATACTTCCTCAAAAATCGAAGAGACACTGCTCTCCGAATCTCGAGAGTCAGACCCCCAGCATGATTGCTTTCTCAAAAATCGAAGAGGCATCGTTCTCCGAATCTCGAGAGCCAGATACCACAGACCACTTTTTCAAAGTGCTCTGACAGAGTTAAAACATGTGAAACTGGCAGCTCCCACTACCGTGCTATGACCAAGCAGGGTAAAGGAATAGCATTACTATTTGTTGTTAGGGAGACTCCTATATATGTCGACCTCCATCCCCAATGGACAGGCAGACCTGCAAAAATGCTCAACCCTTCATCATATCTGAGAGGGCACTCCCAACAAAGCCTTTCGAAATATTCAGCTTTCTTTCCCCCCGATAATACCTCTGCAAACAAGCTATACTAGAGCAAGAATATCTCATATCATCAGGGTTAAAAGCAAGAGTATCCCATATCATGCTTTTTCCCTGTTTTTTCTTTTGGCCTTGTTTTTACCTGCAAGACAAGGAGAAAGAGAGCAATCAGTCAGCACTTGGAATCAAGCTTCCAGCCAGGAAGCGTAACAGCACACGTGCCGATACATCCATTACTCTGTCAAAAGCAAAAGTATCTCATATCAAAAGGGTGGAACGTACTCTAGATTTGATGGACTTGTTTTGACCCTCAAATTCTTCAGTCGGCCTTATACTCTGGAGGAAACCAGAAAACCCTCCAGCTCAGTTCAAGAATAAGCCTGTGGAAAGTTACTTCTTCAAAAGCAAAAGTATCTCATATCATCTCTTCTCATTTTTCTTCTCTTTATCCTTCATGCTGCTGCAAGATGGGGAGAAGGTGAACAATTAGTCGGAGCTCTGATTGCTTACCTTGTCTGTCACCTCTTTCAGCAGACCCCCTAGCTCGGCGACTTGGGGGACTCCTACTACATGGTTTGTATCGCGCTTGACCAAGCCTGAAACTACAAGTAAGCTTCAAGTGAAATTGATACATTACCTTGTGCATCTCCACCAGTTAAAGATACCACCCCTGGATGGAGGAAGAGTACTTCCAGAGAAGATGACACATCTACCTATGAGACAGATAAGGCAAGTCAAGACGACACCACACTCCGATACTTAGAAGTTTCGTGATTACGAGATCATTCTCCCACAATATTTCCTAATGTCATTTGTACTAAATAATTCACTCGTACTCACTAAAGGAGAGCTTGAACCTATGTACTTGTGTAAACCCTTCACAATTAATGAGAACTCTTCTATTCCGTGGACGTAGCCAATCTGGGTGAACCACGTACATCTTGTGTTTGCTTTCCTATCTCTATCCATTTATATACTTATCCACACTAATGACCGGAGCAATCTAGCGAAGATCACAAAAAGCGACCATTTTCGTTACCTAGGATCTATCTTGCAAGAGAACGGAGAATTAGATGGAGATCTCAACCATAGAATACGAGCTGGATGGAAAGAGTGCATCCGGCGTGTTGTGTGACCGTCGTAGGCCATTGAAGCTCAAGGGAAAATTTTATAGGACGGCAATAAGGCCAGCGATGTTGTATGGCAGAGAATGTTGGGTGGTGAAGCATCAACACGTACACAAAATGGGTGTAGCGGAGATGAGGATGCTTCGTGGGATGTGTGGGCACACGAGAAAGGATAAGATTGGGAATGAGGATATCCGAGGTAAAGTAGGAGTAGCCGAAATTGTAGGAAAGATGAGAGAAAATCGGCTCTGGTGATTTGGACATGTGCAAAGAAGGCCGACTGACGCTCCGGTTCGAAGATGTGACTACGGGACAGAGGTTCAGGGCCGAAGGGGTAGAGGAAGACCTAGGAAAACTTTGGAAGAGACTCTAAGAAAAGACTTAGAGTACTTGGATCTAACGGAGGACATGACACAAAACCGAGCGCAATGGCGTTCTAGGATTCATATAGCCGACCCCACTTAGTGGGAAAAGGCTTTGTTGTTGTTGTTGTTGTTGTATAGAATTGTTATGATACAGATGTTAAAATAAATATTTAAATATGTAATAATTTCTTAGATATTAGTTGCATGAGAATATTATCTTACCTAAGTAATCTAGATAAATAAGGAGACATAA
Organism: Malus sylvestris; assembly: GCF_916048215.2. Taxonomy (NCBI): domain Eukaryota; kingdom Viridiplantae; phylum Streptophyta; class Magnoliopsida; order Rosales; family Rosaceae; genus Malus; species Malus sylvestris. Next base: position 19,840,449 of record NC_062273.1, on the reverse strand, counting down.
GCTTATTTATATCAAAATTTAATAACAATGTAAGAAAGAACAAACACAACTTTAACAAAACAATGTGACACAAAAAGACAGTATTGGTTAACAAAGATTAAATGACTGATGAAACTTTAAAAACATGTAGTTAGAATATCATAAAACACAACAACAACAACAATAATTAGAACAAAACGCATTGAAAGCAATAACAAAAACAATTCTTCAAAATAATAGGAAAGCAAATCGACTCTTTTTTTTCTTCAGAAAAAAGGGTTAAGATCTGAAACAACCAGAGATACCAATCAGAACCAAAGCCAAAAACAACATTAACTCTACTAATATCAGCATTTATTTCAAAGAGATACAATTATGGACCCAAAAAAATACTCAAACAGCAAACCAATTTGTTGAAACCATCATAAACACAGCAGACAATGAAATTGCTATACCACAATAAAATCTAGCTTATGATTTTTAGCACCTCAAATCCAATCGAACTAACATACAACAAAATAAACAGATAAAAATGTTTTGAAATTCTTTGATTAAAAAGAAACTTAACATCTTATGACAAATTTGCAGTCCATTACCTAATCAGGTAAAGTTTACCCTCACGTGGCAAGAAAGAGTGCGGAAGTCAAATTGGCCTCGCCTCTGTATAAACAAAACCTGCAAAACAAATCCAAAAATAGTACCAACTCAACTGATATAATTATCTTTGAAACAAATACAACTGTGGAAACAAAAATTAACCAAAAAAAATATTTAACTTTTTATAATTTCGAATCTAAGAAAACGAAACTTACAGTTTGAAACAAAACAAAACAAAAAAGTTGAAATACCTTACATTGATTCGATGTTGATTGAGGAAAGAAGAGGTGAGAACAACAGAAAGCAAGATTCAAAAGGAAGGATTGAAGGTGAAATTCGAAAGTGAGAAACGGAGAGCTTGGAAAACGATAAAAAAGCAGAAATGGGTATGGGAAATAAAACAAAAAGCAGGGTGTGTATAGAGTGAAAAGCAAACCTCACGATGACCAACACGTGGTATGTGAGAGGCCCCGTTAAATTTACTGTGTATCACATTTTTTAATATTTTTTCAGTTTTCCCACCAGCTATACATGAGTTTAAAAAATTAAGAAGGTATAAATTTTTATTGTTAGTTGTGCCACAAACCACGTGGCCCCGTTTTAATCACATTTTTTAAATATTTTTTTTGTTTTCCCAACAGCTATACATGGGTAAACTGGGAGAGCAGCAGTCAAACAACATAAGGAAACAAACAGAAAAATGTAGAAAGAGGATGAACGCGTGGCCCGGGAGGGCAAGGAAGTCATTTTACTGTAGAAAATATGGGAAAAAATTGGCTTAACAAACAAATTGAGGGGCATTTTGGTCAGCACATTGCCCTAGAACAGTAACCAGCCGTTTGGGTTTTAGTATATATGGGAAAAAATTGGCTTAACAAACAAATTGAGGGGCATTTTGGTCAGCACATTGCCCTAGAACAGTAACCAGCCGTTTGGGTTTTAGTATATATAGAATATAATATAATATAATTTGATCATAACTTTTGAAAGAAAAATCCAATTTTCATGGTCTTTATATGGCTGGAAAGAGGACAAAAATTGAAGTGCGGACAAAATGTTCAAATTCCTTCCCAGTTAATACAGTTTTACGCATACATAGACAACATGAACACTAAACAAAAACAGAACACAAAACACAGAGAACAAAATCCTCCCCCAAACTTGAATCAAACATTGTCCTCAATGTGTAAAACAAAGAAAACATAATGAATAACACAATGAAAGATAGGGTATGAAAACTTCCCGGGATTTTTCATTGGAGCATGCATAAGCAATGTTGAACTTGAGATGTCATGCCTTGTAACGTAATCCCCCCAAACTGGATCATTGCAGACCACCGTTCCTGAAATCATGAAGGAAATTAAAAACTAATGCCATAAATGAAACTACGAAAAACAAAAGAAAAATTTAGAAAACTTGGGTTGCCTCCCAAGAAGGGCTTCTTTATAGTCATGGGCTAGACTTTGCCAAAATTAAATCGAGGATGGCGGATCATTCAAATGAGGAACCACTCCATACATCTTCTTCGTTTTCCCTTTCTTCCACCTTGTAGTTTTGAAATTTGGTGTCGACATAAGACAATGATGCACTACTGGTCCTAAAGGCTCCCATGCTTGCCTCCACTTTGGTGCATGAATAGGGGACAAGTTTAGGGTTGCAATTATGTCCATGGCTGCCTCTCCTTCCATATTTAAATCTGGATACTCAATGCATGTCTTTAACAAATATGTAGACACATTCTCCAAGAAGTTGACATTGACAATGGGAGCAATAAGCTCGATGTGACTGCACTCTTCTACGTCGACTGGTAACTTTAGTGCTTCAAACATCTTGAATTCTATGGATTCTCCTTGAACTTGTAGCTTAAGTGTGCTTGCTTTGACATCAATTAAAGCTCCAGCGGTTGCAAGGAAATGACGACCAAATAAAATAGGAATGTTTTGGTCTTCCTTCATGTCAAGCACAAGGAAATTTGTTGGCAAGATGAATTGGTCTACTTTGATCAAAACGTCCTCAACAAGGCCCTTGGGATAAGTCACCGATCGGTCAGCCAATTGCAAAGAGACAGATGTTCTTTGTAGCTCTCCAATACCTAGCTGCTCATAAATAGAAAATGACATGAGATTAACACTGGAACCAAGGTCTAAGAAAGCTTTATTAAATTTAAAATTACCAATAACACATGGAATAGTGAAACTCCTTGGATCTTGTAATTTTGGAGGCATCTTCGTTATCAAAACCTTGCTGCAACAATTTGTAAGCTCAATCTTCTCATGGTCTATAAATTTCCTCTTGTTTGTGCAGAGACCCTTCAAAAATTTCGTGTACGATGGAATTTGCGCTATAACATTGAGTAATGGAATGTTGATTTAAACCTTTTTAAATTGCTTCAATATATCTAAAATATGCTTATCCTTTCTTTGCCTCTGAAATCTCTGCATGAAAGGCATATGAGGATCATAATTCTTCAACTTTTGGAGTAGGAGTGGGAGCAGCGAGTGGTGAAGAAGATAGATGTTTGGTTGGCATTCTCTTCTTGGTCATTCAGAGCAATTTCTTCTCTTCTATCATAAGGTTTACAACTCCTTAATGTTCTAATGGCATTAACTTGCTCCTTGCCTCGTGGATTAGCTTCGGGTTGACTTGGGAAATGCCTCGATTCTCTTTCACTCATTGTAGCAGCGATTTGACTGACTTGTGCTTCCAATTTATCGATGGCTTGACTATTTATTTGCAGCCCTTGTTGGAGAGCCTGCAAAACTTGAGAGGTGGTTTGTTGATATTGCGTATTAGCTTGAACCATCTGAGCAAAAGCTTCTTCCCAAGAAGGTTCTTGGTTTTTATAGGTGATGCTCCTTGTTGCCATGGCTTGGATCCTTGGTTAAAATTATTATTCCAAGCTAAATTAGGATGCTCTCTCCACCCTGGATTATAAGTATTTGAGAATAGGTCGTTTCTTCGACGGTTAAACGCGTTGACTTGATTAGCCTCCTCAACTTCTTAACAAGTACCACTTTGAGGACAAAGATGAGTAAGATAGGTCTAAGCAGCACAAATCCCACACGATTCTACATTCTTGGATAACATAGTCACCACATTATCTAATTTCCTTGATAGTGCAGAACTTACTTCATATGCAGAATTCCGAGTTAACTCTCTACTATCCCATTGAGATGAATTTGCGACAACATTCTCAATGATAATAGTAGCTTGCTCTTGTTCTTTACCAAACATATTTCCATAAGTTGCAGCATCCAATCTATGTCGGCATTCATCACTCAAGTGTTGGTAGAAGTATAAAATTAGTTGCCATGGTAAAAACTGATGGTGTGGACAATTAATTATCAAAGCTTTAAATCTCTGCCATGCTTGAAAAAATGGTTCTCCCTTGTTCTGCCTAAAGTGAAATATGTGATCCTTCAACCTCTGAGTTCTAGACTGAGTGTAAATCTTTTGAATGAACTTACTGGAAAGTTGAGTCCAAGAGGTAATTGATCTCGCTGGCAGAGTCTTGAACCAGGTTCTAGCATCACCCGTGAGAGAAGAAGGGAAAAGCTTTGGGTCAATGAACTCATCGGAGATGCCTTTAATATTTTGTGTCCCATAAATATCCAGAAAGTTATCTACATGTTCACTAGCATCTTGATTCTCATCACCAGAAAACTTGGGCAACATGTTAATAACATAATCTTTGATCTTATAGCATCAAGTTCAGGATAAACTATGCATGATTGTTGAGAAGAAAATTGCGACATAAAGAAATCTTGAATGGTTCGAGGCACACCACCATTATTGTCGTTTGCAGCCATATCTTCCTGTTCGCTCTTCTCCTTAGCCTTCTCTTCTCTTTATTCCTTGTGAATTTGCCTAAGCTTTTGTTCAATCTCTGGTTCGAATTCCATAAACGGAATGTCTAAGGAATGAGTATCGATCATTCACTTACAAGGAACCAAAGAAGGATTTCAGTAATATGCTTGCAAATGCGCTGCAGAAAAACTAATGATGATTAAACAGCGATTAATTTAAGTGAACACAAAGAAAACATAAACTAGAGAAGTCAAATTCCTAATACCTCACGGATTACACTATGTTTGTACCATACTTAGGGCCTCCGTATTTAGATCTCGTATAAATACTCGGGGGATTCAAATGTAATTATGTAATAAAGGAAGGGGCAAATATGTAATAAGTGAGGAGCCCTTATTCTATAAAATGACTCCTCACCCTCATAATAAGGGAGGCCAATTTCTTAGGCCATGGAAGGGCTCTCTCACCTTCAGAAGCTCTCTCCATCTCTCTCCCTCACAAACAGATAAATACATAATCAGTGTGAACGTAGCCCAAACATTAGGGTGAACCACGATACATCTTGTGTTATTTACATTTCTTGCAAATTCACGGGTTGATTTACTTTGTTCCAAGACCTCCGGTTTTGTGCATCAACATACTACAAACAAAAGACTTTAATTGGCTAAAGGAGAATGAAAAGACTCGAACAAACTAGTGAGAAAATGATGTTGATTAATGGTAGAAACAAAACTCCAACTGGAAAACTAGAAGACTCGGGGTGGTATAGGAGAATGAAAAGACAAAAGAAGGTATCCTACTAGAATATGATAACTGACCACTAATAGTCAAACAAGGAAAAGTCTAATTGACAATTCAATGATTTATGCAACCAGCAATTATATATACTAGCATTTGCCTACATACTTTGTGTGTATGAACACATGTTTTTAGAAAATGAGAAGGAGAGAGGGAGAGAAAGAGAGAGAGAACATGGGGGGGGGGTTTCGTTTTTGGTTTTTTATTTTTTATTTTAATTTCAAATATTAGAGAAATTTTAACATCACCTGTAGGTGAGGCTTCAATAAAAAACAATAAAATTTAGACCTGTGAAATTATATTATTGCCCATCATTTTTTTTTTGTGATAGAAGACTAAGTTATATTTTCACCCTCTTTTGGTTGACAAAGAGAGTTTCATTAATTAGTAGATATATATATATATATATATATATATATATATATATATAATATGAAAACAAAAAGAAGATAAAGAACATAAACAAAGGTAAAAATAAAAAAATAAAAAAATAAAAAGAAGATTAAAAAAATCAATTAAGTAAAGTGTAATCAACAAGCCGAGTTGGGATTAAGGGGCAATCCCCAGCAACGGCACAAAAAACTTGATGTGTATTTAAACTAATCTAAATAATAGATTAATTTAAACCAAATTAAACTCGCAAACGCACGAATCAATTGTAAAAATATATGCAAATACAAGGTCGATCCCACAGGGATTGCTTTTAATACCAATTCAACCAGCTGATTACACGAAACTTAACTCAACTAGGAAACAAATGATTGATTAATTGATTATGAAAAATAACTAAAACTCCAACTTATAATCAAACGAGGAATATGATTAAAGAAAACACACAACGAATAAAGGTTTACCGAATTAATATGATGAAAGCCTAAGGTCATGAATCCACCAATAACAATCCTATTCCCTTTTCTTCAAGCCGATTACTATCCAATTATCATGCCAATATTTAAGGTTGTTCTTTCTAAGAAATGAGATCTCAGTCAAAAATGTATTTTACCTCACTCTTTCGTCTATTCACTTTCTTCATCCCTCATTCTCTCCTCCTATATGTAAAAAAAATATCTTTTGAGCTACTTATTGTTGTATAAAAGTAGGAAGTCAAGAAGTGTTTTCTGCATTTCATTGAAGAATGGAAGCTCCATGAAGTACATTTGCCTTGTAGCGTTTCTTGCAATTCTCGCCAAATGTACTTCATTTAACTGATTTATGCCGAGAATTGGAAGCTGGTTGCGCATCAGCAACACAGGATGAAAATGTAGCAACTTTTGCTAATTGATGCAGCTAAGTAAAAAGGAAAGTTCTCGTGTGAGTTCCCAGAAACAAAACCGTGAAGGCGTTATCGGGGCCCAAAGCGAACAATATCGTACTATAATATAGTCGAGCCTAGGATGTGGTGGGGGCCCGGGTCGAGATGTGATAATTTGGTATTAGAGCCAATCCTTAGCCGGAAGTGTGCCAATGAGGACGTCGGGTCCCTAAGGGGGGTGAATTATAACATCTCACATTGCCCAGGAGAGTGGATCATCTATCCTCTATTTTAGAGATTCCAAAAGCCTTTAAAGCTTTTTATTTATTTATGGGAAAGTGTCCAGGAGCTTTGGAATTATTCTGAGAACAACTTGTTCTTTCCAGGAGCTTTGGAATTATTCTGAGAACAACTTGTTCTAGTCTAAAAGAATGGAAATGATCCTCGCCAGATCCTTTTTCTAGGGATCAGAGGATCCCGTGATCATAACCGTTTATTGTATATCGTTCAGTCAGTTTTTGTTAGGTACTATTTATATTTAATTTTAAATTAAAATGATTTTTTACCGCACGATGTACGATGAACGGTCATGATCACCGAATCCTCAGGAAAAGGATTTGGCAAGGATCATTTTCCTAAAAGAATTATGATTTTACGCAGGTAATAACTCTTTCTTTTAACAAAAAAAATTACTAAACACTCAACAATTTTATTTTACAGTTTTTTATTTTTATAAGACAACATAATTAGTTTTTTTTTATTTAAAAAAAAAGCATAGCAATACCAAATTAGCCTTAAAGAGGTGGGCTAAGCCTTACAATAAGTGAGTAATAATGTGGTTCAAATTTGATTTTCGTGAGATCAACTTAAGCCCTCTCACTTGTAAGATAAGATAAATACAACTAGACTGTAGTACTAAGTGATTTTGTGTCTACGACCCCTTAAACTACACTATTTTTCTAATGTGGTACAATCGAGTCCAATGTATATTAACAAATTCATCCGTTATCATATTAGCATTCTTCGTATATGTCAATCAAGTTGTTAACAAATAATAATTAATAAAAAAAATTTTAGCAGTAAAATCTTATGAACGATAATTGTTGAGTAAAAATAAACTGTAAAATAAATCATAGAAAAATATTTGAATAGAACCAGTTACCAAAGTCACAACTTGCCAAATTGTTCCCAAAATATCAAATCTGTCGAACGGTTTGCAAGAACTTGTCTGAGTGCTCCCAAAAACCACTCCAAGACAAAAAACCATACCATGGTCCCCCATTCATGCACCTCCCAAACCACCCCAATCCTCTACCGCCTCCCCTCAAAATGCACAAAACCCGCATCCCGACCGTCCATTCCCCATCATCCTCAATCCTCCCGCTAAATCAACGGTCAAAAACCCAATTACAAAATCCCGCGTCACACACGAATACTTCCCCCATGCAAGTTCCACGAGGTTTTCTCCCAGCCCGGCACGCAGAAAAACCCCAGAGACCCTGTTGGCGGTCTTCTTGTCGTTTTCTCCGCGTCAGCACCATAAACCGTGTGCCCACTACCCCCGGAAATCCGAGCTGACCCGCATCTCTCACCACTATATGATTCCCAACGGCTTCCATTTCTCTCTGCAACTATCCAACTCAAGTACTTGAATTCCACTCGGGTCAAAATTCGTGACACCATCGAAAACTCCGAAAATTCAAGATGTGTAGATCGACGGACTTCCACGGATTTCAGTCGCGGAGAGACCGATTGAAGATTCGGGAATTTTTTCTTCGGTTTTCGGGTTTGATTACCCGGGAACCGTTACCCGAATCGCTCACGCTTATGTATCTTCCACGGATCAACGAGAACGAGCTTGAAATCGACGGGTCGAAGATCCGACCCGACTCACCGGCATTTGTGACGCTTTACCGGGTCGTGAGCGCGAAGGTGAGGGAGGGGGAGGTGGTGTTCGGGTCCCGGGAACGGGTCGGGGCTGGCGACGGAATCCGGTTCGAGGTGTATCTGAGGGAGGAGAAGGTGCTGAAGGGAATTTTCAGGAAGGACGAGCGGCAAGAGTGGAAATTGGAGTGCAAGTGCGTGCTGGAGGGCGAGAGTGTCGCGGCGGAGGTCGCGGATGCTGAGGTCTGCGTGGCGGTGGAGGGACACGTGGCGATGAACGAGAGAGTGAAGATGGTGGTTAAAAAGACGAAAAAGCACCGGAAATGCGGGTTTAAGCGGCTGGAGGAGATTCCTGAGGAAGGAGCGGTGGATGATGAATATGATGAATATGATGAATCGGACGGCTGTTGTTGCAACTGTAGATCTGACGGTGGAGATTCGGAGATGGGGAGTGACGTGGAAGGTGACGATGAGGGGGAGTTGGAGATGGATATGGAAGGAGTGAGATGGGCCGTGGATGTGGGGATCTGGGTCGTGTGTTTGGGTGTGGGCTACTTTGTTTCTAAAGCCTCTTCCAAAAGCTTAAGACGCAGAAGATTAATCTAAGGCCCATTCAGTTTTTTTTTTTTTTTTTCCGTAATTTTCTAATACTAATTTTGGACAATTTGTTTTTATTTTTATTTTTTTGTCAATATATTTTATTAGATTTGACGTTAGATTAATCATCGACGGGGTTTGAATCACGTTGTTATACAAAAGTTCAACATCTTTCGACCACTGTGAGGGACATAAAGTTATGAGGTCCAGTTTTGAATGTAATTCTTTCACAACTTAATTACATTTTTACCCCTCAAGTTTCCACAAATTTATTTTCTCATTTTGCCAACTTTAATTTATTTTTGTCCATCAATTTTTTTTTTATGCACTAAATTCAAAAGCTAAAAACGCACACAAATAGCCGCCGGATTTAATCACAGATTTAATTTGTTTTGTGGGAAAAGTTAGTTGCACAACACCAATTAGTGTTTCATCGACTTTTAGAATATTCCAATACCAATTATCTCTGTTTTTTGCATCCATTGGGCTCCAATCATATACATACATACACTTACCTTTCACCCAAAAAGTCATATAGCCTTTTCCCCCAAAACTTTTTTTCGGTTCGGCAAAAGTGCTTTAAAAGCTTAAGTTGATGACCTTATCTTTGGCCATGACTAAAACTTGACTTTATGCTTTCTATCCTCTCTACTTACGTTCCACCACTAGAGAGATAATACATATGAAATGATTTGAAAGTTGTTTCATAGTATTTTATCTCAAAGTAGTGTTAAAAAGGGAATGTCAGCCTACCTTTCTTTTGGCGCCTTCTCTATCTTCTTTCACGTTTCCCACAGAGTTATATGATGATCAATCTCATTCATTTTTTATGCTCATCTTTCAAGAATCATTTCATGCTCAAAATATTTCAAAATTAAATTAGTCGTTTGATTTAAGTAACATTACTTGAGCTCGTTTTTCAACAGGTACATCACTTAATCTCCATTTGATTTACCTTGTCCTTGTGCCTAAAATATAACGTCTATAAAGATACCTATATACTATGAAATGTGAATGTTCACCAAGAAATTACGCAAAATCGGTATTTTGAGCGTAAAGATTCTTCGACCTATACAAATGGCCCTAATCTTCGCTTCACATTGAATTAAACCACATGCTCCAGCTTGTCTAGATCTACGTCAATTGATCCTTGTTACTATTGTGATTGTACACTAGCTAAGCTATGTAAGTATTTGCTTTGTAAAATTAAATTGTCATTTTAGCAATTGTTCAAATCTTCTTATAGGGTGGATGCAATTTATGACTATTTACATTTGTACTTGCAATCTTGAGTTTTGTGTTTTTCAGTATTTAAATATCGTTTTTATAAAAAAGAAACAATAATAAAGGGTTTTTTTTAGCCAAAATCGTCCCTGAGATTTGCATAACACATCACTTTGGTTCCTAAGATTTGAAATCAATAGAAGTGATCCTTGAGATTGTCCACCATCAATCATTTTGGTCATTCGTACAAAATTATGTTAAATAAGGATAAAAATGATAAATATACCCTCAATTTAATAAACAATAGGCCAAAATTGTAACATCCCACATCTCCCAGGAGAGTGGATCCTGTAAGCCTTATATGTATATTCTCATCTCTGCCTAGTACGAGACCTTTTGGGAGCTCACTGACTTCGAATTCCATCGGAACTCCGAAGTTAAGCGAGTTCACACGAGAGCAATTTTAGGATGGGTAACCTACTGGGAAGTTCTCGTGTGAGTTTCCAGAAACAAAACCATGAGGGCGTGGTCATGGCTCAAAGCAGACAATATCGTGCTACGGTGGAGTTGAGCCCGGGATGTGATGGGGGCTCGGGCCGGGATGTGATAATTTGGTATCAGAGTCAATCCCTGGTGAAAGTGTGCCGACGAGGACGTCAAGCCCCTAAGGGGGGCAGATTGTAACATCTCACATCGCTCAGGGGAATGGACTATGTAAGCCTTATATATATATATATATATATATATATATATATATATATATATATATATATATATTCTCATCTCTACCTAGCACGAGGCTTTTTGGGAGCTCACTGACTTCGGGTTCCATCGGAACTTCGAAGTTAAGCGAGTACGTACGAGAGCAATCCCATGATGGATGACCCATTGGAAAGTTCTCGTGTGAGTTCCCAGAAACAAAACCGTGAGGGCGTTGTCGGGGCCCAAAGCGGATAATATCGTGCTACGATAGAGTCGAGCCCAGGATGTGGTGGGGGCTCAGGGCGGGATGTGACAAAAATTATAGGTATTTTGGTCATTTTATTAGTTAACAAATATTTTTCACGAAATGATCAAAATGATTGATGGTGGACAATCTCATGAACCAATTCTATTGATTTCAAATCTCAGA